>NW_027131588.1:0-1465000 GCF_026122565.2 Emydura macquarii macquarii
TGAGTTGTATGCCACACTGTCATTACTTCACCGAATGACTGTTACCAGATCTTTGACATGTACTCTGCCTATAAGTCCCACATTTCACAGAACAGTGTTATCTACTGCTGTATATAAAGTATTTCTAACAGTGACGATTGATTGTGTGTATGGATGTATGGATGTGTTTAGGAATTAATTCAGTTAAGAATGCCGTTTGTGTGCTAGAATGAGCAATGCATCACCTAAGTCTTCTTCAGTGTCAGCAGGTACAAGCCATCTCATCTGTAATTTCAACTACCATTCTAAATGGCACAGCAAGATCATGCTTTTCCATGAAGGTAAGAATGAACTGTGTCTTTTGACCGCTATGGGGAAAGAAAATGTAGTGACAGTCAGTGAAGACCCGTGCAACAAACTGTGAAATGTCAGGTTATGTGGAAGATTGAGTAATAGTAGCCCTCTAAGGACATTTGGAGTGGTAGTGTAATCCACATTGCCTCATTTGGGTCATTGCCATTTCTCTTCTATTTTTTGCACTGAACACAGAGAGAAATGATAACGAAGGATATAGTGCTGCTTCCTTTCAACTCATCAAACCATTGGGTAATTGGGGTAAGATGTTTTTGTTTGCTAAACTTTGGGATAGTATGCAGTAGATTAATTACAGCGTGAAAAATTAAACACACTGCTTTGTCGCAGTGAGGTACGATGTTGAAATTAATTAGTTCACAAAGTCCCATTGCAATGTTGGAAACCAAAAGTTCATTGGAGGTGTTGACATGCAGAGTATTGATCTAAAAACGCGGTTACTGTGCAGAGAGGGTTACGATGCTGTGTATGTACATGGTACAACTGTGGTCTATCCTGCTGTACAGGAGTGACTGCAAAACATGATGTAGAGATACGTAACAGCGATACACTGCCAGTGTTGAAATTTTGAATTACTTTTCTGAGAAGGCATTATGTAGTGCTTGAAAATATGATATTGGCAATAACTGTTAACATCTCTGTCTTTACACTGTCAGATAGCATTGATGGCCAAGAAAGAGTTGTTGATAATTGACCCCTTATTTCAGGAGACGAAATGTTGAAGAATGGCTGAAGAATTGGAGGTGAATAGAACCTAATTCTGTACAGAGGTCACAGTGTCTATATGTGTGACAGTACTTGTCAGAACAGTAACTACCTTGGTAATATTGTCATAGTAGGTTCCTTAAAGAGGGGTGGGTATGTAGCATGATACATAATGTTTTGTTTGCCACATGGCAGACAGGGGAAAAAGTGGTAGGTGTCATAAAACTGACATGATCACGTGGAAAGGAATGTATCTATGTGAGTATGAACCCGTTGAAAGCATTTACTAAAGCAAGAAGAAAAGAAGTCCTACATATGTAGGATGAGGAAAAGCAGGATACAGTGATACATCATGCTATTGTTCTCTCCACCAATTCAGAGCCTTCTTGTTCAGAGACAGATGTAAAGGCACCATAGGCTGGAAAACAAAGGTGCTGAAACACAAGGCACAAAGTGATGGGCACAACTGTGGACCACTCATCCTAAGGGTATTGAAGACAAAGTTTTAATAATAACTTGTATCCCTGTGTTATAATGATGTATTTTCTAAATAAAAGTTATCATAGTTTGCAGAAAGTTATTTATTGGAAGAAGACATCAGGACTGTGGAAACAACGGAAGAGGCCATGAATATTTTTCGAAGAAAAATAGCAATTCGTTTGCTGCAGGAGTCAGGTAATAACTGTCTTACGAATACCGATTGAGGACACAGGGTATGGTAAGACAATGTGAATGTAAGTGGTTATTATGTGAATAGTTCAGTGGGTATATCTCAGGTTTTTTCCTATCATGGTGACAGTGTCTGAATAATGTGTAGAAAAGATGTACAATATGGATGCAATGAATTGTTCCTCCTGACAGAACACGTATATGTACTTTGATTGTTAGATCCACCAGCAATAAGTATAGTGAGAGTTTGAGAAAAGTATTCTGAGCTGCAAAGTAAAAATATTCTTATACAGTACAAACGAATATATGTCAGAACCTGTTGCTTAAGTGACAAGATGTGTAAATGTAGCATTTACGTCACAGTATAAGCATCCTTACATAAACCTTTATTGATTTTTCAGACAGCGTGGAGGACTACTGCATATACTGCAGCTTCATGACTTGCACACAGAAGAAAGATTGCATGATGGTAAGAATCAAGAAATATTTTATGTGATTGCTACTGTTTTTGAGTACAAGCCACACAGTAACAGTAGGTAAAACAAGTGCACCACTAGCAGCAATAAGCAATAAGAACCCAGTTAAGAACATATGATGAAAACAGTAATGGCAGTACATGACATAATATCATTAATAATACAAATGTACTGATAGCTGATTAACAAGCTACATGTACTCTGACACAGGAGTCACCTCAAGCCACCCTACCTCATGAACTGAGGGAAATGGAGGCGGGTTGGCTGGCGATGGGGCAGGCCTTCAGCAGTGCAGGGATGCTTATCTCAGCCCAGGTGCCCATCCACTGTGTGGCGAGTGGTGTACAGAGCTGAGTTCAGGGTTGCTGCTGAGCTGTAGCCGTTGTGGATTTCATGGGGGGGTTCCCTTCCACTTTGTCTGTGGCACAGCTCAATGTCTACATGACCGATGTATTACTGACATCTCAGAAACACACACAAACACAGACACACTCCATGTTGTAGCAAATACGTAAGTTACGTTCGTTTTTTTTTAAAACACAGAGTAATATGATGGAGCAATATCACAAGACTTGCACATACACCGCACTCAATATCCTACATAAGGCTCAGTATTCTTGTATTAATTCGTGTGCAGTACTGTGTCATCAACGATGAGCGCAATCTCCTCAGTAATGATTATACATATAATAAATATTATTTATGGAGTAGTACCAGTCAAGAGAAATTAAATTTCTCATTATCTGGCCAGTGATTTCATTCATATTCTCATTATTACTTATGACAGGTCCAGTGTGACTCCTGTAAGAGGTGGGCACATGTTCTCTGCATTCCTGGAGGAATAAGTGAAGACATACTGCATGATGAGCACAAGGAGTACAAGTGCAAAAAGTGTGCCTAGTTCATACATTGAATAACTGTTGTTTCAAAATAAATTTTTGAGTTATGTTGGAGTTATGTTCAGTTATGTTGGAGTGACATATCTGGCTTATCAATGGAGAATAGTAAAGTTTGATATTACTGTTCAAGCCAGTAGAGGAAATAAAATCTTCATTACTCAAATTCATATGTTTACGTACCTGTTTCTGAATACTTTTAAAAGAACTCATTGTTCTTGCTTCTATACAGTTGTGTACAATACAAGAGTAAAAAATAATTCTTGATACTATAGGGGAAACTGAAACTTCAACATGGGATAAACAAATAACAGGGAATAAAAGAATGGTAATTTGACAAAAGGTTGCCGGGGGGAGGGGGTTGGGGGGCCGGGAGGGCTCTACTTGAAAGAAAGCATATACCACAATTAACGAAAACTGTACTTTTAACAAAATATACCATAGAATGTCTGTGGATAGCAACTCCACGCTCCATTAATGGCAGTATAACTGTAGGAATATACTCCCACCCACCAGGCAGTATAAAAGTAAAGAACGTAATAAAACTTTTGGCTTACAAGTACCCACATATTGAGTTTCTATGTGATACACAGAGAAGATTTCAATAAACCTTACATGTAAGCTTCTTGTGGCAGGTAGTCGTGAAACATACTAGAGGAGGTGAAATCGGTGCTCTAATTGTAAGTTGAGCACTGATGTGGAACAAGAAGTTAATATAGATGAAGTGCTTGGAAATAGGGGTCAGAGCATCATAACATGAAACACCCCTATAGGAATTAAATACAGCATGATAGAGGATCAAGGTAAATACATATCAAAAATGCAAATACAAAACAAGAAAAGGGAAAACTGAAATCCTAGAGAAGAAAATGGAAAGGAGCTTACATGGGGGCAAATAATGTGTACAAATACAATTGGGAAGGAGACGAAGAAGTGGTCCAGTAGAAAGAGGAGAGGAAAAAGTGATACAGGCTATGAGAAGCGGGGGCACACTTTTTCCCGTGATTTTGTGTGTCATTGCTTGCTGAATGCTTGCTGAATGCTGAATGTGGTGAGCATGCGCACAATGCAGTGGTCACAGGTTTACTCTTCTGCCATCTACATGGGAGAAACAGAGCGGGGACACACATTCTCACGAAATACAGTTTTTCACTTCACACCTGGCCGTACGCAGGAGGAGTGGGCCCATGAGAGATAGTGATGTGAAAAATAGATATTGTCCAACCGGGAGTGGCTCGACCACTCTTCCCCCACCCGGACAAAGGTGAAGGTGATGGTGTCGTCTGGGTGGTGGTCCCACCAGACGTCCACCAGGGAGTGGCTGTCTACGATCTCCCGGAGGACGGCGGCGGACTGGCACTGCTCGGTCCCCGTGCGGTCCTGCTCCTCGAGGGTGGTGTTAAAGTCCCCGCCCAGGACCAGGCACTCGCGAGGATCCAGTGCACCAAGGAAGGCGGCCGCCTGCTGAAGGAACCGCACCCGCTCCAGGCCCGCATTCGGGGCATGGACGTTGACGAAGTTCAACACCAGCCCCTCCATGTGGACCTGGAGGTGCAGCAGATGGCCCGGCACAACCTCGGTGATCCACAGCACCTCGGGCTGCAGGGTGCAGGAGAACAGGGTGGCCACTCCGCCCATGCGGGTGGAGAGATGACTCAGGTGCACCCTGCCTCCCCTCTCCAGCCGCCAGCTGGCCTTTGCGGCTGGGTCCGTGCGGGTCTCCTGCAGGAACGCCACGGAGTACCCCCCCTCCTGAAGGAAGGAGAGCACTTGTGTCCTGCGGAGACCCTTCCTGCAGCCCCTGGTGTTCAATGTGGCGAAGACGACGGGCATCATGAGGAGGGCTGGGGAGGATCCTCGCGGCCAGGAACGCCAGCGGTTCTCGCTGGGCTCCGCAGCAGTCCGTGACTGTTCCCGAAGGCCATCAGGGCGTCACGGAAGCTGCGGGCCCGCTGGTAGGTTGCGACGTCCTGCCGCCCGGTCCCTTTTCCCACCTTCAACGTGGCCCTCACGGCCTGGAGGACGCGGTGGAAGTCCCCCCAGCGTTGCAGCGCGAGCTGCACCCGGTTCCGGGCACCACGGGAGTCCCGGAGGAAGGTGTGCAGCTCCTCGCGCAGCGCCTCGGGGGGGTTCGTCCTCCAGCCCGGCCCCTGCAGCGGCCCTGCTGCCGGATGGGGCAGACGACGGGGGCAGCGGCAGAGGGAAGACAGCAGCCCCTATAGGGCTGGGAGTGGCAAAAACAAAAGCCGCCTCCTGGGAGCTCTCCAAGGGGAAGGAGACGACTCCAGGGGTGGCGGGGGCACAGGTAGCAGGGGGAGGGAGGGAGGATTCGGGGACGGAAGGTGGCGGGAGAAGGAGAAGGGGAGGAGTCGAGACGGGGGGGGGGTCGTTGGAAGGGACAGGGGGAGGAACAGGGTCAGGTGCAGAGTCCGCGGCATTGAAGCCAGCGGGGCCTGGTGTCTCTGGAGTGGGGCCGGGGGCTGGAGGGTCAGGCGAGGCAGGGGAGACGGCCTCGGGGCCAGGCATAGGAGCCGCACCATCAAGGGTTCCACACTCCTGGGGAAGGGGGACTGAGTCGGCGGGCAGCCATCCCGAGGTAGAAGGTGGGGAGGGCAACTGCCCGGGGCCAGAGTGGTTGGCCGCAGCCATTGCCCCGAGGGCTGCAGGGGCCACAGCAGAGGTGGCACTATCTACCGGGGTGGGGGAAGGGTCCGGGACACTCTGGGGTACAGGAGCGGGACCATCAGCTGGGGAAAGGAGGGAGGGGAAAGGAGAGGGCGGCTGAGGGCCGTCCTCGGCCAAACCCTCCGGACGGGAGGGTTCGTCCATCCCGGACATGCCGGGGTTAGGCCCAAGGCGTCTATCTCCTCCATAAGGGAGGAGAAGTCTCCCCCCGCCACCACGAGGTCCTCCTCGGCGGGGACCGAGGAGGAAGCAGCCTCAGCACCGGTGGAGGGTGCGAGGGGTATGGGGGCAGAGGGGCATCCGGCCAGGCCCCAGCTCCAGCCCAGCCCCAGCCCAGCTCCAGCCCAGCCCCAGCCCCACTCCCTCCAAGCCCCAGCCCAGCTCCAGCCCAGCCACAGCCCAGCCCAGCTCCAGCCCCTTCCAGCACAGCTCCAGCCCACCTCCAGCCCAGCACAGCTCCAGCCCCAGCCCCAGCCCCAGCCCCAGCCCCAGCCGCACCCCAGCCCCGCTCCAGCGCAGCCCAGCCCCAGCCCCGCTCCAGCCCAGCCCCAGCCCCAGCCCAGCTCCAGCCCCAACCCAGCCCAGCAGCAGACCTGCCCCGCTCCGCCCAGCTCCAGCCCCAGCCCAGCCCCAGCCCCGCTCCAGCCCCGCTCCAGCCGAGCCGCAGCCCCGCTCCAGCCCAGCCCCGCTGCAGCTGCAGCCCAGCCCACCCCACTCTACCGGGGTAGTGTTCAAGCAAGGAAAGTTCCCCACAATAGCGGGCCCATTCCCCCGCTTACACTTAGTAGGAAACAACCTCTGTAATAAAATCTAAAGTCACCCAGCAGGGTCCTAAAATTCCTTAATAGTATCTGAAATGGAGCTTCTACAATATATTCAATAACGATTAGGAAACTTCTTTAAACACCACTCTTATCTGAAAAGACAACAAATCTATAAAGCAGGGACTATTTTTCAGAAAGAACCCTTGAGCTTCTCTGATAGATGTAACCCAAGGTTCAACAGACAATAAAAAGGTGAGGGTGAAAAGTTATATAGGCCAGACTGTAATTAATAAAGTAATACTCAGTCTTCAGTGCACCTTTTATATGGGCAGGGATTTAAACTAAAGTGAGAGATTCATAAGACAATAATGAACTGTGAGCTTTGACCTGATTAGTCCTTTTCTCTTATTGTTTACACTGTGACTTTATTTTGAAAAGTACCTTTGTATTCTAACATATAAGGAAGTCTTTTCAGATAAGAGTGGTGTTTAAAGAAGTTTCCTAATGGTTATTGAATATATTGTAGAAGTCTAACATCCATGGTAATTCAAAAGAATGCTGATTCACATCCCATGCATCTTCCCAGAAGTTGCACATGGTGTAGTGAGACCTAAATTGAGCCCAATATGTCCAGAAGGAAGCAAGAAAAATGTTTTCGTTTCTGGAGAAAAATAATTTAGATTAGTAGGAAAAAGGGAGAAGATGGTAGTTGTTTGGAGAATACAAGGTTTCTGAAATATAGTCTGACCATCCAGATGCATCACTGTGTCTGCAAGTTGATTTTGGGGAAGTGCCTTGTTTGCTGAAACGCAAGACAACATTTATATACAAAGCTTCTCACCCCACAACACACACACACTTGTTTGCAAAAGATGGTGAACTTGAGTTTGATTTTCTATTTTCCCAAGAATCTTTTGAAAAAATGGTGTGGCTTGTCACATAGAGGATTAACGTGCTCCAGTGACTGAGATGATTAGATACACAGTAACTCTACAGTGGAATTATACCTGGCCTATAGCTGCTACTTCAGAGGAAAGCTAAACTTCTGGCAATTTGCTTAGCCACTTGTGTAATACTATATCATGAAAGCGGAATATCTTCCTGACTCCTAACTGACATTTAATTTATATCTGAAACATGACGCTTGCAAGAACTCAATTTTGATTTTAGCTTGAGTAACTGCAGATGTTGTTCTTGCTCATACAAGTAATATGCAGTAGGTTGGTGTTTCTAAATGTCTTGTTTATGGAGTTTGGATTACACTGTGGGATAGCAAAAAGGGAGATTTTACAAATTAAAAATCAATATGAATTATCACAGCCTCCCACAAGGCAAGGCAGAAATGTTCTTACTGAATTAATATTTCATTTGTTTGCCCTGTGCTTTTTTTTTAGTTACATACAAATACGTATCTGCCTCTGTCACATAAAAGTTCTCACTAGAATAGTATTTCACTGGTGCAACCAAGCTTCTCTTAAACCCCTCATCTCTTTTTATGATGTTTGTGAGTACTAATAGGGAGGGCTAGAAATACTCTAGTTTTAATTGCAAGTTGAAGTAAAAAATTAAAAAGTTGTAAGATACGACAACATAAAAGAAGACCCCTTTTTTCAAATTTTTTAAAATGTTGTCTTGTTTTCTCATCCTCCTTTGAAATATGTTAATTATTCACACTCCCAAATTCCTGCATCACTAGATGAATATAAGCATTTGTGCATGGAATAGTTTTGAAGAATTAATAAATAGTTGTTAGTCTTACTCACCATTAATGACTGAGGCATGGTCTCCAAAATTACCATATAAAATATTCAAATCTCAAAAGTTAACAATGAACATTTTAAATGTGAGCCCTTTGAGCAGGACTGGCACCAGATACTAGTTGTGGAAGGGAAGTCCTGGACAGGGACTTGGGGAAAGTTTAAACAGTGTGGAAAACTTTGTATATTGTCACATAAAGAATTCAAAAAACAGATGTAAAGAATATATTTAAAGTTCAACAGAAGGTTGATTTTTTTTTTTTTTTTTAAAAGGTATTACAGTCTTGGCAGTGTCCCTTTTAATTAAAGGAAGGTATTTAAATCTGTACTAATGGTCACTTGCTAACTATAGTCACCTGTCCTAGTGATCAATAAACTTTCAGGGCCCAGTTTGTCATTGCCCTATGGCCACTAGCTGGGGCGTTTCCAGTGGACACAAAGCCAGCTCTGTGTCCCCTACTCACAACAGAAGTCCCAGTGCAGGGAATGTTTCAAGACATCCCCACACCCTGAGTATTCTCTGCTGTTGCAATGTCCATAGAAGCTACAGCAGTGGGGTGTGTAGCAAATGGCCAGCTTCACCCTAGTGGGTCTCACGCTTTTGCCTCTCATAGTGGGCCAAGGCATCAACAGCTCCCCCGGGAGGGGATAGGGACACAGGCCCGCCTACTCCTCCGGGTCCCAGTCCAGGGGCCCTATGAATAGCAGCTTTGTGCTACTGGCACTATATACACAACTGCAGTCTTTCCCCTGGGCTAATTTCCCCCCTTCTGGAACCTCTGGCCTTGATCCCTTGACACCTGGGGCTGGGCTGCTTAACCCAGGCCCCTATGCCTGGGGGAGAAACTCAGTCCTGCCAGGGGCAGGCTTCCCCCTCCTGGGCCCAGTACCTTTCTCAGCACTCTGTTCTGCTCCTTCACACACATCTGCACTACTCCTCCTTCTCCATACAACACTCCTGCTCCTTCCAGCTCATACCATGCCTAGCTGGAGTAGAGGGGTTTTTATTAAGCAGCTGGCTGGGCCTTAATGGCCTCAGCTGCTCCTAATTGCCCCCTAATGACTTCTGGCTAGTCTGCCAGGAACAGAGCTCTGAGCATTTTGGGCCTTCCGGACCCCCTTTGGAGCACTATCCTACGAGCCTCTACTGAGCGGGTGTTCTGCGACTGTGGGGCCTATTTCTGGTCCTCATGTCCACCCACTCCCGTGGAACTCAAATAGTAGCTTGTTTGCCCCATCATCCTTGCCTTGGCCTTCCTTCTGGTCAGTTTGTTGCCCCGCCCCAGCCACTGTGTTGGTTTATCCCCTGCACCTCCCAGCTTGAGCAGTTTGCCCCTGAGCCTTCCCTACCTTGCTCCAGCCCCAACCTACCCCCCCTTCCCCTGACTGCTGCTGCTTCCCCCTCATCCTGTCCCCTCTGGCCCCCCATGCTCCTGTCTCCCCAGCGCTCATGGCTCCCCTCTAGTCAACCCCTCCTTTTTAGTTGACCCCCACTGGGCACTGCACTCCCCTCCATTGGTTTAGCCCCCCCCCCATGCAGCCAGAGGAACCCGGTTTCCGTCTCGGGCTAATGGAGAAGAGCCCCTGATACACAACCCCCAACTCAGTGTGCAGGTGGCCGAGACCCTCTCGGTGCCATGAAGGCTGGTCCTGGCAGGAGTCACCAAGATCACAGATCTCCTGGACTACGAACGGGAGGGACTGGGTGAACCCCAGGTGCTGACTCGGAGCATGAGGCTCTTCACCCTTTGAACTCCGCAGCACGTACTCCAGGAGGTGAGGGCAGCCTTGCCCCCCCACTGTTCGGGCTTACCTCGAGCTCGTCCTGGCCTGTGTTATACTGGAGATTAGGTGAGGCAATAACAACAGCTCTTTCAGATCTTAATCTAAATCTGGCCTCATTTAGATCATCAGCATCTCTAGTCAGATGCTCATCATTGTGCCTGATCCTGCAAAAACATGTAATTTTACTCATGTGAGTAGTCCAGTTGAAATCAATGTAAATGCTGTCGAGTCATTATTAAATATTTTATTAGTTGTGTTACTTATATGGTTACAGGAATTAGTTCTTTGTTGGTATTCATCCTTTCCATTATGATTGCTTCAATGCAAGGAAAGAAGAACAGCAATGCACACGAGTTAAGTCAGTTGTAGCTGAGATTGCAGTTTAATTGTAAACTCTTGTTTTCTGAGGTTTCTGATTGAAAAAAAAATTATTTTTGGCCTTTGTACACAAGGTTTCATCCTTTAAATGATTATTTTCAGCTGTTTTTAACAAACGGTCCAGCCATTGGGAATATATATTTCTAGCAGATTCAGAGTTGTTTTTTGCTTGTGTAATTCAAAAATAGCTGTGTTTTAGAAAACTTTATTTGGCAAGCAAATGCTCCTTAATGAAGACTAATCACTTCAAGAATTACAAATATACATTTAAATAAAGTGCTTGAAAAACTATAGTTTGTGTGTGCATTTCACTATTTTTTTAATTCTTAGACAAATGCAATGGAAAATTGCATTTAATATCAACACAGAAACAGAAGATTTTAAATATTCACATCTGATTTTTGGATGAATCATTAAACAGTTGAGACCATTTCTCTGACAGCTACAAGCTAAAGCCTGGATTCTACAAGGGACCCTACCTACAGGTATCTCGTCATGACTGTTTGGACTGAGCTTCAGCCAGCTAGCTCGCATTCATGCCCTAATCTGCCTTTACACTGAGCTAGATGATCAACAGGAATGGCTGGATCAGGAGAGAGACAGCCTACTGAAAATACTGCAGTGCAGCCCATATCTTTTAGTTAACCCTCCTAATTACTTCAATGACACATTGAGCCAAGAAAGATCCCTCCAGGAACTCCAAAGAAATAAACCACGAGAGAAATGTTAAAGGGTTAAAGTAAATCACAGATATACAAATGATTAAAAGTCCATTTACATCAGGTTTCAGGAAGAAATGTGGATTTGCAGGCTTGTATAGTTCCCTCTGGTTCACATACAGTACCTGGATGGTCTAAGTCCTTCTGTTCAGTTGCAAGATGAATAGATCCAGAGGTAGGTGTGTGTCTGCAGCTGGACAGGATCATAGACAAAATGGATCCTATGGTTTGATCTTATAAACCCCCTCCCTCGGCCATGTGGCCTGCAGACAGTCACAAGACCCAAACTGGAGTCCGGAGTCACATGGGCCAATCCTGGTGCCTCTTCAGGTGTGCTGCCTGCAATGGAATCCAGAGTCACATAAGCAGGTGCTGGTGACTCATTGGTGATGCTGGCTTCTCCCTCTGGGCCCCTTGCACCTGGGAATGCCTTAATGGGCCATTATGCGGGCCATTGTTCTGCGGCCATCCTATCTGGGGTGTTGCCCAGGCAGCACAATTTGAAACACAGATATCTCAAATACATCTATAACTGCCATTTCACATATTACACATGAACATAAATATTATTATCTTATTTAGCATATTATAACCTTCCAAACAGTACCTGACATGGCATATCCCACATGGATTATTATGATTCTGCCATGCTGATGTCACACAATGTACTAAATGCCCCCCTACTCAAGCCAGCCCGCATGACACCCCCAACGCGAGACTGGTGTAGAAAGGAGTAATCGGAGCTCTTGAATACACCTCAGGGCCCCCCCATCCAGACAGTATGACACTCCCCATGCAGAACTGATGCAGAAAGGGGTGTCCCTAGACACAACTGAATGCATCATAGGAACTTTCCTTCTTCAGGTTTTAACATGTTTCAAGGCTTTTACACAATATCAGGCATATGGTACATTTTTATAATTCTTGCACTAACAACAAATTAACTACAAGACTTAATAATGGCACACAGATCATTAGCAAAATTATGTTTAGCTAAAACAGGCTTTCTCCTTGCAGGGTTCATTAAGGAGTTAACAATGTTATATAATTTTTTTACAAACAGTTGTAAGGGTTTAGTTAGCTCAATGGTGACACATACTTTACCACTGGTTATTCTGTTACCTTTACATTACCCTCCTGCTGGGGCTAGGCTTTGGACCCCCACTCTGGCCCCTCTAAAGAAACATCCCTTTGTTGAGCCCTAACAGACTCATTCTGCATGTGACTCCAAGTCAGAGCTGTTCCAGGCATGCCCAACCCACTCTCAGCTGGCCACACCCAAGAGGAATTCTCCTTGCTTACAGCCATGGGTGGTTCACCTCCCCCCCTCCCCCGCCCCCCGTCCGGCAGGTCATCTGCATTAACACATACACTAGCTATCCCTTTCAAGTCTGGACTAGGTTTTAAAGAGAGATTCACCATTTTCACTAGCATCTCATAAACAGGGTTCTGATGTTCCTTCATTGCCAATCTCTGACCCCACATAGCATCAGATGTACCTGAGTCCACTAAGAGACTACAAGATATATCCAAAGCATTCAGAGGTGAGAGTTTGCTTACCACCCCGTTTTCTCAAGAGATCAACCGCCCATCCATCCTGCAGTGTAGCTTTGGCTGCCCAAATTTCCCTCTGAAACTGAGGCACTATCTGCTCACTTACAGAGCTAACAGCCTGGAGACATTCAGGTTCCAACCTCATTGTCTCCCCACTATAATGATTAAGCACAGCCATTTGGTTACAAGGCTGTTTAAGCTTTCTAAATATCTTTACCCCATCTGGAATCTTTTCCAAGGTATCCAAACAGGACCTTTTTAAAACTGAGTCAGTGAATCCATCCACATTTGGGAAACTTTGGCAGTCAGAAACTGAACCACTTTTCCCAACATCTAAGCTGTTGCTTGCTACAGGCAATGGCCCATCCTGTACTGACTTAATCAATTCGCTTTTACACCCTTCAGTTGCAGCAAACTGCTTGCACAATCCATCAGGAGGTTTTATTTCTACAGGAGCAGTTTTAGGCAACAATCCATTTCCCAGAGAAATGCCCCTCCCCTCTTCAGCTAAAGGCTGCTCTAAAGAAACATTTCCCTGAGCCTCAACAGACTCTTTCTGGGTTTCAGGTAAGTCCCGGACCAAATCTGATACTGGCACCCCCTCAATTTGCATAAACTGAGAGGCACACCCCATCTGCTCTTTAGACAGAGGATTGGAGCTAAACTCTCTCTCTGCAGATAAACTGCTATTCTCAACCTTCCAACCATTTGAAATTTCCCCCTTTTGGTCCCAGCCCACATGGCTGTTCCCAGACAAACTTTTGGAGATCGGGGTCGCTTTCCCCATGGGCAAATCATTGCCCCCAACAGACACAGACTTAGGAACCTTTCCCTCCTGGGTCTCAGTTGAATCCAGAACCACTTCTGGTATATCAACTGATAAATCCTGCACCAGCATAAGCTGAACAGTACTTTCTGCCTCCTCCACAGACAGTACTCTGGGGATTACTTTCCCTCCAGCAGATAAACTGCTACTTGTAACACTCAAACAATTTGAGGTTTCCTCTCCTTTGTCCCAGCCCATATGGCTGTTCCCAGACAAACTTTTGGGGACCGGGGTAACTTCCCCCATGGGCAAGACATTACCCCCAACAGACGCAGGTTTAGGAACCTTTCCCTCTTGGGTCTCAGTTGAATCCAGAACCACCTCTGGTCCAACTGATATAACACTGGAGATTTTCTCTCTCTCAGCAGATAGACTGCTCTTCTGGACATACAAGCTGCTATTTTCCACAATCCCAAGGCTAGAGACGCTCTCTTCCTTGTCATAGCATACCTGGCTAGACACAGACAACTGCTTACATTCATGCACCCCCTTTTTCCACATTTTCCCATTGCCTACTGGTAATGCAGGAGACTTACATTTATACTCCCTCTGAATTTCGCTCAGATTCAGAGCCGTCTTAGGCACATCCAACTCACTCCCAGCTGGTAGCACTGGAGAAGGCCCGCCCCCCTCTTGACTATCAGGTGGGGGGGGCATCTACCTCCAAATCATATTCTCTTTGCGATCTAGTGATGACATTGACCTTGCTCCTCAGAACTACCATGACATTTCCTATTAAAACATCCGTCGGGAGCAGATCCCGAACCCCCACCACCATTTCACCCTTAAAATCTTCCCACTTCATGTGGACCTTCGCCAAGGGCACCTTTACTTTGTATTCAGAACGAGCCACCAAATTCACACTCCTACCCGGCAAATAATCCTCCTCCTGGATTAATCCCTTTTTAACCAAGGTAATTTCTGAGCCGGAGTCCCTCCATGCAGTGCACTCAATCCCATTGACCCTGGTGCTCTTTACGAATTCATCATTGCCCCTCTCCATCTCTAACTATGTGAGGGCAGTGAGGCAATCCTCACCCCCCCTCCCCCACTGGGGATTCCAAAAGAGGTAGCATTAACCCTTGCAGTGTCCGTCTCCCAGAACAAGGTGGCAGGATCCTCCTGTACCTGGCCAGTCTCTGTACTTAAGAGTGACAGCGTTGGAATTAATTGCGGGCTGGGGGGTTGCTGGCCTTGGATTATTCCTGCCCCCATAGTTTGGACAATTTGGCCTTATATGGCCTGTCTGTCCACACTGGAAGCATGCGGCAGGTTTTCCCCCGGGGTGGGCGCTTTTCATCTCTGGGCTGGTATAAGACTTCCTGGCCAAATTGGGGCTAGTCTTATTTCTGGACCCATCCTCCCTTCTAACCTGCGATGAATAGGGGTTGTTTTTCCCTTGAGGCTTATGCCACTCCCGGCTCCTGTTTTCCATGAAATCATCCGCAATCTGGGCAGCCTCCAAAATGGTATTGGGCTTTCTATCCGTAACAGCTGCTCTGATCTGGAGGGGCGCTATTTCTAGGAGCTGTTCCCTAGCAAACAGATCAACAACTTTGTTAAAACTGTTATAAGCCTTTGCTCCCTCAATCCACTTTTTTAAATACCCAAGCAGTTTATAAGCAGTTTCAACATAGGTAACATTATCAGACAACGTAACACTTCTAAATTTCAGCCTGCAAGACTCGGGGGTAATTTTAAACCTTTGCAACACTGCTTCTTTAAATTTTCCATAATCTAATGCATCATCTGACTGCATTTCATTAAATACCTTATTGGCCCTTCCAGTCAATCTGGTGAGGAGAACAGGCATCGTTTTCTCATCAGGCACCTGATGAATATTACAGAGTTTATTCAAAAGTGGATAAAAACTCTTCAATATCCTTGTCCTCTCTGTAAACGGGACAGATTCTTTCCAGACCTTTGCTGATGAGAAGCGAAGAATTCTCAGATGCCAGTGGTGGATCCTGTCTTCCCTCCTGGCGCTGGAGTTTGGCCAATTCCATCTGTCTCTGATGGGCTTTTTTTTGCAGCTCGCTCGGCTAGCTCTGCAGCTCGCTCGGCTATGTCATCTTCCTGTCACATTTTCCACACGTGAAGTTCTACCTTCTCTCTCTCACGCTGGAGATTCCGTCCCTCTTTATCGGGTTGCTGCCCTTCATCTGCAGCTGCTCCTTTTGCAGGGGAGTCAGCTGGGGACTTTGTTTCCAGGTCGTTGTTTCTGAGCAGATCTCTCATTTTCTGCCCTGAGAGATTCCCTCTAGGAGTTAATTCTCTCTCTTTGCATAGCTGCTTAAGCTGTTTTGCGCTCATATCGTCATATGATCTCTGCTCACTCATCTTGACTAACTTTAATCTTTAACACTCTCAGTATCAGATTTTAAAATTTGGAATACCGTGAGGTTCTGATCCAAAACCCAAATGTTCTGGTTCTGTGGATCCTGCTACGACTACGCCACTGTGACCCGTCTGTGTCCGGGGTAGCCAACTGATAATGCCAAGGTCAGGGCAGGCTACAAAAGGAGAGCAGATTCTCCCCATGCTGGTGGGTGACACTGAAGCCCGGCTTCCCAACCAGCCACGAACCGCTTCTGATTTCCCCACACTGTATATCAAGAAGCCAGTCCACAAATGCCCACAGCCCCCTTTACTGCATTTCAGCTCCAGGCTCCCAAATCAGCACTAGGTCCAGTAAAGAGACTAGTTACTAGAACTCTATGCTCTTTACTAAAAAGGTTCCCTCTGACCCCAAGGGGTCAGCCACAGTACCAGATCAATATAAGTTTGGATCTTACCTAAAATACCACACTGGCAGCCAATCCTTTAACCCTTTAATCCAAAAATAGTGCTCTAAATTAAGGTGAGCAACCTCCACACATTACCACCCAAGAATCATATAATCCATTCCTGTAGTCTGCAGGTGAATTCACAACCCCTCATGAGCAACGGTACTGAAGGCTGATGATAGATCTAACAGCATCAGCATGGATACCTGATTTTATGCATGTGCTTGGCATAATTCCCACTGACTTCAGTGCACAAATGTGTAATTCTTTTCAGGGTCTAAATCAACAGAACTGCAACAGGTAAATAGATAAACCTGTTGGGATTCTCTTAGGAGATGCTCTTGTATAGTTATAGTATCTGTTAATCCCAGTGACTGGCTGATTTTGGCTTCAGCTCCAAATCATGATGGACTCCTCCCCTTTTGGACTGCATACCAATTAGCTTGGTCTCCGACTGAGATTAACAAGAATATATTCCCTTATCTAAATACCGACCCCATTCTCTTAACGGCACTTTTGTCTAATTATTGGGGAAAGTTAAAAATAACATACAATATCCAGAATTAATTTTGGATAGAGCTACTGTACATATAACTTGAATATCCAGTGCTGATTTTTTATAAATTCTTTCTTTGGTACTCCAAACAGATTAGTATTTAGGTTATCTGTAATCAATACTTTTTTCAGTGCACAATCTGATCGAACAAGTTTTTGTGTATACAAATACAGAATTTGTGCTTGCATATCTAAGATTTAGATGGGGGACATACATTTAGATACCGGGTTTAGGCCCTTAATATGCAGAAAATAGCTGTATTAAGGAAAAAAAAGATTTATGTATCATAACTAGATCTCTTTCCCAGGGTTCATGAACCTGAGTTTCTGAGAGATGAGGGTGATACTGTAGCCACAGTTGTATCTTGTTTAAGGTAGCCATTTAAATTATTATTTTCTGATTGACTTTTTTCTTAAACAGATGCCAGCAAAGATGGTAAATAACTTACGTTTTTCTTTGCCTCACTGGCAGTGAGAGTTAGTGCAGGAGACTCTTGTTATGTCGAGGAAATGGGGATTGGAACAAATTTAGTTCAGCCTACCCTAAGTCAATTCTTACACTTTCTCTAGAAATAGGTAAGCGTGGCACTGGATGTTAGTATTACCCAGATAGTTACAGTTACATTAGTGTTTCTATTATAAATCTGATTTGGAGGTTTATTATTTTGCAATAAAGATTCTTACTGAACTTAAATTTTCCGCATTATCTCAGGAGAAAAAAAATTGTGTCCAATATTTAAAAAAAACTTTAGCAAGGACCTGCTGAAGTTAACAGGAGTCTTTCCATTGACTATAATGGGAACTGAACTAGGTCCCAAATTACTTTAGAAACAGAAATGAAAGTAAAATTACCTCTGTAGTGAGCCACTCTATACAATTTTCTAGGACTCTAATCTAAACTAGAGACTTTTTTAAAGTAATATTTTAAAACAATTGGAAAACAGGTTGAGAAGGTAGTGTGATGCTGGCAAAACATGTTCAAGCTCTTGCCAAAGCTTTAAGCCTCAGCTGAGCATTGACAAATTAATTGCTAGAAACCGGTCTGTTTCATTTGTATTAGTATGGTTAAGATGGATATTGGATGTATAACAATGCGCTTAGTGTTTAGACTTTATGAAATGCTTGTAAGTTGCTGTATGCATTATTCTCACAATTTCTTTACCGCATGCATTATGGTACTATTTAAGTTTTTGCTTTGTAACTATAAAAAATATTTGCACTGAAAATTAACCTAGTCAGCAGAGATCATCTCCTGCCCATCAAGATGGCCTATCAGAACTAAATGGGCCATTGTGGGACATTACAATACAAAGACTTTTTTAAGTGCCCCTTACACCCAGGAAGAGGCAACATGCAAAATAGATCGTCCCATGAGCTTGATTTCTGAAAAAAGGAAATAAAAATAGCTGACAAGAAAATGTTTCATTTCTTTTGCTATTTGGACTCTCACAGGACCAGAGCTACAAAAGAGAAGTAGAGATTCTCAAGGTCAACCTGGGTTAATCTTAAAAGACATTCAGAGTTCACACATTACTACAATTCTGTCATCTTTTGAAACCATAGACTGTAACTCATTTGTGTAGATACTTGGCTGCTTTAACCCTGAATAACTCTCTCATTTCTTTTCTTAGCTCTGAGGTTGATAATCATGGTCGTGAGCCACTTTATGTGACGGGTAGTTATTACACATGCCCAAGAAGTAATAATAAGACGATGTAAGATTCTTTTACCCCAGAAATCTAACTGTTGAATTAAAGGAGATGACCTATAGATTTGCTAGTCGTGAAGATTCAGTAGGAATGCTCTACTGGTTTGCAAGGAGGATTTTTATCAAATCCTAAATCAAGACGGATGCTTTAGAAATGCTCCACTGATTTTAAATGAGTTTTTCTACCAATTTTTGATTCAGATGCAATACTAATCCTCAATTGAAACCAATAGAAGATTTCTATCACATACAACCTAATATAGGATTTAGTGGAAAAGTTCCAGCAAAACCACTGGAGGATTTGATTCACAACACTTTTATTAACTTTACCTGAGTTGCTTCCAGTACCTAACACTTAAGAAAAAATTATGAAATCCCCACTATACATTTAGCCAGTAGTGCAATGTTGCCATGGCAATGGTGAAGATTCCTTCCAAGGCCCATCAGCTATCAGTTCTGTTCTGAAGGGAGAGGTGCAATAGCTGAGCAAAACTTTACTGTGGGAATATCACATATTCAGACTGGTATCAAATATTTATTTTAAAGGAAATTCTCCTTAAAAGTCAACACTAACATTCTCTCTACATCCCACATATGTTTAGTAGCTCACAGGAAAGGAATAATACACCAGTGTTTTGTCATATGACAGCTCAATGTTTAGTCTTTGTAGGGTTCCATTTGTTAATTAGTATTTAGTTATTTATTTTGCAAGCCTATAAACACTTTATAGAAATACAAACAACATATTAAAATTCACTTTAACTCAACAAAATGTAGCCACATACGGGAAACAAGATAGCGATATCCTTAATTTTACCCAACTGAGCTCTATGCTAACTATGTATCTTATGCCCACATCATGACCTAGACAAGAAAAAGGCACAAAATGCCAGGAAACTTCATGAGCTTCAACTTGCACAGTTTTCCACAAATCATTCTGTTGTGGACAGAAAGACGAAAGAGGCTGTGTGAGGATATCAGGACAGATGTGTTTCCATAGAAGCCTCAGTGCTTTTCCCTGGACCAACCCCGTCCCCCAAGATAAAGTTCTGAGGGCAGAGTATAATTCTCAATAACATAATGCAGACAGTACTATCTTTCACTGGGAAATCCCTGTAGATTTTGAGGATAATGATACTGTGGAGAGTGGTTCTCCCTTGGTCCCAGCTCCTTCCTGCTATACCCTTCTATATTCAAAAACTTAAAAACCCCAAATGTACAGGATTGATGGAGCTAAGGCTCAAACACACCCTCTCCACACCACTGACAACAAAAATCTGACCTTTTTCAGCAGGCTTACTGCTGATCTTCTGACTTCTGTGCTTGAAGCAAGGCGCATGAGCTGACTCTGAGTGACTCTTAACCCCTAAACTTAATGTTACTTCAATCTATTTCTGAAGTGGTTATTAACAGATCTTTATATGAATGACCTTATCTTTTTCTAGCTGTAATAGGCTGTTTTTATCATATATAGAAAATGTTTATCTATACTATTGTCACACGGGCTGGCCTGAGTGGGGGGGCATTTAGTAATTGTGTGACATCAGTATGGCAGAATCGTGATAATGCGTGTAAGATATATCATGTCTGATACTGTTAGAAGGGATATATCGTGCTGAGTAAGATAATAATACTTATGTTCATGTATTATATGTAAAATGGAAGTTATGGATGTATTTGATATTTCTGTATGTCAATTTGGGCTGGCTGGGACATGCCCCAGACAGAGAAGTGGCAAGACAATAGCCTGCTTAATGGCCCATTAAGACACTCACAAAGGCAAGGGGCCCAGGAAGAAACCCCAGGCACACCTGAAGAGTTACCAGGATTGGCCCATGTGACTCTGGACTCCATTTTAGTTCTTGTGACTTTCCCTAGGACAGAGGGTATATAAGATCAAACCACAGAATCCATTTTGTCTATGATCCTGTCCAGCTGCAGACACACACCTACCTCTGGATCTATCCATCTTGCAACTGAACCGAAGGACTTAGACCCATCCAGGTACTGGATGTATACCAGAGGGAACTATACAAGCCTGCAACTCCACATTTCTTCCAGACACCTGATGTATATGGACTCTTAATCATTTGTATGTATGTGATTTGCTTTAACCCTTTAACATCTCTCTACTGGTTTCTTTCTTTCTTTCTACAATAAACCTTTAGTTTCAATGCTGAAGGATTGGCTGGCAGCATGGTATTCTAGGTAAGATCCAAACTTATATTGAACTGGTACTGTGGCTGACCCCTTGGGGTCAGATGGAACCTTTTTAGTAAAGACCATAGAGTTTAAATAACTGATCTCTTTACTGGACCTAGTGCTGATTTGGGAGTCAGGAATTGGAATGCAGTAAAGGGGGCTGTGGGCATTTGTGGACTGGCTTCTTGATAACCAGTGTGGGGAAATCAGAAGCAGTTCATGGCCTGTTGAGAAGCCGGGCTTCAGTATCACCCACCAGCGCTGGGAGAATGTGCTCTCCTTTTGCAGCCTGCCCTGATCTTGGCCTTCTCAGGATGCTACCCTGGGCATGGACGGGTCACAACTATAATTAACTGTACTACAGTTACTATAATCAACACAATGATTTTACTCACAAGTTTGTTAGGCCTCTTAATATAAGGAAATCATATAAAGGATCTATGCCATTACATTAGTAAATAAAATCTTGAAAGAAAATACATGTGTAAATACTGCAGGACTGGAGTCACAGACTATCTGAATGCTAAATAAAAACTTTTGAGTTCTCACAATGCAACCAGGTTTTTTTAAATTTATTTTAATGTTTTTCATTGATACCTTCATTTTAGTGAATATGTCAGAGACCATTGAAAATGAAGCAAATGCATCTTTAAGAATCATAAAAACTATACACAGATAATTAACTGATATTTTCTGAATTATTAGTCAATTTTAAGATTATTGACACTTGAAACATTGAAATTGACATCCTTAGGTAAAATTAATTAGGTGATTTTTAAAAGACATGAAAAACACACTTGGCTAAATTAATTCTTAGTATAATTCCAATGAAATTAATGTACACAAGGGAATAATTTGGCAATCTGACTAAGTGCCTTTATTTTATGTCTCCCTATCCTTGTCCAATGTCTGTTACATTTACAACTACTGCATCTCATCTTAGGCTTGGTCTACACTACCAACTTACGTTGGCATAACTATGCGGCTCAGGGATGTGGAAAATCCATACCTCAGAGCGATACAGTTATACTGACCTAACCTTGGGTCTAGACAGTGATATGTCAACAGGAAGGCTTCTCCCGTCAACATAGCTACCATCTCTCATGGAGGTGGAGTCCTCTCCTGTCGGTGTAGATAGCTGGTGTACTTGGGCTGCTGCAGCACTGTCAGTGTAGACAGGTCCTTAGCCTAGGGCTTTCCTTACTCTCACTGATTAGTACCTTACTCCTTGGTAGTTCATTTGATTTCAACCTAAATAAGAGTGGCAGAATCTGGCCCCTAGACTGTAAGCACTTCAGGACAGGGACTTTGTTTCACTGTATGTTTACATAACCTCGTTACTACTTTGTAACTCAAAAGCACTCACTTTTCTATTCTCTGTGCCCTTGCTCAAGTGCTTCTCACTCCAGCTGTCATTCTGAACTGCATAGAATCAACTAGCTCTAACATTTCAGCCTTTCTTGTCTGAATAGCAGCAGAGAGGAAAAGGATATGTTCCATGTATATCCATTACACACACACACAGCCGTAGGAGGACACATGTGATGGTAGCTTCTCTTCTACCACAGGTACATCAAAAATATGGAAGGACCACTGGACGAGCTGATTGTCAAAACCAGGCCCCCTACCATAGTTCTCATATGATGCAATTAACAGTCAATTCTATATCAATAACACCCAAGTATTACATATGCTTGGTGCATCTCTGAAACAACTGTTTACTAGGCTTGATTCTGATCTCATTTAAACCACTGTAAATTAGGACTAACTTCAATGAAGTCAATGGGCCTGATTGTTCGCTCACATAAGTTTTACACTGGTATAACTACATTGGCTTCAAGGGAGTTAAGTATTTGCCAATGTGAACATTTTTGTACAAAATTTAAATACTGACCAATTCTGTGCACATTCCAGTGGATTTTAGGTTTTTTTGTTTTTTTTTCAAATCCCTAAAACACACCAGAATATTTGCAAATTGTCCATTGCCTCTCAGACCTACATCTTATTTGAAAAAACATCCTTTATAAAGATTTTGCCTTCCTCTCTCTCTTTCTTCCCCCCAGGCTCCCCTATAATTGTCTCTACCATGGTTCCATGCTTTACCTCAACAACTCACATTTTCTCTTTTTGCTGCTTTTTCTGTTTCCCGTGTCCCATTGTAATTACATCTCTCCCCTCATGTGTCCCCAGGGCTCATCTATAGCTTCTTGTCTACTCCCATGACTCTGCATATTTTCTCCATTTCTCCCTCTGTCTGCCCCCCATCAGTGTCTGCCTCCAATGTTACCTAGAGGAGTAGGGGCTCCTGCTTGGTGTGAATCTCTCCCCAGGCTGACCCACAGACCTGTAGCTAGGCAAACAAAACTGGAGAATCTGTGAGATGCTGTGGTGAGGCAATTCATATTTAAATGAGCGGCCTTGGCAAATTGTAAAATAGCAAGTGCAATTTCCTACATTTTTGAAGATTTCAGAAAAAGTTTTAGACAAACCAAATAACAAATTATTTTAGAATGTTGAATAAATGCAATTTGCCAGTGGCAAATTATAGACTAATAAGACACCAACAAGAGTGCACCAAAACCCCTATGCTCCAAAAGCACTCATGTTGTTCTTAGCAGCTAAAACTTATAAATATACATATAATCTCAAAACCAGCCTATTCTTTTCTCGGTAGGTAATTCAAACACAGTAGACCTATGCACACTTTCTATCCATATTCACATTTTCCAAAGCCCCCCTTTTCCCACAAAAATTTACCATAAGCACAAATGTTTGATTTTTATATATTTTACCATAAAACTTTCTTTTGAACACTTAAAACAAATTTCAAATGTATTGTGTCTTCCTCAGTTATATTTTCTTCCTCTTTCTCCACTTGACATTTTTCTTCTCTCTTTTCCTTGGGTCTGTGTTTCCTACAGTTAGGCATTCTCATTCTCCCACCTGTCCATCCATCTTTTGTTCCTCATAGATCATCTAGCTTCCCAGTGTCATCAATCCTGTCTCAAACTCATGGTTTGCTGCCACCAGCCCCACCATCTCATCCCCCATCTCCAAACTCCTCCAAGCAAGTCTCTGCTCCAATCTATCCTCTGCCCTTACACAGAATAATCAAATTATCTGTCCCCAGTCCACCTTTTGCCCTTGCTTCAGTCCCCAATGTATCCTGTATTCCTCAGCCAATTTTTAGCTTCATCAGTACATCATTTGCCTATGAGCACTTACCAGCCCCATTCATATATTCTGTCCCTAATTAATTAGCTCCAATCTTCCATTAAGATCCCCAATAAACTGTCTCTTCTCATCTCCCCTCAGAGACTCCCAATCAAATCTCTTTCCCACTCTTCATCTTCCCCTTCCAATGGTTTTTCTTCAAGTAACTAATCCATCCTGTCTCACTAAATCCATCAAGCCATGTTCTTCAACACAACAGCTCAATCTATCATCTGTGACCACCCTTCAGACATCTGATCCTCCCATCCAGCAACAAACTGATCCTCTATCCCCAACAGGCTTGACCAGACAATGGATCCTCAGGCATGATCTCCCAACAAATGAATCCTCTGTCACTAGTCTTTCCAGAAAAACTGATCCTATGTTCCCCTCACCAGCAAACTGATCCTGTGATCTCCACAGGTTTTCCCCAGAATACTGATCCTGTTTCCTACCAACCCAGCTGTTTCACCCTCCTGTTCACCTTCAGGATTCTTTTCCCTCTAACCTAAAGGAGAGATGCACTAATTGCTGGCACTTCAGGAAGACACAGGGCTGTGACATGCAGAAAAAGAGGATGATGTGGAGGGGTGATACTGAGACTCTGTTGCCTTCACACTTCTAGACTGGATTGCCCCTAAGGGCTAGGATGAGAACTGTTGGCTCTCTCTCTTTTTGGTCATAATTATTAAAACAACTGTTCTTACAGTATTTGCACCTTTTACTTTTGACCTCCCTTGTAAAGAAATCCTCTCTGTTACCTGAAGTGTGTTAGTGTTACTGGGAACTCACAGAAAGTTAGAACATGAAGTGCCTATGCTTGGATCACCTACACTACTTGAATACAGGCTTGTTCTCAGATCAACCTGATGAGACTGGGGAATGGTGTATGACACACTGTAGTGGGGTCAGTTACTGTATTAAATAATCATAAGCCTCTTCTCCTATGTGTTGTCATCATTTTAGAGATGAAGGCAAAAGGGTAAGGGGCTGATTTTCAAAAGTGTTAGACACTTGTAGCTCTCACTTATTCCAACTGCAGCTGAAGGTGCTTAGTGCTTTTGTAAATTAGGTCCTAAGTAACTTGGTCAAGGCCAGAGTGGGAGTTCAGTTAGAGCTGGAATTAGAATGCAGGAATGTTTCATTCCAATGCAATATTGCCATAAAAACACATTTAATGACTGTATCCTATCATAGTGTATCAATTTCTGAGCCCAATCCACACATTTTATCACATGCATAAGGTAAAAATAAAGCTGCTCTGAATCCCTACAGAACTTTTGAACCTCAGTGTTTCCAGACGGAACGTCACAAAAACCAGTATCCAGTGTCTGGATCCTGTTGAATCCAGGTGACAGATACATTTTTATTGTGCATTGTAGAAGGATAAACTAGGGCGCAGATTTCTTTAGTGAAGTAGGAGAAGCTAACTCTTTATTTAGCTTTCCACTGAAGTAGGTGCAGCTTGCTCTTTATTTAAATTGTTCTGTTTGGAACTTTGCAGACAAAAATTGACAAACTGGACCTAGGTGCTAGAATCATCCTTCTTCTATGTTGTTGTGCTAGGATAAGTCAGGACCTAGATATTCCTGGTATAACAAGAGCAGCTAGACTTTGTTTTGTCTTTAATCAGTGGGATTTGTGGGTTGAGGGCCCAAAGCTGACTAACTCTAGGTTTTTGCAGCATAAGGTCCAGATTTGGCGGTGGACTCAGAGCACTTTTATTTGTTCTTTAGCTTTATGGTAAAGTTTGAGAGTTGGGTCCAGGTGTTAGATCTCTACATTTGTGGCACCGTGCCAACGTGCCATGCGCGCGGGGGGGGGGAAGGGAAGGTCTAGAGCTGTGCGGTGTGTGCCCTAAAAGGCAACAGCGTTGGGCACAGAACCTACATAGAGCCAGCTCTTACTTCTTCCTTTGACAATGAAGCTGCGATGAGCCCTAGTATTTCTAGGTGCCCAGGTCTGGGATAGGCCGCAGGCTCAGTGAGCCCCACAAACCGAGTCTGCTCCCGGCCTTTGCAAGAACAAGAAGCCTACAGGAAAGACTCACTCGCCTTTTTCCCCTGGTCGTGCCGAAAGGGTTAATACAGAGATCATTCAGGCCCTAGTTACGCCTCGGAATCACCACAGCGCCTCACGAAGAGCTATCTGGGCGACAAAGGCTGGTTGGCTGGCAACGCACAGGGGGCGCGGCGCTGCGAGAGGCGAAGGCTCAGCGGGCGCGGCAAGGGCTGGAGGGGGCGTGTCAGTCCTGCCTCCTCGATTCTGTTGTTGTCTCTTTAAGGCGGGCGGGGGAGAAAGGAGCGGGAGAGACTCTCGCGATATCAGTCTTGGCGCCGTGACCTCCATGTGAGAGCGGCCTCGGCTGGTAAACACTCCCTCTGCTCGGACATGGCTCGCGGTAGTTCTCTTTAGAGCTGGTTGCGGCGGTTCGTCCAGGACGTTCCTGCTCGTCGTGCCACACTCGGGAGCTCGCGGCCCCACTTGTCCATCGCTGCGGGCGCTCTTAGGGCGACGGGGATCTGGTCTCTTCGTCCCTGTAAGCGAGGCCGACGGCCCGGCAGGCTTGGGCTGCTCCGGGGGGGTTTACAATCCTGCTCTACTGAGCCAAAACAAAGAAACGGGGGAGGCGCCCCCGCCCCACACACAGCCGGAGAGCGGGCGAGAGTCGCGACCGGCAGCCTCCAGAGCGGGCGGCAGGCGCGCACCATGTGGATCCAGGTCCGCACCATAGACGGCACCGAGACCCAGACCATCGATGACCTGAGCCGCCTCACCAAGATCGAGTGTCTGCGGGAGAAGATCCAGGAGAGCTTCCGAGTGAGCCCCGAGCGGCAGCGCCTCTTCTACCGGGGCAAGCAGGTGAGGCGGAAACGCCCCCCCTTCCGGGCGAGGGCTACTTCCCGAGCCCCGCGCTCTTTCTATTCCCGGGGGTGGCGGTACGGGCTGCAGTGCCTGGCTGTGCGACCCGCTGGCTCTGGCTTTTGTTTACATGCTCCTGTTGGGCCTAGGGCAGCGTGAGGGGCAGGAGAAGCTGAGGAACTAGGCTGCGCCGCTGGCACATCCCGGAAGGCGAGGGTGCTGTTGGACGATTCCTTTTATGTTTGGTTTCCCGGCTGGACAGTCTCATGTCTCCCCCATGCCGTGTTCGAGGATGGAGGAGACGCGGTGGCTCCTCCAGGCTTTCCCCTTGGTGTCCCTGCTGGCTCCAGGGGACTAGGAGAGGCGCCTTTCCTAGTTGTGTATAAAGCGGCTTCCACGGCGGAGCGCCGCCTTCAGACCCCGCGGGTGGGGAACGGTGTGCGGCTGTCCCGTGCGCGCGGGGCCCGCGCCTGAGAGGGGTGGGTTCTCTCATTTTCGGCCTCACGCTACGGATTAACGGTTTTGTGGAACTGTTTGTTGGGCCTGGCTAAGTGGCTATGAACCCTCCTATCTCCTGTAGAATCCTGCCGGGAGAGAGGGCACGTGACTAGACCACGTTGGGGGAGCTGCCAAGAAGTCGCTTTTTGGCTCTCACTTGCACATTGAGTAAGCCTGAGCTTAGCTTGCCCCAGCCTGACTGTTGCACCTTGTCTGCCCTAGCCCAATTCTCTTCCCCCGCCCCACCGTTGCAGTTTCTCCATAGAGAGAGCTACCGCAGACAAGGTGCCAGTGCCTACTGGTGTTCTACCAGTTGAATGGGCTGGACCTGGTTTGAACAGTTTGCCAGTACTGTGCTTAAAATGTCTGTGTAGGCTATGCTGTGGCTAGAGCAATGCCAAGTACAGTTGTGTCCAAACAGGTTATGACCCTCTCTGTGGCTATGTGTTCACTCCTAAGCAAGGTGGAAAATATAGCTGGAGATGGTTGTCGTGTAGACCTAGGGTAGTGGCAAATGTGGAATGCTGCAAGAGAAAGGGCATAAAAGATTAAAGGAAAGGGAGGTTGAATGTGAAACTTTTTTTTTATAGGAAGAAATGATCTGGGCTACCACTGGATGCAGTGTAGCTCTAAGCAGGTAGTTGGGCTTCCTTTCTTTTTTTGACTAAATCTGTTAAAGTTTATTGCCATTTTAACAGATTGTATATGTATTGGTGTGAATAATAGAAGTAGTCACAGGGTATGGATCATTAACAGGTGACCATCACCACAAGTTTTACTGTGTCTAGGCTCCATAGAGTGAAGAAATAATGTGTGTGGAAACATGTTATATAAAGATTGCAGTACCTGTGGCAGGAATGTAATCCTTAAGTAAAATTTTAAATTCCAGATTAAAAGATATAATGATTGAGGTCAGAAGCTGAAGCAGAGCTTGAGCAGTTGGAAGTGGACAGAGTTGGTGTCCGTTTGACCTCCCTACAGTTATATTTGAGTCAGCAGAAGTTGGCCTTGGCAATTTGCTACAGGTCTCTATGTAGCTAACAAGCAATTCAGAATCTGCATTGCAAGAAATATTATATGAGTCTCCTCTCTTTCTGTGGTTAAGTACAGTGGAACCTCAGAGTTATGAACACCAGAGTTACAAACTGACCAGTCAATCACACACTTCATTTGGAACCAGAAGTATGCGATCAGGCAGCAGCAGAGATTTTAAAAAAAGCAAGTACAGTACAGTACTGTTAAATGTAAACTACTAAAATATATAAAGGGAAAGTTTAATTTTTTTTGACAAGGTAGGGAAAGTTTCTGTGCTTATTTTATTTAAATTAAGATAGTTAAAAGCAGCAAAGTTTCAAAGCTGTATTAAGTTAATGTTCAATCGTTTTCTTTTGAAAGAACCATAATGTTTTGCTCAGAGTTATGAACGCTTCAGAGCTCTGAACAACCTCCATTTCCAAAGTGTTCATAAATCTGAGGTTCTACTGTGTTTACAAAAATCATTTGGAGTAACAGGATAATCCTGTTCTTTTAAAAGAAGGCATAAATTGCTTCTTTACTTTAAGCAATAAGATGACTTTCTTTGTCAAATATGGCATATTAAGATTCCAAATATCTTTAATTTAGTAAACTGGCTGGTTGTGGCCTGCATGCACATTGAAGTCTACTTGTAGATGATTTATTAACAGTTACAGTATATTCTGCTAAGAATGTGTACTGCATAAACTCTAAATGCATTTTACAGGAAATGGCAAAATGTTTATATACCCAAATTAAAGTTTTTGTCATGGAAGTAAAGAAGATCTTGGTTTCAATAGGCTAACTCTACACACTAGATACTGCAAACTATTTTCAAAGAACCAAACAGTGATCATTGTGGGATCCTTAGCTTCAGTTATAGTTCTGGAAAAACAAGCAGTAAAAAATGTTGAGGTTTAAGTTTGAAAACTTGCCACAAAGCTTAAACTGATCTACAAGGCTGCACCGGAATTAAAACAAATTCCTGCTGCAAAGTTGGGTTTACTTTGTATAACTGAAACTTACATGATGTCTGTCTTTAGTATTTTGTGATCCGAAGTAATAATGGTTAAAGTTGCTACAGCATGGGGGATTGGTTATGGGATATAGAATTGTTTAAAATCTTGTCTAGGCTGGAAACTAACTTGCATCTCACTACTGTTGGGCTCATGTTAGAGGTTAGTGGGTATTTGTCCATATTACAGCAAAACTTTCATCCTTCCTGGTGATCTTCTCAGAGGTCAAATATCAAAAGGGTCTAAAGTCTAAATTGTCCTCTTGTGCATCTCTGGTACGGGATTGAGGCAAGTAGTAGGGCAGCATGGGAAACTGTGCATACTGCTGGGGGTGTAGTTTTTTTATGAGGACTAGCACTTAAAATCCAAATGTAAACACAGGCAAGATTGTGTTCATGATTCTGCAGGGCCCCATGCGACTGTTGCTGCTTTGCTGCTCATAGCTGTCTCAGCTTCATTCTAATGCTGCTTGAGACCACAACCTGTTGGGTATTAGTGAAACCAATTAAGTTCCATGGCAACTTAATCTTGCTGTTGTGGGGAGGAGAAGAACTACATAAGGCCTTGACTTCACTAGATAGAAAGGTGTGGTAATGCATCAGCTAATGCCTAACTAATGAGGGCAAGGCAGTTTGAGTTAATGAGTTAGCAGGTGAAGTTAAAACAATGTCCACCCTGACCACTCACTGTTTTGAACTTTGCTGCACTGCCCTGCATTCCAGCTGCACAGGCATGTGCCCCTCATCTTTCAAAGCTCTGGAAAGTTTTGAAATTGCTCAGCCTGGAGAGCTCACACAGCTACTGCCCAGCTGAGCATGCCGATTCCAGGCAACACAGGAGTTCCTGCCTGGACTGCAGGGGAGGACTCCTGATGTGCTATGCAGAGGCAGGGTCTGATGTTAAGGTGCCCCCCTGCCACTGTACAGGTCTCCACTGAGTTGGAATGGGGAGATGGGGACACCAGCTGTCCATGCACCAGCTTCTGCCTCAGCATTGGTTGCTTCTGACTGCTAACTAAACTTACAGAAACAGCATGCGGACACGCTCATTATTATGTGAGTGTGTGTGGGAGGACCATACTCCCTGTTACACACACTTCCCCTCTCCCCTCCCCTCCCCTCCCATGCTTCTGTGGACTTCTTGTGTTAGTGTTCAGCGATATAAATTTGGCCAGTAGGGCTGTTGAAAAGTGGCTGACAATCTAGTAGGATGCCCATGGAATAATGAGATTCAGTAACCTTCATTATGTGATACTGTGCCTGCATGAGGCATTGCAGGCCATTTCCAGAGCACCCTGCATGCAGTTGCACAGTGGGATAGCTACACACAGCTCTAGCATCAGCACAGGGAGTAGCACACTGCTAGTGTGAATGCACTCCTCTGACACAAGGGGCATAGTGAGGACATGCAACAACAGTTTACAGTGGTGGCTATATGCTGGCGTAACTTGTGTTGAAGAAAACGCTGTTGTGTAGACAAGACCAGAAGCTCCTTTATAATCTTTGCTCCTGCAAATTAGCAGGTAGAGTAAAAGTGACAGGGATGGGCTGGGGAGAAAATGGTGTATATAATCTGTAATTCTGCCCATCCTCTGGTCTATTTACACCCATCTCCCATTTTGATCACATAACTTGGGTGAATTTTCTTAACAACAAAAAGAACTTGTCCCAACAACATGGCAAACTCCTTCCTTTCCAAGTTCCAGTCCTTGCTCCAAAGCATGGACGGGCTAGAGTGGGGTGGCCAAACTGGCTTGTGAGCTGCATATGGCTATTTTACAGTTACAGTGCGGCTCTTGGAGTCCCTATGCTCCCCCTGACCCCCATTCTCTGCCTACCGGACTGGGATGGGGAGCTCAGAGCTTCTGTCCTGCAGCAGGGTGGTGGGGCTAGAGGATTCTGCCCAGCGGTGGGGAGAAGGGGCCAGTAAGTTTGGCCACCCTTGGGCTAGAGTTTCTGAATGAAATGGTTGTGAGGACTTCTGACCCATCCATACCTCCGTCAGGACAGGCTGCAAAAAGGAGAGCAGATTCTCCCAAACTAGTGGCTAACACTTCAGTTACCTCTGAATCTGGCTGAAGAGTCTAAGAAGCAGGAATGAGTACAACATGGGGATGGTGCAGCTGCCTTTTGTGTTCCTTTGTCATGTGGCTTGTTCCAAACACAGCCACAGAGTACATGGCATAGAAGAGCTTCAGGCCTCACTTCCACCAACCTAAGAGTCAATGTGGGGAGCTGAGAGACCAGAGGCTCACTGGGAGCTGGGCAACCTTATCAATTTCATGTCTTTTCCCTGCCAGGAGGCAGGGTCCAACCAACCACAGTTTTTCACCTTGCTTCCAGCTGGGGTCCAGTCCTGCTCCCAGTTGGTTTTCTGGTCAATTTTAGGGCTCAGCTGTAGCCTTGAAACTGACCAGGACAGATAACTACCCATCTAAGGTAATGCAGTGTCTGCCTTGACACTGAGTTGCTCTATCTATGCAGACAAAGCCCTACACAGACCTCTCCTTGAGGTGGTTTTATTATGTGGGCATACCAAGAGAGTTATACCTGTGGGAGGAGCATTTGAATGTGTACACTTCCACTGTTTTGTCCACAAAAGCTGACTTGTTGACACAGTTCTCTAGTGTAGACCAACTCTCACTGTCCCGTCCATAGGTATGATCTTACGTGACCTGGTGACTCATTAGGTGTAGTCCTTGGGTTCTTTCATTGGATTCATTGTATCTGAGTTCCCTTGATGGGCAATTACACAGGCTTAGGTGCTGCTGCCATCCTATCTGGGTTGGGTCACCCAGAAACACAGCACAAGCTGAAATCTAAATATGTATGGCATATTTGTAACTTAGAATACAAAATTGACACACAGATGTGTTTATCAATTTTAGCAAATTATAACCTTTCCAGTAGTATCTGACATGGCACATCTCATATGAATTATTGTAATTTTGCAATATTGATATAAATTGTCACCCCTAATCCAGACAGCATCAGAAAACTATTATTTTCCCCTAATTTTGTTCTTGGAAGCTGCTTGACCATTTCAGCTGAAATTTTCAAAAAAAATTTTTTTTTTTTTTTTTTTTTTTTGGTCTGAGGTGCCGAGAGCTGGCATGGAGAATTTCCACTTGAAGTTATAATTTGTCTAAGTTATAAGCAACTGAAAGTAGGGTCTTACAATTTGCCAACCATAATCATAGGTAGCCAGCTCCATCTATAACTTGTTAGATTGTGGTGGTTAGATATTGGATACCTTTGTTGCAAGATCCCCAAGGTCCAACTGGAAGTACTATACTGTGGTGTACTTGAAAGAGGTTTGACAGTGAGTTAAGACTGAGGTTAATGGTCACTTAAGTTGGACAGTAGGTTCAAATTATGCAATTCACAAGTGGTTACACTGAAAAATGGAATTGCTTCTATATTAACAAATAGATTACTTTTTGATTGGAGAGTTATTTCTCTTGGAAAGTAGTCAAACCTTTCTGAAATGTAGTTATCCTTAATGGTAATGGCATTCTCTTTAGATACCTGAAAACATACTTTATGTAAGACACATGGGCTCTAAGAGTAAAATGTCTTGTAGCTGAGAACTTAGGCATGTTCAGTACACTTTCAACATGCTTAATGCACTACAAGTACAAATGTGCTGCAGTTAAAGCGGAGTTGCATGTTTTATTAAATAAATACTTATGATAATGGTCTGTGGCGCGGGCAGCTAGTTTAGCCCTCTCGTGGGTATTGTGCCCTCTTCAGCTACAACTATGGCGTGCCTGGGTGGGAGCAGGGGGGGGCCCCGACCCAGGGACCCTGTGTGGAGTAGTGTTCAAACTGCCCAGTCCGTGACTTACTCCCTTCCCTGGGTCGCCTGTCTTTGGCCCCACTGCTCGCAGTCTGCTTCCTGGAACTGGGTGGGGAGGGGTTCTCCCTCAGGCCTGTGCCTTGGGTCCCTGGTCGTAGCCAGACAGGTACCCCCCTCGTCTCTGGTACCTTTGGGGTTGCAATATGTGGCAGTGGTTGCTCCAAGTTCTGTAGCTGCTCTGCTCTGCTCCTTCTTCTAACTCCCTTCCAGCTGCCCCTGTCTGCCTGACAGGGAGACTTTTAACTGCTGGGGCAAGCTCCTTGATTGGCCTCAGCTGGCCTAATTGGCCTAATTGCTCAGGAGTAGCCCCAGTTGGATCACCCAGGGAACAGGGATTTGTTCATTCTGCAGCTAATATAGCCCCTCTACTACTCTTCTGTAGCCATCAGATCTGTCACAGGTCTTATAAATGAACATTCTTTAGGGGCTGCAATTTGATGAACAGTAAAGTGTTAATCCCTTATCTTCCTAAAACCTAGTATTGTGCAAGTAATGTCTATATATTGTGTGAAATGTAGAATCAGAATTTAAAGATCCAAAGCTAGTCTGCCCTTGCTAGTTAGTTCAGACAAGTTAAATCTAGAACAAATTTATTGGGATTGGATGGCTCAAGACTGATAAGTGGATGGTAAGTCTTGTTTCCAAGTCACTGAATTTGGGCCCAGGTTGGTGATGGTCTGATTGTTGCTCTCTCACTGTTGCTGGATAACCTGTGTGAAACTAATTTCCAGTCTAGTTCCCTGTGGATATGTTTACACTGCAGATGACTATTGTTTAGTAGTTGGAGGCCAAGTATTGAATGGGTATAAACTGAGCTGCTGTCATAACACTAGAGAGAGTACCTCCAGAATAGGATTGAGTCAGTGTGGGTAATGCTTGTGTTGGCATGGTCTCAGCTGGCAGTGAAAATATTCAGCAAAGAGTTCAGTGATAAGGGCTGTCAGTTTGGCATCCAGAAGTGCTAACTTCATTTTAAAGCTTAAGTGTGAGAACTTAAGACCTGACCACGTAAAGAACTAAGTTTCCTCAGCTTCCACGGAAGAAAACTAAGGCCTGGTCTACACTACACAATTAAGTTGACATCAGTCTCCTTGTGTTGACGTATTTGTGCATGTCTACAACTTTATCCCTGGCTGATTCAGGTGCCACATTATGGTGATGCAGTAAAACCACTTCCCTGAATGACTGAGGTTGACCCATTGTCAGTGTAGACGGGGTTGGCACAGGTCACACAGTAACAGTTGTCCTGCAATTGTCCATTATTGTTTCAGCTAAAACAACCACCGCTGCAGAAGATAGTGCATGTATTCAGTGCCATTGCCATATACTCATACCATGGAATGACTGAAATTTTATTACTTCATACAACAGAAAATCCTTCTTTCCCCTTGCTCCTGGCAGACCATATTCACTATAGCTGTAGCTGGAGATCTGTGCTGTGCTAAGGTACTCCAAAGCTGAAATGTCAATAATCTGTTCTTATTAAGTATTTAAGAGAATAAGGGAATGAAGTTTTGAAATTTTTTTTGTAGTGATCAGTGGTACATCTGTCTGTCTTTATCAGCAGCTTCAGGTCTGGTGGCCTTGAAAGGTGTCCCCTTCCCTCCATGGGTGCAGAATGCTTGACCCTGAGGAGGAGAGAGAAGAGGACATGTTCTGTGAGATCCTGCAAGCCAGTGCTGGACTGAATAAAGGGCTTGGAGGGGAACTACAGCATGGAGAAAGAAAGGACGAGAAGGAAAGGGAACTGCATCAGAAGTGGGTTTTCTCAGTCCCCATACCCAAATGCTACAGTCCCTAGTTGATCTACAGGTCCAAAAATCCTGCACTCTCCACCTTTTGGATAACTCTGTGGTTGCAGTTCCTCCCCCGACACAGCTGCCCCCCACCCCCACAAACTGAGCTGTGAGAATTACAGCTGGTCTATGTGAAGCTGTGTTTTGCCTTGCTGTCCTCCAGTGTGGGGTGGGAGGGATAAGGATGTGGCTGAACATACCACATATGTTCTCAGAGCTCAGTTTGTGGACAAAATGGACATAAATGTGTGCTGCCTTTTCAGTTTCAAAATCCGATTCTGTTAATTTGTTTTTTGCAGTGCCAGTGTAAACCAGAGAAGATCATTGAGAATTTTTAAGCTTTCTTTCAACTTTCATGGATATGTATCAATGATTAAATGGGGAGGGAAGACTTATTATTCTTAAACCTTGTTAAATGCTATGCTTTCTGTAATCTTAATGCAGTTGATTTATATATAATCATCTACTTCTATTGTTAGCTAGAATAAGGACTAACATAAACAAAAAAACATGCTAATATGCATTTTCTTTGTAGTGCTACTTTGCTAGTGGTGCCACTGACTCCATTGGCAGAGGAAGCTCAACACTTGTCATCCCCCAAATGGCATATGCTGGAATTGTAAAGATGGAGTTGTATTTCCTTCACTCTTCCTTAAATTTATGATAGGGCATACATTGGTGTCCTTGTGAATTAAAGTCCTTCTGATTTTTAGTATCCTAAGGAATAGTGCTAATCTAATTGTCTTGAATACCTAGTTGAAGACTGAGATGCTTCCCAGGCACCTTGCTTATCACCTTCCCTTAGCATGAGGAAGTCTAGTCTGTGCCTGTCAGTTGTCAGCTCCCTGACTACACCAGCCACAGGCAATGCAAGCATTCTCTCAGGCTAATCAGACTCCTCCATCCCTTTGCATGTTAGCAGGAGATACACTTCAACCTCCCAAGGCCTCCAGGTGTCCTCCTGGAGTGGCCAGATCCTGATCCACCTGACACTAACTGAATACTCAGACCCTCTGCTCCTAAGGAAACAGAACATCACAGCTTACCATTTACACCTTGGATCACAGCTCTACTTAACACACACAACCATAATTTGTTTATTACAAAAACAAGAATAAATCTTAGTGATTCTCATGATAGCAACTAAAAATATTGGAAACAAATGGGTACATATAAAAGAAAATAACATGCATACTAGAACTTAATTTTAATTATCAAGTTACTGTCTTGTCTTCTAAGGCACTGCTTACCCAAAGTCCTTCTCATAGCATTTTTCAACCAGGATAACTGGCAGACCCTCCTTTTGTAAGACCAAACCTGCTGTCAGCCTGTTTCCCCAGAGGAAAAATGCACCCCTAAATATATTAAATCAATCCTTTTTTTCCACTTGTAAATAGGGTTCTCGTTCCCCTCCCACTGTTCACCTCTTCCTCTTAGTTTCTTTTTCCGAAGTCCCTGCAATCTCTTCATTAACGTTTGACTCGGTAAGACACACATTACACAATGGTCAGCCAGGGAGATGGGAGACTTGTCTTAAGGCATGTCACTTCTGGGTGACCTGACCTCCCTTTGTGCATGTGCGCGCGCGCACATTTAGCAAATATCATGACCACTATTCTAACACTGGCTTTCATTAATACCAGTTCATCAAAGAATGTCATGTGAAGTATGTAAATACCAGACCCAGGGAGTCCCTGTAATCCTTATGCTCTCTTGCTAGTTGACATCAACAGATCGTTGGGTCACACTGTTCTGATTTTTGAGACTGACTTGTTCTCTATGTGAAAGTGTTTCCTAACAAGTGTTAACTCCTTGATATCTGTTTCTCTTCTTGTTTAGTGATAGTTGCTTCTGGTGTCCAGAGGATCTCTTGTATAAAACCCTGAAAACAGTTTTCGGGGTTTTATACGTTAGTAACGTGACAGGCTGAATCAACCCTCATGAAATCCTTGAAAGGGAAACTTCACGTGTTCCTTCTGCATATCTTCCTCCAGACTGTTCAAATGGAGGCAGGGAGCTCCTGCAGAATGGAGTCCAGGTTAATCTTAGAAACCCTCTGCTTCTCTGACATGAGGTGAGGCTTTTTTCATTGGGCCCTGGGAAAGGTTGGCAGAAATTATATTATGGAGATGGCTAATCTTCCTGAGTGTAAAAGTGAGATCTCCATGGATCTCAGGACCATGATTTTGTCTGGTTTTGGTTAAGTGAACATGTTCACTTGTCACTCCATCCTCGTTCCCCCTGCACCCCCAAAAGAAGGGAACTAAAAGAACCCTGAGTTAGTTTGGATTCCTTTAACTTTTGTTCATGGTTACCTTTTTTTCATGGCAGCTGCAGTTTGGATGGAGGATATTTGTCTGACTGTCTGTTTGGTCAGAAATGTTTTACTGACCCAAAGCTCTTCCTTCTCCCTTGCCTTTCCTTCCAAGAAGTTCTAGTTCTTCGGAGTGTATAAAATGTGGATGGAATAAGGAATCTCTGACCTACCATTAGAGAAACTAACTGAATAAAGTAGAAGGGAACATAACTGCTTTACAGGTTCTATACAATCACATTTCAACCGTTGAACATAAATTCCTTTTACAAAATAAAGTTCTGTTTCTATTAGTTTCTATATTTGGAGGAACTCCTCATCAAACCTGTTAGAATATTGTTAACTTCTAGCAAGTGATCAGTATCTTGTCCAATTTATATTAACTGTTTGTTTCTCTCAAAATACCTTACCAAAGCATCTCCCATGAATTAAACAGTTTCAATCTTATCTGCCACCAGGAAGCAGGCTTGTAGTTTAATAACAAGTCTCTGCTTCTCTTGTGATCCTTTATTTCTTCTAGCATGGAGTTACAAGTTCTTGGTTAATCCTGAAACAAACTTTGAGGCAACCTGCAAAAGCATTCCATGTTCATACTTGAGACATGACAAATATACAGCTGTATGTTTGTCAGCTGCAAAGTGGCTGTTTCAAAAGAAGTTAATCATGTAGGCTCTGATCCCACAACTGGGTTCATGGAGGTCTTATTGATGTCATTGGGACTTTGTGCCATCTCAAGGGTTCACCCACATGCATTACATCATAGGACCAAAGCAGTAGATAATCTGATTTGTTTCCCTTAAAAGTCTTTAGGCAGTAACTTCCGGAACATATACAGAAAACTATGCACTTTCTACACTAATTTTCTTTCAAAACTTTCTCAACCATATTAGCTGCATTCTGTTACAAAACTAGTCACTCTTGCATCCTCTGAGTTTGTTGTTAGTGATTGCAGTCTGTATCTCCAGTCACTTATATTAATGTGTCACGGGTAATCAGCTCCTTTCTTGGTATTACTGTATTAACATTCATTTAGACTTATGAATACTATGCTAGCTGTTTATATTCATATGCATGTACTTGCCTGATAGTTTCTGAAGATGCTTAAGGGGCTGTGAGTGATATTTATACACTTGTAATGGCACTGGCTATGTATTCGTTCAGCACTGGGGCTTTGCACTAGTCTAGATATCAGTTAAGCAACAAATGATATAAATATTTCGGGTGTAGACAGGCTCTTAATCTGCTCCTTTCAAAAATGTCTGGCCACAGCAACTCTGTAGGAGAACTGTCTAAAACATTTTATTTCTTGACCTGTGAATGTTCAGTGTATTGGAAGTTGGTGGTATCTACTTTTCAATTTCCTGACTGAGTTTTAATGTTCTCAAAGGATGTTAATGAGGCTCTGAACTTTGTTGGTTTATGGATACATTAAATGTTGCTCCTTAATAGGAAACCATGTCTACATGGAAAGTCTACAGATAATTAGGAAAACAGATTGCTAAAGTGAATGTTTCTTGCTTTCTAAAAGATAACATGAGAAGGAAGAACCAGCAATATGTAAACGAAAATATGATTAAGTAAATACTTCAAAGAAATCAGTGCTAAATGGCTTTATGCAACCTGACTTTGGTAGGGTTTCTAAAATCTCTCTGCAGTTGTATTAACTTTCAGGATACATCGCTTGACTGTTCTATTCTAACTTAGTTGTCCGACAACTCTGAGAAGGGCTCTGTGAAAGCTCGAAAGCTTCTCTCTCACAAACAGAAGTTGTATAAAAGATACTACATTGCCAACTTTGTCTCTGAGGCAGTAGTGCCAGTCATCTGTAAACAGACTTCTGACACAGAATATTACTGAGCCTAAGTCCTACCCCATGCCTCACAAATTTGTTAAAATTGAGTAGTTGGCTTTCATGAACACTTTTCATCCAATCAACCATCCCAGGCCTGACCTTTTTACGAGTTACAAAAATCAGTAAGGAGGAGGGATTTAAAAAACAAACAAACAAAAAAAAGTTTGGCATCTGGAAACTAAACACCACTGTGTGTGTGTGTGACCAGGAGCTCTCCAGATCACTAGAAGCCTTCTACAGACAATAGCTCAGGATCCTCAGTCCTGTGTAAACCAAATCTGATGTGCTGTGTGGGACTTGTGCTTCACTTAACTGGTTAAGAGCTTATGGCTTGCCAGGTTATTTGCCTCTATCTCATAGTCTTGTGTCCTTTGATTTTAGTTTCTAGATGTCTACATAGTGCAGCTCAAGATTTGTGGAATTTTAGTTTAGATCATAATTTGTGGGCTATGGTAAGAATACAGTGGTACTGAATGAGACACTGAGTGACTCCAAAAGATATCTGTCACTCAGGGTCTGACTTGCTGAATGCAATTTGGTTTTTTGGCTCTTCTCCTGAGAGAGAAGGTATTGAAGTAAACTAAATATTTCTAGTACCAAGAACACAGTATCAAGTGGCTACCACTAAGATGGTGGTGTCCAGTATCTAGCCTATTGGCTGGATCTGGCCCACTTAATGTGCTATGAACCATGTGACATTCAGCAAAATGTAGACTCGGTTGACCTGGCATACCACTGGACCAGAATTTTGCTGCTGTTCTCAGTAGGACCAAAGTACGAGAAATCCTTTCTCTCTCTCTCTCTCCCCCCCCCCCCCCCCCCCTGCGGTTTACATACCTATAAAAAGCCTGTTGGAACTATACTGCTGCCTGGTAACTAGAAGCCAGCCTTTTATGAAGGGTGAGGTAGCTTTATGAAGGTTTGAGGTGCAAGATGGCTTTGGAGGAGAAACATTCTGGAAAATAAAATTACAATACTAGAACCTTGCGTATACATGGAGAAATACTTCATAACTTCTGAAATGTACTAACATTTCATTTTGTTTAAAATGTGTTCTGTGACTTGTTTTAACGTCTCTGGTACTTGCAGCATAACAGTTATCACTACTATAGAAGTTTTACAGGAGGGACAAACACTAACTGCTTGGAACTGAATATGCAGTGTAGTTCTATGTCAGTCCCAGAATATTAGAGATGCAGGGTGGGTGAGATGATGTCTTTTATGGACTATATCCACTGCTACAATGATAAACACCTCCCACAACACACTTTCAAGATTCATGGATTCTAGATATGCGTATCGCAACATGAGGTGTACCTTGTCCAGTGCACTGAATGCCCCAATAACTATGTGGGTTCACCCACATAATCACTATGCTCACTAATTAATTCACACAGGAAAATAAGACACAAACACCCTAATCACCTATGGATGAATGCTTCTCACAAAGAAATAGGTCAGATACAGAGTGATAGAATTCAGTCCTCATTCTCAAAGGAAACCTGCACAACACTTTCAAAAGATGAACCTGGGAGCTTAAATTAATTATTCTACTAGACACTAAACTTGGGCTACTTTTTGCTAACCAGGGGATACACTAGCTATCCATGTATTTAAGCAATTATAGCTAATCACTTTTATGGGTCTAAAGCCAGTTATGCTTCTGATTTGCCACTCCTAGATTAGTTGACTTCTCTCTAGGAAACAGAGTGACTATCCCTGACAACAGTCTACAAAACTAATCCTGGATATTTTGAGAATTTTTAGTAGCCCAGAAAAATAACTAAATAAGGCATCTTATCAGCTACAAAAAAACACTAGCTAACTGGCTCAAAGTGTAATGATTTACTACTACTAACTCTGGTAAAAAAAATTTCTTCCTCCTTTGCTATAGTGCTGTAGGACTTTTATCATTAAGTATTTTTGGATAAACAATTTTGGTTCACTAAAGCTGACACACATACAAGGGAAAATGTTCAAATATAAAGGAAAACTAGCTGTACGTATTCCTGGTCACTTTGTATTGCAAATAATTTCGGTAGACCCCTGTAAGAGGGGAATAGAGTTCCCCCTGAATAAGTGCAGCAAGACTAAAGAAGTATGACACATTTAATCTCCATATCCTGAGCAGGTGGAGACATGGCACCTAAGATTATCATTTAGCATTCTGTAGCATGAAGCTGTTGGATAGCAATTCTGCAGTTTTGCAAGATATAGCTTGCTGGCTGTTGCTCTAGTTGGCACAAATTGTTATCTGGTGGTAGAAGTAAATGAAGTTAAGACATATTTTAGAACTACTTTAATTACTGAAGCTATAAAATTATCCTCATTCAAGAGAATGGGGTGGTTAGTAGCAGTAAATATGGCAAATGGAAGAAGTCTGATTTATTCCTCCCCCCCCCCCCCCCAAGGAAATTTAATCCCTTTCATCAGCAGAGGGCCCAGAAATACAGATGCCCAGAGATGCCTAGGGGATTTTTTTACCCTGAAAACTTAGGTGCTGAGTTTGGGCTCCTATAGGGTTGGGCAGGAGTTTTATGGATTGAAGTGGAGCTTAAAACTGGGATGTAGGCACTTAAGTGCCTTTGTGGCTGGGGGCCAAGTTTAACAAGCCTCGCTTGCTAAATAAACTCACGTGTTTAATCCCTTCTGGTTGTGAATAAATCTGGAGTAGCAAGGTTTCTTTCCCAAATCCACTTGTGGGTGCTTTTCATTCAGATGAGTTCTTTACTAGAATCCTGATAGATCAATGGGATATATTGGGCTTTCTCTAATTATAGTTTCACATAAAAAGTATTTCCACTTATTGTTTCTAAAGGTAAACAGATTTTTTTCAATGATATTTTTACCACTTTTGTGGTTTTCTGGATATTTTATTTAGAAAATTGCATGACGGTGAAAGATTATTTTTAGGTTTAAAGTATTGATTTACTGCTTTGAAAAGACTAGGAAAGTGAATTGTGACATGGTACACAATAAGTGGTTGTCCGTAAAACTTAATTTCCCCACACTTAAACACATAATGATATCAGAGATATGTGGACTATAACGACACTTTTGAATAAACAATAACTGGAGTATCTCAGATGCTACTGTGTGGGTAAGGCTCAAATCCTGCAAAGATGCACATGTTTAGTTTTATGCCTGTGAGTATCTCATTGAGTGAAATCTTGGGCCCATCAAATTTAAGAGTTTTACTGTTGACTTCAGTGTGGCCATTGGTTTTGTAGTTTTCTTGCCAGAAGTGATTTGATTAGTATTTTAAAAATATATTAATTAGAAGTGCCAGAAGTGACTTAGTGTTTTTAAAAATGACAGTTTTCTATTCTATAGAATTACTGTGTTTTAAGAGGAAATCTTAGCAATGTTTTTAAAAATGGAGCTTTGCAAAATAAAATGTACTCTTTTGACAGCTGGAAGATGGACATACTTTATTTGATTACAACGTTGGACTAAACGACATAGTTCAGCTTCTGATACGGACTGAGTCTGATGCCCCTACCACTTCCTTGACTAATAAGGATGGCGAGGTCAATGCTTGTGCTGTTGCCAACTGTAAGAACAAAGTCAAGAGAACAGGGAGTGGATCGCCCAATCAGCCATCTACATCAGCTCGCTCATTTCTCATTGATCCTGGCATTGGACTGTATAAGGTATTTGCAGATTTTGAAAGTAGAAACCTTGTTTTTTGTATCTGCAGGTTCAGTTCTATAGTTTATATAGGCTCTGATCTTTGAAATACACTCATGTGCTTAGCCCCATTGACTTCAGTTTTAACGTTATGTGCATTTTTAAGGTTAAGCATGTGTATAAGTTAGGAGAATCAGAACCAGTTGTACTGTGCAGATTAAATAAATCTTCAAGTATTTGGTTAAAAATGATGATCACATGCTTCAATTAAAAATATCTGCTACAGCATCCAGGTAAAATAAATAACTTCAGTATGATGGAATTTGGGTTTCGGTTCATCTAAGGTTTTGGTTTGTCTAAGGCTCTCTCCAGCAACGTACTTACACATGTCTAACTAACTTGCTGAATTGGACCTAAAATAGTAAGCCATCTTATTATAAAAATGTTTAGATTTACTCTTGTACAGTAAGATTAACTGTATTGGAAAAATCATGTTGTCTTCTCTTCATATCCTCATGCAGTCTGGGCACAATCAGCCATGTTTGCTCAGGGGTCCTGAATCCAGAAGTGCACATTCCACCATGTTTGTTCAGGATTGCGGGTGTTGGGCTTGTTCAGGTGGAGTGTGTCTGCTTTTGTCTCGTGATTGGCAACCTTCAAAAATGCAAACAAGGCGTTGCAGTACATTATACAAGATTAAAAAAAACTACTGAAAATATAAGGCCATTACTACCATAGCACGCATGGGCCCTAGTCATGGACCCAGGACACTTCTGTTCTAGGCGCCGGTTATGCTGTAAGCTTGAATTTTCTGTTCCATTCTGTTCCATCTCAAAAGGAAAGCAGCAGTAGTAAAAGTCCAGAGGAAAAACAGCAAAAAATATTTTAAGAATGAAAAGTCTTCCCTATGCACAGAGATGAGTAAGATTAGAGCTGTTTAGTAAAAAAGCGATCACCCAAGTGCTCCTCTTCTTTCTTATAATACGAAAGTGAGATACACCCAAGAAAATTAAAAAGCAGCACTCTGAAAATTATTAGGGACTGGTGGAACTCACTATTTCAAGCTCTTATCCAGACAGATCTTAGTAAATGTGATAGAGTTCACTGACTGCTAGAGCACCTCCTTGTGGCCAAGCATGGCATAGTAGCTCCCTCCCCACCTTGCATCCCCCAGTTGACTGTCGCTCTGGTGATCTCTTTTCACAACTCGGCCCTTGAGCTGGGTAATGATTTAGGCCACACAAATAAACAATCCAGACTTCTTCACCAAGAAGTTTTCAGTCGCACCCTTCTCCCACAGTTCTTAGTCTTTATCCCTTTTTCAAGGGCTTCATGCCATCTTCTATGGTATCTGATGGGGAACCTGGGCCCTCCCTCCACACTGGGTTCCAGCCCTGGAACTAGCAGCCATAGTCCGCTCAGTCCAAATCCTTGCTGCCATTTCCCTGGACTTCTTCCTACCCAGGTTTTCTCAGGCCTTCTTTCCCACAATCTCTCTAGATTCTCCCTTGTTTCAGGGATGGAACTGAAGGCCCTCCCCTGGAATCACCTAACAAAAATCCCAGCATTGAAGTGTAAACAAAAACCTCACTTCTGCCCACCTATAGGATGATCTTACGTGTCTCAGATAAATGACTTAGGGCTGTCTCCTTGGAAGACCAATTCCTGTCCTTTTTATCGGGGCTTGTCACCAGAGCCTGCTTCACTCTGACTGCTTTCACTTCTGACTACTTGCCAGCCTCCTTTTACCCATGTGAGGATCCCCGAGCTTGTCCTTCCCTGGTTTCCCTACCAAATTCCTGAGAGTAACTACAGATTTCCTTCCACTCTAAACTTCTTGTCTCTCTAATCACCACCCAGCCCTTCTCAGCTGGGTATCATCTCTAATTAAACCTAGCTGCCCATCCAGATGCAGCCAGATAGCATAGTGAGCCTTTCAGGCTCATGTTCACTCTTTCATCACCTGTGTGGGGTATACATCCTATCACAGTAAAAATCAAAAAAGGTTTAGACATACTTTTAGAAAAATAAGAGGGTAAAATTATGTAAGTGCTATGAACATTCAACCCTCAGAACTTAACTTCCTTGGAAGAACAAGTTTGAAGAAAACTTCTCTGTAATCATGCTTTCATAATTGTCCATTATAGTGGATTTGCATCATCTTATGAAACATCTGGTACTGAGGAGTGTCTGATAAGTTATGCAATTCCTATGTCCCTTCTCTCACCTACTATGGGTGCCTAACTCAAGATTTATAACAATCCTGCTTTCATTAGCTCTCATTTTTGAAAGTAGCTGTCATCAATGCCCCAGCAGATTTGGTTGTTTTCAATTTCTCAGTTTTGGTGAGTTTTTTTTTTTTTTTTTTTTTTCCTTTTGTTGCAATCTTCTTCCTGTAACATCAGGTCCCTTGAAGGGCGTGATAAGGGGTTTTCAGTTTTGCCACTTGGGCTTTGTACCAACTATTCTTTTCATTGTGAGAGCACATGTGGCATGAGACTTCAAAGGGGGTCCTTGCTGACCTGTGTGGTGAGAGTTCTTTAACTCTAAGAGTTTTTGCACATCTTTTGCACATCTGCATTCCTCATGCATGCTAGCACCTTTTGGGTGGCTGTTCCTCCTGGACTTCAGACTCTTCAGATCTAGGACAGAGTTCTAGAACATCTATTTCTTTTAGCATCTCCTGATAATTTGGAAAACATTTCCACCTGTTTTGAATATTTATTGTTCAGGTACCTTGTCTCAATTTTTAAAGTCAAATAAGTTCTACTTATTTTAGAATAGTTTCATTCAGTAAACGTTTGTAGTTCTATATTTTTAGAATATTAACAATAATAAACTCCTTTATTTTTGGTACAACTGTAATGTCCACAGTTTGAATTGCCATGATATCTTTTTTGAAATATGGAACTCTCTAATCAATCATTTACCTGAATAGTCCAGAGCTGTTACACACTTGGTTGCTTTTTTCATATATAGGCTTGGAAGGATTAGACTTTTATTGGTAAATGTCAATTTCATTATGTGCCAGCAAAAAAAAACAACCTACTATTGTTTGTACATATAAGCAAAGTAAGAGAGATGCTGCTTTGAGAACTTATTATTTTGATGTAATATTTACTTTGCATATTTTGATGTGATGTTGATGATTTTGTATTTTAATGATTATAAAACTTTAATATTCTCCTTTCATTAAATAACTATCTGCCTCCCCCCCTCCAGCCCCAATTTTCTGTCTTCTCCATAATTTCTCACAACTGAAAATTTAAATTGATAAAAATAAATGTTAAAAATGGAAGAAAAAAAAAAGAATTCTGGCAAGCCTATGTATATATTTATTGGCAAGATTCACTGTATTTGAAGTCTCCTTCAGTTTGTGGTTTGTTTCTTTAAACTAAAACCAATGATTTTGTTAGTTCCTGATAATGTAGACTAAATTCACTGGTGGCACCAATGTTGCCTGGATGGTGTTTGCTAATGTAAATGGTCCATTGTGCTTAAGGATCAGGATTTGCCATTTAAAAAAAAAAAAAAAAAAAAAAGCCACATTTGCATTAACACGTGGGGAGAAGAGGAGAGTAGGCACAAGGGGTAAACATAGCAGTTAATGTGGGCAAAACTGGCTACCTCCCATTTTTGGGGGGGCCAGAACAGCTGTAATGTCTGCTGATTCTAGAAGTGTATGAGGTTCTAGCCAGAGCATGCTCCTTGGAGCTCTTTTGTAAATTGAAGTTGCCCTTTCACCAGCTGCTTACTAGTAGAATTCTGGTCAATGGCAGAGCCCTATCTTGGGCACAAGGCACGTTGTTAGTACAGGATAGACATGATTATGCACTTTTTATGCCTTGCACCATCTTTGCAAAACTTGACCCTGTTCATTGCTTATTGTTTTGTTTTCATGTCTCTTAACCAAGTATTTTACTTAAATTGCTTTGTTGGCATGGCTCTTCCCATATTAACAGTTTGAAAGACAGAGGAATTTGCATTTCTTCACTGCAACTTCTAAATCCTTCTGACTTCAGATCCAGATGTGGTACGAAATACAGTGGAATTTGTTGGATAACATGTTCTATTCCCTCTTGTTGATTATATATAGTACCTGATACTTGCATTTATCTATCTTTCACTTTTGAAGACATGGCAGTACATTTTCTTTCATTACTTTTTTGCTCTATATTCATAGCTACCAGTGAGCTTGTAGTGGTGGTTTGATTTGGCAGAAAATCTAGAGGCCTTTTCACATGTTTCATTTCATATTCAGTAACCATGGAAACTTGCTGATACTGAACTGCATACTGCTGCAGCTGAGGTCTAGGCATTGTTAATGATTTGTTACTTAGAGGCGTATTATCAGTCTCTTCAGAGTGCAATGGAAATAGTAAAATTGCTCACCTAAGTGTTTCAAAGCAGAGCAGAGGTAACACAATGGAATGAAGTACATAGCATTGCAGTTTAGCAAAAGAGGCAAGCATAGGGGCCATTTACACATCCATTGAATTCAGTTTTACCACTGTCCTTAAGAGGTACAGGATTGTATCTTTTCCTGTTCTCACCACCTTTTCTTATCCAGATTTTTAAAATTTGGGCTAATTTTACTTCTTTTGACATATTTTCTTTTTTTTCAAGAGGTCTTAATTCCTAACAGCTGCTACTCCTATTGGTGTACCTGCAAGTTTGTAACATTTAGGAAATATTAAATATTTATGAATTTTACTACCCTAAAGAACAGGCAAATAATGGACTTGAATTTTACTGATGCTATTTATAATTGTTTCAAGTGGATGTCATCTCCTCAATCAAAGATAACCTATGCCTGAAAAATTGATCAACACACCTCTTTAACTAGTAAAGTATGTAGATTCCCTGAATTTAGATTATACACAAAATATATGTTCAGTACAAATCAGAAAAGGAAGATTTTTTTTTTGTGCTGTTAGACTAACTGACTTCTCTTCCTCATCACAGAAAATACAGATCTTAACACTTCTTGCCTATACAACTTCATTTCTAGGATCCATCCTTTTCTTTCTGTCAACATATCTAAAACTTCTCTCTGGGCTTCATTGCCCCTCTTGATTTCTGTAACCACCACTACTTCCTCCTCACAGGCCATCCCAATAGCCATCTGACTTCCTTCAGTTGGTACAAGATGCAGCTGCTAAGCTCATCCTCCTTGCATGTGAACTGACCGTATCACTCCTCTGGATCTTCCACTGGCTTCCCCATCTTCATTGCATCAGGTGCAAGCTTTTTGTGATTGCCTTCATGGACCTATACAACTCTGTCCCTTCTTATGTATTTCGTCTTGTCTTATCAGATCACTTCCTATCCCCCGTGTTGTACTAGTAATATCAGTCTTTGTCACCCTGTTTGTCCGCTTCTCCCACGGTTGTCTCTGTTTTGTTCAACAGTATCTTTTTGTTTTGTTCAACAGTACCTTTTGTGCGTGACCCTTTTATAGCTGCTCCACAAGGTCATTAAACTCCATTTTAATCTTTTGTAAATAATTTCCTTTTTTGCAATTCCACAAGAAATTAGTTAAGGCCAGGATTCTCCCTTCCACACAGAAGGATGATTGAGTCATCTTTGTCATGCCATCTCCCTCTCATCCAAATCCAGTGGAGGGTGCAGGTATGGGGACTGTTCTGGGAGAGGAGAATAAGACTGGGAGGAATGGGGCTGGAGCTCTGTCTTCCTTTATATTTTTGCTGATTTTACCTGGAAAAGTTATACAATCTGGTCCTGTATTACAAGTCCCATGGAACCCTCTCATTGGGAGTCCCAGAAGTAGCTGCAGTCAGGAGTAATTCTTGATAATAGGGTTCCCTCACACCCTCGCTGTCAGGAAGATCAAAGTGGGTAGTGCAGGATAATGCAAACTCACACCGTGATGTAGGAAGGTCACCTCCATAGCCCCTTCCCCATGAGTTTTTAAAGTGAGCAGTGATGATCAGGCACTAAGCCATCTACTTACATATTTTATTTATCACATGTAAGAACTGTTCATCTGTGCCGAGGGGGAGGATTGAGTGTTTGGAAGAGAGTGGAAGCTGGGAATTCGTGGGAGAAAGATGAGAGGGTTAAATTGTGCAAGATGGTTGAAAAGTGAGGGAAGAGAAAGGAGACTAGTTCAATTAACTTTAAATAAAAAAATACCCAAACCCATGTAACTACTACGATAGATACCTATCCTCATTCTGTTTTTTTTGTATTTTATATCTTTTTTGTATATTTATATTCACTCTTCATCTGTTAAGCTCTTTAGGACAGGATATGTGCCTTCATTTGTTCTTGCAAAGTACGTAAGTAGTAGTTAGTACTACCACTACTAATCTTTTCTTTTTTGTGCCTCCCTTACATAAACAGATTGCTTGTTTGCAAAGGTACAGAAAAGAGAGATTCTTTTGAAGTATTGTGGAGTGGGTAGTTAAGGGCTATTTCCATCTTTGCCTGTTGGCTTCAATTTCCCTATTTGTAAAATGTGGATAATACTTGTGTTGTGTTTTTTTTTTTTTTTTTTTTTTTTTAAATAGACTTTTTGTTTTGAATTCAGGTTCATGTTTAAAAAAAATTTATTCAGAATTCAGTTTTGACCAAACCAACCTAACCCTAACTGATCTGTTTTCTACCTCAGTGATCTTGTAACTTTAGTCATAGAGAAAACATTGCACTGTCAAAGGAACGTTTTTTTTGTTTGTTTGTTTGTTTGCCTAAATTCTTCTGCTGACTATCTGCTTTAAATGAAATGTATTATGGAATAGCGTGGTTTCTTGATGGTGTTGCTACTTGTGAGCAATTGTACTTCGTTCTCAGGTTCAAGTTCACAGAAGCTAGGAATGATGTAGTGACATAATTGTGTTTGAGGTGTAAGATGCATGGAAACATCAATCTTGATTAGCAGCAGTAACAGCCTTGGTAGGTTTGGAGAACCTTTTCTCGTCCTCTTGGCTGGAGGCATCATGGGCAGTTCAGGATGAAAGGAAACATTGGGGCGGGGGGAAAAAAAACTATTCCAATATTGAGCAACCAGTGAAGTCTTAGACAGGTTATGGGCTAATATCCTGAGTTCGTGCACTTGGGAAGACCGCTCCTAAAGGCATAAAACCTTATGGGTGATTGGTAACAATATTGTGGAGGAGAAGAATGATAGACTACTATTTTAATTTTTCTTATAAAAATCGCTCTTACCTAACAGTGGCTTTTGTTTAATTACTTAATGATCATGTTAAATTTTATTACATGTGAGTCATTAAAATGATGACCTAAAAGAACAAAATGTAGAGTGATTTTTTTTTGTGGTGTTTTTAAATTTAATGGATATAAATGCCTGAATATTGCTCTGTTACACAAACTGAGAGCACAGGCTAGCTCAAAATGACAAAGTTGTTTAGTGGGTTCTCCTCTTTTTTTCCTGTTTAACCAGATTTATAGGAAATTAACTCATTGTCAAACTTTCATTTTTAGATAAATGAATTGGTGGATGCCCGTGATGTCAGCATTGGAGCCTGGTTTGAAGCTCATATAGAAAATGTAACCCGAGCAACAAAAGGACATAAGAATGGTAAAGCTCATGCAAAAAGTGGCAGTACTTACAGAAGGACTAATGGAAACTTAAACCAAGATCATTCTAGAGAGAATACAAATAATTTGGACAGTGCACCTTCCACATCTTATTCAGACTGTATGGACACTGATGAAGATGCTATTTATCATATCAAGTATGATGAGTAAGTGCTCCTGATTTTGTTATGAGGACACAATATGAATTTACTTGGTTTGTATAAACCAAGTATATTATTGAAGAAACTTGGATCCTAAAGAGAGCAAGTTCAAAATTACAACCAAAAAGCAGTATTAAGAAGCCATAGCACATACCTTTTGGATGCGATGACTAATTGGGGCATGACAATATTTTTTTTTTTTTCTTGTTCCTGAATTCCTATCAAGTATTTAACTTCTATGGCTCACTTTTATGAAACTTAAAACTCGCCCCCTAACAAGGAAGCAAAATTAAAAATCTGTTTGCTGTATTTGTTTTGCTGTTTTTAAGACATGAGTTGAGTATAAGTAGAGCATAATTTTTTTTTTTTTTTTTTTTTAATTTTACATTACTCTCATTGAAGTCTAAATGGAGAGACAAAATTCTCATGGGAGCAAAATCTGGCACTTGAATTGGATGAATTTGACTCGGGTAATATTAAAGTACAAGCTTAGCAGTCTGACTTACATGTAAATCTTTATAGAGAATCCCCCAACTGAGCGAATGAAAGCGATTCCATAATTTCAGGGTGGAATGAGGGTATTGGGTGAATGTCTTTCTATCTATATTGAGAAACAAAGCTTAGAACCTGCAATGAATGTGGCAGTGTGGAGCTCTGTGTCAGAGGCCTGTTGAATTTAATGGTCTGCAGAAGTCCTTACTTGTGCATCAACTTACAGAATTGGGACCAAGGTAGTAAAAGCATCCGAACATTTAAACTGACTTTTTTATTCTGTTACATTAAGAGACATGTTGTTTTTGTGTTTTGAGTCTTCATAGTAGAGGATTTCAGAGGGGTAGCCGTGTTAGTCTATATACAGCAAAAACAACGAGAATTCTGTAGCACTTTTAAAGACTGCTGAGCTTCAGCTCACTTCCTCGACTCTGAAAATGCCTGCTGAAATTAAATTTGTTAGTCTTTAAAAGTGCTACAGAATTCTCGTTGTTTTTGCTGTATATAGACTAACACGGCTCCCCCTCTGAAATCCTCTACTATGAAGACTCAAAACACAAAAACAACACGTCTCTTAAAGTGCTACAGAATTCTCGTTGTTTTTTCTTTTTATAGTAGAGGATGATGCATTTACCCTTGCACAGGAGTAAAATGGAGGTATATCTTGATGAGGATATATTATATTAATATGTTCATCAGAGTTTCAAAAGAAATTTTTAAATCAGCAGTTTCTGTTTCATGTTTAATTTTTTTAATACAATAAAAAAAATTATTGCTGGAGAATTAAAAATTGATTTTGCTATTGGTTGGGAACCTGAACATAACTACTTTTAACTACTCTTAATAAGGTAGGGTTTTTCATGTGCTCATGCCTGAGGATAATACAGGTTTTGTCTTTGTGTACCATCTGTTAGTTAGCTTTTATATATGCATTTATATAAATAGTCATGTGTCCATATATGTAAAACAAAAATTTTCCCTCAATATTAGTTTAAAAAATCACTAAAATTAAAAAAACTAAAAGAAAATCCTGCAAAGTAAATTAAAATCAAACTATGATTAAAATACCATCACTATAGTGTGACAAGTGAATCATTCTGTGATTTCAACGACCGAATTTTAAGAATTCTCGGACTTTAAGATAGAGCAGAGTTGTTTAAGGGAGAGAGAGGGCACAAGCAAACACGTAAAAAGATTTGTGGAAATTGCATTTGTCACCACTGGAAGGAAATAGTTTCATTTTCTCAGCTATTGTCTCTTCATATGATTCAGAGAATTACTTGGAATTAAAGGTATAGCCAGGATGCATGATACTATTTGCATGGACATAAAGACACACACAATCTCAGTTTTGTTCATCTACTCTCTGTAGCTTAAGATTTAGCTGTGCATTTCCAGCAGGTGGAGACAATCAACTTTTTTGGCTTCCTTAATGTAATCTACAGCAAGTTTTGTATTCTTAGCTAGTGACTGTCATACTGCACTCTGTTTTCTCTTTTTAATCACCTGAAATTGTGTGCAAGTTCATGATTACCTACTTTCACTGGACAGAACTTGCTAAATATGTATGTAAAGCCTGAGCTTCTGAGAACAGTTATTCTGAGGCTGTGTGGAGTCTAAGATCTTTGCATTTTTCATTTAGTAGTGAGAGCTTCAGCTATAAAGTTTATTATCCCTGGTAGCCAAAACAGCTAGCCAGCAATCTGGTTGAGTGATGCAAATCCATCACTTGATTGAAGTTGGACATTGTTGATGTCTTAATCTTCTTTGTAAAAAATACAGCATTGTTCAGTAGTTCCAGTGTTTAGGAAGATTTCTGTTCCTCCTTAAATGACAGCTTTTTCTGAATCTAGATAAACCACAGATTGTGTCAACATGTATTCTTATTATTTGTATTGTGGTAGCACTTAAGAGCCCCAAACATGGACTAGGTTCCCATTGTGCTAGAGGGACAGTATAAGCTCATAACAAAAATATAGCCCCGTGTCAAAGAGCTTATAGCATTCTGTGGAAAATAAAGACACATACTCTGCAAATGCCACCACTGTCCGAGAGTAAATCCCCATAAAAGAAAATAAAAATCAGCACTCGGTATTTTCCACAGAATTATTATATCAGCCTGGCCATCCTTTTTTGGTAGAACAGTCAAACTAAATTTGTAGAAAAATATTATGCAAAGTCTGACAATGTTGTATCAAAGGATATTGTCACATTAATTGAACTTGCCTTAAAATATGAATGGAGCTAGCAGGGTCATATCCATTTCCTAGTGGATATTCTTCTGAGGTATATGAAAATCTCACCACTGAAAATTAGTTTTTTTTTGCCTTGCCAGTAACTTTCTCCAAGTGGCTACCAGCTGTTTTAGCCAGTACTTCTTGTTTCTCAGCTTTCTTTCCAATCTTTTGAGAGAGACTCAAGATCCTGCTTATCCTCCCCCATCCCAATTGATAGTCTGCTCCTACTGCTGGTACATGATATTGAGAGCCCAGACTTCTTACCTTAGCTGAAGAGACCTTAAGGACTAAGACTTTTGTTTTGGAAAAAATGTCATTGGGAAGACTGGTCTCATCTGAGAGAAGTTTAAAAAAAAACAAAACAAAACCCGATAATTTAAATGCTTCACTAAAAATATTTTCTCTCACTCACTCTCCAGATCTCCTCCTCTCAAACCAGAAATGTTTATTCCTGTGCTCTTTCAAGTCCATTGAGGCTTAGAACAACAATTATATAAGCACAGGGTGGGTTCTAATGGAACAGTGGGAACATTACAGGTAAGGAAACTAATTTTACCTTTTTCCTCTGTGAGTACCCACTGTTCCATTTAGTCTAGTACTGATGGGGAAATAGCGAACAGTAATAAAAATCCTCCAAGAAAATTTTGTGGGGAGGGAAATAGACATATTAAAAAGAACCAAAACAAAATTTTATTCTCCAACCCACTTAAAATTTACTGCAGAATACAGAACAGAAACTAGAAGGCCCTTTATTCAAAAAAATGTTTGAGGCTGAAAATATGCTTTTTTAGAGCCAAGTAAAGAAAGTTGCTTAAGACCATGTAGCAGCAAGGCAGTTCTTATCGTATGGTCCTGCTGTACTCATGAAGTAGCTATTGAACCTGATCAAATGAGCCCTGTCTGCCCTGAAGACCTGAAAAATAGCCAACACCATCCACTCAGAAATACTTTGTTTTTTATTAGCTGTGTACTCTTTGTTCTCTATATAAATGAGCATTATTATTATTTGTATTTTCATAGTGCCTAGACGCTCTAGTCAGGGACCAGGATTCTGTTGTGCCAGGCACTATATGAACACAGAACAAGAGTGTCTTGGCTTTGTCAATAATAAATAGAATTATACTACCTTGATCACATTTCAAGTGTGCAATTGTTTCTTTAGATTGTGGGACAGAGTATAAGGAAAAAGACTGATCCAAGTGGAAAGCAGTATTCCTTTTAGCAGGAAATGGCATAAGGACTACCCTGTCAAGAAAAATGGCAGAGAAGGGCTTTTTTGATTGATTAGCATCCCGAATTTGCCCACTCTTCTAGCTGAAGAGACTGCTAAGAGGAAGACTGCTTCTCCCATTGGCTCAGAGAGAGGGTTGGTGGGGATTTGCAGTACGAAGTTGAGGTCTCCTAATAATGGATGGGGTGGATGTCTTTCAGAAATTTACTGCTTCAGCTGTATATTTCTAGACTTAGGTAAGTTGGAATTTGATGAATGAGATCTCAAAGTTTCCAGAGCTGAGACTTGCACTTTCTGAACTTGGAGCTTGGACTTGGAACCAAACCAAAGTAAACTTGAAATTTCTCCTAGCTCTCTATTGAAGATGTGTAGGAAATGTATATCCTTTTGTACATAACAGAAGGACTGTAAACTTTATTATTTGAAGCCTTTATTATTTGAAGCCTTTATTATTTGAAGCCTTTATTATTTGAAGCCTTTATTATTTTTTATTATTTTTTATTATTGAACTTTATTAATTGAAGCCTTTATTAATTGAAGCCTTTCTGGATTTAGTAAGAAATATGCTAAATCCTGGGAATAGTCCTTATCAAGGAGGTGAAATCACTCAGGTTCCAGGCAGTGCGCCTCATGTTGAAGGATTTGGATTAGTAAGATTGCTTTGGTGAATGAAATTTTCAGAAGGATCCATGTTTGATAAGACTTTTCAGAGGTCTTTTTAGGAACCACATGTGTCTGGGTCAATATGGAGTGATGGTTGCCTTTGCTTGGCACTGGCCATTTTGGCAGTGAGAGAAGGAGAGGGGGAAGGACATGAGCAAGACAACCTGTGCAGGGAAGTGACCATGGGCCTTCTGCAGACCTAGGGATGTTGGTGTCAAGAGTTTTCACTGTTCTCTTGGGTAGCACAGTAGAACACTTAGAGAGATAATCACGTCTCTATTAACTACTTTAATATAGTTCCCATTCCCCTGCTTCTGTGATGTTGCTTAGCCAGTCAAACCATTAGGTGCTTTTGCCTTTGTTATAGGCTGACAGATCCTCTTCAGGGACTAGGAAAAGAACTGTTGAGTCACTGCTTAGTCCTCTTCTCTTTGTTTCACTTTGGTTATTCAGATATATTTCCGTGGTGGAGGTTTTGCCTTCCATATGTATAAACATGCATTAGAAATGAATTTTTGGTAGCAAGATGTGCATTGCATACTTGTCTTAAATCTAGTAAATTGATTCTGTGCTGAGATTCCTGTAGGTTCCGCGTGCCCTGAGCTTGATGGGGTATCATCTGTGCTTTGTAACCCAATAATTTTGGCATCTATCATTCTGTTTAGTGAGGTACTGGTGTGTCAGTCAGAATTCTTTCCTTGTATTGTTGAAGAGATTTTCCTCACTCTGAGAAAAACAAATCAGTCATGGGCGGATCAGCCCTTGGACTGACTACTCCTGGATGTTCTAAGTAGGAAATTCTGCAAAGAGCGGAGCTGAAGCATTGCTTAGGTTACTGATCTCACCCTGCCTCCATTTAGCATGATAGCCTCTGTATCTCAGCTGTTAATAGTTGCTCAAGAAATCCTCCATGAGATTTCAAAACTTGAAGAAACTTCTGGGGTAACTGGATTACACTAATATGTGTCTGTAAAAGAGCACCCTGGTGATTGAGAGTGCTTGACTACCGTCTACTGGAAATAATATTTTTTCCTGACTTGAAACCTAGTTGGTTAAAGTGAAGGAAGGAAGGAGGAGTCAGTTTTAGATATCAAGAAAAACTTATGAACTCCAGTATCTGTGTACAATGATGCATCTTGAAGTCTCCTGTTAGTAGCATTTTTCTTTTCTGGGTTCAATCACTGAAAGCTTTCATCTATACAAACATTTAGATTGTGGCAAGTTGGAGTGTAAATCTACCCTGTACTAGCCTCTTGTTTGTGTGGACCCTGCTGCCGCTAATTAAATGTTCCATAGTGCACTTCGATTTCAAAGCAGTGGTTCTCAACCTTTCTGGGCTCATTTCTAAATGTTTATGGCTTCTCACAACCCTATAAATAGTGTGGGGGTGAATGCCTTGGTGTGTTTTCAGTTGGGTTCTGCCTGGCACTCATCTCACAGTTGCCACTCCTGTGCTGTGGGGCTGACTGGGTTTGTTTCTTTGCTCCGGGTGTTGCAACCTTTGAGGTTGCAGTGTCATTCAGGTTTGGTCCCACCTTTGACTGGACCAAATTTGTGAGAGTGGATTTGTGACCTCGCTTATGGGGTTGCAGTGCCACTCAAATTTTGGTCTGCCCGGACTCCCGTTGTCATGAGGGCTGGGCCAAACCTGAGTGGTGCTGGGACCCCAGCAGTTGCAGTGCCTGGAGCAGGGAAACCAGCCCAGCCACCTCCATGGGACAGGAGCTGACATGCACCCTTTGAAACATTCTGATGACCCAGTTTTGGGTCCCAACTCACGGTTTGAGAAACCCTGGGTTGAGGTTGGGGAGTGAGACTCTACTTGTGGGAGGTGAAAGGGGATACTTCTGTCTGCTGTTACATGAATTTGGACTTAGAACTGAGAACCAGAATTCCCATCTATTTGATAGTGTTAATTTGAAATAATAGTACATTTAACATTTATGTTTAAAAGGAAAATTGTTAAGAAAAATGTTAGAGAGGGCTGTGGTAAAATACTGTAGAATACACCCTTAATTTACAACTTGCAAAGATCTTCAAAATTAAAGAACTGCCCTAACGTTATTATTCAGTTAAGTGTTTTATACATTTTCCAGTTCTGATTATGTATTTAAATTTTTTTAAAATTTGTAGAGCTTTAGTTTTCCCCATATTTGTAATTTTTAAACAAAACCCAAGTTGTAACAAATTGAGGCTTGAAACTAACATTACATATCATTCTAGCACAAGAAGTCCTGACTACCTGCTTTGTTTTTAGTATGTGAATTTAGAGTGTCTTATCTCTTCAGTTACAGCAGTTTCTGGTGGGAGAGGGAAAAGGATTAAAGGGTGCTCTGGATTTCCATGGTGCCAGGAAAAGATTTGTGTATAGTGACATAGGATTAATATATTTCTCTGTATCACATTCTAGGAATATTCAAATATTGCCTGTGGCCAAGGAAGGCTGGAGTCTTTCTTTATGGGCAACTGATTGCTAAGAAAGGTTTCCATAGAGATGTGAGACTGCATGAGAATTTTGCTATGCTAGTATTAATATTTTGTGTAATACCTGTTGAATACCATTTCTGGTCATGTCTCCTTTTTGAATATTGTATGCTAAGTTTGTAACTTAAAAAACCCCACACTGGGAGCCCATTGTGAATATAATTTCTAAAGAAAGTTTGTATCGTCCGTTTACTATGCCAAATTTGCTGCAACTGAGATAAGCCATACTTAGTCATACAATTAAGGGTATGCTTACCCTGAAATTAAACAGTGGCTGGCCCATGTCAACTGATGGGGGGGCTCAGGCTACAGGGCTGTTTAACTGTGGTTTGGGCTTGGGCTGGCACTCAGGCTCTGGGACCCTCCCTCATGGAGTCCTAGGGCTGGAGCCCAGGTCCAAATAACTACACTGCAATTAAACAGCCTCATATCTTGAGCCCAAGTCAGCTGACACGGGCCAGCCATGGGTGTTTAATTTCAGTATGAACATACCTTAAGAGCAGACTTTAGCCCCCTGTCAGTAGTGTATTATATTAGGTATGAAATCTACTGAAAAGCACACAACTTCTGTTTTTTCTCCTGAAGGTTATGATGATAGACGCTTAAAAAAAAAAAAAAAAAAAAAAAAAAAAAAAAAAGGGGGGGGGGGGGGGCGCAATAAACAAGAAAATCCTTTATTAGCCTCATTTGAGTGTGATTGTTAGCCTAGTTTCTTTATGAAATTTTCTCATTTTCATTGTTTTCTTAGCTTCAGTGTTCTCAAAAGATTTTCTTTTGTTCCTTTGTATTCTTTGTCTGACTTACACTGCCCTACATACTTCCCCCCCTTAACATTGTAGTGGCATATTTTACCATGGTAATTAAGGTCTAGATTTTAGTCTTGTGTTTGGAGGAGTATAAATAAGCTGTATTTAGAAGAAGGAAAAAAAAAAAAAAAAGCCAGTTGAAAGTAGGCATACAGTATGAAGTCTGATCTAAATGTGAAACAGGTATGATCTAGTTGATCCTCTTTTCTTCCTGCCTCTTCTGCTTTGCTTTTCGTTTTTTTCCTTTTCTGGTGGAAGGAGATTTTTGAGAGCATAGGATAGAGAACTTTCTGGTTGATGGAGTTCGATAATTCTTTATAATTAAAGTCAGACTTTAATATAGAAGTACAAATTATTAGTATTTATTACTACTTGCAATAATTAGCTCTACACATGGCTGTGTTTTCAGAAGCAGGCTTTTGGGATTGTAAGCCTTAATACAGCTGAACTACTTTTGGGCCTATGGGAGGCAGATCTGTTCAATAAATGCACCTTTTATAAAACTAGAGCACTCCACTGCTAAAAGTTGCATAACAATTTAGGAGGTAGAGAGGACATGCAAATAACCTATTCTTCTGCAGTACACATCACTGTTCTTGTTAATTTTATTCCAACCCTTGCCTGCAGTACAAACAGGAGTTAATCTAGCTTGAACACAGGTAAAATGGATTGATTTCACATGTCAATTCCGCTGTAGGTGTTTGTGTGCATGGTCATTGGAGAGTTTTTACCCTTAACAATACCCATTGGGGCGGCCTGAACACCCTTTGTTGTCTTGCATACACTGTGCCGGCATAAAAGGCAGAGCTGCCCCATTCCTTTCTACTGCCCATGATGGTGGTTGGAGCTTCCAGTCTTTGCTTCTTCAAGTCTTACTTGTTTTATGTGTAAATAGCACCCATGCATAATTTAATTAGCTCATTTAAAAGTAATTGGTGGTGGTGGCGATTGTTTTAATTTTATTTTTTTTAATGTGGTTCTGCCATCCAGCTTGCGTACTGGACCCAAAACCAGAGAGAGGCCATGTTCTCTGGGTTTCAAGCCTTGCCACTCTTGTGACATGGCAATGCATAATAGTGACTCCTCAGTCCAGCTGCTTTAAGATCTTGGGGCAGGCTCATGTAATGGCATTTGTAAGGGCTTTAAACCTCATTAAGGGAGAAAAGACAAGGCAGCCAGATTAAAAAAATCTGCTGATGAAATTGGTGTTACAACCTCCATATGAGTCCTCTACCACAGTCCAGGTACTGACCATCTGAGTGTCAGTAGTAGTGTGCTACTGGGACTGAGAGGGAAATCAGCATTGCCAGTACCAAAAGAGGCATTGGAAATCACACTTGATACTGGGGTCATCAGCAGACTCAAAGAGGGATGAGATTGTCTAATGACTTGGAAGGGCATTCAAGGAGGAAGCATTCCCCAGAGCACACCTTTGAACAGGGGAGTTCATTGACTCCAGATCCCAGTGGGGTCTGTTGAGACTGGCTCCCAAAGCATCTCCTGCCACAGTACTTCAGAATATCTTCCCAGTACCATCTACTCCTGAGACGTTTGGGCCTGCAAGAAAATTGTTAAAGCTATTGTTGCCACTATCACCAGTGGTTCAAAAGACTCGCTTGGCACTGATACCCGAGGTATGCCTCCAGCACCTTCACTTCTGCACCAAGTAGCTCCATTGGATGTGGCCATCAGGATACTAGTTATGTCAGGACCATCTAAGGGAAAGCCACAGATAATCTCCCTGGCTCCCCTTTCTTCGTAGTCTGTGCCTTCTTCACTGGTAGTAACATGTATGGTACTACTTTGGTCTCGGGAATAAGCTGCTTACTCATCCCACTCTGAAGTGGAATCCTCTGTATTCCAACCTAGCCTGTCCTTTCAGGAGGGATGCCCGCCCTGATTTCTGCCTCAGTACCAGTAGGGGGCTTATAGGAGGAATCCTTGAGCTATTCATAGTTGGAGACGGGAGGCCCTGCCAGTGGCCCTTTTGGAACCCCTGGGCTTCCCCCACCAAGCAAGTGCCCCCCCCCCGGGTCTCCCCCCCTTGCTGGCTTCATCTACTGGGGGTCAGGAGCATTGTCACAGCAAGCACGATAGCATTGGTACCAAGCCCGCCACTGAGCAGAGTCAGGATCCCTCTCACAAACAGCTGCAAGTGGAGCTGGAACTGGACCAGCCCCCAGTACTACTGGCATCCTCTTCCTCATTCCCAAAGGAGGCAATTGTACTGGATGCTGTTTCTCCACCTTGGGACGATTTTAAGACTCCTCAGTAGTTGTTGAGGAGAATGGCTGTGGCCCTAAATATCCAACTAGAGGAGGTCCAGGAAAAATCTCTCTAACTGGTAGACATTTTGACATTTGTGGCACCAGCATGTATAGCTCTAGGGATTGAATAAGGCTATCTTAGAGCCTACCAAGGTCTTATAGACTTTAAGGTCAGAAGGGATGATTATGATCATCTAGTCTGACCTGCACAACACAGGCTGCAGAACCTCACTCACCCACTCCTATAACCCTTAACCATTGGCTGAGTTATTGAAGTCCTCAAATCATGGTTTAAAGACTTCAAAGTACGGAGAATCCACCAGCAAGTGAACCATGCCCCATGCTACAGAGGAAGGCAAAAAAACTTTAGGGCCTCTGTCAACCTGCCCTGGGGGAAAATTCCTTCCCAACCCCGAATATGGTGATCAGCTAAATCCTGAGTATGTGGGCAAAACTCACCAGCCAGACACCTGAGAGAATTCTTTGTAGGTCCTCTGGCAGACCCCAGCTTCTCTGCCTCCAACTCCAAAAAGAGTGAAGAGATGATACTATGTCCTCTTTTAGGGGGCTTGAGTAGCATTATAACCATCCGGGCTCCCTTGTAGTGGCATCAGCCAATGGAAAAGAGACTGGGTTCCAGGCTTCAACCCCCAAAAATAATGAGGGAAAGACTCTGGATTTATTTGGGAGGAAGCTTTATTCCACAGGTAGATTAGTTTCAGTTTGCAAATCATCAAGACTTGCTGGGATGCTACAGTTTCACCTTACTGCATACAATTTTGAAGTTCAAAGACAGACTTCCAGCGAAATGAAACAGGAGTTCCAGTCTTTAGCAGACAAGGACAAGTTGGTCACCAGAATAGCTCTACAGGTGGATCTTCATGTAGTAGGTGCTGCAGGCTTGCAGCATGGCCTGTGCTATTATTGTGAGGTACTCCATTCTGGTTGCACTCTTCTGGCTTCCCTCCAGAGGTACAGGAGACAGTTCAGGGCTTACCTTTTGAAGAGCCATCACTCTTCTCAGAAAAGACAGATGAGATTTTGAATAGTATCCAAGACTTTCTAGAGTAACCCTGAAATCCCTGGGCATTTATGCCCCAGCAGTGAAGCGGAAGGTGTTCTGCCCTCATTGGCCTCAGCATTTTCATGGGTTTGTGCCTCGAGCCCAAGATCTACCACAGAGAAGGAGCAGAGATTACAAATGATGACTACCACCAACCTCCCTCTGTGTTCACAGCCACTGGTTCATCGAGACAGGTGACATCTTCCAAAAGTGCACTTTGACAGGCTGGTCAAGAGCACTCTTGGAAATAGTAGATTTCTGTCTCTTCTGCCCCCCTGCCCAGTTTTTGCAAACCACTTGTCCCACTTCTGTTATGCTTGAGCCCACATCAAAATAGATTGTGGGTTCTAAACAGTGCAAGTGGTATATATGCTCCATTTCATTTTTTACCCCACCCTTCTGTCACTTTTGCAGGACCCCTCACACTAAGAAAGTATTACTGCAAGAGAGACCATCACTTCCCTTTGTAAGAACTATAGAAGAGGTCCCTCCTTTTTTTTCATGGGAAAGAGGTTTTACTTCTGGTACTTCCTGATGCTGACAGTGAAAGGGGGTCTTAGGCTATTGTAGATTTAAGGTGATTAAACAAGTTCCTGAAAAATTTGGAATTCTGTATGGTCACTCTAGCTTCCATTATTCTTTCCTTGGAGCAGGGGGACTGGTATGCTGTTCTTGACTTAAAGGATGCCTGTTTTCTTGTGGCAATTCATCAGGGCCACAGAAAATTTCTGAGATTAGCTATCAGTGGCCACCACGATCAGATCAGACTTCCTCTTTGGTGTCTCGGCTGCCCTTTGTGTTTTTACAGATGTGGTGGTAGCATTCCTATGGAGGTCATGTATTCCCTTATGTGGATGAATGGCTGATAAGTGGTCAATCCAGATCACTGGTGGTGGATAGCATTAGCATAATCCAATCCATTTTTGATACATGAGGTCTCCTGATCAACTCAGTCCTGTCTTCAGTATAGAAAATAGAATGTAATAGAGTGGTCCTTGATTCAACAGCTGCCAGGGCTTTATTGCTTCAGGCAAGATTTCATACAGTGCAAAGCCTTGTCCTGGATTTAAAGGACTCTCTCTTACCATGGTGAGAAGCTGATTAAGACATCTGGGGCACATGGTTGCAATCATTTATATGGTCCAGTACACCAGACTGTGCCTCAGACTCCATCAGAGCTGGGTGGCAGAGGTATGTTCTCCAAGAAAGCACCACATAGACATGTTAGTGCATGTACAAAGTCTCCCTAGATTGGTGGCTAGATCTGCCCAATGTATGCAAGGGAGTTCCTTTTGCTCCACCTCAGCACTCTCTTAACTTAGTCACGGATGCCTGAGATCTGGGGTGTTGGGGCTCATCTAGGACACCTGCACACACAGTCTCTACTCACTCCAAGATTTCAGTCTGAACATAAACATCCTGGAGCTGTGGGCTGTCTGAACTTGCGTGGAGTTCCTTTCTCACATCAGGTGAACAGGTGTATTGGCACTGACGACGGCTGTGTTTTATGTAAAGAAGCTGGGAGAAGCTTGGTTCTCACAGCTCTGTCAGGAAATAATCCTGTCTGGGACTTCTGCGTCACCAACTGTATGCTTCTGAAAGTGGCCTATGTCCAAGGGGCTCAGAATACACTGGCAGATTGCCTGAGCAGGTTGTTTATCAATCACCACAAGTGGTCCTGTCACTCAGACATAGGAAAGTCTATTTTCCAGCTCTGGGAGGCTCCCCAAGTGCAACAAGGACCAAGACAATGTCACCAGTTCTGTTCCAGCTCATGTTCATCTTCTCACCACAGCAGTAAAAATGCTTCTTTAGTAAAGGTCTGCTTCTGGCCCTCCTCTTCCCTGCCGCTCCCCCTCACTCTCCCCCCTCCCCCCCCAAAAAAAACAAAAAAACAAAAACCAAAACCAACCAAACAAAAAAACTCCCTTCTGCCCAGAGTTCTGTGCAAGGTCAAACAGAACAAGGCTAGCTGTATACTGATTGCCCCATCAGCACTGATTTTCACAGCTCCTGGACATCTCAATCAGCCCCCATTGTTGTTCCTGCTTTATATAGACCTACCTTCATGGAATCGATGGTAGCATTAATTGAAATGCTTCCAGTTCCACATGCAGGGTCAGAAAGACAGGCTGAGAACCTCACAGTTTCAATGTGTGGGGAGAAAGACGAGTGCTTCCAATCCTCCTTCTTACCTGGACAGTAGTAGGTCAAAATATGAGACTTAATTGAGGAGCTCTGGTTCCCTGTCTATGGTCTGATTCAATGGTCATTAAATCAAATTTTTTTTTATTCACTTCAGTGGACTTTGGATGATCTTCTAAGTATAGGCAGCTGACTTTGGGCTGTGGTTTGATGGTCAGTGCCCTAGTATGTCAGCTGCCATCAGCAGCAGGCACTTGTCGCATTTCAACAGTTGTTCCTTGGAGAAACGTACATTACAGAGTGTGGTGGTGTTCCCTGTACCTCTGTGCAACCTTGAACTGCAGGCAGTATGCCTTCTTCACCTTCCACCATGCCTCAGATTCCTGGCCTCCTCATCTGGCACAGGTTTCATTGGGTAGCTGGTAAGACTGATAAACACATGAGAACGGCTAAAACTCCCTGAAGAAATTATGAAGTGGGGATTTAGTTTGACAAATAATTCAGATTAATATTAGTTAAAAACAATTCAATATTAAGTAATTTTTTTCTTCATCTTCATTTTAAATTTGTACAGAGATCTGTTCTCACATAATGGGTGTCTGTGTCTCTGTCCTTCCCCTTGACTGGTATTTGTTACATAATGGATTCTCCTTTATACTGTGTTGTACCAAAAAATAAAGTGAACTCTTAAAGCAAGAATTCAATTTCAGTTTGAAAGATCTGATTTCTCCATTTTGTAACAGGGCATCTTAATTTGTTTCTTTCCAGCAAAATTTTTTTCTTGGTGTGTTCACCCTTCCACTCTGCCATTTTGCCTCGTACATATGTAGACCTCTGTGACTTCTACAGCCACTGCCAAAATGACTGTATACAGAGGATTTAAGGAGGAGGGTATGTTCTTGTACTAAGTAGTTGGTCCTCCAAAAGCATATTCTATGCTCAATGCTGTTTTACTGTAGTCAAATGGCTGTCCCTACATTCATTCTGCTAATGAGCTCCATTCCTTTAAAGGGAAATACCTTTTTAGGAGTATTTACAGTACAGTTCTAGTGTGGTGTATATCTGAACCGGAATAATATGCCCCAGCACTTAGAAAATGAGATCAATTGTAAAAACCTAGCAATTCATGTCTCCTTAAAATGATGTAAAAAATTACTAGGTTTTAGTTTAAAACAAACTCACTCTAAAATGTGATTTAACAGGCCTTTAATTCTTCAGGGAGCCTATTTTACAATATTGCAATTCTTACTACATTCTTGGTGAGATAAATCTTTAAATATGGTACTGTTTAGCTTCTTTGATTTTTATCATTTACTAAAGTGCTGCTCACTAAAATAAAAAACATTTTAAAATGATCAGCCATTTAAGAGTCCTAGAAACATTCTTTCTATGGTTTTGTTTATTTTATTGACTGTAAAATTTCAGAATCATTCTACTTACTGTTAGAGAAAAAAGTATACATTTGTTCATCAATCTTCATCTTGCATAATTTTGTTGGTAAATGCTGTATATGTAGGGTTAGATTTTCAAAAACCATGTTGCTGTTTGTCAGTTGGAATTTTGCCACTAGTATCTTGAAAATCCCGTTTCTAATCTTTTGTTGCCTTTCACTGTGGGCTTGGTTGAGAATTTTACTATTGACCTGAGTACAAGCAAAACTTGCACAGGCTTGCACTCTAGATTTGACACTTTTTAGCATTTTTCTAGCAAAAATCTTATATAAACATGATTCTTCATGGATTTGATTAAAACTGTTCAAATCCCAGGTAGCCAGGACCTTAGTCAGAGAACAGGATAAAACTTCAAAAAAACAAATTCCATTTTCAGAAGTGTTTCAGGGATCCAGATCACTTTTGAAAATGGAACTAAGGCATCAAAGTCACTTAGGCACATTTTAAAATGTTACCCTTTGACTTATTTCATGACTTATTTCATATAAATACTGTAAGTACTAATTTAAGTAAGTAAAAATGTAAGTACTAATTTTACAACCTTTTTCCCCCAAGGTATCCGGAGAATGGTATAGTAGAAATGGGTGCCAATAATCTTCGACCACGAGCAAGAACTGTTCTGAAGTGGAGCGAACTAAATGTGGGTGATGTGGTGATGGTTAACTACAATGTAGAGACTCCAGAAGAGAGAGGATTCTGGTTTGATGCAGAAATTACCTCTCTGAGGGAAATCTCAAGGACTAACAAAGAAGTTCATGCCAAAATTCTTCTGGGGTAAGATTTTATTGACCAGTTTTGAAAGTGTATGCTGGATAAAAATCAACTTTCAGTTTTTGGCCACTACACTTCATTAGATTAAAAATTAACATTCCTTTTCACTTCTGTATCTGTCTGGATCCTGGAATTACTTAACTTTTTTAGCAGATGGAAACTTACTAAGAACAATGTATTTGGAATGTGGTATTTTGATGGGAGTTTTTTTTGATTGTTTGATGTTTTATTTATTTTTATTACGGTTGGTTGATTGGCTAATCTTATTGCTTGATCTATTACCTGTGATCCCATTGGATCAGACTAGTAACATGTTTTTCCCTCAATACTATCAAAGCTGAACTATCAGTTTTCAGTAACTTTTTTCCTTCAGGCCCTTTGGGGATCCTAATGGGTGAGAGTTAGTTACCTTTGGCAATCTGGACAGACTTCTCATTCTACTAATAGACTGTTCAGGGCCAGAATCCTCCATCAGAAAGCTATGGTTTGTTGTGGATGGTTAGTAGGTTAATAGTGAAATAGGAGAAAACAGATTTTTTTGAGATTTCCATATGGACAGATTCAGCTAGTTCACTGACTGTTATACAAGGTACTTGAGGATAGCTCTTCAGAGGCTGAATTTACTTCAGTAAAAGTCTGTAGCACAGAACTTTGAGGTAAGCAATTAGATTGCCTTCTTCCCCCTTTGTCATCTTCTCTTTGCTGTAATTGAGGATATCCAAATTGTATATTGATGACATGCTGAATTTTTGGGCAGACAAGCATCCTGTCCCTCACATTAGAATATTTTTGCCAACAAGTCTGCTTCAGGGTTTAACAGTGAAGGCTGAAATGCCTTTGGGCTACATATAGAACTTTTTTTTCTCAACACAGGACTCTTCATAGGATTCAAAGTTACATATTTTAACCTGGATCTAGAAATTTCTTCTAAAGAAGATTACTAAAACATAGAATGCTCATTTTATGTAAATATCCTTGACCTTAAATTTGAAGCATTACCTCTCAAAATCTTTCTCTTTTGGATATGCCAACCGAGACAGTCAAATAACTTTCATTTTGTCCAGTTTATTAGGAGATAACAGATTAGAAATGTATAAATCCTAATAGGAGGTTATTACCTTCAGTGCCTTCTACTGAACTACCTTAATGGGATGAAATCTACAATTTGTGGACATGGCCAAAATTTAGTTTGATACTAACTATATTCTCTACACAGTTATAGTTCTTCAAGTGATCGTCCACCTAAGATTCTGCTCTTGGTGTGCATGGATTCCATGTGTGTGTGATCAGATTATTTTTTGGGTAGCGGTTCCCTCCACCAAGGATGTATGGGAAGCTGGGCCTGCTCTGCCCTTTAAGTCCTTCTTACCACCCATGGTTGTGATTTGAAACCCTTGGCAGTATCCACATTTCTTGTGCACTGCCTTTCACCTTAAATTTTGGACAAGTTGATTAGTTAAATTTCCTTTTGCCTGTTGGCATATAAATGTGTTTTTTGTTGTTGTTTAGGCAAAATGATACTTAACTGACCTAAACAGCCATCTGGATGGGGTGCTAGGATCATAAGAGACTGAGTTGCCAATCTATAAGATCAGTTTCCCCCCTCTCTTCCCTTCCCAGATCACATTCACGTGCCTCAGATTGCCTCATGGGTCGTTTCCTCGGGATTTAAACCCTGCGCTTTGTGTAAGAAGCCTATACCGAGGGGCGACCCGCATCAGAGTTGTTTAAAGTGTCTGGGGGAAGCACATATCTGTGAGAGGTGCAAAATCTGTAAAAGTTTTTGCCCTTGGACTAAGAGAGAGATTTGTCTCAAGGCCATACAGATGGAGTCTGCACATAGACTGGTGTCAGAGCCCGGCAGATTGGACTCAGCACCAAGCACAATGGCCTGAGCACGCAGTGCTCCTCCTGTGCCTTTTCCTTATCCCGACACCATTTACCATCTCTGGTACCAAAGAAGAGGCTGAAGAAGACTCGCACAAAGTGGGCATGCTTCCCTACAGAGAAGACTAAAGGGGAACCAGGCAAGATCTGTGTCGGCTGCCAGCCCTCCCTGCTTCAGAAGGGTCCCTCGCTGCTGGGCCTTCAATCAACTCCCAGTAGCAGTAGAGGCCCTCACGGCCTGGTGGTGCTGTGGATCCTGAAGGCTTTCCAGGTAATGAGATGTCCTGGCATTGCCCATGCCACCGATGCGGATGGACGGCAGGCCACCGCACTGAGATTTGGCACTGGCACGAACGGGCAACATATTGAGGGACAGATCTACCAACGGTCCCCATCTTTGAGGCACTGGTCAATGGTGTGCAGGCAGTCCCTGGAGTTGAGATCATGCTCTCCGGGTCAAGACAGTATTAGATTGGGCTCTTGCCGTCTATCTCCAGAGGACTGGCACCGAGCAGAATACCGGTACAGAGCGGCGCAGGTTGCCAGATTCACAGTATGTCTCCCCAGCACTGTGGGTTCGCTCGCCTAGTTTGTATAAAAAAGCCAAAGGACAAGAGTGGGTCTCGGCACGCCCATCACTCGGGCTTTCTGTACCACTCACTGGTGCCAGAGCATCAGTGCACTCCGCATGGCACCATGAGGTATTCAGACTCGGCGTTACCCTGGCCATCGGACTGCGGCACTGTTGCCCTATGGCACCACCAATGGGAGTGTGGCCACGGGGTCAATGGCCCAGACCATGGCCTTACTGATGGGGATTTCCCTCGGGGATTCCTCAGTCCTGTTCCGGGAGAGGAACTTCAGTACTGCAGTCCTCCATCCCTCAAAGTTCAGCACCACACCTGGACACGGAGACAAGAAGTACCTCAGAAGCCTAAAGTTTCATATGGTTTCACTAGCTATCATCATTCCCTCTTTGGATCCGGGCGAGAGGTACGCTGCTCTTGATTTAAAAGACGCTTACTTTCACATTGCTATCTTCCCTGGCCACAGGAGATAACTACAGGTTATGGTAGGAGACTGCCATTACCAGTTTGTGGTGCTCCCCTTTAGCCTTTCAGCTGCACCAAGGGTCTTCACCCAAGTGCATGTTGGTAGTGGCAGCATACCTCCAAAGAAGGGATGCAGGTGGTCCCTTACCTGGATGATTGGTTCATCAGGGGCATGTCAAGGTCTCAGGTCCAGACCAGCATCACGATGACCTGAGATGTTTGCCAGGCGCTAGGTCTCCTAATAAACGAGCAAAAATCGACATTCGTCTCTATGCAGAGGATAGAGTTCATTGAGACAATGCTGGATTCATCCAGAGCCAGAGCATTCCTCCCAGAGGAATAGTTCCTGGCAATGACAGATTATAACCCACATTTCATCCTACCCCCTCACGTCAGTGAGGTTCTGCCTCAGCCTCCTGGGCCACCTGCACCTATGTGGTTCCCCATGCCAGACTGCACCTCAGACCCCTCCAGATGTGGTTGGAATTGGTGTATTCTCCAGTCAGGCACCACCTGGACAGGATACTTATGGCTCCTCTGGAAATACTTACCTCCCTGGTGTAGCAGGTGGATCCACATCAGGTGCTCTGGGGAATGTCCTTTTGAAGCACCCCAGCTGTCAGTAACACTGATTCTACTTCGAGTGATTGCTCATATTCATTCAAATATAGGTGAGTGCATGCCACCGTGCACTGGTTCCTGGAACTTTTTTCCCCTTAGCAGACCTCATAGGGTCGGCTTAGGCGCCTCCCCCCCGGAGTACTGCACTCATACTGCGGTATATGAGGCACCGCCGACCCAATGGGCCCTCAGTTCCTTCTTTCAGCCCATGACTGTTGCTGGAACGTCTCTTGCCTATTGCAAGTAGCATTCCCCTTACTGACTTTATCGTTGTTTGAATAGTTCAGTGTTGTGTAGTGTTAAGTAGTTGAAGTTAGTTAGCATTAGAATAGAAGCCCTTAGGGGCTTAGGAGTGGGCCATGCCTGGCTCACCTGGTTTCAAGTCTTGTGCCGTTTGTGGCAAGCCTCTATCAGTGAGTGATCCTCACGATCACTGCCTCAAGTGCCTGGGAGAGCAGCATTGGAGGGACAAGTGGAAGATCTGTAAAGCCTTCAAGCTGAGGACTCAGAATGAGCGGGATATTTGGCTGAAGGCTATTCTGATGGAGGCGGTGCTCCGACCGGCCTCCGAACCGCCACGTTCTACCTCGGCACCAAGCGTCTCCTCAGTGCGGAGTGCTCCACCGGCACTGGAGTCTACTAGACGCCGTCCATCCCTGATGCCCAAGAAGAAACGGCGCCAGGGCGTGGAGTGCCCATGCTCCCCCGCCCTGCCTGTGTGGCCGGGGTCGAGCCAGGAGTTGCACCAGCCACGGCCTGTTGAGCTTGCTCCAGAGCCTGCATCTCCACGTAGGGAGCCTCCCCTGACTTCTGGGGGTGGGGGAGAGCCCCTGCAAGGCCCGTCGACACCGGAGGCTTTCCATGTGGCACAAGCCTTGATGGCCATGCCCACACCTCCGTCCCCCCCTTGGCAGAGCGGACTGGTTTCCCGGGGTAAACCCGCACTGGGTGCCCCTGGTGGATGGTCTAGACCCCCGTCGGGAAAAGTCTCCCACCAGACAGCCATGGAGGGTAGAGCGCGGCGGCTCCCCTCGCAGCTCCGACTTGGAGTCGTCGAGTTCATCCTCTCCGCGGCACCGAGGTCGGTCCCTGGCATCGGAGGCATCGCGCTCGAGGCGGCACTGCTCCAAGACCACGTCGCGCAGTGGACGCAGCTCCCGCACCCTGGCACCGAGACCTTCACCAGCACAGCGCTGGTCCCGATCTCCGGCATAGATCTCTATCTTCGGAGTCAGGTTTGGCAGCGAGACTCACAGATGGCACCATTCCCAGTCCCCAAAGGGCAAGCCGCACCAGAAGTCTTCGGTGCTGAGGCAGAGGACGTCATTGTCCAGCTCATCGGGGCATGCATCTTCCCGTCTGCACCACTTGCAGCGGCACCGACGCTCTTTCACCTCGTCGGGGTCATTTAGAGGCCGTCCCCGACTAAGAGCAGCAAAAGCTGGAGAAGACATCATTGGCACTGGTCCAGCGGCTCCAGGTCCTGGAAAGACAAGGGCACCTGCCGCCTACAAGACTCTGCAGCTGGTACCGATGCCGGCACAAGGGTGGCCCATGGGAGGTGCAGATGGGACAGGGAACTGTCAGTCCAATCCTCAGTGGTGCAACCGGTCCCCCCCCACCACACCAAGCCAGACCCTGAGGAGGGACCCTCTGCGGGGCCCCCTCAACAATCCTCCTCCTCCTTCCCCAGATGAGGCAGTCACTAGAGACTACAGGGCACCTCTCCCAGACTTCAGGGCGCACCAAGAGCTCCTGAAAAGGGTGGCCTCTAACCTGAAGTTAGAACTCAAGGACCCCCTCTTTGGTGTTGTCGGGTCAGTAGGGCCATCAAGAATGGCCCTTACCCATACACAAGAGGGTCCTTAAGCTGGCCAAGGCCCTGTGGCAAACCTCTGCCTCGGTTGCTCCCACATCCAAGAGTGCTGAGGAAAAAATACTATGTCCCGGCAGGGGGGTTTGAGATTTTTGTTTACACACCTTGCCCTGGGGACTCTGGTGGTGGATGTGGCCAACCAGAGGGACAGAAAAGGTGGCCCAGGCACCACGCCAAAAAACAAGGATAATAAAAAACTTGACTTATTTGGGAGGAAGATATACTCCATTGGGGCTTTGCAGCTCTGTATTGTGAACCAGGCCTTCCAAGGGTGATACAATCTTAACCTCTGGGAGTCCATGAGGCGGTTATCAGAGGGGTTGCCTCGGGACCAGGCGGTGGACTTTGCCACGATTCTGGAAGAGGGCATCACGGTGGCAGGGGCGGTGTTGCAATTGCCATGGACAGTGTTCGTAGCTGCAGTCATCGGGGCTGTCCCAAGAGGTGCAGCAATCCATACAGGACCTGCTCTTTGCCGGGGCAGGCCTGTTCTCGGATAAGACCGACGAGAAGCTGCACGCTCTTAAGGATTCGTGAGCCCCGCTCCGTTCCTTGGGACTCTACACTCCCCAGGCCTCGAGACATCAGTCTCGGCCGCAGACCCAACGCCAGACACAGCCACTGCCTAGGCCATCACCTAGACCCTCTCAGTCCTCCAGGGGCTGAGAAAGGAGCAGGGGGTTCGGACAACGTAACGGCTCCAACTCGTCTGCAATCTCCCAGCAAGGACCCTCTAAGGGAGCCAACCATAAAAAACAATTTTGATGGTGTGCCCGAGGGTGGCACCACTATCTCTCTCCCAGATCCACTCCTTCCGTTTTCACACAGGCTAAGACCCTTCTACGCCGAGTGGCAAACCATCACCTCGGACCGTTGGGTCCTCGGCATAGTTCTCTGCGGATATGCCCTCCAGTTCATGGCCTTCCCCCCCCCACCCCCCCAACTCCTCCTCACCCTGTCCCTCTCAGGGACCCTCTCACGAGCAACTCCTTTTGCAGGCGGTGAATACCCTCCTCCTCCTGGGGGCGGTGGAAGCAGTTCCTCCGCAAGAAATAGTACCTGGAGTAAAATCCCTTCCCTTTCTCATCCCCAAAGCAAAAGGGGTTTTGAGACCCATATTAGATCTACGCCGACTAAACAAATTTATCAAGCGTCTCAGGTTTCGCATGGTCTCCCTTATTCTCCATTATCCCAGCTCTGGATCCAGGAGATTGGTATGCTGCCCTCGATTTGAAGGATGCGTATTTCCATATTTCCATCCTTCCCAGCCACAAGTGCTTCCTCTGGTTTATGGTAGCTGGCTGCCATTACCAATTCGTGGCTCTGCCCTTTGGCCTCTCATCTGCCCCAGGGTATTTACCAAGTGTATGGCAGTAGTGGCGGCCTACTTGCGCTGCAGAGGGGTGCAGCTCTTCCCATACCTGGACGACTGGCTAATCAGGGGCAGGTCCAGGTCCCACTTTCAGAACAGTGTATCCCTCACCTGTGCAACATGCACCAAACTGGGTCTGCTCATAAACGAGCAGAAGTCCACTCTTACCCCAGTGCAATGTATAGAGTTCATTGAGGCCACCTTGGACGCTACCCAAGCCAGAGCCTTCCTCCTGAAGCCTCGGTTCGAAGCCATGGCTGTGATTATCACTCAGCCACACAGGTGACCCACGAAGACAGCCAGGCACTGCCTACAGCTGTTAGGGCACATGGTGGCCTGCACTTACGTGGTGAGACTGGCTCACCTCAAACTCAGGCCTCTACTGGTATGGTTAGCCTCTGCGTATGCTCCGAGCAGGTGCCCCTTGAACAGGGTGGTCACGGTACCCCCAGGGGTCCTAGCCTCACAGAAGTGGTGGAGGACTCCCGGGGAGGTGTTGAAAGGAGTTCCTTTCAGGGATCTGGCCCCATCGGTCAACCTGATCACAGACGCTTCGGACAGGGGGTGGGGAGCCCACATCAGTACCGACCTGAGCACCCAGGGGCTGTGGTCGGAGGAGGAGAAGAGCCTCCACATCAATGTAAGAGAGCTCAGGGCAGTCCGGTTGGCCTGCAAGGTGTTCCTCAGATTCCTGAGGGGCAGGATGCTTCAGGTCCTGATGGACAATGCCGCAGCCATGTTTTACATGAACAGGCAAGGGGGAGCATGCTCCTTGGCCCTCTGCGTTGGCTGTTCGACTGTGGGACTTGGCAGTGAGGCACGACTTTCACTTATCTGCCTCTCATCTCCTGGGGGTCAGGAACGACAAGGCGGACTGCCTCAGCAGGTCGTTTCTACGCTGCCATGACTGGTCACTGCACCAAGAGGTAGTGATTTTTATTTTCCGCAAGTGGGGTGTTCTGGACCTGTTTGTGTCGTCCTGGAACAGGAAGTGCCCGAGGTTCTGCTTGCTCCAGGGTCGTGAGCCAGGCTCCATCTCTGACGTGTTCCTTATCAAGTGGGAGGGGGGGACCCTCATGTATGTGTGTCGTCGTCGTGTCTGTGTGTCGTCGTCGAGGCCCCCCCCCCCCCCAGTTCTGCTCCTGCCAAGGTCCTCTTGAAAATCAAGAGAGACAGAGCGGACATGATACTCATTGCCCCAGCCTGGCTGAGACAGCACTGGTACAGTATGCTGCAGGACCTGTCGATTGCCCCTCCAGTGGAGCTCTTGAGGCATCACGACCTGCTCTCCCAGGACCAGGATCGCCTGCTCCACCTGGACTCCCTCCACCCGACGGCCTGGAGGCTCTGTGACTGACGGAGGGGGAGAGAGCCTGCTCGGCGCAGGTCCTACATGCCCGCTGCTCGTCCTTTCTTGGAAGGTAGCCTTCCTGGTGGCCATTACCTCGGCTAGGAGGGTTTCCGAGATAAGAGCTTTGATCTCGGAGCCCCCTACACCGTGTTTTATAAGGACAAGGTGCGGTTGAGACCCCATGCAGCCTTCCTGCCTAAGGTAGTCTCCCAGTTCCACTATAACCAAGATATCTTCCTCCCTGCAGTTTTTTTTTTTTTTTTTTTCTCTCCCCAAAACCGCACGGGTCGGAGGAGGAACGGAGATGGCACTCGCTAGACGTGAAATGAGCCCTGGTCTACTACATTGATAGGACACAGCTGTTTCGGAAGTCGACGCAGCTGTTCGTGGCAGTAGTGGACCAGATGAAAGGCTCACCTGTCTCCACCCAGCGCACCTCCGTGTGGATCACTGCCTGCATCAAGTGCTACTTACGAGCAGGCAAATGTACCGCTTCCAGGGGCTGTTTCAGCGCACTCAACCAGAGCCCAGGCCTCGTCCATGCGGCCTTCCTGGAGAGAGTGCCCCTGCAGGACATCTGCAAAGCCGCTACCTGGTCGTTGGTGCACACCTTCATGTCCCACTACACCATCGTGCAGCAGGTGAGAGAGGACACTGGGTTCAGCAGACCTGTGCTGATGAGTAGCTCACCGGTAACTCCTACCCACCTCCAAGGTATGGCTTTTTCATCACCTATATTGGAATGGATATGAGCAATCACTCGAAGTAGAAAACAGGGTTACTTACCAGTAACTGTTGTTCTTTGAGATGTGTTGCTCATATCCATTCCACACCCACCCTCTGTCCCCGCTGTCGGAGTCGACAGAAAGAAGGAACTAAGGGCCTGGAGGGTTGGTGGTGCCTCATATACCGTGGTATCAGTGCGTTACTCCAGGGGGCGCCTAAGCCAACCCTATGGGGTCTGCTAAGGGCAAAAAAGTTCCAGGAACCAGTGCACGGTGGCATGCACTCACCTATGTTGGAATGAATATGAGCAACACATCTCGAAGAACATCAGTTACTGGTAAGTAACCCTGTTTTTCCGATGCCTCGGACCTGAGATGGGGAGCTCACTTGGGTTCCCTAAAGACCCAGGGCATGTGGACCTCCAGGGGAACTGCGGCTGCACATCAATATCAAGAAGCTCAGGGCAATTCGTCTAGCCTGTATGGTCTTCCTGCCACATCTTACCAACAAAGTGGTGGAGATCCTCATGGACAATACGGCCTCCGTGTACTATATCAACAGACAGATGGGGGGCCCAATCCCCAGCCCTGTGCAAGGAGGTCATCAGTTTTTGGGACTTTTGCATCACTCACAACATTCACCCGATAGCAGTACATCTCGCAGGAGTCAACAACTCTTTGGTGGACCATCTCAGCAGGTCTTTCTGCTCTCGCCATGAGTGATCCATCCATCCGAAGGTAGCGACCCGCATCTTCCAAAGGTGGGGCAATCCCCAAGTGGATCTCTTTGCCACCAGGGAAAACAGGAAGTGCCATCACTTCTGCTCCTGTCAAGGACTCAGTGCAGGCTCGATCAGACTCTCCTGGTTGGGGAGCGTCTTGTACATCTTCCTGCCAATACCTCTAATCCACAAACTTCGCTTGAAAGTGAAGAGGAACAGGGCACAGGTCATCCTTGTAGCACCAGCGTGGCCCTGACAACATTGGTTTGGGATGCTTTTAGAGCTGGTGGGACCCGGGCATTGGACCACCTACTGAGACGTGATCACCTGTCTCAAGATCAAAGTTGCTTGCCCCACCTGGAGCTGAGCTCCCTATATCTGACGGAATGGATGCCCCATGACTGAGTCAGGAAGACTTTAGGAAGAACAGGCCTGCTCCACCCAAGTTCAGCACATGCTCTTGGAAAGCAGAAAGCCATCGACCAGATCGTCTTATATTAAGTGGAAGCACTTCACCAGCTGGGCGATCGAACATGGCATGTCCCCAATGGAGGCATTGATTCCAACAATTTTGGAGTATCTGCTCCATCTGAAACAAGGGGGATTGGCCGTCTCATCCATCAAGGTCCATGTAGTGGCCATATCTGCTTTCCACCCTTTAATGGAAGGTAGAACAATCTTTTCACATGAGATGATGGCCAAGTTCCTTAAGGAATTAGAAAGGCTTTTCCTACCATTAAAGGAGCCTTCTCCTCAGTGGGAATTGAACTTGATCTTTCCAAACTCACCGGACCACCCTTTGAACCCATGGTGTCATGCTCCCTTATGTACATGTCCTGCAAGGTTGCCTTCCTGGTGGCTATTATGTCCACCATACGAATTTTCGAAGATCAGGGCATTAACATTAGAACCACCACCCTACGTGGTGTTTTTATAAGGACAAGATCCAGCTACGCCCACACCCAGCTTTTTTGCCAAAGGTGACCTCTCGTTTTCACTTTAAATAGGACATCTTCCTATCTGTCTTTTGTTCTAAACCTCAAAGCTCCAGTGAGAAAGACACCTGCACTCTCTCGATGTGAGTTGGGCCCTGGCGTTTTACAGCGACAGGCCCAAACCTTTACGTTGTTTGATGTAACTCTTTGTGGTTATTGCAGACTGGATGAAGGGGCTGCCGGTTTCCTAACAGCGTATCTCAAAGTGGATTACAGCCTGCATCCAAGCCTGTTATGAGCAGACTGGAGTTGCACCTCTGGGGTCCTTGATAGCCCACTGCAAGCCTTATCTGTGGCCTTTCAAGCTCATGTCCCCATCCAGGATATCTGCAGGGCAGCTACCTGGTCATTGGTACATACCTTCATGTCCCCCTGTGCATTAATGCAGCAAGCTTGGGATGATGCTGGCTTCTGAAGAGCAGTGCTTCAAGTGTCATGTCCGTGAACTCCTGCCCACCATCAAAGACATGAGCAAGCACTCGAACAGTTACTTATTGTAACTGTTGTTCTTCGAGATGTGTTGCTTATGTCCATTTCACACCTGCCTTCCTTCCCCTAAAGTCAGAGTTCCAGCAAGGAGGAACTGAGGGGGAAGCCGACGGCACCTATATGTGGGCGCATGTGCGCACTGCTGCAGGGGGCGCTAGAGTCTGCTCCTACGGGTACCACTAGGGGAAAAAGTTGTCCGGTACCAGCGGCTGTGGCACACGCACACCTAATTTGGGAATGGACATGAGCAACACATCTTAAAGAACAACTGTTAAAGGTGAGTAAACCGTTCTTTCTTTATCATCAGCTTCCCCTGGGATACTGCATGGGGTGTACCATAGTCCACTGGGATCTGATTTGGATATGGATAGAGACCTTTTAATGAAGTAAATACTATTGGGAATTGAGTGATTATGGGAGACTTTAACTTCCCAGATATAGACTGAAGGATATGTGCTGCTAGTAATTATAGGGCTCAGATTTTCCTGGATGTGATAGCTGATCGGTTCCTTCACCAAATAGTTGCTGAACCAACAAGAGGGGATAGCATTTTAGATTTGGTATTGGGGAGTAGTGAGGACCTCATAAAAGAACTGGTTGTAGGGGACAACCTTGGTTCGAGCGACCATGAGCTAATTCAGTTCAAACTAAATGGAAAGATAAACCAAAGATAGATCTCTGACTAGGGTCTTTGATTTCAAAAGGGTGAACTTTATTTAAAAAAAAAAAAAAAAATTTTTTTTTTTTTTTTTTTTTTAAAAGGGAATTAGTTAGGGAAATGGACTGGACTGAAAAACTCAGGGATCTAAAGGTGGAAGAGGCTTGGAATTACTTCAAATCAAAGTTACAGGAACTATCTGAAGCATGCATACCAAAAAAGGGGGAAAAAGTCAGAGGCAATAGGTGTAGACCAAGCTGGATGAGCAAGCATCTCAGACAGGTGATTAAGAGAAAGCAGAAAGCCTAGAAGGAGTGGAAGATGGGAGGGATCAGCAAGGAAATCTACCTCTTGCAGGTCAGAACAGGTAGGGATAAAGTGAGAAATGGCAAAAGTCAAGAAGAGTTGGACCTTGCAAAGGGAATTAAAACCAAAAGTAAAAAGTTCTATAGACATATAAATAGGAAGAAAACAAAAAAAGAAGTGGGACCGCTAAGCACCGAGGATGGAGTGAAGGTTAAGGATAATCTAGACATGGTCCAGTATCTAAACAAATACTTTGTCTCCATTTTTAATTAGGCTAATGAAGAGTTTAAGGATAATGGCAGGGTGGCTAATGGGAACGAGGATATGGAGGTAGAAACTACCACATCTGAGGTAGAAGCCAAACTCGAACAGCTTAATAGAACTAAATCGGAAAGCCCGGGTAATCTCCATTCAAGACTATTAAAGGAACTGGCACATGAAATTGCAAGCCCATTAGCAAGGATTTTTAATGAATCTGTAAACTCAGGGGTTATACCATATGACTGAAGAATTGCTAACATAATTCCTATTTTTAAGAAAGGGGGGAAAAGTGATCCACGTAATTATAGGCCTGTTTAACCTCAGCAGTATGCAAGGTCTTGGAAAATTTTTGAAAGAGAAAGTAGTTAGGGACATTTGAAGTTAATGATAATTGGGACAAAATACAACATGGCTTTACAGAAGGTTGATCGTGCCAGACCAGCCTGATCTCCTTTTTTGAGAAGAGAATAGATTTATTAGACAAAGGGAATGCAGCGGATCTAATTTACCTAGATTTCAGTAAGGCATTTGATACAGTCCACATGGGGAATTAGTAGTTACATTGGAAAAGATGGGGATTAATATGAAAATTGAAAGGTGGATAAGGAACTGGTTAAAGGGGAGACTACAACAGGTCATACTGAAAAGTGAACTGTGAGGCTAGAGGGAGGTTACTAGTGGAGCGCTTCAGGAATCGGTCTTGGGATTGGTCTTATTTAACCTTTTTTATTACTGATCTTGGCACAAAAAGTGGGAATGTGCTAATAAAGTTTGTGGATGACACAAAGTTGGGAGGTATTGCCATACAGAGAAGGACCGGGATATCATACAAGAAGATCTGGGTGACCTTGTAAACTGAAGTAATAGAAATAGGATAAAATTTAGTAGTGGAGAGTGTAAGATCATGCATTTAGGGACTATAACAAGAATTTTTGCTATAAACTGGGGACGCCTAAGTTGGAAGTGACAGAAGAGAAGAACCTGGGTGTATTGGTAGATCACGTGATGACTATGTGCTGCCAATGTGATGTGGCAGTGAAAAAATTTAATGCGGTCCAAGGATGCATCGGGGGAGGTATTTCCAGTAGAGATAGGGAGTTCATAATGTTAATACTATTATACGAGGTGCTGGTGAGGCCTCATCTGGAATACTGTGTGCTGTTCTGATCTCCCATGTTTAAGAAAGATTAATTCAAACTGGAACAGGTGCAGAGGAGGACTACTAGGATGATCCAGGGAATGGAAAACCTGTCTATTGAGAGGAGACTCAGAAGAGCTTCGCTTGTTTAGCCTAACCAAAAGAAGGCTGAGGGGAGATATGATTGCTCTCTGTAAATACATCAGAGGGATAAATACCAGGGAGGGAGAGGAATTATTGAAGTTCAGTGCCAATGTAGACACAAGAACAAATGGATATAAACTGGCCATCAGGAAGTTTAGACTTGAAATTAGATGAAGCTTTCTAACCATCAAAGGAGTGAAATTCTGAAATAGCCTTCCAAGGGGAGCAGTGGGAGCAAAACACTTAGTTGGCTTCAAGACTGAGCTTGATAAGTTTATGGAGGAGATGGTATGAGGGGACAGCCTAATTTGGCAATTAACTCGTCTTTAACTATGAGCGCTAAATATCCCCAATAGCCTATGCTAGGATGTTAGATGGGTTGGGTTCTGAGTTACTACAGAGAATTCTTTCCAGGTGTCTGGCTGGTGAGTCTTGTCCCTATGGTCAGGGTATAGCTGATTGCCATATTTGGGGTCGGGAAGGAGTTTTCCCCAAGGGCAGATTGGCATAGGCTCTGGAGGTTTTTCATCTTCCTCTGCAGCATGGGGCACGGGTTGCTTGCTGGTGGATTCTCTGTACCTTGAAGTCTTGAAACCATGATTTGAGGACTTCAATAACTCAGTTATCGGTTAGGGGTCTATTACAGGAGTGGGTGGATGAGGTTCTGTGGCCTATGTTGTGCAGGAGGTCACACTAGATGATCATAATGGTCTCTTCTGACCTTAAAGTCTATGATGCCAAACTGTGCATCAGTGTCAATCTTACAATCTTTATTTAGATAGGTTTATGCCACTCACTGCTCAGCAGAATTCACTATTTCTATATTATGTATCAATCTGCTACCTTGTTACTGTTTTAAAAGACAGCACAAACTGCTAATGTATGTATATGTGAAGCAACAAGCTGATTTCATCAACATTAGTTAAATGGGGTTATCACTCAATAGAAAAATAGGTAAGCAAAGTAACTATAGCAACTACCAAATTAATTAATCTGTTGTAGCAAACATGGTTCTAAAAAGGGTTCCATTGCCAGAAGGCCTACAAATTGAAATCTCATAGTAAACTGAGTGATCAGAGATTTTTTCGTTTTTACTGTGATCCAGTTTGCTGATATCCTTCACGTGTATTTGCTTAGATAGTAGAATTTTTACCATGTTGATGCAGCAGTTTTATTTCAAGTTATCATGCCTGTAGAAGTAAGCTATTTTTTAGCTTTTGTTTCATGTTGGAACATGAAATTATAAAAAACATAGAAAATTTAAGAAGAGATGTAATAGTTGTTGCTAAACGTCCTGAATTACAATGAAAACCCCAGCACAGTTTTCACATTACAGTAACTTATATCTAGCAGCAGCTAGGTTTCTCTGTGTAGCATGAATCTGACTTTCAAGGATAATGGCCAAGGTGGAGTTTCTAGTCAGTTTGTCTGGCCAGTCTCCTTGCATCCTGAAGGTATAAATGGAGAGTGCAGAGTATTGGTACATTTCTCTGTGTGTGGCTGACCTGCTGGAGTGGATAACTGCCATTAGCATTTCTTTCATGTGGCTTGGATCTCTGGCTAGGAACTCAGTTCAGTTATGTAATTCTATGTTCATTTTTAAACTTTCCATAAAATAAATGTAGTCATGTACTGTATGTAATAGTCTAGTAAATGAGGAAAGGAAGAAAAATAGAGTGATATGGATATGCAAATCTTTATTTTAGGCAATCTGTAGTACTGAGGAATGACTGTTATTTTTCATTGAGTATTCTGTGACAGGATTATATAAATACGCATTTTTGGTTCGTTAATCACAAATTTCTAAGAAAGCTGGCCCTACAGCCTGATAACTGTTGAATCTCATTTGACCAAAGTGATATCCTTTCAGGGATAACTAGCTGAACAGAGTTCTTGTACTTTGGTAAGACTAAAGCATTTAAAAAGTTTGCATTTGCCAACAGTTACTGCACTATGGTATCTATAGGGATATATTGACTTTTAAATGGTGGCCATTGGTGGTAGTTGTTTGCATCTAACAATCTAACATTACTCATAACAGGACATTTTAATTACAAAAATTCTAGTTATTTAATCATAAGATAGTCTTTCAAGGTAAATCAGTGTCAGCATAATTCTGGAAATAATCTAAAGTATGACTGTAGTCCAGTAATATCTGTTATGACTTATTTATTTTTATTGCATGTATTTATGACTTTGTGGAATATAGAAATAATAGTTAATGGGTTTGTGCTTTAAGATAGAATAGTAAAGTATACAGCTTGGGAAAAGGGCTGGAAGGACCTGATAAGGGCTGTCTGGGCGCTAGTGCAGCACAAATAGAGGACAAACATAAAAACAAAAGCTGACCAGGTTGACCACACCCGGCTGAGTGGCACCTGGAAGTGCCTACAAGTCAGGATGACTCAGCAGAAATGCTCACTGATCATGTCACGTGACAAGCCAAAAGTGACACTGTTCACTGGTTGGTTACATACTGATCAAGCTGATCAGTTTGGTGATCAGCCTGTGGATACTTAAACCCAGAGTATCAGTTGCACTTTGGACTGCAGCCTGCTGGGATCCTCGGTAGCTGGACTGAGCCCTTCTGTGAACCAGCAGCATCCAAGGGATGGCTAACACTTATCAGAGTCGACTCGGCCCAAGGGGCTTAAGGAGAGAAGCGCTTTTGGTAATGTATGAAAGTAGTACTTGCTTTAAGATAACAAACGAACATCTGTCTGTTTGTCTGTCTGTGAAGAGTAACTAGGATTTTACAAATGACCGTCTGTCTGTAAGCATTAGAATAACTGAGTTTACAAGCGACTGTCTGTAAACATAAAATGACTAATAGTAGAATTGTATACTATAAGAAATGATTCCATGCATAGAAAAATATTAGGCCTTTTGTATTCTTTGGTTTTATGTTTGTATTGTTTACATTTATGTGCTTTATTGAATATTAATGACTAAATAAATGAGCCATATTACTTCAGCTAAAGCCCTGTTTGTATTCTTGTTTGGTCGCCCTCAGCTGAGGCAACTCCTCTGCTTCCAGAGACCCACACTCCTAAAGCTAAGGCCTTTCAGGCCGCTCTGAGTTCACAGACTTATCCAAAAGGGAACAGCCCTATCAATTCAAGATACAATATTGTTTTCTGTGCTGACATAGATACAGAAATCATGACCAGTAATGGTCTAAGACCAACACAGAATTTGAGAGCATGTATTCTCCTATTTGGACAGTTGACTGACTGACTACAGCACTGGAAGGGCTCTGAGAATTTCTGAGACTGGAAACCCATGGACTTAGTCAGAATAGCAGGAATGCTGACATATACCTGGTATGGGACAAGATGCAAACCACCACCCTTTCCATATGTGCTAGGATAGTTTTGCCTGTGTAATTGCAGAGCACGGTTCAAATAAAATACATTTTCTTTAGTTAATCAGGAAACCAATTTCTATTCAAATTTTCTTAGTAACAATAACATTTTATGCAAAATAAAGTCCTCTGTTCACTCACATTTTAGAATTACTTTTTGTTTTATAAGTAGCTTTGAAAAAAATGTGCCAGGTTTGAACATCTTTAAATCTAGGCTGTCTACCCCAGTGGTTTCCAACCTTTTTGGCTCAAGGGCCACAAATATGATTTTTATAACTCTGAAGGGCCACCAGTGTCTGCCAGCAGCTTCCCCTTCCCCCCACTACAGCCAGAGGGAAGGAGTTCAGCGAGAAGTATCTCCCACCCCCCTGGCTACAGCAGGAAACTCTGTGATCCCCTAGGTCCCTAGGCGGTGGTTCCCTTCTGCAGCCAGGGAGACTGAGGATCAGTGCTCCCCTTCCTCTGACTCCAGCAGGGACCCAGGCAGAATGCTTTGCTTCCTTCTGGAGCCAGGGGAGGGGAGCACTGATCTCCCCTCCCCTTGACTGCTGCAAGGAGCCTGCACTGTCTTTTAGCCCTGCGGCAGTGTGCTCTGCCTGGGTCCTCACGCAGTAGCAGCTCTCTTCTGCAGGCAGCAGGAGGGGAGCATGGGCCATTTTGAAAGTGACTCGTGGGCCCCAGGTTGGGAACCACAGGTCTACACCTAGTTCTTGATGATAAACTTAGTTCTTCTTTGAGTAGATGCAGCTGTGTATTTCATGTGAGTGTGTGCACCCAGTGCACCGGAGCTGGAGAACTTTGCCTAGCTGTACCCAGAGATGTGGTGTTTATAACTTGTGGTCATAGCCCCTCCCTATCTGTACAACATCAGTGCTGTCCCAGGTTCCTCAGTTCCTTCTCACCGCTGTGGCTAGAGTCGGAGCTTTATGTGGTAATTTCACCTCACGTTTTCACTCTGTTTTCTGAGCTTTATTTGTGTGTAGTAGTAAGAGTAGTACCTTAGGTTTAATTTGTGATAGTTTAGTGTTAGTAGAGTAGTTGGCTGTCCTGTGTGATGCCCTCACAAAGAGTTCAAGCATTGTCCATCTTGTAGGATCGTCACCCCCAACAGTGATCCCCACACAAGGTGCTTGTGTCTCAGTGACGTACACATTAAAGAGAAGTGCTCCATCTACAAGTTGTTCATTGAGAGACTCGGGTGATGAGATTTGTGATTGAAGCAGAACCTTCTGGAGCAGGCCATGCGCTCTGCTTTGGCACTGAGGTCTTCATCTGATCAGAGGTCATCTTTGGATCCAGCAAGTGAGTCTGCCCCATCCTTAAGCTCTGGTGTTTCCCTTAAGAGAAAAAGAGGTTGTTTATCCTCCTCTGATATGGTGAGGAGGAGGTCCCATAAAAAGAGTCAGGACTTTTCCATTGCTCAGGGAGGCGACGAATTACTCCTCTTCTGGTGGTGGTGAGGGGGGGGCTGAGTGCCGCTGTATTCCCTCTGGTATGTGGAATGGAGAAGGTCTGTCCAAACGCTCCCTGATACCAATCTGAGAGCAGCAAGGGCCTGTACAGTTCTGGGCATACAGTGTCTGTTGAATCCAATATGGATGACATCAGCACCACTCATATTCGAGCTGACTGCACACCAGGCAGCATCAGACCTGCTTTGCCTCTCAATCCTAGACTCTCTGCTGGTTCTGGAGTTCTCCAGTGCTTCATCTTCTACCAGCTGCATTTACTCTTGACACCTTGTGGCCATCTTGTGGAGCCATGAGGTCTGTTGGCACTGCAGCTCATGCTGCCTGGGCTGCAGACTATGGCGTCAAGGCTTGGCCGGGCACTGAAGGCCCCTTTGACCCTGGTGCATCATTCAGCACCTTCGTTGTCTTGGTGGCGGATCCCATCAGCCAGTTTGGTACCAGAGTCTGTGCCAATGCCTCTCCTGGTACTGGGTGAGAGTATTTCATTCAGTGCTGATTCTCCACTTGTCTTTGGCATTGATGCAGCCTACTTACTAGGCTTCAGACGATTCTGATCTATTGTTTGCACCGTCCGGGCTGGCTCTTCTTTCACCACAGAACCTCGGGGATTACTCAACATCTAGGTCGGGGTTGTCCTCCCCTCTCCTCATCAGATAAGCATTGGAGATAGCCCTCAGATCTCTATTAGTACTGAGATTGGCATCTGTCCTGTAGTCGGGACTGGGGCTCGTGACCTTCTGCCTACTGGCCACCAATGCCTTATCTATATGTCCAGTGATCCTCCTCAGTCTCTGTGGTCCCACTCTTTGACCCTCTTCACAACAAAATCACCAGTCCTGATGATTGGCTCCCACTCCCATAGCATCTTAGCTGCAAGTGACCATTAACCTACAGGGCTCCCCTGACTGGATCCTGTGGCACAAGAATAGGATTTGTCATTGACACAGCAAACCCTTTTCTTGTGCTGCCCAGATGATTCTACCATGCTAGGATCTTCCTTTCCCTCTGTACCTGGGGATTTTAAGGTGCATCAGGACTGAGGCATATGGCTGCTACCTTGAGTATCTAGCCAGAATTTATGCAGAAGAATATGCATAAGCTACTGGATGTTCTGCAACCATCTACTCCAAGGATAGTAGCCCTCCTGATAAATGAGGCTTTCCTGGAGCCTGCAAAGGCCCTCTCTAATACCCCAGCTTTGTTTGTCCCCTATGGCAAAGCATTCAGAGAAATGGTACTTTCTTCCCATAGAAGGGTTTGAGGTTTTCTACTTCCAACTGACCCCAACTCCCTGGTAGTGACTGCAGCAAATGACAGTGCTCAGTGTGGTACAGTGTGTTGGTCACCAATATTTACCAGTGTAGGCTGTGTGTGTGTGTATCCCTGTGTAGATGCTGTCCCAGCTCTGGCCAGGAAACCGAGACAGCTTTCATGATTGATTGAATCAACACAGCCACGGATTAGGTGAGCAACGAAGGCACCCAGGCCAGGTTTATTGCGTGCGGCACAATAAGTGACCTACAGAGTATCTCTGGGTCAGTTTCGTATAGGCGGCGTTACAATGGCCACGGCCCAATGGTGGGACTTTCCGTTATCCCCTAGAGTGGACAGCTTTGTTCCCTCTGACACCCTCTTTTATACATTGTTACCTACAGTTTTGTTCTGCCCCCTTTTGACGTAGGTAGTTGCCACCCTCTTGACATAATCTAATACCCCCTTTTTCCGTTAATTGACTGATTTGGGCAAAACAACTCCATTTATCACTTTTTAGTCGTTGCTATTCATCAGTGTCATTTTAGGGAGTTAGTATCTTGGTACCTCCTATACCTGCTACATAATTTAATATTTTGACAGCACTTCCCTGTGCCAATTTCAGCTAGCTTGGTTTTTTCCACTTATACTCCTGTTCACTCAGTTTTTTCCACTTAGGCCTTTAGCCTGTTTTACAGGCCTTAAGCTCTCACTTCTTACTACATTCCCCCGCTTTGTCTTTTTATGGGGAGGCTGTTTACCCATCGTCCTGGAAAAGCATAATGCATGGACTTAAAGGTAACTCAATGGGCTTAACACTGTTATGTGGTTACCTTTTTTGTTGCTATCCATACATTCATGCCCCATCTGTCCCTTAGTCTGCACATTCCCTCATACGACGGATGGACAGATTTTATTCCCAGTTGTTTTTGTTCCCTTATGGTGGACCTGGGAATGTTAGGTCCAAGACCATTTTTATTTAGTGGGGTTTAGTAGTTTACACTGTTATAGCGCTGATACTGTGTTATAAAATATATTTTTAGTAAATATATTGATTAAATATATATAATATATGTGATAATATATGATTATGAATCTTATTACATTTAATATTGTAGTGTTTGTTGCTATGGCAGTGTTGATAGCGAGCTCCATACCTCTTTCCACATGATTTTGGAGGATGGCTCTTTGTTTGGTGTCGCATATAGCAACACATGCCCATCAAAACAATCACTGTTAATCCCTGTATGATCATCAATAATACACTGAGTGTTCTGACTACTGGGTGTAGGGTAATGTCTTTTGGGATTGCCCACCAAGGTGTTAGTGTACAGAGCGCATTACAATCTCATCCATCTGTTGTTGAATGAGATTGGCTATTGGTATTAGAGACTCCTTACTTTTTGCCACCAAATTATGTATATCTAATTTCAAATGTTCTATTGGAGGGAACATTTCAATTAATAAGCTTTGGATATGTCCAGGAGGAGGAACAATTTCAGTGAGTGTTCACACAGCTGGTGGACCAAAAAGCATGAGCTTTAATTTGGATAGTGCTGGTTACTGGCACACAGAATTCTGTCTCATTTCCAGGGCACGAGTACCCATGTATAGTGAAATTAAAATATCCCAAAGCACATACCACATCATGTATTCACACTGCTTCATTAACCAATTTCTTTTGTACCACTCGGGCCCAGCTTTTTTTGGTGGTGTTGCTGTTAACTGTGGCATAACATTCACAGAGCCACCAGCCATTATGTTTGGTACAACAGGCCTGGTTAATTTCTAGACCTGTGTCAGTTACCAATCTTACAGTAGGGTAATATTGTATATATGTATTGTTTATTAATGTTCCCACACTGTTGGTGTAATATACCTTGACTGGGGCCTGCATCCATCTTGGGATGGCCATCATGATGCTCAGGGTTTTTCTATCCTCGTGATTCCGAGTTGGTACTCTGTTAAATTTAGCAAACGGTAAAAATACTGGATTGATGTGGTCCACTCCTTGCTTCTGTATTTGTTTTAGAATGGTCGTGTGACTTAATAATTGCGTCCATTCCTGCAATTTTAGTTGTAATAGACTTTGCTGAATTATTTCTAGCATGCGATTTTCATAAGCCACACAAGCCACGGCCAGGGATGCATCATTTTGTTCTATGCTATTAATTATTGTAAGTATAGTTGCATTAAGATGTTTAAACCCTTGGACTATGAGATGCATATTATCAATAGTGATTGCATGTTGGTTCAACAGTAGGCTATTGATACCTCCCCCTGTTTTAACTGCCTTTCCTATTCCACTTACAATACTATTTATTTTTAAATTAAGATTTTTAATATTTGCTGAATTCCATATGGACATGCCAAGACCTGAGCCTCCCAGTAAAGTTTCTGCAATTCCTCTATTTTTTCTTCTTTGCTGTTCCCATAAGGGATTTTGTGACCCTTTCCACAATTGTATTTGCATTTCCAATTCTAAATTAAACCAATCTTTATAGTGGAGGCATTGTTTTGGCATGGTCATACCAGAAACATTTAACTTTAGGGATACATGTAATTCAACCAATATTTTTTACCATATATTCTATAGTAGGATGCAAAAATATTCCTGATGTAGGCCAAGGCTGTAAATCTGGGTACTCCTTTGCGGGCAATGTTGTTGGTAGAGGGGTTGTAATTGATGGAGGGGCTGCAGTGGTGGTTGGGCATGTTTCCTCACATATCTGTACATTTTTGAATATCTGGGGAGAGGGTCCATGTTCCAGTATAGGTACCCTTATCTTTTAACTGAACGTTCTTTATACAAATAGGGGCGCTCCATCTGTCCTCAAGACTGATAAAGGTAACTCTATTTAACCACCCTTCTTATGTTTTGGCCACTTCTTTGATGTAACTAATTACTATTTCCCCTCCTTTAAACCAATCAGTTCAAACTTCTGTTTTTTCTTTGCGGTATGGGTGAATGTTACATTGCAATGTATTTTTTGCCAAATTTTCTCCTTCTACTGCTGTTATATGGTGCTTCTACTGCTGTTATATTATTTCTTGGGTATTAGACAGAACTTGTGGTCGGTCCAGTACCTGTTTTTGGTCCCTGATTATCCTGGTCTTATTTTCCACTGATGTTACATTTTTGCTATTGGAACTGATGCTAGAAGGAACAATAAAAACAATAACTTGGTCACAATTAATAATCTCATCCACTTTCCAGCAACAAGCATACTCCCCCTCTGTGTCTTTAATGTCTTTTCAATTCTCTGTTGATTTGTCCCCCTCTTCTCCACACGGACGTGTTCAGCCTGGCTTATTCCTGCAACAGTCCATCCCCATGCCATCTTTATAAGAAATGGTGAAACCCTGACGGTATGTCCTGTTTGTTGTCTTCCTTCTGTTTGGCATACCAATTTTACAACAGTCCCATCGGGATGACTTTCACTTCTTGCATTCAGAGTCTCAGGGGATCACTGGAAATTTCGGTCCACAAATTTCTTACCACAATATGAGTTTGGTTTAAGTTTTTGGTATCAGATAGCCCGATTACTCCTTGGATTAGGACCACCACAAGCAGGAATTTCCATATCCGGGTCAGGTTTGGATTCATAATCTATAAAAACAAAACACAACACTCGCTTCTCTTTTTTTTTTTTTTTTTTTTTTTTTTAAAGCTTTGGATTCCTAAGGGCAGTGTTTCCAGCAATTACCCCTTTCACTCCTGTCTGGGTCTTTTCTCACCCATCATTTCTTCTTGTTTATAATCTCTGTCCAGTATTTCCAAAATTGTGGACTCAGTTAAGGGTCCAGTAATTTGGAAGCGGGGGAACACTGGGTTTCAAATTAATCCAGCCAATTTTTGGCCCAATAACCCAGACTGGTTCTGTCCCTCCTTGCTCCAGTTTCCATACTGATGTATTTTTATCTTTCCACCAAATGGTAATTTTATTGCCTAATCCCCAGTCAAATTGTCCCCTTGCACTCAATTGTCTGACTGCATAGGGCTTGCAGATTTCAAACCTTTGTAGCTGTGCCTAAGTCACATAAATGAGGGTCAGGGGTGTAGCTGTAGTATGGAGGTCTAGAACCAGCAAATGTCCATCCTTTAATTGGAATGTGACCAGCGAGGATATTTCCATCGGTATATTATTTTTTTATTTCCCTACGCTGCATTTCTGTAAGAAAAATTATAAACCCATATTTTTTATTTTGTATACTTTTTTTAGCTGCATTGCATGTTTTCAGTGAGGTTGTTTTTCTATTTCTACCAGATATATGGAGGGTCCCAATTTATCTATAATTGGCCAGGGGCCATGCCATTCTTTTGGGAAATTTTTTTTGGCTGTGGTTTAATTTTTACCATTACTGCTTGCCCTATTTCCCTCATCAAAGGCTTGATCCATTTTCTGTTGCTCCAAGGAGTTACTGCAGCACAACAAGCTCTGAACAGTTTCCAGCCAATACTTAAGGCTATTTATCCAGGTAGTTTTTGCTAATTCTTGTAATGTGTCCCACTTTGGCGGGCACATTAGATTTTCCCAACCTGCCATTGGTCTCCTAAACAAAATTTTAAAGGGGCTGAATTTTATTATATGATTTGGGCGACTTCAGATTTTCATAAGTACCCATGGGAGTATTGCATCCCAATTTGTTCCTAATTCATTACATACCTTAGACAGTTCAACCTTTAGAGATTTATTCATTCTCTCTACTTGTCCCCCAGCTTGAGGGTGGTAGGGGATGTGTAATGGTAATGGAATTCCTGCCCAAGTTCCCATTTCTCAGTACATCTTTCCAATAAAGGCGGGTCCGTTATCTGAATCAGTGCTAAGCGGGAGGCCCCATCTAGGGAATATTTCAGTCACAAGCGTTCTCGCAGCAGTGCGGCTGGTTTCTTTTTTGGTGGGGAAAGCCTCCACCCATTTACTAAAACTATCCACAGTTACAAACAGAAATTGATTGTTTTTGGACGTAGTGGGTAACGGTCCTACAAAATCTACCTGCAGTCGTTGGAAGGGTTCCTTTAAACTCTAATGCATTAATTCACCCCCTTTCTTCCTTCGAGCAGGGTCCTGTCTGGCACAAGTGAGGCATTGGTGGATATGAATATCTAAATCCTCTCTCATTCCTGGCCACCAACCTATCTTTTTAAGTTTTTTCTAATGCTTCATCCAATTTTGGGTGCCCCCCCAGAGCAGAACCATGAATCCACCTTAACAGAAAATTTTTAAACTGCTGAGATATTACTAACACCCATTCACTATCCGATTTGGCTACGATTAAGCCCTTTTCTTTTTTCAGAGGAACTCCTTGCCAAGAGGAAGGGCATTTCACAATTCACTGCTGGATTAACTCATCCTTTCCCTGTATTTTTTGTAACATTTGTAATTTTTTTAGTTTTAACTTGTTCTTGTTTCATCTGTGCCCGGGTAGCTATCGCCACAGGCAGAATTTCCCAAAGGGTGCCAGTTATTGCTGTCTCTTTAGCCAATTTATCAGCTTGTTTATTTTTCTGCTGCAATGGTCCTTTTTCCTTAGTGATTTTATTTTAACCATTCTGATTTTTTTTCAAATTTTGTTGCCAACTCCTCCATTCGTTGCGAGAGGGCTTTATGTTTGATTTCAGATTTATCTGTGCCCACAAAATGCATAGTAGCCCACCATGGCAAATAAACGGTGGTGCCTTTATACACATAATCCGAATCAGTACCAATCACTATTTTAGATTGTTTTTGTTTTTCCATTCTTTTTAATACCTCAACAACTGCTGCTACTTCGGCCGCTTGAGTTCCCCTCTTTGTCAATTTATATTGGAAGGAGTTCACAGCTTTCATGCTCCCTGTCAAACAAACTCCAGCAAAGCCTGTGACCTGTGAACCTTCTTCATAATATGAGCTTCCATCTACAAACCAAATTGTTTTTCCCAGCACTTGGTCTGTCGGGGTTGCTTTAAAAATGGGGTGAGCTTTAGAGTTTGTTTGGGGTTTACGGGTATGTTCCTGACCTGTTATAGTTAGACCCCAAACAGATATTTCAGGCTCTTTCAGGACAACTAATTGAACATTCTCTGTCATGAGAGCAAAAACCCATTGAATAGCTTTGTTCACCCTTACGTTGCCTTTCGACAAATTCTTCTGACTCAATAGTTTTCCTAGGCCATGGTGGCTTTTAACGATCACCTTACTTGCCCCTACAATGGCCTGTGATTTTTGCAGGGTCCGGTATGCTGCAAGAGCCGTTCGTTTACACGCCCCCAACTTACTTTCCGGAGCTGTCAAGGCTCGACTGTAATAAGCCACCGGTCTCTCCCCCACTCCAGAATCCTGTGTCATTATGCTCACAATACAAAAATTTTTAACACTAGGATTCAGCATAAATGGAAATGGGGCGGCTAAGATAGGAGCCTCCATTAATCCATTTTTAAACTTTCCCAAGCATTTGTTGCTTCCTTGGTCCAGGTTCATTGAGGTCTTTTAAGTACCTCATATAAAGGTCCTGCTTTTTCTGCATATCCTACCGTAAACTCTCTGCAGAAATTAGTAAGTCCCAAAACAGACTGCAAAGATTTAGTGTCGGTTGGCATGGGTAGGCTAGTAATACATTTAACCCTTTTGACATCTACTGATCTTCCTGCTGCACTAAGCCTAATTCCCAGGTATTGCATCTCTCTCTGTTTGATCTGGGATTTAGAGGGGTTAAGTTTCAAGCCATAGGTTTGGCAGCAGAGCAGCACTTGCTTAACCAATTTCTCATTTTCCTTCTCAATTTTACTTATAATCAAAATACCATCCACATAGTGCATTATCTTCTCTGTTTGCAATAATCCTTCCTTTTCTAGCATTTCTTGCACTGCAGTGTGAAATATTGTAGGTGCATCGCAATACTCCATAGGTAAGACACGCCAGCAATATTAGAATCATAGAACATTAGAGTTGGAAGGGACCTCAGGAGGTCATCTAGTCCAACCCCCTGCTCAAAGCAAGGACCAACCTCAGCTATATCATCCCAGCCAGGGCTTTGTCAAGCCTCAGCTTAAAAACCTCTAAAGATCGAGATTCCACCACCTCCCTAGGTAACCCATTCCAGTGCTTCACCACCCTCCTAGTGAAAAACTTTTTCCTAATGTCCAACCTAGACCTCCCCAACTGCGACTTGAGACCGTTGTTCCTTGTTCTGTCATCTGCCACCACCGAGAACAGTCTAGCCCCATCCTCCCTGGAACCCCCTTTCAGGTAGTTAAAGGCTGCTATCAAATCCCCCTCATTCTTCTCTTTTGTAGACTAAACAAGCCCAGTTCCCTTAGCCTCTCCTCATAAGTCTTGTGCTCCAGCCCCCAATCATTTTTGTTGCCCTCCGCTGTACTCTCTCCAACTTCTCCACATCCTTTTTGTAGTGGGAGGCCCAAAATTGGACACAATACTCCAAATGCGGCTTCACCAATGCCGAATAGAGGGGAATAATCACTTCCCACGACCTGCTGGCAATGCTCCTCCTAATGTGGCACAATATATTAGCTTTCTTGGCAACCAGGGCACACTGCTGACTCATATCCAGCTTTTTATCCACAGTTACCCCCAGGTCCTTTTCTGCAGAACTGCTGCCTAGCTCGTCGGTCCCCAGTCTATAGCTGTGCATGGGATTCTTCCTTCCTAAGTGGAGGACTCTGCACTTTTCTTTGTTGAACCTCATCAGATTTCTTTTGGCCCAATCCTCCAGTTTGTTTAGGTCACTCTGTATCCTATCCCTATCTTCCAGGGTATCTACCACTCCCCGCAGCTTAGTGTCATCTGCAAACTTGCTGAGGGTGCAATCTACCCCATCCTCCAGATCATTAATGAAGATGTTGAACAAAACTGGCCCCAGGACCGCTTGTGACCAGCTGCCAGCTAGACATGGAGCCATTGATCACTACTCGTTGAGCCCTATGCTCTAGCCAGTTCTCTATCCATTTTATAATCCATTCATCCAACCCATACTTCTTTAACTTGCTGATAAGAATACTGTGAGAGACCGTATCAAAAGCTTTGCTAAAGTCAAGGTATATCACATCCACCGCCTTCCCTACATCCACAGAGCCAGTCACCTCATCATAGAAAGCAATCAGGTTGGTCAGCATGACTTTCCCTTCGTGAATCCATGTTGACTGTTCCTGCTCACCTTCCTCTCTTCCAGGTGCCTTTAAAATGGATTCCTTAAGGACCTGCTCCATGATTTTTCCAGGGATTGAGGTGAGGCTGACCGGTCTGTAGTTCCCTGGATCCTCTTTCCTCCCTTTTTGAAGATGGGCACTATATTTGCTTTTTTCCAGTCCTCAGGGACCTCCCCCTGTTGCCATGAGCTTTCAATGGCTCTGAAATCACCTCAGCCAACTCCCTCAGCACCCTCGGGTGCATTGCATCCGGCCCCATGGACTTGTGTATGTCCAATCCTTCTAAATAGTCTTGGACCTGTTCCTTCAGCACTGCGGGATGTTCGCCTCCTTCCCATTCTGTGCCACCCAGTGAAGCAGTCTGCGAGCTGACCTTGTCTGTGAAGACAGAGGCAAAAAAGGCATTGAGTACCTCAGCTTTCTCCACATCCTCTTTCACTAGGTTGCCTCCCTCATTCTCAAAGGGGCCCACGCTTTCCCTAATCTTCCTCTTGTTGGCAACATACCTGTAGAAACTCTTCTTGTTCCCCTTCACGTCCCTTGCTAGCTGCAACTCTAATTGTGCTTTGGCTGTCCTGATTTCACTCCTGCATGTTCGAGCAGTGTTTTTATAATCCTCCCTAGTCATCTGACCAAGCTTCCACTTCTTGTATGCTTCTTTTTTGTGTTTAAGCTCACCGAAGACGACTTTGATAGGCGTCCAGCTTGGCTTAACATATTTGCTATTCTTTCTGCACATCGGGATGGTTTGCTCCTGTGCCCTCAATAAGGTTTCATTAAAATACAGCCAGCTCTCTTGGATTCCTTTCCCCCTCATATTAGCCTCCCAGGGAATCCTGCCCATCAGTTCCCTGAGGGAGTCAAAGTCCGCTTTTCTGAAGTCCATGGTCCATATCCTGCTGTTCTCCTTTCTTCCTTTTGTCAGGATCCTGAACTCGACCATCTCATGGTCACTACTGCCTAGGCTGCCACCCACTTCTACTTCCCCTACCAAATCTTCCCTGTTTGTGAGCAGCAGGTCAAGAGAAGCACAGCCCCTAGTTGGTTGCTGCAGCACTTGCACCAGGAAATTGTCTGCGACACTATCCAAAAACTTCCTGGATTGTTTGTACTCTGCTGTATTGCTCTTCCAGCAGATGTCAGGGTGATTGAAGTCCCCCATGAGAATCAGATCCTGCGAACTGGAAACTTTCCCTAGTTGAGTAAAGAAAGCCTCATCTACCTCATCCTCCTGGTCTGGTGGTCTATAACAGACACCCACCACGACATCACCCTTATTGTTCTTGCTTCTAAGCTTAACTCAACTGGCTTATCTCCAGTTTCACACTGGAGCTCAGAGCAATCATAGTGCTCTCTTACATACAGTGCAACTCCTTGGGTCCCTTGGAACACAAAACCTGTTTTATACTGAGATTCTGAACTTAATGGCAAACTCCAAAAGCCGTTTGCAATATCAAATACAGAAAACCATTTCATTTCCGGAGATACCACCTCCAGTAACTCTGGATACGTGGCTACAACAAGGGCTCCTTGTTTCACTGTTTTATTTAACCCTCTGTAGTTTAATAGTCAATCTCCAGGTTCCATCTGGCTTTTTTACTGGCCAAATTGGTGCCGCGTTAGGTGCTGCACACCTTCGGATTAACTGTCGTTTTTCCAATTCCTCTGTTACTTGCCTAAGTGAGTCTTTAGCTTCCTGTGGTATCGGGTATTGCTTAATGTAAGGGGGAATTTCTCCCTCCAATTTGACTTCCATTTTTATTTTTGCAGCATCTAAGGAATCTTTAGCCCATACATTTTTCGGTTTCAGCCCACAGGTCTCCCAACCCATGGGTGCCTTGGGTGGATCTTTGGACTTTATTGATTTAACAGTCTGCGTGGCTAACCCCATAGGGACAAGAGTAATATTTTTTCTCCCTGTGGTTACAGTGCGGGTTTGCCAAACGTGTGGGTTTGGGAAATCTATAATTATTCCTAATTGCCCAATTGTAGTTGCTCCAATTACATTTTCATTTCCATCAATTGCACATTTTTCCTGAATAGTGTGTGTCCCAAATTGAAGGCGTAGTTCTTTAACTTTATAATTTTGAGATTTTCCCGATATTCCCTCTATGCATGTTCTCTCTAAGATGAGATAATTTGCGTACATGTCTTTTACTATAGTAATCCCTGCCCCCGTATCTAATAAAAAGTTAACAAGCCCGTCCCCGACTCGGATGTCTAAATGGGGGTGCCCCCAAACATCTAAAGTCATGGGATGCTGAAAAATACATTTCGAGTCTTGGGGTGAGGTGGCCTATGCTTTATATTCTATGTCCAATGGCTTATTTACTCCAGAGACGAACGCAACAGGTGTTCCTTGCTGCTTTTCCTTATCTCCCTGTCTGCTTTCATTACTGATTTTACATACTTGTAGCTGTGTCTGTAGTTTGTCAATTTCATTTTTTAACTCTGTTTTCATGCACTAATTATCCTGTGGATTTTCATTCCCCTGCTCTTCTTATTTCTCTGTTTTTTCTCTGTTCCTCGGCCTCTCCAACCACGGCCTTCACCACGGGGAAAATGCCCTGATCCTTCTGTTCTCCACTGCCCTAACTGCGTTCATAATTCACTTAACGAAGTTCCCTCACATTGTTTAACAGCTGTTTTTATTTTTTTTAACCGTTCTGGCATGGGTGTATATGTGCCCCCTCCTCGTCACACCAGGCTTTCATCCATTCAGCTACTCCTGTTGGGAGTGCCTGTAAGATGATAGCTTTTAAACTTGGCTGATCTTGTGCATCCTTAGTTAACTCAAAATATGCCTGAATTCTTTCGGCTAACAGGCTTCTCTTGGTATTTTGCCTAGTGTTCTCAGTGTTGCAAATTGTGATGGTAACTTAAAATGTTTTTGTGCTACACGTTTAATCATATGTTTAATTCCGTCATCAAATTCAACAGTGTGTGCACTCAAAGAGCCTAGCAGAGTTTTGAATAATAGCGGCTCTTCCTTTAAAGTTATTTTCACAGCTTGTACTAGCATTTACTTAACCATCTCATGGAATGATTGATGCTGTCTGTTGGCGGGGATTCCACAGCTTCTACCAGAGCGGTTAACTCATTAATTTTCAGTGCCCCTGTGTGAGGGGGCAGCCCGCTTGGTTTAGGTCGACTCTTTCTGCTATTTATGACCCCAGAAGCTATTATATTTTGGGGTCCCATACCTACTCTTTTTGTTTTACCAAAATTTCCTGTTAAACAACAATGCATTGCATCTATCACCCCTTCTAATTCAGCAGTTTGCTGATCCATCTGTTCATACACTTTTTGAAATGGAGTTGATTTCGGTCTTGGACATTCTACTCCACTGTGACCCTCCCCGTTCTCGCCAGTATAGTAACGTAGCTCTCCAGCTTTAACAGGGATGGTTCTAGCTTTTGGTGTAGGTGTCACCGAAACCTGGTTCTCAACATAAGGTGGTGGTTTTGGTGCAGTGGCCCCTGCATACGGTTGTTTGGGTGGCAGTTGGTCTTGGTCATTCCATATATCTCCATCCCAATCGTTCCAAGTTCCTTCTTTTAATTTTGCTAAGGCCACTTTTTCCATGTTTGTCCCCTCATACTCTGCTGTTGTCCTCCAAAATATATTATGGGGGATGGCACTTCTTTTTTTTTTTTTTGTAATTTTTTTGCAGCTGTTTGTAGGTGTTGATTTTCCTGTTTTAATTGCTCGAGCATATCATGTGTTTGAACGGCTTGATTCCCTGCCAGCAGGGCCTGCGCTTTCCAATGTTTAGGCGTTTGTTATCTGATTTAACACTCTTATTGTATTTGTTGCTAGCTCAGATACTTCAATAGCATGCTGCCTTAACCATCTCAGTGCCATGGCCATGATTTGGAGTACTCTACACTTTTTACTCTTATTAGTCTCTTTTATAGCAATGCTCTCAGCCATTGACCTACATATTCCTTTGATATATATATTCCATATACCTAGCTTGCAGTTTTCTGTTATGTTAGATCACGATTCCTTCCAGATGACAGCTCGTTTACTTACCAGATCAGTGGTCAGGGTCACCAGTGTGGTACGGTGTGTTGGTCACCAATGTTTATCAGTGTAGGCTGCGTGTGTGTGTCCTTGTGTAGATGCTGTCCCAGCTCTGGCCAGGAAACCGAGACAGCTTTCATGATCGAATGAATCGCCACGACCACGGATTAGCTGAGCAACGAAGGCACCCAGGCCAGGTTTATTGCATGTGGCACAGTAAGTGACCTACAGAGTATCTCTGGGTCAATTTCGTATAGGCGGTGTTACATTGGCCACGGCCCAGTGGTGGGACTTTCCGTTATCCTCTAGAGTGGACAGCTTTGTTCCCTCTGACACCCTCTTTTATACATTGTTACCTACAATTTTGTTCTGCCCCCTTTTGACGTAGGTAGTTGCCATCCTCTTGACATAATCTAATACCCTCTTTTTCCGTTAATTGGCTGATTTGGGCAAAACAACCCCATTTATCACTTTTTAGTCGTTGCTATTCATCAGTGTCATTTTAGGGAGTTAGTATCTTGGTACCTCCTATACCTGCTACATAATTTAATATTTTGACAGCACTTTCTTGTGCCAATTTCAGCTAGCTTGGTTTTTTCCACTTATACTCCTGTTCACTCAGTTTTTTCCACTTAGGCCTTTAGCCTGTTTTACAGGCCTTAAGCTCTCACTTCTTACTACACTCAGCAGGCAATGTTTAAATCCACATCCAAGGACACAGTGTCCAAGAGGATGGACTAGATGGGGAATAATTTTTTTTTCTTTTTCCCTGCCTGTCCTGACCAGGGATGAAGGCGTGGTTACCACTGGATCATGATCCTGGATGCACAAATCAAAATGTGTGATTGCTGGTCTACTTTTGCAGTGTTTGTGGCTTGATTACAATGGACAACTAGGTGCTAAGCACTGTCAGATTGGGTTATACTACACAATTCCTCTCCATCCCTCTTCCCACCCTCTATCCTGTCCCTATACAGGTCCCCTTTCATGAGGCACTCCTCCTTGAGAAAGTTCAGTTTTTACTGGCTTTGGTTCCATAGAGAAGGCCCTTCTGCAGCATCGGGGGTACTATAGCTGGTATGTCCTGTCCCTCCCCAGCCTGACCAGAAGTTGGGTTCTGGGCTTCCACCCCACCACAGCTCTTCCTGCGGTCAACATGCCCATTTTTTCTAGGGGCCCCCCAAATTGGCAGTGGCTTGTGTGTTAATCCACCACTGGCTGGGACTAGCAGCTAGGCACTCCTGACTGGGGTGTTCCCAGTAGCATGGAGGAGATCAGACCCACCTCCTCCGGCTGCAGGAAGCTCTGCAGCCGCTGCAGCGCAGAAGTAAGGATGGCAATCCCACAACTCCCCTTTTGGGTTGGGTCCTCCAATGTTACAACACCCTGAAATTTCAGATATAAACATCTGAGAACATGAAATTGACTATTTTTCAAATCCTATGACCATGAAATTGACCAGAATGGACTGTGAATGTGGTAGGGTCTTGCATATGAGGACGTATTCAGGTAGTCCAATATGCCAAGCTGTGCCTGCATTCTCTTCAGATGTGGTTGAAGTTGGTCTGTCATCTGAATTGTTATCCCTTGAACATGCTGGTCCTGCTCCTCTAATTGATCTTGGATATCTTGTGGTGATGGACAATTCAGGACGTTCCTTTCACTCAGCCTCCACTGATCAGGACTTTAGTTGCTGATGCCTCTTTTATAGGTTGGGGAGTGCAGCTGGACTCACAAAGTTCAAGGCCTGTGATCAAAACAAGAAGCTTCTCTGCATATCAGTGTCATGGAACTTCATTGCCATCTGCAATGCCTCTCTTTTCAGAATCACGTTGAGGCTCAGTGGTTCTCACGCTCACTGACAATACCACTGCAGTGTATTATGTGAACAGGCAGTGGGAAGCACACTCCAACGAACTGAGTCAGGAGGCAATCAAGCTGTGGTAGTTTTGCATGGAGGAAAAACATTACTTCTGTGGTTGATTGCTTATCTGGGATCCACAGTCACCTCAGCAGGAATTTCTCCCTGAATCATGAGTGGTCTCTGACACCCAGTGTCCTGCAGTCTGTCTTTGCAGTTTTGGGCATCCAATGATAGGTTTGTTTGCCATGAGAGAGAACAAGAAATGCCAGCTGTTCTGCTTCTGAGGGGTTTCAGTCCAGGCTCCTTCACCAATGCTTTTCACCTGAGCTAGGAATCGGAATTCTTATATGCCTTTCCTTTAATTTCGATTATCCCACAGGTCATTCTCAAGCTGAAATTGGACTGTGTCAAGTTCATTCTTATTGTTTGAGTATGGCTGAGAAAATATTGGTTCTCTGAACTCTTAACACTATCGGATCCACCTCCTGTATCCTTTGCTTTCATCCCAGCCTCCTGACTCAGTCTTATAGTCAGGTTCTGCATCTAGCACTCAGCTCCCTGGCCTGGATGCTACATGATTAAATGAGGAGGAGGAATATGTTCAGAGGTGATCCAACAGGTTTTGCTTAACACTAGGAAGCCCTCCGCCAAGGAGGCCTATTGGTCTACATGGAAGTGGGTCTCTGTAAGGTCATTATCCAGGGGAGTTCAACTGATGCTCGCTTGTATCCAGCACATCTTCGATCTTCAGTCTTCTGGTCTTGCATTTAGTTTTCTAAGTGTCCACTTGCAGGCAACTTTGGTATTTTATTTCATCCACCTATCTATGGGAAGTCTGTGTTTTCAAACTCCATGGCAGAGAGGTTCTTGAAAGAAGTCACCTTTGTCTCTATTCACCAATTGAAAGAGCTATTCCCTTTGTCAGATCTTAATACTGCTTTAGCTGCTCTTGTGAGACTTTAATACAGTTCTAGTAGCTCTTGTGGGCCCTCTGTTTGAACCTCTGGCAACTTCTTCTTTCTCCATTCTGTGTCAGTGCCTTTAAGGAAAGCAGTTTTCTGACATATGTAAGGAGAGCGAGCTAGTTGCAGGCTTTAATGGTGCAGCCTCCTTGCACACAATTTTCCAAAGACCAATTAACCCTGCAATCACACCTTAAGTTTTTAATCAAAGGTGGTTTCTCATTTTCACTTGAACCAAGTTAGAGATCTACCATTGTTCTCCCCTAAGCTTTATTCTATCTCAGAGGAGCAATATAGTCACACAGTGGCAGTGCTTGTTTAGTCTTTATCTCAATAGAACTAAATCTTTCCATTCCTCACCTCATTTGGTTTGCATATGCATAGGAGTCACCTTTGTCGCTATTCACCAATTTAAAGAGCCATTTCCATATGCATATGCAAACCAAATGAAGGGTCAAGCAGTCTCTTCACAATCTCCAAGTGGATAAGTTGCTGTATCAGGACAGCGTACAAAGTAGCTCAGTCTCCTCTACTCATGAGAGCTCAGCTGATGGTCAATAGCATTTCTAAATGACATTCCTATGCTGGACATTTGAAGAGTAGCCACTCTGTCTTCTCTGCATATTTTCACAGACGACTATGCTGTTATGGCTGCAAACTTTGGGAAGGCAGTCCTCCAATCCTCTTAAATAGACTGCGAGCCCCACCTCCCATGAGTAATGCTTGTGCGTCATCTACATGAAATACACTGCTGCATCTACTTGAAGAAAAGTTGGTAACCTAGCCGTAACTGTTCTTTGAGATGTCACACAGGTGTATAGTTTATGATCCGCCCTCTGCATTGGAGTCTGTGCTTCTGATTTTCAGTGCAAAGGAACTGAGGGTGCTGTGGTGGCACTGCACTTACATGGCTGGGGAGGGGTTGTGAGCATCACCTCACAGTTCTTCGGCTCCAGTGTGCAGGATGCGCACACACCCATGTGGAATACATGTCTGCATCATCTCAAAGAACAGTTACAGGGAGGTAATTTTTTTTTCCTTCCACACAGTTTGTATAAACTTCCTACCACTGTTCATTTTGGCCATTCAAGCAAGGAAAGAAAGCACCCCAGTTGAGCAGAATATTTATAGCAGTAAACTCCACTGGCAGCAGCTTTCACCATTGAAGTGACTTTCCTGTTTTTGTAACTGCAGCTCTTACTACACTGCTGCCTTGAAAGTACTGCAAGGAGATTTACATGTTCCCTAAAGATATGGATGGCAGAAATTCCTACTATATTCTGTGGTAATAGAAGGTTCTATTCATTAGTGAGCACAAACTTATATTTTGTGGTGTTTTCCTCCTGTCGTCTTGTCTAAAAGCTGTACACAAGACAACCGTGTAGTGAACTGATTTTTCTTGAACATTCTCTAAATTTCTGGAGACTAGAATGTAATGAGGATGATATATGATTTTTTTGTAACTGTTATATTCTATCACTAGGAAAGAATAGTCTTTTAATTAGATGCTGTTTTATTACTGTACTGTACTGCACATTGAATATCTCTCATGTGCTTACCAAAATGTAAAAATTGCCCAGAATTAGCTCATAATTAAACCCAGCAAAGTAGCAAATTTCACTGTTAAAGTTCTGCATCAGGAGCAGTCTTTGGAGCACTTCTTTCGGAAGCACCCTTGCCCTGTTCCACTGGGCCTGGTTGGACATTGTGACGGCCGGGTGCTGGAGATAAGAACTGGAAGATGACTTTTCCTACACCTTGCTCTTCCCTGTCCCTCTTCAGGATCCTTTCTCACAAGACCTTTCACAAACAGAATTGTCTGTGCTATCTAGAAGCCATAGAAAAGATACCTCAGGCATACAGGCTGGACAAGATAAAGACAGTCCTGGAGGAAGTTGTCTTCCTAATCTCTGTTAGGATTCCAGATGAACTGTCTGTCAGAAGATAGATTCATGTTCCTTCAGTCACTCATGCATGACATAAGGATGAAACTTTCCACAGTGGTTTGCACGTGATTACTAGGACACATGGTTGCATGTATGTATGTGTGACACTGCTTGCCAGACTTTGCCTGTGGTGATTACAACGCTGGCAAATGACAATGTACTCCTTCCAAACATCATAAAATCAGATTAATCACTCTCCTGCTCCATGCCCTGTGAGAATTTACTTGGTGGCTACAACCCTTTAATGTGAGGAAGGATCCTTTTCAAGCCCCTCCCTGGTAATGACACCTATTAAGGATGCTTCAAGAAAAGGTGGAGTTGGCCACCTGAATTGCCTACAAATACAAGGCATATGAATCCCTGGACAGTCTGAAGCGACACATGTACATCTGAGAACAGAGAGCTGTAAGGTTAGCCTGCATTGCATTCCTGCCTATTCTGTGGAACTCTGTAGTGCAGATCCTACTGGACAATATACCAGGAATGCACTATATCAAAAAATGGGGATGCCGTCAAGTTCTCAAAATATCACTGCTGACACAGAGTGAGCTTTCTGGCTCTAAATTTTCTAGGGCTCCACAATGACCTTGCAGACTTCTTGGTAGACCTTGCAGAAACATGGTAACCAGCCACGAGTGGTTGCTGTGGAAATCCTTATCAGACCCAATATTCCAAATGATGGGGAACCCCCCATTCATAGACTTGTTTGCCTTAGTAGAGAATGCCAAATGCAAGGCCTTCTGCTCCAGGGGAGGCGTGCACCTGCAATCTGCCAGATGCTTGTCTTCTTTAGTGGTCTTGAGGCCTCCTATGTTTTGACACCAGTCTCCCTCATACTCAGAATAATATCCAAGATTAGACAGGGCAAAGCTTCTTTTACCATGATAGTCCTGTATTGGTTGACAACTTTAGCTGTCAGACCTATGACAGATATCCAGCCACTCACACACACACCTTTGCTCTTGCCCAGACAAGAGTGACTTAAAACCTGGGTCAGATACTACATCCAGACCTGCAGTCACTGCACCTGATCACCTGGATGCTACCTGGGTGGGCATCGCTGACAGGAAGTGCTCCCAACAAGTGCAAGAGGTTCTTATACAGAGCAGGAAGGCTTCCAGTAGAAAGACCAACTCTTCAGAATGGAAGATGTTTTTCACATGGGCAGGCCAAAACAATGTGAGTCCAGTTAAAGCTCCGATTTCAAACATCCTCGCCTGTATGTTGCTCCTGAAACAGGGGACTAGCATTTATCTCTCCGTTCACCTAGCAGCAGTATCAGCAGATTGTGGTTCAATTCGATCACATTCAGGTTTCTTACTCAAGTGTCAAGATTAATAAAGGGCCATCTTCATGCCTGCTTCCTGCTTAAAGACCAGACATTGATCTGGGACTTTTATTTGGTTCTCCTGTGGCTTATGGAATCTTCCTGTGAACAGCTATTGTAATGTTACCACCTTTACCATCATGTTAGCTTAGGGAGTCTGTGATCCCATATGCCACTGTACATGTAATTTCACAGAGACAAGGTGATGATGAGACAGCAACCCAGGTTCAGCCTCACGGGGATTTCAGAATTTCATATGAATCAGTGCGTCATGTTACCAGTCTTCCTGAAACCACTGTCTTCCCCAGGAGAAATACTTCACACTGTGGACATCTCCAGAACTATATTTTGCTACCTCGAATCTCTGTCTCTTTTTGGCCTTGTTGAATGTATCAGAAATCCAAGCAACTTCTTCCTAGAGGCTCTCAGTCTATCACTCTTTCTGCCTCTATCACTGGTCTGCTGGGTGACTTTGGGCAAATCACTTCCCTTCCCTGTGCCAAAGTATAGGAGGAAACGGAGGAGAAACAGTCGAATGAAAGTCAGTTTGAATACCTCACAAGAAGGTAGACACATAAGTGGAAAAATTGAGTGCTTGTATTCAAATGCTAGAAGTCTAAATATTAAGGTGGCTGAACTTAAGTGCCTGGTATTAAATGAGGATATTGATATCATAAGCATCACAGAAACTTGGTGGAATGATGACAATTCAATGGGACATTGTAATGCCAGGTACAAAATATATAGGAATGACAGAGTAGATCATGTTGGTGGGAGGGTGGCATTATATGTGAAAGGAAAGGATCATCACATACAGAAAAATCTTAAATGAATCAAACTGTACCGTTGAATCTTTAATTGATAGAAATCCCATGCTCGAATAATAAGAATATAGCAATAGAACCTGACCAGGATGGTGGTTGTGAAATGTTCAGAAAGATTAGAGAGGCTATAAAAATAGAAAAATAAAATAGAAAACTCAATAATAAAAATTAATACTTGAAATCCCCCATTATTTTTTATTATCCTCATGTTGACTGGGTATGTGGCACTTCAGAACAGGATGCAGAAATAAAGTTTCTAGACACCATTAACAACTGCTTCTTGAAGCAGCTAGTCCTAAAACCCACAAGAGAAGAAGCAGTTCTTGACTAAGTCCTAAGTGGAGCACAGGATCTCGTCCACTAGGTGTATATGTCTGAACAGCTTGGTCATAGAAACCATAATTAAATTTAACATCTCGGGAGGGGGGTAGCCAAAGAAGCCCACCACAGTAGCATTTAATTTTACAAAGGGGAACTACACAAAAATGAGGAAGCTAGTTAAATGAAAGTTAAAAGAACAGGTCACAAGAAAGAAATGCCTGCAAGCTGCATGGAAACTTTTAAAAACACCGTAATAAAGGCTCAAATTAAATGTGTACCTCAAATTAAAAAAGAGTAACAGGACCAAAAAAAGGCATCATGATTAAACAACAAAATAAAAGAAGCAGTTAGAGGCAAAAAGACATCCTCTAAAAATTGGAAGTCAGATTCTACTGAGGAAAATAGAAAGGAGCATAAACTCTGGTAAGTCAAGCGTAAAAGTATAATTAGGCAGACCCAAAAAGAATTTGAAGAGCAACTAGCAAAAGACTCAAACTAACAGCAAAAAACATTTTAAGTACATGAGAAGCGGGAATCCTGCCAGACAACCAGTGGGACCACTGGATGATTGAGGTGCTAAAGGAGCACTCAAGGGGGATACGGCCAGTGTGAAGAAGCTAAATGTATTCTTTGCTTCAGTCTTCACTGCAGAGAATGTGAGGGAGATTCCCACACCTGAGCCGTTCTTTTTAGAGGAGAAATCTGAGGAACTGTGACAGATGGAGGTGTCAGTAGAGAAGGTTTTGGAACAAATTGATAAATTAAGCAGTAAGTCACTAACACCAGATGTTGTTCACCGAAGAGCTCTGAAGGACCTCAGTTATGAAACTGCAGAACTACTGAGTGTGGTATGTAACCTATCACTTAAATCAGTTTCTGTACCAGATGACTGGAAAATAGCTAATGTGGTGCCAAGTTTTAAAAAAGGCTTCAGAGGCAATTCTGGCAATTAAAAGACTGTAAGCCTAACTTCAGTATCAGGTAAATTGGTAGAAACTGCCAGAACAGAACAGAATTATCCAACACACAGATGAACACTGCTTATTGGGAAAGAGTCAACAGGGCTTCTGTAAAGGGAAATCATTCATCACCAGTCTATTTGAATGCTTTGAAGGGGGTCAATAACCATGTGGAAAAGGATAATCCAATGGATATAGTATACTTGGATCTTCAGAAAGCTTTTGACAAAGTCCCTCACCAAAGGCTCTTAAGCAAAGTAAGCAGTCATAGGAGAAGAAGGAAGGTCCTCTCATGGATTTATAACTGATTAAAAGATGGACAAAAAACAAAGGGTAGGAATAAATAGTCAGTTTTCAGAATTGTGGAGGGAAAAGAAGATGGAGTCTGTTTCTTATGAGAACTGGTCTGTAGGAATGGCTGCAAAAGCCTGAGATGGAATGTGCCTTTCTAGCAGATGTTTATTCTCAAACTGTTTAGCAATAACAAGATAGTTACGGGGCCTGGTCCCCGGCAGGGATGGAATGCGGAGGAAGACCTTGCAACTTAGATAGGGACAGTTGAAAAGTACTAGGCCAAAATATTCCTAGATAAATAGTTTTTAGTATGTATTGCCATGGAAACTGTGACATAAATAGACTTGTTTGTGTAAGGCTATAAAAGCTTTTAGAAATGTATGTTTAAGGTCGCTCCTAGCATATAGGGACCACCTTCTTTACGTAAAGAATAAACTCTTGACCTTGCTAAACTGCTGTCTGGCTTATTTGGACTGTCCGCTGGGCAATGGATGTGTAAGTAAGGACCCCTGAATTTGGGTTCTTCCACAGAATGGAGAGAAGTAAACAGTGATATCCCACAGGGATCTGTACTGGGACCAGGGCTGTTCAACATATCCATAAATGAACTAGAAAAGGGGGCTAAACAGCGAGGTGTCAAAATTTTGCAGATGATACAAAACTACTCAAGATAAGTTCAAAGCAGACTGAAGAGTTGCGGAGCAATCTCGCAAAACTGGGTGACTGGGCAACAAAACGACAGATGAAAAGTAGTGCATATTGGAAAACATAATCCCAATTATATGAACAAAATGGAGGAATCTAAATGTAGCTGTGTTTCCACTCAAGAAAGAGAGCTTGGAGTCATTGATTAGTTCTCAGAAAATATCTGCTCAGTGTGCAGCGGCAGTCAAAAAAGCTAACAATGTTAAGAACCATTAGGAAAGGGATAGAGACAGAAAATATAATGCCACTATATAAATCCATGGCACGCCAACACGTGAATGCTGCATGTAGTGCTGGGCGCCCCGTCTCAAAAAAAATACACTTAGAAATGGAAAAGGTACAGAGAAGGCAACAAAAAATTATTAATGTAATGGAATATCCTCCATTTGAGAAAAGATTAAAAACACTAGGACTAGTCAGCTTTGAAAAGATTCTACTAAGGGTGGGTATGATAGATGTGTATAAAATCATGAATGGTGTGGAGAAAGTGAATAGGGAAGTATTATTTATCCCTTCTCATAACACAAGAACCAGGGGTCACCCAATGAAATTAATAGGAATCCGGTTTAAAAGAAACAAAAGGATGTACTTCTTCACACAATGCACAGTCAACCTGTGGAACTTGTTACCAGGGGATATTGTGGAAAACCAAAACCATAAAGAGTCTCAGATATTGAGGTAAATTCATGGAGGATAGATTCCATCAGTGGCTATTAGCCAAGGTAGTCAGGGATGCACCTCCATGCACTGTCAGTAGGCCTCTGACTGCCAGATGCTGGGACTGGATGATAGGGGTTGAATCACTTGATTGTCATGTTCTATTCATTTCCTTTTAAGCATCTGACATTGGCCACTGTTGGAAGACAGGATACTGGACTAGAGGACCATTAGTCTGACCCACTATGGCCATTCTTATCTTCTAATGATGTTTACTGGACTATTCTTCTTTCTCCTATCCCCTAGGAGCCCAGCTGCCCTATTTAATAACAGTTTTCATACAGACACCTTCACTGGTTTAGACCCCCCCCCCAAAGAAGCTAACCTCAAACTGCAATCTGAGCAATCTGGGCTCTTTGTTCCTGCAAATACAGGAGATAGGTCATATGTTTCCATGAAACCCCTGGGTCTGGGATCAAACCACTTTCATTCTTGGTGCAGAGGTTCTGCCTCTGATAATGCAAGTAGAGCACCAGTTCAGTGCTACCAACTCATCCATTATAGTCCTAGCTTTATCTTCTAATTTAAGGATCGTCGCTTTCCATGCTATGTTACCACAACTGCAGTTGGGAGGGGCACCTGAGCTGGATCCCCTTCATTATAATAGAGGCTATCTGTGAGGACTGTGGAACTTGCTCTCCTCTTGGTCTGAAATAGCCTGAATTTAGTGAAAGAGCTGAGGGTATACTTCGTGTAAAAGTGATGGCATGAAAAAGCATTGCTGTGTGTGGCTGAGTTTCTGCTGAAATAATTACATAGATGCTGCTAGGATTTCATTGTATTTATTGTAGCTGTAATGACTTATTACATCTAGAGCCTTTGAAAAGCTTCTCTTATTTTAAATCTAAATACATTAAAAATAATTAAATGAGGGGGCAGCAATAAGAAAAATATCTCACCCTAAAGGAATCAGAATTTCCAGGTCATTCATTCTTTTGCAAATGAACCTACCCACTGAGCTGTGTTCTCTCATTGTTGTGCTGCATCATGGTGATGAGTAAATGGACTAAGCTGTGTTGTCAGTTGTTGGCTACATGTGTGCCCTTCCAGTGGGTATGCTGTCTCAGCGCCACACAGATAACTGAGACACCAAACCACAATCGGATTATTCAAGAAGACCATAGGTCCCTTTCAGCAATGAAGGCACCAAGCCAGCTTTATTGTTTAACGAGCTTGGTAAAAAACATCTTATGTGCTACAAGTACACGTAATACATGTATGCGCCTGACAATGGTACTGGCTCAGTAAACGGCAGGACTTTCCATTCCTTACTCGGCCAGACAAAGGCACTACCTTTGAAACCCTCCTTTATACACGGATACAAACAAATTGTGTATTACCCCTCTGATGTATGTAGTTTCCAACCTCTGATGTGGTAAGATACCAGCTTTTACCTTGTTCCAGATGGTTCAGCCAAAACTTCTCTATCCATCATTCTGAGGGGTCAGTAAGCCCTCTTTATCTTTGGGGTATTGGGATGTTCTGGTACCTTTCTGGAATGTGCTTGCATGAGTGCTCTGTACCTAGTGCTTCTTTAGGAATGTGTGTATCAGCTCGGTTCTTGCCAGTTATTGTGAGTCTGCCAGCATTCACAGCATGACTTCTGCTAACTTTGCTTTCTAACAGGGTTTGGCCATTATTTCAGGCCTCAGACCTGGCCTGTTGTACTAAGCCTCATGTCACAGGCTCTCACTTTCTACTACAAGCTGCATGTTAAAAGGTGCTCAGTCTGCACAGAGACCTTCTGAGGAGCCACAAAATTGGAGCTCTGCTACAGTTACTTCCAGAGTGCAGCAGACCTTCACTGTGGCACTTCAGCCTGGACCATACAAAAACCCCTTTTTAAATCCTGAACTGGAAGCGTCTCTTTATTTGTTACCTCATAACAATTTTTTTCAGGTAGGCAAGTTATTGAACTGGGAGTTTTCAATTAAAAAACCCCATTTTTAATTCTTCCTTGAGAAGATGGTACTTTTCCATTTCCTGATCTTGTACAAAACCAAAGAACAACAGAACTCAAATTAAATCCATCTGTTTCATTCCTCTTTTTTGCCATAAACTTAAGCATCTGTAAGAGAAGCAATGTCATGCTTTTCATATGAAATTGGCTTTAAAATCTGTGTATGCCAGTGATGAAAGTCTAATTCTATTGTTCTTCATTGGCGGTCTCAAAACAGTGCTTGAAGACCTCAGTACTCAGTCTCCATTTGGCTCAAATTGAATATATACCAAACATGCAAAACAGCCACTGAGATGCCTGCTGGGATCATCAAAGTTATTCTGCAAAAGGTTTTTCAGAGTTTTGGGCACAGAATCATAAAACTTTACTTTTGACACTTGCAGCAATTTCTTTTCTGGACACTATAGCCTGGTCTCTACTGCTGGGGAAATTCCGTGGCAGTCAATGGGAGTTACGCAAACTATGCAGAGTAACTTGTGTAACTCCCGTCTACTTTGTAACTTCCGTTTAGTGTACCGTCTCTGCTGAACTCGCGGGAAATGCATGCCCATCGACGCAGCACTGTTTCTTTTGGAGGTGGTTTTAATAGATTGACTCCCGGATCAATTGAGCGGCTCTTCATTTCCACTCAATCAATGCGGATAGATCAATCTGACGGCAAAGAATTTGCTGCTGTCAGTGTAGACGTTCCCTATAATAATGACTCTCTCTCTCTTGTTGAGCCTTTGGTAATTTTTGGCTTTCTTCAAGATAAACCATGCAAACAAATAAAATTACTAAAATTATATTAATAAAATATATTGTCCATTGTTATGAATCCCTCTAGAAAAATGTTATCTTGTATTTGTTTCTTTGGCTCCATAGGAATGATGTTACGGCTTGCTACTTCTCATGTGTAATGTGTAGCCCAGTAGTCCCCAAACTTTTTACCCTGCGTCTCCCCTTAGCCCTGTTCGTGACACCCCTTCCTCCTCCCCCGTAGTCCCTACAGCTGTTTCTGGAAGCAGGAGTGGGGGCTGCGGCTAGGAGCCAGGCCATGGTTGAGGGGGCTGCGGTTGGGGCTGAGGCTGAGAGGAGGATCGCGGGGGCCCTGGCAGCTGGAGGCCTGGCAGGGACTGGACACCAATACAGTGATCAGGCACCACAGCTTGTGTGGGGCCCAAGCTTGGGGCAGAAGCGGGGCTGGGTGGCGATACCTCCCCACCCCCATGGGAGCTGGCCTGGGTAACTGGAGGGTCAGGCAACTTAATTCCTTGTCCGCTCGCTTCCTGAACTTCTAGCTTCTGGTCACTTGACAGGAAGTGGCCCAGGCCTGCGACAACTTACCAAAATTTGTGGAGTGGCCCCCCTGCGAAAATGTATTTCCCATGCCTGGTCTAGCAGCATGATCTTGCAACCACTTAACAGGCGTAGCCCACTGAAGTCAATGGTGTGACCTGTCCGTGCTTAGGGTAGCCACCTGAAAATGACAAGGTCAGGGCAGGCTGTAAAAGGAGAGCAGATTCTCCCAACACTGGTGGGTGACACTGAAGTCAGACTTCCCAACCAGCCACAAACAATGCTTCTGATTCCCCGCACTGGTTATCAAGAAGCTAAAATAATATACACAGCCCCCTTTACTGCATTTCAGTTTCTGGCTCACAGTCAGCCACTAGGTCCGGTAAAGAGGTAAGTTATTTAAAACTATGCTCTTTACCAAAAAGGTTTCTCCTGACCCCAAAGGGTCAGCCATAGCACCAGATCAATGTAAGTTTGGATCTTACCCAAAATACCACACTGCCAGCCGATCCTTTAGTAACTAAAACTAAAGATTTATTATAAAAAGAAACAAACTATAAGAGAGATGTTAAAGGATTAAAGCAATCATACATACAAATAATTGGAAAGTCAATATACATTAGGTTTCTAGTAGAATTGTGGAATTTGCAGGCTTGTATAGTCCCTCTGGTGTACATCCAGTACCTAGATGGGTCTCAGTCCTTTGTTTCACAGCTTCAGTTCAGTTGTAGATGAGTTGATCCAGAGGTAGGCTGAAGACAAAGACAAAATGAATGTCGGGCAGCTGCCTTTTATATCCTTTGGTCTTTGCCATGCTGCTTGTGGAATTTTACAGAAATAAGATGGAGTCCAGAGTCACATGAGTAAGTCCTGGTGACTATATCCCTGGCTTCTCTCCCTGGGCTCCTTGTACCTGTGAATTTCCTTAATGGGTCTTTAAGCAGGCTAGTGCTGCAGCCATCCTGTAGCACAATTTGAAATACAGATATATCAACCATATCCATAACTTCCATTACATATATAACACATGAACATAAACATCATCATCTTTCTTAGCACATTATAGCCTTTCTAACAGGACCTGACATGGCATATCTCATATGAATTATTATGATTTTGACATATTGATGTTAAATTATATAATAAATGTCCCCTCCCAATCCAGCCAGCGTGACAAATGGGACTATGCTCAATCGTAAGTACTTGCAGGATTTGACTCTAAATTGGTGATACTGTGAACAATTCCTAATTTAGTTTTACATTATAAAGTTGAAAGTGACTAGAGACCCACAAACAGCAGCTGACAAGGCATCTTGATCAATAAGGGACAAAAGTTTCTGTCAGTCACATGTAGTTGTCTTTGCAGTTAAAATCAGTTGGGAGTGGGAGGAAAATTAAGTGGGCGGGGGGGGGGGAGCTAAAATCCTCTTTCTTTACTCCTTATTAACGCTCTCCATGCCCTCATTTAACATGAGTATTTTTTGTTCTTTGAAGTACTAGCAGTGCACCCTTGGGAGTTGGTGCACAATTTGACACCTTCAAAGTCCCATTGAAGTCAAGGGTGTAAGAATGTATAATGTGACACATTGTTCTTGCTGGATTTGGGTCCTTAGTTTTCCAAAACATTTAGAAAGTCACCGTTCAAGTGAAACTTAAAAGAAACCTAAGCATTTAAACTCTGAAAACATTGAAATCCTTTCAAAAGAAAATTTAAACAAACAGCCATATTTTTATTTCTGTTAAAATCAGTAGTGCACATTATGATGCCAGTTACAAATCACCATTCGTTGTTCACTTCTAACAGGTTAATTTTATCATTGCCAATAAAGACACTTTTAGGTTTGTTGTTATGTATCCCTGCTTCTTGAGTGCTTTGGACTTTGTCTGATCTGCTGCTGTTAGGTTTTGATTTTTGTTTTGGTCTGCTGTTGCTAACTTTGGATAACAAATGTATTTTAATGTTTGAGAAACAACTAAAAATCTGTGAAATACTTTCAGTGAATGAACAATCAGTTGCTGGCTTCGATATTTGAACTAGCTGAACTGCACTATGATAATACTCCTTAGCTTGATATTTAATTTTCCTTGTACTGATGTAAATTATTAATTGTTTTGGCTTTGTTAAAAGTTATAGCGCTATTTTGAATTTTTATTGTCAATTTAGTCCAAATTGTTCAATGCTTCATGTAGTGATTGTGACGGCTTAAAATGAGCAATAAGTAACTACAACCACAATCCAAAATTGTATGGATTTTTAAAATCAAAACTGGCACTGATGATTAGCTATAGCTCTTGCCCAGGGTTTATCAATTACAGCAACAGCAATCAAAGAAACAAAGTTAAATATGTTCTTTTTTTTCCCCCCCTCAGAGGCCCAGAAGACACAATAAACGATTGCAAAATCCTTTTTATAGAAGAAATGTACAAGATTGAAAAGCCAGGAGCTTATCCACTGACATTTGGGGATGGAGATTTCAAAAGTATGCTTCTTTCATTGTGTTTGAGAATGGTATTTAAATATTTCAATGTGTAACTTTAAAAATTGGTAATAATGAAGAAACAATGCAGATTTAATAATTTTAATGAATGAATGTTTTATATGTTGTCATAATAATATAGTCATTATTAGACAAGCCTTTTGAGTCTGTTCTAACTTTTTTGATGAGCCATGCATTACATGGAAATAGTCAAATAGATTTTTGACGTAATATATCAGTAAATTAAATACCATCAGTCAAAAATCTTAGAAGCAGGGAAATGGGGAAGAACAGCTGATAGCCCTTAGATGAATCACAAAAAAATACCATCACAAAAATTGCATTTTTGTTTATATTCTTAGCAGAGGCCAAGGATTGAATGCTCCTTTTGCATAAGCTGCACTTCAGTCATGACCCCTTCTAAGAGCAAAAGAATATTAGAAGGTAGTATGAGGAAGTTACACTGGCACTGCTTGTTTTGTGCCTATTTTGTGTCAATCTCCAGGGCCACCTTTTGGCCACCTTTGATCTTCTGGCACTAAATTCACTTTACAAAAAAAGAGACTGGCAAAGAAATCTGAAAACTTGATCCAAAGTTTAACCCAAAATCAAGATTTCTACCCAAATGAAAAAGGTATTGGTAAACTGGTGTTTCTAATGGAAATGTGAATGAGAGGCTGAAATGAATGCTACTGAATTACGTATGTCATAGTTTTGGAGTCCTTTGCACAGCTGTTCGTTAATGCAAGAGATTTAATGTGCCCACTGTTTCTTTGTAGTGTGCTATGAAAGGGGCAATGTTAGATTAAATATCATTGTTTTAAGAAAGCAAATTTCCTTTCCTACTTCATTCATAACTTGATGTATTACAAATGAAAGGATTTAAAATCATTTACTTTTCACTTCTTAGACTGGGTTTTTTCATTTCTTTCAGATTGGCAAATGAAAATACAGTCACTCTCACTCTTGTTCATAGTTCATGTCGTCATTTTCATTTTAAGTTTTTTTTTGTTTTGTTTTTAAATGCAGAGTGCAAGTTTTGTAGAACAGTTTTGGAGGCCATGGAAAATGTGACACTCTTTTTATTGTAACTCATTAACATTACAACTACACTATTTTAACTCATTTCATGGTACAATAGTATCTGCTGAATTAATCCTTAATTTATTACGATCTTTAGCGTATATAATCATCTGTGCTGTGATATATCTGACACAAGACTGCAGTTAAATTCAGATCTCTGAATCTACTCTGACTCTTGGTTATCTTGTATCAACTTGAAGTTCTTCATTTTCAGGGTCCTCCAACTTAATTTCCTCCTACTTCTTTACTCATTGTTTTACTCCACACTATTACCCTTTAGTGCAATGCAGATTGTTAATGTGGGTGCCAACTTCATATTCTTCTCCCACAGCCACACCCATGCTTTTTCATACTACTCCCCTTCCGCTTTCGTTCTGCTCAAGTCCATCTCAGAATGAAGTTCTTCAAGCTATTTTATAAAGCTATAGCTTTAAACATATGAAAATGATTAACTTAAAAATTTTAACCACCAAGACTCAAATGCTAACTTCCCATGTGACTGTTTTGTCGTCCCCCTGTTGCGATCACTTTTCCACCCCTTCCCCCCCCCCCCCAATTTCCTTCTCTTGTTCCCCTGTTCTCTTTATATTTTAAAGCTTTTCTGAACAAAGAATCTGTCTGTTCTGTGAATCACCATGCGCATGTATTGAGCTATATAAATAAGTGGTAATCCTCTATTCTTCACCTACACTTGAACATTGCTAGTTAAACATATATCGTTGAATGCTGTCTGATGCTTTCACTTCTATGTATGCTCAGAAGAGCCATGACCTTAGGTAGCCTACTGGGCAGCAGATTGAGGCTGCCCAAAAAGCCACAGAGGCTGTCCCGCATGTTTTCCATGAAATGAGTTATGTTTGATGTTGGGTTAAGGAACATACTCCATACACGCTACTGTACATAAATCCAGGCCACCAACAGTTCCTGTCCTTTCCAAAAGTGATCAGATAGATAGCAGAAATATTTTTCACAAGGTGAGCGGTTAATTCTACTTTTAATGTAAAACCATGGAGTGCCAGAATTTTCCCATTCAATAGTTGCTTATTAAATTTGTCCTGACACATTTATTAAATATCAGAATAAAAATTGTGTGGTGACAAAAGTCTTGTGCATGAAAGTCATATAATAGAAATCTGAAACTTCCCTACCAAAAAAAGAATACAACTATTAATAGGAGGATTCACATTGTCTCAAACATTTAAATGTTCTGCATGAAAAGAGAAGAGCCAATGCCCAATGCATGTTGTTTTGTAGCAGAGTGAATGTGAGACAGCAGCCTTACACCACAGAAGAAATGAACTTGAAAGAATCCATGTAAATAGAAGCAATGCCTATTTGATCACAAGGTGGGGGTGGGGGAGAGCAGGCTGACACCCATAGGTACAAAGGTATAACATGCAAGTGAGATCTAATCTCTGCAATTAGAATCAGAACTGATTAGACTTCCAGGAGCCACTAGGGAAATGGTAGATGCATAGTTTTACAGCTGCCTTCCCTGCCTCCTAAAATCCACAACCATCAGAGTTAAATCACTTTTTCCCTCATCTAATACTCACCAGACATTATTCTGCAACTTTTAATTTAATGCCATTATAGATTCTCCTTTATTGCTGGCCTTTCCTCCACAAAATCTGTTGTCAGACTGGCCATCCTGGTTGCAGGACAGCTATCAGGAAGAGTCCACCCCTTTGAGACTAGATGAAATTATAGATTGGCTAAAACAAATCTCAAGCAAATGGACTGTCTTGAGAAAAATATCTGAAGGATATATCTTAAATCAAACATTACAAGTACACACCAAGCAAATTTGGATCCTTTTTATTCTGAATTTACACTCTATCCATATTCTTCCCTTTTTATTTTAACAAAAATCAATATGTGCAGGTCCTTCTTGTGGAGTGCTGATATGCCCAGAATTTTCTTACAAAGATTACAGGTCCATGTCAAAACAGGTGGTTTCATATTTCCCGATTTTAAAGTTTAGCACCAGGCAATAATTCTTAGCCAAGCAGCACGGTGGCTCTTTCCCTTGTGCTGAAGAGCCCTGGATTGGCTTCAGCTGGAATCAGAATTGTTTGCACCTTTACCCTTTCCCAATGTGTTGCACTCAGACTACTACCAATTCCCTAAAGAGCAATTACCAATTATTGTGGCAACCAGAAATGCTTGGCATACAATGTTTTTTAAATTTAGTAATCATCCCCTTCTATGTACCAAAGCCTCTATCTGGGGTAATTCGAAACGCTATATAATAGGCAACCCCATCATTTGGCCAGATTGGATTAGGAAAGCGATCTTGACCATCAGCCGATTTATTGAATTAAACTTTCCTCTCTTTTAATATATTAGTCCCTAGATTTAATCTTTCTTTTAACAAAGGCATGCCAATCTATCCTGTTTAAATATACCATCTCCCATCACTTTGGCCCGATGCATGTGATATGCATGTGCCCTGGTTGTCAAGAAGGCTAATGGCATATTGGGCTGCATTAGGAGGGGCATTGCCAGCAGGTCACGGGAAGTGATTATTCCCCTCTATTCGGCATTGGTGAGGCCGCATTTAGAATATTGTGTCCAGTTTTGGGCCCCCCACTACAAAAAGGATGTGGACAAGTTGGAGAGAGTGCAGCGGAGGGCAACCAAAATGATTAGGGGGCTGGAGCACAGGACTTATGAGGAGAGGCTGAGGGAACTGGGCTTGTTTAGTCTGCAAAAGAGAAGAATGAGGGGGGATTTGATAGCAGCCTTTAACTACCTGAAAGGGGGTTCCAGGGAGGATGGGGCTAGGCTGTTCTCGGTGGTGGCAGATGACAGAGCAAGGAGCAATGGTCTCAAGTTGCAGTTGGGGAGGTCTAGGTTGGACATTAGGAAAAAGTTTTTCACTAGGAGGGTGGTGAAGCACTGGAATAGGTTACCTAGGGAGGTGGTGGAATCTCCATCCTTAGAGGTTTTTAAGCTGAGGCTTGACAAAGCCCTGGTTGGGATGATATAGCTGAGGTTAGTCCTGCTTTGAGCAGGGGGTTGGACTAGATGACCTCCTGAGGTCCCTTCCAACTCTAATATTCTATGATTCTATGATATCTCAGACCCACCTGAATGCTTTTTTTTCTTCAATATTACACAAAATACCAAGATCAATGGCAATGCTATATTCACACCTGGCCTACAAATTTGAATTAAACATGCATTCCCTTTAAAAAAAAAAAAAAAAAAAAGGGGGGGGGGGGGTAAAAGAGCTAGGCAAATTATTTTGTGCAGACTACTGGAAACAAATTTTAGCCAGTGCTCTGAACTACTCCTTTCATCTTCAGATAAGATTAATCCAACAGAAAATCATATGTAGGGTGTACTGAGCCCCTTTCCAGTTGTTCAAAACAGATGTCACTAATTCAGACAAATATTGGCACTGTGATTCATCAGGTGCTAATTTAACCCGTATGCTTTGGGAATGCTCCTACACCTGTATGTTTTGGGTAGAATTTAATTGCAGATTAAATTTTTTCCTGTCAAATAAAATTGTATTACAAGCTTAAATATGTAATTTAAAATCTAATGGATGTTAACTAGAAGATGAATAAATATGAAGAACTTTGGCTCAGCAGAGCACTAATAATAGCTAACAGACTAGTGCAACAAAAATGGAAATCGAAAAAGTGACCAACAATTGAACATTGAAGCATAGATGTTATAAGCTTCTACCATAGAAAGAATTGTATACTGTAACAGAAATACCCAAGGAAAATTCTCAGAGATATGGGATGTTTTCTTGGAAGTATCTGAATGATCCTATTAAATGCTTCCACCGCCTTTCCATCTTCTCTGTCTACCTCCTTCCCCCATCTTCTCTTTCCCCCTCCTCTGGAGTTTGCTTCTGTTTTTTTAACTTACTCTAATTTTGTTTTCAGTTTCTCTGCGTATAACATACGGATAAGGCAGAATGAGATTTAAAGCTAACTGGATTTTTATAGACAAATGTGTGTTTGTAAACTGTGTAATACAAATAATTGATCTATATTTTAACCATTCATATGTATAATCAAATTTTCAAATGTATTTAAGAATGGGTAGATTATCAGACATTTATGTATTGTGAGAAGTTTATGTATAATTTGGTTTTTTCTGTCCACGTGCGTAAAATGTAATAAAAGCTAATAGCTTTAATCAGCTGTTTTTTCCTAAGAAAAATGGAAGCATCTGAAAAAATAATTTAAGACCTGCTAGTGGAGAGGGAGCTTATAATCATGCATGGGTAGGGAATAGAAAATCCAGAACCGCTCTCTAATTGGAATGTAGTTTGACTAAATTTAAATATGCAGGTGCTTCTACCTATGATTTTTTTTTAAAAGGTAAAATTAATCCTTTTTCCTGAGGGTGTGATTGTCTAACAGAGTATGGAAAGAAAGTAAATTGTAAGTGCCTAAGCAACCAGTGACGTTTAACTCCACTAAACTCATAGTGCCCAAGTCTGAGTTCCATGCACACACCAGAATCCAAGTGCCTTAAGCAGGAATTTTCTTTTGTTCCTACTCATATGACCACTTGGACCACTGGGTTTTCCTCTCTTGTGAGATAGTGATCACTCTCAGCTTCCAAGATTTTTGTTTCTTGCCCAACTGCAGCTCTTCTATAAGCTGTCTCCTGTGCTTTTTGTGATGTGTCTTTTGATGTGACTCCAGGCAGACACCTTTGACTACACATAGAATAGCTAACTGGCTAACCAGGAAGAAAATGCCACAAGTTTGACTGTGTCCAAATTCTTTCTGCAGCAGTCTCATGATGCCACAGTTCTGAAGCCTTCTTTCACTCTGAGACCTACTGGACCAAGCCCAGGCCTTAGACTCCCTCCCCTCTCAGGACAAGCAGAAGAGCGTCTTAGGCTGGCCTATGGCAGTGGCAACATCCTAGGAGGTTCTGGCTCCCCTTCATTTCAGACAAGTTCAGCTTCTGCCACCCATCTCGTCACTTGGGAGCCAATGTTAGGAACTCTAGTTCTCTTATCCATAGGAGTAGTTTGACTTCTGTGTCTGTGGGGAGCAGCTCCAGTCAGGCAATGGAGCTGGGCGGGGGAGTAAAAAGGGGATGGGCAAATTCCACATCTGCCTGAGGATTGCAGTTGCGGGAGGGGGCAGTGATCCACCTGCCCCACCTACTCCTCTTCCCCCAAACTACACCCATGCCCTTTACATTTTCACCATCAAGTCAAATAGTCCATTTCACAGGATGTCCCAGCCTGAGCTCTTGTAGCTCCATCTCTTCAGCACTCCTTCACCAAGATAGATGACAGTTCACAAACATTCCCCCATACCTGCCTGCTCTCCCCCGTTTCTGCTGTGACATTTCACAGGCTTTAGTGCATCAGCCCCTTCTCCTTCTATAGAGCACTCAGAAGATCCTCGAGGGCTGGGACCCTGATCCAACACAGCAGTCGGCATTCTGTCCTCCAGTTGCCAAAAGGTGTCTTTCAGGTAGTAAGGAACTTCTTTCCAGAAGGATTTTACCCCAAGATCTTATCTTTAGTGGAACAGGCTATCCAGGAGTCCAGAGTTTTGTCCATTCATGAGGCTTACCCTGCATATATACACAAAGGTCTGCTCATTGCTTCTGCAGCTTGACTTCCTTTTGTCCTCAACAATAAGCATAAGTTAAGGTCAAAAAGGAGACATTTCATAAAGTGTTCAGGGTTTTTCCTGGGACAACAGGAATCCTTATTCTTTTATTTCTCCAAGAGCCAAGCCTTAATAGAAATTTCAGCTCTGATGACCTAGGTTCATTAATCGTAATCACTTCTAGGGCACTGTTCCTTACTAAGCCCCTCTCACATTCTCCTGCCTTTAAAGGAATGATCTGAACAAGGATTCATAAAGAAGGACAAGAAGAGATTCATATCTGAGAAGACTGAAAAAGATGAGACCTTTCTCTTTCCCCAAGTATTTGGCCAAGATAAGAGAAATTTAGAGGGCAGATCTCCATCCCTAGTCCTATGACCAGCTCAACAGATACATCAGAAAAGTGTCAGTCATCCAAAAGATTGATCCAGCTGTTATTAGGTCTGTGGAAAAAATTCTGTTAGACTCTTAATGTTATGTCTGCACTGTATTTCAAAACCCATGGCAGTGAGTCGCTGATCCTGGGTCTGCAGCTTTGAGCTCGTGCTGCAGTGCTAAAAACATCAGTGTAGATGTTGTGCTTGGACTCTGAAGCCCATGGCAGATAGTGGGTTTTAGAGCTCAAGCTCCTTCTTGAACCACAACAGCTAAACTGCTATTTTTAGCACCATAGCCCGACCCCAAGTTGGCAGACTTGGGCTTAGAGTCTTGCTAGCACAGGTTTTAAAACTCAGTATAGATATAGCCTAAATCCCTAGACCCAAGTGACAGGCCACTGGATTTCACCTTCAGAAAACAATATAAATTGGCATTAAAGTGTCCCATTATGTTCCTCATGTCTTCCTTTGTATCTCCTCTTTCTCTTCTCTGGATTCACCATCTCTATTGGAACCTGGAATCTCAATGCTGCCTGACTAGTAAATTTAGAAAAAGAAGTTGGACTTCATTCTCCTTACCATCTGATTTGTACATGACCAAGTAATGGCATGTGGTAGTTGTGGCTCATCTCCACTTCTGGCCAAGACTGTGGACAGGTGACTTTGGATCTAGTCTTGCCTTACTGCCTTCACTGTTCAGGGAGAACATCCTTGACCATACTTTTTCAGACAAACCTGAAAAAACCAGAACCTCCTCAGCTAAGTCCTGCTTATAGAATCATAGAATATTAGAGTTGGAAGGGACCTCAGGAGGTCATCTAATCCAACCCCCTGCTCAAAAGCAGGACTAACTTCAGCTATATCATCCCAGCCAGGACTTTGTCAAGGCTCAGCTCAAAAACCTCTAAAGATGGAGATTCCACCACCTCTCTAGGTAACCCATTCCAGTGCTTCACCACCCTCCTAGTGAAAAACTTTTTCCTAATGTCCAACCTAGACCTCCCGCCCTGCAACTTGAGACCGTTGCTCCTTGTTCTGTCATCTGCCACCACTGAGAACAGCCTAGCCCCATCCTCCCTGGAACCCCCTTTCAGGTAGTTAAAGGCTGCTATCAAATCCCCCCTCATTCTTCTCTTTTGTAGACTAAACAAGCCCAGTTCCCTTAGCCTCTACTCATAAGTCTTGTGCTCCAGCCCCCAATCATTTTTGTTGCCCTCCGCTGGACTCTCTCCAACTTGTCCACATCCTTTTTGTAGTGTGGGGCCCAAAACTGGATAGAATATTCTACATGCGGCCTCACTAATGCCGAATAGAGAGGAATAATCACTTCCCGCATCCTGCTGACAATGCCCCTCCTAATGCAGCCCAATATGCTATTAGCTTTCTTGGCAACCAGGGCACACTGCTGACTCATATCCAGCTTTTTATCCACTGTTACCCCCTTATCTACTGTCCTTTTTGTAGGTCAGCAGTCAGATTTTATTCCAGGTTTCATTGTTACAGGTACCTCAGAATCTAACCAGCACAAGGCACGCAGGCTTCCAAAGGACAGCTTCTAACCCAATTCATCCCATCCCTCAGATTTTTCTCTTGGGTTTGGATTTCTGTGTTAGTGGATGTCAGAAGAAATTGCTGTAGATTGGTGGGTCCTATTTAAAACAAAAAAACCCTGTGCATTGGGGTTTTCTTGTCTCCTTGAAATCCTCATTGGATCCCTTTTTCACTTATTTCTTTCCCCTAAAATAGATGCAATAAGAGAAACCACACATTAGCTGCTGGACTCCAGAGTTATTACCCAGTCCCTCAGAAGGAAAGAGAAGAATCTATTTTCTCAAATTTTCAGTACTCCTAAGAAACTGCAGCTACTGGGGACTTCAGAAATAGATCTGTTCACCGCTCTCACAAACTAAATTCTGTAACAGGTCCAAGGAATCAGGTGGACTTAAGATTTTGACTTAATAAGAAGGTCAGGGAACATGAAAATGTTCATTAACATCCCATCCTTCTCATCCTAAGATTTCTTTCAAAAGTTAAAGAGGATCATATTATTCATTGCCCCACTGTCACCTAAGTGGTCTTTGTTCTCCAGCATCCTGCTCCTAACCAATCTCAGTTGTTTTTCCAGCTGCTCCATGCCTTTCAACTCAGGATCCAGTCCTGCACTGTAGCCAGAAAATCTTTCCATAGCAGTTTGGAGACTGAATAGAAAACCCTGATGGTTATATTATCTAGTCAGTTCATCAGGTTCCTAATGTCCAGTAGCTTCTATTCACTTCCATAGACTTTTTTTTTCTTGGTGGTTTTCAGACAGAATCATCTGACCCAAGACAATTTTCCTTTGATGTTAGAGTTACTTTAAGTGAGGCTGAATGTTGAGTTGTTAGCTAGCATCCAAGCTAGCATCTGAATTCCATCCTTGGGGTAATCAAACAGAAAATGGAATGGCTTATAAGGGGTGTGTGTCTCATTCTTTCATTAAGCATTTAATTAGGGCAATAGCTTGCTCTGCCATGATGCCATGGAATCGAAATTTTACTTTTAAAATCTTTGTCCCTTTCCTGCCATAGTCCTTTTAGTTCCCATCCCCTTCACCTCTCAGTTCTTCTACTTCATTTATATGATCTTTCTATAATTACTTCAGCCAGGTCAGTTGGAGAGCGTTCTCTTGTAAGAGAACCGTTTCTGATCTTCCATAAGGATAAGGCAGTTATTTCTCGGAACAGCACCAGGGTTTATTCTGAAGTATGTGTTTTCCTTTCATGTCATTCAGAAAATTGTCCTAAGTTTTTGTGTGCACGTATGAAAACACTCGCAAAGTTAGCTCAGTAATTTGGATTTGATCAGAATCGCTAAGTTCTGTTTATATAGAATTTTTTCATTCAGGCTCTGATGCCTTATTTGTGGCCTGGAAGGGTCTTGAAAAAGGTCAAAGTTTTCAGATCCACCATAGGTGGGTGGATAAAAACCTGTATTATTTCCATATACAAAGCCACAGGGGCTTCTCCCCAGCAGTGTTCACAACCCACTCCTCTAGGGCAATAGAGAGAGAGAGAGTGCTTCTGTGAAGAATTTCCTTAGGCTGCCTCCTGGCCCTCATTATATAGATTGCAAGGCTATTTAGGCTTGGCTTGTGAGCCTTGACAGACAGTGCTCTTTGCAGATGGGTACTGAGTGCTGTTTACTTTTTGAAGACTTTTGTCTCCTTGGCTGGGGAGCCATTAGGCACTGCTACTTAGGGCCCATTGGTCCAGATTGTCAAATAAATAGAAACGGAAAGGGAGATTTTCTCTATCTGCAAATTGGGTTTCTTCAATGAAGGAGTTGGCTATCGGGAATCCTCTCAGACCTTTTATATGTTGATGCTGATAACTGACCAGCTATTATAGTTGTGAGGTTTTTTTGTTTTGATTTAAAGTTGTAGTCTAGTCTTCATAGGTCTGTTAGTGTTCTCTAAGTGGAGATTTTTCATAAGTGTGTTTTATAACTAAGAAAAAATTCAACTGAAGAATGTACGAGAGGCCAGCCTGTAGAGGGAGTGTAGTTGGGCTGGGAGAAAAAAATCTTGAAAGCTGATGGTTGGTCACTTTGTCCTGCAAGTACAAACAGTAGAGGGAAACCCATTGGTCCAGATGCAGAGAATCTCCCTGTATGCAGGGAGTGCCTTAGTTGTTCTAGCCTTAATCCCATTTATTGGAGATCAGCTCTTTGAATCCTTCTTCATTCTAGTCTGTCTTGAAACTGTTCCTTGGCAAATTCACAGCTAATCAAAACCTTTGACATCCATCCATATAGTTTTGGGTCTTCTAAGCCTTCACCTACCCTCCATTTCTGTGTTTAATACACTGTTTCTTATATATTCTTCCAGTCTTTTTTTCACATGCCCAGACCATCTAAGCCTGGATTCCCTCAAATTTTCTGTCTTTGGTTCCACCTTCACACTTTCCCTAATTCATTTGTTCCAAACATGGTCCATTCTTGTAACTCTAAGCATCCATCTTAACATTTTCATTTTCACTATATTCAAGATCTGCTGCTGTATCTTGCTCAGTGCTCAGAAGTACAAAATTTGCAGGCCCAATTAGTCTTGTAGATCTTACTTTTCAGTTTGATAGGCATTCTGCTAATGCAGATTACTCCACTCTCTTCTTTCCATTTATTCCATGCCTTTCCTGTTCTGCATGCAAGTTTGTTATTGAGTTCACCATCATCCTGTAATATCAAACCTAGGTACTTGATCTTCTGTACCTTTGGTTGTGGCTGGCCCACCAAACCTATAGTCTTGATAGCTTCCAGCAAGGTATCATTGAATCTACAGACCATATACTATTTTATTTCTGCTGATTTTCATGCCATTTCTTTAAAGTATACATGCCCATCTCTAAATTTTCTTACATTTCCTCTTCTCTCTCCCCCACAAGCGCTACATCATCTGCAAAAAGCATGTACTGGGTGTCACTCTAGATGTTCTGTGTAAGTGCATCAAGCACCATTATGAACAAAAAGGGAGTTAGTGCTGAGCCTTCATGCACTCCAGCTCTTACTAGAAACTGGCATCCTCACTGTGGTAACAGCATCCTTATATATGTCCTAGATGGTCTGGTATGGTCTTTAGGTATCAGTTACATTCTCATACTCCATCAGATGACTTCCCTTGAAACGTATAATCTTTCTCAAGATCCAATCCATGAATACTATGTGCAGGATTTTCCTCTTTTCTCTGTTTTTCCATAATCAATCTTAATGGAAAGAGAGCATCCATTGTTGCCTTGCCTGGCATGAATTCAGACTGAACTTCGCTTCTCTTTGTAGTCTCTTATCAACACGTTTCTCCCAGTTGTTCATTGTGTGGCTTATGAATTTAATGCCATGGTAGTTACCACAATCTTATGTGTCCTTTTCTCTTAAATATTGGTATGAATGTGCTCTTTCGCCAGGCATCAGACATCTACTTGGTCCATATAATACAATTAAACAGTTGTCAATATGTTCACGCCTACTTATCCCAGGCACTTCCATACTTGTGCTGGAACACGATTGGGGTTGAAAGCTTTCTTATTTTTCATGTTGCTCAATGCTTCCACAACCTCTTCTAGAACTGGTGCTGCCAGAGTTTGGTTTTATCATATGGCATGGTTCTCTTGGATTGTCTTCATCAGCCTTTCATAGCAATTTCTCCATGGTTCCTTAATCTGGTTCTCATTGATTTGTTTCCACATTTATCTTTAATGACTCTGATCTCACCAATGTCTTTAGTTCACTTTATCATGGGTCTTTGCCAGTCTACATACAGTATTCCCACCCTTCTTCATTTTAAGACAAGTATATAAGCCTTCCATGGCTTTAGATTTAATGGTTGCTACCTTTTTCTTCAGTATCTTTTTGCCTTCTTTATTCTCCTGAAAATCCTGCTCTTGGAGCCAAAGATTTAAAACTTTTTTCTTTTCCTTCATGCCCTCTAGAACTTTCTCATTCCATCACCAGTTCTCACTGGGGGAAAACACTCTTGTTTTTGTTTAACCAAGCAGGCTTTTTGCCCATTCTTGAATTTTGCTTGCATTATTATTTCACCAGTGATTTGTATTTTCTTTTAAGCCTTCCAAAGATATCTTCTCCAGCACTTTAGTTTTAAACTCCTTGCTAACTTCATTAAGCTTCCACCACTTGGTTTTCTGTACTGTTTTGGACCGTTTTCTTCTCATGAATGATCTATATCTGTGGTCAAGAGCCAGCATTCTGTGCTGAGTTACAATGCTTTCCCTAGGGATGACCTTACAGTTTTTTATGTTCTTCAGCTAACCTCAGTTTATCAAGAAATAATCTATCTGTGCCCCCGTACTACCACTCTTAAAGACAATCAGTGTTCTTCCTTAGTGAAAAATATATTAACTATCAAATTGTATATCTCAGCATATTGTAAGATAGTTTCCCCTTCCTTGTTCCTGTGTCCATATCCATATGTACCTTTTAAAGCATTTACCTTCTCTCCCATGTGACTATTAAGGTCGGTTCCAGTGATGACTCTTTCATTCTTTATTACTTTCTGTACAATAGTGTCTGTTTTCCCAGGAATCCTCACTTTCTTCATCACAACCCAGTTGGGATGCATATGCACATGTAACTTTTAGGGGGCCATTTTCAAGAGCTAACTCAATCAAAAGTATTCCATCTCTTATCTTATTCAGATCCATTACACATTCCCATATTACTTTGTCTAAAACTATACCAACTCTCTCATATTATTATAGTAGTTTAAAGTCTTCCCCAATATCTCTTGCTTTTGTTCCCTTCCATTTGCTCTCTTGAATTCAGGCAATCTGTACTTTCCTTTTCATTAATATTTGAAGCAGCCCTGCACTCTTTCTAGTTAATGTTTCTGTATTCCAAGATGCCAGTCTTATTTTCTGGACTCTTGTCTTTGACCTTATCTGTCCAGAATGATGCAGTAGCCCTTGCAGTAGTGCTCAGAGGAGGCCACTACTCTTTGCTTCTGAGGAGCACCCTAGTTGATATTGGGCCATATAAAGGATACATTTCATGGATTTCTTTGGCAAAGGTTTATGGGTAGTTGCTAACCACCACTGCTTCCTTTTTCAGCCAGGCTTGGGAGTGGCTGTGGTGGAGTTACTTCGTCCCATAGCTGTGGTAGACAAAAACTGTTTCATCAGGTATTACATTAAGCAATAATATAGGCTGATCTGAATGTTTTAATTCAAGTAGACAAAGATAATTAAATAATTTCTTCCATTTGGTTAAAGTTTTAATTAATGATGTTCATAACGAAGGCTAGAGATAGATAGAGCTCATGCATTACAATAAGGTTTATGTGAAAATGATCCTGAATTTAACAGATGAAAATAAAACTTTGAGTTCTTCTTCGACTGCTTGCTCATGTTGATTCCATTGCAGGTGCATGCATGCTCCTGTGCACTGTTACCGGAATTTTTTCCCCCTTAGCAGTACCCATAGGGCTGGCTTCGGTGCCCCCTGGAGTCCCATGCACAAGCCACGGTACAGTAGGCGCCGCCGGCCCTAAGCCCCCTCAGTTCCTTCTTTCCACCACTGACAGTTATTGGAACTGCATTCGTTGCTTGCTTCTGCAAGTGCCTCTTAGCGTTTTAGCCTCTTAGTCAACTGTTCTTAAGTAGTTGTTAAGTAGAAGTAGTTAGTGTATTGTAATGAATAGTTGTTAATAGTTTAGTAGTTAAGATTTAGTCCCCTTAGCGACCTCTGCCCGGAGTGGGGATCGCCCTGTAAGTCTTGTGGCAAGCCCTTCCCACTTAGTGATCCCCATTACTGTGTGTAAAGTACCTGGGGGAGTCGCATAGGAAGGACAAGTGCCGCATGTGTAAGGCATTCAGACCAAGGATGCAGAAGGAGAGAGAGATTCGTCTGAAGGCTTTACTGTTGGAGGTCACTTTAAGACCTGCCTCAGAGCCGTCTCGCTCTCTCTTGGTGCTGACCTCTGTGTCAGTGCAGAGAGCCCCTCCGGCAACGGAACCTCCACGGCACCAATCTTTTGCTTCACCTTCGAAGAAGAAGCAACGTTCAGAGATGGGCTGCTCCCCCGCACCTAAGAAATCCAAGGATGCGGGATCGAGCACTGGACCATCGCAGGTCCAACAATAAGCCGAGCAGACTCTGCAGAAGCAAGGCTCACTGCCTGGGTCCTAAGTCCTCCAAGAGAGCCTTCTCCGATTCCGAGGAGTGGAAGAGGGCCTCCGCAGATTGTGGTGCCATTGACACCAGAGGCGTTTCAAGCAGCCCCCTATGCCTATGTCCCGGATGGAGCAAGAGAAAGGAAAGGCTCTGGTGTCAAAAGGGAAGCCTCTGATGGGACCACCCCAATGGCTGCACTCCTGTCCAGAGCCCTGGCATGCCTCCTCGCATCCCAGATCAGTGGGGAGAAGATCTCCTCCATCCTGGCACTGGTCCCTGAGGGTGCGTTCACTGTCTCCAGGCAGATCGTCAGGGAGGGAGCGCTGACAGCACAGATCCTCAGCGGAGTCGACTTGGCACTGGTCTCTATCGACAACCCCTAAGATCTCGGGCTCAGTGGGGCAGCACCATTTTAGATCAAGGTCCAGCAGACTTTCACCATCAGGAAGTCTGCACCGATTGCTTTCTATGGCACCGTTGAGTTCACCTATGCGTTCACGGTGCAGAACATAGTCACTGGCACCAGGATGTTATCCTAAGGAGGAGCGACGACTGAATCAATCCCTAGCAACGGGGTACTCACCTTCGGCGCGGCGACGTTCCCAATCTTCTTCCCACCATAGAGAGCATTATCACCAGTTGTCGCTTGTGCTCTCCATCACTGAAGCATTGGTCATCGGAGCACTGGAGGTCTTGGGAAACCAGACACCACTTCCCCCGGCATTGCTCCACAAGACGGGGGTCAGGCTCCGGCTGCCATTGGTTGCCGGGGAGTGAGTCCAGCTGCTCACAGGAGGACAAGTCCTTGACTCCTTTCACCAGCCAACCCTGTCAACCAGGGGGCCAAGATCAAGGCTCCTGCCCGACTGCACTAGGATGGCCTCAGGGACAGTGACCAACCCTTGGCCCTTTTGGAATCCCTGAGGGTTCCCTGTGGCCTCAGGGCCCTTTTTCCTCCAGTCATTGGGGAAACAGTCTGCAGTCCCGGCACCGCTGGCAGAGAGTCTCAGCTTGGTTTCAGCGGCAGAGTCGTCCCTGCTGGAGGGGACATCTAGGGTGGTTCCACAGCAGCCGAGGGAGATGCCACCATGCCCTGTGCAGGGCCAGTTGTCTTCCTCCTCCTCCCTGGATGAGGCAATCACCATGAGGTCATCAGTCCCCCTGGATGACTTCCATGCCCACCAGGAGCTCCTCAAGAGGGTCTCCTCGAACTTGGGCCTAGAAGTGGAGGAGCTCCAAGAAGTGTTGGACAACCTCTTCTATGTGCTGGTAGCTGTGGTGCTGGCTCGGGTTGCCTTGCCAGTCCATAAAGGGGTTCTCAAGGTGGTTAAGACCTTGTGGCAAATGCTTTCTTCTTTGCCACCAACTTCAAAAAGGGCGGAGAAGTACTACGTCCCCGCTAAAGGGTTCAAGTACTTGTTCACGGACCCTTGTCCGAGCTCCCTGGTAGTGGCGGCTGCCAACGAGAGGGATAGATGGGCAGCCTGGCACGACTCCCAAAAACAAAGACAGCAAGAAACTTGATCTGTTTGTGAGAAAAATGTATTCTACGGTGTACCTGCAATTCTGGATCACTATCCAGCAGGCGCTGTTAGGGAGATATAATTATAACCTCTGGGACTCCCTGAAGTGCTTTGGTAAGGCCCTGCCCCAGGAGCAGACACTGGACTTTACCATCCTCCTGGAGGAGGGCAAGACAGTGGCCAGGGCTGCCTTGAAGGCAGAGTCAGATGCGGCTGACTTGGCTGCAAGATCAATGGCCTTCACGATTTCCATGCACTGGTGCTCGTGGTTACAGTCGTCCGGTCTCTCCCAGGAAGTGCAGCAACCCATGCAGGATCTGCCGTTCAATGGCACTGCACCCTTCTCGAAGCAGACAGACATCAAGCTCCATGGTTAAAGGACTCAAGGGCCACGTTGTGCTTGTTGAGCCTTTATACGCCGCAGGTCTCAAGGAGGCAGTCCCGCCCGCAGCAGCAGCAACCGAGGTACCAGGCCCAGTGCTTCGGGACCTATCAGAGAAGGACCAGAGATAGAGACAGAAGTTTTAGGAGGCGCAGATCGGGCCCGCCTTCCTCCATGACCAATCAGCCAACCCACTTCTGGCGCACTAGTGGCTAGCGCCAATAGTTTTGATGGTGCACCTGAGGACAGCCTTCCAGTCTCGTACCAGGATCCTGCTTCCCTGCCATTTCAGAACTGACTTGCCCCTTTCCCTCCTAGCATGGACCCATATAACTTCAGATCGTTGGGTTCTAGGGACCATTGCAGCGGGTTATACCCTGCAGTTTTCTCCCCCCCTCCACATACCCTTCCATCCCCATCCCTCTTCAGGGACCCCTCTCACGAGCAACTCCTTAAGCAAGAAGTGGAGAACCTTCTCACACTGGGAGCTGTGGAGGAGGTTCCGGCGGACAGGAGAGGAAGAGGTTTTTATTCCTGCTACTTCCTTATTCCCAAGGTAAAGGGGGGGCCTCAGGCCTATCTTGGACCTGAGGGGGTTAAACAGGTACATCAAAAAAATTGAAGTTCCGCATGGTCTCCCTAGCCTCTATTATCCCCTTCTTGGATCCCGCGACCTGAAGGACGAATATTTTCATATTGATATTTCCCGGACACAAGTGCTTCCTCCAGTTTGTGGTGGGAGGTTCCCATTACCAGTTTACGGCCCTACCCTTTGGCCTGTCCTCTGCCCCAAGGGTCTTTACAAAGTGCATGGCGGTGGTCGCCATGTATCTCAGGTGCTGAGGGGTTCAGATTTACCCTTATCTAGATGACCGGCTCATCAGAGGCAGGTCATGGGCACGGGTCCAAGCCAGTTTGAACTTCGTTTGGACCACCTGTCACCAGCTGGGTCTGCTGGTGAATGAACAAAAATCAACACTGATGCCAGCACAGAGAATAGAGTTAATTGGGGCTGTCCTCGATTCTACTCAGGCCAGGGTATTCCTACCACAGGCTCGATTTGAAACCATGTCGAACCTGATCAGGGACCTGCGAGCCTCTCCCCTTACAACAGTACGGACTTGTCTGCGGTTGCTGGGGCATATGGCTGCGTGTACTTACATGCTGCATCAAGCATGTCTGAGACTCAGACTGTTCCAGCTGTGGCTGGCCTCGGCATACGCCGCAAGCAGGCACTACTTTGACAGAGTGGTCATGGTGCCAGCAGAAGTCATAACCACCCTGGGATGGTAGGTAGATCCCCGGTCAGTGATGGAAAGGATTCCCTTTGCTGACCTAGCCCCCTTGGTGACGCTTGTATCAGACGCGTTGGACTTGGGGCGGGAGGGCGCACATCAGCTTGGTTCACAGCACACAGGGGACCTGGTCAAGGAAAGACATGGGGCTGCACATAAATATCAGGGAGCTCAGGGCAATCGGCCTGGCATGCGAAGTATTCCTTCCTTTCCTGAGAGGCAAGATAGTCCAAGTTCACCGCCAACCGGACAACACCGCTGCAATGTATTATATCAACAGGCAGGGTGGGGCCCATTCCCCAGCCCTCTGTCAGGTTCCACAGGCTCACCATCTTCTAGTGATAGAGCATGATATTCACCTGATGGCTTCACACCTCCCAGGTATCAGGAACACCACAGCGGACCGCCTCAGCAGGACGTTCGTACCTTGCCACGAGTGGTCTCTCCACCCGTGAGTAGCCAGTAAGATTTTTCCGGAGGTGGGAGTTTCCCCAAGTGGATCTCTTCGCTTCCAGGATCAACAGGAAATGCAGTCTGTTTTGCTGTATTCGAGGGCTAAATGATGGAGCATTGTCAAATGCCTTCCTGCTCTCATGGTCGGGGAGGCTTCTGTATGCTTTCCCTCCCATTCCGTTGATTTACAGGGTCCTGTTAAAAATCATATGAGACAAGGCGAATGTGATTCTTATAGTACCCGCATGGCCCAGGCAGCACTGGTTCACAACGCTACTGGAGCTGTGAGTTGGTCCACCTGAAGCCCCACCTGGCCTCTCTCCCCAAGGTGGTGTTACAATTCCATGCCAATCAGGACATCTTCCTGCCTGTATCCTTCCCAAAGCCGCATGCTTCAGAGGAAGAACAGAGGTGGCACATGCTGGACATGTGCAGAGCCCTGGCTTTTTACATCGAGAGGGCAAAACCGTAAGTCCACGCAGCTGTTCGTGGCGGTGGCTGACAGGATGAAGGGCTTACCTGTCTCTTCGCAGTGGATCTCCTCTTGGATAATCTCCTGTATTACGTTCTGCTACAAGTTGGCGACGGTTCCCCTTCCAGGAAGCGTGTCAGCTCACTCTACTAGAGCGCCGGACTCTTCTGTGGCATTCCTGGAGCAGGTGCCTATTCAGGACATGTGCAAAGCTGTTACATGGTCATCAGTGCACACCTTTACGTCCCTTTACGCCATTGTTCAGCAGGATGACACCAGCTCCAGCAGAGTGGTAGTGCAGTCAGCTCATCTGTGAACTCTGAACCCACCTCTTAGGTACTGCTTGTAAGTAACCTACAATGGAATCAACATGAGCAATCACTCAAGGAAGAAAAGACGGTTACTTACCTAGTAACTGTTGTTCTTTGAGATGTGATGGTCATGTCCATTCCGTGACCTGCCTCCCCCATCCCTGCTATCAGAGTTGACGGCAAGAAGAAACGGTGACATAGGGCTGGCAGCGCCAAATATACTGTGGCATGTGCACAGGACTCTAGGGGGTGCCAGAGCCAGCCCTACGGGTACTGCTAAGGGAAAAAAATTCCGGTAAGCCTGCACTGGGGCGTGCACGCACCTACAATGGAATTGACGTGAGCAGCACTTCTCGAAGAACAAGTTACAAGGTAAGTACAAGTCTTTTTCTCTTTATTTGATTGTGTAAAATTCCTCCTCCTTCCCCCCTTGCATTAAAATTGACTGTGGCTAAAGTTCATAGTTTTGTTCATGTTCTTCTGCAGAAGCTTTTGGGGGTCTAATTTTCTCATGTGAGCAGTTCCATCAGATTGAATAGGGTTACTCACTGGAGTAGTTACTCAGAAAAGTCTTCATGGAATTGGGGTATAAGTCTGTTGTCCTGTAATAAGCTTTGTGTAGGCAGACTCTCATTGAAATCAGTGTCCCTTGTCTTGGTTTTAGGAATTGAGGCCTTTTTCGATGGAGTAAAAGTAAAATATCTCTTTGCTTTTTCATCACCAGCATGATGGCGAGGGGATTGAGCAGATTTTGTGTTTGGGCTGGTAAATGATAGTGACTATTTTGCAAGTCTTTCATACAAGACCATGAATTGACATAGCATTAGTGTTTTAGATGTAACATTATTATATATGCGGTTTTGTAAGTAAATGGTTCTCAACAGCTACCATTATGTCTGCACGCCCCCTCCCCCCCCTTTTTTTTTTAAACAGAGGTAGCAGGAAAGTTCCTTCACTCACAGCATAACCGTACATTTTCCCCCTTACCCTTTCCCTCCCCATAATGGCCTATTTATGAATATGAAATCAGTTCTCTGTGGCTTGACTTTTTCTAATTTTTCTTCACAGGAAAGAGTGGCCCTGAGTGCAAGCACTGTAGGGCAGACCCAGATACGGAATGTCGCTTTTGCTCCTGTTATTTGTGTGGTGGAAAACAGGATGCTCACATGCAACTTCTGTGTGATGAATGTAATATGGCCTACCATATATACTGCCTGAATCCACCTTTAAGCAAGATACCAGAAGATGAGGACTGGTAAATATAAAAGGATGCTACTTTATGCAAAATTCTGTTCTATAAAAGGTGTCTTTACTATTTGAGACTACAGAGAAGTACTAAATGTCATGGATATACAGAACATTGAGGAAGAAGTCCTGTGGCACTGGTGTGTATTTTTCATTCATAGAATTGACATAAAAAATTACGGTTCCATTTATAAATAGTTTGTAAATGGTTATTAGATGTTTTTAATAAATTTTATATTGTTATTCATTTAGTCTCACAGATAAATAAGTTGCTTATAAGCATCTATTATTCTTTTAACTGAAGTGCTTAGATTTATCTGTAACATATACTATTCATATTTGAAATATGCTCATAACATCTATTAGTCATTTATCAATCCATTTTTAAATAGAACATATTAATATAAAGTGTAATCCATTAAGTATATGCCAATAAAATTTTAAGAACCCAATCCTGACTTGAAGTAATAAATAAATTAATATTTTATTAAAGAAATACCTGTGAATATTTTAATTTCCTGTGGAGATGGATGATTTACACTACTTCATGGCAGAGGATGTTCAACATATATTTAAAAGTATGATGGTGTAGGAAGAGAGGAAGGTAGTTCTTTTTTGAGTATTGTCTGTGTTGATCCCACTTGTGTTTTCACACCATGGGTGTGCAAGTTTGCAATCTTCAACCAGTAGTTATCTCTTGGGGCAGTGTATGTGCCCCAGCTATCCTTGTGTCTCCTACCCAAATTCATGTAAGTCCAAATTTCACTCAGTTCCTTCTTACCACCTTTGGCAGTGATTTTGGAATGAAGTGATATCCTCTCAGTGTTACCTACACTATTAAGATTTGATCAGAATCCTTAAGAGTCAGTCATATATCACTTAGTTTACATCCTACCATTTGTTAGAGTAGATTTGGGATTCAAAATTTGAATTTTGGGTTTTTTTTCAGTTGACTTTACCTCACTTATCTGCTGCTGAGATACCATTCCCATCTCCTGGCAGAACTTAAGACTATTAGGTTTAATTATTGGCAGCTGTGTGATGGTCAGATGTCCATGCCTGATATCCATATCTGATGAACACACTCAGTGCCTTTTCAGTCTTGGAGAGGCACATGTAGTACCAGAATGTTTTTTATGGAACTTGATGATAGAGACAGTGACCTGAAGATCTATCTCTTAGAGCATTTCGTGAGATTGGCTTTGGACTTGGCGAACCCAGAGTTCTCCAGGCATAGCCAACTGGCTTATGCAGCAGTAAAGTCCCACAGTTAGTTAGCAAGTCATGATGCAACACTTCAGTCCCATATATCATCTGGTTTTGGTTCCTGGTCCTTGGCTGTTGGGGTATTATTTGGAGTATAAGCACGAAAGCTGAATGTAAGCTTGCTTTCCCTCCTGAAGTTGCCTCAACATTAGGAGGCAGACAGGAGCATTGCTCTAAAATGGACACCCAGTACCATTCTTCCTCATTTGACACTTGAGGAAGAAGAAAAAGAACTGTAGTCATTAGTCTCATGACTCACCCCAGCACTGGGATGCTTGACTGGGCAAAACCAAAAAGCCCTCCCATAAGGACACTTCCACAGTCACACCCTTGAAAACTTCAGTTCTAACTGCCCTGTGGCTGACTGGCACAACACCCAAAGCCCTGTCACTGGAAATACCAGTGCCAACTTATATGGCACCCAAGATATCAGCACCGACAGTTTCGACACTGATGATCTTGAAATTGAATCCGTCAAAGCTGACTCTCCTAATGCTGACAATCCTGGCGTTCACACAGCCTTCATTTTTACATCACCCTGTGTCTTCACCGATTTGACAATGAGTTCCCTAGAACTCATGCACCTGTAAAAGCATAAGACTCCATCAAACTCCACTTTGTTTAGATGAGGGTGATCAGCATATCTCCCTCATCCGTAACACTCCAGAGACATCCAGTCAACAACTTGGAATCCTACTTGTTTCATGTCTTCACACTTTTATCCTATGGAATGGCTTCTTGGCCTTATGGTCCTTCGAGAGTAGTTTGAGGTCCTTCATTTTATTCTGATGGTACTTGACCCAAAACTTGATCCCTGTCAAGGAAAACCCATTCTCTTATACCTTCAAGGTCCACTCCAAGACTGACCAACTCTTCTGGAGGACTTTGTCATTATTCCTCTACATCAGCTTCAATCTCCTTTTGGTTCTTCATCCTGTCTCCCCCTTTTCAGCTGATGAGGCAGATTCACACAATCTTGTTTTACCTCTGGATGATTACATGGCCTGATTACAGACTAGCTGAGATATTGGGTGTAGAATTAGTTGTAGTGCTGGAGAAATTTCACAAATTATTCAAAATACTAAAGGCTCTTCACTATTTAAGGGTCATGGTGCCCAAAACAGGAATCCTTGAATTGACCAAAGATCTGTGGCTTAGTCCAGCTTTGAAACCAACTATGTACAAAAGAGTGGATAGATGTAATCAGGCGCCTCAGAAGGTTTTAATTTTTTTTTTTCACTCGTCCAACATGTGGTTCTTTAGTGGTGTCAGCATCAAATGAGAGGTTCAAGCAGAGGAGTAATGCCAAATCAATGCCTAAAGAGAGAGACCTCCAGAAAGGTGACATTTTTGCAGCAATATATGCTCTTTTGCTTCTTTACAGATGTGTATCTCAAACTACCAAAATACCTGGGATTGTTTGTCATCCGTTATAGACAAGTTTCCCTAAGAACAGAAATTGGTGCTTTCAAAAGAGATTAGTGCCGAAGGTCAGCTCTTAGCAAAGCATTCTCTTCAGGCTGTCCTAGACATCCGAATGCATCATCTCGTTTAATATTAACTGCAGTAACTAGCAGATGTTCTTCATTGATACCTAAAGAGGTCCAAGCCACTCTACGAATCTGCCTTTAAAAGGTTCAGATCATTTTAGTTAAAAAAAATAAAATAAAATAAAATAAAATAAAAGATTAATACTTTCACTCTCTTGAATGACTCCAGAGCACTACTTCAGTTTCTTGGACTATGTGTAATAACGGAGAGAGTAGAGCCCTTCGGGTTCTAAATGCAATCTCATTACAGACTGAAGTAAAGACATCGATATTCCAGTGAGTCCCCTTCTCTGCCATACAAAGGAGATCTTTTTTTCTCTGTCAGCTTCATTTTTTCTTTGAGCAAGTAGCAGGTTTGATGAGCATGTTAGGAGCCCCAACATAACACTAAAATCCCTTCCCAGTGTTTCTTCAGTTTGGCAACTGCCTATCTCTATTGAACTAGCCTCGAACTTGGTATTACCTTGGACTTTTAGACCAAGAGGTAATTTCCAAGAGATATGGAATACAGTTCCAGTCTTTCCCACATCCCACTCACCTTTCCTGTCTTCCTTCAGTGACCTTTGTCATGAGAGATTCATGAGAGAGGAAGTGAGCTCCCTGCTGCATCTGAGAGCCACAGAGAAAGTTCTTCAAAAGTAAAAAAGCACGGGTTGGGTGCCACTGTTAGATAATCTTTGTGTGGAAATGGACTGCTCACTAAGTGGATAAGAGTGCATGCAGATAGGATATTGGATGGCAGGCCTAAAACCCTCTAGGAGAGAGAGGGCTCATTCTTCTAGAGCTAAGGCACCCTGCTTAGCCTTCCTTAGGAACATTGCTATACTGGAGAATTGCAAAGACACCACTTGGAGCTCCATTCATATCTTTGTGAAACATCAGGTCTTGGACAATCTAGGTCTGATGCCAGTTTTGACAAAGTATTGCAATCCGTATTCAATTAGAACTCCTCAGATCTGCCAACAGTCTTAGGGAGACTGCTTCTTGATCCATATGGATAATACATAAAGAAGAAAAACAAGTTATTTACCTTGTCAGTAACTATAATTTTGAATATGATTTGGGTGTGTGGATCCTCATGACCTGCCTTCCTCCACACTTCTCTGGAGTTCTATGAATACTTGGAAGTTGGAAGAGGAGGGGAACCAAGTGGCAGTTAGGACCACTAGGCCATGTGTTCCCTCAGATAGGACATCTAGGGCATGTTTACAGCTCCTCCAGACACCCCTGACCAAAAGATTCTGAACTTACACACGTAACAGAAATGGGATCCACATGTATAAAACATCTTGAAGAACCACAGTTACTGATGAGGTATGTAACTTTCCTTCTATTTTAAAATTTAACTTTTGTTTTGTTTGCTATAGACATAGCGTTTTGAGTTTTATTCCTGAAGGTAGATGAACTGTTCTAGTCAGGGAAGCCAGTGCGGTGGAATAGCAGAGCTATGACCCTGCTTCTTGTCCCTCCTTGTGGGTTACATAGTGGTGCTAATCCTATGCGGTCCTTGCACTCACCTTGGTGTAAAGGACTGCAATTGTGCAATGTAAAGCCTCTGCACAGAAATGCAAAAGAATCGTGTCTCCTTATTCGCTTTCTACCTTGCATACTAATATAGGTTCAGGCACAGTTTGACCCTTAGTTGAATACAAGATATTTGTTTATTTTAAAAGTGGAAAATTATCCACACATTTAAACATGGCAGCCTCCCTGGGGTTCCACCCCCACAATTTGGGAAATATTGATAAGGCATTCTCAGACAGATCAGAACCAGTCTATTTATATGCTAAACAGTATTTAATATTCCATACAAAGCTCAGTCAAGGAAACATTAAGATTGCTTGGTTAAGGATTCAGAAAGCAGGAAATGACATAGTTAAAGCTTAATGCACACTTTTAAATTTGCCTTATTGTGAATATGCATTATCGCACAGTCCTTTTATTGCATACTACATTTCCAATAACAATATAGATCATACATTTTCCCAACAACCTTAGATACAGATGTCTGGCATCTTGTATTTTTTCATTCCTTTCTCACGTCATTTTCACTGTCCTTTATTGACTTAGCGTGAAATACTGGCCCCATTTGAGTTAATAGGAGTTTTGCCATTGACTTCAATATAGCCAGAATTATACCCTTAAACTTCTTATATTAGATTGTCTGTCACCATCCATGAACTCTCTTTACATTTTATTTGTTAACCAACAGCACAACCTGTCTTGTGTGTAATTCAAGGAATAAGTCAATTGACTAAGAAATTAACTGTGCACGTATACGTAGTACAGACTTCTTTAGCTTCTCACTTTAAAAACTTAGCCAAAATGCAGTACAAAATCTACTGTATATGTACAGTATGAAATATTAGAAGACTCCTAACTAGGTCAAATCCACACCAATTTTAAGTGGAACACTCAAAGGCATATCTGCTCAAGGGCCTTGATCCTGCAAAGTGTTGAGCACTCTGGCCCTGATGCAGCAAAGCACTTTAATGTTCGCTTAGCTTTAAGAAAACTAGTAGTACCATTGCCTACCTTTCAGCAATTTCCGGTTCAGTGGGACTACTCATGCTTAAGTACTGTGCTTTGGACCAGGGCCAGAGTGCTCAGCATATTGCTGGATCAAGCCCAAGGAAAACCATTTCCATGTTAAATGTAAAAACTGTCAAACCCTTGCTCTTTTGCTGTATGATCTTGGGAAACTAACTTACCATTTTTGTACCTCAATCTGTATATATGTGACACTTCCTGAGAGTACCCAGGGTAGTGAGGCATCTCACTACCCCCTGCCATTAATGTGAGAAAGCCTTCTCTGTGCTTGCCACGGTCAGGTGCCCAACTTGATAGCCACATGCAATACAAGCACTCTCCTTTCTGCCTAGGTAGGAACTTCTGTCCTTCTGCAAGTTAGCCATAGGTTCTTCTCTAACCTTGAGCCCTCCGAGCATTGCTTTAGAGTGTCCAGCCCCTGATCCATTGAATACTCTCACAATTCCCAGGTCATCTGCTCCCAAAGAAGCAGTACACTTCCGATTACCAGCTTCACCTGAGATCACCACTGCACACAGCAATTAGATAAGTTTATAGTAAAAACAAGAAGTGTATTTAACGATATATAGAGATTCAAATGATAGCAAATAGAAATATTTGGAAACAACTGGTTACATGTAAAATAAAATCATAACCCACTTTCTAGAGCCTAGACTTAACTAACAAGACATTTTCCTATCTAATGATATTTAGCTTACTAAAGTCTTTCTCCCAGTATTTAACAGCCAGCTTGGCTATGACCCTCTGTTCATAAGATCAGCACACGGGCAGCTTGTCCCCTAGGTGGAGGATGTAGTGTTTCTCTCTACCTCCAGTTATAGTTCCAATGTTCCATTGTTTTTATTCATAAACAGGACACACCAGATTGCTTGTTTTTCCTGTAGGAGAACCTCCTTGTAGTTTTCACAATTCCTTGATTAGCATTTTGCTCAGTCTGTCAATAGGCAACCATTGTGAAGTACACAATACTTAATTTACCTATAGCCAGAAAGATAGATAAGCGTCTCCTGTCTGAAAGCAACATATTAATACCTTCTGGTGACCAGCCCTAATTCACATGACTTAAGAACATAATTTTCATTATATAATATACATAACTTCATACATATTAGCCATACATACATTTCTAAGTGATTATATGACCATGGTGACCCACCCTTTGGCAAACTATTATGTAGATACCAGATTCAGGGGATCTCAGTAACCCGTATGCACTTTTGTATTGTCTGCCAGTTGGCACCAAGAGGTTCCTGTTTCACAATATAATAGGTTTATTATAATATATACCTCATAAGGCTATTGGGAGGTTTATTTACAGTGTGATTATGGTCAGAAAAGTGAGAATGACAGCTTTTTATTCTTCTTCTTTTCATAGCCAGCCATGCAGAACCCGCACCGCTAAAGTTTAATCTGGCTCATGCCTCTTTGTTAAGTAAGATCCAACATCAAGGTCAAAATCAGATCCTTCTGTTATACTTGTTTATCCCTATCAAAGACAATGAGATTGCATAAATTTGAATTGGAGGTGGAATTAGGAGTTACGTTTTAGTTAGAATTCTGCTTTAAGATGTACTTTATGTATTTTGAGAATCTAGGATGAAAGGTACAATATAAGTGCAAAGCAGTATTAATGTCATCAGTTATATTACATTGGAATTGTTTTAGAGGTTGGCAAAACCTTGAAAAGATGGATTAATTAGCTCCATTCTGGCTATAGCAAATATGTTGCCATTAGGTTCAGCAATTAAAAAAATCTGTCAAAACTTTTTTTTAAGGTACTGTCCTTCCTGCAAAAATGATTCTAATGAAGTTGTAAAGGCTGGGGAAAAGCTCAAGCAGAGTAAAAAGAAAGCAAAGATGCCATCTGCCAGTACTGAGAGTCAGCGAGACTGGGGCAAGGTAAAGTGTATTTATAGAATAAATATAACACACTCTCTCTCTCTCAGTTATATCTGTGACTATACACACAAATTAATTGTGCAGAGTTCAGTATTAAATTACACATCAGTCCATCTTCAGTGGAATTGTACAGTGTGTAAACCAGTGCTGAATTTTGCCCATTGTTAAAAGTTAAAAACAGCAGAAATTATTTTTTTAAAGATGACTAAAGATAAAGGTTATAAATAAAAATGAGAATTTCCATAAAATTGCTGTTAACAATTTTTCAGTCAATGTATTTTAAAACATTTTTATTATAATGGTCAGAAATCCTTTTATCAGCATCAGACTTTGCAAGCAAACTTAAAAATAAAAAATTAATTTATTCACTCTGATGTGTTGGTAGGGTATGGCCTGTGTTGGTCGCACTAAGGAATGCACTATTGTTCCTTCTAACCACTATGGACCTGTACCTGGTGTTCCTGTTGGAACAACCTGGAAATTCAGAGTTCAGGTATGTTGCTTTAGAATTATTTCTAGTTGGGTTTAGGTTGGGCACAAGAATGGTTTTGGTATTGATTGCTGTCATTTTCACTAGGATAAAGTACAATGGGCACATTTAATAGTTCATTCTGGTTTTTGAGATACTACTGGTTGTAGTGATTAATACTATACTTAAAATGGGCAATACCACTGGAATTGGCAATACTTCCAAAACTGGAATGAACTTTTGAAGTGGACCCACTGTAATTAGGACTCATCTTCAAAGTCTCTGATTTCAAGCTCAGGTAGTGTGCTATATGACTAGACTTCAAAAAATGTTCAGTGGTTTTACCACAAAGTGGCATAAATCTTTCTCAGGGGAGACATAACTGATATCAATACCTTCAGTCATTGTTTCCTGTTTTCCCCTGCCTCATCTGACGTTAAGGAATACTCTTGCTAATTAACATAATTTATTTTTGTTTCTCTAGTTAGGAAAGTGCTCGTTTTTTATTTTCAAAATTGGTTAATTCTTTTTCTCCTTCTTTGACTCTCCTAATCTGGACAGAAATAATAATAATTCTATCCACTCCATTTTACTAGAGGCAGAGTTCCTCCTTTTTTCAGGGTGGAGGACTAGCTTTGGAGAACAAAGACAAATGAAAGCCCCTCCTTCTGGCATGTTTGCTGAACTGACTGTCCCTCCCATTATCTCTTTCTCCAAAGAGGAGACCAGATACTTCCTTTTTTAAGTTCAGTGAAGTTGTTTAGCAGGGGACACTTTTTTACTTGTGGAAAACGAGTGTCCTTTTGTTTTTTTAGAGGAATTTTGCATTTTGGAATAGTATGTGGGTCTTGGGGCAAATGCCTGTAGCATCAGAAATTTTATTCCATGCTTATCACTTAGCAACAGTGTTCTCATCTCCTCACCTGCTCATTCAGCCACTAGTTCGGCTTCTTCTTGCTTCTCTGCAGAACAGATTAAGGACGCTCTCTCACTGGTTCAACAGAATGGGTTTGACACCTGACACCAGCCTTTCTTCCTTTTAGAATCACCATCTCGCTTCTAGAACTTGCCAGCCCTGCATTATTGCTAGAAGGTTGTTTGGAATCACATGGGAGATGGAAACAGAGTAGTTCTTGAACCAGCTCTATAAGTCCATTCCTCCACCATAACTTGTGAGACCAAATGCCTAGTGTCATGTAACATGTTTGAATATGAAACATGTAGTTAAAGAACTGCATATACATAGACATTCTCCTTTTCAGAGGGATTAGATTCAAGCCTCTGACTAGGATGTCTCCCTAAGAGTAGATTTCTGGTTCCAGTTGATAGAGGCCTGAAAAAGACTAGAGTAATATTTACTAGTCCTGCCTGAATGGTGGAAAAGAACTAGGCAGAAATATAGTTCTCAGTATCCACTTCTGGATTCCAGCATACTGTTGAAGAATAAATGTCTCAGATTTCAGAAGGCCTTAGGGGTTACTCATGTGGACTATGACCCTCTAGAAGGCACCAAAAGGGGGATTTCCTTCACCAACTGGAAAAAAGGAGCTTGTGGGGAATAGAAGAACTAGGTAAGAGTGCTGTGTTCAGGGCTTCCATCATATCATCTCCTATAAATGTTACACAGTATGAAGTGAGCTTAATTGCCCTGTTGAAGACCAAGGGTATTTATAAATTTATGTTGTGGATGAGTAGGTCATCTTCCTTGGATGGAAATTTGAAGATAGCCATCTTCGTGTCAAATCCTGCAGTTGTTAGAGTTCTCACAGTCTAGTACCTTGCATCTGGGACCCAAGATGATAGTTCACAGGGCCAATGTTCATTAAAAGATTTTCTGGAAATACTATAGAGAGTTGGGATACTACTCCCTCATGTGGGGAGTGGTGACCAGTCTGCTGTAATATAGAGGAAACTTCCAGGAACTCCCTCTAGAAAAAAGAGCTCCAGCAGTGTTTCAGTAAGAGGACAATTAAGTTATATTCTGCCTTTGAAAAATGTTATTTTTCCTTCCAAGCCATTTGGAGTGAACAAGACACTTTTTTTTTTTTTTTTTTTTAAAGAAAACTGGCTAAGACAATAGGCTCCAATAACACATGATCCTATCCTAGAGGACGCTAACAGACCTCAACAGAATATATTATGGAGGCACTGGTCACAGCTCCATGATTAAGGTTGAGTTGAGTTTTGGACTTAAGTATGAATTTGACTTTTTTGTTAGTATGAAAGATTGTATCCTCCCAAAGTTACAGTACTTACTCTTTGAATATAGAATGAAATTTCTGAGAATTTACAAGTAAATCTGTTAATTAGTTTATGAACTGAAATAATTAAAAATTAGGTTAAGAAATTTAGCAGTCTGTGTCAGACCCTTTTTTATCCTTAATGATCTTAATAATGGAATAACACAGATATTTCAACCTTCCCATATAGTCAAAACTCACTGAAATCTTGGGCATATATTATTATTTATTTGTATTACCCTACTGTCAAGAAGCCCCACTTGTGGGCCAGGACCCTATTGTACTAGGTGCTGTACAAACACAGAACACAGTCTCTCTCCTAAGGAGCTTACAGTCTAGTGTAAGACAAGAGACAGCAGTGGCTACAGACAGGGATGAGGGAGCACAAGGAAACTATGAGATAATATTGATCAGAATGTTAGGCAGCATAGCAACTGCCCTAACTGTTGTCACATTTTTCTGTAGGCATCATTGTGAAGAGTTTTAAGAGATTTGAGGGAGAACAATGAGGTAGCTTTGTGGATGTTTATGGGAACCTCTAGCCAAGTATAAGGGGCAGCATGGGCAAAAGCATGAATGTGCTTGATTGAAAACTTAACAAATGGGTGATGCAGATTGGCATCCTTGGTCGATTGGAGGTGGGAGTCAGCATCTTGCAAGTGAATGTAGGGAGGTGATAGGCCAGGAAGGTTCTTGAAAGTGAAGACCAAGTAGTTTATGTTTGATGCGATGGAGAAGGGGGAGCTAGTGGAGTGATGCATAGAGGAGTGACATGGTTATTTCCCTAGCTTATTGCATTAATCTTTGCAACAACATTTGGAATGGAATTGACATGAGTAGGGCAATTTTGCATTTGTCAAGGTCAGAGAAGAGGACGTCACAGTAATCGCAGTGCGAGATAAGTGCCTTGACAAGAGTTTTAGGTATGTGGATGAATGGGAAAAGCTGTATGTCAGAAAAGTTTTTCAGAAAGAACTGGCAAGATTTAAACACAGCCTGGATGTGAAGAGAGAGGATTGAAAAGACATCCAGGTTATGGGTCTGAATGACAGGGAGGACGTTGGTGTTGTCTGCAATGATTGAGGAAGAGGAGAGGGTCTAGAATAGGAGGAAGACTGGGAGTTCTGGTTTGGACATGTGCTTAAACTGATACTGGACATTGATGAGTGAATGTCAGAGAGGCAGGATGAGATATTAGTCTACATTTTGAAGAATTTTTTTAGGATTAGTGGTTGGAGGGTTTTTGCAATTCTTCATAACTGAAAGGGTTCTGCTTGAGAGATTTCTATGAAGTGTTAGCATTCATTTTAAAAGAAGGTATATCCTCTTAGACTCAATAGACTAAGCTCTCAGGCTGCCTTTACAAAAGATGGACACAGCCTCCTTCACTTGCTCCTCACTGTGCTCCTGTCTGCCTCCTGACAACATAAGTAGCCAGGCTACCATTTTCCCTGAGGGAGTAGCATGGCTTCATTCCCATTGGAAACAGTGGGAGGTGAAGGCTTTTACAAAGAGGGTAGCTTAACTGCAGCATAAGGCCCATTGAGAAAAGTAGGAGATAGTGACCTGTGTGTGTGTGAGAGAGAATAGTTTCTTCTTATAAGTATAAGATAATTAAATAGTTTTTAAATAAACTTTTTAACCTGAAACTAATTCTGTTTTATGAAAGAGTTGCTCAGTTGTATAGTTATTTTCATTTGATCCACAGACCTCTTTTTATTTCCTTTGTTTGTAGTGACTATTGTTGCATTTGTTCACAATTATCCTCCTCCTGTGGTTGATTGATGACAGCTGTTGCTTGATACTTCCCATGGACTATAACTGCTGTTCAGAGCAGTGGATCAAATGCAGGAGAGGGGCACAATTAGTTTTCTTATGTGTAATTTTGATTTCGCCTGGTATGTGTCCACTACATTGGATCCTGTCTCTGTTCATCTTGTATTCTTTGTATGTGGCTTAGTGTGAAATTCTCTGTTTTCCTTGAAGCTAGGACAAGAGGGAATGTCAAATGAAACTAAGATGTCACAAAAATTACATATAGACAAAGGTTATATTTGTTTCTTCAGTTCCAGATTGTAACAAGTGGTGTTTTTCGAGTAGTGTCCCTAAGGATGCATCTGCATCCCTGCTGATCAGAGAAATTTTGTAATAGTGTCCGTTGGGCCTGCACATGCCACAAGGCTAGCCAGCGCACGTGGGCTAACTGTCCTCAGTTCCTTATCCACCTCGCCTGGCTAGAGATGGAGCATTTAGTTGTCCATTAGCGGATCATTAAGTTAATTTTCAGTTGTTAATCTTTATTTTGCAAATCTCCTAGTTCGCTTATCTTATCTTTTATTTGGTCCTGCCTTTTAAAAAAAAAAAGAAAAAAAGAAAATACTTTTTGTTGTACCTCGATCCTGGTTTGGGGGAACCCCTCTGGACAAGGGTATGCCCAGCTCTCTGGGCTTCAAGAAGTGTTGCGCTTGCAGCAAGACAATCCCAGTCACAGACAAGCACTCGCAGTGCATTTGTTCTCTGGGTGAAGGCTACAATCAAAGCAAGTGCTCCCTTTGCCAACAACTCTGACCAAGATCTCACAAAGACAGAGAGCTTTGCCAGAAGATCATCTTTATGGAGGTGGCACTCCAATCACAGCCCTCGGGCAGGCATGAGTCTTCCCCGCAACCTTCTACTTCAAAGGATAGCAGGTTGAAAAGATGGTCAGGGGATTCCTCTCATAAATCGAGGAAGAGAGCCAGGAACCCCCTTAGCAAGCTCAGGAATAACTGAAAGCGATTTCCATCTTGCTTGATATCCGCTGTCTTCGTCGCTGGCACTGAGACAATCCTAGGTCTCCCACCAACTATCTGGCATCACTGCTAAGCGCATGGGCACCGAAGCTGCGGTACACAAAGACAAGGGCAAACGATACTCCCGGTATATGATTGGTCTCGGTACCACCAGAAACACTGGCCCATTCAGCACCAGAGAGGTCAGCATGTGCAAGGTCCCTATCATTGACACCGAGGCACTCAGTACTGACACACTTCCAACAGTCCAAAGACCAGGTAATCTTAGAGGACCCCGACTCTCTGCACCTCGTTACCGGAGCTCCAGAACCATGCTGCAGCTGCTCAAGTGGAAGCTTCCATTGGCCATATCTTGCCCTATCTCTGTCGAGCAAAGGATTGCTCTGTCGAGCAAAGGATCCATGTACTTCCAACAGGCTCCATATGGGACCCATTACCAACAGGGTCCTGGGATGTGCTGTCAGATGGCACTGCCACCATCCTGGTATGAGTACCTGCACTAGGCCCTATGCCACCGCAGAGGCTATATTGGGACCCCTGGGCAGCGCACTGACAACCAGCTTTGGGAGCACAAAGTGTGGCCCCGGATCCCCCAAGACATGCTCCATCAGCCACGGCACCGTGAGACTCAATCCAAGACACGGAGGAGCAAGAAGAGGAAGCAAAGGAAAAGGCCATACTTAAGGTCCCAGGACTTGTATTTTGGGTATTTCTGTTGTTTGTTCTAGAAATGCCTCCACCTCCTTTTCCTGATTTGGTGATCTATAGTAAACCCCTTACCATGATATCACTCAGATTTTTCCACTTTTAGCTTTACCCAGTGATTTCATCTGGTCTGTTTCTCATCTCCTTCTGGACCTCAGAACAAATATATATTATGTATTCTTGATGTATAATGCAACACCACCTCTCTTTTTCTCTACCTGTTCTTCCTCAACAAGTTATACCTTTCTATACCAATATTCCATTCAATATTTATCCCACCAAGTCTGTGATGCCAATTATTCTGTAATTTAGTTTATGTATTAATACTTCCAGTTCTTGTTTACTCCCCATACTCTTTGCATTTGTGTATGGACATCTAAGATGTTGAATAGATTCCCTCACTGATTTTACTCTCGCTCCTATGGCCTTATTATAATTTTTCCATGTTCCTCTGCCTCAACATCTAGTTGTCATTTGAGGCTTTTGTCACCTGTCACCTTTTAACTTAGTTTGAAGCTCTTCTCAGTAGATGCATGAAGGTTGTCAGGTTGGTGCATGAAGATCCTTTCTCCTTCTTGGTCAGGTGGACTCCATCACTTCCCAACAGACCTCCTTCCTAGAACAGCAACCCATGGTCGAGGAAACCAAAGCTTTCCCATTGACACCATCTGTGCAGCGATGCATTCATCTCCAGGGGGTGTGTGTCTCTACTTAGGCCCTTACCCTCAACCTGGTGGATGGACAAGAACCCAGCCTGTCTTCCCCCACTTCTTCATCCTCAATCCCAGAGCCCTATATTCTGAGCTGCTCAGGGTCATACCTTACAGTATAATCACAGCCCATGTGGATGAGTAGTATGGGATAGTGGTCAGGGGGATGGATTAGTCTTGGCAACCTTTCTGTGACATCTCTGATATGGGCTCCAGGTGGAAAGGACACCTCTGGGACTGTCAGATTGGCAGATGGATGTCTCAGTACCCCTCAGAAGCTGGTCTCTGACCACCAGCACCCTGTGCTTTCTCCTTTATGGGTGTGGTGGATGTGAGCCTCCCAGTCTTGGGAGATGGTGGCTTGTCCTCCTTAGCCTTTAGGGTCCGCTCCTTACTTCCTGTTGCCAGTACAGCATACTGGTTCTTGACCGTGATGGATGGGGGACTTGATGGGTGCGTGAAGCTCTGTCGGCTGCCCGAGATGGTCAGGAGCCAGTCTTCTCTCTGTAGAGCTGCCAGTTCTTCTTCCTCCTTTAGTGCTGCTGTAGTCATCTGAAGTTAGTTAATATCTTCTGTCCCATGTGTTTTCATGTGTGTCCTATCAATTAAATCCTCATGCTCCTAGATGCTGTGCAGATGAGCTACTTCCTCCTGCTGCTTACCTGCCTGCTTCCTGAGTGACTTCACCAACAGATACCTCTCACACCAGGGGGTTCCCACACTAGGTTATAGTCCAGGCAAGTCAAGTCAGGGTCAGGGTGGAAGCCTCTCATTAGGATGCCTTTCTGGCAGGGGCCCCCACAGATGCAGACAGAGGAAGTGCTAGCAGTGGTGTTGGTGAGACACCATTTCCCTCCTGTTGTGGGTTCTTCCCTATAGAGTAGCTGCAAGTCAGGGTTGTGTTGTTTTCTTTCCTTATCTCCCTATTGTCCTTTGTTGGCAAACTCAACTAGCTAATTCTGTTAGTCTCACTAGCCTCGTGTTTTACCAGCCCCTGGAAGCTAGCATGCTTTTTAAAGCTGGGGCACCACAAAAAGCTGGAATGGGTGACTCAGCCCTTCTCACTCAGCCACCTTTAATCACTGCTGCCCAGGGTGCAGAACAACAGTAAATTAGGCACTAAACTGGCTTTGTGACTCTTTTTGTGAATCAATTATGCAGGACATTGGGTTTACCTATCTGCCTTCCAGTGTCACAGCTCTACGTTGTCCTGGCATCTTTCTGGGTGAATTTTTAGTCCTCTCCCTCTCGCTTTTCCTCCTAAAAGTACATAAAACCTTTTCTCCTCAGGCAGTTTCATATTAACCTTTTATACATATACCTTCATATAGAATTATACTTCATTAAACAATAAATGAATTGTTAAAAATGAATATTGATGGCCAGTTGCTTCAAGAAGTTATTTTAAAAATCTTCTCTATTAATTTTATAACCCAAGGTGAGTGAAGCAGGCGTTCACAGACCCCATGTTGGCGGAATCCATGGGCGCAGTAATGATGGAGCTTATTCACTTGTGCTGGCCGGAGGATTTGAAGATGAAGTGGTATGTTTTTATCCAAACCAATGTAAAGACTTTTTTGCTTTATGTATGTGGAGCATTAAGTTCATTGATGGTCCTAAAGTTAGCACTCATAGACAAGTTGTGAGCTCACAGAATAATAAATACTAACCGTTATTTAGCTTATTTGTTTTAACGTCAAGAAAATGAATGTTGAAAAAGTATATCCTTAAAGTATACTGTTATCTATCATGCTCTCATGCAAAGTACTTTAATTACAGCTGAATTTTAGTTTACTCACAAAAGCTAATAATTAATATTCTTATGTAGTCTGGATTTATTACCAGCATTTAAAATCTGATGAGCCTGTGTCAGCGGGCTTTATAAATTATACATTTTAGATCCTGCCCTGATCATCATCTTTATTACTCTCCAAGTTAACAAAACTGACTGTCAAGCAGATAATATCCACATCCTTAATCTTGAACTTTTGGCAGTGATACTTCTAAAATCACCACAGATCTTAATTTTAGTGAGGCTAGGATAAAAGACACAAGGTCCGATCCTGAGATGTGCAGAAGGTTCTCATCTCCCATTGATTTAACTGAGAGCTGAGGGCCCTCACTACTGCACAGGAAAATGTTATCACTTTGGATCGTTGTGCTCAAAAAAAGATGTTGGGAAATTTCTACATTGGTGACCAATACATATCAACATCTAAATAGAGTAAGCAAGCTGTATGAAGTGTTAGTCTTGTCTGTCCTTTCTTTTCACGAACCTGAACAAGATAAGTGTGTGAATAGACTGTTTTCTGTAATCAAAATAATGTTTACACAGGGTACCCCCCTCCTGCAGCTCTTATGCCATCAGGCGGAATTCTGAATCATGCAACAGGTGAACATAAAGCAGTAAGCATCCTGTTTTTTTAAAAAAGTAGGCAGCTGTTAATTACAAGGGAAAAGGCATTAGACAAGGAAATGAAATAAACATCCTAAATAGCATCAGAATGTTATGTATTCTTTGCCAACAGCGCTTACCCAGCTGCTGCCGCTGCGGGAGTTTGCCTCCGAAGGCATCATTGTCTCTCTGTTGGAGAAGTCACATGAGGAGGTACTTGGTGTTGGAACATTACTACATCCCTGGAATCAACCCCAACCCAAGCCCCAGGGCACACGGCCATGGCATCCTAATGAGTCTGCTGCTATATAGTCATAGCTGGGTATCTGGGGATGCTATTACTTCTATTCTTTTTTTGACAGTGGTATAGATGTTAGACGAACTAATCCCTACTGCCTTTTATTCTTTTCTTAATATAGAATAAGCTAATTTGGAGCCTTGTTATCCCTTGCCCTATCACCAAACTGATGGTGTGGCCAGGTCCTACTGCAGATACTGGTACTCCAGTAAAGTCATACTCTTGGGGGCTTTATAGTTGGGAAGGAGCAGAGGGGAAGGGGAAAAATACTACAGCTGCTATTCTCAAGTGTTTGTGTAACTGCCAGACTTGGTGCCTTTAGGCTTAGTTTCTGTAGCTCTTTAATTCAGGATACAGAGGAAAAGATCTTGTTTGAGTGCATGTTTAGTAATAGTGCTAATTTTCTCTTTAGTAACTACTGCCTGCCACCAACCCACCCAGACCCATTTTCTGTGGATTTCCAGATGACTTCCACCTTCCCATTTTTCTTGGAGAGAGAAAATTCAAACTCCTTTCTTGTCACTCTCCTGCATACCACCAACCCTTCCCCCAACAAAACATTTAATTAAAAATTAATGTAGAGGCTTGGACTCCTACCCCAACCATTCACTAAACAGGACCAAAGAAAGGCTGATGAAGAGTCCAACAGGACTAATCACATGAGCATAGTTACTTATCACTCAGTCCTGTAAAGACTTATAAATGAATATTAGAGGCTATTTTACGACTTGTTTGTAGTATTTTTCAAATGGTTTCTCCTTGGTTAACCTCCAAGACTCTTTTCCACACTCTCCTTGTGCTTATCACGTGGGTGAGATTTGGCTTGAAAAACATGTTGCAGGAAGTGAAATTATCCTCTGGCTTTCAGTTCTTATCTTTTTATGATGCACAACTGAAAGTATTCAATTTTGCAAATACATAAACGTGTAATGTTGGTCACATAAATCATGCTGAGTTTAGTGAATAAAGTTACTTAGTTGCATCAATGCAGGATCAGGTTCCAAATTTAGAAGAGGTTTCATTTGCTTTTTCGAAATGAGCAGTAACTGAAACGTAACAGTTTTGCTTCATATTTTAATTTATCATAAAATTACATGCATCTAAAATGTTTGCATATTGATATTTTTCTTGGGAGTGTCTAACCTCATAATTTAAGGGAAAGGAGTTAATTTGCTTTTGCTGTTCAATTTACGATACACTTATTCTAGTTCCCTCTGATTCATATTGTTAGATTTGTTAAAAATGAGAATCTTTCAGTCCCATTTTGGTATTTTAAGGAATCTAGAACACTAACTTGAAGAAATTATTACAGAATTTTTTCATGGATTTGAGTAGTCTGAGAACTACTTTCATTATGGATCAATGTTTGTCAGGAGCCAGTATGAAACTTAGACATTTCTAGTTACTGTGAAGTTTGGGATCAGAATCTTCATGATTTATTCCTTTTGAAGCAACTGCTGAATAAGAATTCAACATCCTCTCCTTTTGAGATGCAAAATTGTCAATCTAGTTTTTGCAATCTGTTTTCGTGGCTTCCTTGTACGTTTACATACTTTTTGAGTTAATATTAAAACTGATGTTTGCTTCCTCTCAGTGTATGGCTTTCAAGCTGGATTCTTCAGCTGGTCTTGAGGAAGTGTTGATTAAGATGGTGAATTTAAGTACTGATTCTGTGTCATCAGTTTAATCTGAATGAATGTTGTTTTTCCCTCAAGCGGACTCGCTTATTTCCATTTATGTGATTGGCAGGACTGTTGTTGAGTTGCAGAAACTTTTGGAGAGCTGTGTGTGTTGAGGCCACTTACCTCTCCCTCCTCATGTGGGCAGTTCTCAGAGTATTAGAGAAAGCGTGCCCCCAACTGCTCCTGGGTTCCTTCTTAATTGCCAAAGGCTCAGCAAGCTCATATCACACACTTCTATCTCTTCACGGCTACTTTAATTTTAGTTAGATTCTCAATTAATTAACACAGGTTTCTTAATTTAAGAACAATTTCTTAATTTAAAAACAAAGAAATGTTACCAATGTGGCATGGGTGTTATCTGGATCCACATAGAGCAGGAGGGATGCCAGACCCAGCTGATGGGGAGGCTTTTCAAGTCTCAGAAATTAAGTCTGGCAATGTGTAAATCCACTCTTGACTTTGGAGCTTCACTAGCCAAGTGGCTGTATTTCCAGCTCATGCAGCATCCAGGTCCATGGTCTTAATCTGACTGACAAAGCCCAGTGCTGAGGTTCCAGCACAGTGTACACTGCAACGGGGTCCTGGGATCAGTCCAGGTCAACCTAATCCAGCACTGAAATTACAGCATTGTTGACATGACACTAAGGTCCCTGGCTGTACCTGGGTAAACCTAGTCCTGCACAGAGGTCCTGGTGCAATCAGCATGGTGCTGAAGTCCCAGAATCCCTGTTTGTAGACCTAGTTCATTGCTGAGGTCCAGGAACTGATGACATGCTGACAAGGTTCTGGCACCATCAATTTCAGTGAATCAGAAGTGGTTTGGTGCCCACTATAAGGTCCCCAGATCCCTTTAGGTTGACCAAGTCAGTTGCCTAGGTTCTGGCACCATAAAATGTGGTGCAGTACTTGATGAAATCATCAGGTGCCCCCTTTGTATGTGGCATTAACATCCTCACAACAGTCTGAGTCGTTCAAGTCCAAATCTAAGGATTTGGCATTATTGACTGGTGTACCACTTGCTCGTATTGATCTACCACCAGTATAAGTGATGTTTGATCTCTGGATCCATCTGGATTGACTCTATGGTGCTGAGGATCTGACACAATTGACTGGTGAAACACTTGCATGAAGTGATTGGGTGCACAGAGTAAACAGTGTGGGGTTAAGGGTCACTTACTCAGCAGATGGGTCTAACAAATATTTATTAAGGCAAAAACATTCAACGATCAATTACTCACAAATGGGAAGCTTATCAGAACAATCTCATCACGGTTGCCTCCAGCACCAGACAATACAGCTTCAACCACCATTTGTTACACAAATTTATTTATAATTTTTTTTGTCTTTTTTTTATACGTATGTGTTAGTCTCTCATTTTGATATTAATTCCCCTCCTCCATCAGTACAGGCTTAGTGTTAGTTCAAATCAGTCTTTTCTAGCTTTCGTTACATTATCTTTTCTTGTTCTCAGACGTGATTGCTCTGTAGTTTCTTACACATGCATAACATTAAACATGATTACTCTGCAATTTCTTACACCTACACAGTTCTTATGTTTACGCTGTTAAATGTTATCAGAATAGACTCTTAAAATCCATGGCAGGCTTCAGTCAGGCCTAAATATGCCTTCATTCCTAACAAGTGGTACTAATGTCCTTGGTTCCATTGATGCCAAAGATACAGCAGCATGACTCGCAAACCACTGGTTGAAGTGGCTCTGTACTCAGCTCAAGTGGCAGTAGGATCCTCAGATCCATCTGAGTTAATATAGTTTGATACCAAAGATACACAATGTTAACTTACATAAACCACTGCTCAAACTGGTTTGGTGTCCACAATGCCCAGGTCTCCAGCTTTGCACAGTTCATCCAGGTCCAGTGCTGCTACTGTGGACTGTCTCTGAACTACCACTTAGTGGAGGGATGTTATACCTTACATAAGTTTCAGGAGAGTGTCCTGATTTGTCAAAATCTGCTTACTCTGGTGCTGAAGGTGCAGCTATCCTTGATTGAATCCTGAGGATCCAGCACCGCAGGTTCAGAAGAATCACATGCAATGAGGCTCTGTGTCAAGCATAAGTGATTAGAGGTCGCCAGATCTGTCTAGATAGATTGAGGGTGGTGCTGAGAACTGGACACCATCGACTCTCTGTTTATAGCGATGATGCAGTCCCATGATTGTTTGTGTTCTACTGAGTCAGCATCCTTACATCTGGGTTTTCTTTTCTGGAATCTTTCCAGTGCCAGATGCTTTGTTCATGTAATCTCAGTAGTCAAGTGATACCTGTTGTTAATTCCCAGGACCTGCAGAGATAGTCAGCTGAGGCACTAGGCATTCCTTTTGTGGGAGTTCCTCCAGATGAACTGTTCACTTTTCCAGGCCAGGGTTCGGAGAAGAACCTGACGTGCCCTTTGTCATCTCTGAGAACATTTCAGCTGCCTTCCCTAACCAAGGAGTCCTTGAATGCAGAGATGCCTTCATCACTGAAATCTTGGAAATCCATTCTTAGGCCTAGACTGAGGATGATTTGGTAGCTAGTGGGTCTCATTCAGTGCCACACCTCTTTGGTTCCAAAAATGACTAAGACTTCTAGTACAGTGTTAATGGCCTGAGTTTGAAACTGCCTGAAGCCATTACTGCCTAGAAACATCAAGGGTCCAAACAACAGTGGTAGTGCTTTGTTAATGAAGATGGGCCATAATGAGGTTTTCTGGAGTCCACTGCATGAGCCTCTGTTGATGCCAGATCACTGGATCTTCTTCTCCGATTTATGTGCAATCAACTATACAGGACGTTACCTGACCTTCCAAGAAGCAACACTTTAAAATTTTTAAAAGGGCAGCCAGTCCTGGGAGCACGCGGTCTTGGCCCTGAAAGTCTCTGTTCTAATTAGACTGAGTCTTCTGGTGCTGCATTTCGGATGCTTTAGTCCTGGAACCTATTCTGCTGCAGTACTAGAATTACTTTGGATTTTCCTCCTCTGTTTAAGCCTAGCAGGCAATCTGCTTCAGGTACAGGTGCCTCAGGATGGTTCTCATTGTTTTAAATTTACTTGAACCTGAGCACTCAGATAGTGGCCTTGTCTAATGCAAAAGCACTTTATTTGTAAATTTGGGATTCTCAATTGAGATTATAAACTCCAACTGCTCAGAATTTTTGGTGTTCAGTGCTGTTCCTTGGCTGCAAAGTAGTGAAAATTGTGTGTGGTTGGTGCCATTTCCCCTTGTATACCTTCATAATCCTCCATGAGAAAAGAGAGAGGGGTGGGTGAATTATCCAAATGGAAATTTCTCTTTAGAAGACTTTTCAGCTCAGTGTCAGGAGGCACCAGTCTCAGACATGAGACTATGTAGAGGACACTCTTGAAGAACAAGTTACCTGTAAGTAACCTCTCTTTATGGATTGTGACAAACAGCTTTCTTTAGGAAAAAAAAATTAGCTCCTCATAAATTCCACAAGAAAGAGGAAGATGTGTTTTTTCCCCCCCCTCTTTTGCTATCTTGTAGATGTTGTTTTATATTAAATGAAGGAAACTAGTTTGAGGATCCAAAATTTTGGTGTAATGCTCTTTTAGGTCTCTAACAGCTCTTCTTGTCCAAATTTCAGGACTTCTATTTGTCCTGATCCTCCTTGAGCTCACCTACCAAATCTGTACAGATTATTCAAATCTATATTTCCACTCCTGACTTGTTTACATCCATCCAGTCCTGCATCTAAATTTGTCTGACATCTCTCTTTGAATGTTTAGTTGTCAATGTAAATTTACAAGCAAAAACTGAATTTTTCTCTTCCTGTGACCAACCTATTTTTCTATCACTATCAACAATACAGTCATCATCCTTGTCATTCAAGCCTATAATCTGGCCCTGGTCCCTTGCCCCACATGCATAAATCTTGTTCTCTTTAGGATCCATCCTTTCTATCAATACAATGTCTAAAACTCTCAGCCAGGCTGTTGGCATTTCCAGTCTCAACTACTGCAACATACTCTCCAACCTCCCTAACACTTACATTGCTTTCTTCCAATCCATACAAAATGCTGGTACTAAAATCATGTTGCTTGCCTCTTGTTTTGTTCAAGTCTTCCCCATATTTGAATCCCTTCCCTGCCTGGCTCCTCCTGTGCATCAGAACAGCTATACTGTTCAGACCAATGGTCCATCTAGCCCAGTATCCTGTCTTCTGACAGTGGTCTATGCCATTTGCTTCAGAGGGAATGAACAGATCATTCTATGATTGCTTGTTCTATCTCCTGTAATCCATTCCCAGCTTCTGGCAGTCAGAGGCTAGGGGCACTCAGAACATGGGATTGCATTCCTGACCATCTTGGCTAATACCTGTTAATGTACTTATCCTCCATGAACTTACCTTGAATATTTTTGACACGCTATATGGTTTTGGCTTTCATAATATCCCCTGGTAACAAGTTCCACAGGTTAACAGTTCATTGTATGAAGAAGTACTTCCTTTTTTTGTTTTAAACTTGCTGCCTATTAATTTCAGTGCGTGACCCAGGGTCCTTGTGTTATGAGAAGGAGTAAATAACCCTTACTTATTCACTTTCTCCACACCTTTCGGGATTTCATAGACCTTTATCATTTTTCCCCCTTAGTTGTCTCTTTTTCCAAGACGAAAAGTCCCAGTCTTTTTAATCTCTTCTCTTATGAAAGCTGTTCCATACACTTAATCATTTTTGTTGCCCTTCTCTGTACCTTTTCCATCCTTTTTGAGATGAGTGACAAGAACTGCACACAGTATTCAAGGTGGGCATACCATGGATTTATATAGTGGCATTATGATATTTTCTGTCTTAATATCTATCTCTCCCTAATGGTTCCTAACATTCTGTTAGCTTTTTTTGACTGCTGCTTCACATTGAGTGGATGTTTTCAGAGGACTATTCACAATGACTTCAAGATCTCTTTCTTGAATGGCAACAGCTAATTTAAATCCCATAATTTTGTATGTATAGTTAGGATTATTTTTCCAATGTGCATTACTTTGCATTTATCAACATTGAATTTCATCGGCCTTTTTATTGTCCAGTTTCGTGAAATTCCTTTGTAACTCTCCACAGTCTGCTTTGGACTTAACTATCTTGAGTAATTTTGTATCTTCTGCAAATTTTGCCACCTCACCATTTACCCTTTCACATAATTTATGAATATGGGACACCACTGTTTACCTTTCTCCATTCTGAAATCTGACCATTTATTCCTGCCCTTTATGTCCTGTCTTTTAGTCGGTTACTATGAGAGGACCTTCCCTTTCATCCCATGACTGCTTACGTTGTTTAAGATTCTTTGATAAGGGACCTTGTCAGAGGCTTTTTGAAGGTCCACTGGATCATCTTTGTCCACATGCTTGTTGACCGATTCAAGAATTCTAATATATTGGTGAGACATAATTTCCCTTTACAAAAGCGGTGTTGACTTATTCCCTGCCAAATCATGTTCATCAATGTGTCTGATAATTCTGTTCTTTACTATAGTTTCAACTAGTTTGCATGGTACTGAAGTTTGTTTTTTTGACCTGTAATTGCCAGGATTGCCTCTCGAGCCTTTTGTGAAAGTGGGGTCACATTAGCTATCCTCCAGTCATCTGGAACAGAAGCTGATTTAAGTGATAGCATACCACACTTAGTAGTTGTACAATTTCATATTTGAGTTCCTTCAGAATTCTTGGATGAATATCATCTAGTGCTGGTGACTTATTACTGTTCAATTTATTCCAAAACCTCCTCTACTGACATCTGAATCTGGGACAGTTCCTCAGATATGTCCTTTAAAAAGAATGTTTCAAGTGTGGGGATCTACCTCTGCAGTGACTACTGACACAGAGAATACATTTAGCTTCTCCGTAATGGCTTTATCTTTCTTGAGTGCTCGTTTAGCATCTCGATTGTCCAGTGGTCCCCACTGGTTCTTTAGCAGACTTCCTGCTTCTGATGTACTTAAAATTTCTTTTACTGTTAGGTTTTTAGTCTTTATCTAGTTGCTCTTTGGATTCTTTTTTGGTCAGCCTAATTATACTTTTACACTAGACTTGCCAGAGTTTATGATTCTTTCTATTTTCCTTAGTAGGATTTAAATTCCAATTTTTAAAGGATACCTTTTTGCCTCTAACCACTTCTTTTACTTTGTTGTTTAGCCATTATGGCACTTTTTTGGTCCTCTTACTATGTTTTTTAATTTGGCGTATGCATTTAATTTGAGTCTCTATTGTGGTGTTTTTAAAGTTTCCATGCAGCTTGCAGGCATTTCACTTTTGTGACTGTACCTTATAATTTCCGTTTAATGCAACTGCATCAAATTCAAGCTTTTTTTTTTCAGTCTTCAGAGCCCTGCCTAACTGTCCCTCCCTACTTATTTTTCTTATTTTGTGTCACTTCCTATGACCTCTGTTCCACCAGTAAGGCCATCTCACCTGCCTATTTCTCAGCTGTTGCACAAATATCTCCTTGCCTTCTTCCACAGTGCCCCTATGCACGGGAATGTCCTTCCTGAGTTCATTCACAAGAGCCTACCCTCAGCATACTTGAGTCCCTCCTGAAGACTGTTAGGTGTCAGACCAGCTGCTGGCCAGTTCCCTGACTACTTCTGCTGCTAGGCATCCAGTGAGCCAGTTGTACTGCCTTGGAATTGAGAGAGATAGCCACAGCACCTGATTGGCTCCAGTTTAGCAGCCCTGCTTCTAAGCCTGGCAGCAACAATTAGTGGCTGTTCAACATATACCATGACCACAGCTGTGCTTTCCTGCTCCTTCTTCCAGCCCTTGTTCCAGTCCCTGCTCTGACCTACTCTAGCTTGTTTCCAGCCCATCCTCCTGCCTTGTTCCCATCCTGCTTCAGCTTTATTTCCAATCCTGTTCCTGCTCCACCTACTGCCTGCTCTAGCTCCAGCCCCTGTTCACCATCTTGGCTTCTGACTTCAATCCTCAGCTCCACCTTTGGGTTATGACTTTGGGTTACCCTCTGGCTCTGGCACTTGGCTTCTGTCCCTCCAGTACTGACCCCCAGCTCATTCCTGCACTCTGTCCCCCTGAACTCAGCTCTAACTGGAAAGCCAAACTATCCTTCAGCCAGTAGGTCTGACTGCCCTCAGCCTGGTTGGTCACACAGAGTCACTTCTGCTGTGTCAAATCTAGCTGATATACTGTCAAAGTACACAATTTAAAAAAAAAATATTAACTTTGTATTGCCAGTACTTTGCCAAGCACTACCTTAACTGCTCTACTTCTGTATTGAACGCTTTCCCCTTAAACTTTCTGTCTTTGATGGTGAACTCCTCCGATCAGGTACTTTGCCTTATTTGCTGCTTGGAGAATGGATAGCACATTGTGGGCACTACCAAAAACAAAGAAATTTCAATTTCAGGTAAAAGTTAGTCAACATTTAGAAAGCCTCATGTAATAATTTTCTTTTTTACTTCTAGATATATGTGTGTGTATTTATGCTGGTCATCCCTTTTCCACAATGCTAACTTTGCTAACTTAGTACAAACCAGAAACTTCTTGTGAACAAAATAAGACCCAGATTTTATAGGTTGTTCAGAAGAACGCTGATTAAAATCGATCTCTCAATTTTCGTAACAAATAAGTGCTTTGCAGTATTGGGAAGTTTAAGAATAAATCCATTTCCTCTTTTTTGGTTCTGAAGTTTATGAATATCAAATAGTGGCTGCCTTTTTCCATCATATAGACCATGCTTTTATGGTCTTATGTTAACTATCATTAGTGCATGCTAACAATATGATGCATGCAGAGTAGAAGGTCTGCTACTGTCAGTAAATAGGGATACCAACAGGCTCCAGCAAATTTTATAAATTAACTGAGTCATCCAGACTTTCTGATCTGAAAGCTTTGCAATGTAGAATTAGCTCTGAGCTTTTGTTAGGAAATCTATTACTCAGCTTTGGTATTCAAATAGCATATTTTATTATTACTTCTAACAAAGTCTGCTTATTTATCTAGTTCTGTGTCTAGATTGAAGACTTAACTTTGAAATTTGGGCAAACTATACTAGAGAAAAATTGGAGTGAGTAACAAGAAAGAGACTAAAATCTGAGTCATGGAGAGTTAAGCAGTAAAAGAATCAAAATTAAGTATATAACAGAGGAACAAGATTGAAATAATTAGGTTTGATTTAATGTATGCCATGATTCACCATATTATAGTAAGAGAAAATCAGATCATCTGAAGTTCTGAATGCCTCATATAAGGTGCTGAGTACCCTCAGTTCCCAATTTGGTAGTTGTGGGAGCTTATTCTTCACTGAATCTGCTCAGCATCTCACAAGATTGTACCCATCTTAAGACAATGCAGAATTTATGTGGTGCAGAGGTGAATTGGAATTAAAATGTATGTTATACCTTATAGTCAGGACAGTTAAGTTGGAACTTTACAAAGACAATATAAGGAGAGAGAAGGCTTAAAGAGAAGACCAGGAGATGCCAAAGAGAAGTTCTAGCCAATGACAAAAAGTGCTGCATGAAGAAAGCTATTTCAAGCTCTGGAAAGTGCAGGAACAATAAGGAATGGATGAGTTACATATTTAAGGTGGGAAAATAAGACTGTCCAATTTTTTTGGTCTTATTAGAGTACATCCAAAATACATAATACAGACATTTTTTAAAGAAAGACTTCAAGCCTCCCACCCATAGATTTATAATGTAAAACTGCTTCCTTTGACATCTCATCTTTAGAAACTACTTCTTCGAGTGGTGTCCCTATGGCTGGTCCATGCTAGGTGTCTTTGCATTCCTGCACCTCATATCGGAGACTTTTGGTAGCAGTGTTTGATCCGCACATGCAATCTCCCCGTCTTGCACTCTGCTTTGTTGCTGTATAGTGTTGTGCGAGCAAACTGCCCTTCCCTTTCAACTGCCCTTGGCCTGAGATAGTCTGAGAGTCTTAGCAGAACCTGTTGTTTTTTCTTACTAGTTTTTCCGTAGTAGTAATAGAGTTTGTTAGTGTTAAAACTTCCTTCTTCTCTTTTCATTTCTTTAAAAAAAATAACTATTCTACCAAGTGAAATAATTTTATCTCTTTAGTATAAATTAGATTTCCCTAGCTCTTCCCATTTGGGAAGTGAACCCTGAAAAGGGTATGCCCAGCTCCCCTGGATTTAAATGTTGCCTCTCCTGTAAGGAGGCCATTCCTGTCAGCGACAGCCATTCCTGTCTTCACTGCCTCAGAAAAGCACACATGCCTCAGAAGTGCATGTTTTGTTTCAAATTAAAATCCAGAACCAGAAAGCGCCATGAGCTGAAACTAAGACTGCTCAGAATGGAAAGCTCACTCCTGTTGGGCCCAGGACCTACCCTGTTCAACAGTCCCTGTCAACATCGTTGGATCAACACTCTCCAATGACTTCAAAGAGGAACTCCTTAGATTCTTCTTAGAAAATCTTGAAAAAGTAGCACAAGTTCCCCAAGGAGGAAATTGGCTAAGAGAAAGAGGTATCTCATTATCGACCAACCCACTATTAGGTGCCTATCATGCTGCAGGATCCTCCAGAACTGGTATCACCAGTAAGCCCAAAGACCCTAAGCGGGCAGGCTCTGTCAGAATGGTACTGTTGTGGGAAATGAGTAGCAAAGAAAGACCCAGCTCATCTAAAATGGCACCAATGGAGTATTGTATACAATTGGTACCAAGTGTGCTGGCACTGCAAAAGGCTACTGTGACATCTGCTGGGCATTCATCAGAATACTGGGGGCTTCCGGTACCAACACTTCAACGATGTCTACTTGACTGACTTTAGTGGTACTAGTGGCTGTACTGGTACTGCAGGAATTTCGGTTTCCCAAAGACTTGATGGTCTTGGAGATGCCTGAATCTTCATTATAGGCATTGACATAACCACGGTATGGGTTACCCCCAGGCCCACAAACTTACATGAGGTATCAAAACAATCTGCTCCACCCAGTCAAGCAACGACAAGGAAGATGTGGGGATGACCTGTACTTAGTGATTGTCCAGAGTTCTCCATTACAACACCAGGGAGCTAGCCAGATGGAAAATCATGTACGTTCAATCTACCACCAGAGTAGGAGAGCCCAACCAGTTGATATGGACACTCTTATATGCCCCCACCCCTGCCCTTTCCACCACCTCAGTGGCTATTTTGGGACCAATAGACAGCATAAAGACAACAATTTTTGAGGACCTGTAGCATCACCCAGAGAGATAGAGGAAGGTGATCTCCTTAAGCTTCAATAGTCAGTCCCCCTGAAGGAGACTTTTGAGGAACAGGATGAGAGACTTGACAAGGAAGCCTCTTTGTGACATTTCCTCATGATCATATTCATGCCTCCCCCACCAATTGTAGCAGATGACTTCAAACAATTTTAAGACCTCTTTAAGAGAGTAGCGGATACCCTGCAAATCCCGCTTGAAGAAGTCAGAGTTGCAGCACAAAGTGCTTGACTTCCTACAGCCATCAGCAGCAGCAAAGAATGGCACTCTCCATCAACGAGGCGCTGCTTAATCTGGCAAAAATTATATGGCAGACACCAGCCACAATATCCCCAAAGACAAAAAATATTATGTGCCCTCTAAAAATGGGGACTTTTATTTTCTCATCCATCCCCCAATTCACTGGTGGTCAATGCTATTAATGAACGTGGCAGACAGCATCATGCTAAAACGACAGCATTATGATAAGGACTGGAAACACCTGGATATATTTAGATGTAAATCATATTATTTAGGATCGCTTACTATATTATTCAGCGACACTACAATTTGGGATCGGTGACTATCAAGCCCTCATGGCAAAATACAACCCATACCAATTAAATGCCTTTATTGAATGTGTCCCTTCGAATCAGAAAATAATCTCCTGGAATTGCTCTGTTGAGGGTCAGCTCCTTGCAAGGACAGCATTGCAGGCTTCACTGGATGTTGCCGATACAGCTATTCATTCCATCTCTGTGGCGGTTGTCATGAGGAGAACATCTTGACTTCATCTCTCCTGCTTTCCAAAGGAGACACATAGTGGAGGACCTCTCTTTTGAGGGATCTAAATTGTTTGTGGAAAGAACGGACAAATCCCTCCTCACATTGAAAGATTCTAAGGCCACATTCCATTCTCTGGGTATTTATAGTCCTGCCCAAAAGGAAGACTCAGTAAGTACCAGAAGGCACAGAGAGCCATCCTACTCACTTTCCTCCTCTCCAGAGGCATTAGGATCCTCAAAGGAAGAGAGAGAGATTACAAAAACAGAGACCCACTGCCACTCAGTCATCAACATTGCAACCTTCTACATTCAAACAATAATTTTGGTGTGTTGGTTGAGGCTCAAAGTTACCATGCCCAATCTCATTTGCTCCAGCAATCCAAACATCTCTACCAATTCGGTGACCATCTTACTCATTTTTATCAAAACTGGGAGCGTATAACCTTGACAAGTGGGTACTAAAGATTATTGCCAAGGGATATTCAATGCACTTTACCTTTCTCGCTAGTGCCTTTTACGTGAGGAAATGAACCATCTCCTAAAACTAGGTGCCATAGAACCAGTTCCTACCCAACACCGAGGGAAGGGTTTCTGTTCCAAATACTTCCTGATTCAGAAAAAGAACATGGTTGGAGACCTATTCTGGATTTAAGGGCACTCAACTGATTTTTAAAAATACAATGTTTCAAAATGGTTACCTTGGTACCAATAATCCCATCTCTGGACCAGGGGGACTGGTTCTTAGCATCTTGTAGATCAAGGGCCTACTTTCATATCACAATCCACCCATCCCACAGGAGGTTCCTAAAATTCACTCTGGGTCAAGATTATTTCCAATACAAAGTGCTCTCATTCAGTCTATCATCAGCACCAGGGTGTTCTTGAAAGTCTTGAAAGAACTTTTAATATCCCAACTACTGGATATTAAACACAAGAAGTTATAATTATTATTATGTATTACTTTGAACATAATAAGGATGGTACAGAAACTAGTAAAGACATGGCCCCTGCTCTAAAGACCTGTGAGCTACATTCGGACATGACACAACAACTGAGTACAATAAACTAAGGGTGTAGGGAAGGGGAGAGGTAGGAAAAGGGGTGTAATAGTAGGATTATGCAGTTACTCAATTGAGGCATGCATACAACTTTTTTGGTTTCACTGATTTGTGGTGTTAAAAATGCTTTCAGAGAGAAATCATATATTGCACTTAGAAGAGCAAATGCAAATAAATGTCTCCATTCATATAATAGTTCATAACGCCAGTGTGACAATGGTTAGGAAAGAAATTCTCTTACGGTATTAATTGTAGCTAGAACTACATTTTAGTAATGCTGTAGCTAATGAAGCTTTGTTTACCAGCTTCAGCCCAATATGAGCTGGATCCTACAAGGTGCTGAGCATTGTGTTCCTGATCCAGCGGTGCCTTTTTGCACATGCTTAACATTAAGCACGTGTGTCATTGAAGTGTAGTTAAGTACATCTTAAGTGCTCCACTGGATCAGGGCCAGAGTGCTCAGTACCTTGCAGATATATATATATATACCTTATATATCAGTGATGGTAATACATATTTTGCAAATATGATTTCCTATGAAAATAAACTTATAAAGCTAGAACAATTAAACACTTTAATTATGATCTGTGTATTCTGCCCTCCCTCACCAGTACTACATCTCTAAAAGCATGTTTTTAGAAGCTAAGGATTTAGAAATCAGGCGTATGAACAATATCTGATGATCATGGAATTGAGAAACCAGTAGCTTTGTGTTTGGTATAATTTCTAGGAGGAGAGTCAAGTAGGAATGGAGCACAAATTCATAGTTGTGCTTTAGGGAAATGTTCTTGTTTGTCTGAGCAAACAGGACCAATGAGGCTATGGTGTTTCAGTTCAGATGCTTTAATTTGGAATGTTAAAACAGAGGATAATCTTCTCACACAGGACCGAGGTGATGAATTCACTTACACTGGGAGCGGTGGTAGAGATCTTTCTGGTAATAAAAGGATTGGAGAGCATTCGTTTGATCAAACATTAACACACATGAACAGGTAAGTTTTGGAAAAAAAATTTTAAACAGTATTTTCCAAAGAATACTGTTACATTCCATTAACTAAAAACTAATATTTTGATATGTTCTTTTTAATCTCATAAAACCTTTGTAAATGATGGTATCTCTGGCTATCCACTGGCATTTTATCAGTGTCCTGTTATATTGATTTAAAACAGTAATTGTAACTGAATAAAATATATTGCTGTATTATAGGTGGAGCTGGTACCTATGTCTTTGGTTAATGTTGTCTAACACTTTCAACTATAAGATTCTGTTTTCAATGGCTTATAACTTTTTGCCAATCTTTGACTGTTGAGGCTGAAATTTTCCATGCCAGGTATCTACCTAAAGCAGACTTATTTATTTAAGGTTTTAGCTTAAATGGTTAACAATTTGCAAGAATTAAGTTAGGGGAAAATATGTTGTTTTACCTATGTTAAAAAAAAATCTGGTCTGTTTCACTGAAGTCCTAGTGGATCCATGTATTGGAGCAAGCACATGAAATTAAGTAGGAGGTTGCTCTTATGTCAAGGATATATGCCTTTTGATGTCCCCATGAAAATCTGCCTAATTTGGGTCAAATTGTAAGCCTCTGAAAAATCTCAGTTTAGACATGCTCAGTAGAGGTATTTTTGTAAAGTTTGGCAGCCATATTCTCTGAAGATTCTGCTTGCAGTGAGCATGCTTCGTCATCACACAGCTCCTAGATGCTGACAGGACTGTGCATTCATTATTCCCACAGATCGACTGAGCATACTTCAGTGCAGGGCTGCAAAGACCTAGTAGGACTTTCCCTGCAATCTCTCCTTCTGGCAGCAGGGTTCCACTGTAATGCCAGGCAGGCATCAGAACTGAGATCTGGGAGACTCCTATACTCTCAACCTGCTGGTGCCCAAGCAGTGATGAGGAAGAGAAAGAGCAGCCTCACTTAAATGCAGAGGGATGTGAAAGGGGGCAACCAGAACTAAGGTGGGGGTAGTTGAGAACAGAGGGACAGACAGGCGTGGGTGATGGTGTTAGAAAGAGGAGTTTTGCATGGGCAATCTTAATGCTGGCATTTCTTAGTATTTGCATACTTGACTTTGTAACCTTAATATTCTTTTAATGTAGTTTTTATGTTTAATTGTTACATGACTGCTGTAGATATAAAACACAGTTTATCTCAAATGAGGAGATAAGTAATCTGGCTAAAAGGTAATAGATACATTTTATGATTCATTCATCTTTTTGCAGTCTAGCGCTGGAACTAGGTCATGTCACTGTTCAAAATTAATTTTTGGATCTCTGGTATAGCAGACGTGGCATTCAGCCTTGTAACTATATAGGAAGTCACTCAGTGAGTGGGCATAGATTGAAGCATTTCCCCACATTTCAAGCATGAGTGTACTGCTGTCTTAAAGTGGTTCCTCAGAAGAGCTCTGGTTGCTTTGTTTGTCACCTTTATTTATATTTATCAGATGAAGTGGTTGTAAGACTCGTGTGTGTATATATAACTGCATTTCAAAGGTTCTATGTGGTTTGTTTTTTTAAATAGTACTCAGAAAATTCTTTAGAATTCACAGCTATTTTTTATCTTCTTTACATATGAATCCAGGTAACAAGGTCATGCCTTTCCCAACCAACATAGAATTTCTGGTGACATGATCTCTGATGGAAAGTATGAGTTCCCTGACTGTCAGTTGGTTTTCATTAGCAAGTAGTAGAACAGATCTTTTGTAGCTCTCCTTTCATTAAACACTTTCACTTGTTCTTTAACTACACTTTTTCACATTAGCCTTTTCATATTTCCACTAAAATTCAATGCGAACGATTTAATCAGTACATCCAGGAACATTTCTTTTTGCATTGAAGAAAAAAAGAAGCCCACTTACCTGTGATTTTATCAAAAAACACTTTGATGCATCAGGTTTTCCAGTGTACAACAATGCATTTGGATGGTCAGTCCTTACCCCTGGACTCTTCACTAAAGTGATGGTGGTCCAGATGTCCTTGTAAAGAGGGAATTTCATCTCTCCCTGTGTTGCTAGTTGGTTTTCATATAGATTGACTTCCTTAAAATACTCCGGTTGCCAAACTAAAGTATTGCAATTTTTCACAGAACATGACTGCATTTTTATTATGTGCAGAAAAAAGTCAAATAGAATCATAGAGTTGGAAGGGACCCCAGGAGGTCATCTAGTCCAACCCCCTGCTCAAAGCAGGACTAACCAGGACTATCCTCAGCTAAATAATCCCAGCCAGGGCTTTGTCAAGCCGCAGCTTAAAAACCTCCAAAGATGGAGATTCCACCATCTCCCTAGGTAAGCCATTCCAGTGCTTCACCACCCTCCTAGTGAAAAACTTTTTCCTAATGTATAACCTAGACCTCCCCCACTGCAACTTGAGACCGTTGCTCCTTGTTCTGTCATCTGCCACCACTGAGAACAGCCTAGCTCCATCCTCCCTGGAACCCCCTTTCAGGTAGTTAAAGGTGGCTATCAAATCCCCCCCCATTCTTCTCTTCTGCAGACTAAACAAGCCTAGTTCCCTCAGCCTCTCCTCATAAGTCTTGTGCTCCAGCCCCCTAATCATTTTTGTTGCCCTCTGCTGGACTTTCTCTAACTTCTCCACATCCTTGTTGTAGTGGGGGGCCCAAAACTAGACACAATACTCCAAATGCGGCCTCACCAATGCCAAATAGAGGGGAATAATCACTTCCCTTGATTTGCTGGCAATGCTCCTATTAATGCAGCCCAGTATGCTATTAGTCTTCTTGGCAACCAGGGCACGCTGCTGACTCATATCCAGCTTCTTATCCACTGTTACCCCCAGGTCCTTTTCTGCAGAACTGCTGCTAGCTCATCGGTCCCCAGTCTGTAGCTGTGCATGGGATTCTTCCATCCTAAGTGCAGGACTCTACACTTGTCCTTGTTGAACCTCATTAGATTTCTTTTGGCCCAGTCCTCCAGTTTGTTTAGGTTCTTCTGTATCCTATCCCTACCTTCCCGGGTATCTTCCACTCCCCCCAGCTTAGTGTCATCTGCAAACTTGCTGAGGGTGCACTCTACCCCAATCTCCAGATCATTAATGAAGATGTTGAACAAAACCGGCCCCAAGACCAACCCCTGGGACACTCCGCTTGTGACCGGCTGCCAGCTAGACATGGAGCCATTAATCACTACTCGTTGAGCCCTATGCTATAGCCAGTTCTCTATCCATTTTATAGTCCATACATCCAACCCATACTTCCTTAACTTGCTGATAAGAATACTGAGAGAGACCGTATCAAAACTTTGCTAAAGTCAAGGTATATCTCATCCACTGCTTTCTCCACATACACAAAGCCAGTCACTTCTTCATAGAAAGCAATCAGGTTGGTCAGGCATGACTTTCCCTTGGTGAATCCATGTTGACAGTTCCTGCTCACCTTCCTCTCTTCCAAGTGCCTTAAAATGGATTCCTTGAGGACCTGCGCCATGATTTTTCCAGGGATTGTGGTGAGGCTTACCAGTCTGTAGTTCCCTGGATCCTCTTTCTTCCCTTTCTTGAAGATGGGCACTATATTTGCTTTTTTCCAGTCATCAGGGACCTCCCCCCATTGCCACGAGTTTTCAAAGATAATAGCTAATGGCTCTGAAATCACATCAGCCAACTCCCTCAGCACCCTTGGTTGCATTGCATCTGGCCCCATGGACTTGTGTATGTCCAATCTTTCAAAATAGTTTTGGACCGGTTCCTTCAGCACTGTGGGATGTTCTCCTCCTTACTATTCTGTGCTGCCCAGTTCAGTAGTCTTGGACCTGACCTTGTCTGTGAAGACAGAGGCAAAAAAAGGCATCGAGTACCTCAGCTTTCTCTACATCCTCTGTCACTAGTTATTATTAACTTATTACCAAGTTTTTGGGACAAGATTAGAATGAGTTATTCAGGAAAGATGATCAGTATCCAATCCTGTACATTAGCCTGTATATGAATATTCCTTCAAAGGTTGGATACTATGACATCTTATACTGACCTAAAGCCACTGGGAAGATTCATTTTGCATCTCCTCCAAAGGCATCATCAGAATTTAATAAGATAATAGTTCACACATACAATTCAACCATATTTCCTGTCTTAGTGTTGACCTGACTTCTCTGGTGTTAAACATAAGGGACCAAATTTTCAGAACAAGAACAGATTTTAGGTTCATGCATTAGGCAAGTCATGTATCTGAACAGCCATTTGATCACAAACTTTTTGTATTCACAGCTGTGCATGACTTTTTTGCACATAGACCTCAGGACTCTCTCTGAAAATTTGGCCTCAAGAATTTGACCTTGAGAATTTCACATTTCTGCTACAGTGGCTTGCAATTATAACAAACTGTAATCTTCATGGTTAGGGTGTACTTTATATATAATAGTAATAATTAATTAACAGGCTGCTAATATATTACAGACTATTTAAAAAAAAAGATATTCCTAGTGAGTTGTGCTCTTCAACATTAACCTCATACTATGAGAATGGATACAATTTTGTCACAGTAAAATAATGCATAATTCATGGCATAGGCACAGTGTAAAATAGATAATTTCACACTTTGGCCACAGCAACCGTGTGGACCCTGCTGCCATTCATTATCAATTTGTTAGTTTGCTTCGATCTAGTCCTCTTTGAAATGGGACTTGATCAAAGCAAACTAACAAAGTGTTGATGCATGACCACTGATCAAAGCAAACTAACAAACTGTTAATGTGTGGCCAAGAAGTCATCTGCAAACATCTGTTGCTGAACTTCATTACAGTTCAGACAGCAATGAATCCTTCACGGGAAAACTAGTTTATTTTCTGTAGGTTTTTACCCTGAGATAATGAAAAATTTTCAAAGCATTATTCATCGGGTACATTGACACAGCAAAAAGAAACAACAACAACAAAAACCTGGCAAAACATGGCAAAAACATGGCAGCGAGTTTCAGAGTCTTGGTCAACTGACTTCGGATTGTGGTACAGGGCTAAAAATAGCAGTGCAGACGTTCCCACTCAGGCTGGAGCATGAGCTCTGAAACCCAGTGGATGGGTGAGAAGCCTATCCTTAAAATTGTTACTGCTCACAGAATATCTATTCTTTGGTAGGTTCATGGGCCAAGAAAAGTAATGCTTTAGCTATTGAGATCTGTCGGAGAGTTACTGCATACCTTCCAGATACAACTATTTGGCTGTTTTTATATCTTCAGGTGTGTTTTTGGGCAAAAGGTTTTTAAAATACAAATTCCTATATAAACTTTACTTTTTCCCATACTTTTTTGGTAAGGACACCACTTCAGGAAACCGGATAACATGAAATGATGTGGAAGAAAGAATAGGGAGATGTAAATTTTGCCTTAGCTGATGATGGTCATTTAGATTTTATAATTCCTTCCACATTATTTGAGATGTAAATTGTAATGTAAATTGAAATGTAAACTGTAAATTATGAAAAAGTTCAGCTTTTTGAACGCCATCAAAGGAATAAGTTAATTTTACCAGTTACCATCCCTAAGGTTTTTTACCTGCACACTTAAAACACAATTCCACGTTTCCTTTTTTTGTTTCCTGTCATGCATGGCAGAGTTGTTACTGATATGGATGTTAGAAAACTTCTATTGGTACTCCTGGGCACAGTCCACTTTCTTGGGGAGGACTTTACTAGAAATCTGGTTTTCTATCCCTCTGCTAGTTAGTAAAAGCATTATCTGACAAGGCAAATAAAGTGTGACCTAGTCACACATGTACTTAGCATTGTATGATGAATTATATTATATAAAGACTTTTTAATATGTTTTTAGGGCACTGGCCCTAAACTGTGATGCTCCATTGGATGATAAAAATGGAGCAGAGTCTAAGAATTGGAGAGCTGGTAAGCCAGTCCGAGTGGTACGCAGTTCTAAAGGACGAAGGATCAGCAAATACGCCCCTGAGGAAGGCAATAGATATGATGGCATTTATAAGGTAAACAGTCTTTTATTGCATTTTAAGAGGAAAATGCTGTTTAGATTCTAAGTGTTTAGAAGCCTTTATTATTACATTGGAAGGAAATTATCATGATTATTTAGCTTAGCTCATTCTGTGTTGAAGACCATTTGAAATGGAAGTATTCAAAGCAACAGTAATAGAACATAGTCCATAACAGGCTATACCAATCTGAGTAGATAAGCTGTTTTTACAAACATGCACAGAGTCAAATTAATCCCTGGGAATCCATTGATTTTTAACCCCTATACCCCCAAAAAGGAAATCTTTCACACATCTTAAAATCTTAGCATGTGACATCAGGCTATATATCACTGAATATACTGTTCTGCATTTTTTGAAATAACAGTCATTTGATAGTGGAGGTAAGAGAAGGTTTAAAACTGTAGTATATATAACATGATTCAAGTCTGCTTCTCCTTCATCTGTATAAAGTATGACTACTTACGTGTGTTTGATGGTTTATGGTAAAATAATGAAAATCCTTCATTTACCTTCTGACAAGATTTGCTTGTATTTGTTTTGGGGCTCTAATATGACACAATTTTATAAGCAGTTCTAAACTGTTGGAGAAAACGCATAAACTAGTACTGGAACTATTGTGACTTAGGTGGTGAAATATTGGCCAGAAATTGGAAAATGTGGATTCTTAGTTTGGCGTTACCTTCTGAGAAGAGATGATGTTGAACCTGCGCCTTGGACCTCAGAAGGAATAGAGCGGTCAAAGAAATTGGGTCTGAAAGTACAGGTTAGAATCTAAATTCACAAACTTGTTTTAATGTTTTATTCAAATAAGTTGCATCAACTTAAATTCTAATGTAAAAAAGGCAATTAATTTCCAGCCCCCTTCTTCACGTACTTATTGTGGCAGGGCCGAGTATCACAAATATTTAGATTTCCAGCAGTTTAGAGAACCTTGCAATATTTAGGCAAAGCAGGATGAATTATTGTTAGAGCTTTATGCCTGAACACTGAATTATCTTGCTTTTATGTGTTTATCACTATTTAAGAACCTAGTATGGCAGCTATTACTCACTTAGAATAGTACTGATATGAGTTGTTCCATTGTTGCCAATGGAACCTTAAATGTGAAAAAATATGTACCTATGTCTTGTTTTTCCCAACTTTGTACCCAGTGATTGTGGAGCTCCTGCAGAGAGACCAATTCCTGAAGATTACAGAACCTCTGGGCAACTAGAAACTCATTTCACATAAGTTTTTCTCCGCCTAAGTAGCTTTGCGCACTCCCTGTTCTGGAGCTGAGAAGATTCAAGGCAGCATTGCCTTTCTCAACAGGCCAACATTTTCCCGGATAGACTACCTTGCCACAGAGTCAGCATCTTGAGCTTTAACTTGGTGGCTTGTGGAGTTTAGAAAGCCATGGATATCTTCCACTGGATTGGTCCCTTTTACATCAAGCTTCATCAGATCTTTGACTGCCTAAACATAGATTCTACACATGTAACTTCATTTTCTTGCTTATCTGAGTCCTTTGAAATTATTTCATTGTGTAGGTTTTGTGGTTGAAGTTTTCTTTGGAAATGGACATCCCCATATTCCAGCAGGCTTTGTTTTACCTTTTAAAAAATAAAATATTTGTTTTTCTGTTTAGTATCCAGAAGGTTATCTGGAAGCCATGGCCAGTAAAGAGAAGAAAGATAAGGTTAAAAAGCAAACTGTGAAACAGGAGCCAACCAAACAGAGCAATGGAAACCAGAAAAGGTCAATTGATAATGGTATGTCTTTTTATTTCATGAGATTAGGTAGCGATCTATCAAGTTGTATGTATTTAAAGTCAATAATATGGAAATGCTAAGAAAATGGAAAGTCTTTTGGGATGAGAATGTGAAACAGCAAGAAAAAATATTAGTGAAGCTAGTATTCAACTAAATGTAAAAGAGCAGTTTGTTCTCGTAGGGTCCTGTTCAACAGTCCTTACTCTTAACATGCCTGGAAGGGGAGAAAGAATAAAACTGTACAAGAAAAGAAAATATTGTATCATTTTTCCCTACATACCTAACACTTTTTCTATTTTTTCAGAAAGAAAAAATGAACAGTCTTATGTGCAGCCTTGTGCTGTAGTCCAGAATAAAGCTGAACAATAGGAAGAATTTATTACAGTTTATTTCACAAATAAGATTCCTGTTTAAGACTTGTAGATACTTTACTGTGTTCCCTTCTTAACAGTTCAGACTAACATTCTGATCTTAATATGTTTGTTGGTATTTTTCAGTAGGTATAGATGAGCCTAAAAACACATCCAAAACCATGAGAATGGGAGATGGAGGAAAAGGAGAGGCTTTCCAGCTAACCCAGCAACAGCAGTGGCTGATTAGCGAAGACTCTCTGAACCAGAAACTGTGGGATGAAGTGCTTGCTTCACTTAGGGAGGGACCAGTATGTTTGCAGCTTGCTTATATTATTTTGCATTTTTACACCAGTGAGAATTTTAGCCTACACAGTTTGAAAGAGAGGTTTTATTAACTCTTTTCTCAGACACCAATGCTAATTTAAAAAAGATTTATTTATGATTTTGTAAAAAATAAAAAATATACAGTTGCTATCCCCATCATCTTTTACATTGTGAATATATGTCCTCTGGTATGATGTTGGCATGAGAAATAAGACATAAAAAGAAAGAAAATTCTTTTCAATAATACTGTCTTTACTTAAAGTAATTGACAGGAAATTTAATTTTATTTCCTAACTCAAAAAGGAGATGGGAGAAAAATGCTGGGAAGGCTAGATGTGGACAGTCACATCCAAAGATTCAGATAGAAAATTAGTTTTAAAAAAATCCACACGTTATCCTGGGAGAGAAAAACATACACTACTGCAAATAAGGGCCAAGTCCTGCAGCTGTTACTTGGGGGCAATCCCTACTCATCAAAATCAGTCCCTCAGACAGCAAGAGGTATAAGTAAAACACAGTGTACAGTGTGTATATATACATAAAATGTTAAGGAAACAACAAGGATAGTCAATGGTGGAGGAGACCAAAACCCAATATAAAAATTCCACAGACATTATATTCCTTCAGAAAAGTAAGTGCAGAATACTATCCCCTCCCGGCCCAAAAATACACGATACATGAATATTAAATTAATATTTTATCCAATTTAAAGATGGAGAAACCAAAACACAGAGAGGTTAAAGACTGAAGGTCAAAAATCAAGTCAGTGGAAAACTAAAGAATGATATGCCATCCCCAAAGCAGCTCTCTGCCCCACCCCAATTAAAAATTCTTTAAATATTAAAAATACCAAAAAAAAAACAAAAAAAACCCCACGTGACTGTAATACTGTATGACTAGCTGATGATAGTCCATGGAGAAGTGTGTTTTATATCATCAGTAGTAGTTTCTCCTCACCTTCTGACTCACCTTTGCCCTTTTCTGTTTGTTTCTCTTCTCTTCTTCCCTCCCTTCCTCCTTATAACTCTTTGCATCTTATTTTTTCTTTTTCCCTTCTTTACCTCTGCTTTTCCCATCCCAGCCTCGCTTTTTCTTTCCATCTCACCTCCCTCTTCGTATCTCTCTTTTGCCCTCATGGTTCTCTGAGCTGCCATCATCAGAGGGGTGAGCAAATGCTCTTGAGTAGATGTGACTGACATAATGTCCAGTAGAGGACAATGTTTAAGGAAATAAGCACACAAACCAAATATATTGGTTGTAATTAGTTGATCATGTAAATTGTTTTGAATATGTAGATTGCTGTAGAAGTATTAGTAGTAGTGTATAGATTGATCCTAGAGAGAAAAAATACAATACACAAACAGTTTGCAGAGCCAGTGCTCGAAAAGCCAGCTATCAGCAACTATGTTAAATGTCACACACACAGGGAAAGGACAGAACAAAAGATCCTAGCAAAACTAAAGAAAAGGGACTTCAGAAAAATTCAAAGCAGTAAAATAGGATGCCTAAAAATGAACACTGAAAAATTCCATTTATTTGGGAATTAGCAGGAACTATTTACTTATTATTAATAGGAGTTCTCTGAAAGCAGAAGCGCATGTAGTTCCCTATTCTTCCACTTAAGATATCCTGCCGCTACACAGCTGCTAGACTGGTGGTTATAAAAGAGCTGATGTAAAGTTATGAGCCATTTTCCTGTGTTCCATCCAAAGCATATGTATTAACTTTTTTAAATGGCTGGAGAGGTTTTACTCCTAAAGTTATACATAACATGAGGGTATAGTAACATGCATGTGTAACAATAGACTATACTAGCTTGGGGGGAATCCAGTTCCTGGAAAGCAGTTTTCCTCTAGATTGCGACCTATAATTCTGCATGATACTGTATACATTTCCATACAGCTCACACTAATGTTAAGGGGAGTCAGCTAGATCTCTGCACTGTAAATACACCTCTTGACAATTAAAGGACACTGATGTTCACTGTTTTAACTTGTACTATATATGTGGTTCAATTTGAATCAAACAATTCTAATATTAAATATTTTAAATGTCTACATTTTGTAGGATCCTAAATTCACTGTTTTACTTCTATTGAGTGAGGGGCTGTTGAGCAACTAAAATACCAGAGCTAGAATCTGTGTAAGGCCTACTGTGTTTCTAAAAAAAACCCAGTACAAATTTGCCCTGTCCCACAGGGTTGCTTTGAGAAGACTGAGAATTAAGGATGAACCTTTACTTTTACTTTACTTTTACTTTTCTTTTCATCTGTTTTCACAGCTTAGAGGAAAGCAATTAAACTAGCCACATGCTTGTGTGACTACAATAATGTTCGGAGGCGGCTTGCTCCAGGGAAAAGGGTTAGATGCTTTGCTCCTCTCTGTGTAGAGAAGTAAAGATCATTTTGCTAGAATATTGCACATCTGTGACAAAGCAGCTTCAGGAGGGAACAATGATGACTTAATGCAGGTATAACTTCCCATGTTTTCTGACTCCTGCTGAGAATCCCTAGGTCTTATTGTTTTGACAGACATTAATGTGGAACTAATAATACTTTTCATAACCTGGATTCTCAGGAGGACTTGGAGAAGCAGGAAAGTTAGCTTCACCATGGACCAGCTTTCTCCCTCAGATAGCCATGCTGTATTGTCGTGGGTGTGAAAGGTTGAAGAAGACTGATCCCAACCAAATACCCAAAATCACAAATTTAAGTCAATTTAAAAAACAAAAGTATAACAAGTTTAGTGTTCGTTATTTATTATTAATGTGCTTAGCATGATTCCTTCCCATGAAGTCTACAATCCAAGAAAAAACAGTAAACAACAGTTTAGTCATGTAAGCATGAGACGAGCAGAATATAGAAATAGATGACATTGGCAGAGGATGGATGGGGACTGTATTAGATACAAAATATTTCTGCAGGTGTGGGAGTAATACCAGGGTTTTTTTTGGAAGAAATGTGTAACTCATGTGTAACTGATTGTCCAATATGAAAAAAAGGAAGCTAGAGTATAAACAAGCTAACTATGCTTATTCTTTGAGTGCTGGTCCCTATTTGGATTCTTGATGTGGGTGCGCATATGCCTGAACTGTTTGAAGTAGTATCACTCGACCCGCATGTTTGGCATGCATCGGCCATGTGGTGCATCCGAGGTCTTATGAGAATGCACAGGTCAGTGCCTCTCCTGTTCCCTCTTACCACTGCATGGCCAGAGTTGGAACCCCTGTGTTCTCCTTGTTATTTTGAATTGCATAGCATAACGATTGTTTCTATAGTTATATATAGTTCTTTTATTAGTAAGTTGATAATTAGTAGTCATAGAGTAGTTAGCTTCCTGTTGTTCTACCCATGCAGAGCATCCTGCCTGTTGCGGGGGACTATGCCCCGTCAACCGCTTTTAAGAACTGTGCTTCATCCTGCGCTCCTTCTCAGTGAGCGATGCGCACCAACACTAATGCTGTCTTTACTGCCTCAGTGAAGCCCATGTTGTCACCTGTTGTTCCATCTGCTGCACCTTTCCACCGCAGACCCATGAGGCTCGAGAACTCAGGCTTCGTAAGCATCTCATGAAGGAGGCAAAGCGCCCATGTGCACACTCGAATGTGGCATCAGTGGACCCACCAGAGCACCCAGCTTCACCATCAGTGAGCAGTTCTTCTGCCAGGGTAGCACCAGTGCCACCAACAGTACCGGCGGCACCAGCAAAAGCCCACTGTGTTCATAAAAAGCACAGCCATGGGCATAAGGGCGGATCCCCAAGGGGGATGCAGTATTGCCTCCCCGAGCCATGCCAGGTCAGGTGAGAAGTGGTGCAATTATCTGGCTGCACCACCTCCGAAGAAATCTAAGGCAGAACACAAGACTAAGCAATGCTGTGACCAACCAGTGTCGTCTTCTGCCTTGGTCACTGGCCCACCACTGGAGCTCCTGGCTCTGTCCACACTGCTGGGTCCGTCTGGCCTTTCACGCTGAGTACCACACATGCCTAGCCGACTCTCTCCCCTCACACCCACAGCAGAACTGCTTCTGCCCTGTGCAGATGCAGCACAGTTCGTCTGGGATCATGCAGTCTCTATTACTGGTGCACAAACGGTTCTTCTGTCAGCTGCTGGCCATGCAGCCTTGGAACTTCATCACAGGCCTAACCAGCACCACAGGCTTTGCCCACTCCAATGGTGCTGCCCTTCCCAGACCAGCCATCAGACTCTGAATGATCCTCTGAACAGGACTCGACCCTTTCACTGGCATGTTCGTATAGTCCAGAGCTGCAACACTTGCCTTACATGCCAGCATATGCACCTCCTGTGGAGCCGTGGTTCCAATACCCCCATGGGCCACCGGTGCACACGGACCTGTATGCCTGGTCCTACTGGCACCACTGGGACCCCTGTCATGGCCATGGAGTACCACTGCCTCCTCATTGTCAGCCCTCACCCATATACACTGCCCCTCCTGCGATATTAAGGAACCATAGGACACCACCATCCCCCCCAGCACTACTGGAACCATTGGAACCACCAATCCTGACTGGAGCCTCATCATCCTCGGATGAGGCACTCATCCCTCCCTCTCTGTCCCCCCCCCCACCCCTCCCAATGACCCTGGCCAGTACCAGGACCTCTTGCATCGCATAGCAACAGCCCTCAACCTTCTAGCTATGGATGTGACAGATCCCCAGGATGATTTCCTGGACATCCTGCACCAGCAGGCCCTCACATACCACACTCCCTATCCATAGCGCACTCTTTCAGCCAGCCCTGGCTGTCTGGCATGCATTGGCATCCTGTACCCCAACACCCAAACAAGCAGACAGGCACTACTTTGTCCCAGCCAAGGGCACTGACTTCCTTTTTACATACCCACCACCCAGGTCTCTCATGGTACAAAAGGCAATGAATGGAGCACGCCTGACAGCAGCATTTTAGGACCACTCCTCCACATCAAGTGGCCAAAAAGCTTTATCTGAGCAGGTGCAAAGTTTATTCGTCAGCAGGTTTGCAATTGTTTTGTCAGTTACCAGGTTATACTGACTTCCAATCATACTCTAAATTGGTGGAGTTTCAAGCCTTACTTCTGGAGGATAAACAAATGGAATTTAAGTTCCTCATTGATGAGGATAAACTAGTGGCTGTCTCCCTACAAGCAGTGGTCGATACAGTAGATACGGCATCATGCTCCCTAGCATCAGATGTAGTTCTTCGCAGGGACTCCTGGGTTCAGACTTCTGGTCTCCCTAAAGAGGTCCAAACCACCCTTGAGGGACTTACCTTTCGATAACCAGAAACTCTTCAGCAATAAGACCGACTAGAGTCTTCACTCGCTCAAAGACTCAGTGCCATGCTTCGGTCCTTGTGTCTTTATGCTCCAGCTCCAACTCACCACCAACACTAGGCTTCCTTCCAACCTTGATATCCCACCTGACCTGCCTACCAACCCTACCCTCTACCCCAGCAGGAACAGCACTGCTGTTGCCAACACTCCCAACAGCTTAGATATCCTGCTACCTCCACCTCCTTTACTTACCCACAGTGCCTCTCCAAACAACCCTTTTGACTTTTCCCTCAAGACCCACGAGCCCCTCTCCACTCTTCCTCCTGTCACTTCAGTTGCCTTCCAGGGCGTTCTTGCTCTTTTTGCACACAATTGGAGCAAGATTACCACCAATCACTGGGTATTAGATATCATCTACCAGAAGTACCTCACAGAGTTCTTCACCTTCCCTACTTGTCACCCTCCCCTTGGGAACTCTAGAGCCCCATCTCAACACAACCTTCTCTAAAAGGAGGCGTACACCAAAAGGGCACCATAAAATATGTCCACACCACTACTCTGGCCATGGCTTCTACTCCCGCTATTTCCTTATACTGAAAAATATTCTGGATCAACGGGTAAACCAGTTTATCCACAAGTTCCATTTCTGAATGGTCAGTCTCCCCCAAATCATCCCCTTCTTTCCCCCTGGAGCCTGGTTCGTGATTCTCGATATGAAGGATGCATAATTCCATGTGGACATCCATCCTGCCCATCGCAAATTCCTTCGCTTCATGGTGGGACACTCCCATTATCATTTCTGAGTCCTCCCTTTCAGGATCACCATCCTCATGTTTTCACAAAGGTCTTCTTCGCAGTAGTTGTGGCCTATATGCAACTCCTGGGCCACTCCCTCTCCCATACCTGGATGACTGGCTCCAAGTGGCATCATTCCTTGAACATCTCCTCGTTATCATCCATACACTGTGGGATCTCCTCACCAGCTTGGGTATCTGCATCAAAGAGTCTACTTACGTGCCTACCCGCGAACTATCTTTATAGGATCACACTTGGATTCTTTTGTGGGACAGGCCTTCCTCCTGACAGACCACTTCACTGTTCTCACTTCCCTTATCATGAAATTGCAACATTGTCCCCACACATGCCTCCGACAGTATGTTTCACTTCTGGGACATATGGCAACATGCACCATCGTCACTCTGTATGCCTCCTCCCGCCCTCAGTTTTGACTTCCCTCTCATGGTCCATGGTCTTCCCATCCAAGATTATGGCGGGTACCCCTTTTAACCCTTCCTACACCACCCTCACCATGGATACATCACTTGTGAGCTTGGGCGCTCACATAGAGGGCCACAGGACCAAAGGCTTCTGATCCTCTAGAGAAGCAAGGGTGCACATCAATATCCTAGAACTAAGCTGTCCAGGACATCTGCAAACCACTTTTTTCTCTCATCTACTCCAGACATGTGCAACACTTCTCTGACAACATGACAGCTGTTATCGCTATATAAACAAACAAGGAGGAGCCAGGTCTCCGATCCTTTGTCTGGAGGCAATCCACCTGTGCAACTGGTACCTACACACTTCATGCAGTCCATCTACCAAGTATCGACAACAACTTTGCGAACATTCTCAGCCGCTCCTTTCATTGCAGCCACGAATGGGAACTCCACGATCCCATTCTTCGATCCATGTTCCATCAATGGGTCACACGACGCTTGGAACCTTTTTGCAACAGCTACCAACCACAAGCTTCCCCTTTTCTGCTCCAGCGGTGCTCTTGGGCAGGGCTCTCAAGGGGATGTGCTTCTCCCTTGGATACACGCCTCCATTCGAGTCCACCTGGCAGCGCTCAGTGTCTTCCTCCCGTCTATAGATGGCTTCTTTGCCTTTAGCCACCCAACCGTCACTCAATTCCTCTGAGATCTCCTCGATACCTTCCTTTCGTAAGCCTCCTTGCCCTTGGGACCTTAACCTCATCCTTTCAGCTCTCACTAGGCCATCCTTTGAGCCCCTGGCCAATTGATACTTCACCCACCTCTCCATGAAGATGGTCTTTTTTAGTGTCCATCATCTCTGCCCGATGAGTTAGTGAACTGGCAGCTATGATGGCTGACCCATCCTTTACCGTATTGCACAAGGACAAGGTCTCCCTATGACTCCATCCCAAGTCTCAAATCACCCGCACTTTCCAAACTTCACCCAGACTCTTTCTCACTGTAGTAGAACAATGCTGAAGCTGCACCTTTTCCTCCCAACACCTCTCTAAATGGATCTCCTGCTGCATCACAGAGTTTTTCTCCCTTTCCTGAGTTTCTGTACCACCTGGCATCACTGCCCTCACGTCTGCCCTCCTCACAAATGTCCCATGACAGGACATTTGTAAAGTAGCAGCATCCACACTTTCACTGCTCACTATGCCATAGCCCAGGCAGCAGCAGCTGATGCGGCAGTTGGCCACACAGTCCTACAAACTCTCACTTCTAGTGAGCCCTCGCTCCCACCTCCACACTGAATACTGCTCGCTACACTACCCATTATGGAATCCACATAGGGACCGCCACTCGAAGAAGAAATAGAGGTTACTTGTAACTGGATGTTCTTTGAGATGTGTGGTCCCTATCTGGATTCCAATCCCGCCCACTGCTGCTGCCCATCCCCTCTGCTACAGGCTCTGTGCCTGTGAGTAAGAGGGAACTCATAAGACCTTGGACACACCATGTGGCTGACGCACATACACGTTGACGGATACTACTTCAAACAGTTCTGGCTCCAGCACTTGACATGCATGCATACTCACATATGGAATCCAGATAGGGAGCACACATCTTGAAGAACCTTCAGTAAGTAACTCCCATTTACCTTCAAAATCAAGTTCTCATGTAATCATGGAGAAGTGTGGATTTCCCTACTCTTGGCACTTGTGCAAAATTATTAATCAGCACTAACTCGGGAACTCCTGACCTGCCTAGAACCCAAGGCTTAGGAGAAGAATAACACTTATGTAAAATATGGATCAATATAGCAGCTTTCATATGAGAATAGGCTTCTCTTTGTGCTTTTACCCAACACTCACAGGGCCCAATTCTGTTCTCAGTTACTCTGGATTTACAGCTGTGTAAAGGAAAGCAAAATTTAGCCCAGCAGGTTTAAATTTGTACATATTTTAAATAGGTATGGTTACTATAGTAGCTGGGCAAATGATTTGCCCTTGTTAAAAACTGCATTAGCTACAATAATTTTAGACAATGAGGATAATGGTGTTGTTCATTTCTTATGTATTTGCCATGTTCATGGATGTGCCCTGAATAGAATGTTCTCATCCCATTTTTTCTTTCCTTTGCTGTACACTAGAATTTTCTGAAGAAACTGGAACAATCCTTTATGTGTGTCTGCTGCCAGGAGCTGGTTTACCAGCCAGTGACAACAGAGTGCCTCCATAACGTCTGTAAAGTAAGTACAAACTCTGTCCTGCTCTGGGTTGAATTTCTGGCACTGAGGCACCAGTCAACTAAGCCACTTTATATTTTAGCAAGACAATAATTATACCAAGCATTCTGACCAAGGAAAGCAACAAGTTTGCTCCCAATTTGCTGTGATAATGGTTTATGTTAATTGACTAATCTGTATTTTCTTCCATTTTATATATTTTTTTTAAATGGAAATGTATTAGGGTGGTTTTTTTTAAATAGACATGATGTGTCAAAATTCCCTTAATATCATTCCATTGGTATCAGTGCAATTACACTAGGGACTGACTTGGTCCAGTAGTTAGACGTTGGAACAGTAAGACAGAGCTTATTTAATGTATTTAGGAAAGAATGCAAGATATCAAATTCTACAAATGGTTAGATAAAACAACAAAATACAACTTACATGGCATATTACCTGAATAACTTATGGTATCTTAACACTATTTGACAGGCACCCTTGGGAAATTATATTAAATTCATATATTCCAAGGCCAGAAGGAACCATTGTGATCATCTAGTCTGACCTCCTGTATAAAACAGGCCATAGAATTTCTCCAAAATAATTCCTAGATCATATATTTTAGAAAAGCATCCAATCTTGATTTAAAATTTGCTGGTGACAGAATCAACCATGACCCTAGGTAAATTGTTCCAATGGTTAATTACCCTCAGTGTTAAAAATGTTGATCTTATTTTCAGTCAGAATTTGTCTGGCTTCAACTTCCAGCCATTGGATCATGTTATATCTTTCTCTGCTAGATTGAAGAGCCCATTTATCAAATGATTTGTTCTCCATGTTGGGGCCTATAGACTGTAATCAAATCAGCCCTTAACCTTCACTTTGTTACACTAAATAGATTAAGCTGTTTGAGTCTATAGCTATAAAACTTCATATGTATAAACTTCATATTTTCAAACTTGAAGACTTGGTACCAGAGTGATTCTAGTAAACACTGTATTCCCTAATGACTTTGTATATACATATACATAGAGAAAGAAAATGTTCTTCTTCGAGTGATTGCTCATGTCCATTCCACTATAGGTGAGTGCATGCTACCATGCACGGTTCCTGGAACTTTTTTCCCCTTAGCAGACCCATAGGGCTGGCTCTGGTGCCCCCTGAAGTCCCACACGCATGCTGTGGTATATGAGGCACTGCCGGCCCTATGCCCCCCCTTCTTTCTACCTGTGACAGTTGCTGGAACTAGCCTTGCTCTCTGCAAGTACTATTCCCCATGTTTGAACTCTTTGTTATTCAAAGTACTTTAGTTAGTTTTAAGTAGTTGTTAAGTAGTGTTAAGTGTAGTTAGATAAGAAGTCCCTGAAGTACTTAGAGCAGCCGGGATGCCCTGGTCACCTGGATTTAAGCCGTGTGCCTCCTGCGGGAAGGTTTTCTCGCTCAGCGACCCCCACGATGGGTGCCTTAAGTGCTTGGGGGAAGAGCACAGGAAAGACAAGTGTAAGATATGCAGGGCTTTTAAACAGTGGACTCAGAAGGACCGAGAGATCCGATTAAAAGCCCTGCTCATGGAGGCAGCGCTCCACCTGGCATCCGAGCCGTCCCGCTCCACTTCGGCACCGAGCAACATCCCCGGTGCCGAAGAAGAAGAGACAGCGCGCGGAGCGCGGACACTCCCCTGCGCCGTCGGTACGGGCAGAGTTGGGTGCAGAGATGCACCGACTACGGCCCGTTGAGTTTTCTAGGGCGCCGGTATCTCCAAGCAGGGAGCCTCCCCCAACTCCTGGAAGTGGGAGAGTGCCCCTGCCAACACCGTCGATGCTGGAGGCTTTTAAGGCAGTGAGAGCCTTGTTGGCCTTGCCTACACCACCTCCACCACCCCCCACCCCACCCCTGAGGGAGAAGGGGCCGGTGTCCCAAGGCAAGCCGATGTTGAGTCCCCCCAAAAGGTGGTGAAGATCCCCAGTACGGGGAGGAAGATCTCCCGCCAGACGGCCACCGGGGATAGAGCGAGTATGCTCCCCCAGCAGTCGCTCCAGGTCAGCGTCATCGAGCTGGCCTGCTTTGATTCAGGATGCAGTCTCCCTCTCAGTGCCGACACGGGTCCCCAGCACTGGAGGCAGCACTGGTCAAGGTCTGCCAGGCAGCGCTCAGACACTTCTGCTCCAGATCCCCGGCACCGAGGAGCTCGCTTACACCCAGGCGGTGCAGAACCCGGTCACCGTCGGAGGACTCAGCACTGAGGGGTTCGCCTGCACGGAGGCGGCGTGGAACTCGGTTGCCATACGAGGACCCTGAACCACACAATCCGTGACGTGGAACCTGGTCACCAGAGTCAGGCTCGGCACTGCAGAGTTCAGAGGGCGCTGGTCTCTATCATAAAGGGGCAAGCGGCATCGCAAGTTCTCTGTACCGAGACGGCGCTCCCATACCGAGAGCTCTTCGGAGTGTGCCTCCATCCATTGGCACTGTTCATGGCGACAGAGGCGGTCCTCGTCATCCTCCGCGTTGGAGGTTTCGAGGAGACGATCCCTGGGACGGCACAGCACCCGGGACTGAGGACGGCCATGGCACCGCCAGTCTAGTGGCTTGAGGTCCCACAGGGGGGACAGTCATCGGGACATCCGGCGTGCCCACAAGGTGTCACAGCAGGTGGCCCAGTCAGCCCCGGTTTGGCCTCAGGGACAATTGCCACAACAATGGCCTTATTGGGCCCCATGGGACATCCAGATGGGACCGAGGCCCCAATCCACCCTGTCAGCGGGGGTGCAGTCCGTGCCCCTGGCACAGGTGAAGGCCCATAGCCACTGCTCCTCGGACGAGGAGTCAGACCCCATGGAGGGACCCTGTACGAGTGCATCCCTCTGGCAGGTGGGGAGCACCTGCAGGGCGCACCTTGGCAGTACTTTTCCTTCTCCCCAGACGAGGCTGTCTCCTGGGACCACATGGACGATTTCAGGGCGCACCAGGAGCTGCTCAGGAGGGTGGCCTCTAACTTGGGGCTGGAAGTAAGGAGTTAGTGGAGGCCGATGATACCCTCTTCAATGTGCTGATAGCGGCTGCCCCAATCCATGATAGGGTCCTCAAAATTGTTAAGGCCCTGTGATAAACCCTTTCCTCGGTCACCCCTTTGTCAGAGGTGGCTGATAAAAAATATTATGTCCCGGCCGAAGGGTTCGAGAATCTGTTTACTCACCCGGCCCTGGGAACCCTGATGGTAGACGCAGCCAACCAGCGGGACAGGCAGGGTCAGACAGGGTCTATTCCCAAGAAAAAAGACAACAAAAAGTTGGATTTGTTTGGGAGAAAAATTTATTCCACGGCAGCCCTGCAGTTCAGGATTGCCAACCATCAGGCCCTCCTGGGGAGATATAATTTCAACCTGTGGGACTCCCTCAGGCGGTTTGCCCTTCCCCACGACCAGGCCGCAGACTTCACCACCATCCTGGATGAAGGAATCACGGTGGCTAGGGCAGTGCTCCAAACATCCAGTGATGCTGCTGACTCGGCGGGTAGGGCCATAGCCTCCACCATTTCGTTGGGTCCTTGGGATAGTCTCAGTGGGCTATGACCTACAGTTTACATCTATCCCCCCCAAACAACCCTCTCTCTCAGTCCTTCTTCAGGGACCCCTCTCACGAGCAACTCTTGCAGGAGGTGGACACCCTCCTCAACATAGGAGCGGTGGAAATGGTCCCCCAAAGCAGAAGGGGGAAGGTGTTTTATTCAAGGTATTTCCTCATCCCCAAGGCGAAGGGGGGTCTGAGACCCATATTAGACCTGCGTCATCTAAACAAATATGTCAAACGACTCAGGTTTCGCATGGACTCCCTTGCTTCCATAATCCCTTCCTTGGATCCAGGGGACTGGTATGCCACCGTCAACCTCAAGGACGCATGCTTTCATGTGTCCATCCTCCCCAGCCACAGGCCCTTCTTCCGCTTCACAGTGGCTGACTCCCACTACCAATATACAGCCCTGCCCTTTGGCCTATCTTCAGTGCCAAGGGTGTTCACCAAATGCATGGTGGTAGTGGCGGCCCACCTGAGACAAAAGGGTGTGCAAATCTTTCCTTACCTGGACGATTGGCTGATCAGGGGCAGGTCCAGGTCCCAAGTACAGGAGAGCATGACCCTCACTTGCTCCATGTGCAGCAGGCTGGGACTGCTCATAAACGAGCAGAAGTCCACACTAATCCCAGTGCAACACACAGAATTCATTGGGGCCACCCTGGATGCTTCCCAGGACAGAGCCTTCCTGCCTCAGCCATGTTTCAAGGTGATGGTCTCTGTCATCTCCCAGCTGCACCGATGCCCCACGACAATAGCCAGGCACTGCCTACAGCTTTTAGGCCACATGGTGGTCTGCATGTACGTAGTGAAACTAGTTACCTGAGGCTCAGGCCGCTTCAGGCGTGGTTAGCCTCGGTATATGTGCCGAGCAGACACCCACTGAATTGTCTCAGTTCCCCAGCCCATCCTAGCCTCCCTAGACTGGTGGAGTCTCCCAGGGCAGTGTTGAAAGGCATTCCATTCAGGGAACTGGTCCCGTCGGTCACCCTAATCTCCGACGCCTCGGATGTAGGATGGGGAGCCCATATCAGCGCCAACCTGAGCACTCACTGATTCCTGACAGGCAGGGTGGTGCAGGTGCTGATGGACAACACCACAGCTATGTTTTATATAAACAGGCAGGGAGGGGCGCATTCATTGGCTCTCTACAAGGAAGCTACCTGTCTGTGGGACTTCGCTGTGAGGCATGACTTCTGCTTGACTGCCTCTCACCTCCCGGGAGTGAGGAACAACGAGGCGGATCGCCTCAGTGGGAGATTTCTACGCCGCCACGACTGGTCGCTGCACCCGGAGGTAATGACTACGATCTTCCAAAAGTGGGGTGTTCCCCAACTGGAACTATTCTCTTCGGCCTGGAACACGAATTGCCCGAGGTTCTGCTCGCTCCAAGGTCGCGAGATCAGGTCGATTTCCGACGTATTCCTCATCGACTGGACGGGAACCGTCATATACGCGTTCCCGCCCATTCTGCTCCTGCACAAGTTCCTACTGAAAATAAAGAGGGATAGGGCAGAAGTCATACTCATTGCTCCGGCCTGGCCGAGACAGCACTGGTTCAGCATGCTGCTGGACCTTTCAATCGCTCCGCCCATGGAGCTCCCGAGGCGGCACGACCTTCTCTCCCAGGACCATGGTCACCCGTTGGACCTGGACCTGGATTCCCTGCTCTTCACAGCTTGGAGGCTCTGTGGCTGATGGAGGGAGAGAGAGCGTGCTTGGTGCAGGTCCAACAAGTCTTGCTGGGCAGCAGGAAACCTTCTACACGACGGCTACCTCTTGCCTCCCTGGGATCTCAGCCTGGTCCTCTCAAGACTCACGGGGCCCCCCTTTGAACCCATGGCTTCATGCCCTCTGCTCATGCTTTCATGGAAGGTAGCCTTCCTGGTGGCCATTACCTCAGCTAGGAGGGTCTCCGAAGTGAGGGTCTTGACCTTGGAGCACCCTTATTCTATAAGGATAAGGTGCAGTTGAGGCCGCACCCAGCCTTCCTGCCCAAAGTGGTTTCCCAGTTTCATTGTAACCAAGATATTTTTCTCCCTGTGTTTTTTCCCAAACCACACGGTTCAGACGAGGAGAGGAGATGGAATTCGCTGGACATGAAACAAGCCCTGGCCTTCTACATCAAATGTACAAAGCTGTTCCGGAAATCGACGCAGCTCTTTGTTGCAGTGGCTGACCTGATGAAAGGCTTACCTGTCTCCACCCAGCGCATCTCCTTGTCGATTACATCATGCATCAAGTTCTGCTATGAGCAGGCAAGGTTGCCCCTTCCAGGAACCATCACAGCGCACTCAACCAGAGCTCAAGCCTCCTCTACAGCCTTCCTGGAGAGAGTGCCCCTGCAGGACATCTGCAAAGTTGCCACCTATTCGCCAGTGCAGACCTTCACATCCCACTACACCATTGTCTAGCAGGCGAGAGAGGATGCGGGATTCGTCAGAGTTGTGCTGAGGGCATCTCACTGGTAACTCCTACCCACCTCAAAGGTATTGCTTGTTAGTAACCTATAGTGGAATGGACATGAGCAATCACTCGAAGAAGAAAACAAGGTTACTTATCAGTAACTGATGTTCTTTGAGATGTGTTGCTCATGTCCATTCCACAACCCACCCTCTGTCCCTGCTGCTGGAGTTGGCATACCGTGGCATGCACGCGGGACTCCAGGGGGCTCCAGAGCTGGCCCTACAGGGTCTGCTAAAGGGGAAAGGGTTCTGGGAACTGTGCATGGTGGCGTCCACTCACCTATAGTGGAATGGACACGAGCAACACATCTTGAAGAACATCAGTTACTGGAAAGTAACCTTGGTTTTGTGTGTAGGAATATATATACACACACAGCACAGTGCATGTCATCTGTGTTCCTGTTATCAATCATTTCTGTTGCATGCATTTTCTCTGCCAGTATGTTTTTACATGTTAGCTATATGGTCACGGTTAAATGGATGTGGATGCCTGAGAATAGCTCTGTCATTGCATTAGAGGTTTACGTTATTGATTTACTAGTTCCGTAGAAGAGGAACAATTTGACTTAACTGTACTTGGACCATTATATCTTCCAAGCACAAAATGTACTCATTGAAGTTTAATTTTTGAGACTAGTGTTAGCACCTCATACAATACAAATCACTTATGTGATGATTATTTTTTACGATCTGGTAGCAGCCATTCATTGGTTCTGAACAAAGATTTCATTGTGCCAGATGCTGTACAAACTCATAGGAAGACACTGTGCCTTACCCAAAGAGTTTACAATCTAACCACTGATTTTTATTTAAATTATTATTATGGGGACAGGACTATCATGAGGGGGGAATAAATAGAAATAAGGGAGTGGAAAAAACAAAGGAAGGAGAGGAGGGGAATAAAGAGGTCTGGATAGATGGTGAGGATCATAAAGGGCAAGGAGAATATAATTGCTGCCAGGGGCTGAGATTCTCCTTGTCCTGCTGCTGCTCTTAGCTAAGTCCTTGCTGCTTTCAGAGGCTGGCTCTGTTCCATGAGATTCTGCTCTGCTTCCTCCACTCATATGCCTAGGAAAGGAGAAAAGGGCCCACTTTGAGACCCGAGGACAACGGAGAATGGAAGTGAACATTTGATAAAGATTCTGTGGAGTGAAATGTGTATGGTTATTCTCTGTATGTCCCTTGAGGATTGAATAATGGGATCTTCCATAAAGATGAGGGAGATGTTGATTGTATGTTTTTTGTTTTGTTTAGTTGTTGCTCCATTAGACAAGTTCTTTATTGTCTTGCTTTGTGTAAAGGCAGAAATGTGTATCAGAAGACTTAGTAACAGTTGTAGCAGTGCTGAGCACTATCTTTGCTCTCTAATAGTTGCTTAATCTTTGCCTAACTAGTTTTCTAGCACAAAAAAAAGCTGTGATTTTCTTTCATTGTGCATCTTAGAGCTGTTTACAGCGCTCCTTCCGAGCTGAAGTCTTCACCTGCCCTGCCTGCCGCTATGACCTTGGGAAGGGCTACACCATGGTTCCCAACAAGATACTGCAGACACTACTTGACCAATTCTTCCCTGGTTACAGCAAAGGACGATGATATGTTCAGCTCCCACCAGACTTCTCCCAGTGACTTTATAGACAATACAGGAGAGTAAACATGGGAAATTCAACAGTGGACCAGCCAGCTTGATGGGACTCAACATGTTGTCACATTCTGAAGCGGCTAACTCTTTCCCCTATAGCCATCTCTTTTGTGTAATGAGAACTCCAATTCTTAGCTGTCTTTCACCATCAAAGGTAGTTTTGGCCAGTTGACAACTAGTTTTTAAAAGAGAAAAACAAAAGCCTCAGCTCTGACTGGTCAACCCTAGCTGATGCTTAAATTATGTTTGTTTTTTATAACTACCTCAGGACAGAGGAAGATAATTTGTGGGGATTAAAAAAAAAGTTCAGTGAAATTTTAGCTACACACTGCCTCCCAAATATTAGTTGTGCCTGGTCCATGCAGTTTGATTCTCTCTCACTCACATACACACACACACTCTCTCTCTCTCTCTCTCTCCTCTCTCTCTGTCACACACACACACACACACTGTCACACACACAAGGCACTTAACCAGTTTGATTAAAGAACAAACAATTCTGTGATGTGCATAATCCTTTTTTCTTTTCTACCCATTATGCTGGTTTGTTTTTTGGGTTTTTTTTTTTTTTGTTTGGTTTTTGGGGGGGGCGGGCGGAGGGTTGTTTTTTGCAAGAACAGGCTGACTTTTAGTCTATTTTTGTGAGCTTCATTGTGCTTTTTCTTGTATCTTATGCAAGTTGACTACTAATGACTAATGAGAACAATATGAATGCATTGTTGCTACATTAGTGTAAAGTGATCTGTGTTTTTTGCACTTAAGGAGGGTATTCAAGACACTCTAGTTGTGTAAAAAGGAATCATGAAACAAGCCACTTTTGTATTAGTTAAAACTGTATGCTTTTAGTAGGTCTTGTATCAGTGGCAAAACATCTATCTACACCGCATTGAAGGCAGTGCTAGCTTGGAGAAGGTTCAAATCGCTTCATATTGTGATCTGAAATTTTATATACAGTATATTCCCCAAAATATACCTTATTAAATATTTTATGATTCAAAAAAAGGTTGCTAATTTTTGTTGCTTTGTATTGTAACCGTGTAACCTAAATCATAGTTAACAAGCAAGTACTTTTTCTTAGTAAATGTTTCGTTCAGGGGGGCTTTTTATAATTTAAAACAGGAGGTGTTATATGAACTTCCATTTCAACTTTTGGTAACCAAGACAAATGACTATATAGGGCCACAGTCTGTGGTCCTTCGGTGAGGCAATCTGGGTGTGCTGCTCAAAGACTGTAATCCATTGTTTGTAGGTTGAGCTCACAATGTGATCCAAGGTTTGCACTAGTGGGGAGTTTTCTCTCTTAGAGATACATTTCAGACGAAGGATTCAAAATAAATCTAAACCCTATTTTGATCAGGGTCTCCTTTGTATACCTGCTCTTGGCAGCAATGAATTCACTGGTTTAAAATGTTTACTACTGTCATAACAGAAGAAAGCTAACAATCTGAGAGAATACTCAGTTTGTCATATGAAAAGTGGAGGAGAAACAAAACCCTTCTATTTTTGGTCTTGGTATAAGTAAATGATATCTGATAAATTTAACACATCCAGCAGGAAAGTAATATAATGTTTGATCTTTTATCTCCTAAAGCCTCCTCTTTAACTTAACATTTCCCTTCCATTCCAGAAGATAGAATTTCCATGGCAAGTTTACTAATGCAAAACGCAGTGGTACCAGTGTTAGATATCCCAATCCACTCACTGCCAAAAAGGCTTCTCTTGTTGAGCAAAAATTTGAGAAAATAAGATAATTATTCTCCCTTTGGTCTTTTTCTGTACTTAACATTGAATGGAATTGTTTCAACCTCATCCTTCCAATAGATCTGTGAACATTGAGACTCAGACTTTCAAAGGAATTTTACAGAGTTAGATGCCCACATCCCTTTGATATTGACTGAGTTGGGCACCTACATTTCTTTAGGTTCTTTTGAAAATGGTAGCCTGCCTATTCTTCCGGTTAAAACCTTCACTGATTTGTAATATATTTTCATTAGAGATAACATGCCCATTACAGTGAAGCAGTCTACGAAAGCTCAACCTGTGCAAGATGCACAATTCTGCACTATTTCTAAGTGATATTTAGGTCATGTAAAGTCGTTATGGTACCTTCTATGATGTCCTTACCTGTTTGATAATTAGTAGCAATTAACTGTCATTTGCCATAGTCATAACAGTGATTGAGTAATAATATACCATTTTCATATAATCTTCTCAAAGCCATAAAACTTTGAAATGGAGAAAGAGCTATCTTCAGTAATAGTCTGACTTTTTAAACTAGCCTGTTACCATTATTCCTAAATGTTCAGGTTGTGCCTCAAAATTTAGATGAATGAATAACTTCTTCAAATCTGAAATAAGATTAAATTTAAAACAATCTGAAACTGTATATTGTGCCAAAGCGTTTATGCTGTGTTCCAAGTTAGACAAACTGTGTGCAAATGCCAGTGATTTCAAGTGAGAACCACACAGAACCTACCTCTATAAATAATGGGAGTGCTTAATTATATTCAGCAAAAAGCAATTCTTGGGTTTCAATTTAACATTTATTTTTCTAATTCAGAATAGTGCAGGGTTTCACTAGCACTTCTCCGATTATCATCGATTCAATATACAGGGCTGGTTTAAAGGAGCTCATGACTTACAAAGCCAGGCATAGGAAGTTATCCAAGTAAATTAGTTTTGGCACTAGCAGCTAAGAGAGGAACCTAACACTAAAATGGTTGTTATTATTCATTTCTAAATTGTTTAAAGATTGGATGGGGGCATGGAAAAATCACACCAAGCAAAACCACAGCTTGTGATGCTCCAAATCCATACTGGATAGAACAAAGTCCACGAAACAGTGAAGCTCTCAGCATGACAGGGCAGTGCAGCAACTGAACAAGACCTCCTCTAGAGCTGGACTTTGTTTCCAACCATATTACAGGTCCATGCGCAGTGGTATTTCATGTGGTTTTAATAATCCCTTTGTTTAGTGACATGCCCAGGGATATTAAACATGATTTCATTTTGGTGCAAGTGGCTTTTAAAATCAAATAACTTCGGAATTAAGAGTTAAAATTTTCGGACACCCACTTCTCATAGAGGGTACTGCACGATGTCAGGCGAGAGGCTCACGAGATGGATTTTTTGGCTCACTGGTTGTAATAAATGCGGAAACTCTTTGACTCCTTAATGGGAATTTCTTAATGTGCCACACTTAGTTTTAACAACACATACCCCTCCTGGCAACAAAACCTAGAACTGAATTGACACACATTTTAGAAGATACTCTTTGTATTTCAACTGGCAGTTCCAAAATAACCCCTCCAAGTGTGGTGCAACAGCCAGTCCTTTTAGTTCAGGTGCAACTTAAGGTTTCCCTACAACTGTTCACTTATAGTCCAGTATCCACGAGAGGTCTCTGCACATTGCTTAGCACAATAGAGCTGATGCTTCACTTAAGTCTCTGTCCTGAAGTGTACATCCTAAGTAAGCTCTATCATCATTTAGAGGCACTAATAGGAAGGCTTAATGATCTTGACAGCTTGTTGTTAACAGATTTATCCCATTAGATGTTACTAATGTATCAAAGATCTAACTTAGTCTTTTGCCAAATTATAACACTGCAATCCAATTAATGCAAAAGTAATAGATTAATGTTACTACTACTTGTGGTGGATGTCTAGAGCTCAGGCATGGGCCAAACGGGCACTGCTACTGAAAATCTCCAATCAAATGCCAGATGAGGTGCATGGGCACCTAAGGTGGAGCATCAATAGCTACACTACTTGAAGATCTATGGGTAAGTTGGTTCCATAAGAACATCTATATAGATTAAGGATCCATAATTACAGTTCAGTAATTAATAGTACCCGAATAACTAGAAAAGCTGAAATTTTCCTTTGGTTTGCACGTCACCCCTTTTGCTGACAAAAACAAGTTTCTCTTCTTTGCTGCCAGCAGGGCTCTCCAAATATACCCCACATCTTCCCAACGTTCAGTATTCCAATTTCCTCCACATCTGTCTTACTCAAGCATCCATAAACCTTTCCCTTGATCCTAGCGATTTCTATTGCTGGTGTGATACGTGCATTCCTTCTGTGAATCCAACTACCAGATTGTCTATTTCAGTGCTCCTCCCACTTCATCTTTTCTGCCAGAGAAGCCATGGTTCTGACCTTCTGCAGGTGATGAGATTTACAAAGTGAAAATATAGCACATCTTCTACAGCAGGCACAGTGTACTGCTAGTGGTTGGAAGGTGAAGGAGGCACTCAGGCGGGGAGGGGATGAGAAAGGGTGCCTGCTACTTACTGTTTCTTATGTCTTAACTAAGCAATAGCTTGCTTTCTTTCACTGCCACCATGTGCACTTGCTGCTCTGTGGGGAAAGTACTGGTTTAAAAAACTGTGGCAGCAGAAAGCCATTATCACAAGGCCTGCAGGCATTTCTAAAACCAAGGACAATGGATTTAGAGAGAATGGAACAACCCGTGAAATAAAGGTATTGCCAACTGTTTGAGTACAAACTGTCCTCTTGCAAACTGGCCCTAAGTTGCCTTAGCTCATGTTTGGTCCCAAAGGTTAACCTACTTGAAAGGCCTTGGCTTTCTGGTGTGAAATGCTGGGTGGGGGAGAAGGAGCTGAGGAATGTTGCATACTAACTATGTAGGAAGTAAGCTGAAGAATCCAGTTGAAATGTATGGAAGTGAAACATCACTTTTCTCCGTCACAGCAAAAATGGCAACTCTCAAGTAATCATAGAATCATAAAGTTGGAGGGGATCCAAGGTCATCTAGTCCAACCCCCTGCTCAGAGCAGGACTAACCTCAGCTAAATAATCCCAGCGAGGGTTTTGTCAAGTCTCTAAAGATGGAGATTCCACCATCTCCCTCGGTAACCCATTCCAGTGCTTCACCACCCTCCTAGTGAAAAACTTTTTCCTAATGTCCAACCTAGACCTCCCCGCCTGCAACTTGAGACCATTGCTCCTTGTTCTGTCATCTGCCACCACTGAGAACAGCCTAGCTCCATCCTCCCTGGAACCCCGTTTCAGATAGTTGAAGGCTGCTATCAAATCCCCCCTCATTCTTCTCTTCTGTAGACTGAACAAGCCTAGTTCCTTCAGCCTCTCCTCATAAGTCTTGTGCTCCAGCCCCCTAATCATTTTTGTTGCTCTCCGCTGGACTCTCTCCAACTTCTCCACATCCTTGTTGTAGTGGGGGGCCCAAAACTGGACACAATACTCCAAATGCGGCCTCACCAATGCCAAATAGAGGGGAATAATCACTTCCCGTGATCTGCTGGCAATGCTCCTATTAATGCAGCCCAATATGCTATTAGCCTTCTTGGCAACCAGGGCACACTGCTGACTCATATCCACTGTTACCCCCAGGTCCTTTTCTGCAGAACTGCTGCCTAGGTCATCGGTCCCCAGTCTGTAGCTGTGCATGGGATTCTTCCGTCCTAGGTGCAGGACTCTGCACGTGTTGAACCTCATCAGATTTCTTTTGGCCCAATCCTCCAGTTTGTTTAGGTCCTTCTGTATCCTATCCCTACCTTCCAGGGTATCTACCACTCCCCCTAGCTTAGTGTCATCTGCAAACTTGCTGAGGGTGCAATCTACCCCATTCTCCAGGTCATTGATGAAGATGTTGAAGAACACTGGCCCCAGGACCGCCCCCCTGGGGCACTCCGCTTGTGACCAGCTGCCAGCTAGACATGGAGCCATTGATCACTACTCGTTGAGCCCTATGCTCTAGCCGGTTCTCTATCCATTTTTATAGTCCATTCATCCAACCAATACTTCCTTAACTTGTTGATTAGAGTACTGTGAGAGACCGTATCAAAAGCTTTGCTAAAGTCAAGGTATATCACGTCCACCGCTTTCCCCACATCCACAGAGCCCATCACCTCTTCATAGAAAGCAATCAGGTTGGTCAGGCATGACTGTCCCTTTGTGAATCCATGTTGACTGTTCCTGATCACATTCCTCTCTTCCAAGTGCCTTAAAATGGATTCCTTGAGGACCTGTTCCATGATTTTTCCAGGGATTGAGTAATAAATCCGGTAATAACATAAGCTTTCTCTGCAATGAGGATTCACACCAATTACATCCATAGGTGCCCAGCCATGGCTGTTGCAAATTCCTAGTGCAGACAGGTAAAGAAACAAGGTATTATATAAACTTACTGCGTTGGAGTTCATGTCTGCTTCAAAGTGTGCAGTGGTGCAAATCATATAGCAGTTTACCCTCTCTACTCTAGAGCTTTGCATCACAGCAGTTCCATGAGTGGCTGTGATCAGGTTTCTACCTGGAAGCATACAAGGCCTGAGTTATAGCTCTTTGTTAACTACATTAATTGTAGTAAAAACCAAGTCTACTGAGCTTGCTGGAAAGAGGAGATTCTGAAATTTAACAGAGTTCCCCTTTAATGGACTGGAGGGAACATCTCCCCTTGCTGTTCACATGGGAGCTGCAATTGCAGTTTGCTAGCAATCATTTTCTTTCTTCAGCCTCTCCTTCCGGGCAGACACAAGGAAGACATTTTCCAAAACCCAATACAGGCACTGTACTGATCCACTTCATTTGCTAAAGCAATGACATAAAAATACCCTCTGCTACTGACACTACAATTTGATCATTTGCCAAGTTTTTGCTTATAGTCCCATAAAACTCATGTCCCACTGTGAATGAAACAGCTCCTCTTACCAGTAAACTTTAAATTCACAGCTGTCTGAGTGAACTGTTGCTTAGTATTTGTTTGTGTATAAGCAAGTGGAGTATTTTTCACCATCATGTGTGCCAGACATGCTGGCCTCTTGTTTGAAGACAGCACCTTGCTAACTGCAGTGTTATAAAAATGATTTGATTCTTGATGGCTGGGCTAGTGTAGAGTTCTCTGTTAAGAGACCTGGGCATATGTAAGTAATTCACTTATTTAGAATTCCTCCGTTACTTACTTTCAGCTTGAATACATGCAAACATAGCATTTCTTTTTAACTCAATTGGTTGCAAAGCCTATATTTCTGCAGTGTGTATATGAATACAAAAATTAGGAAATGCAAAATGGTTCCTATACCACCATTAACTCCTCCACTGAATCTCAGGTTACATAAGAATGCTACCGTGTAGGCAATGTGGCCAAGTTGATAGTACTATGGAAACAAGTTTTTCATTTCTTGAATTCAAATATGCAAACTGAGCAATGCATTACTATAGCTAGGAATGTCTAGGAGTTAGAGCACAGCACAGAAATAAATATTTCTGAATTCTATTCCCCCTTTCACACAGACTCATTTCAGTTTGAGAGCGTTATTGAACTCCTTGTCTACGTCACAAGAATGTTTGATGCTTAATATTTGTAAAATCCTTTGTAAGCCCAAAAAAAGTCAACTGGTGGACTAAGTTTAATTAGGATTTGCCAAAGACTCCCTGAAGCAACAACCACGTTTGGAAAGTTTCGGCACAAAGGGAAAAGCTGAAAAAAGTGAATAGACGACATATACATTTTCATTCATCTATAGTAACCTGGTAATCACAACTACTGCACTTTCATTGCACTAAGATGTACAAAAGGGACCGCAACATGAAAGTTCAACTTTTGTCACTTCACATCCCCACAAAATACGCTATGGCGTTGCCATTTTAGACTACAGGTTGAAATATTTTTAAAGACAGACCATATATATTGATAACCTAATCCACCTGTAGTGGCACTAGACTAGCAAAGAAATCCAGGTTCAATTTCAGGAGTCTAATCTTTTACGTTGAACTGCCACTATCCACACTGGCCCTTTCTACCTACGGTTGACAAAAAGAGAGTCTTAAAAACAAGTTAGCTATGTATATTTGCAAACACTAGCTATTTTCCTACTCTAGACGAGGTCAGAGAGAACAGCTTATATCGGTTTGTGGGACATACCAATATAGAGAGTATGGTGTCTCACCCCTTGAGAATAATCTGGCTCTGACTTAATTTCAAATAATTAGGACAAAGTCTACCTGGTTGTAGTGCTACTTGGGAGCTACAGTGACTCCAGCATTTCTGTTTCTACAACTGGCTACTGTACAATTGAATACAAAACTATAACATGCCAGACTCTCTGATTCAGGCGGAGATGAGAGCATTTTTCCTGTTTTACTAATTAAACATTTGCAGATGACAGTTTCTGGGGAGCCCTTTATCTGCAGCAGAAAGGTCTGCATGCCTTGCCCCAATGTCTTATGGAAAAACAGGCATCTCACTAACTTATGTGGAAATCCAAATGTAAAGAGAATGCAGCTCTTTCATAGATCCTCACCCAGAAGTCCAAAGCCAGGAAGTGATCTCTCTTTCAGGTAATGGCAGCAGGTTTATTTTTCCATTTTAAAAATCACCATTACAGTGGTTAGAGAAGCTAATAATCCATTGATACATAGAGTGCTACAAAGAGTGGCTGAAGTGCTTCGGGGGTGTGCCAAGCAAGTGAACTAGGACTACAAACATCTGAGCACAAAAAGCAGCAGCCCCAAGTTCAGAGGGCAAATGCAAGATTAAGAATTAATGGGGATTCTGCATGCCTCCATTATAAAAATAATCCCTGTACCCACTGAAGTCGCATGTAATTCAGCTTAATTGGTTTTAATAGTTTGGGGTACAATCTTCGTACACTACTCTGAGAATAGGGAACCTATGGAGACATTTCAGAGCAAGAGCTGACTAACTTGAACAAGGGACAGTGGATAAAAGTTGAGGCCTAAGATATGGGATGGAACCCCTTTAGTAGATCATGGTTGTCTCTCTTATTATACACACATTTTCAAGTGAAGGTTATTTTCAGTTCTGTGGTTTTTTTCCATTCTTTAATGTTGTGGTCAGACTGTAAGTGCTAGCTAATTACACCTCCAGTGAATATCTGGGAATTTTTTTCTGAGCACCTCACAAGTATTGTTTATTTGGTTGTCCCTATTGTAAAGGAACTAACATAAAATGGCTTTTTTCCTCTCATCTTTAACTGTAATGTTTCATTTGACAGATACAAGTAATTATATGTATAACCCTTTGTAACATGATTTCACAGAGGGCACTGAAATAATTAAATGCTCCCAAATACTGATCTTTAAAAAAAAATTTTTAAAGGAAGATTTCAAGGATGAAATGAATTTTACAAGTAACCTGAGTCAATTTTAGTCAATGTCATTCCAGCCTTGAAATTGACTATTTGTACAATTCATTCTGTGCAAACACTATGAAACTCAATACTCTGCCATTTGGTCATGAATTTTCTTTTAAAAGGCCCTAATTATATGGCTTCCATTACCCTAGTATCCAAGTAATAGTTCAGCTTGCAGATCTTCAGCACCTACGTAAAGGCTTCATTTGAATTTATTTAAACTATTGTTTGACTTTTTATTATGAAAGACTTGAGGAGAGGAACGGGACAGAAAGAAGGCACTTTCATTATAAGTAGATGGGCACAGAAGTTGAGTAAATTACTTTGATTTGGTTTTTGAGTAGTGTCTCAAACAGATTTGACAGCATATTTCACTTCTTGTAAGATCTACCATTTCTTCTGGCAGCTTGACACCAAAGTCCCACAGAAAGGGATCAAGAGAACTTGCCTCAAAGTGTCATATCACTGTATTAGAAGAATTAGATGGGGAAAAGCCAGATCCCCAAAAAGCCATTGTTAAAACTCTAGTGGACTTTATTGGAATACAAGCACTGGCAGGTAAAAAACAAAAACAGCACAGATTAATATTAAACAATTTCCACAACATCAGTGGTAACAGATTAAGTAAATTAATAACAAAATCTATTTCCTCTGTTTATACAAAATGTAAACAATTACTGTGGCAGTTAATAGTTACTGCCATATGAAATACCTGGAATAAAAATTATTCATCTTTCCTTACAAGCTTGAAAAATTTGATGTTAATATTTAAAATCGTTAGCGCACAAAGAGGCGGTCATCATTCTAAACAGAAGACAGAGGATACTGACTCAAGGCAACTGTAACATTAACTGCTGTGGAAACTGAGGCACTGAATCAACAGTTTGCTTCCATCTAATACAATCACTATATTTACACTTACTGAGCAGTGGTTCAATTAACAGTATTGAGATTAAAAAAATATACACAGTATATAAATCCCTTCATCAGGTGCAGGGAAAAGAAAGCCAGGTTGGCAGACTGAAATGCAGTGTAGGTTGTGAATCCAGCCACCTGGAAATAAAGGGATAAGACCTAGGAGGATGCTCTCTTCTGTTCAGAAAAGGGTGATTCGTAGACTTCCATTGGTGGGCAGGTACAAACCAGATGCTGATCTCCATAGATGTCATCGATTCGAGCAATTGTGGGCCAAAATTTGCTTTCAGGCTTCACAAATGGCTAAATACAGAAAACATGTTTAGAATTTGAGAGAGATAATCCATTAGCTCATCCTCTACACAAGACTCACTAGTATCATTTAGGTATCAAAACATAAGACCAAGGGTCTGCCTAGTCCTTTGGAAAACTCCAGAGTGCCATGCAGCAGCAGCAGCTTGCATTCCTCATCTCAGAAGTGCCTCATGATGACAGTAAAGCAAGCGACTTCCCCCTCCTCATAAGTCAGCATCTTGTCAGAATCTAAACAGTGTTCTTTACACCGGAGTCTGTCTGTACAGCCTAACTCCATGGGATTTGGTCCTTTGTTAGGGATCCTAGCACTACTGCAACACAGATAACCTTGCCCAGAAGGAATGGAATTGAGGGGATTCCTATCTAGGTTCTCTCAGGGGTGGTGGTGGGGGGTGTGTGTTTTAAATAGATAAGAGGGCAAGTTTTGCAGAGTTCTGAAATCAAAGAAGTTCCGTTCTTCCTGTTTGGAGAAAGGAAAATAGTACATTTGCTATAGGACTTATCTAAATCATTAAATGGCTGTAGCTATTTATGTTTGGAAGCTATATAAGTGGGAAAATATTTTAAGAATATTCTAATTAGACTAGTTGGGCTCACTAAAATGTTCTCCATTTCTAGGCTCAAGAGATACTGCTAGCAACAGACTAACAACCAAGAACAGAGGCACGTTTAATCTTAGCATCTCTTACTTACCAATGTTGATTAGAATGCGACAAAAGGTAAATAGTTACTCACTAGTGGGAAAGCTGCTACTTCTCTGGAATAAGGGCGATCCCAATTAAGGGACGTAATGCAAGTCAGAGTGTGTGGTGACATCTACAACAGAATAAAAGTTTGTTAAAACATGCAGGAGAACTGCATTCAATGCAATATTTCAGTCAACCAACTCCCACAAATCCATACATTGTGCTACATACAACATGTATTTCTTCACTAGATCAGATTAGTGCTGAAGGCTCTTTTGTGGATGCAGCATGTTTAATCAACAAAAGACTGATTTAAAAACAGAAAATGGACTGAAGTGATTCAGAATATCCATACATAATGTCTACAGCAAAGCTGGAAAAAATTATCTCAGGTATGAAAAATAAAATGGAAAAGTGGAGAGAAGATGGAGCATGAGGCAGCTGGCTATAGGTGTGGCCATGAATTTGTTCTTTTTCCCCTGATAGATTTCTGAATACAAATAACAGTAGCAGTAATCGGATTCTCCCTCACTCCATAACTTGGTGTTGGGCAACTGTATTCTTCACCACCATAACGGTACAAGTTCCAGATCAATTTGCTTCCAAGTGCTTTAACCACCAACCCTCCAAAAAAGAAAAAAAAAGAAAAAACCCCAAAGGTGGGTGAGTTAATATCTTTTATTGGACTAACTAATGTTGGAGAGAAAGAGGAACTTCCAAGCTATACAGACATCATCTTCAGGTCTAACTGCTCTAAGCAGCTCAAAAGCTTGTCTCTTCCACCAACCAAAGTTAATCCTTAGAAGATATTACCTCACCCATCCTGTGTCTCTCAGCTTCTGGGACCAATGTGGCTATCACCACAATACAAAGAAAAAATAAGTCAAATATTTAAAAATCCAATGCATCATTACAGAAGGTGCAGTCAACTTGAAATATACTGCGAGTTTCCAAAGGTGAGTTACAAGTAGTTCTACTTTGAGTAATTGCTCATATCCATTCCAATATAGGTGAGTGTGCACCCTGTGCACGGGTTTCCGGAACTTTTTTGCCCTTAGCAAGCCCCGTAGGACCGGCTCCAGCGCCCCCTGGAGTGCCGCACACATGCCGCGGTATATCAGGTGCTGCCAGCGCCGAGGGCCCCCAATTCCTTCTTTTCGCCCGTTGACGGTTGCTGGAACGTCTGCCCCTTGCTGAACAGCAAGTAGCAATCCCTGTTTTGTAATTGTTATTAGTGTTAGGTATAGCAGTTTAAGTTAATTAGTTAGAGATTAACTGAAGAACAATAGCTAGTTAGCCCTCAGGGGCTTAAGATTGGGCCATGCCTGGCTCAACTGGTTTTAAGACCTGTGCCACTTGCGGCAAGGCCTTCCCTGTGAGTGACACTCACGACCGCTGCCTCCGTTGTCTCGAGGAGCAGCACCGAAAGGACAAATGTAAAATTTGCAAGGCTTTCAAGCTGGCACCGAAGTCTTTCCATCAACCTTTGGTGCTGAAGAAGAAGAAGAAGAGGCAGGAGGCCGCCCAAAAGGACTCCCCCGCACCGCCACTCGGGCCGGGGACCAGTCAGGAGATGCCCCAGCCATGTGCCGTAGAGAGTACTCTGGCACCAGCATCTCCTCGCAGGAAGCCTCCTCCGACTCTTGGGGGTGGGGGAGCGCCCCTGCAAGGGCCATCGATGTCGGAGGTGTTCACTGCAGCACGTGCCCTGATGGACATGCCCATGCCTCTGTCCCCCCCTCGGCCAAGGGCAAAGGGACCAGCGTCTCGGGGTAAACCCGTGCTGGGTTGCCAAGGTGGGTGGTTGAGACAGGAGTCCAGGTCTCCCCCCAGACGGTCACGGAGGGTAGAGAGTGCGGGCTCCCCTCCCAGCTCCAACTCCGAGTTGTCGAGCTCCTCGACACCGTGGCACCGAGGGTGGTCTCGAGGCTCCAGTATGAGGCGATGTCGCTACAGTTCCGCCTCGTGTGGGGATCACACTTTGGGATCCCGTACCCCGGCACCAAGTCCTGCACGACACCGGTCCCGATCCCCGCCACATAGCCCAGCACAGACCCTGGCACCCGACCAGACCCGACGCTGGTCTCGCTCCCTGGCATGCAGCCCAGCGTGGAGCCCAGAGGCTGAAAGGCCTCGCTGGCACCGGTCCCGGTCCTGGCCCTGCACCCCACCGCAACTCCCATCGCCTGGTGAGACCAAGCGAGCCCGGCGCCCGTCCTGATCCCCAGCTCGCAGTCTGGTGCGGATCCCAGTACCGAAAGTCTCGGCACCGATGCCTCCGGCACCGAGACGTTGCTCCAGATCCTCCGAGTCTGAGCCAGGCCGGTCACGTTATGGGCAGCACTGCTCCTGATCTCCTCAGGGCAAGCGCTGGTACAATACCTTGGCGCCCAGGCGGAGATCACATTCCAGCTCCTCCAGCCATTTACCGCCCCACTCCCAGCACCACAAGCATCAGCACCGACGCTCCTACTCATCGTCTCAGAGTAGGTCATCGGCGAGATCGGACCGCGGCTACAAGTCCCGTCGGTACCACTCCAGTGGCTCGGGGTCCCATGCCCCTCAGCACGCTCCTCAGCTGGCACCAGGCCGGCACCAGCATGGCCTCAAGGATCATGGCAATAGCCCTACTAGGGGCCCTAGGGATCCCAGGCGGGCCAGGGTACATCTCGATCCAGTCATTGATGGCTCAGCCAGCACCCCCCTCTCCCTCCCGAGCCAGCAGGGAAAGGGCCATTCCTCGGAGGAGGAATCGGACCCTCAGGGAGGTCCCTCCACGGGGCCGTTCCCGAAATCCTCCTCGTCCCAGTTCCTGACTTTAAGGCATACCAGGAACTGCTTAAGAGGGTGGCTAGTAATTTGAACCTTGAGCTCAAGGAGCTCTCCGAAGAGGAAGACCCCTTCTTTGGTGTGTCTGGATCGGCAGGGCCATCCAGGGTTGACCTGCCAGTGCATGAGAGGGTCTTGAAGCTGGCCAAGGCCCTCTGGCAAACCCCTGCCTCAGTTGCCCCAACATCTAAGGGCGCCGAGCGTAAATACTATGTTCCTGTGGAAGGGTTCAACTTCCTCTACAACCACCCTGCCCCGGGGTCTCTCGTGGTTGATGCCGCCAACCAGCGAGACAGGCAGGGGGCCCAGGCCAACACCCCCAAAAAATAAGGACGGCAAAAAGTTAGACCTTTTCGGCGGCAAGGCACTACAGCTGAGGATCGCAAAGTAGCAGGCACTCCTCGGCCATTATAATCTGAACTTCTGGTCCTCCTTGCAGAGGTTCATGCAGGCGTTACCGCAAGACCAGGCGGGAGATCTCACTATGGTCATTAAGGAGGGTGCTGCAGTGGCAGGGGCAGCCCTGCAGTCGACTAGTGATGCAGCAGATGCTCCTAGCAGAGCGATGGCGTCGGGCATCGTGATGCGCAGGTCTGCTTGGCTGCAGTCTTCCAGCCTGTCATAAGAGGCCCAGCAGTCCATCTAGGACTTACCTTTTGATGGCACTGGCCTCTTCTCAGAAAAAACAGATGACAAACTGCATGCCTTCAAAGACTCTAGAGCTACTCTGAGGTCCCTAGGGCTTTATACACCACAGGCCTCGAGGCGCCAGTCTCGGCCTCAAACGCAGTGCCAGCCCCAGCCTGCCCCCAGACCTGCTCAACCCAGGAGGGGTCGAGACAGGTACAGGCCACCCTACCACCACGACCACCAGGGATCCACCAGGGATCCCCCAGCAAGGCCCAGCCAAGGGGAATAACAACAAGCAGCAGTTTTGATGGTGCGCCCGAGGGTGGCACTTCTCCCGTCCCTCTGGATCGAACCCTGCCCTTTGCCTACAGACTCTGGCCGTTCTACGCCCAATGGCGGAACATTACATCAGATTGCTGGGTCCTCGCTGTAGTCTGCTGGGGCTACGCCCTCCAGCTCATGGCCTTCCCCCTGGACTCTCCCCCTACCCCGTCCCTCTTCAGGGACTCCTCTCACGAGCAACTCAATACACAGGAGGTGGATTCCCTCCTCCGCCTTGGAGCAGTGGAAGAGGTTCCTCCATGGGAAAGGGGGAAAAGGTTTTTTACTCACGTTATTTCCTCAATCCCAAGGCAAAGCGAGGCCTGAGGCCCATATTAGAGCTCCGCCATCTGAACAAGTTCATCAGACGCCTCAACTTCCCCATGGTTTCTCTAGCCACCATTATTCTGGCTCTCGATCCAGGGGACTGGTATGCTGCCCTCGACTTAAAGGACGCTTATTTCCATATTACTATTCTGCCTGGTCACAGACAGTTCCTCAGGTTCGTGGTAGCTGACTCCCACTACCAGTTCTCGGCCCTGTCCTTTGGCCTCTCGTCTGCACCCAGGGTGTTCACAAAATGCATGGCGGTGGTAGCGGCCCACCTGCGCCACAGAGGGGTCCAGATCTTCCCCTACCTGGACAATTGGCTGATCCAGGGCAGTTCCAGGGCTCACATGAGGAACAGCCTGGCACTTACCTGCACGACATGCACCAGACTGGGGCTGCTCATAAACGAGCAAAAGTCCACCCTCACCCCGGTGCTGCGCATAGATTTCATCGGGGCCACTCTGGATGCCACCCAGGCCAGAGCCTTCCTCCCACAACCTCACTTCGAGACCATGGCTGCCATAATCAGTGATCTCCACAGGTCTCCCATGATGACAGCCAGGCACTGCCTTCAGCTGTTGAGACATATGGCGGCCTGTACGTATGTGGTGAGGCTGGCTTGCCTCAAGCTCAGGCCTCTCCAGGCATGGCTGGCCTTTGTGTATACACCAGCCAGGCATTCATTGAACAGAGTGATCACAGTTCCCCCTCAGGTACTGACCTCCCTGGATTGGTGGAGGGACCCAGGGAAGGTTCTGAGGTGTGACTCTTACCACGGACGCCTCGGATGTGGGCTGGGGGCACCTGATATACCGCGGCATGTACACGGCACTCCAGGGGGAACCGGAGCTGGCCCTACATGGCTTGCTAAGGGCAAAAAAGTTCCGGGAACCAGTGCATGGGGCGCACACTCACCTATATTGGAATGGATATGAGCAACACATCTCAAAGAACAACAGTTACTGGTAAGTAACCTTGTTTTTCCAGTACTATACTTGCTCAAGTGCTCTTCCAATGTTTATGTTTTTATAATCAAGTTTTGGGTTTGGTTGCCCCTCCGAACAAGTGAGTGTTTTTCACCCATTACTATACGAAAGACCCAGATAATACAAATATGAAAAACAGTGAAATTATTATACACACAGGTGTTCAAACTTTTAAGAATTTTTTCCTCCAGTCTATCAGTTAGTCGCTATAGAAGGACTTCTGACTAAGTCAAGTCAAAAAGATTTCAGGGAAAAGCACTAAGTTGATGGAACCCATTAAACACATCAAAGACCTGTGAAATTTAGACCAATATTCACTCGAATTTGCACATCAGTGATTGTCTTATTGCTTCATGTTGCATAGTTTCATTTGCATACAATAAGTTTCCTACATACACACACACTACTGAAAATTTCAGTATTGGTAGCACTACAAATAAGATGACTTCAAACAACAGCAATGGAGACACTGCGGTACTGTGAAGTTGGTCTGCATACCAACTCACCTTTAACGGGTTAACCCTGGAGTCCATTCTGCCTGCCTCTATTTCAGCAATTTCTTGACGAATGTTGATCATTGCATCACAAAATCTGTCCAGCTCTGCTTTGTCTTCAGACTCTGTTGGTTCAATCATAAGGGTACCTGCCACTGGCCAGGACATTGTTGGAGCATGGAATCCTGAATAAAAAGGAATCACGTCATTGATTACAGGGCACTTGTAAGTTAGTAAAAGCATTAACCAGCAACTCATGTGCTAGGTTTTCATAAAAGCAGAAAGAGCACATTCTTAATTACAGTTGCTTTCCATGGACCTTCACTTGTTAGCTTCAACAGACTAAAATCATACAGCTGGGCAGCATGTCGGCGGGGCAAATATGACAGAAGTTGAACTCTCAAAAACAGCAGTCAAAGGAAACCCACAAAAAGAAACCCACAATTCCATAGTATTGTCTATAGTACATGCAAACCATGTGAAAACCTGAGTCCTTGACCTTCTTCCTTGGTCTGGTGTCCAAAGCAAAGTATTTCTTCCCAAAAGCAATATTTCTGGCTTCTTCCCTTCACATCCACACTTGCATCAGTCACTTTTTCACCCTCTCCTATGACAGGCTGAGTGTCAAACAAACTATGAAAGTTCAGAATGGTGCAGACTCAGGGCACCTGGGAAAGGAAGATAGCATACACCTTTTACCTTATCCCATCCCTCCTACAGTACTGCTAGCAACTGTCCTGTTAACTGGACAGATCCGCATCATATATACTGAAGACATTTTACCCCACCCATCTATTTTAAATGGTATGATATACCTCTTCCAGTCAGAAGCAAATCACTATAGAGAACAGGGAGGATTTTTTTTCTGGTATTGAAGAGTCAGAACTGATTTTAGGATTAGTTCTTTTATTGAGAATCTCTTACTGGATGGCATTTTAGTGCCATATGCCCATATTAATTCAGGAACATAGCAGTTATTACAGAGGATCAGACTACTGGTAGTGGCCCATGTAGTCCAGTACTCTGTCTCTGAGAGTTGTGGATGCTTCAGTGGAAGGTGCGAGAAATTGCATAATGGATAGTTAAGGAATACTTTGCCCACAGGGGAATTTTCTTCCTAACCTCCATCAGTGACTGACCTATGCCACAAAGCATAAGAGATTAAATTAAATAAAATAAAGGATTGAAACCATTTAATGTAACCATAGATACTCTCATTTTACATATAGACGTTTAATCTTGTTTGAATCCTACTAAGCTCTTGGACTGAGCCAGATCATCAGATCCTGTCTGCATGTGCCTTGCACAGCCCAGGAAGCTTCCCTGGTGCAACAAAGAAGAGCTTCTGTATCAGATGCCCACAGCCACAGGGCATCATAGCCCCAGGGCATCGTTCTAGCATCTAGAAATTACCCTAAGAAGCACAGGAACAAATCTACACAGATACACACCTAGAGCCCTGACCAGGAATATTCTATCTGCTACCCAAAATCCACAAACCCAGGAAACCTGGGCGCCCCATCATCTCAGGCATTGGCACTCTTATCAGGCTACATGGACTCTCTTCTCAGGCCCTATGCTACTAGTACTCCTAGCTATCTTCAGGAAGCTCTCTACACCAACATTCCACACAACAAACGGACTACTAGCCATCAGGAACAGTATCTCCGATAATGCCACGGCACACCTGATAGCTGAACTTTGTGACTTTGTCCTCCCCCACAACCATTTCAGATTTGTAGACAATTTATACCTTCAAGTCAGCGGCACGGCTATGGGTACCTGCATAGCCCTACAGTATGCCAACATTTTCATGGCTGACTTAAAACAACGCTTCCTCAACTCTCATCCCAAAGTGCCCCTACGCTACACTGATGACATTTTCATCATCTGGACCCTTGGAAAAGAGTCCCTTGAAGAATTCCACCAGGATTTCAACAATTTTCACCCCAACATCAACCTTAGCCTGAACCAGTCCACACAAGAAATCCACTTCCTGGACACTACAGTGCAAATAAGTGATGGCCACATAAACACCACCTTGTACCGAAAACCCACTGACCACTAAACGTACCTACATGCCTCCAGCTTCCACCCAGGACACACCACACAATCTATTGTCTACAGCCAAACCCTAAGATACAACCGTATTTGCTCCAATCCCTTAGACAGAGACAAACACCTACAGAATCTCTATCAAGCATTCTTAAAACTACAATACCCACCTAGGGAAGTGAAGAAACAGATTGACAGAGCCAGACGGGTACCCAGAAGTCACCTAATACAGGACAGACCCAACAAGGAAAACTACAGAACGCCACTGGCCATCACCTACAGCCCCCAGGTGAGACGATCCCTCACTCTCACAAACTCCGAGAGGCAGGCCAGTCCTCACTTACAGACAGCCCGCCAACCAGAAGCAAATACTCACCAGCAACTGCACACCATTCAACAGAAACACTAATCCAGGAACGTATCCTTGCAACAAACCCCGTTTGCCAACTCTACCTGCATATCTACTCAAGTGACACCATCATAGGCCCTAACCACATGAGCCACACCATCAGAAGCTCGTTCACCTGCACATCTACTAATGTGTTATACGCCATCATGTGTCAACAATGCCCCTCTGCCATATACATTGGCCAAACTGGACTGTCTCTATGCAAAAGAATAAATGGATAACGAATGAAATATCAGGAATGGTAACATTCAAAAACCTGTAGAAGAGTACTTCAATCTCCCTGATGAGTAACAGACTTGAAAGTTGCCAAACTTCAACAAAAAAATACTTCAAAAACAAACTCCAGCGCGAAACTGCAGAGCTGGAACTCATAAGCAAACTTGACACTAACAGACTAAGTCTGAATAGAGATTAGGAGTGGCTAGCCCACTACAGAAAATAATGTTCCCTTTTTTGACATTCACGTCTTCTCATTAACTGTTGTGAATGGCCTCATCCACCCTGATTGAATTAACTTCATACGCACTGGACTTCCTCACTGTGATGTAACTCACCCATCCTTGCATGTGTATATATACCTACCAAACTGAAGTTTCCACTTCATGCATCTGACGAAGTGGGTTTCTGCCCACGAAAGCTTATGCCCAAATAAATGTGTTAGTCTTTAAGGTGCTGTTATTCTAGCATCTGGAGATTGTCCAAACACAGTCGACACAGGGGCTATGCAGGGGTGGTATAAGAACCACTATGTTGCTATATAGCAGTAGAGGACTGGAACCTTTCTGTAGTCCTTTAAGGTAGGTTTAAGAAATTGTAGTCTTTATTGCTGTAAAAGACATGTCCTCTCACCATAGTCCTGAAGCCTTTTTGCAACATCCACAGCTTCAACATTTGCTGTTTTCTTGAAGGATCTGGTGTCCAAAATAAATTCATGAGCTACATAACCTGTAAGTACACGAAGTTTACATACTGATCTCATTTGGTGGAGAACAGAGCAGCACTACAAATTGGCCTCAATTTTAATACCACATTTCCACTCCAGTGGCTGCAGGGAGAACATATCTTAAGGATAGGGACTGCAGTTTCACAAGTGCACATTTAAGAGACTCTGAAGTACAAGTGTATTTGAGTATTTATTTGCCCTTCCCTTACCTCTCCATTGCTACACTTGTAAATGATTAATTTTAAAACATAAATTTCTTTGGTACACATACAGAAGCCACACTTAGCACTGGAATACATTGGATTTGCCAAGAGCAGAATCAGTTAAATGCTCAAAGCTGCTCCTTATACTTGAGCTTGTCCTCTCAAGGTGTATTCTTATTATATATGTGCCCTTCCTCCTGTACAATTTAGGTTATGTACATTTTTCAGGTCCGTCCAACAGTGTAGCAGCACTGCACTGCCACATGATAATTAGTGTTTGGGTCCCAGGCTGTGTCACAAGCTCCTTAGATCAGTAGGTCCTGAGAAAGGAGCATGATCAAATTCTGAGGAGAAAAAAAAATGGTTTTTTTTTTTTTTTTTGAATGATCCTCTGACCAACGTTGAGAGTTGCTGCGGGGTTGAGGGAGAAAAAACTGTTTCAGCTCTACTAGAAAAGCAGGATTATTAATATCTCAGGCCCTGGGTGAGTAACAGAGGAAAATACTTTGTTTGCATAAAAAGCCGGAAGAGTGACCTGAGACTCCCAAATAGATTGTCATTGACACTCCAGATAAATAGGGTTATTCTTGAATAACATTGTACATTTCGCTTCTGAACTTTTAAAAACCTGGAGATCTAGCTTTGTATTTCTGTGAAATACTGTCAGCAGATTTAATCTTTACTCACTTTAAAGTAAATTATTTACACAACTACACACATAGGTTGAATAGCACATGGAATACATTTCAGATATTTTTAATGTCATTCAGTTGAAAAAGGGAAGAGGCAGTCCCAAAAAAAAGATCTTTCTTCTCCTGACTTGAAATTTACAATCTGATATGCTTCATAATTTCTGCCCTATCTTAAGAAAAAAAGAGTGGGTAGGCAACAGATGAACCCTTCTCCAAAGGGATTATCATTTCATAACAAAAAAGTTAGGGAACTTACATTTCAGTTGGTCTGCCCAACTATTCATGCATCACTACAGGGATTTTTAGGTTGGTAATAGGGGGTATTGAACAAGAAATCATTTAAAATTCTCTTTGCTTACTGTGCTTTATATTATACTAAATTACTAAAGTCTCACCATCAATGACTTCCTATTTATAACAGCTTTTTCACTGTTTAAATTAAAATAAGACTTACTTGCCAGTTTGAGGAGAACAATCTCTGGTTCAAAGATAGGCAGAAGACTCTTTTTACAGCTTTTTATATTGATGCAACTAGTTACCGACCCTTAAGTGCACTTTTCACCTCTGCCAATATCTTAGCTTCATTTTCGCTCCTGTCTAGGATTACCACTAAATATTTGCCTTTGCCTAGTTATTTCCCTGTGCATGCACTGTACTTTAGCATGTGCTGGGACTGAAAACCCTCACATCAGTTTAATAAAATCAAGCACCGTATCTAGAATCCAAACTGCTATAGGAGATGCTGGGATGAACCAGAATGTCAGGAGACAAAGTAAGCTCAATACTTGCCTCTTGCCCCTCTGAAAAGGACTCTGTAGTGTTTCTCTAGTCTTTTGGCCATGTAGTTAGCATTTAATATAGCAATCTCGGAAGCGTGTTTAAGACCTTTTCCACCCATCATCTGAAAGAGCAAAAACACTATAGAACACAGGTCTGAAACAAACCTTTACCCATAAAAAGTCAACACATTCTCATAGATTAACATGTCAGTTCATAAAAATCACTGGCACACAAGGCATTTCCTGTTCCACTTACCCCTCTTTTGGAGCCTAAGATTCACTAAAAGCTAGAACACTGATCAATGATTAGTGTTGTCAGCTCTAGCACCACTCAGATATTTAGTTTTCTTTCACCACATTAAATTGACAAAAATAAACAGGGCACATTCCTTCCACATGAAGAAATTGAGATAGACAAATACATGGATTTGTTTTCTGTTTAGCAAACAGGCTTATTCACAAAACAAGAAATTTTCACAGCCCTTAAATAGCTTTAAAATGAGTAGAAGAGAGTTGCTTGGTGTGAGTCATGGCCAAATGCACCCTTGGATTTTCAAAATGTTGTTCGCAGCCATCCTCACGGAGGCACAGCCCATAGAAGCTGAGGTTAGTATCCATCAATCCATGCTCAGCATGAAAGAGCAGGGAGATGCCTGCAGTTAATAATATGCTCCAATGTAATTATTTCAAAATGGGAATCAGCTTACACCCATTACATGGAATTAGACATTTGTATAATTAGAGTTGTTCATCTTAAACTCAAGGATCTGAGGCACACTGTTTTAATAGTGTTTACCAAATAAGTTGTCGAATTAGCTGCAGAATTGAACAAACAGGCTTTGTGCTATCCACTCAGCTTTTAAAGTTAGGCAATCCTATCCACTTCTCCCTTGAAGATCAGTTCAAAATGTTATACAGGATATTAGAATGCATGTTTCTCAGAGTTAATTATAACCTCTGTTTTACTTTTCTGGCTGAGAAATTCAGAATATTTACTGTGAGCACGAATCTAACCATGTATTAACAGGCTCATCAGTAAGTTGCACAGTGTTCCAAAAAAATCTAAATAGGCAAACACTAAAGCCAAGTTCTCATATGCCCTAAACTAAAATTAATCAGATTTAATTTTTGTAAGTTAGTAAGATTTCATTGGAGACAATTTTCATCTCCTGAAGAAAGGTGTTTCAGGAAAGTTGCATTTACTAGCTGCTGAGTATTTCTAACATTTTTTAACACAACACTGCAGCATATTGTGAAAAAGTAGGTAAGAAATTCTGAAAATAAGAAATTCATTTACTATTACCAAGCAGCTTCCTTGCGAACATGAAAACCTGAATGATTCTCTGAGAACTAGTGGAAGGACAAGCCTGTTTCTTGAATACAATCTATTCATACATGTGGTTGTTATAACTCTGGACTCAAGAAATGTTAAAAAGCAACAAACAAGAACATTAAACAGGTTGCATACATTCATTTATGACAATAGTTCATTGTACTGCCCTCACTAACTATAGAAGCACCACTCCCAAAGACAGCCAGGATCTCAATATGAGATTTATTCCTGAAATCTGCTCTTGGGATTCTAATAGAGGCACTGGTTTGTTTTTTGTTTTGTTTTATGGTGTGCATTAAACTGCATTAAGCAGCCATACAAAATTCTATTTGCCCAGGTGAAATAATTTTTTTTCTTTGACATGTGAATAAAATACAAGTCCTTGAGATGTAGGGCAAGTAATGAGATTTTGTACTTGCATTGGTAAATTTTCATGGGCATTTTGCAAGACTACCATACACTATATCTGAAATTAAAATGTGTGACTATGCCCACCACTTCCAGTGGGATTGTGAACCTATTTGAAAGCATGGATTTTGGACAGGTCTAAAATACTCATAATTGCACCTTCCCAAATGTAGAAATGCCACACTGGGAAAAATGTAATGCAATCTGCCTTTTAAGAGTTTCTATTAAACCAGTCTATACATTTTACAGACATTCATTTTTAAGATTAAAAAACCAAAACAGATCCCTAACTAATGCTTGAGAAAAAATTCACACACCTTGATATATGCCCAGGAAATAGGCAATATAGCACTGGAGCCCCAAGGGGCAGCACTGATTGTGCCCAAAGGGCATGCATCCTTATCGAGCTGTAGGGCAATGACAGGATGGCTAGGCAGGTAGGGAGCCAGATGACTCTTCCTGAAACAGATACAGCAATGTCATTGTCCTAAAATCAGTGTATCATTTTGGCTAGCTACAGAAGAGGATTCCCAGTTCCTGACTCCCCCATCCCCCACCTTATTTCAGGAAAACCTATCAGAAACAAATACCCAGGTACAGAAGTCCGCTTTAATGATTTCCATTCCAGTCTATGTTTCCTTTATCATTCAATCCAAGAGAAAATGTTTGGGTTTTTTCCTTTAAGAAACAATAGAATCCTTTCTGAGTGTCACCAATTGTGTTAAAACTCATTGTCAGATACCCTGTTTCCAAACATTGTACCCACATTAAGTCATTAACCACTAGGAAAAGAGCTGTCAGATTACTGTTGCCATAGCAAATGGTGCTGGCTGACTATCCTAGAGGTTGAAGTCCTGCATTTATCTGGAGACAGATGAAGTTTACCTACCACCATGCTTGATATTGGATTACCTATAGGAGTGAGAAGGTAGGTTCAGCTACCATGTCCGTTCAGTCCTACCCTCTCTGTCAAACATAAGTCGGATACAAATCCTTGTTGTTTCCTAGCTTGGTTATGGGACTGGTTTTTGCACTGATCTGAGCAGAGACTATCAACACTATAGTCTGAAAAATCATGCTGTTCCCCATACCACTCCATTAGTGGAGCAATATAAGGCAGCAGTTTTAACAAGCAAGATGATAGTTTACACATACTCCCTTATACAGTACACTCATTTTCCAGGTGGAGCATGGCCTATGTTTTTATTATTTGCAAACTCTAAACACCATGTCATTGTCCATGTTATTCTAGAATGATGGAATTCTCCCCCTTCATTATGTCCACAGACTGGTATTTCCCAACTTGAGGAACATTAGACTAGTCATTAGAGATGCATGAAAGCTGTGACATACCAGGAGAGGTGGTGGGAGCCCAGGTCCCTGGGCACTGACCTATGGGGGGCGCCAGGCCAGCCCTTCACGAACCACAGCAGGTGGGGGATGCAGGAGGTTCTGAGGGGTGCCCCTCAGTCCCTCCACCCCCCACGTATTGTGAAGGGCTGGCCCGGTGGCCTCCCCCCCAAGCCAGGAGGGGTGAGGTCGCCCCATCCAAGCTGGTGCCAGACTGCAGGGCTGGAGCAGTGGGTAAGTGTGGGGAGCAGGGAGGGCGTGCCGGGCTGGTCCTTAATGGGGACAGAGGGTGCAGGGGGCTGTGGGGCACAGAGCCACCTGTATGTCATGAAGGGCTCGTCTGTTGCCCCCCCATCCAAGCCAGTGCAGCCCTTCACGACAGGCGGGGGGGGGCGGGCGGGCAGGAGGCACTGAGGGGCGCACCTCAGCACCTCCCCCCCCCACGCATTGCGAAGAGTCAGTCCAGCCCTCCTCTCCAGGCTGGGGGGTGTGGCTGCCCCCTCTGAGCTGGTGCCAGGATGCAGCAGGAAAAGCGGGTAAGTGCAGGGAGGGTGGATGACAGAGCCTACCCTACATATGCGCCTTTTTCCCCCAAGCCTCACTCTCCTCCCAGACCCCGCCTCCCTGGGGCAGCTGGGGGGTGGTGAAGAGACCCCTCTTGCCCTGCATGGGGACATGGGGGGGGGTGCAAATGTAGGCTTGGCCCCTGAGCACCAGAGACCCTCGGTACGCCACTGGGTGAAGGGAAAGAAGCAGTAAGGGATGGGGTGATTTTAGGATTAGAAGAAAAAGACTGGGAAAGCGGTACAACTCCAGATATGCACCCACCATCAACATTTTATGGCAGCTGTGGATAAAGTATCCAGTTTCTCCTTGAAAGCCACCAGCCTTTCCTCCCAAAGCAGGCCCTTTAATGCAGCTGACTATGGCTGCAACTTGCATAGGCAGATTCCAGGATCATTATCAGCCCATCAGCACAAGCTTCTCTTCCCTGCTGCTGGAGCATTCCTCATAGCTATGGATAAAATTATGTCATGGAGGTGATGGATTCTGTGGCTTTCAGAGACCTCCGTGACATTTTCTTCTTCAGCCCTGGGGCAGTGGGGGGGACCCGGAGCTCTCAGCTACCATGGTGGTGGGTGCTGTACCCCTTCCTCCCTCCATAGCAGGGCTCAGGCTCTCATCCCCCCATCCCCCTCAAGCTTGAATTGTTCCCCGTCACCTCCTCCTAACCATTATTTTTAGTAAAAGTTACAGGCTTTTGTGAATTTTTGTTTTATTGCCCATGACCGGTCCATGACTTTTACTAAAAATAACAGTGACAACATCTTAAGCTTACAAGTTATAGCTAGTGAAGGAGTCACCAATAAAAGACTCCCACCTACCCCAGAGTAGCATTTCTAAGGAATGAGAGAAAAAAAAAAAAAAAAAGTGAATAAGAAATATAGAAAAGGCTCTTTTCCAGGATACTGGATTGTGTAAGGGGGCTATGGGAGCTCCCATCTGCTAATTCATCATAAAGAGATGGAGAACCACTACCACAGTGAGGCTGATTTGTTAGCACCATTTAAGTAAAAACTAATTTTTCTTTAAAAACTTAGTCTCAATGTGCCAGCTTTGGTTTTCAGTACTGTACAAAACACTGACATTCATACAAGCATTGTGCCATATCTACATCTAACATTCAGCCATGTCACAAATCTACCGTACAAGGTTTAGCAAACTGATAAGACTGGCTCAAGAGTCACCAAAGGGTGGCTGCCAGTCAAGACTGTAGTGCATTGGCTGAGGGATATATGAGCAGAGTAGTGATATCAAGACAACAGACTGGCATTTGAATATCATTGTATTAAGTGCCTTAAAATAAAAATGTACACAACAGCTGATAAAACTAAGCTTCTCCCAAGTCAGTGCTAGTGGCTCTTATTCTCAATAGAATATTTATCTACTATTAACTAGGGTCCCTTCTCCCCCAAAGTAAATTTAAGAGCTAGAGATGAATACTCACACTCCAATTGGCCCCATTCCAGGTCCTCCTCCTCCATGGGGAATGCAAAAGGTTTTGTGAAGGTTTAAATGAGAGACATCAGATCCATAATCTCCAGGTCGACACAGACCTACCTGTCAGAGAATCACCACCAAAAGAACTCAAATGCTGTCTCAGAAAATATATTTTTATGTACAAACTTATCCTATTACTGCTTTTGACACTTTACGAGGTATCTCCATTGAAGAAAGTTGCATCTGTTAATGACCTACCTACATGCACTAGTGTTATTTCTTCAGTTTCAGCAAAATTTGTCTAAAAATGATGGTATTAATTTTGTTTTCCTTTAGAAGTTCATATCCATTAGGTATAAGAAGGTTTAGCATCTTTTACAAACATTAAATTCCTAACTAAATGTTTAACAGGCAACTAAAGCAGATTAAGGACTTTTTCAATTTACTATTCTGGCCTATCAAATATCTTTTATAGAAGTCTTTGAGGCAAATCAGAACATTACAAATAATTCTCACTAGACATCTGCTCATTCAGCATTTAACCTGTTTTAAATTATATTTGTGACAGATATAGCAATTTCTTGAATATCCTTGGGAGACCTTACTGAATTAAGTTTAAGTATCTTTGAGGTCCATTGTTTTAACTTAATGGTATTGTATGATTGTGCTCTACTCCATGGGGGAGGTCTACCACTGCTGCTTCAGGAACTCAAAGCAATAGGTGGTGATTAAGACAAACCAGCCAGGTTGTAACCCTTCCAGAGAGGTAACCCCGCCTGGGAAGGCTTGCATATACTAGTTCAAACTGGATTCTCCAGAGACCGACAAACAAAGGAAGGATTTTTGGATAATAAGCTTGTATTTTAACTTTCTCAGGATCTTCCTTTTGATCAAGCAAGTGGACAGGACCACCTGTGCAACACGGGACAATATTTGCAGAAGGGCTGGAAGGACCTGACCCATGAGGGCCCCAGATGACTGATGGGTGACCTCTGGTAAGCTTCTTTGCATGCACGTAAGTTCTTTTATTGTTTTGAATATGTTTTCTCTCTGTATTTTCACCTTTGTAAATGTGCTTGCTTATAAAGAGCGGTAATTTATAATTACAGGCAATTATGCTGTTCTCAGCCTCTGGAGAAAAAGTCAAGTACAGACACTTGCTGATTTAGGCAATCTGGCTTGCTGGAAATATCACACTATAAAGCAGGGAACTGTAGAGCTTTGAAAACCCTGGGTTCAGGAGGGAGAGACACATTGATCTCTACCCAAGAGAAATGACAGCTGTGAACTGGAAACCCTGAAGTGGGTGATCTTGGTGTACCATGAAGGTGGTAAACAGGTGCAGTTGCCCTGAACTATAACAATATTTTTCACCATCCAATTACTACCGGTGTTTTTGGTAACCTCAGTTTTTCCCCCAAACATTTATGGTATAACAATCTTATGGTGAAGCTGTGATATGGTTGAAAATGTGAGAACTGATATTTGTTGTTTCTATGGAAATTACCCCTCCCCCCACCAATTAATAGTTAAAATCTATTTAACAGATTCACACCTGGGCATTCATGTTTGCACCATCTAGGTAAACCTGGCCTCCATGTTTGTGAATCAGGTCACACACATCACTGATCTCCTCTTCAAACACACCATTGGTGGATGGGTACGTGATCATGATAGCTGCTAAGTTATCTTTGTGCTTATCCACCTTCAGAAAAGGAGGGAATGTAGATGGTCACTGGAGGGTTACAAAATTCTCTTAAGCAAAAACTTTTATAAAATCAAGTAGTTACTGTCACCACAAGTGTTTTACATGCTGAAAACAAGTTTACCCATCTCATCCAGCAAAGGTAATACATTGTCATAATTGTCAATCTCCTTTGCTGGCACATACTTTTAGTGCTAAGTAGCAGACTTTGGGGAATTGTAATAATCTCTAAGTCAAAATATGTTTTTATGCAAATTTTCTATCATGTCTGATTACTTTAGTGAAAGCTGTTGAGCTCTAGTTTTCCTTCAGAAGCATCTATGTAGAAATGTTTGTTCTTCACCAGAACTAACTGAAACCAATGATAGTGAGGGAAAATAATATGAAAAATGGTTACTTGCCTGTACATTGATGGCCATTCGAGGTATGTTGAACATACATCCATTCCACCGTACGAGTGTGTGTGGATGTCAGAGGTTTTTGCCAGCAGTATCACGAGACAGCATATGTGCCCCTGCCACCCTTGTGCGTGGCGCCAAGGAAATAAAAAGGCGCATGGCATCTTCCCACTGTCTAATTAATACCTGAAATACCAGCGAAAGTGGGACAGTTGTGGAATATGTATGTGCACAACACATCTCGAAGAACAACAGTTACTATATGGGGAAGTAAACAGTGTTTTCCCCCCCCTTCAAGTGATAATGAACAGATATATTCCACTGAAAGTGATTCACAAGCAGTGTCCTTACGGGTCCTTACAGTGGTAGGACTTTACTTGAAAAGAGACTGCAGCAATGACTTGCCAAAGACATCATTTTCCTAGGAAGCTTGACTGATAGTGTAGCTTCTGAAAAAGATAAAGACCAATGACCACATTGTTGCTTTGGAAATGTCTGCTATCGGTATGTTACACAAGAAGGATGATGAAGTGGAACAAACCCTAGTGGAATGGGCTGTTATTCTCTGAGGAGGAGAAATCTTTGAGAGATTATAGCAGAGCTTGATACAGTCAGAAATCCAGTGAGACAGACATTGGGCTGTAACTGGTTGCTCTTTCAGTGAAGACTACAAGAAGTTTAGGAGATTATCTGAAAGATTTTGTGCTGTCCAGACAAAAGGATAGAGCCCTCCAAATGACCGAAGTGTGAAGCTTCTTTTTGGCTTTGCTGGAATGAGTTTTTGGGGAGAAAAGACAAAACAAAAACACTGGAATATGAATGGTCTGAGATGAAATGCAGATACAACCTTAAATATAAGCTTCAGGTATGGCCTAAGATAAACCTTGTCTTTGTGAAAAGTCATGAAGAGGGGGTCAGCTAGCAGTGCCTCAAGCTCCAACACCTTTCTTGCAGAATTAATTGCTACTATAAAGGCTGTTTTCATTGACACCAATGATAATGAAGTTGTAGCCAAAGGTTCAAAAGAGGAACCCATTAAACAGGACAAAACTAAATTCAGGTCCCATAAACGTACTGGATCAGAGACAGGAGGGTACATACAAATGAAGCCCTTTAAAAGTTTCTCAGAGAGACAATATTAAAGGCATAATAGCAAACTAACCCAATGGAAAGGCACAAATAGTAAGAGGCCATATGGGCTCCAAGGAGGAGCACTTAAAAGACCTGAAAATAAAAAAGGAATCCTACAAAATGTGGAAACATGGACAAATTGATAGGAATGACTACAAAAGAATAGCATAAGCACTTAGGGAAAAAATCAGAAAAACTAAGGCACAAAATGAATTACACTTAAAGGACAAAAGGCAAGAAGAAGAGTTTCTATAAATACATTAGTAGCAAGAGAAAGAAACAGAAGTGTAGGTCCACTACTTAGCAGGGAAGGAGAACTAATAATGGGCGACATCCAGAAGTTGAGGTGTTTAATGCCTATTTCACTTCAGTCTTCACTAAAAAGCTTAATTTAACCAGATGACTAACACAAATAATATTAAAAAGTGGGAAGGAACACAAGCCAGAATAGGGAAAGAAGAGGTTAAAGAATATTTAGGCTCTGCCTACAGTTAAAATGCTACAGCTGCAGCGCTTCATTGTAGACACTTACTACAGCAAGTAATCCACCTCCCGAAGAAGTGGTAGCGAGAATAAAGTGGCAGCGGTAGTGAGGTTGGTTGACCTAGTGCTGTCTACACTAGGGATTAGGTCAATTTAACTACCTCTCTCAGGAGGGGTTGCTTTTTTTAAACACCTGAGAGACATAGCTATACTGATGTAACTTATCAGTTCAGACCAGTTCTTAGATAAGATAAATGTAGTCAAGTCAACAGGGCTGGATGAAATTCACCCTAGAGTACTTAAGGAACTAGCTGAAACAATGTCAAAACCATCAGCAATTATCTTAGAGAACTCATGAAGAACAGGTGAAGTCCCAAATGGGCAAACATTACCTACCTTTAAAAAAAGGAACAAGCAGGATCTGGGGAATTACAAACTGGTCAGCCTAACTTTGACACCCAGAAAAATACTGAAGCAAATTATTTAATAATCAGTTTGTAAGCACCTAGAGGAAAATAGGATCCAAGGAATCTGTCAAGAACAAATCATGCCAAACCAACCTAATTTCCTTCTATGACAGTCTTTCTGGCCTAACGGCTAGGGGGAAGCAGTAGACATGATATGCCTTGATTTTAGTAAGGCTTTTGACACAGTCCTACATGACACTCTCATAAGCACACTAGGGAAATGTTACCTAGATGAAATTACTATACGGTGACTGCACAACTGAGTGAAAGACCATACTCAAATTGTTTTCATTGTCCACTGAAGGTAGGATAAGTAGTAAGAGGCTTAATTTGCAGCAAGGGAGATAAGTTAAATATTAGGGGAAAAAATCTTATTCTAGGGCTAGTTCTGGAATAGGCTTCCAAGGGAGCCTGTGAAATCCCCATCACTGGAGGTTTTTTAAGAACAGGTCAGACAAATGCCTGCCAGGGATTTTCTAGTTATATTTGGTCCTGCTTTAGTGCAGGGGGCTGGACTCCATGACCTCTCGAGGTTCCTTCCAGCCCTATTCGTCTACAAACTATATGGCAGAAATCCCTGTTTCTTTGTCCTCATGAGCAATGAGGTATAGATAGGACTTTTGTCTCTCTCACATCTCTCACCTAAACAAATTAGGCAACTTTTGTGCCTATCAATGACACAGATAATAGACCTGAATGTGGTATATTTTTTAAATCCAGGGGATTTCCCCATGGCTGTTCCCCCCACATCCCAAAGAGCTATTAACAAACTAAACTAGAACTACACTGAAGTGAACTATAACTATACACAGAAGAAAATCTCTCTCTAAACTGGCTAACTAAAGCTCAAGAATGGCAGGGAGCACCAACTCTCGTCATGGGTGGTAAGATGGAACTGACAGGAAGGCGGCACCCATGTCCTTTTTATGCCCTCAATTCCGCACACAAGGATGGCAGGGACACATGCACTGCCTAGTGGTACTGCTGGCAAAAGTCTCCAACTCACGTTCATAGGGCACACATACATCTACAGTGGACTGCATATGTGCACAACCCCTTGAATTAGAAACATAAACTTCATCACATTTGAGAGATATTTTAAACAAGCTGCATTCACTGATTAACAAAATTTCCTAGAAAATGTAAGTCAGTCTTTTTTTCTCACTGGCAGCGATGCAATGATTGTTTCCATACCAAACAACTCAAAAATATTTTAAAATGTGTTCTGCTATTTCTTTAGTTTTATCTGCAGCCAATTTATTCAGAGATGCAAAGGAAGTTGCCTAGCAACATCTTAGCAGCAGAGGTGGGACTGCTCTTCAGTAGGTAAAGATTAAAGTGCAGCTACAAATTCATTCACTTCAGATACTGAACAGAAAAGGAAAATAACCCCCAACTCTGTCATGAAAGAAGCTACAGTGTACAGACTCTTTCAACCATTTCTACACAAAGAATCCCCAAATTTAAAGAGAGCTTACAAGTTTAGTGGCTTGTGTCTCAGATAGCAAGAAGAAGGATTTATTCTTCTTTTAAAGCAGGTATCTATTGTTAATTTGACCATCTCCCCACATTACAGAAAATGTGATACAGCTGCTAACGAAGGAAGGAAGAAAGTGCCCCCCCCCCCAAATAAACAGCAGATGTGACACTCACCATTGCCTTTAGATGGGCAATATCGATGCTTCCATTTTTATCCACCTCGACTGGCTGGATCTTCATCCCTGCCATTTGGGCACTTGCTGGATTGGTACCATGAGCAGATTTAGGAATAAGACAAATCTGAGCAGGTGGGGGAAAGTAAGTTCTAATTATACTGACTAACCATGAAATCCCAATGCAGTAAAACCTATCAAAACATGCAATTTCATTACCAGAGCTCCAGGAAAGGTACAGACAAATAGAAATCTATTCCCCCCACCCAGGCACCATTTGTATTGCAAGAATGTAACAATTTTCAGACAAGAAAATGTTCACATAAAATTGCAGCATCCAAAACTCATTACCACATTAACTGTTCATTTACTGAGTATTCCTCACACTGATGTGCACTTTTGAAGAACACTTCCATTATAAATTTCTACTTGCACGTGTTTGCATTTCATCTCAGAAGGAATGGTTTATTACATACTAGTTTGGAGACATTAGTCAGCCTCTATATATACAAATACCACCTGGAGTGAACATATCCTAATTTAAATTGCATTTGAAGCCTGAAAAGCTCTCCACTGTACCTCCCAATTCACACTTCCTAGTCATTTCTACTTTTGATCTCTGGATGCAAGACAGAGCTTTTACAGACTAGTGGCATCTAAAAGCAACAGAGAAATCTTTGGAAAATTGCATATACTGACTCATAGACTTTGAGATCAGAAGATCATGATCTAATCTGACCTATTGCACATTGCAACCCACAGAAAATCACCTACCCACTCTGGAAATAGACCCCTAACCTCCAGCTGAGTTACAGAAGTCGTCAAGTCATGGTTAAAGACTTCAAGTTACAGAGAAATCACCATTTATACTATCTTAAACCTGCAAGTGACCCAGCCCATGCCCACAGTAATACCTCTCTTGTAAACCTCAACACTGGATTAACAGATTAAGTTTATATCTAAAATTAGTATGTAAATAAAGCTACTTAAATTGAGTTAAAGTAGCTCATAATGAAGTGCCTTACAGTCAACAAGTAACATGCTTTCAAATTAAATGAAGTTCTGCAGTATTAAATATTTTTGCTTTTACACCATATAATTACAAAACAAATGTTAATAAAAATGGCCAATTTTTTAAAAGTGAAAAGATAAACCTAATAAGAGAATCTGCCATGGCTCCAAGATAACAGTCCTATTTGAAGTGACATATTAATATCTCCCCGGGACATTTAACATCTCCACAGGTGTGCTGAAAGGAATATAAGGGGCCCATTCTCAACTGTATTGCACCCTATATAGTCATTTACAATTGTGCTGCATAATTACAAAGTGGGTATAGAAAACAAGATTATTTACCAGTAACTGATGTTCTTCGAGATGTGTTGCTCATGTCCATTCCACTATAGGTGTGCGCACGCCTCCGTGCACAGTTCCCGGGACTTTTTTCCCCCTTAGCAGATCCCGTATGGACAGCTCTGGAGCCACCTGGAGTACCACGGTATATGAGGCACTGCCGGCCCTACGCCCCCTCAGTCACTTCTTTCTGCCAACTCCAGCAGTGGGGACGGGGGGTGGGCTGTGGAATGGACATGAGCAACACATCTCAAAGAACATCAGTTACTGGTAAGTAAGCTTGTTTTCTTCTTCAAGTGATTGCTCATGTCCATTCCACTATACGTGACTAACAAGCAATACCTTTGGAGGTGGGTAGGAGTTACCTGTGAGTTGCTCTCAGCACCGCTCTGCCGAATTCCGCGTCCTCTCTCGCTTGCTGAACGATGGCGTAGTGGGACGTGAAGGTATGCACCGATGACAAGATGGCGGCTTTGCAGATGTCCTGCAGGGGCACTCTCTCCAGGAAGGCTATAGACGAGGCTTAAGCTCTGGTTGAGTGCGCTGTGATGGTTCCTGGAGGCGGCACCCTCGCCTGCTCCTGGCAGAACTTGATGAAAGATGTAATCCACGAGAAGATGCGCTGGGTGGAGACAGGTGAGCCCTTCATCCGTTCAGCCACTGTGACGAAGAGCTGCATCGATTTCCGAAACGGCTTTGTACGCTCGATATAGAAGGCCAGGGCTTGTCTCACGTCCAGCGAACGCCATCGCCTCTCCTCCCCCGAACCGTGCGGTTTGGGAAAAAACACGGGGAGAAAAATATCTTGATTACAATGAAATTGGGCAACCACTTTGGGCAGGAAGGCTGGATGCGGCTTCAACTGCACCTCATCCTTATAGAGCACTATATAAGGGGGCTCCAATATCAAGGACGTAATCTCGGAGACCCTCGTAGCTGAGGTAATGGCCACCAGGAAGGCTATCTTCCATGAAAGCATGAGGCGAGGGCATGAAACGATGGGTTCAAAGGGGAGCCCCATGAGACTCAAGAGGACCAGGTTGAGATCCCAGGGAGGCACCGGGTCACGGACCTGCAAATAAAGCCTCTCCACTCTCTTGAGGAACCTGACCGACAGGTGAGCCTTCAGTGAGGCCAACGCTAGACCCTGGAGCTTTAGCTGAAGCAGGTACTCTAGGATCGTCTGTATAGGCGAGACGCTGGGTAGAATGCCCCGGGACTCTGCCCAAGAGGTAAACTGTTTCCATTTAGCCCGGTACACAACCTGTGTGGAAGGTTTCCTGCTGCCAAGCAGGACTTGCTGGACCTGCACTGAGCACACTCTCTCCTTCAGTCAGTCACAGAGCATTCAGGCCATGAGGTGCAGGGAGTCCAGGTTCGGGTGCAACAGGCGACCATGGTCCTGGGAGAGAAAGTCGTGTCGCCTCGGAAGCTGCAGGGGTGGGGCGATCGAAAGGTCCAGCAGCATGCTGAACCAGTGCTGCCTCGGCGAGGCCAGAGCGATGAGTATAACGTCTGCCCTATCTCTTTTTATTTTCAGCAGGACCTTGGACAGAAGCAGAGTGGGCAGGAATGCATACATGAGGGTCTCCGTCCAGTTGATGAGGAATGCGTTGGAAATCGACCCAGTCTTGCGACCCCGGAGCGAGCAGAACCTCGGGCACTTCATGTTTCAGGTTGACGCGAATAGGTCCACCCTCAGGCACACCATCAAAACTGTCTCCTCTGGTTGCCCGACCTCCTGGGGGGTCCATGCTGGGGAGCTGAGGAGAAGCTGGGGGGCTGGTTTCTCCTTCTGAACTCCCTATTCTTATCCCTATTCCTATAGGGTTGAAAAGGCCTGGGAGGAGGCCTTGGCTGCTGCTGCGCCTGGGGCCGTGACTGACGCCTGGAAAACTGGGGCGTGTACAGGCCCAGGGAGCGAAGTGTGGCCCTGGAGTCCTTCAGACTGTGCAGCTTCGCATCGGTCTGGTCAGAGAATAGAGCCGACCCATCAAAGGGGAGATCCTGAATCGACTGCTGCACCTCTTGGGACAGGCCCAAGGATTGCAGCCACGAGCACCTTCTCATGCAGATGGCAGAGGCTATGGCCCTGCCCACCGAGTCAGCAGCATCACAGGATGTCTGGAGCGCTACCCTAGCCACCATGGTTCCTTTCTCCATGACGGTGTTAAAGTCTGCAGCCAGGTCCTGGGGCAGGGCCTCAGCGAACCGACTGAGGGAGTCTCACAGGTTGAAATTATATCTATCCAGGAGGACCTGATGGTTGGCAATCCTGAACTGCAGGCTTGCCATGGAATAAACCTCTCTCTCAAAGAAATCCAGCTTTTTATTGTCTTTGCTCTTGGGAGTGGACTCTGGCTGACCTTGCTTGTCCCTCTGGTTAGCCGTGTATATCACCAGGGTTCCCAGAGCAGAGTGAGTGAACAAATACTCAAACTCTTGGGCCAGGACATAATACTTTTTCTCGGTCACCTTTGACGTAGGGACAACCAAGGAAGGGGTTTGGCACAGGGGCTTTACAATTTTAAAGACCCTTTTGTAGACTGGGGGGGCCACTCTTGCTGGGGCAGCTGCCAACACATTAAACACAGCACATTAAAGAGGCTATCTTCGATCTCTTCTAACTCCTTCACCTCCAGCCCCAAGTTGGAGGCCATCCTCTTAAGCAGCTCTTGGTGTGCCCAGAAATCCTCCAGTGGCGCCGAGTGGTCCTGAGAGACTGCCTCATCTGGTGAGGAGGGAGAAGACTGCATCCTGTTGGTGCGCCCCCTCGTGGCAAAGGGTTGCACCCTTTGAGGGTCCCTCCATGGGGTCCAACTCCTCATCTGAAGAGTGGTGTCTATGGGCCTTTTCCTGTGCCTGAGGCATGGACTGTACCCCCAATGACAGGATGGATCGGGCCCCTGGCCCCATCTGGATATCCCATGGGGCCCAATAAGGCCATTGTTGCAGCCACTGACCCTGGGGCCAACCCGGGACTGACTGCGCCACAGGCTCTGACGCTTTGTGGGGACGTCAGCTCTCCCGATGATTGTCCTCCCTGGGAGACCCTGAGCCACTGGACCGGTGATGCCGTGCACGTCCTCAGTCCTGGGCGTCCTTCTGTGCTAGGGACCGGCTTCTCGACGACTCCGAGCTGGAGGACGATGAGGACTGGCTACAACGCCACGAGTGGTGCTGACAAACGGAGGTGCACTCCGAAGAGCCAGAGGTACCAGAGCATCATCTCGGTACCGAAGATTTCTGGTGCCGCTTGCCCTGCGGTCCTGCAAACCCTTTCGGTGACCAAGGTCGGCGCTGCTTCGAACTCCTCAGCGCTGAGCTGGACTCCAGCGACCAGGTTCCGCATTGTGTACGCGGTGCTGGGTCCTCCGATGGCGACTGGGTTCTGTGCTGCTTTGGTGCAGGTGAACTCCTTGGTGCAGGGGAACTGGAATGGGAGCTGTCCGAGCGCCGCCTGGCAGGCCTCGACCAGTGCTGCCTCCTGGCAAGCACTGCCTCCAGTGCCAGGGATCAATGCCAGGGAGAGGGAGACTCCACGTCCTGTGTCGAAGCAGGTCGGCTTGACGCCACTAACCTGAAACGACTGCTGGGGGAGCGTCTCTGCTCTACCCCTGGAAACCGTCCGGTGGGAGATCTTCCTCCCCATACCAGGGATCTCCACCACCCTTCAGGGGGAACCAATATGGGTTTCCCCCGTGACACCGGCCCCTTCTCCCTCGGTGGAAAGTGGGGGCAGAAGAGGCGTAGGCAAGGCCAACAAGGCTCTTGCTGCCTGAAAAGCCTCCGGCATCAATGGCGTCAGCAGGGGCACTCTCCCACTCCCAGGAGTCAGGGGAGGCTCCCTGACTGGAGATGCAGGTACCAGAGAAGACTCAATGGGCCAGGTCCGATGCATCTCCGTGCTCAATCCTGCCCATACTGATGGTGCAGGGGAGTGTCTGCGCTCCGCGCACTACTTCTTCCTCTTCGGTGCCAGCGATGTTGCACGGTGCTGAGTTGAGGCCGGTGCCAGCGGTGCACTCTGCACCGAGGTCATGCTCAGTGCCGAGATGGAGCAGGCCGGCTTGGACGCTGGGCAGAGCGCTGCCTCCATCAGCAGGGTTTTCAACCAGATTTCTTGATCCTTTTGGGTCCTCAGTTTGAAAGCCCTGCAGATCTTACATTTTTCTTTTCTGTATGCCTCCCCCAAGAACTTAAGGCAGCGGTCATGTGGGTTGCTGAGCGGGAAAGCCTTCCCGCAGGAGGCACATGGCTTGAATCCCGGTGAACGGGGCATAGCCCGACCGCTCTTAGTCCCCGCAGTGACTTGCCTTATCTCTAACTAAGTAAAACTAACTTAGAATAACAAATAAGTTCAAACAAGGGGAATACTACTTGCTGAGAGCAAGGCTAGTTCCAGCAACCATCAGAGGCGGAAAGAAGGAACTGAGGGGGTATAGGGCTGGCAGCATGTGAGCAGGGCTCCAGGGGGTGTCGGAGATGGCCCTATGGGATCTGCTAAGGGGAAAAAAGTTCCAGGAACTGTGCACGGAGGCATGCACACACCTATAGAGGAATGGAGATGAGCAAGCACTCAAAGAAGAATGTGACATTTTGACTTGATAAGTGTTTTACACCCATTTGGTGTAAAGTGTAAATGACTAAGCATGATTGCTGCTTGCATCTTTCAGAATATTTTCCTCACAAGGGGGCACCAAATCAAAAGGAGGCTTACTCTGAAGAGAGCTTTTGGTCAGGCTTCATTTGCTTTCACATTCAGCCACTGCAAAAAGCCAGCTACCCCATTGCAGTGCACATCACATTTGAACTTTAGGGTAGCTGTAGACAAGATCCAGTACCAGTTTTTATAGGAATTGGGAAGGGATTAAGCGCACAGGATTATGTGGAAAGAAGACAATTTGTGTGTATGTTTAAGTGAAACACTTGTCTTAGGCTTGCTGAAGTAATGTAAGCATTGAAGCACCTTTATATAAAAGACGAACAATGTGAGACTGACCCTACTGTGTAACAAGTTTCAAAGTAGCCCAACTGTTAATTTCAATTGATGAAGTTTTTCTAATCTTAGCGAAAGCTTCCTTTCTCATTATACTAAAGTTTCTAAGAAAATATAGTAGGCATCCTACTGCCAAAGTCAGACCCGGACAAGCTGTCTCTTCTCCTCTTGAACTCTGTTCTAACCTGAAAGCCTGGCATCAGCTATCTTTGAATACTGAACTCCACAGAGTTCAGTACCTAGCTTCTTTCCAGACACAGAAGAAAAAAATAAATAATTTTATCCCTCACTGAGGGATCCATTATCAAGTGACATGAATGTTAGCATTACTTAAATGATCTGATATATAATCTCCTAAATCCATGGAAATCCTGAGATAAAGAAAAAAGTTGACGAATATTCCGTCCAACCAAGATGAGATACAGCTTTTTGCTGTCAAGTTATCGCTTCCCCAAAACAGCAATTCTGAATTAAAGCTATCATACCATGAACTGCATCAAAGACTGAGCTATACCAAGTGAAGAATGCCCATATGCAACAGGGGAAAAAAACAATTTTAAAGAACATTAGTGTATTTCACACTGTAATGCACTGCCAGAATCATTTTATTGCAACATTATTTTGATTTCATTAATTCTTGGCACCTGCTGATCTGAATAACTTTAGAAAGGAAGCTCCTTCAGAAAGCTGTCTGCACAACTATCATCGTCCCTGGATACTTACGTGCATAGAGGGAAGTCAGAAGTGTACAGAGAACTGGCTTGCATATATTCTCTAACAGAAAGCGATCAGAAGAAAAGCAAAGGATAACAGCAAGATAGCAATCTTAATACTCACATTTCATTTTAACTTCACCTCCTGTTGAGTAAGTTTTCATGAAAATAAAGTCTGAGACTGAGTTAAATTATTGTCTCCTCTGGTGACAGATGAAATTCAGGTATCCATGCTGATATTAAATCTAATATTAGCATGGATAAATCTATCAGCTGCCTTCAATACCACTGGTTCACTCACTAGCAAGCCTGAACAATAGATGACTGATTATTGCTTTGCGGTGGTTTGTTTAATCTACAAAGATCCCAGAGGGTAACCCTCTGCTCTAAGGGCTCTTTACTATGGCGTTTCACCCTACTACCTGTCCTGTTTCAGGTTGGGTTAGTTAGGCATGAGTGTTTTCAATATGATTATACTTTTCTTTCCATTTTATCTCACTCAGACTGTGTGGTTAAGTATTTCAGTGCATGGTAAGAGAGTGAGTGGCTGAGGCTCAATTCAGGGGAGTCTGAGGTGATGGCTAGGATGGGGGAACTGCCACAGGATAAACCAAGGACCGAGGGCATGTCTGATGTCTGTCAGTCAAATTCACAATGGGTGGGGGAGGGAAGTCTCTTCTTAGACTTCCAGCTGCTCTGAGAAGTCATAGTATATGGTTTCTCAGCCTGGGGATTAAGACCAAGTTCAAGGTCCATTTGCCCCTTCTGTTATGGCTTGAGGGGAGGGAAGTCCCAAAACACGTTCTATTTTAAGATGGGCTCACAGTATGGAAAAGGTTAAGAACCATGGGTCTAATAGGAGTGAGCAGGTCAGCTTTTTTCACCCTCATCTACATCTGGTCAGGAAGTTGCAACCCTCTCAGATGTGGACTTCATTACCACCATTCCCATCCTTTGTCTCCTTAAAACACTACACTATCCAATCCAGTTCATACTTAAAGCTATGGTTAACAATTTAACATAGCATTTCTTCTAAAACTAACCATACACTACAGGGGATCTTTTTTTAATCTGTTCAGACATAATGGCTAAATGTGATGAGAAAATGTTCTTCTAAAAAGATGCCTGCTATGTTGGTTAGCTGTTTTTCATGTTCTTTCACATACCCCATTGAGTCTCTGAGATAACATTGTAACTTGCTTATTAGATTTATTTCTACAGATAAATAATTGCCCACTATTTAAAACAAAAGATATTTTCCTTAAGAAGTAGTGGATTTTCCCCTTTAATTCTATGAAAGAAACATTAGTATATCAATTTAAGGCGATATGATGACAGGAAGGAATTCTTTTGGTGGGCAGATTAAGTTTATGTTATATTCTCAAACTTTAAAATGCTCAATTTTAGTAGTGTTAAGACAGTAAGGCTAACAAGTTGTGTCCCAGGGATCTGGAAGTTTCAGATTAGTAATAAAATACTGAACCTTTCACCTCCAGACTACCAGTTTAAGTTCAGCCCAGATGGTACAACTAGCAGACACAGAATGGGCAAGGACTAAATTGACCTGGGGGGCTGAGTTACCCTCTTCATTCCCCTCTAGGCAATTGTTGAAGCACATTAATGATGCAGTGAGGGGAAGCTTGTTTTGATGTTCTGTGTTGGGAAAAGAAACTTTCCGTGTCCAGGAATGTCAACCCCAGACTTGCCATTGGTACTTATATGCTTCCAATTCTTGTAGTATTTGATCAATACATCAAACAATTGTGTGACTATCATCACAACACCCTTGTGAGTAGGGAAGTGCTGTCACCCTTTGTTGTGCATAGGGAACTGAGGCATAGCTTAAGTGACATGGCCAGCATCACACAGAAAGTCTTTGACAGAGCAAGGAACTGAACCTAGGTCTCTCAAATCTCAGGCTAGCAACCTAACCATTGGAACATTCTTCCTCTAGAACATATGCTCTAAACCATTTGCTCCAGAAAGAGTTATGTCTCATACACATTTTCACACTTACACTTCTATGACGTTCTCCTTTTGCATTTAAGTAAGCCTTGATTGCAGTCAATCCAGCATATTCACCCTGGGCTCCACTGCAAGAAGAACACAGAGCCCATGATAAGGTATGAACCAGAATGTCAGTGTAGTACTGTATGTAATATTAAAACCATTCTTGCTCAAGCCATTTTTTGTGGCTTTGAGCAAGTTTTAGTAGGTTATAAAGAACAAATACAATATATGTTAAGCTGCACACACACAGGAGATACAAGACAACTGCACATGCTTTATCATCCATACTAAGCAAAACATATTATAGTGATATCATTTATAATTTATATTCTATCAACATTAGGACTGCAACAGTGTTGTACGTATTTAATAGATCCGCCATTTCTAACCACATAATACTAATTTAACTAGCAGAAAAAAGATACAGCTGGTACAAAGATGCCGTTCCATCAAGAACAGAAAGCCTGGATAAAGGATTACAACATAACAGACATCCAGCAACTGGAATCACTTTACAGTCATTTAAAGAGGCAGAAGACATCATTTCAGTAGATTTGGCATGAAATGAGTGACTATAGTTCCAATACATAGGGTCATAACAGTACTCAACTATTTTATCTGTGCTATATTTCACTGAATACTACAGTAAAACCCTAGACATTCTCTAGCCTTCATTAAACTTGCATATTAATGAAGAGCATTTTACACAAGGATTTAAGTTACATAGCTGCTGGCTGATACAACAGTATTCAAAACAGCACTACTCCAAAAGCTTTGCAGATGTGCTTCTCAGAACTGCCTCAACAGCTAGCTCCCAAAAGCCCAGACACCAGGTTCTGGCCTCAGTATTATTCCCTTCATGGCAGCTTGTTGCACTATTAGACAGTATAATCAGACCATGGTGATTTTGTCAGTGGACAGAAATTAAGGGATGTTACATTTCAGTGCTCAGCTCAGGTGGGTTGTAAGGAATTAAAGCACTTCATGTTACTCAATTGCCTCCACCCAACCTAGGGAAGAATCACATCCAACTGTCTTCTCAGAAGGAATAGGCCAATATGTGGGATTGGGAGTGGGGGGACCAAAAGTTTATGAAGATCAAGATCACCTGTGAAGTGAAAAGATATGTTCAGAACACTGAGAAAGAATTCATCATCTGTATGCTAGATGTTATCCTTTTATTTCAATGAACAAAGTATTCAAGTGTGTCTGAGATTCTTTATCTCCAAGATGAGAGGGTCAATTTGAGTGACAGGTCAATCTTTGTCTTAATTCATTTTAGATAATTTGGAGGCCCCAATCTATGTCTCTCTCTATATATATACTTTACTGATTCTAGAAAGACCCTTTCTCCTGTTAATGCTATCAGAAATGATAGCAGCAGCACTGAGGCAGTATTTGCTTGAGAACACGACTGCTTCAAGCAGCAACAGGTACCAACAGTGATCATGGGGCCAAGGGAAAACAGGATAAAGTGCCCCAATTCTGCCTGAGAGAAACCCAAGGTAGTTCAGGAAAGGGGTAGGATAGTCCACCTGGAGTGATCAGAAGGCCAATACACACCTGTCATTGTGCTCCCCCGCTCTCATTCCATCAAAGCAACATGATCATCTGTGTGCTCACCTCTACTTATTGCCAGCAATAAAAAACTTATTGGGATTTGGTAAGCAACCCTTGCTCCTTTAAATGATCAAAGAAAAGAGACTAGTGCGATTCGCTTAGCCCTGTATGATAGTCTCTCCCAAGCACCACCACCTCCGCAGATATCTTCAGATGCTGCTTCAAATAGCAGCAGTTCCATCTAGCCCAATGCCGCCTCATCCATATGACTAACCAGGAGGAAGACTCTACCTCGAAAAATGAAGAGGAGAGCATTACAAACAAAAGAGAAACTCAAAATGAGTAAAGTGAACTTGAAGGGGTGGGGAAGGGTAAGATTGGTTTCTCACTCTCCTGACCCTCAAACTTTTAGAAGAAAACAATGCCAATCAGATTAAGATTCTCTAACAATATTGTCACAGTCAAGCCTCAGTGCACTCGTCTTGCACTCAGGAGGTATAGCTGTGGAAGGAGAAGCTACCCTTAGATCCCATCTAATCAGGTGCCCACAGTCATATTCAAAGTATGTACCATTGGCAGTGGTGAGGAGCAACAGCACTGGCCATCTCCCTGCCTACTAAGGTTTGGCCCCGTCAGCCCTCCATTATGATGGGGTGGAGGGGATGCAAAACTGAGTGAGTGATATTGCAAATGGTGCATGGGGGCTGCAGTGCTGCTCAGGTTGGCCCCACAGCTCCTCCGTTGTGATGGAGGTCTGGTGGGACCATACCTGAGTGGGTAGTGCTCCTCCTTGCTGCTGCTGTTTGGCTGCCTCCTGCACCAGGGCTCCCCTCAGGAGCCTGCCTAACCTCACTCCACTTCCAGCAGCCTTTGCACCCTCTCAGGGATATAGAGGGACACAGCACCTGGGTGGGCCCAGCTGAAAGACAGGGGCTGAGCATGGAACAAACTCAGCAGGAGAGGTGTTAGGGCTAGCAGCTGCAGCAGAGATGGCTCCACATGGATTGATGGTGTGTACCATGTCAAAGATGTCTGAGTGAACCCTGGTCTCCAAACCTTTGACAGCAAACCATTTTCTAGAAGCAGAGATGAATTTTTTGATAAGCCACATCAGGCAAACAGATGTCCAGTGAAAGACCCCTTACCTGTTTGGTTGGAAGGAGATTTTGTCATAGCCTGTGATTTCACACAGATCCCTCTCAAGCTCCCTGAAAAGTTGCTGGTACCCTTGAGCCTGGTCTAGAGGCACAAAGGGATGGATATTAGCAAATTCTTTCCATGTGATAGGCTAAAGAAAAAAAGAAGAAATATTGTGTTGTAACAAGAGATTGAGTTTGGGGGTGGTTTAATTAGAAGGAATAAGCTAAATGAAAGAAGAAGGGAAGAGAAAGGGATGGGGGGCAGGGAGAAGAGGACTAAAAGGAGAATGTATGGGGTGCAGCTGAGGTGAAGAGACCGAGGGCTGGAACAAAACAGCCAATCAGTACAAGTCCAGTCAAAACTATAGAAAGTTCTCTTAATGTCCAAAGTTCCCTGCTCTGGCTGCAGTTGTTCCCATCAGCTGGAGTCTGGTTGGTTTCATTGACCCAGCTCAGAAACTGAACTGAAAGGAGACTATCTTATCATATGGTGACAGGTAACAAATAGGACATTTGGATTATTATTATTATTGAGTGCTTCCATTACAGTTATGTCAAAAGACCCCAGTCAGGATCAAGATCCCACTGTGCTGGACACTGAACAAAACAGTAAAGACAGATTCTTCCTTGGAGAGCTAAAAGTCTAGTTCTCTAATCCCACCTGATGTTATTAACACCACATTTGTAACGTTAGGGTAGGCTTTTCAAGAGGCCTTAAGAAGTGTTATGTGTCCACATGCTACGGAAATTCAATAGGAGTTGGATACCTAACTCTTTTAAGCACCTTTGAAAATCCTAAACTTAAAATCAGTAAGGAAGCAGGTAGAAATATATTCAATTTAAATAAGATGAAAGTTGTCACCTTTAGCTTCCCTGCACCTCAATAAAATTAGTTTCCTATAGATTTGGAATGGAATTTTCAGAAAACCCTCAATACTGGCTCAACTCTGCTCCAATTGAAAATCGCACCCTAAAACACTGAAGTTACGTTAGTTTCAGACAACAAAATTCAGTGTTTACATGTACAGTATCAGGGACTGTGTCTGTTTGACTGACTACGCAGTTTACACTGGGCTGGTCTCAAACAAGGAATAATTCTGTCAGATGAACTTACTGTAAGTTCTGATGAACTATTAAGCTTCATCGTACAGGATCCCTAAAAAAAATAATAAAAATGCATTCAGTTACTATTCCTCCAAAAAGAGATTACTAATCACCTAATTGTATTTATTTTTTTAAGTAAATACCTACCAAAGGAATCATGCTGTGAACAAGGGAAATATCTTTGTTTTCTAATCTTTTCATATACCGGACAATATTCGTTTCAGAGTGATAGCTGGAGGGCACAAAATGTGGTTGTTAGGGCAAGTAGGTTAACTACACATGCTGGATGACTCATACAGAAGTGCTCCTCTACAGGAACTGACAAAGACTGCACAATAGAGAAGAGACATTTTCTTTTTGTAATTAATTTTAATCTTTCATAAATAAGATATGTAGACAAGTACCTGATACACCAATATTTCCTGGTTAGACAGTCACACCATAATATTTAGTTCTAATTAACAGAATTTAGTACCTCTTTACTGTATTTAAGTGAAATATATCATCACCATGAATATAGAATAAAAAATGTTCTGTTAAATCTACTGACTAGACTAAGTTTTCAAATATAAAAATGAAGTGTGCTTGTTTGGTAGAAAAACACAAGATGGACACAAACATCTATGGAAATCAACCTGGTATGAACACATTCATACCTTAAAAAAGGACAAAAATATATTGGTTCAGACCAGAGCAAGAAGGGTTGGTGCAACCCTACCAAAAAGATAGCTTTGGAGAAAGATGTAAGTGACTAAAAATAGAGATTTAGCATTTAAGTGCTGTCTCAAAATGAACACTGCATATAAGTAAACTCCTGTTGCATGGTGAAAATCCCTGGTATAACCTTCTCAGAGTATAAAAGAGGGAATGGGGGGAGGAGAATATGTCAAATCTCTATACAAACTGAAAATCTGCAGCGGGAAATGAATTTTACAAACCTGTTGAATACTTGATGTGTCAAGAATTTGGAAGTCCTCTTAAATGCAGTACTCAGAATGCCCCTTGTTTCTTCTTCCATACTCTCAGCGACCAATTCCTTTGACAAGTAGAGAAATATGAAGTAATTAAATAAGGCATCTTCACAGAAAAAGAATTAATTTCTTCTCACAAGTTATGCAGTTATCAAAGTTACCTACAATACACTGCCTGCTTATTACCAATATTGACAGGTTCTTTGAAGCATGTATTTTTAGCAGCACACATGCCTGTAAAGCATCCATAACACTTCCGGCATTATATAAAATTAAAATTTACAGTATCCTCACTAATCCACACTAGGGGAGCGCTATTGCTAATTATCATAGCATCGCAGGACTGGAAGGGACCTCCAGAGGTCTTCTAGTCCAGTCCCATGCACTTATGGCAGGATCAAGCATTATCTAGACCATCCCTGATAGGTGTTTGTCTAACCTGCTCTTAAAAATCTCCAATGATGGAGATTCCACAACCTCCCTAGGCAATTTATTCCAGTGGTTAACTACCATGACAATTAGGAAGTTTTTCCTAATGTCCAACCTAAATTGCCCTTCTGCAATTTAAGCCCATTGCTTCTTCTCCTATCCTCCCTCCTCCATGTAACAACCTTTTATATACTTGAAAACTATTATGTCTCCTCTCAGTCTTCTCTTCTCCAGACTAAACAGACCCAATTTTTTCCAATCTTCCCTCATAGGTCAAGTTTTCTAGACCTTTAATTATTTTTGTTGCTCTTCTCTGGACTTTCTCGAATTTGTCCACATCTTTCCCAAAATGTGGTACCCAGAACTGGACACAATACTCCAGTTGAGGCCTAAACAGTGTGGAGTAGAGTGAAAGATATACTTTCTTGTGTCTTGCTTACATCACTCTTACTAATACATCCCAGAATGATGTTTGGTTTTTTTGCAACAGTGTTACCCTGTTGACTCATGTTTAGCTAGTGATCCAGTAAGACTCCCAGATCCCTTTCCACCATACTCTTTCCTAGGGAGTCGTTTCCCATTTTGTATGTGTGCAACTTCTTGTTCCTTTCTAAATGGAGTACTTTGCATTTGTCCTTATTGAATTTCATCCTATTTACTTCAGACCATTTCTTCGGTTTGTTCAGATCATTTTGAATGTTAATCCTATTCTCCAAAGCACTTGCAACACCTCCCAGCTTGCTATTGTCCGCAAAATTTATAAGTGTACTCTCTATACCATTATCTAACTCACTGATGAAGATATTGAACAGAACCAGACCCAGAACTGATCCCTGCGAGACCCCACCTGATATGCCCTTCAACCAGCCAGTTATGCATCCACCATCTAGGTTGTATTTCCCTAGTTTGTTTATGAGAAAAGTCATGTGAGACAGTATCAAAAGCCTTACTAAAGTCAAGATATATCACATGTACCGCTTCTCCTTCCCCCATCCACGAGGTTTGTTATTATCCTGTCAAAGAAAGCTATCAGGTTTGTTTGATACAATTTGGTCTTGACAAATCCATGATGACTGTTACTTTTCACCTTATTATCCTCTAGGTGTTTGCAAATTTATGGTTTAATTATTTGTTGCATTATTTTTCTGGGTATTGAAGTTAAGATGACTGGTCTGTAATTCTCCAGGTTGTCTTTATTTCTCTTTTTCTAGATTGGCACTATATTTTCCAGTCCTCTGAAATCTTTCTCGTTTTCCATGACTTTTTGAAGATAATTGCTAATGGCTCACATATCTCCTCAGTCAACTCTTTGATTATTCTGGCCCTTTGAAGACATCAAACTTGTCTAAGTAATTTTTAGCTTGTCCTTTTCCTCTTTTAGCCTCATATCCTACCTCATTTTCACTAGCATTCATTATGTTAGATGTCCAATCACTACCAACCTTTTTGAAAACAAACAAAAAAGTCATTTAGCACTTCTGCCATCACCTATTTTCTGTTATTGTTTCCCCCCCTCCCCCCGCCCCCCCACTGAGTAAGGGCCTACCCTGTCCTTGGTCTACCTCTTCCTTCTAATGTACTTGTAGAATGTTTTCTTGTTACCCTTTATGCCTCTAGCTAGTTTACCCATTTTGTGCTTTGGCCTTTCTAATTTTGTCCCTACATACTTGTGCTATTTCTTCATATTCATCCTTTGTAATTTGACCCAGTTTCCACTTTTTGTGGAACTCTTTTTTTTGAGTTTCAGATCATTGAAGATCTCCTGGTGAAGCCAGGATGGTCTCTTGCCATATTTCCTATCTTTCCTATACAGTGGGTTAGTTTGCTCTTGTGTGCCCTTAATAATATGACTTGGAAAAACTGCCGACTCTCTTGAACTGTTTTTCCCCTTAGATTTATTTCCCATGGGATCTTACTTACCAACTCCCTGAGTTTGATAAAGTCTGCCTTCTTGAAATCCATCATCATTATCATGCTGTTTTCTCTCCTACCATTCCTTAAAATCATGAATGCTACCATTTCTTGATCACTTTCACCCAAGCTGCCTTCCACTTTCAAATTCTCAATCAGTTCCCCCCATTTGTCAAAATCAAATCTAAAACAGCCTATTCCCTAATAGCTTTTTCCAGCTTCTAAAAATTAAAAATGATCTCCAATATAGCCCAAGAACTTGTTGGATAATCTGTGCCCTGACGTGTTATTTTCCCAACAGATTACCAAATACTGTGGGTGGAGTCAGTGTGACGTACTTGTTGCAGGCCACTTAGGAAGCACTGCCTAAACCCGAGGTTCCAATCCCAAAATTAAGGCATGCCCACAATACAGGGTGTCCAGGTTAAGGCAGGGGATTAAGCAGCATATGCCCAGACCATGGCGTTACTCAGTAATCCTCAGCCCGATCTCTTCAGTGAAGGACAGATCTGAAATTACCATTTTATTGTGCACTGACAATATGCTCAATCCTGTACCACATACAAAATACGGACAGACAGTCCTTGCCCCAGAGAGCTCGCTATCTAAGACAAACTAGCAGAACTAACAGGAGGAATAGGGAAGGCCAGAAGTGAGTGACTAGGGTTTTTTTTAATTAATGTTCTTGACTCAACTGAATATAGTTTAACACAGTTTTCCAGCTCACTGAAGCACAGATTTTATGGACAGTGACACTTCACTAAATATTCCTAAATTATCTCTATGGTACTTACAGATGAAGATTCACACCCAAAGATCCACAACAAATCATCCAGGTCTTTCTCAGTTACAGTTTCATCAAGTGACACGCCAATCTGTGGAAAAAATGTAGCAGCAGTTACTCATAGTTCCCAAAACCAGGGATTACATTACATTTGTGATGTTCAAAAAGACAACACAATATATGATCTTCATTCCATTTTAGGTACCCAAACTATTGAATCTATTTGTAAATGAAATCTCAGTTCCTAAAACTACAATATAATTAAGTTAAATTGGTATATTTTCTTGTTTATTATAGAGTCTCTTTTTTCTTCCTAAACCATCCCAGGTTCACTTTATGGTTTCATGGCTTGAGACTGCTATCCTGAATAAACAAATAATTGGATTACATATTTAATTCTATTATGGCTATACATACAGTTCTTACCCATTTTATAGGTCACAAGGAGACATGGCTTCATTAGGCTCAGCTAAAAAGCTTAACTGATTCCTACTGAACAGGCTGAATGATTTGCAGTCAACTTCTGATTATAGTTATCTTTAAATACAGCTACAACAAAAATAGCTGAAGTTTGGAATTTTTTTATATAGTACCCACTTTGTGTGGGTGATAGGTTTTAAGGGTCTCTCCATGAAATTCTTAATGAGTGTAGCAAGTTCCCACTACTGGTGTCAAACAAACAATATTAAAAGACATGCAGTGAAAGACACAGCAATTTTGGAAAACTAATTAATATTTAGTATGCTGCCAAGCAATTACATATTTTTATATCTCATTTAAAAGGATTTTAGGGGAAAATTGTGGAGAGACATATCTGAGCTTGTTAGAAAGATGACTTCTTTAAAAAAGCATTTTCCTTTCATGGTAGCCACCTTACTACTTAGTGGCCAAAAACTGTGAGTACATGAAAATGATGCTGTAGCATTTGTGAAAGATCCTAGGGTTAAAACACAAACATGACTTACTGTGCCATCACTATAAACCCGAAAGTTTATCTGCCGCTGACCTGCCCTGTCAAAAACCTCTGTAACTGCACATCCACACTGGATCTTCAAGGTATCAAAGAATAGGTCATGCTTCAACGTGTGACCTGCTCGCTTCAGACCTAAAGGAAGTAACGTGTTAATTCCATCTATTCCATGCTTCATTGGTTCCTTCTCCCCACCCCCCAGATGTGCCTCTTAGGTAAATATTATTTTAACAAGAGGCATGACATTGAATGCATGGACAGTGAAATCTAGCAGTTTTTCTATCAAAGAGTCATTCTCCATGTAATGTTTTATGTCTGAGGTTTTTTTATAATGCACAAAGACTCTAAGAAAATTCTTGCTGAATAAGACTTTATTCAATTCAATATAAAGGAGACAGTTCTTTGCATTTTCCCCCCATTCTGTTAATATAAAAAAATTAAATCTTTACACAAATCTACAGATCTAAGTAGTCTGGAGTTTGGCTTGGGACTGGAGAAGTCCACAAGCTTAGATCTTCTCTGTGGTTGCACAAGTCTTCAGGGTAGGGCTGCAAGTACAGAGGATTTTAAAGAAATCCCCCCATTGTTGCTCTAGCACCAGCACAGCTCTTTTTGCATTAGCAGTACTGGTAGCACTATTGTAAGTCAGCTGTCATCATTTTTACAGAGGGCTATCTAAATTTGTTCAGAGCAGCTCTAGACCGCATTCTGGTGGTAAGACTGTTAATGGGCAGCATATCCTAGTACTCCTACTGGTCTAGCACAAGTGATTCTACTCTGGTGCTAGGTCAACAGTGGGAGGCTTCCCTAAAGTTTTCAGTGAAGGTAAAGTCAGATTCCTTTTAGCTATTCTGATATGAGCTTCCAGAATTCATCTTACTAGGTCACTGACACGGAAGCCCATTGGTCCCATATACAAACAGCAGCAGTACCTTGACATCCAATACAGATTAATAAAATGGGCAAATAACAGTAGGAAAGCATAAGCCTTTGAAAAAAGTTCTATAGATTTTGAAGAAGTTCTGCAGATATTGCCAAAACTCCCTGTAGATTTCTACTTGCGAGAAAGTATGGTATAGTTACTAAAGCACAAGACTGGTAATTAGGAGACCAGGATTTGAATGTTGGCTCTACCAATGGCTAGCAAGTCAAATCTCTGTGCCTATTTCCTAATCTAAAACCAAAATGATAATACTTGCATATCTACATCATAGGGGTATTGGTAGGCATAGTTGATAACTAAAGCACTAAAAGCACTAAATATTATTATAATGACCCTGGTGGCTGACAGTGCAAAAATTTTGGATTTCTTCCACTACTTAAAACCACTGATGAGCAAAAAAATGGAAGGTTAGTGTTTTTAAAAGATGTAAAATCTACCCCTTTATAATCACTAAATACTCACCTTCAGCTAAGATTAGAGTGGCATTGTGCACCCTGCTTGCAATATGCTTTAATCCATTCGAACCATGATAGACTCCATACATGGCAGCCATGTTAGCCAAAAGTGCCTAAAATGTCCAAACATATTTTAGAAACAATCATATAAAGTTGATTGCTGGCAGTTTACTATAACTAGCTTCTTTAGTTTCCCAAGGCAACTATATAACCACAATATTAAAAAAGCTATCTACAATAAAAAGGTAAACATTGAGTTCTAGGCAGTCTGCAAAGAGATAGGAAAGCTAAGTATCTTTTTCTTACTAAATTATGCATTTACAAAAATTGTAAATAGTAACATTGTTTATGAATTCAAGATCTTTTGGTGTTTAAGTGGTTCAGTGATTAAAAAAATACTGTGAACTGTAAGCTTCATCTCTGTAGCCAGCCATATATATAAAAGTCATATATAGGTAAATAGTGTTGTTGTAGCCATGTCAGTCCCAGTATATCTTTAGTTGGACCAACTTCTTTTGACAGAGACTCTTTCAAGCTTGTCTCTCTCACCAACAGAAATTGGTCCAATTAAAAAAAAAAGAAGATATTACCTTATCTCTCTAATAAAGGTAATAGGTATTATAAGGTTGTAACAGATCAGCCAACAGACCTCTGACCTGTATGACAAGTAGCTTAACAGAACCAAGGCCTGGCTTGACATGAATGGCTAGGAGTAAGTCACAAGATAAGTATGACTGTAAACAAAAGTGTTATGTGCTGGGAAAAAGCAAAGTATGGAACCACAAAAACATGTTTTGGAATTTTAGGGAAAGTTTAAAGGATGCTGAGCTTAACTGAATACATGCACTAACCACAGATATACCAGGGCAAATAATTGACATAAACGCTTACAAGTTTAATGTAATTGGCAAATTGACCTATTGAAGTTAGGGACCACAAAATTATTAAGGTGTAGAAGTACATATAAGGAAAAGAGGATAAAACCATCACTGAATATGTATGAGGTAAGGTGGCCATTAGTGTAACTTCTGATCTAAAATGATACCCACCCTGTGAGAAGTAAAATACATGGTCATCATGTAAGCATGTTCCAATATGTGGATCACATCACCTATTTCAAGGGTCCTCATAAGGGATGATGTGAGTAATACAAGTGCTGGACATTCTGTATTGGCACTATCTCCTTTGCTACATTACAGTGTTTGTGATTGCTTGTTTTGTTAATAAAGTTTATAACATTACTATTAAGAGAACACACAATGGATTGTTTCTCATGTGCTCATCAAGGCCCTCATTCTAATGACAATCTAACCACTGTAGTTGATCTGGAGGCAGAACTCTCTCAAACCACTGCATGGTAGGTAAAATTAAATACCCCCTTATATACATCATGCTACATCTTTCAATAGTCTCCATATCCTGGGTACAATGCTTGAGTTTTTGTTTTGAATCTCAACAAACCTTACATATAACTTTCAAAAGAATCACTGTTTAAGGTCTCTGCTCAAAAGAATGAACCGTTTTCTACCATAGCATCCCTCTTGAGCGCTAAAGATTTAAAACTCTCAATATTTAATATTAATCTAACTAGAGAAATTGTGGAAAAACACATTAAGAGCATGAATATAGCCTGCATAAGGACCAGTAGTTTTTTAAAATACATCTAATTATAAAGATGTTTGTCATAATTAGAGCTCTGGAAAATACCAAAGAAGTTTTCAAAAACTCATGAAAAAAGTTATTACTTTGTTCCTGGACACTTCTCAATCTAGAAATATAATATATCATTACATTTTGATGTGAAAATAGATATTTTATAATAGTAAGCATTTAATAGCTATTTTCACATCAGAAACATATGAAGTTCAAATTGTCACTGTTTGAATTCTGAAATTACTTCTGCACAAATACAAAGTAGAGATCTTCATTCTGGAGCCTTAAAATTCTATTTCTCCTGCAAAAAGGGAGCTTCCAGTTTATAGTAACTCCGCATTATTCAGTGGAGTTCCTCGTCCACGACAAATGGCTAACACTTTTTGAATGAAAAAAGATAATTAAGATGATCCTCTTTTTCCAAGCAAAAATTCCAAGTTTCACATGATTGAAACACACACACATTCAAAGATCTTTGATTTTTTTCACCACACTTATCTCTAATCACAATATTTCTTTAAAAACTGTTCTTTGTAGATAAAGTTAGTTTCTAAAATATTGCCTTTTAACGACATCAGTACTAAAATTTAACTGGTTACTTTCAAGTGTTGGAGGACATAGAGGTCACCTGTGCTGTACAGATGTTGCTGGTGGCCTTATCCCTCCTTATATGCTGCTCTCGAGTTTGCAATGCAAGCCGATATACTTCCTTTCCATTTGCATCTCTGAACCATAAAAGAAAATATTTACTTTGTTAGTTTAAATTGACACAAGCTCTGCATTAACTGAACTGAAATGTTTAGTTTTCTAACTTGAAGCTAACTGGTGGAATTCTTTTGAGGTGAAGAACTGTGATAGGTAACCATTTTGAGTAAAGTATAAAGTGACCCAAAACCCACCCTCTCTTTGAACAGATATTCATGTTAAGAAAGCAATCACTATCCAGCTCCAAAGCAGATAAGACTAAAGGGAACAAGACCTGCCCACTTTCTTCACACTACCCCTCAAATAACAGATACTGTGGATTGGGAGATTTTTTTGAGCAATCATCTGTAAAAGGTTCTGAAAGATCCAAAACATCTACATTTTTATCCAAATCTATCAAGTGTCCCTTGTCACTAGGGGAAGTTTAGGGAATCTAGCCACTGTACTGTAATGATCACATCTGACTAGTTTTATAGTTTTATGAAAGTGCTGGTGTTTATAAGTGCTACAAACAATTTCCACAAATTTTTAAACTGAACACTCCCGGGGCAGAGTTTAGACACTGCAGGAAAGAAAGAACCGTCTGCATATATAATACCTGCTACCTTAAAAAAGTACTGTTTAACATATGTAATATTAGTTGAGTAATCCATTGATACCAGCATAAGACGATGCTAAACATCCTTACCAATCCATCAATCTATGCAGGTCAGTTAATTTCTTAATGCATTCCTAATATTTAAAGATTTTCAGAACTAAAGAGGAACATTTGAGAGCTACAGTCTTGTATAAAATGCAGTGTTTCAGAACAGATATTTCTAAGACTTCAGGACACTCAATAAACTACACTGTTCACAAACAATATTTGCTCAGCTGCTGTACAGTGTCCAAGATAAAGACAATTGAATCCAGCAGCTGTCCTAGGGTTTCTAACTATAGAGCTTGGTTCCTTTATCAAATAAAAGGCCTCCAGCAAACACATCAAAAACAACTTAAAGGTCATAGCATTAATTGCCTTTGGGAAAAACTGTAGTTCTGACTATAGTGTCATGATTCTGAAGTCTAATGCCAAGTGTGAAGGAGTGTACTGGACCCTTTGAGGCCCTCTGCTGGAGGCTTTGTGGTCCTACCACACCCTACCCAAGAAAAGAGAACAGTAAAGGTGGGTTGTACAGGCCTGCCTAGAAAAGCTGCAGGGAAGCAGCCAGTCAGAGTCCAGCAGGCTCAGTTCAAAAGAGCTGCAGGGCCTGAGCAGATCAATTCCTCTTGGGGGGACGGGGGAAGGGGAATCAGAATCAGAGGCGCAAGAGACAACCAGAAGATGAATGCTGGTGACATTGACATTCCATGAAAAATAACTTCAGTCCTGAGGTAAGGATGAAGTGGAAAGGGCTATGTGAGAAGTGGCCCAGGGAATAGCAGTAGCAATTATTAAAAGGAAGCAGCACATGGCTGCTATTTGTAGGGTCCCTGGGTCGGGACCTGGCGTAGTGGATGGTCCTGGGTCCTGTCCTTCCCAATGGCCAAAGTCCCGAGAAGGGAACGAGTGGTGTTTAGAAGCCCAAGTAAGTGGCTATAATTTAAAGGACTCAGGGACTGGGCTGAAGACCCTAGAGAGGGTCAACCATTTGTTGAACTTTGTTACAATCACCCTGGAAAAGGACTGAATATGAGAGGTGAGCTGGCTGGAGAGCTGGGTCAGTGAGAACCACTGAGGAAGGTCTCCAGGGATGAAGTCTTGGAGGCACTGCTCTATAACAGAGCAGAGATGAACTTAAAGCTAGCACAGAAGAGGCTGAGAACTGAGCCCAGAGAACGGAGTGCAGACACCAGTGTGGGCCGAGTTGGACCTTTGTTATCCCGGAAGGGGTTCCTTCATGCATTTGTCTGTGTGACCTGGCTGGAGGGCTGAGCTACTGAAGATCCAGCTGCCTAATGAGGGCAACATCCAACAGGGAATGCCAGGAAAAGAAGAGTGCAGGATTGCATCCAGCCTGACAGGAGGCACTAATGAGAGGTAAGTGCACACAGTCACACCCAACATTTTGTTCTTTGGGAAAAATGTGAGAAGCAATGTAAGAAAGAAAATAAAATGTTAATATGCTAATGCTAAATCCATTAAAATATATTGATTTTTATAAGTTATTGTTTCAGAAGTATATATAGGGTATTTTGTTCCAAGATAAACAATTTTCAACTGACAGTTAAATCAATTAAGCATGTTGTCAATATTCCAAAACACTGATGAACTGGGAATAAGAAGGGACTTTTTGTTCAATGTTATTTCCCAATCATTAAGGGTTTCCCCATCTCTAACGCATGATGTAGTTCAAGTTTCCTTCACTTAAATTTCTTGATATGTCAGCAGATTTTGTCTGCTTACTGAAATTTATGGGAGTCAGGAGTGAATATTAAAGGTTCAGATAAACATTTGAAAGTCTGGTAAACTCAGAATTAATAAAGTAAGTGAAATACTGAAAATTCAGATGGCCTGAATGTCTCACAAAGTGAGATGTCCCGTTAGTGGGGGAAGGGACCTCAGACTCACATAGAGACAGCTTTTCTGGCCACCAAACTTATTTTTAAAAAGCGACCTATTGCCTGAAGGGTCCACATCTTTAATGGAAACAAAGTTAGATACTTCTGCTTCTGAATTCTCACAGTGGAGAATCTCATTCTCTCAAGTTTTCTCTGTAAACAGAGTGTTTTACTTCACCCAAATACATCTTTTGTTATAATCTTGGGGAAAACTTCAACCATGCTTCATTCTCCTAATTTGTGAGATGGATAGTGCAGTAGTTAGGACACTAGCGTGGGAGATCCAGATTTAGTTCTGCTATAGAGCTGCAGGACCTTGGGCAGGTCACTTAGTTGGTGTTGTAGCTCACCATATCTAAAATGAAGATAATCTTCCTTTTTTTCTACTTAAAAAAGGTGTTGTGAGAATAAGCGTATTAAAGATTAAGGTGCTCAGATACTAAGGTTATTGGGGCCACAGCAGACATTTGCAGCTGAGAAGTTAAGGAAAAATGTCCAAACTTTACCTTGTAACTCCCACCATTCTCCCAGGCATCATTCTCACCAAATTTTCTTTGACAGCAAAGAAGGCAGCATGTGGTCCCCCATAATAGAGTGGTACCCCAAACCTCTGAGAGCTACCCAGAGCAACATCAACCCCAAACTCTCCTGGAGGTCTCAAAATACACAGTGCCAGGAGGTCAGTAGCACAGCAGACAAGAGTCTGAAAACATAAGAGCATAGAGTTAGCGTCTTCTCTAAAACCATATATATATATATAGTATCTGAATTTGGAAAACAAAGATACTTCTTCAAACTGTTTTATAGCATTCATGTGAAACTGAAGTTTAAAAGTAGTCTTTCCTCTGTACCTCATCTATAAAGACAATTACAATGCTTAAATTATAGCCAAATTACATGTCACACCAAGTCTGAGGGGACAGAAATAGTACTTAATCTTACTCCATTTTGGTGAGCTCTGTCAACAAGTTCAGTGAAGTCTTCCACTTTCCCCTCAGTATCTGGGTACTGAAATATCACTCCACTGACATCTTTACCACTGAAATCCATCTCATGGGGCAATTTCAGTTCAATGACAACACCAGAGTAACTGCAAAGCAAGAGATATGGAAGTCAAAATTTATTCAAGCCATTTCATACTTTGGGATAATGTTTGAATAGATTTGACTTGTTCACAAATTTAGGAAATATTTTTCTTAAGGTATAACAGCCTGAACATGCTTCATACTGCTACACAGTTACGGAGTGCTAGCATTTATGGTAATAAAAGCTATACTGTGCCATAAAAACAGCATGTGATCACATAAGTAAAGATCATCATATTGCATATACAGAAGGGAGCAGAATTAAGGTGCCTGGGCAACTTACATTTTGGCATTTCCTAACTTTAGAAGGCTTGACTTTGCGACCTTTTATTTACATTTCTCTTAATGTAGGATTTTTGTATGTACCAATTTATTAAGAGTTTAAGTTTCATAAATTAACCTCATTGTGAGTGCCTTCAAAGTAATGTATCATTTGCTAGGTAAGAGAATGTTCAAATGGAATTTAATGCTCAGATGTACACAGATATGTTAACAGTGTAGATGAGGAAATATTAACTTGTTTCTATATGCTGACCTCCCATTTAAATATTGTGAATTAGTTCATGTCTGTTTATTTGGAAGATAAGTTAGTTGGAAATAAACTTGCATGCTACAAAATTACTGTATTTGCTTGCAAATGCATGGGCTAATGCAATATTTAATCAGAAAGATAGTCATCCTGCAGCTAAATCAGATATAACTTTTGGTACCAGTTATTGGAAATAGATCTAATCAATTCAGCCCCTGAATGAAATGAATGAAAGATATATTTTACAAGATTTGCATGAGTGATCCTGGGGGAAATCTCAGGATCATGAAGTACTTACACTACAGTCAAAATCAGTCCCAAACTAGCTACGGTAGGTTCTCTGACATTTTCCAATGCATACCTATTTACAAACATAATCAGTGTTCTGAACACAAAAGGCAAGATAAATTTAATATTCAATATTTGATCAGTATAGAATAAAAAGGGTGTGATGGGACAATATGTCATGTGCCTGCTTATGCTACATATTAAATATGGAAATCAACATTACTTTGCTCTAGTTTGGACTACTGCTCTCGTCTGAGGGTGGCATCTGACATCAACATAGAATTTCCTCCTCTTGTTGTGCCTGTTTAAAAGAAAAAAAAAAGAGTTAAGTGGATCAGGGAACAAACAAACTCAAGAACAATCAGAAACAAACACCTACAGGATCTCTATGAAACATTCCTAAAACTACAATACCCACCTGGAGAAGTAAAGAAACAAACTGACAGAGCCAGACGGGTACCCAGAAGTCACCTACTACAGGACAGACCCAACAAAGAAAACAACAGAACCCCACTGGTCACTGCCTACAGTCCCCAGCTAAAATCTCTCCAACACATCATTAAAGATCTACAACCTATCCTAGCAGATGATCCATCTCTCGCTCAGGCCGTGGGCGACAGACCCATCCTGGCTTACAGACAGCCGCCCAACCTGAAGCAAATACTCACCAGCAACCACACACCCTACAAAAAATCCTACCCAGGAACCTCTCCCTGCAACAAACCCCGTTATCAGCTCTGCCCACACATCGTCTCTAATGACATCATCACTGGTCCTAACCACATCAATCACACCATAAGGGGCTCATTCACCTGCATATCCACTAATGTTATATATGCCATCATGTGCCAGCAATGCCCCTCTGCCATGTACATTGGCCAAACTGGACTATCACTACGCACAAGGATAAATGGACACAAATCAGAAATAAAAAATAACATCCATAAACCAGTGGGAGAACACTTTAATTCTCCAGGGCATTCTGTCTCTGACCTGAAAGTTGCTGTACTTCTCCAAAAAAACTCCAAAAACAGACTTCAAAAAGAAACGGCTGAATTAGAAATGATCTGCAAACCTGACACATTCAAACTGGGTTTAAACAGAGACTTGGAGTGGCTATCTCACTACCGAAGGTAAATTACTTTGCTCACCCATTCTCACCTCCTACTCAATGGTCGTCATTAGGTCTTAAGTACCGGACTCCACCTCCTCCATTGTTCTCAATGCACCTGGATATCTATAAGATGCCTCTGTGTTACCTATTTTCTGTATTACTGCATCTGAAGAAGAGAGCTGAAGTCTCTCGAAAGCTTATGCCTACAAATATTAAATTTGTTAGTCTTTAAAGTGCCACAGAACTCTCGTTGTTTTTACAATGGAACAGTTGCCTCTAGTATTATAATTCATATATTAAAACTATATTCTGAGTTCTAAGAAATTAAGATGCAGTGTATAGAGTTAATTTTATGTTTGTGAGAAATGCTTCTAGTACTCCAGAAGACTGATTCACTGTGGTACATGATCTCATTTTAGTTCACTGAGCCATTCAGTCCCACATAAGGAAATAAGGCAAAACACTTCACAATTCCTCTTGATTTTAAATTAGCCATCGATTTGAGTGTTACCTGTGACATAGTTGCATAGCCTCTGCTGCAGCAGTCCCCTCATCCAGTAAAGATGCATTAGCCACATCCATTCCTGTGATGTCACACACCATGGTCTGGTAATTTAATAGACTCTCCAGTCTGCCCTGGGAAACCTCAGGTTGGTAAGGGGTATACTGGGTAACCCTGTAAGAGGAACACATTTCATATATCAGGTCCTTAGCATTTCATTGCAAGAATTTAAACAGAACTATCTTTCCCCACTATTTTACATGAATATAAACAGGGAAATTTGTTCAAAAGCACACCTCATTTTAGTAGTTTTATTCTCTTACTATCCTCCTGGAAGCTGAATATTTCTCCAGCCAACATTAAATTTGGTTCTTTATTTGGCAAAATAGATCTTTTTTCTCCTGTATTTTGAATGGAATTGAAGTTAAAAGTTGCTATTTTTTGAGATAATGAAATACATTAAAATATTTTATATGTAATTGCAGAGACAAAGGGAGCTAATACTTCTAGCTGGGTTAACAGAACTTAACTTAATTCTCAGAAACTAAGGGGTAGAGGAAGTCTGTCAGATCATAAAATATTTAGGTCTCACACAAATTCAAATCTTGGTGTTTTGCTTTTAAATTTGTATTAGACCTAAATATTTTGACCATCTGTTTAGAAATCTGATATTTGCAGCCAATGCATTATTGAAACTATTAAGACACACAAAAATCCAAACCTAAGATAGTTATGTCTGACTACATAATTTTATGAAGTACAGAAGTGTGCAAACAAACTGTTAGTGCTTTCTTCTGAGGATAGAGGGCTCAATTCTGAAAGATGGTGAACACTCTCAGTCCCAAAAGGAGTTGAAGGCATTCAGACTTCCCAGGATCAAGCCACAGATTGTCTCTTCCCAAATGTGGCATATGCTCCATATATTAAAATAAGAGTTGCTAGTGGGCAGCAGTAAAACTGACAAACATCAAGTCAATTTCATTCTGCTGCAGCTTGGAGAAGCTATGAGTAACAGAGAAATACTCAGATATGAAGCCTAAGGAGAAACAGGGTAGCAGAAACACCACCATGGTAGAAGTCAGGAGGCCTGCAGAAGTGTAAATTAGCAAAGAACCCTAAGAACAGCCAGGAGACTGTGGGACAGGAAAGGAAGAACAGATGGATAAAATGCTCTTTCCTTCCAGCAGTGGGAAGACTCAGATTACTCAGACTCCTTTGTAGGAGTCCAGATATTCATATGAAAGTTGGAGCTCCTGAGTAAGGATAATATTAAGAAACCAAATTTCCCTCCATTTTCCCAACAACTGGAGAAAGTGGTAGTCTGCTTCTCACCTGTGCGTTGACTCTCACCCTTGTGTACAATTTTCAAAAGCACTTTTGTGACTTAGGAGCCTAAGTCCCATGTTCAAGAAATACTTAAGCACTTAAGGGCTAGAGCCACAAAGGGGACTTAAGACAGCACTGCATTGCCTAATGTTTAGGTGCCTTCCTCACAGTTAAATGCACAGCCCTGAGTTAGGTGCCCAAGCTCCCTAAACATGAATGTTGAGAGACAGGAGCCTAAGAATATTAGGGTTCACTGAAGCCAGCACACTGGGTAAAGAGCTGCTTAAACTAGCAGTAATAAATGCCAAGGAGATGAGTGTGATCTAAGCCCTGCCCCTCAAAGGAACTTGGGCACCTAACTCTGGGCTGCTGGGAGACACCTGGCTCTGCTCAGTACTCACAGCTATGAACCTTTTAGGTATATAAGCTCTTTCTCACAAGCAACAAAAACAAACACAACAAAAGGGTGAGGTGCCATTTGTAACCTTTAGCCAAGTGGTTAGGGCACTCACTTTAGATGCAAGAGACCAGGGTTCAATTTCCCCTCCCAAAAATAGGTCCAATCTATTGGAGGCATCAGGTTAGGCTTTATCTTTTTATATAGATCTGGTAAACTATTACAGGAGGTTTTGGGGGCAGAGGGGTTAGTGACGTATCTGCAATCACAGATCTATATAAAAAGATAAAGCCTAACCTGATGCCTCCAGGTCAGTCAATGTCTAACTTTACTGTACCTTTTGTACCAGGTATGTATATGTGTGAGACAGAACATACCCGTGTTCACACCCAATGCACTATTGTAGTAATTTCTGTATAAGGCATGTCTTGTAAGGTATCATTTGTAAACTCATAATTTGCTGGTCAGTATTATCCTGATAAAATGTGTGGTAACTCTGTGTAAAGTTGATTTCCCTGTATGACGACGTTAACACATGTTCCAAACCACACAGCCTTGCCCAAGCAGAAGTCCAACAGGTCTGTCCTAGACAAATGAATGTGTGCTTGCCTAAATTTGCATTTAAGCAGTAATCAATCATCAAGCAGGGAGGGAAACAAAAAAAGCTCAAACAAATGAGAAAGTCAGGCAACATCCTTCCACACAAACGCTGTGTCCTAGTGCCTAGCTGGTAACACTTTTCCAAGAGGAGGACTGTAACTGTAAAAAGAAAAGGCAAACACTCCAAGTGACCCCTTTCTGCCCACTATATTCACTGTACCTGAAGAGATAAAGAAAGCAGTTGTTGGATGCTAAGGGAGGGGTCCTAACCTAAAAAATTTGGTTAGCAAGACTGCTAAAAGCATATGGGGAGAAATCTGCTTTGAATCTAATGTAGTTTAAGTTTGGCATCAGTAAGCATCTAATCTTTATTTTCTTGTAACCATTTCTGACTTCTATGCCTCACTATCTGTACTCAATCTCTTTGTAATTAATAACTTGTTTTACCTAATCTAGTGTGTTTAAATTAGTCTCTGAATAACTGTTTCAGATAAATTGGAATATTATTCCCTTAAAGGTATAATGGATTTTAAAAATATGAAAGCAAGAGTGTAACCCAAGTGTGGCTGGCAAGCTGCAGTCACTCTCGCTCTCGCACACATTTGCATGCTAGAAGGCTGTGTGTGAGTGGCCCAGGTAGCCACTCAGCAAGGCACTGTAAGGCACCCAAGGTTGCAGGGCCACAGTGACACAGCTGCCTCCTGGTCTGGGCTGTACCCTGGTATGTCACAACATTGTACAGGATTTAAAAGTTTTTCCACACTATTACTAACAAGATTAAAGCCTAATTCTCTTCACTTTGACAGTTAAAGATAAGGACCCTTTATTTTTAGTTAGCCAAACTGTTAGAACACATGGCCACATAAGTGTCTGCCATTTAGGTGGATATTCTACCAATAAAACCCTTTTTGCTGATTATGTGAAGAAGCTAGTTTTACTTGCTTTGAAAACATCCTACTTCTATTCAGTTTTAGTTCCTTTTTGTTATAGGATTAGTTGATATGACAAAAGTTGCTGCTATAATTAAGGTAGAAGTGCTGTTTTCAATCCAAATCATACTTTTCCAGTTGTTCATGACTTTGTTTAACTAATTCTTTATAGGATTCTTTCCCCCGGCCATGATTACCCTGAGTTCTAAGATAATATTAAGCTTTGTATACAGTCATTTCAGCCGTATCTGAAAAATGAAACATGGATTCACCAAGGGAAAGTCATGCCTGATCAACCTGATTGCTTTCTATGAAGAGGTGACTGACTTTGTGGACGTGGGGAAAGCAGTGGACATGATATACCTTGACTTTAGCAAAGCTTTTGATATGGTCTCTCACAATATTCTTATCAGTAAGTTAAAGAAGTATGGGTTGGATGAATGGACTATAAAATGGATAGAGAACTAGCTAGAGCATAGGGCTCAACGAGTAGTGATCAATGGCTCCATGTCTAGCTGGCAGCCGGTCACAAGTGGAGTGCCCCAGGGGTCGGTCCTGGGGCCGGTTTTGTTCAACATCTTCTTTAATGATCTGGAGGATGGGGTAGATTTCACTCTCAGCAAGTTTACAGATGACACTAACCTGAGGGGAGTGGCAGATACCCTGGAAGGTAGGGATAGGATACAGAGTGACCTAAACAAACTGGAGGATTGGGCCAAAAGAAATCTGATGAGGACAAGTGCAGAGTCCTGCACTTAGGACAGAAGAATCCCATGCACAGCTACAGACTGGGGACCAATGAGCTAGGCAGCAGTTCTGCAGAAAAGGACCGTGGACAAGAAGCTGGATATGAGTCAGCAGTGTGCCCTGGTTGTCAAGAAGGCTAATAGCATATTGGGCTGCATTAGTAGGAGCATTGCCAGCAGATCGCGGGAAGTGATTATTCCCCTCTATTTGGCATTGGTGAGGCCGCATTTGGAGTATTGGGTCCAGTTTTGGGCCCCCCACTACAACAAGGATGTTGTAGAGAGTCCAGCCGAGGGTAACAAAAATTATTAGGGGGCTGGAGCACAAGACTTATGAGGAGAGGCTGAGGGAACTAGGCTTGTTTAGTCTGCCGAAGAGAAGAATGTGGGGGGATTAGATAGCAGCCTTTAACTACCTGAAAGGGGGTTCCAGGGAGGATGGAGCTAAGCTGTTCTCAGTGGTGGCAGATGACAGAACAAGGAGCAACGGTCTCAAGTTACGGGCGGAGGTCTAGGTTGAACATTAGGAAAAAGCTTTTCACTAGGAGGGTGGTGAAGCACTGGAATGGGTTATCTAAGGAGGTGGTGGAATCTCCATCTTTAGAGGTTTTTAAGCTGCGGTTTGACAAAACCCTCGGTGGGATTATTTAGTCCTGTTTTGAGCAGGGGGTTGGAATAGATGAGCTCCTGAGGTCCCTTCCAACTCTATGATATCTGACTTATATGAGAAAATGTTTTTATTTTTTTCACTCATCTCTGTGTTTGATTAGAAGTTATGTGCAAGTATAACTCAGACAGTGGAAGCTGGAAACTCTGAGGTTGGTTGATGTCAGACCATGAAATTGGATGACTAGTTAATTTTAAGCCAAAAAACTCATGTATGCATAGTAAAATTGTGCCATCTATCTCCCTGGCTATTCCAAATCCATAATGGTTCAGAATGCCGGGGCACTATGAAGAAATTGGCTCTGTAATAAACTGAACTCATTGAGGCAGCTGGTATCTAGCTCACTCTGTCAGTTTCATATCAGGGAATTTAAGCAATTGGCAATTCTGTTTTCCTTTTTACTAGAAGAAATCCCACTCAAACAACTAGTGTTAATGCAAAATAAAGGTTGAAAATTCAACTAGAGTTAAGCCTGCAAGCTCTGCCTGTAAGCTGATTTTTAGTTGCTTGACTATAGTTACTCCATTTTTGCAGCTGCTTTGTTTATAAGGCAAGGCCGTTCCACTCTGTGCACAGATCATGAAAGTTCTTAGGAATGCAGAAGGAGATAAGCCTCGGCTGGATTCAGCAAGCTATGCAACCTTGATAGATAATTTGTAGTTAGCTGCAAAACATCTGTAAAAGTATTTTATAAATAATGTATGCCAAATAATATAGACCAATAGTTATAGAGAAAATAGGTTTGTGCTCTTGTAAGGGGGATATGTACGGTTTTGTCATGAATGTTTAAGTAGCAATAAGGTATAAAACTTTGTTCGGGGTCTTTTTCCACTGTCCACTTGTGGGCTTGGGAATTGACCTTCTGCAGAATAGACTCTTTTGGAGACTGTCCAGCCTGAAATCCTGTGTGGGTCTCTTATCGGTGCAGGGTAACGAACCACACTTGGAATCTTTTTCCAACATGCCTTAATGGTAAACCCTTAAAATATGGTTCCTTGAAAATCAAAATTTGTCAAATACAATAAGTTGCAATGGGGGATAAACACAACTGACTGGAATTTTATATAGCCTTAAATAAAGTAAGTTACATCACAGTATGTAACCTTCAGAATTGGTTTGCTCTTGAAGTCTCAACGAGCGCCACAAAACAAGTCAAGCTGAGATGAGGGGTATGGAATCAATTCATGAGTTTTAATACTTTGTTTGAAGTTGTAAAATCCAGGATGAGATGGTCCAGAGGTCACACTGCAAAAACAATATGCACGAAGAGAAAATTAAGATTCTTCCCTGAACAAAGATGGAGGCATGCAGCACTGCTGAGGACTCTGTTTTAGTTACCACTGAAAACCGCATCTGCAGTCAAAAAAGTTAATCATCTCTGTATGTACAAAAAAAGACAACACAACAGAAAAAGATACAGCAATTGTACAACTTTTCCCTTCTGAATTAAAATCCTGGGAAAAATCTATATTGCTACACTACGTTTCCCTTTTTCAGGAACTCAAAAGGAGTTAAACAGATTCACAATTTAAAAACCTTTTCAGATAATTTATCAAAACTTAATTCTGATGCAAACCTAGTGTAAAGCAACCATCAGGAAAATTTGAGGTTGGGGGGAAGGGGAGGAGGAGGGTTTTTTTTAGCAGCTTGGTTTTCTGTTTTCATAGTAGCCTGAACCGAGGGGAGGGGAGAATTCTAGACACCACTGTTTGCCCCTCACAGTAAGCTAGAGTTTCATGGCCAGGAAAAACAGTATGCAAAAAAACCCTGTTATGCTGAAAAAGTAACCACTCTCTTACTTCCATAGGATACTTCCATGTATTAGAGTGGTGATAAATTGGAAGAGACACTTTACAGTTAAAGGTTCAGAATATGCAGCTCTAAACAGATGTCAAGCAAGCTGAAGGTGCTTTCCAATGTCCCAACACAACAGAAGCACATAGTTTCAAGAAAATAGTCAAATGTTTCTCCATTTAGAATGTTGTCTGATAATAGTTTTCAAATCAGACTCTTGCGCCATTGTACACAAAACCTGTGTTGAACTTTCTCAGTAAGAAATGTCTCATCTTATGACTCCCCAATTCTGCTCCCTGCTGATATGGTTTACAATAAAGTCTTTAATGCATATGACGGACAAGGCTGCAGAACTGTACATAATCACTCATACAGCTTAATGATATCCATGTTATGACTTTGAATTACAAAAATATTTACAGCAAAACATTTTTAAATCAATTCTGCTAAGGAGAAAAAGTTTCTAAACACCACAAAAGTCAAGGAAGTATGGACCTCCATGTTAGCACAGTTATCATTCATGAAATTCAACAGTTCTGTACATAGCATAACTAATTATTCTATGCTAACACACAAAGGAGCTTACTTTTAATAGAAAATTCATTTTGAAAGTTAGTTCACCCTTGAAGATGGCTACAGACACTGCCAAATTCCTGAACTTTAACACTCTGACTTAAAACCAGCCACTTTATTTGAACTAATGATTTGATTTGTCCAGGGAATCAGATTTGTCTGAATTTTCCTGAAATTTGTTTTGTATAAGCAGGTAAATATCTGAAGTTTTATATACATCAATTCTGTCGCAGCAGATAAAATTGGGTTCTTACTAAAGGAACTCTGGCTTAGTAGTATATCAGCATTATAACAATTACAATAAATCAGGTGAAGAGGAATGATTAGCACAATGGCAAAGAAACACAAGCAGCCTCTTATGCAAATAAATTGGAGGAAAACATGGCCTTCACTCACTTTTTTTCTGATTAAAGGAAGTTTCTACAAGTTAACATTCCCAAACTAATTTAGGCAATCAGGCTGCGATTTAAAGAAAACACTCAGAGAGGCAAGCAGACTTTTGACTTGAACAAGCCAGTAAGATCTAGAGCTGTCTGGACGCATGACCTATGAAAGTTCAGTCCTTCCTCTTAAGACTTTTTTGTATTTTTTCTTTAAGTTTAAACTAGAAGTAGTATGTATAATAAGCCAGGTTAAGATTCTGTCATGGGTATTTTTAGTAAAAGGCAGGAACAGGTCCAATAAATACAAATTAACAGAAGCAGCAACCTGTCCCTGACTTTTATTAAAAATACCCAAGGGAGCAGTGGGGAGGAACAGAGCTGCCTGAGCTTACAGCTGGTCAGTGGCAGGCCCAGCAGGCCCCTTAGGTCCCAGAAAGTCCCATAATCCATGACCAAATCATAGAATCATAGAATATTAGAGTTGGAAGGGACCTCAGGAGGTCATCTAGTCCAACCCCCTGCTCAAAGCAGGACTAACCTCGGCTATATCATCCCAACCAGGGCTTTGTCAAGCCTCAGCTTAAAAACCTCTAAGGATGGAGATTCCACCACCTCCCTAGGTAACCTATTCCAGTGCTTCACCACCCTCCTAGTAAAAAACTTTTTCCTAATGTCCAACCTAGACCTCCGCCCTGCAACTTGAGACCGTTGCTCCTTGTTCTGTCATCTGCCACCACCGAGAACAGCCTAGCCCCATCCTCACTGGAACCCCCTTTCAGGTAGTTAAAGGCCGCTATCAAATCCCCCCTCACTCTTCTCTTCTGCAGACTAAACAAGCCCAGTTCTCTCAGCCTCTCCTCATAAGTCCTGTGCTCCAGCCCCCTAATCATTTTTGTTGCCCTCCGCTGGACTCTCTCCAACTTGTCCACGTCCTTTTTGTAGTGGTGGGCTTAAAACTGGACACAATATTCTAAATGCGGCCTCACCAATGCCGAATAGAGGGGAATAATCACTTCCCGTGACCTGCTGGCAATGCCCCTCCTAATGCAGCCCAATATGCCATTAGCCTTCTTGACAACCAGGGCACACTGCTGACTCATATCCAGCTTTTTATCCACCGTTACCCCCAGGTCCCTTTCTGCAGAGCTCCTGCCCAGTTCGCCGGTCCCCAGTCTATAGCTGTGCATGGGATTCTTCCTTCCTAAGTGGAGGACTCTGCACTTATCTTTGTTGAACCTCATTAGATTTCTTTTGGCCCAATCCTCCAGTTTGTTTAGGTCACTCTGTATCCTATCCCTACCTTCCAGGGTATCTACCACTCCCCCCAGCTTAGTGTCATCTGCAAACTTGCTGAGGGTGCAATCTACCCCATCCTCCAGATTATTAATAAAGATGTTGAACAAAACCGGCCCCAGGACCGACCCCTGGGGAACTTCGCTTGTGACCAGCTGCCAGCTAGACATGGAGCCATTGATCACTACTCGTTGAGCCCTATGCTCTAGCCAGTTCTCTATCCATTTTATAGTCCATTCATCCAACCCATACTTCTTTAACTTGCCGATAAGAATACCGTGAGAGCCCGTATCAAAAGCTTTGCTAAAGTCAAGGTATATCACGTCCACCGCCTTCCCTACATCCACAGAGCCAGTCACCTCATCATAGAAAGCAATCAGGTTGGTCAGGCATGACTTTCCCTTGGTGAATCCGTGTTGATTGTTCCTGATCACCTTCCTCTCTTTCAAGTGCCTTAAAATGGATTCCTTAAGGACCTGCTCCATGATTTTTCCAGGGATTGAGGTGAGGCTGACCGGTCTGTAGTTCCCTGGATCCTCTTTCCTCCCTTTTTTGAAGATGGGCACTATATTTGCTTTTTTCCAGTCCTCAGGGACCTCCCCCTGTTGCCACGAGCTTTCAAAGATGATAGCCAATTAAATCTTTAATACTGAATACTGAATTTTTTTTCTTTGCTTGTCTATGCTTGTTTTTCTGTCATCGGACTTCTTGTTCATCTGTATGAATATACACTCTGAGATATTATTGAAAGTTCGGAAGATGCAATCTAAGGGTATGTCTACATGGCAAAGAAAAACCCGCAGTTCACCTGTGCCAGCCAACTTGGGCTTGTGGTGCTTGGGCTGCTTCATTGCTGTGTAGATTTCTGGGCTCTGGGACCTTCCCATCCTGCAGATTTTTCTTTGCTGTGCAGACATACCCTATGCGTGCCTAGCAAGGCACAAGATTAAGAGAACTGTGTAACAACAGAAATTGTCCCTGAAGCAGGGCAGGCAGACACTGTCTAGGAAACCCATGTTTTCAATCAAAGGTTGGGCTACTGACCAAAATAATTGGCTTATGGTATGTCTATATGGACAGCGGCACTCTCAGCGCTACTAGAACAATTCTGCAGGATCGATTGAGTGGCATTGGAGATCCGCTCAATCAATCCGGAAGTCAATGCTGTTAATCCACTCCCACAAAACAATAACGCTACGTTAGTGGGATGGCATTTCCTGTTGGCACAGCATAGTGGGGATGCCGTGGTAGATAGAAGTTAGGACGACGAGAGATATGCAAGCTACTCTGCGTAGCTTGGTATCTCCCATCGACTGCCACCAAATTTCACCAGCAGTGTAGACCAAGCCTTAGAAAGCAGTGGAAAACAGAATATTTCAAAGTCACATATATTTTATTTTTGTTAATGAAAACAATGAATAGTCCTCATGTTACAATTCTGAAAATAGCTTTTATTGCTTCCAAAGCCAACTCTTTTGGTTCTACTTTGCCTCAAACTAGATCTCTGCTTGGAAGTATTGATGAAATGGCAGATCCTATAAAGATACAGAAAACTCTATTCTCTAAAGATACAGAACTATTGTATTTCTGAAAATTTCAAAAAGAATTTATGTATATACGTGAGTTTATTACAAGGTCTAAGAACATATCTAGAGTTTTCATTTAGTGCTACTGTACTTTGTTTTTCTAACCATTTAGAAACTGCAGTTAAACTGAGTTACCCAGCATCTGTACAATTCCTGAAAGGATTATATGACTTCGGTTCTCTTAGGCCTGGTCTACACTGCCAGCAGCCGTCGATGGGAGATGTGCAAGCTACAAAGTGTAGCTTGCGTATCTCCAGTCAACTTACTAACTTTCACTTACTGCAGCGTCTCCACTGTGCTGTGCCGACGGGAAGTATGGGTTGGATGAATAGACTATAAGGTGGATGGAAAGCTGGCTAGATCATCAGGCTCATCATGTAGTGATCAATGGCTTGATGTCTAGTTGGTAGCCAGTAACAAGTGGAGTGCCCCAGGGGTCAGTGCTGGGGCTGGTTTTGTTCAACATCTTCATTAATGATTTGGAGGATGGGGTGGATTGCACTCTCAGCAAATTTGCAGATGACACTAAGCTGGGGGGAGAGGTAGATATGCTGGAGAACAGGGCTAGGATACAGAGGGACCTAGATAAATTAGAGGATTGGGCCAAAAGAAATCTGATGAGGTTCAACAAGGACAAGTGCAGAGTCCTGCATTCAGGACAGAAGAATCTCACGTACTGCTACAAACTGGGGACCGATAAGCTAGGCAGCAGTTCAGCAGAAAAGGACGTAGGTATAACAATGGACAAGAAGCGGGATATGAGTCAACAGTGTGTCCTTATTGCCAAGAAGGCTAGTGGCATATTGGGCTGCATTAGTAGGAACATTGCCAGCAAATTGAGGGAAGTGATTATTCCCCTCTATTTGGCACTGATGAGGCCTCATTTGGAGTATTGTGTCCAGTTTTGCACCCCCCAAAAGGATGTGGGCAAATTGGAAAAAGTCCAGCGGAGGGCAACAAAAATGATTAGGGGACTGGAGAACATGATTTATGTGGAGAGGCTGAAGGAACTAAGCTTGTTTAGCCTGCAGAAGAGTAGAATGAGGGGGGGATTTGATAATAACCTTTAATAACCAGAAGGGGGGATTCCAGGGAGGATGGAACTAGGTTGTTCTCAGTAGTAGTAGATGGTAGAACTAGGAGCAATGGTCTCAAGTTGCAGTGGGGGAGGTCTAGGAACTTTTTCACTAGAAGGGTGGCGAAGCACTGGAATGGGTTACCGAGGGAGGTGGTGGAATCTCATCCTTAGAGGTTTTTAAGGTGCAGCTTGACAAAGCCCTGGCTGGGAAGATTTATTTGGGGTTTTTCCTGCTTTGAGCAGGGGGTTGGATTAGATGATGTCCTGAGGCCCCTTACGACCCTAATTTTCTATGATTCTGTGAAATGCCCTCCGGTCAACGCAGCCTTACGCTTTTCGCAGGGGTGAATTTATCACGTTGACCAGAAAGCCCTTCCAGGATCAATTTGAGTTGGTCCACAAGAGTATGCTTTCTGTAGTCTTGTTTTTCCTAGCCGGTATCACTGAACATTATGTCCCAAGAATTACTATTTGTAGTCAAGGTTCAGTAATGATCACTTCTTTGCCTGCTCGTTTATATTAACTTCTCAAGGGACCTTGAAATTGGAGAATCCAATATCATGTGCCACCAGGGCTAGAAATATACACTCTATACCTCTACAGTGTATGGATTCCCAGGTTTCCAGGGATACAGAACATTCATTTTGAAAACTAACAGGTAACAAAGACATTTGATCTTAAAAATGAGGACATTAAAGTTTCCAGAACCCCACCACCAGCTGGGTGTGTTCATGAGACACAAGATGTGAGATACTATGCTTTATAATATTAGGAAGCCAATACTCCCAGTATTTGCTTTTAATTATCTGGCTTTTTTTATTTTGAGTAACAGGTGGTTCACTATTAAATCAAGATTGTAGCAATAAGGGTTATATGATATAGACAGCAATATTTGCCTACATAAATTAAGGCATAAAGGTATCATGAAGAATGTTTGTCTGTCAAACACACATGCAGAATATTATGCAAGTATTACAGACACAACTGTGTTGAACTTTTGAGTGTTTGGCTTTGCAACTTTAAAGTTCAGAAATGCTAAATTTAAGTTAATCTGTGCAACCTTCTAATTTTTTCTTTTCAGTGCTTGGAAAATTTCACTGGTCCTGAAATATTTTTATAGGTCCATCTGAAGTTCTCTCAAGGATCCTGAACTTTAGCCTCATGAGCACCATATAAACTAAACAACAAGAATTTGTACTGCATATCCATAACCTAGCGTTACCATGCACAGTGGCCATCCACATACAGAATACTAAAATAAGATAGCTTTCTTCCCCTCACCTCCCCAAAAACACAAATTATTTTAAACAAATTACTAAAGTATACTCAGTATAGTATTACATTTAATTGTGAAACGGCATACTGGGTAAAGTTTTCAAAAATGGGACTAAAGCCCTTTGAAAGCTTTAGCCTTTTGCTTGTGTTTTTCCTGAAGAGTATGCACACTCACTGCCTTCAACCGCATACACACTTTTTTTTAAAAAATGAGCCCCTTTCTTACAATGTGCAATTTTGTAGCAGAAAAGCACAAAAGCCAAACTACTCAATCTCTTACAGACTATGAATATTAACATGAAAGATGCACAAGATTATATCTAGATGGAGTTTACTTATGAAGCCAAATATTCTTTGGTGATTCATTCACATTCATGTCACATCACAGGAATTAATTAGCTCTGTTTCTAGGGAAACAGCTCAATGCAATGATAATGTGAAGACTATCAGGAATCATGTGCACATAAATGTGTAGTCTTTACACAGTGCAGCTCTGCTGTGCAGTTTACACCATACTACAGGGTTTTGAAGTATTAGTTAATAATTAGCCAATGCTTGATAAATAGCCAATATTTTGCAGTGGCCCCACAAGCAAAAGTCATGTCTGGATTTCAAAGAGCTGAAATGCTATAAATCAGTTATTATATACTAAGACTAAATGGGTTTTAAAAAATGGCAAGCCGTTTCTTTCTGTGTCCAGACCACAAGAGCTTGTCACGATACCATAAAACAGAACTTCCTCTCAATGGTAAAATGAAACCCCATCACCCCATAAAATCTTTCTTATCAAATATGTTAAGAATGAAAATGTCAACGTTTGCAAGTAGCCTGTAACTATATACAATGCTCTGTAACTGGAGACAAAATCTAGTGAAAAAATGGAACAAGTTGTTCCCTTATAGAGTTGCCTGGTAGAAACTCCATAGTTTAGAATGGATTATTGTTTACAGCCTTAAGACTCACATTGCTTAGTAACTTTGACCACGTCCTTTGCAAACAAAAGCACACACACAAAAAACCCATCAAAAACACCAAGCCTCCTTTTCAGCTGAATTCTCATCTTGTCTTGGCCAAAAATTTGATTTTTTTTTTAATAAGTTTGATTTTGAAGCAGGTTGACCAAGCTGATTTTTTTTTTTTTTTTAAAAGAGTGCAGAAAATGTAACATCTTTTAGACTCTTAAACAAGCACTTTTCTGGAAGCTGGAACTCAAACAGCTGCTAGTTATGTGTTCAAACTTCAGGCATTTATAACAACAACTAGTTGTGACACTGGCTGGATTAGGGGGACCATTTATGATATTATTTAACATCAATATGTCAAAATCATAATAATTCATATGAGATGTACCATGTCAGACACCATTAGAAAGGCTATAGTTTGCTAAGTAAGAGAATAGTGTTTATGTTCATGTGTTATGGGTGTATTAGAAGTTATGGATATGTTTGATATATCTGTGATACGACCCGTGCCCAGGGTAGCCAACTGATAATGCCAAGGTCAGGGCAGGCTGCAAAAGGAGAGCAGATTCTCCTCACGCTGGTGGGTGACACTAAAGCCCGGCTTCCCAACCAGCCACGAACTGCTTCTGATTACCCCACGCTGAATATCACGAAGCCAGTCCACAAATGCCCACAGCCCCCTTTACTGCATTTCAGCTCCAGGCTCCCAAATCAGCACCAGGTCCAGCAAAGAGACCAGTTACTCAAACTCTCTGCTCTTTGCTAAAAAGGTTCCCTCTGACCCCAAAGGGTCAGCCACAGCACCAGTTCAATATAAGTTTGGATCTTACCTAAAATACCACGCTGTAAGCCAATCCTTTAGTATCTAAATTAAAGGTTTATTGTAAAAAGAAAGAAATAAACCATGAGAGAAATGTTAAAGGGTTAAAGTAAATCACAGATATACAAATGATTAAAAGTCCATATACTTCAGGTTTCTGGAAGAAATGTGGATTTGCAGGCTTGTATAGTTTCCTCTGGTTCACATCCAGTACCTGGATGGGTCTAAGTCCTTCAGTTCAGTTGCAAGATGAATTGGTCCAGAGATAGGTCTATGTCTGCAGACTGGACAGGAACAAAGACAAAGATGGATCCTGTGGTTTGATCTTATAAACCCCCTCCCCCGGCCATGCAGCCTGTGGGCAGTCACAAGACCCAAAATGGAGTCCATAGTCACATGGGCCAATCCTGGTGACTCCTCCGGTGTGCCTGGGGTCCATAGTCACATGGGACAGTCCTGACGCTTCATCAGATAGGCTGCCTGCAATGGAGTCCAGAGTCACGTCAGCAGGTTCTGGTGACTTAGTGGTGAGGCTGGCCTCTCCCTCAGGGCCCCTTGCACCTGGGAATGCCTTAATGGGCCATAAGTAGGCCATTGTTCTGCAGCCTTCCTATCTGGGGTGTTGCCCAGGCAGCACAATTTGAAATACAGATATCTCCAATACATCTATAACTTCCATTTCACATATCACACATGAACATAAGTATTATTATCTTACTTAGCACATTACAACCTTCCTAACAGTACCTGACATGGCATATCCCACATGGATTATTATGATTCTGCCATACTGATGTCACCCAATATACTAAATGCCCCCCCACTCAAGCCAGCCCACATGACAATATCTCTATTTCAACTTATGCTGTGTTTCTGGGCGACAGCCCAGACAGAATGGCTGCAGCACTAGCCAGCTTAATGGCCCATTAAGGAAATTCACAGGTACAATGGGCCCAAGGCTAGAAGCTAGGGATGTACCTGATGAGTCACCAGGACTTACTCATGTGACCCTGGACTCCATCTTATTCCCGTAAATTTCCACAAGCAGCATGGCAAAGGCCAAGGGACATAAAAGACAGCTGCAGCATTTTGTCTTTAGTCTTCACCTATCACTGGATCAACTCATCTACAACTAAGCTGTAAATCAAAGGACTGAGAATCATCCAGGTACTGGATGTACACCAGAGGGACTATACAAGCCTGCAAACTCCACAATTCTACTAGGAACCTGATATATGTGGACTTTCAAATAATTGTATGCATCTGATTGCTTTAATCATTTAATATTTCTCTTATAGTTCGTTTCTTTCCTTTTATAATAAACCTTTAGTTTTAGTTACTAAGGGATTGGCTGGCAGAATGGTATTTTGAGTAAGATCCAAACTTATATTAATCTGGTAATGTGGCTGACCATTTGGGGTCAGTAGAACTTTTTTGGTAAAGAGCATAAAGTTTTAAATAACTTACCTCTTTACTGGACCAAGCGGCTGATTGGGAGCCAGAGACTGAAATGCAATAAAGGGAGCTGTGTATATTTCTGTTTTAGCTTCTTGATAACCAGTGTGGAGAAGCAGAAGCATTGTTTGTGGCTGGTTGGGAAGTCTGACATCAGTGTCGCTCACCAGTGCTGGGAGAATCTGGCTCTCCTTTTGCAACCTGCCCTGACCTTGGCATTGTCAGGTGGCAACCCTAGGCACAGCTAGCCACGGATGGGTCACACAAGTGTATAGCCTTAGTCTGACAAAATGTTATATAAATAATTAATCATCTGTTCATTCTTTCATTGTCAACAAAGTTGTTGCTCATCATTGTCTGGATGAGTCAGCTCATTTTAAGACTCCTAGGAAAATAAGCATCTATGTAGAAGCATCTAACTTCCCTGGAAGACTGTTCTCCAGCAAGTTTTCTAAAAATTGACAATATTCCCATTCCCAGTTGAAAATGCATTCACTACTAAATGAAAATCCCTAATCTTTCCCTCTCACTTCTTCTTTTTGCCACACCCAACTGTCTTAACAGAAAACTATGTGTGGTCATGTCTCAAACTGAGATGTACACGTCAAGTGAACAAATCTCTCTATGCTAACCACTTTCCAAGGCCAGGGTATATTTCAATACAGAACATCACCCTGAAGCATGCGTATTTTCTGTATTAGGATACCCAGGCGTTGGGAAATTTCAGTGTCAGGGGTGCATAACTGAGAAGAAAAGCCTAGTATTTCCCATGAGCCTGTAAAGTACAGGGCTGCAATATTTCAACATCTAGCATTTAAAATTCAACACTTGCTAGGGAAGTTTGACTTAAAACCAAACATTTTGTATAGACTTGGCTCTTTTTTGCTCTCTACAGCACTAAACATCATACTGGGACTCAAAGGCTTGGGCTTTTGTGTGCTGAGCTGTGCTTTTTTAAAAAAAGGGTATTCCAAGAATGTTTTCCTTAACTGTTTAACCAACACCACATTAGTAAAACAAAATTTTTAAAATTTACTTTTATCCCAGGGGTGACTTGATTACAGTTTATAAGTATCTACATGGGGAACAATATGTAATAATGGGCTCTTCAATCTATATTAGAAAGGTATAACACAATCGAATGGCTGGAAGCTGAAGACAGACAAATTCAGACTGGAAACAAGGCATACGTTTTTGACAATAAGGAAAATTTACCAAGGGTCTTGGTGGATTCTCCATCATTGACTTTTAAATCAAGATTGGATGTTTTGGTAAGAGAGATATGATGTAGAATTATTCTGGCAAAGTTCTATGGCCTCTGCTGTACAGGAAGTCAGACAATGATCACAGTGGTCCCTTCTGGCCTCGGAATCTATAATCCATGAATCCACTTGCTTTTTTGCATTTTCCTAGAAAGTTTCTATCCACTTTTAATATTTCCATACTATTTCAGGGCTGAACTACTTAGATTATAAATGTTGCAGGACAATGTCTGGGACAAGACAAATGCAGCCTTGTGTTAGATGTAGTGTAGACACACAAAAGAGAGTGTGACTTTTGGGAGTGAGAGATACCTGATATTTAAGTAAAGAGATCCCACCCGGGCACAGACTTCTTAGTAGTGCGGAACAGTGGTTAAGCAAGACTAAAACATTAAGTTCATTCTCAGCCAGCTGTTACCAGCCAGTCTTTCAGCATCCTGGAAAAGGGGTCTGCTGAAAGGCTGGCTGGCCACAGCTAGCTGAAAATGAATTTAAGATTTTCACATTATTTAATCACTATGCTACATAAATTAAGCTTTGAAATTAGTTAATGCTTTTTACAGTGATCAGTTTAGCTGTGTTTATATTCTCCTTAACGTTTTTTAATCCCAAGAACTGTCTTCACTGCCTTTTAAAACTTCACTTTTATTTAAACCAAAGTTGATTTGGAAGTGATGACTTAAACTGAGATCTTAGTCTCTCCTCCTCTCTGTGTGGAGGTGACTTGGGGATAAAGGGATTTCTGATGTGCATATGGAAGGTTTCAGAAAATCAGATGATCTTCAGTCTCTGTGCAGAGTGGATGGAGATAGGGAGGCAACGGTTGGCTTTGGCACACTAATGCTCTAACTTTTCCCACATTTTAATTCTGAATTTTAAATATTCTATCTACATTTCTGGTTGAACTATTTGTTTTGACCACGCTGTCTTCATCAGGAAATGAAAAAGGGCCATGACTATCATAGTGAAGCACATGGTATAAACATAATCCGAGAACTAACTAAAGGAAATTTATCCTTTTTAGATTCTTGAAAAATGAGAACAGTCAAAGTTCTAGCTTTAATGACAATACTTTCAGGTCTTCCAGATAGGAGTACTGCTGTTGCCGGAATTCAGAATAAATTGAATGAGACACTCCATACACCCAAAAATTTATAGCAACAATGGGTAAACTTCATTTACCCATCTACTTCAGTGACTAGTAAAGTGAGGCTTTTATTCAGAGAAGTTCAGGAATTCTGATTATGTATTCAAGACGTCTAAGCTCCCTTGTTTGAGAAACTGAGGTAGAGAAGACTCACGGGAAAAGGGTTCGATTTCCACAGCTTTCTACTTCCTTACAATCAGTACATAACCATCACTGCTTCTCATGATATTCAGATATATCCGCCTGCAACTGCAGATGTCAGTGAGGAAAAAAATAGGGTTTTTTTTTTGGTTTTTTGATAATCTAAAAGAACAAGTTTAAATTTTGGGCAGAAGATAGAAAGTTTTAGTCTGGAGTCATTTTTCTCAAAGTAAATAAAGTTATGAGTGTTTCAATTCACATCAGAATATGAGTTTTTTGCCTGATTTCTGGGTGTTTAGTAATGTGAATGGGGTTATAGGCTCGCCAATTGATCTGATCAGAAGATAAGGAGGTTCTCGTCCCAGAATCAGGCTCCAGGAGAGTTTTATAGGGACCCCCGTGGTGCACGACAGGAATGCTCACACTGATAGCCGAATCTGCATAATTTTATAAGCTTTTATTAAGAAAGCATAAACTGACAAAGAAATGACTGATTAAAAGAAAATGAATAATCAAATGGATAATGGATAGGATTACAGCCTTATTCTAAAGACATGTGATATATATATTTATACGGTATGCTTTGGATTAATATACTCACACCCTTCCCTGATGACCTGGTTGAGAGAGATGTCTGGTTCCTCAACTCTTGAGTAGAACGGTGGAGAGCTAGGCAATGCTCACGAACTAAGAGCTATCAGGCTAAGACTATCACTACAAATAATACTAAGTATAAACGAAGAACAAAAGATCTTAACAATATAACTAAAAGAAGTTTCAAGAAGGAGTAACTGACAATTGCCCAAAAGAACATGGTTTTCCCCTTCTTATATCCTGAACAATATGGGTCCTCCTAAATCCAAACTTGGATTCTTCACCCCTAAATTATTAGGGTACACTTATTCTATATACTGGCAGATTCATGCATATTAATGACATATCCATATCTTTTCCAGATGGTTCCAGACGGTTCACTTATCTCACCTTTGTTATTTCTGGCCCTTTTGTGGGTTTTGTGGTATATCTGTGAAGTTTACTCAGGGCATAAACTGAGACAGCCCCCCCATCTTGATGCCTCCTGACTTATCTAGGGTAAAGGTTATAACCATGTATGTTTTATCCTTTAACTCATTATTACTTAACTGGGCCAAAGGCCCTGAACATATGTATGCCAACTGCCTTAGCTTTCATACACCATGTGACCTGTAAGGTACTTTGCATTACAGCTATAATACTTTAATATGAATCTATCACTTTTATAATAAAACAATCCTTAAATCCATAAGAAAAGGTATATGCAAGCTGATGGACAGGATCCCTTGGGAGGCTAATATGAGGGGAAAGGAATCCAAGAGAGCTGGCTGTATTTTAAAGAAACCTTATTGAGGGCACAGGAACAAACCATCCCGTGTGCAGAGAGAATAGCAAATATGGTAGGCGTCCAGCTTGGCTTAACAAAGAAGTCTATGGTGAGCTTAAACACAAAAAAGAAGCTTACAAGAAGTGGAAGCTTGGTCAGATGACTAGGGAGGATCATAAAAATACTGCTCGAATGTGCAGGAATGAAATCAGGAAGGCCAAAGCACAACTGGAGTTGCAGCTAGCAAGGGATGTGAAGGGGAATAAGAAGGGTTTCTACAGGTATGTTACCAACAAGAGGAAGATTAGGGAAAGTGTGGGCCCCCTACAGAATGGGGGAGGCAACCTAGTGACAGAGGATGTGGAGAAAGCTGAGCTACTCAATGCCTTTTTTGCCTTTGTCTTCACAGACAATGTCAGCTCCAAGACTACTGCACTGGGCAGCACAGAATGGGAAGGAGGTGAACATCCCGCAGTACTAAAGTAAGAGGTCCAAGACTATTTAGAAAAAGATTGGACATACACAAGTCCATGGGGCCGGATGCAATGCACCCAAGGGTGGTGAGGGAGTTGGCTGATGTGATTTCAGAACCATTGGCTATTATCTCTGAAAGCTTGTGGCAATGGGGGGAGGTCCCTGATGACTGGAAAAAAGCAAATATAGTGCCCATCTTCAAAAAAGGGAGGAAAGAGAATCCACGGAACTACAGACCAGTCAGCCTCACCTCAATCCCTGGAAAAATCATGGAGCAGGTCCTCAAGGAATCCATTTTAAGGCACTTGGATGAGAGGAAGGTAATCAGGAACAGTCAACACGGATTCACCAAGGGAAAGTCATGCCTGACCAACCTGATTGCTTTCTATGATGAGGTGACTGGCTCTGTGGACGTGGGAAAAGCGGTGGATGTGATATACCTTGACTTTAGCAAAGCTTTTGATACTGTCTCTCACAGTATTCTTATCAGCGAGTTGAAGTATGGGTTGAATGAATGGACAATAAAATGGATAGAGAACTGGCTAGAGCATAGAGCTCAATGAGTAGTGATCAATGGCTCCATGTCTAGCTGGCAGCTGGTCACAAGCGGAGTGCCTCAGGGGTCAGTCCTGGAGCCAGTTTTGTTCAACATCTTCATCAATGATCTGGAGGATGGGGTAGATTGCACTATCAGCAAGTTTGCAGATGACACTAAGCTGGGGGGAGTGGTAGATACCCTGGAAGGTAGGGATAGGATACAGAAGGACCTAAACAAACTGGAGGATTGGGCCAAAAGAAATCTGATGAGGTTCAACAAGGACAAGTGCAGAGTCATGCACCTAGGATGGAAGAATCCCATGCACAGCTACAGACTGGGGACCGACGAGCTAGGCAGCAGTTCTGCAGAAAAGAACCTGGGGGTAACTGTGGATAAGAAGCTGGATATGAGTCAGCAGTGTGCCCTGGTTGTCAAGAAGGCTAATAGCATATTGGGCTGCATTAGTAGGAGCATTGCCAGCAGATCACAGGAAGTGATCATTCCCCTCTATTCGGCATTGGTGAGGCTGCATTTGGAGTACTGTGTCCAGTTTTGGGCCCCCCACTACAAGAAGGATGTGGAGAAGTTAGAGAGAGTCCAGCGGAGGGCAACAAAAATGATTGGGGGCTGGAGCACAAGACTTATGAGGAGATGCTGAGGGAACTAGGCTTGTTCAGTCTACAGAAGAGAAGAATGAGGGGGGATTTGATAGCAGCCTTCAACTACCTGAAAGGGGGTTCCAGGGAGGATGGAGCTAGGCTGTTCTCAGTGGTGGCAGATGACAGAACAAGGAGAAACCGTCTCAAGTTGCAGGGGGGAAGGTCTAGGTTGGACATTAGGAAAAAGTTTTTTACTAGGAGGGTGGTGAAGCACTGGAATGGATTACCTAGGGAGGTGGTTCTTTAGAGGTTTTTAAGCTGTGGTTTGACAAAACCCTCGCTGGGATTATTTAGCTGAGGTTAGTCCTGCTCTGAGCAGGGGGTTGGACTAGGTAACCTCCTGACGTCCCTTCAAACTCTATGATTCTAAGCAAGCAGGCCAGTCCTATAGGCTACAAGTTAAGAGACCAAAAATTGTAAACTAAACTTCCCACTCACATCATAAAATTCATCTTGAATAACCATATTATTTAGTACCATTTGTTGAGCTAATGCTCTGCATTAGGCCCACTGATCTCTCTCAAACCCAGATCCTATATTCATAAAACTGTTGGACAATACCTTTCTACTACCACATTTGGAATAAACTCCTGCTAAAGTCATGATGAATATTTTTATGCTCCCCTAATCAAACTTCTATCTGACCAGTATAACATCAGTATCAAGGGGGCGCATTACTCGGCAAACAGCATTATTGTATGTTTGTCTATGTACCACATTTATAAAAAGAATATATCTGAAACATATGTATGCTTTTAATTAGGAAATGATGTACATTACCATCCTGCATTCTCCAACAAATTCCGCACAATGGCCTGAGGTACTGAGCAGTTGTAATAACCCATGCCAATGTAGGACCTCCAGATTTTGTTCTTGCTTGCAATATTGTGTAGAGTTTCAAGAATTTCATTTTCACCTGATTGAAAAGAAAATGTTATGGCATAAAATGTTGTACAGGACCAAATAATGTTAATTATTTTGACTAAACACAATGTAAGCTAGTTAAACAAACTAAATGTCACTACCAAAGATTAAACCATTGCCTGAATCTCTAAGATTCCAATCATTTTCCATACTACAGAGGGAAAATGTTGACATTTTTTAAACCCCACACACTTTCTGGGGCCACAATGTATGGATGAATACAGGCAGCCCAGGAAAGGACCTTTTACTCATCTGAAACTGGCAGAAATCAACAGCAAGATAAGGCTGTACATCATTCACAATTAAGGTTCAGGGAACATGTCATAAAGAGATCTCAAATTTTTCCAGCTTCCTACCCAGGAAGGTTGATGTCAGATGCCTAAGCATTATAGGCTAGAATGCTAAGAAGCTTTACATTCCAACTCAGACTGATTAGAACATGATTATGAAAATGTTTAAGTTGCGGTGCAGATGTGAAATTCTTCCCCCATTCCCACCACTACTACTATTCTGTTCGCCAAGTCCCATTCTCTGGAACAGTTTTTTTTTTTAACCAGAGGTTAATGACTTGAGGCATGCTTAGTTGCTTCTGCTCAGGAAGTTGTTTTCCCAGCTACTTCAAACAAGACTGATCAAATTTGAATGGAAGTGGCCACTGCCATGGCGGTATGTCCGTGACTGAAGTTTTTGAGCAAATCATCTTCTAAGGTAGAATTCCAGTCAGTCTTATTCACTGAGATACTGGGGAAAGGAATGGGAGAGCATCAAACTGCTATTTGGATCCATTCCCTGATGGCTCATAGCGTCAAATGGGGAGATATTGGATCCACTGATGACAGATGAATGATACCTCCCTACCCAAAGAAAAGATGCTAGTTGCCTTCAAATAAACTGTTAGGCCCTTGCTCAGGAAGCCATCTTGAAAACTAGCATTCTTGCTAATCATTGGCGCTAATATTCTCTTTTTGGGAAAAATTATGACAAGGCAGCCTTGGTATCATCAATACTCTCACACAGCAAAAACAAACAACCCAAAGAATAATCTTTGAAGTATTTCACTTTTCCCAAAAGGATATCAATGCTACACCACCTTTTTTCACAAAAAACGTGAGGTGAACATTTTAGCATGCCCTGAAGGTCAATAAATTCAGAATATTTTAGACTGGGATGAAACCCTTATGGTCAAGAGTGCCTTTTTCATCTATATCTGTATGTTAAGGTGTTTGGGACTTTCTGTATATGGACTTTTTCCAGAGGAATTCATGCTCTGACTAGGTTGGATTACTACAAAACACTTTAAATGGGCCAATTCAAAAACCATAGGTGGTGTAGAATATGGCTACCCACTTGCATGGTAGTCCTAACCACAAGGAGGCAGTTTTTACAGCGGAATTAAGAGCTAAAGGCACAAAAAGGTACCTAGTTGGCTTTACAAAAGCTGCTGAGCATGTACAATACCTGTCTGCATCTTTAAGAAATTAAATATCTTTGTAAAAACTGGCCCAAGGAATTTACCACATCAGTTACACTGTATTCCTGTTCATTCTGCAGTACAAACTGAAGAATTGCCTTTGGAATATAAAGCCATACTACAGGTTAGACCCTGCCTATTTAGGAAGCCTCCTCTCTCCATACACCACTCCAGCAGCTGCGATCAACTTGGAAACAAGAAATAATAGTCATTGATATAAGTGGCTAGAAGCTAGATAGCAGGGTGTTCTCAGTGGAGACCCTCATCTCTTGAATTCATTTCCTTCACTGGTACAACAAATATTAATTTCTTAGCCTGGCTTTCATGGCTCATATCTCTTTTGCCCAAGGTGTTACAGATTTACATCTTGTTTTACAGATAATGGTGGGGGTGAATTGCTTCAGTTTTCAGCTGAATAAAATACTGTTTGGCTGAAAAGGTATTTTCAGAATATACTTTTGCCTCAAGACAATTATCGAACACATTCTCTAAATTTAACTTCATTCCCCCTTACTCTTCCTATACTTTTCAATGGACAGATCAAGCAATTTATTTTTACTTGCATGTGTTTTAGCACCCCTCCATATTTCAAGCAACTATATTTATGAAAAGTTTAAGTTTGCCTTTGTATGTTTTATAGAACTGAAAGAATCAAGTTTCTACAATTTTTCTGCATTCTTATCTATTTAACTCCTTGCTTAATTAATTAATACTCAAAAGTTTCAAGTACCAATTGTGTTTACCAACACAGAATGTTCCACACATCTCAAAGACACCCAAACAATATAAGAGCAAGACAACTGCAGTAAACCCATAGTAGAAACACTTTCCTTATCAGGCAAACAAAGGATGTTCAAATGTGAGCTTGCAGGGTATCTTCCAGAAAGTGGCAGCTCATTATCAAGTTTTGCAGAAAACACACAAAACAATCATTGGTAGGGTAACAATATTTGGCAAAGTAAAAACAGGATAATGATTGCCCAAACCCCGTGCTGCTGGGGGCTGACTGCCTGCCAATGGTCATCAGTTGGCAAGAGCAAATGGGACAAATAACCAGTTTTGACCCCCCCCCCCCCGCCCCCCAAAAAAAGTCGGGACATCCGGGACACAGCTTAAAAACAGGACTGTCCCATCCAAAACAGGATGTATAGTCACCTTAACTGGTATTTATATGAACATATATTGAAAACGTACAAAAGCTTACCAAAATATTCCCCCCCCCCAGACAGAGAGCTCTGTCTATACTTGAAAGACTATAGCTGTAGCATTTCAGCATAGACATTACCTACATCATCAGAGGTCTCCTGTCGCCATAGATAATCCACCTCTCTGACAGTTGCTAGGTAGGCATATGGAAGAATTCTTCCTAGCGCTGTCTACACAGGATCTTAGGTCAGCTTAACTATGTAGCTCAGGGATGTAGATTTTTCCACACTCCTGAGCACTGTAGCTCAGTCATTCTGACTTTCTAGTGTAGAACAGCCCAAAGCCTGGATATTAAATCCATTAAGAAAGTAAACAGCAGAGTTCTATTCAATTAAACTCTCAGCTTCAATGCAAAAACATACAACATCTCAGAAAAGTTAAAAACAGCAGGAAAAATGCATAGATTTGATTGCATGCCAATGAAAATTAATTTTCTTGAATATTTACACAAATGCCACCCTGTAAATATAGTTATTGTACTATTAATTAATAAATTTAACAGGAGCACTAACAATCATTTTGTTAAGAACTTGACTGCAATTTCTTCATTAAAGACAAACATTTAAGACTCCCTCACCAATGGCACATAAACCCCAGAAGACAGTGTATGGGGACTGCACTTCAGGCTGGTTGATTTTAAATTTAGTTTAGTTAAACCAGTACTTTTTGTGTAAGACAAGGATCTTGTTTATATAAAGAATCAGTTTAGTTAAACTGGTGAAAACTCCTACTCTAGATGCATGTAAAATGGTTTAATCCTCAGCCAAATCAATTTAGATTGCATTGATAGGTTTCTGAATTAAACCAAAGCAATTTAAGCAAGAGTTAGATCGATCTGAGTGTATCCACATCGGAGTCGCACCAGTTTAACTACATTCATTTAAAAATCAAAGTTAAATGAGCACAACATTTCTAGAGTTAAGTAGACTATGGATGGTCACATGAAGTAGGGCAAAAAGTGAAACGTCTACTCCATGAACAGCAGCAAACAGAGAAAGGTCAGACCTCTAAGGAGACCTCTCCATTATCTGTCCATTGTTTTCTTTCACCTGGGCTGCACAAGGAGCAGCAGTTACTACAATTGTATAGCTGTAGTTACTTCAGCTGATAGCTGTGTGTGGCTGTCACAGAGGAAAAGTGATATGGCCCTGAGCACAGTTCTTAGATGTGTTTTTTTTTTCTTGTGAGGGTGGAGAGATACTAACTTGAAACCAGGGATGGCGGAATACGTTCCCACCTCTATCACAAAGGGGCTTGTAGGGATTATTTCTAGCATTCACCTCACTATTAGGAACTGCTCCCACAATGGTGGGAGAGTTCTCTTCCCATTCTGTCCTGTCCCTATCTTCATGTGTATGTATGCACCTGTGTGTGTATTATCCTCTTAAAATGGGCCTCTTACTAGTTCTTTCAATTGCTGAACTCCATTTTGGGCCTGTGGCCATTTTTGAGTCTTCTCCAACAGCCCTCATTCCAGGACTTCAACGGTACCTCTACATGACATTTTTAAGCATGCAAGAGCTAGCCCCCCAGCCCAGCTTGACAGTGCAGGGCTCATACTGATAGGCTTCACAGTCTGATCTGAAGCTTCAAAGCACTGTCAACACAGCTATCTTTAGGGTGCTAGTGCAAGACCCACTAACCCAAGTGTATTGACCCAGGCTAGGAGGCTTGCTCCCACAGGCTCCAAAGGATGTGTAGACATACTTTTTTGAGGCCATGATCATGTTCAACGTTCTGCATAGTTGGTTGCCATATATTGCAAAAAGGCAAGGTAAAGTCGGACACCTCACTTGACCACAGAGCAGATGTAAGGAGCTGAGCAAGTCTGTCTTCTGCTTTATGTGACTACAGTCAAGGGCATATTTTCTGGCCAGGAACTGGCCTTAAACCATCAACATTTTTCACAGGTCAAGCTGTATGATTCTTGATTATCATACAAACTGCCCTGCATTGTAGCTGAACTGGTGATCTAAATGTCATTCTCTGTATCTTTACCAATATCTTGAGCAATTTCTTTCTTGCGAATGCCCTCTTAAAGTACATGGATTTATCCAGCCCCGAATAATGTTTCCTTTCTGACAAGAGCAACTCAGACTTTAAAGCCAGATGGGATCATCGGGATCACTAATCTGACCTCCTGCACACTGCAGGCCACAGAACCTCACCCACTCACTCCTGTACTAGACCTATAATCTCTGGCTGATTTACTGAACTCCTCAAATCCAGGATTTAAAAGACTTCTAGTTACAGAGAATCCACCATTTACTCCAGTTCAATCTAGCAAGTGACCCAGACCCCATGCCGCAGAGAGAGGCAAAACACACCTCAGGGTCCCTGCCAATCTGACCTGGGGGAAAATTCCTTCCCAACCCAAAATATGGTGATCAGTTAATGAGCATGTGGGCAAGACCCACCAGCCAGCTACCCAGGAAAGAATTCTCTGTAATAACTCAGAGCCCTCCCCATCTAGCATGCCATCTCCAGGCATTGAAGGTATTTGCTACCGAACTACCTTCTCTTTCAAAATTTGTTTAAAGATCTTGCATACAACGGAGGTCAAACTAAGGGGTTTGGAGTTTCCTGGATCTCTTTCCTCCCCTCCCACTTCTTAAAAATTGGTCCTATATTAGCATTCATCAGTCAGAGGGAACAGTCCCCAAGTTTACAGATTCATTAAAAATCCGTACTATTGGGCTTGCAATTTCATATGCCAGTTTCTTTAATATTCTTGGATGGAGATTATCTGGGCTCCCAGATTTGGTCCCATTAAACTGGAGTTTGACTTCCACTTCACATGTAGTAATTCCTACTTCCATATCCTCATTCCCATTAGCCACCCTGACACAACGTTAAATTCCTCATTACCTTTATTAAAAACTGAGGCAAAGTATTCATTTAGGTATCGGGCCATACCTAAATTATCTTGAATCTCCACCACAGCCTTATTGTTTAGCGGTCCCAGTTCTTTCCTCTTTTTCTTTTTATTTATATAGCTAAAGAAACTTTACTATCACAAGGTCCAATTCTGCTTGGCTTTTGGTGGTTCTCACTTTTTCTCCTATGCTTTCTGACCTCCAGGAGGTAGATTTTTTTGCTGATCTATCCCATCTTCCATTACTTTTAGGCTTTCTGCTTTCTCTTAATAACCTGTTTGAAATGCTTGATCATCCCGCTTGGTCTGCAAGCCTTCCCTATGAATTTTTTCCCCTTGCTTGGGGTGCAGGCTTTGGATAGTTTCTGCAACTTTGACTTAAAATAATTGCTAGCCTCTTCCACATTCAGATCCTTGAGTTCTTCAGTCCAGTCCACTTGCCTTAATTTTTCAAGGTTTCCCCTCTTAACATCATGGAACCTAGTTGCAGACTATTTTTGTTTATCCTTCCATGTAGTTTAAAGTGAATTAGCTCATGATCACTCAAAGTAAGGTTGTTCTCTACAACCATTTCTTCTATGAAGCCCTAGCTACTTGCCAATACTAAATCTAAAATGGCATCACCTATTGTTGGTTCAGTGACTATTTGGTGAAGAAATCTGTCAGCTATCACATCCAGGAATATCTGGGTCCTACCATTATTGGTAGCATTTGTCCTTCAATCAATATTAGGGAAATTGAAGTCTACTGGGAAATGTGTGATTATGGGAGTATTTATTTCATTAACTATATTGAAAAGGTCTCTATCCATATCTAAATTGGAGCCTGGGGATCTGTAGCAGACCCCAAGCACTATCCCAGTGAAGCCTCTGTTAGTTTTCTTCCCCAGCATGATTTTGACCCAAACAGATTGTTTTATCCATTCCATCACTTCTAATTTATTTAGAGTTTAGCATAATATATTAATGATAAAGGTATCACCTTTATCTTTATTCTGGACTTTCCTGAACAGCACATACCCTTCAATACCTGTACTCCAGTCATAGCTGCTATTCCGCCATGTTTCTGTTATCCCTATAATTAGGGCCCTGCAAATCCATGGATATCTGCTTTATATCCATAGATATCTGCATCCGCAGATGCAGTTGTATTTTTACCATCTTTGCAGATCGTGGATTGGATGCAGATCCAAATTTGTGTATCTGCACAGGGCTCTAGAGCAGCAGTTTTCAATCAGGGGTCCACAGCTCCCAGGGGACCACGACCTGGTTTCAGGGGGTCCATGGGGTCCCCCCATCAGGCAGAAGCTCCTAGTCACAGTGCACTCCCCCTCAACAGGGCAAAAGCCCCGAAACCCACAGGGTGGGGGCACTAGGGCTCCAACCTTCTGCCCCACAGGGTCCCTGAAACCAGCTCATGGCTCCCCCAAGAGGCCACAGACCCCAAGTTTAGAACAGATACTCTAGAGGATATGGATGCAGATCCAGATATAAGGCGGAGTACGGATTGTGGGACAGATACAAGTTAATTATCACAGATGTGGATCCCAGATGTGTGCAGGGTTCTACCTATAATATATGGTTTCACTTCCTATACCAGTAGTTCTAGTTCCTCCATTTTGTTATCCAGGCTCCTTGCATTGGTGTACAGACATTCTAGTTGTTTCTGCTTGGCATTCCCCCAGATTCTCGCTCGATTAGATACAGTCATTCTACTGCCAGTATCACCTACCTGACAGACACTGTCAGTGGTCCTGACACTTTCTTTCCTCTTGATGTCCATTCTCCTATCTTTTGTTGTTCCTTTCTCTATTGCGGTATCCTCTTACTTGATTTTCCTCCTGCTCAATATTTAGAAGCAGGAGTGACAATTACACGAGCATCTCTCAACCATCTCCCCAGTAGTCTACTTCCCTCCCTCCTTGGTGGAACAGTCCTCTATCTGTGAATGCCTCTCAGAGGTCAAACATACTCAAAGCCCTCCTTACAGCACCACTGCCTAAGCTATCTGTTGATCATCATAATTTTGTCTTCTTTTCACTCTCCTCCACTACGGACAGGTGGAATCTCAATGAAGATCACCTGAGCCTCCATTTCTTTAAGCATCTTCCCCAGTTTGGCAGTCTCCCTTGATGAATTCCAGCAAGAATCTAGCAGTATTATTTGTTCCCACATGAAGGACAATCAGTAGATTCTTTCCTGCTCCCATTAGGATCGTCTTAACCCCCAGTCTACATCCAATACCTTAGCTCCTGTTAATCAGCACACCTTTCTGTTCTCCAGATCAGCTCTAGTGACAGGCCTGTCTGTTCTTCTTAGTAGGGAGTCTCCAATTACATAGATCTGCCTCTTCCTAGTGTTGGTGCAATTCTCCAGCCTGTCCCATTTTGTTCTTCTTGGCTGCAAGTCTTTTTGTCCTCTGTTTTCACTTGCAATCCTCCTGGGACTCCAAACTCAAGGAATATAGACATGTACAGGGACCATGTACTCCTTGATTCTCTTGCCTGAAAATCTGAGCTCTAGAATATTAACTCATTTTAAAATATTATGGTTTCTAGCCCTTTAGGTTGTGAAGACAACTGAAAATGTGAACCGTCTGTAAAGAAATGGCGTCATTTTCTTTTACGTCCACAGTTAATCTAAAACGGTGGATCTGGGTGCTAATATTGAAACCCACTAAGCATTAAAGCGTCAATAGTGCTAGCTATTACACTGCAGACTGTTTTTAGGAGAAACCACTAACTATTGTGCTCATGTTACAACCCTAAATTGTCTGAAATTGCCAACACCCCTAACAGTTTCCTGCCTAGCTGTCAATCTCCAGCTTCTCCACTCCACCTCAATTTCTCATGCCGTTATGCCTTGTCTATAAATTGTTGTGGCATATCAAGAACTGAAGATGTGGTGACTGTAGCAGGAGCTTACCCTGTCTGGCTTCAGATGCTGCTATTGACTTAGTATGCCTTCTTCCCCAGTTAAACAGATTTCACAATGTGGGTGTTGGCATAATAGTGCTCCCGCCTCTAGAAGCTGGTATATTAACAAGATTCAAAACACCATAAATCTTCCACTCAGCCTTCTACTGGATCATAATCCTGGGTGCAGAGTTCTTATGCCTGTTCCTGCTGAGGCTTCACTCCCAGTAAACTTGCTCCCCCTAGCCTTCTGCCTCAGAACTAGGGAGAGTTTACACTGCTGCCAACGGTCAACAGGAGATACGCAAGCTACATAATGTAGCTTGCGTATCTCCCGTTGACTTAGTTACTTTGCCGTACTGCAGCATCTTCACTGTGCTGCATTCACAGGAGACATCCTCCAGTTGACGCAGGCTTACTCCTTTCGGGGAGGTGAATTAATGGCATCGACTAGAGAGCACTTCTGGGATCTACTGAGCGGGTCTCCACAACCTGCTCACTTGATCCCACTGCATCAATCTCCGAGGAGTTGGCAGTGTAGACATACCCTCAGTATAAAGCAGCTCCCAAAGATCTCCTGCTCCTTTGAGTCACTCCCCTGACTAGACTCAGGCTTCAGTTTTTCTATATCCTGCTGCAAGCCTGGTTCCTAGTCATATATTCCCAGTACATGGTCCTGGACTGAAAGGTAGACTAGTTAAGGGAGTCTAGGTTTCAGCCTCACCTTTAATGTGTCAGCTCACCGTGTGAGTGACAGAAATTAATTTACTAGAGATAAAGAAGGTTACTGCAGTGGTTTATATTAAATTTTAAAATTGCGTTTCTCAACTTGAATTGTCAGAGAATTTCCACTTTGCTATACCAGAGAGCTGCCAAATCTAGGGAGCTTGTTACAGAACAGGGGTCCAGTTTGCCACTGAATACACAGACCTTGAAAATAGGGTGACCAGATAGGAAATGTGAAAAATTGGGATGAGAGAGGGTGAGGGTAATAAATGCCAATATAAGATGAAGTCCTGCATATCAGGACTGTCCCTATAAAATCAGGACATCTAGTAATTTGTTTTCAAGTAGAATGACACTTCTGCCTGTTACTCTTCTCTGAAGACAGACTGTATGAAGACTAGTGGAATCTGTCACAGTACACAAACATTTGTATATACTGTCATCATCTGTACTTTACATTATAAAGACTTTGGTCTTAGATCATAGATTTAATTTTTAACCTCTCCCCTCCAGGTTGTGAAATAAGAAAGCATCATACCAAGCTGGGAAAAATAAAAATGATAAATGAGCACCGATTAAGAAACAATTGGAAGTCAGCCATCATACTCAACCTCCTGCTTCCAGTTTTGTAGGGCAGTACAGATTAAATGCTTAATCTTAGCTCTCTCCACTGAAAATAGTCTAGTAATCCTTCAAGTACCTTAGCTGGCAATTCTTTTCTTGCTGAATAAATAAGTGCAGTTGATCTTATTTATTTCCTTAATTCAGTGTATAATATAATATTATCAGAGGCAATACCAAGAATAAAGTTAATTGATCTCACAGAACTGTTATCTCAGAATCATGGAAGAGAACTCTGCAGATTCTGCCAGGAGTTCAATGTTAACATTTATGGATTTCACAACTTCTCTCTTAGGAGACAAACAAGCTGCTGCTTTTTAGCAGAGAGATCTCCCACTGCTCTCTTGCCTTCTGTAAGTTTCCAGTTTCTTCTACTCTCCCCCTCCCCCACACACACCAGCACATATCGATCCACACACTTGATATGATACTTTCTAGAAGCTATAAACCAGTATAGTTCTTGGTTTGATCAACATGGTTTCTTTCACAGTTTTGCTTAGACAACCTGATTTAACTTGTTTGAGACCCACTACTCTATGTAAGATCACAGTCTGAAAAGATCTCTGCATCTTTCCACTCATCCCACAAAGTTCTATTTATCTTAATTTTGTTCTCCCTCTTTGTCACTAAGGTCCAGGTAACACAATTATCTTAGTATGATAAATGGTGCTAGAACACTCTCACAACATGTCAATAAGGATGCCCACTCCTGGAATGTTTTAAATGAACAGGCACCAGTCTATGCAAGTAAGCTCAGATTCATTTAATCAACAATACTGGAGTGGCAATACTTTCTGGCAGTCTTGGATGGAGAAGTGCCAGAGTAGGAGGAAATGGCACTGCTGGCAATAAAGTTGTGGCCACTGGTCAAATAACACTGAAAGGCAGGGATGGAGGACAGCAGTAACAGACATTACAGAACAGACAGCAGAAGAGTGGGAATTGTAACTGCTCATGGCATGGATCTGAGACTAAGTCATAACCAAAATAAATGCCAACTAACAATCTGTTATGGTGAATTCACACAATACTCATTTCACTCCGGTGATGTAATGACAATCAAAGACACCTCGCGTGAAATTATAACACCTTAATTCACAATTAATTTATGCAAAGTCAAATAATGTTTTAGTAGTTAAAACTTCCTAGACATGGTCCCTCGCCCACTAAACTAACAATCTAAATTGACAGAAAATAGAGACACTGCACTGAACAACAAAAAGGTAAGGAGAGTGCTCAATTTAACTTTATTTATACTTAATGATGTGGAACATCACGGGTGCCAGCAGGAGAGAGGGAATTGTTAAGGACATTGTGCACCCTGGATTTCGGTTGGGGACGGGAAGCCAGTGCCAGGGTCTCTTTCCTCTGGAAAGAATCTCTATTATTTAATAATAAACTTCACACTGCATTGAGTAAGAGATCTTTTAGCATTTACCATGACAATGACATTTCCTTCACCATCTTCGGTCCACCCATTGGCCTTATCTACACAACGGCCACATCTACATTAGGGACACTTTACCACTATGGGAACACCAGTATACTATACTAGAAAAAACTCTCCTAGCATTGATGTATCTTATAATGGCAAAGCTGTGCTTTTACCTGACCAGCTTATTCCACCACCCTGAAGCGAAAAAAGCAATAATTGAGAAAGTGAAGCTTTGTTGATATAACTGCATCACCAGAGGCATCTGCCAGCATAGTTATGTTGGTTAGAGAGGGGAAGGGGATCACACCTCTTAACACCCCTGACATTGCTATTCTTGCAAAAGTCTATAGTACAGACATGATCTATGGAATTTAGAACTTATAGTTCTCACTTCTAGAGCAGTTTCACTGATGGTAACAACTGTGGAAGCTATAATGCAGACAAGTCTTCTGCATCTTTGCAATTACCACATCTAACCATGGCTTGAAATAATGTACTTCAAATTAACTACAAGTGCCCAAAGCCACACACCCTCCCTCCAGAGCCATACCACCTCATATATCATTGGGAGATCATCTTTATTACTGCATCAGTTATGCTTAGCTAATATCAAGGCCTTCTTTACAGAGGAACATTTTATCAGCTATACATGTATAAACTCCTGTGTTAACACTCTTATTGCAGGATGAATGGTTTTTATTCAGTTTAGTTTAAATCCTTTGCTAAGTAATGTAAACTAGATGTAAAGCAATACCCACAATAGAATAAGTGTTCACATAGTCTGAATATAAGCCAATATAATTATACCACCACCCAAATCTTAGTCTGAAAAAAAAAATTCCCACATAGATGAGGCCCAAAAAGGTATACCACAACCAGAAGCTTAAATAAGGCAGAAGTTGAAGGCACTCAATTCTCGCTTCCTTTGGGCGAGTGGATTTTTGAGATGTGCATCCAACCCAAACTTTGACTTCAGTGGGACTTGAGCGCATGCTTCAGTGCTTTCCTGAACTGATACCTATTCTCTGGAGTAAAAACATTCTATGTATATTTTTAAAAAGCCATTACACAAAAAGACTATTGACCTATTCCAAACAGCCACATTAGGAAAGAGTTAGCTATTTAAAATTACCGTTGAACTAAAGGACTAGTAAAAATTGCTTGCCCCACTGCCACATAAGATGTGAAAATTCTGTGTACATTTTGTGAATTGTTGGGAAAGGGAAAATGATTGGGAGGTTTTGTTTTTTTTTTTTGTTTTTTTTTTAAAAAAAGAGTTCATCTAACATATTTTAAATTACATTTAATTCTCAAACAAATGACTTTCCACACATATCCTATACATTAAAGGGAAATAATAACATACATACACACCACATTTCTATAAAAAGTTCCACAGGATAGCTGGAAAGACAGCCTTCCCTACACTGGCTCATTAGCTAGGAGGCAAGATTGATCTAGCTGTTCTGTGTACAAGATGTTTAGTACAAAGTTACACAATTTTAGACAGAGCTTTTTAATAGATGTTTAAACAAATATAGTCTTCTACCACCAATACAAAGGAAGATATGAAATAGAAAAACCTGCTTGCCACATTTCAAAAGTATACAGATTCTCATACTGCCCAATCATAACAGAAGTTAGGGGATGAGGGGGAGTAGGAGGAAAAAATGGCAATGCAAAAATGGGAAAAGCTATTTCTGAATCCCATGTGGGGATTGGATCAAAATAGTAATTCAAACAAGGGGAAATAAGAAAAACATAGAAGACATAAATGAAAGTTTTGTGCTCTAATGAACTGGAGAATATATACAAATATATTTCAAGGAGATGGGATTAACTGAGGAAAAGAATGGCAACTTTAACATGGGTCTTTTGCAGAACTCCTCAAATTTAGATTTTCAATTAACATAGTAGGTACTCTTTCCTCCAAATCACATTTTATTGTTTCCTCATCATCATAGAAGGAAACTGTCAGTACACTTGGGTACAAAGTGCCATGCAACATCATCTACTACTACACAGGCTTTTTTGATACGTAAACATGTTGACGTGGCAAATGTACAAATTTGTTACTCACATGTTTAAACCACACAATTAGAACAAGGAATAAATTGTACAATCTTAGTCCCCTTCTGCCTCCCAGGTGGACCTCTGGAGTGCTGGAAATTTCCAGTTCACAAGTACAAACCTAAACTAAATCAGAATTGTCGAGGTTTTTAAGGGTCACTGTTTAACAGAAAGTAGTACGCAATCATCAATTGTATTCCTCTAAAGTTTACTTTTCAAGAATCTGTTTTTTAATATACTAGAAAAGATAAAATAGGGTAACAACTGAACCAGTCTCAAGTTAACCAAACAAGATGTTAGCAAAGGAGGTCTTATGAAGAAAATATTTCCAGCCGTTATTTGCCTGCCTCAGACAGCAAATAGTTATGATAGAACATCAATAATTCATTCTAGTGACTGGAGATCCATTATAAATTAATTATACAAATTAGCATGTGAGCACATTATAGAAAAGATAAAATGTATTTTGTTTGTAAATAATTTAACATAGTTGTCAAAATAAACTATCACTTATAATTTTTCAGTAAATGTAGTGTTGCATATTCAGTAAGTCTTAGCGGATGCTGTAATGAAGTTTTCTATTACGATTAAATCTTTGAGAAGTGGGGAGAAACTGCTTTGTATGTGAGTTATTTTAAGAAGTGTGCATTAATGAGGTTCTACTTCAGTTCCTTTACAGGTTTAAAATTATCTGACAAGTTTGAGAACACAAGTTACAAATATGCTTTGACTTTTAATAAAGAAGAGATATTCCAATCCTAGAATATACTGACTAGGCTATGTCACCATTAAGGAGATATTAAATTATCCTTACTTATGCAAATCATGAAGATAGTGAGGAGGAGTTTAAAATCATCCACTCTTTTTGAGAGGTGGGAAAAGTTATTTAAAAATAAAATACAACATTGCATCAAAGAGCTTTATATAAAATATTTGAAATAATAAAGACATTTTTCATTATATTGTGTTACTTCAGTCTAGAAGCAGTCTTTTCAGGCTATAGTTCTCCTAGCTGTTCATTCTGGCTGCTGCTGCTTTTCTGTGATGTCATCTCAAACTAACCAGATTGAACTGGCCAGAAAACTTACAGAAGCTGCAGGGCCTAAAGTTTACACTCAAATTACAATTTGCTGATTAGCAGTATTAAAAGGGAGCAAGAGGAATCAAAATCATTTTCCTACTTGCTAATATTTTAAACACAATATAAGCTAAAAGATGATGATATTGATGTAGTGATTTTCAGGATGATAGGCTCTTTAAGCTTTCAAAATTCAGTGCAAATGTTTAGCCAAGCAGACTTTAAAACGTTTTTGGCACCAGTGTGTTTTCCAGGAAGATGTTCGTAAATATTTATTATGGTCTTTATGTACTACTGTAATTGTATATTTTTAAAATGTTCCCTCAAATTGAAGATTTGAGAACTCCTTAGTTGTAAGGAATTGAAATCTACAAATTCCCCCAGCACACTAGCAGCACATGTCATAACTCAAAGCTTACTGAATTATACTAGTGCCCATTAGTACTGTTATAGTTGAGATTCAGGCTACTATTAAAAGTAACCTCTATATCCAAGTTAAATACCATTTCAGGTGACTAATTCAACTAGAAAAAACTTCTGCTGTGTTGAAATATTACAAACAGGTTTTCATCAAGAAGAGTTCTGCATTTACAAAATTATAAAAAGAGCACATTTTGTTTCACATGCTATGCTGAATTTCTGTTCCAGTTTTTAAAATTGCACGTTATCACCCTAGTGTGTGGATCAATTTCCAGAAAAATCAGACTAAACTTCAAAATATCAGCATTAGTTTATCTATAGTACAGAAGCTTCCAAGTCTGTTTTTGGTATTTTATTTAAAGACGCAAATTCTGAACAACAGGCCTCCAAAAGTGTCACTCAGCATAAAAATACTTACTGAAATAATAGGAGATAACAATTTTAGAGATGCAGTTTGCCAATAACCGGTGCTAGGGTGACTCAGAGTTATGAAAAGCCATTTTCAATCCATAACACAGTGCTTTCAGAGCATGCCAAGGTTTACTGTGCTTCAGTTAACTCAAAACACATCTGCAGATAGTCTCATGCTGCCATAAAAGTTTTCATATTTGTTTTAAATGTAAAAACAACAGGTAATTTTATGCAGCCAACCTACTGTTACAACTAGGCACAACATCACAAATTGAAGACCAATACTGGTATGATTGTTCTTGCTTGTTATTACATTTTACTTCAAATGAGTGAGTTTTTTGTTACAGTTTTTACACAATTTTAGTCATAAAACTAATTACAGGGATCAAGGAAAGCAAACTGTCTAATCTTCTGCTGAGCTATTTTAATACTGATTAATTAGACCAGAAGCAACAAGGGCAAGGAGGGAGAGATTTTACACAAAGCTCCTACTGGGCTCCAAGATGAAATGGTCACTTACAAATATGGTCATCCATCTTCAGGGGCCTTCTCAGGCGGATGCTGGCAGGAATGGTTTTATCAATCAGCTCATCGATACTCTGAAAACATAAGACATTCATGAAAGCATCATGAGTTACCCAGCAAATTACAGCTTTATGTTTGATAGCCTGTCTGACACACACACAAAACTCTTCCCTTTACAGACTCCCATTAAATCTCTAGTGGGACCTTTGTTGAGATCCATTTCGTAATCAGCCGGGTCTTCTCGACTTTACACTTATTGCTGTTGTGCACCTAACTCAGGAATTTCCCTTAGGATGCAGGGTGAGGCAGAGGGGGGAGGATCCGACGGTGAAGTGGTTTGAGTGGGATGTAAAGACGCACAACGGGGTAGGGGAGAGGAGCGGGAGAGGGAAACACCGGGGCACCAGGCTGAGGCACACCGGCGCTGAGGGGTGGGAGAGAGATGGGGCAGAGTGGGGAGCACAGGGGGCACTGCGGGGATGAGCCCACGCGGACTTACCGCCAGACCCACAGTTTGCAGCATCTCCCGCTTCTCTTTGTCCCCGGGCCCGATATGCCGCTCAGAGAAGTCATCGTGCCTGGGCAGGAGCTGCTCGATGTATCGGGAGGATCCCGAGGCGGCGGCCCTGTTGGCCCCGGCCGCGCTCTGCTGCCCCCGCCATCCCCATTTGCCCGGCTGTTTCCTCCCCGCCAGGGCGCCCCCGAGAGGCAGGTGCTGAACGGCCCCCCGGCCCACGAGCCGCCCCCACCACAGGGCACAGGTCTGCATGCTGCCGCCGCGTCCGGCCAACGTCCCCCACCCTCTCCGCACCTGCTGGCCGGGCGCTTTGTGGGGAGGCCCGGAGGCGCCCACACCCCCAGAGCCCCGCGCCAATGGCAGACCGAGGGGTGGGGCTGCCTGGCCCCGCCCCGCACAACCCCGCCCCCCGGGGCCACCTGCCGCTGCGCCCGATGCCACCGAGAGGGCAAGGTCCCTTTTCAACCCCTGCCCCTTCCCCAGTTCATCCCATCCCCCTCTCCCGTCCTCCCCACGCCCAGTCCACCCCCTTCAACCATCTCCCTCCCCAGACTCCGTCGTCCCCAACCGCAGTCAACACCCAGCTCTCCCCTCACCATCCTCAGCCCCCCCATCTCACCCACCCCATCGCTCCCGACCGCCTATGTTCCATCCCTATCGACCCCTGTCCCCTGTAACTTCCCCCCTACCCCTGCATTTAGGGTCCCCATCTCTACTGTCTTTCCTCGTCTAGTTCCTCAGTTCAGGCTCTTATTGGACTCTTTCTAGCTCTCCATTCCGCCTTCCACCCCGTTCATCCCCCACTTACACAGCCCCTCATTCGCCGTTCCTCTACTTTAAGCCCTCACCCTTCAGCTCCTTTTCTTCTCATGTTCCCACTGCCCCTCATCTAGATCTGGCTATCCCAGCCCCCGTTCCCCTGCTCCCTCCCTCACAAGCAACTCAAAAGTTTCAGGTCTATTCAATAATCGTATTGGCCTGACAAGGCTCCAAAATATTGGCAAGCCTAACATATCAAGCGTCTGTTACCATTTACACAATATCCTCTTCTTGTAAACACATCACAATGCCAAAGTATTCTAACTTCAGATCTGAAAGAGGAGGAAATAGTGGTTGAAGATTAACAGTAACAACGTCCTATTTCTATAGCAGTTTTTGTTCCTCTCCTCCCCACCCCAAACTATTAAGAATATAAGGCTACTGTATTTGATTTACAGCCAGCAACTTTGATGGGAAGTAGCAGGCAAGGTTTATATAAGTGCAAAATACAATTACTGTTCAGCTTCAGTTCTGTTCAAGTACTAGCCTCTGAAGAATAGGATTTTTTTCTTAAAGTGCTGGGTTTTTTTTTTTCATAGTAGTGAAATAATATCAGCCATAAATACAATACTTTTATCTGAAAATCCTCATTGTCTAAATTCAGGTAATGTTTGGCTATTTAGGTGTCCATTATTAGAATATCTGGCTGCTTACCAAGAAATTAAAAAAGAGTTATCCCAGACACTCCAACATCCATCTGTATGAACCACCCCTTCCCCTGAAAAAACTACTTTTCTCTAAACCCCTTATAATCTGAAGAAATTCTGACCCCTTTTCATTTAAGAAGATGAAATTCTGCTGTATTTGTAAACTGTATCTTTTCCAATTCTGTTTGTAGGCATGGTACAGATTTTGACAATTCTTTTTTTAAAGTATACTTATCAGAATTGCTAGTTATTTTTTTTAACATAAAAAGGTAGTTAGGTTATACAATTTTGTATGGGTTTGATGATTAGCATTAGAGCTGCTGGCATGTAACCAGTTGTAGGAGGAAACAGGAGTAAAGGGGAAAGATAAAAGAAATTCACTGTAAATTAAATGCCTATTGTCAGATTCTCAACTGTTATAAATGAGCATAACTCCACTGAAGTCAAAAGCTTTTACATCAGCTGAGAAGCTAGCCCTTTGTCTCTAATTTCATTTTCTATCTGTGAGGAAACCCTTAGTTTTAATTTTTATTTCATCTAGTAATTGGGTTTCCCCTCCTCATCCTCACTGCAGAAAACAGCAGTAAGCTTTAATGTAAGTAAACTGGAATATGGACATTGATTTGTTTCACCAGCATAAGGAAGCAGTTAAATCTTTGATGTCAGCACTCTGCAGGTCGTTTGCCAGCATATCTTTCAAAGATGCTCCCAGAATACAGCATTCCATGATATCCCTAATATCATCATAAATGGCAAGATAGGAAAACTAGTGATTCTCCTTCTTTAGGCAAAATAATCAGCCTTCTACTTCATGCAACCCCTTTATTATGGTGGTGCAGTGGACTGACTTATCTAGGATACGCATCAGCCTGTTGTGCACTGGGAATTGCAGAGCTGCTTAGAGTGGGAGTTGGAATGGTGAATTCATGTAAATTTCCTATTAGGGATCCACTACATGCTTGTAGTAACTCCTCTAGATGGGCCACAGTGGATAGCATATTTGCTCCTTCAACTTTCCTGGACATCTAGATGCATGGGAAGATTCTAAAGAGTTCCTTAAATTGGTCTGCCCAACAATCAGAGCTGAAAGGACTCATTCAAACCCATATGTCTCCATCTATTTATATCAATCTGCAAACTCCATTTTATTTTTGGGAGGGCCATTTTAACTGTAAAACTGTTCTTCACCATAGCTCTGCAACATACATAATGAGCTGAAATAGAGGGTCAGGATAAATTCTTGCATTTAGCAAAGGGCTAACAAGGGAGGGTCATTAAACCTTGATAACCTTCTTTTCAAATGGAAAGACGAAGAGCTGTCTACTGCCCAGGGAAACCTGCTCTACCAGGTGGGCTGATGACCAACCAACAGATCATCTGTGTTGTGGAAAAGAATCACACAGCTACATTTTAGAGTTGGATCGGGTGCAGCTTTAATTGTGACACACACACACAATCAAATAACCATAGCTATGGGAAATACTATAGCCATGGGAAAAACCCAAGTGGCTACAGAGAAGTCAAGCAGCTTGTCTGGACACTGGGCAAATGTACTTCACCTGGTTACCAGAAACAAAAGACTTATATAGGGGTTGCTTAGGTTCATTTACATGTTGATTGTATAGTGGAATTTGATTAAGAGTTTATACTTAACAGGAAAGACAATTATATGTACAATGGGGTACGCCAGATGTTTTCACAGGAAAGACCAAAGAGCCATTTGATTATACAATGTGGTTTTCAGGTACCCTGGCTATCACCCGAAGATGGGTGGCTACACAATACATGTTAAAATACTAATTTGTATGGAGTAACTTCCTATGGGGCCAGGAAGACAGGGGTGCACGTACTGATACTTATCAGAACAGGAGATGTCTGTTCACAAACTTTAAAGGGCCTAAGGCTTCCAACAGAGAATTAACATTTAGAATGTGATCTCAGAGACATCCTGTGGGATTTTAGCATCTTTATCTTAGTTTCAGTTGGGGCATCCTGTTAATGGTTCAACCTGGGGCTTCTATTTCAGTTTCAGGCTACAACTTCAGGCCAGGCCTTCTATGATCAATTTCAGGCCAGGCATTCTATTAATCAATTCTATGATTAATTCTTTGACTCCACATCTGATAGGGTGCTTTGATCATTTGATGGGGGTTTGAGGCTGACCAGGGAAGTCACTTGACAGACAGGACTGGAAGTTATAAAAGGACAAGGTCTGCTGAGTAGCTCTCTCACTGACCAGAACAAGAAGGCAAGACTGAGCAGTAGGAAGGAATGAGGGAGGGGAAAGGATAGGATGGGCTGGGATGCAGCAGAATCCTGGACTGAACAGATACTGACCAATTCCCAAAGGACTCTTGGTGTGGTGAGGAAACTGAGGCAGGTATTTGCATGCAAATTTTGTTTCCCCTCTCTCCCCATTGATCTGTGTATCTCTTGCGTTGTCTATGAGTAAAGTGAGATTGGTTTGGAATTCCTTTTTCGAAGTCTGTGTTCTTGCAATAGTCTGCAAAAGTCAGGAGTCCCTGAAGAGTTATGCTAAAAACCAGGGTACCCAGAGTAAACCAGATGAAGCTCTGTTGTGACTGTGCGTGAACAACTAGGGCACTTGGGGGGGGGATCAGCACTGGTGCTGGGAACCTAGAGCAGTTGAACCACATGATACCATTCCCTGGAAGTTGTAACAGACAATCTATGCCCTAGAAGTATGTCCAAATGGCCAGAGACTGGCTGAAGTCTGCTGAGAAATGGTGATGGGAGCTCAGACGCATGCTGGATCCAGGATGTGGATCCAAGCACAGCAACCTGCTCCAGCCGAGGGAGCTTGACCAGGTCTATAACAGTACGGTTTGGTTGTTGATTTGTTCTTTAAAGGGATTTATAATGCTTACTATACTTCATTACAATCGGTTAGCTCTCTTTCATAATTGTCACCCAGAGAGATGCTTTGGAACAGCCCACTCTTCCCCACATACATCTCTTTTTTCCTTCATTGTCCAACCAGCTTAGTAGGCCAAGTTCACTGCTGGCTTAGTAGATGCCAACCGTGAATTTAATTCCATGTGTTCTCTTTTGTACCTATAACTCTTTTTTATAATTCAATTGTATTGATTTTTAAATTAGTAATACTAAATGAAGTGGCTATACAATGTATTATTTGCTGAGCACTTACCATATGCTTGGAACTGTTCAGATAGATAAACAGTCCTTCGTCCAAGATGCTTATTAAACTAGCTGCATCAGTGAAAACATTTCATGGTGTACCAGTACACATCAGAGGTAGTAGACTCAGAATCTTGTAGAGGTCGTTACTGAAAGAGTTAATGGAAGACATGTGTTTCAAGGATGGATTTAAAGGAACCAGGGTGGATAAAAATCAATGATTTAAAAAAATAAAAGAAAAGAAAAGAAATTTTTTTTATTTAAATCAGATTTTTTAAAAATCATCAATACTACATTTCTCTCTCATTTAAAAATTAACAGTTTCAATTAAGTCTCATCACAAACATGCTAAACCTACACTTATAGTCTCATAAAAATGAATTAATGGCTCTAGTCTGTCCAGCCTAACTATCAGCTCTTCCTTCCTGAAAATTCTGGGTTTTCATTTTCTGTTTCAGTTTCTGTTTCTCAGCAGACTAAAGTCACGTGTGCAAAGAAAGACACAGGCTGGATGGGATTGTTGTTGTTCTGTGCTTATGTGGTGGTGGAGCTGGGCCAAGCAAGGCAGAGGAGTTAGTTAAGACATTGTCTTAAAGACAGAGAGACAAAGGATGGAGGCAGAATAGAAAGGAACAGTGGAGTGGACTGGAAAGAAAAAGGGAAGACATTATTCAGTAAACACACAGCTTCCTATATTCCCCCACACTTTTGCCACAGAAAAACTGTCATGGCTTCTGGGCATAAGAGAGACCCTATCTGGGAATATTTTGAAGAAATTCCTTCCCAGGATAAAAAAGGAAAACGTGTCAAGTGTAAGCCGTGCAAGAAGGAGATGCAGGGCCTAGTTGCTAGAATGAACTATCATAATGAAAACTTGCTTATTGGGAGAAAATGATGTGGATGAAGATGTCTGAAGAACAATGTGGATCAACTGTTAGTAACTTAAATAATTCACTTTGCAATGCATCATTCTTCAAGACTCTCTTTATGCCTTTTAGTATAAGTGTGATTTAACAAGTAAATTCTCAAGATATTTGCTATGTTGGATGTTGCTAGAAAAATAAGTTTAGCTTAGCTAATCCTTATGGCTTGTTTAATTAGTTAACTAGGCTTAGAATCTATCACCCAAGTATATGGTACAGAAAGCTGCAGTAAGAGAAATCTAGAGTTGCCAGCTGCTACTGGGTATCATTTTCTTATTTTATATTACATATGTAGCAAGGCGCTGTGGCCTTTATAGGAGACTGGGCCCCAGGACAAGTTGCAACCCCCCTTCTGGGCAGATCAACCCCTTTGCTGGGCAGAACAAGGGAGAAAAGGGGCGGAGCCAGGACAGGAGAGGCCAGTATAAAAGGCTGGCCTAGCCTCTCAGTCAGGGGGAAGCTGCTGCTGCTGGAGACAGATGTGTCTTCCCTGTGGCTGTGGTTTGGGCCTGACCCAGGCCCTGCTACTGTGCGGAGCAACCACCCCACTGACTGGAGCTTTCAAGGTCTGTGAGGGCCGCTGGGCCCTAGTGACTGGAGAGGGCTGCCAGACCCTAGTAGCTGGGAGCAGTTACCTGAGACCGTTGGGTGGGAGAAACCCCCTAAGGCCAGCCCTGACCAGGAGGAGCTGCCCGATGTCGGGGATCCACAAGAGCGGACAGGATCCTGGAGGACCCCCAGGATCCTGAGACCTGAACGAGCTGCCCTCTGCTGATGACCCTGAGGAGTTCCCAGACCTGCTGCTGGTCGACGGTGAGGGACTGGTGGGACTCCTGCTCGCTGTCTACCCCAGTGACCCAGAGGGAGACACCTGGATGCAGGTACCTGGGGACTGAGTGGGAGGAAGTAGCCCAGGGATAGCTCAGTAGAGAGTGGCTGAGGCAGTTGCCAAACAAGTCAGTGTGTTGCTGCTGGATTCCCGCTGACAGACAGGGCCTTAGGCTGGGATACAGTTGAGTCGGGTGGGCCTGCATCCCCCACCCCAGGAGTGCTTGGCTCCTCTGAACCCATCTGACAGAGGATACCAAGTTTACCAGCCCCGCTCTGCTCGAGGGCCGGGGGCACCAGACTGCTTAACAGCTCTGCCTGTTGGAAGGCCAGGGCTATAGATTCCTTATCAGCCCTGTCCTACATGAGAGCCAGAGGCCTACAGACTGAGGGAAGCCTGCCCCACCGGGGGCTGGAGCTAAAGACTTGTAATCGGCACTGCTTATTCCCCTTAACCAAGGCGCAGTGACCTTCCTTGGAGCCTGGGCCGAGCAAGGGTCGCGACGCCCCGGCTGCACCGTGCCACCAGCCTACACGTGGTGGAGAATGCTGGCAGTCACCCCCTGATGAAAGGGGGACTGCCCACTCAGACAATCCATTGGCTGTGAGACGCCGGTGACAGGCGGGGCCATGGATTTTGACAAATTTACAAAGTGGTGGGCCGACTATCAACAACAACAGCACGCGGCCCAGCTACAGCAGCAACAACAGTTGCTCCAAGCGCTGGGTGCGCAGCAACACCAATTGATACAGGACCTGGGGGCCCAGCAGCAGGAGCTGCAGCGGCAATATATGCAGCAGCTGTGAGTCTTGCTGCCTGGATCGGCAGGGCGGACGAACCCCAGCAGGTCAGGCCTACACCCATGGTTGTGGATCACCCGGCCCCGCCGGACCCAGGAGCCAGGCCACAGTTGGCCCCATGTCCGGACAGCCTATGGACCACCTGGAGCCTGGGGTGCACCAAACCCAGACCGGAAGGACCAGTCCCAGGAGACCCCAGGGAGTGTGGGTCCATGCTGTCCTTGCAGCCAGATGGGATACCTTCAATGTCAATGCCTGACAATGGGTACACCTTCAGCCTGGTCTATGCCGGGGAGGCATGAGCCCGGGGCCTGACTATCCCGAAAGCCATGATCACCATCAGCATAGTGGGGAGACCCTTGGAGACCCTGGTCAACTCAGGGTGTGGCCAAACCCTTATTCTGAGGGGGCTGGTCCCCAAGGATGGATGGGTCATGGGCAAGTCGGCCTTTGATGCATCCATGGGGATCTGAAGTTCTATCCCTGTTCTATCTATTCCCTGTCCCCCTGACCATTGGAATGGCCACCCGGGTGCTCCCAGTAGGGCTGGCACCTTGTTTACCATACCCCGTCATTTTAGGCCGGGACTGGCCAGACTTCGTGGGGGTGCTCTAAGGAGTACATCACCGAGGAGCCCCGGGGGAGGTGACCCAAGATGAGGGGGCCCCAGGTGGCCCCGAATCTCGCCCCAACGAGGAAAGTCTGGATCCCAATGAGGATCGCCCCGATGATGCAGGGCTGCAGGAGGGAGAGACCCCTCCGGCACCCATGGACCCTCCCATCCTGGGGGAGCCAGGGGATGATTTCTGTTGGGATCAGCGGGAAGACCCCACCCTTAGCTACGCCTACGACCAGCTGGCCGCCATAGACGGGGTGGTGACTGACCGCCAACGGGCTGCCCAGTGACCACGGTTTGAGCTATGCCATGACCGGCTATACCGAGTAAAATGAGACCCCTGGACCAGGGCCCCTTGTGCCCAGTTGGTAGTGCCCCCGACCCATCAAAGAGCTGTCCTGAAGCTGGCCCATGACAGTCCGGATGTGGACCATCTGGGCCTCGACAAGATGCTGGCCCGCATCCTGGCACGCTTCTACTGGCCCGGTGTACACCACGAAGTTCGGGAGAATTGCACCTCCTGCCCGGAGTGCCAGATGGCAGCCCCAGCCAGTGTTCCGTGACACTGCTTCCCCTAGTTGAGGTTCCCTTCGAGAGAGTGGCCATAGACCTGGTGGGACCTCTGGAGTGAAGTGTAGCCGGGTATCGCTACCTCCTTGTCCTGATGGATTACACCACCTGCTTCCCAGAGGCCATCCCCCTTAAGAACGCTATGGCTCGGACTGTTGTGGGCGAATTGGTTAAGGTCTCTGCAAGGGTAGGTTTACCCCAAGAACTCCTCACGGACCAGGGAACTAATTTTACCTCCCGACTGCTTCGGGAGGTCTGCGACATCCTCAGGATCCGGAAGCTCCAGACCTCAATTTACCACCCCCAGACCGACGGGTTGGTTGAGTGGTTCAACCGGACCCTAAAAAACATGCTTCGGAAGTTCCCCCCTGAGGATCTGCGGAGGTGGGACCAGTTGATCCCGTACGGCCAGGAGCAGGGGTGGGAAGTACCCCAAGCCTCCACCCAGTTCTCCCCCTTTGAGCTATTGTACGGACGACAACCAAGGGGGATTCTGGAGCTTATGTGGGAGCCGTGGGAGCAAGCCCCCTCGCCAACCTGGGGGCAGCTACAGTATGTCCTGGAGCTGTGGGAACACCTTCAACAGGCAGAGACCCTGGCCCAGGAGAAGCTGCAACATGCCGAAGCCAACATGCCGGACATATAATCAGAGCACATGGACCTGCTCCTTTGGACCCGGTGACCAGATCCTGGTATTGCTACCCTCCACTAAGTCTAAGCTACTGGCCCGATGGCAAGGACTGTACGAGGGCATCCGTGAGGTCGGCCCTGTGAATTTCGAGATTCGACAGCCAGACTGGCGAAAGAAGAAGCAAGTCTGTCACATCAACCTTCTGAAACCCTGGTGTGAGCGGGAGGGTCTGATGATTAACCCTTATCCCTCAATCCAGACCTGGGCCTGTAGATCCCCAGGACGGAGGACCAAGGTGAACCCCAGATGGATCTCTCGGAGATTCAGAGGCAGCAAGTGAAGCACCTACTGGAGGCGTTCGCCATGACTTTTACCACATCCCCTGGGAAGACCACCTGGGTCTACCACACTATTGAAATGCGCCCCGGCAAGGTGGTATGTACCGGCACCAGATCTCTCCCCAGCCATCTACGGGTCATGGTGTAGGAAGAGGTCCAGGCTATGTTAAGACCCCATCGTACTGGTACTAAAACCGGATGGGTCATGCCGGTTTTGTATAGACTTCCGGAGAGTCAACTCCATCTCGAAGTTAGATGCCTACCCCATGCCACAAATCAACGAGTTGCTCGATTGACTTGGGGAGGCTCAGTACTTCACCATGCTCAACCTCAAAGGGGACTGGCAAATTCCCCAGGACGCCTGGTCAAGGGAAAAGACTGCGTTTGCAACCACGAGAGGGTTGTACCAATTTGTGAGGATGCCCTTCTGGCTCCACGGGTTCCCTGCAACCTTCCAGCGATTGATGGACCGGCTCCTTGGACCCCATGTAAGCTACGCCGCAGCCTATCTTGATGACGCGGTAGTGTACAGCTGCTATTGGAGTGATCACCTGAATGAGGTTGTGGCTGTCCTAAGGACACTGTGTGAGGCTGGGTTAACCACAAAGCCCCGAAAGTGCTGTATCGGGTGGCAGGAGACCACATACCTGGGGTACACACTAAGTCGGAGAACCTTACGACCCTTACGAGGAAGGGGCGCAGGCCAGGCCTGGAGACCAGGAGCTGGACTTAAGGGGTGTGTGTGTAGCAAGGCGCTCTGGTCTTCCTCTGAGCCTGGGCTCGAGGACAAGCTGCAACCCCCCTGCTGGGCAGATCAAGGCCCTGCAGGACGAATACCCCGGAAGAAAAGAGGCGGAGCCAGGACAGGAGAGGCCAGTATAAAAGGCCGGCCTAGCAGCTCAGTCAGGGGGAAGCTGCTGCTGGAGATAGACGTGTCTTCCCCGAGGCTGCGGCCTGGGCCTGACTCAGGCCCGGGCCTGACTCAGGCTCGGCTGCTGTGCGGAGCAACTGCCCCACCGACCGGACACTTCAAGGCCTGCCCGAGCCGCTGGACCCTAGCGACTGGACAGGGCTGCCGGGCCCTAGTAGCTGGGAGCAGTTACCTGTGACCGCTGGGTGGGAGAAACTCCCTGAGGCTGGCCCTGACCTGGAGGAGCTGCCCGACAACGGGGACCCACAAGAGCAGACAGAGCCTGGTGTGCCGGAGGACCCCCTGCGACCTGGACGAGCTGCCCTCCGCTGACGATCCTGAGGAGTTTCCGGACCTGTTGCCGGTCAACTGTGAGGGACTGGTGGGACTCCCGCTCGCTGTCTACCCCAGCGATCCAGAGGGAGATACCTGGATGCAGGACTGGGTGGGAGGAAGTAGGCCAGGGACAGCTGAGTAGAGTGGCTGAGGCAGTGGCCACTTTGCCACTGATAGGGCGCTATCCTGGGACACAATTGAGTCGGGTGGGCCTCCGTCCCCCTCCCTGCTTCCTTAATCACCCTGGGAGTGCTTGGCTCCTCTGAACCCACCTGCCAGAAGATACCAAGATTACCAGTCCTGCCCTACTCGAGAGCTGGGGGCACCAGACTGCTTACCAGCCCCGCCTGCTGGAAGGCATGGGCTATAGATTCCTTATCAGCCCTGCCCTATGTGACGGCCAGAGTGCTAGAGACTGAGGGAAGCCCGCCGGGCTGGGGCTAAAGACTTGTAATCTGCACTGCTTATTCCCCTTAACCAAGGCACTGTGGCCTTCTTTGGAGCTTGGGCCTGAGGAAGAGTCGCGAAGCCCCAGCTGGACCCTGCCACCAGCCTACAACATAATACATGCCCCTTATATTGGAACATCATGGCCACAGACCATAATGGCGATCGATGCCATAAATCTATTCCCTATTTTACTTCAGCATAACTCAGCTTTCCCAAGGGAACCCCATCCTATACTTTTTTTCTCAAAAAACAGAAATGCCAGTGAGTTCTATGGGGCTTAGTCCAAAATTAAGCGCACTGTAAGTGCAGTCAGCCTTTGCTTTTTTGGTCATTTGGAATCAGATCTGCATTCTTGCTGAAAAAAATGTAAATGATTAACTGAATAACAGATGAGAAGAACGACTATTCAAAATCATTTTTGAATTTTGTTTCAGGATTCCATTTAAGCATAAGAGACTTTGACTGTGACTATCTATCTGCAACAACTTCAGAATCATCCGTTCGTACTTTTAGCAGCAGTGCTGCAACTAAACGTATTTCAGACAACAAAATATCAGTAGCAAGCAAAAGATTTAAATCATCCAGTTAAACCACCACTATGGATGGGTTTGTAGTAAGGACCAGCAAATACCAACAAGACACCATGGATGAAAAGATTGCTCGGTTCATTTATGCCACAAATTCTCCTTTTTGCATTGTCAACAATAAACACTTAATTGACATAGTTGAGTCCCTAGGACTAGGCTACACTCCACCTGGTAGAGCAGACATTGGTGGAAGGTTGCTAGATGCACTGTATGAGAAGGAACTTAAACAGAGTGTGCAAGAAATACTGAGGGGAAACTTCCCAGTTTAAGTCTTGATGGGTGGAGCAATGTATACAATGATCCAGTAACATGTGCCTGTGTGACAAGAGAAGATAGGGGTTGCATGTCTTTCAGAAACAATAGATACATGGGGAAATGCTCACACAATAGAATATTTAAAAGAAATGGCATTGAAAGCTGTAATAAACTGTGAACAAAAATTCAACTGTCACGTGCACAGTATTGTCACAGACAATGCTGCAAATGTGGAAAAGATGAGAAGATACTTAGAAGAAGAAACAGAAGGATGCTCCTTAATAACATATTGCTGCAGTGCCCATTTAATGCATCTTTTAGCCAAAGACTTAAGTATGTCTTCTCCAGGAATAAAAGAAAATGTTGTTGAAGTCGCAAAATACTGCCAGAATAACCACTTTGCTTCAGCTTCACTGAAGAGAGCAGGAGGATCCAAACTAATTCTCCCTCAAGATATTCGATGGAATTCTGTGGTTGATTGAACAATTTATTAAGAACTGGCTTATTCTCCTAAAAATTTGTGAAGAAAACCATGATAAAATAGATGGAAGTATCTAATCTAAAGTATCTAACATTGGATTAAAGAGGAATGTAGAGGATATGCTCAGTATACTGACGCTTATATACTGAAGTCTATATCCACAGCCTTAAACTTCAGAGAAATTGTTGCTGCACTGCTGATGCTGTCGAAATTGGAAGGCACTTCAAAAGACAGTGAAGAAAGAAATACCTCACCAGGAAGTTAAACTGCAGGCAAGAAAGAAGCGAATGGATCAAGCACTAACTCCATCTCATTTTCTTGCAAACATTCTCAGCCCCAGATATAAAGATAAATGCCTAACTTCTGAAGAAGATGATGCTTCCATGGGATGGGCATCTCAGAATCACTCCTCAGTTATACCAGTCATTATAAATTTCAGGGCTGGAGCACAGCCATTTAAATAGTACATGTTTACTGATGATGCTTTGAACAAAGTCACTCCCCTGAATTGGTGGAAATCATTAGCCAGGCACCTTGAAACAGAGTTCCTTCAGTTGCTAAGCTAACTTTTCACAGCAGTAGCTTCCTCTGCAGGCACAGAGAGGATATTTTCATCGTTTGGTATTATTCACTCAAAGCTAAGAAATTGACTGGGAGTTGAAAACGCAAGAAAAGTCGTAGTTCTGTTTCAATCTATGAATAAAAATGACAGTGGAGGTAGGAAAGATGAGAGCTAGTTGTAGAAGTCTTAAGGACAGCATACGTTTAGTGTTGTGATGACTCGTCTGTTAGAGTTAATAGAATTTGAAAATGGGAAAAAAAGGGTTTAAGGACAGCCATCAGCCGGTAACGCAAGAGACTGCTGCAATTGCAAATGTGCAATATTTATGTAGCATTTAAGATTTAGTTTAATAAAATATAAGTGCTATTGTGTTTGTGTGTGTGATTTAGTTCTTACCATTCCTAATGTGCTGCTGCTGCATCTGCAGCTTGACACAGGTAATGAGTATTATGTACTACATATTTATGTACTCTTATGTACTGTTTTTTCAAGAGCTCCATCTCTTCTAAATTAATGTTACCTATAACTATAATGAGCAGTCACAAGACTTTATTTCCAATAATGAAAAACTACAGGGGATAAAATAAAGCGATAAGACACCTGAAAACCAATCTAAAATAACTCATTATTGAATGTAATTATAGGCTCTTACTTTATTTATTTTTTTTTTAAACAGAAATTGGTTATCATGAGACTGGTGCAATCTCTCAGAGCACCTGGGACATCTTGTCCCAGAGTTTCCTTGGATAGTGAGTTCACCCTCAAGTCTAACCTCTCTCTTCTCAGAGGCATTATCGGTAAGATATAATATCACTAAGATATGGCCATTAAGACAGAGGTTTGAGCCTTGACATCAGCCCAGTTGAACTAGTAACCTTCACAGAGGTTGAATGCTTAACATCAGAACAGTATGCTATAACTGCCTAAACCATAAGATCAGCCTAGCAAACTAGAAGTTGTGAGTAAATAACCTCCCAAAGACCTTTGTCTTGGCTTTACTGAACAAGATGGAGGTGCTGAACTAAAGACCTCACAGAAGCAGAGGTTGGGACTTCAGATCAGCAAAATACAGGTGAGCCAGTAACCTAAAACAAGTGTATTACTCACTAAGAACTTTGCAGTGAGTCTGAGTGAGGCCTGTGACTTGATATCAACATAGCAACCAAAAGTACTGAGCTCACATATGGCTTTGCATTGCCATCTCTTCAGCAAGCTACACATTCTGCTGCACTAAGCTCACAGAAGTCTGTTTTGTCATCACCTCAGCAAGTTAAGATGCTGAGCAGGGGTTAAAGTAACATGGAGTATGAAGGAGCAGCTCCCCATACTTTGCTAAAAGCAGATAGAGAATTTCCCCCTCCGTGCATTTTCTCTCTTGGGCATGGGGGACCTGACCTCCCCCTCCTTTGCTTCTTCATTTGTTGGTAATAATCAGGATTCATCAAGCAGGAGAAGCTGGTGCTTGGCTAAGGAGTTTATCAGATTACAACCTTTCCTGCTAGTAAATAGAACAGTACCAGTATCTGATAGGAGAAGAATTATTCAACCTGGTACTGTAACCCACAGGGGACTAAGTGTCAAAAGCAAAATAGCAGTAAATTTATTGATCAGTTATGGAGTATATAACTCTAATATTGCACTAGTCTGGCTGTGATGGTGTCTCCAGCACCTGCTCAGGGCCGGACCTAGACCAAATGGGGCTCCAGGTGAGGAGCGTCTTCGGCTCCCCCCACTCCCTCCATTTCTTAAACTTTGAATACCTTATTTTTTATTGCAGTTGTAGCCCATTTAATGACTTTGATGCACAATTTACATGCCTGATTTATCCCTGTCATATAAGTCAATAAATGTTATGATTTTTACCATATGTGCAGGACATGGGCAGAAAGCAGCCTCAAGCACCCTTAGCTCATCAAAGGGCTTAGTAAATGAAACTGGTTGAAACTAAAATAAACGTGATGTGTCCTCTTCAGACACAGTTTTGCTCCTATGGAAATAGCTAATATAGTCTGAATATCTGTAAAAAGGATAGAAAGTGCCTCACATTGAAAAATATGCAATTTCATTTCAAGTTACCCACGGGAAGGAACAGTTTCACTGAAGAAGACTCGGAAGAAGTGATGGTGAAAAATAAACAGTAAGGATTCAAATGGCTGTACATGCTCCACACTGGTTTGAATAATTTACTGGCATGTTTCCTAATTTCTGTGTCTCATCACAGCAGAAAAACAAGGTTACTTACCAGTAACTGTTGTTCTTCGAGATGTGTTGCTCATATCCATTCCAATGTAGGTGTGTGCGCGCCCCGTGCACAGATTCCCGGAACTTTTTTCCCTAGCAAGCCCCGCATGGCCAGCCTAGGCGCCCCCTGGAGTGCCGCGCTCATATCGCGGTATAAAGGGCGCTGCTGGCTCCGCGGGTCCCCAGTCCCTTCTTTCTGCCAACTCTGACAGTGGGGACGGGGGGTGGGTTTGGAATGGATATGAGCAACACATCTCGAAGAACAACAGTTACTGGTAAGTAACCTTGTTTTCTATCTTCGAGTGATTGCTCATATGCATTCCAATGTAGGTGATTGAGTAGCCATACCTTGGAGGAGGGTAGGAGTTATTGGTGACCTGCTCTTGACAGCACGGCTCTGCCGAACCCTGCATCTTCCCTCGCCTGTTCCACGATGGCGTAATGCGATGTGAATGTATGGACTGATGACCAGGTCGCTGCCCTGCAGATGTCCTGCAGGGGAACCCGCTCCAGAAAGGCTGCGGAAGAGGCCTGGGCCCTAGTGGAGTGTGCTCTCACCGCACCTGGGAGGGGTACCCCTGCCTGCTCATAGCATGCTTTAATGCAGGCAGTAATCCAATTGGAGATGCGCTGGGTGGAGACAGGTGAGCCCTTCATCCTATCCGCCACAGCTACGAAGAGCTGTGTCGACTTCCGGAAAGGTTTAGTCCTCTCGATGTAGAAGGCCAAGGCTCGCCTGACATCCAGCGAATGTCCTCTCCTTTCCTCCTCCAACCCATGGGGTTTTGGAAAGAACACAGGGAGGAAAATGTCCTGGTTACAGTGGAACTGAGACACCACCTTAGGCATAAAAGCCGGGTGAGGTCTCAGCCGAACCTTATCCTTATAAAACACTGTGTAGGGGGGCTCTGAGGTCAACGCCCTTAGTTCGGAGACCCTTCTGGCCGAGGTGATAGCCACCAGGAAGGCTACCTTCCATGATAAAAGGAGAAGGGAGCACGTGGCCAGGGGCTCAAAGGGGTGACCCATTAGCCCGTTGAGGACCAAGTTGAGGTCCCAGGGTGGCACCGGGTCCCGCACCTGAGGGAAAGTCCTCTCCACCCCTTTAAGGAACCTCACCGACATGGGGTGAGAGAATAGGGAGCGGCCCTCCATGGGTTGGTGGAAGGCCGAGATGGCCGCTAGGTGTACCCTGAGGGAGGCCAAAGCCAGGCCCTGCAGTTTAAGCTGCAGTAAGTACTCCAGGATAGCCTGTATAGGTGAGATGCTTGGGTGCAACCCTCTCGCTTCTGCCCACCCCGAAAACCTCCGCCACTTAGCTCTATACGTTACTTGCATGGACGACTTCCTGCTGCCCAGGAGGACCTGCTGAACCTGAATGGAACAGGCTCTCTCTCCCTCCGTCAGCCACAGAGTCTCCAGGCGGTGAGGTGGAGGGAGTCCAGGTCGGGGTGCAACAATCTCCCATTGTCCTGGGAGATCAGGTCGCATCGTCTGGGTAGCGGAATCGGTTCGGTGATAGAGAGGTCGAGCAGCATGCTGTACCATTGCTGTCTTGGCCACGCTGGGGCGATCAAGATGATGTTCGCCCTGTCCCTCTTGATTTTGAGGAGGACTTGGGGCAGGAGCGGGATGGGGGGGAATGCATACATTAAATCCCCTGTCCAGGGAACTAAGAAGGCATCGGACAGAGAGCCCGGCTCGTGACCCCTGAGCGAGCAAAACCTCAGGCATTTCCTGTTCCCCGCTGTAGCGAACAGGTCCAGACGGGGAGTACCCCACCGTTGGAAGATGAAAGCCACTATGTCCTGGTGTAAGGACCATTTGTGGCGGGGAGAAAAGGATCTGCTGAGGCGGTCTGCCTCGCTGTTTCGTACCCCCGGGAGGTGAGAGGCAGATAAATGAAACCCGTGCCTCACCGCGAAGTCCCATAGGCGAATAGCTTCCTGGCAGAGTGCCGAGGAGCATGCCCCTCCCTGCCTGTTCACATAGAACATGGCTGCCGTATTGTCTGTGAGGACTTGGACTACCCTGCCCCTCAGGAATTGGAGGAAGGCCTTGCAGGCCAATCGGACCGCTCTGAGCTCGCGTACGTTGATGTGCAGAGCTCTCTCCTCCGGTGACCACAGCCCTTGGGTGCCCTGGTCGTGAGAAATGTGGGCTCCCCATCCCCGATCGGATGCGTCTGTGATTAGCGTCACAGATGGGGTAAACTCTCTGAAGGGGACGCCCATCATCACTTCCCTCGGGTCCCTCCACCAATCGAGGGACGACAGCACCTGTGGGGGAACCAAGACCATTCTAGTTAGAGAATGCCTGTGCGGTAAGTACACCGAAGCCAACCACCTCTGGAGAGGTCTAAGCCTCAATCGTGCCAGTCTTACTACATATGTAGAAGCCGTCATATGTCCCAACAGCTGCAGGCAGTGCCTGGCTGTCGTCATGGGGGACAGGTGGAGATCAGATATGATGGCTGCCATCGCCTCAAACCTCGTTTGAGGGAAGAAGGCTCTGGCTTGTACCGCATCCAACCTGGCTCCAATAAACTCTATACATTGCACCGGAATGAGTGTGGACTTTTGCTCATTAACAAGCAACCCCAGTCTAGTGCACAATTCGCGTGTGAGGAGCAGACTATGTCTCACATGAGAACTCGACTTCCCCCGATCAACCAATCATCCAAGTAGGGGAAGATTTGAACACCGCTACGGCGCAGATGGGCTACCACCACGGCCATACATTTAGTAAAAACCCTAGGTGCTGAGGAGAGCCCAAAGGGTAGGGACCAAAATTGATAATGGCGTCCCGCTACCACAAACCTCAAAAACCGCCTATGGGCAGGCAATATTGAGATGTGGAAGTATGCATCCTTCAAGTCAAGGGCGGCATATCAATCCCCTGGGTCAAGGACCGGAATGATTGTGGCGAGAGAGACCATACGAAACTTAATACGCCTAATATACTTATTTAGGCGACGTAGGTCCAGAATGGGTCTAAGGCCTCCCTTCGCCTTGGGGATTAAGAAATATTTAGAATAAAATCCCCGGCCCTCTTCGGCCACTGGGACTTCCTCCACCGCCCCCAGCATGAGGAGTGACTCCATCTCCTGTACTAGGAGTTGAACCGAGGCCGGATCCCCAATGGGGGACAGCCTCGGAGGGGTGTTGGGGGGGAAGGCTGTGAGCTGGAGGGTGTACCCCTTGGCAATCACCTCCAGGACCCACCGGTCCGTAGTAATGGCTTCCCATTCTATAAGAAAAGGGCGAAGCCTATCTGCAAACAGCCGGTCAAGATCCCAGATAGAAGGAAGAGTACCACCCTCCTGCTCTGGGTCAAAAACGTTTATTAGAATTACCCCCTTTAGCAGGCCCCTGCTGGCCCCCGCAGAGGACCCCTGGCGGCCTCCTCTGCTGGGACCGCGGTAGCGCTCACGACCCCTCCTCTGCTGGGCGGGTCGAGGAGCCGGCCTGGGCGGGGGTGGTGGTTGCCTCTGGGCCTGAGGTCTGGACTGCTGTCTGGAGGCCTGGGGGGTATACAACCCGAGGGACTTCAGGGTGGCCCGAGAGTCCTTGAGTGCGTGGAGTTTGTCGTCTGTCTTCTCAGAAAACAGACCCAGGCCATCAAACGGCAAGTCCTGAATGGCCTGCTGAACCTCTTGGGTGAGGCCAGAAGCCTGAAGCCACGAACAGCGGCGCATCACGACCGCCGAGGCCATCGCTCTACTGGCGGTGTCCGCCGCGTTGCTAGCCGACTGTAGCGCAGCGGTAGCCACCGCGGCCCCCTCCTGGAGGATAGTGGAGAAATCCGCCTCCTGGTCGGGGGGCAGCTGGGAGGCAAACCTCTGCATTGAGGCCCACAGGTTCTTATTGTACTTCCCAAACAGGGCCTGGTGGTTGGCTACTCTAAACTGCAGTGCCGCAGTAGAGTAGATTTTCCTCCCAAATAAATCCAGCTTATGACCCTCCTTATCCTTGGGAGTGCTACCTTGGTTCCCCTGACGGTCCCTCTGGTTGGCCGCATCGACCACGAGGGAGCTCGGCGCGGGGTGGTTATAGAGGAACTCAAATGGTTCCTTGGGAACATAATACTTCCGTTCCACCCCTTTGGAAGTGGAGGGCAGAGAGGAGGGGGTCTGCCAGAGCTTCCTTGCAATCTTCATGACATTGTCATGTACTGGCAAGGTCGCCCGTGAGGGCCCCACAGAGCTCGAGGGCCCAAAGAGGGGGTCCTCCTCCTCAGACATGAGCTTAAACTCCATGCCCAAGTTCTCAGCAGCCCTCTTTAGGAGGTCTTGATGGGCCCTGAAATCAAACAGGGGGCCCTTACGATCCCTGGCTGCTGCCTCATCTGGCGATGAGGAGGAAGAGAAAGGTAAGGGTGCAGTGGAGGGTCCCTCCCCTGGGTCCGAATCCTCCGAACCCTGTTCTTGAGCTTTAGGGGCGGGGGTACTGGGGGGGCCACCACCAATTGTAGTGACACCGAGCCCTGGGGCATAGGGGCATTCCAGGGCCCCCAATACGGCCACTGCCAAGGCCCCTGGGTCCACCCGGGGGCTTGCAGAGAAGGCTGATGCAGCCGCACGGCCTTCTTGTCGCCGGAGCCCCCCATATGTCGCTTATGTCGCCGACGCGTGGAGCGGTCCGACGAGGACGACGTGGACCGGTGCCGACGTCTGCGGTGCCGGCGATACGAGGAGGTCGGGGACGATGATGACGATGTAGCAGACCTGCCCCTGCGGCGAGAGGACTTGCGATGCCGCTTACCCCCTCGGGACCGAGAGCGGTGCCGACGATGGCGACGCTGAGGGGAGTCCAGTTGCCCCGATGTCGGTGCCGGGCCCATCGGTGCCGGGCCCATCGGAGTCTCTGGACCTTTCGAGACGACCGACGGTGACCTGGAGCGGTGCCGGGACGGGCTCCGCACCGAAGAGTGTGAGCCCGAATTCCGGTCCCTGCTGACGTTAGAGCTGGACCCAAGGCTCCGGCGACGGACTCGGGACCGCCCACGGTGCCGCGGTGCCGAGTCGCTCGACGACTGAGAGTCGGAGCTCGGAGGGGAGCCGACGCTCTCCACGCTCCGTGACCGTCTGGAAGGAGACTTGGATTGGGAACGTCTCCAACCACCGAGACCACCCAGCGCGGGTTTGCCTCGAGACGCGGGTCCCTTCTCCCTCGGCTGAGGGGGGGACAGAGGCATAGGCATGGCCATGAGGGCTCGTGCCGCGGTAAATGCCTCCGGCAACGACGGTCCTTGCGGGTGCACTCCCCCACCCCCAGGAGTCGGGGGAGGCAACCCGCGCGGAGACCCCAGTGCCGGAGTAGACTCTACAGCCCTTGGCTGGGGCGTCTCCGTACTCCCGCCGCCCTGTGAGGGCCGGGGGGAGACCTCCGCTGCGGCCAGGGGCCTCGGCCCCTTCGAGACCCGCTGCGGTGCCGAAAGCGGTGCCGGTGGGGGGGCGCTCCGCACCGACGACACACTCGGTGCCGACGGAGACCGGGACGGCTCAGAGGCTGGACGGAGCGCCGACTCCATAAGGATCGCCTTTAGCCTCGCGTCCCGCTCCTTTTGAGTGCGAGGCTTAAAGGACTTGCAGATTCTGCATTTGTCTCGACGGTGTTCTTCTCCAAGGCACCGGAGACAGCGGTCATGCGGGTCACTGATAGGAAAGGCTTTAGTGCACAAGACACAGTTCTTAAAGCCTGTGGAGCCCGGCATGACTCCCGTAGAAGGAACCCCGTCCGGGGTTCTAACTTAACACTATAACTACACTAAACTAACTCTATAACAACTATATAACAACAAACTTGAAACCAGTAAATAACTAGGGAATGAGCTACTTGCACGCAGCAAGAGGCGATAGTTCCAGCAACCGTCACAGGCGGAAAGAAGGAACTGGGGACCCGCGGAGCCAGCAGCGCCCTTTATACCGCGATATGAGCGCGGCACTCCAGGGGGCGCCTAGGCTGGCCATGCGGGGCTTGCTAGGGAAAAAAGTTCCGGGAATCTGTGCACGGGGCGCGCACACACCTACATTGGAATGCATATGAGCAATCACTCGAAGATAGAAGTACATTTAGTGAAATAAACTAACATTTCCTATAAATGAAGAATATCATGTCCTCCACTGTAGTAAAAAATTAACAGCACTTTGCATTTCTATAGAGTCTTCCATCAAAAGATCACAAAACACTTTATAAACATTTAAAAAATGAAGCCTTACAGCACTTCTGTGAGGCAGGGAAGTATTATCCTTATTTTATGGACAGAGCACCCTGAAGTACCACAAATTGAAGTGATTTGTTTAGGGTAACACACAAAGTTTATGACAGACCTAAGAATAGAACCCATATTTCCTGAGTCACATGCCTTAATCACACATCACCTTTCCCCATCCCCCTGTTTTTTAGGGGAGCGAAACCAAATAGGGTACTTGGAGAAAATGTTTCAGTTGGAGTCTTCAAATCAGTCAAACTCCTTGGTTCTAGATTCTCCCTCCCAAATTGCATAATCCCACCATTGCAGTCCAGTCTGTTTTCACAGTTATATATAGAATCATAGAGTTTGAAGGGACCTCAGGAGGTCATCTAGTGCAACCGCCTGCTCAAAGCAGGACTAACCTCAGCTAAATAATTCCAGTGAGGGTTTTGTCAAGCCGCAGCTTAAAAACCTCTAAAGATGGAGATTCCACCACCTCCCTAGGTAACCCATTCCAGTGCTTCACCACCCTTCTAGTGAGAAACTTATTCCTAATGTCCAACCTAGACTTCCCCCCCTGAAGCTTGAGACCATTGCTCCTTGTTCTGTCATCTGCCACCACCGAGAACAGCCTAGCCCCATCCTCCCTGGAACCTCCTTTCAGGTAGTTAAAGGCTGATATCAAATCCCCCCTCATTCTTCTCTTCTGTAGACTGAACAAGCCTAGTTCCTTCAGCCTCTCCTCATAAGTCTTGTGCTCCAGCCCCCTCATCATTTTTGTTGCCCTCTGCTGGACTCTCTCTAACTTCTCCACATCCTAGTTGTAGTGGGGGGCCCAAAACCGGACACAATACTCCAAAGGCGGCCTCTCCAATGCCGAATAGAGGGGAATGATCACTTCCCGTAATCTGCTGGCAATGCTACTACTAATGCAGCCCAATATGCTATTAGCCTTCTTGGCAACCAGGGCACACTGCTGACTCATATCCAGCTTCTTATCCACTGTTACCCCCAGGTCCTTTTCTGCAGAACTGCTGCCTAGCTCGTCGGTCCCCAGTCTGTAGCTGTGCATGGGATTCTTCCATCCTAGGTGCAGGACTCTGCACTTGTCCCTGCTGAACCTCATCAGATTTCTTTTGGCCCAATCCTCCAATTTGTTTAAGTCACTCTGTATCCTATCCCTGCCTTCCAGGGTATCTACCACTCCCCCCAGCTTAGTGTCATCTGCAAACTTGCTGAGGGTGCAATCTACCCCATCCTCCAGATCATTGATGAAGATGTTGAACAAAACCGGCCCCAGGATCGACCCCTGGGGCATTCCGCTTGTGACCGGCTGCCAGCTAGACATGGAGCCATTGATCACTACTCGTTGAGCCCTATGCTCTAGCCAGTTCTCTATCCATTTTATAGTCCATTCATCCAACCCATACTTCCTTAACTTACTGATAAGAATACTGTGAGAGACCATATCAAAAGCTTTGCTAAAGTCAAGGTATATCACATCCACCGCTTTCCCCACATCCACAGAGCCAGTCACCTCTTCATAGAAAGCAATCAGGTTGGTCAGGCATGACTTTCCCTTGGTGAATCCGTGTTGACTCTTCCTGATCATCTTCCTTTCTTCCAAGTGCCTTAAAATGGATTCCTTGAGGACCTGCTCTATGATTTTTCCAGGGATTGAAGTGAGGCTGACCGGTCTGTAGTTCCCCGGATCTTCTTTCCTCCCTTTCTTGAAGATGGGCACTATAATTGCTTTTTTCCAGTCATCAGGGACCTCCCCCAATTGCCACGAGCTTTCAAAGATAATAGCCAATGGTTCTGAAATCACATCAGCCAACTCTCTCAGCACCCTCGGGTGCATTGCATCCGGCCCCATGGACTTGTGTATGTCCAATCTTTTTAAATAGTCTTGGACCTGTTCCTTTAGCACTGCGGGATGTTCACCTCCTTCCCATTCTGTGCTGCCCAGTGCAGCAGTCTGGGAGCTGACCTTGTCTGTGAAGACAGAGGCAAAAAAGGCATTGAATACCTCAGCTTTCTCCAAATCCTCTGTCACTAGGTTGCCTCCCACATTCTGTAGGGGGCCCACACTTTCCCTAATCTTCCTCTTGTTGGTCACATACCTGTAGAAACCCTTCTTGTTCCCCTTCACGTCCCTTGCTAGCTGCAACTCTAATTGCACTTTGGCCTTCCTGATTTCATTCCTGCACATTCGAGCAGAATTTTTATAATCCTCCCTAATCATCTGACCAAGCTTCCACTTCTTGTAAGATTCTTTTTTGTGTTTAAATTCACCAAAGACTTCTTTGTTAAGCCAAGCTGGACGCCACAGGTGTTTAGTAACAAAATACCTACCCTCACTTGTCACATATTTTTTTAAAAAATAACCTGTTTACAAACCCAATTTTTTTTTAAGACACAATGTACCAATATTCATATCTAGAGTTAAGAGTTCTAAATTTCCTTGATTTTATTTGTTTTTAATAGTGTAAAATGTAGGAAAAAATATATGATCCCTCTTGACTAGTACAGTGATTTGATTAAAATTTGTTTTAAAAATATATTTACAAATTCATGCCACCAAAATTTACCATGACCAGGTTCTCCTGACCCCAATGGCAGGTTACTCTTAAAGGATACACTTCTGTTTCTTTGTGGCAAGTTAAACTTTTTACATTTGACTAATATGTTTCAAAATATAAATGACATGGATGTAACAATAGTATGGTAGTCAAGGCCAGTCATGTTAGGCTCTTTCCCTTCCTAATATACTGTTCCTGATAGATATAAATAGCAGACATAAGATCAAGGAAACTAAACAATTATTCTTAACAAAGAGGCTGAGTAATCTAGTGGACTGATCTGTAGAACTGGGATAATACCAGCCTCATAGGGCTGTTGTGAGGGTTGATTAGATAATATTTGTACAGTGTTCCAAACATGAAAAGCACTGTATGTGAGAAGTTACTGTTAATATTTGAGAGGAGATGTATCAATTTAAGTCCACAACCTTTTTCTAAGGTACTATGCAGGCCATCCCAGCTTTTTTCCAAACACTCCTTCAATGACCCCTGGCTGAGTGCACTCTCTCAGACTCAGTTGGCACAACTGCTGATTTGATGTCCAACTCTAAATACAGAAAAATCACCTGCTTGGTCTAAAGTCCAGTGCTCAGTTGATGTTTGGGCCCATAAATTCATCTAAAAGATAGGCAGTTATAGTTTGCATTTTGATGCCCTTGAAACTTCATGAGGCTACTTTCTCCAATTTCTGCCTGGAATCTTCCTACATAACTCTAATTAGTTAGTGATAGAATGCATGATCTTGTGCTTTTTGTATTTTGCATCTTTCAATAATTATTTGGCCCAGAGACCTTTAAAACAAACATTCTCCTAGGTGCTTTCACCTCACTGAGGCTCTCCAGGAACTATGAGACATATGGAATATCATCTCCCTTCTTTAGAGCCCAACTCAAAATGCCTGCCTATAAGTTGCCTCCAAATGTCTTTCAACAGTTTTCCCAGTCATCAGTTCATCTCTTCAGTCTCACATTCCCTTACTCTAATCAGACATGTACTTGGAGAGTTACCCTACTATGACAACTCTTGATGTCACCTCTAGATTATTTTAGGGCGGTAGAGACCATTTGTATCTACTCAAACAATTTGCATTGTTAAATGGCAGTGTTTCCTGTTGTCTTGTTTTAATCCTGTAAAATATTGCTAGAAGGTTTATCTTCTAGTTTTGGATTTAGACAAGATCCTCTTCCCTCGACTGTAAGACATGCTTATAATTTAAAAGCTATGTAGGTATATACAGTAGAAACTCAGAGTTAAGAACACTTCAGAAATGGAGGTTGTCTCTACTTCTGACTGATTGCGTATTTCTGGTTCCAAATGAAGTGTGTGGGTGACCGGTTAGTTCATAACTCTGGTGTTCGTAACTCTGAGTTTCTACTGTAAGTGGCCTAGCTATAGTTTTGAGAAATATTTATGTCAAAATTCCCTCCACAAAAATATAAATGACATCCCAAAAGGAATAAAATACTTCTGTTAAAAATGGGAAGATCTTGGTACACATTTCACTCCTGCATCTGTGCTGGCTTCTGAAGAGTAGGTCTTCGCAAAACACCCTTGCAGTGGCCAGTCCTCAGGAGAAAGAGGAAAAGCTGTAGAAGTTGAAAATGGCCATCTTCTTCCCTGCTAAGAAAAGTGCAGAAGTCAGCACTGCCCCCAGAAGTGGGTGGTGTGATTGGAGAGGTGATATTGTCAGGGTGTATGCTGATTCAGCATATTCTCAGAACAACCTCCAAAGGTAGTTTTTTTGTTTTTGTTTTTAATGGAACTTTAACCCCAGAAGCAGTACATCCTCAGTACCACCTGCCCTCTTTTAGGATGAATCCTTCCTTGGATGCACAGGCATAGAGAGATGTAGTATATCTTTTGATAGCTAGGTTGAATCTAGCCCAGTGTTGAAGATCCTTCAGACTTTCTTGCAGCCTTACTTTTATAATAGCTATTACTTCCAGATGGAAGATTTCCCCCACCACCAAGTCTTATAAACAAGCAGCACATTCCGTTTTTTAAATGTATCTTCAGTACAGATGATAGCAAATAAAAGATCTTAACCTTTAGAAAATAAAAAGCATATTGTGCAGTCATTTCTGGATCTTGTTATTGCTGTATATATAGCTACATATTAATTTTGAGAGGTCACTGCCTAAACATGCAAACAGTTTCTTTTCTCATAAAATATTCAAACTCTATCCTGAGTCTCCACACTCTGTCTGATTTAAGTACTGTGAAAAATCCCATTACATAAATAAGTAATTTGAAAGTTTACTTAATACTGTATACCAGGCAAGATGTGTCATTTTATTCCCACATTTACCACTTCACAGGAAATAGCATCACATTGTATTTCTCTCATCATGAACTGTTAGCAAATTTTATTACCAGTGAAAAAATTTCCAAAGTTCCCTTAACATGAAATCTGTATCCTCCCCCAAACCCCCCCCCTCCCCAGCACATATACAAACACTTAGACTTTGGTCTGTATTCCCCCTTCTGTTGTGTTCCTTTTACATCATGCTGGCAGTATAAAGAGGCCATAAAGCCAGTGGAAAATCATTCACAGAGAAGAATACCTGAATTCCCTGGATAGAACAGAATGGCTCTATGCCATGCTCCTTGAAGCCCCCTCTGTAGGAGGCATGCCCAGTGAGGGAAGGGATGTGCCTCAATCACTCTCTGTTCCACCTCTATTCTTGGCTGCGGAATAGTCCCTAGAGGTGATTGCAACAAGAATAAGCCTCAAGAATGGTCTAATTTACACTAGAGAGCTAAAAGTCACCTTTGCCTGCTGTACCCATCACTGCTGCACTGAGCGCATGATGAAAATAATACATCAGATTTTTCACAGTGCATGCTGATATGGGTTTAGATCTGCCATCAGCCAGAAATATAAGTTCATATTAAAATAATACAACATCATGATGCCACTGTCCCAACTCTTGTCAAGCTCTGCCTTTTGGACACTTATCAGGCTGCTGTATCTGGGTCCCACATGCTGGACCCATGTGCCTTAAAGTTTGTTTGAGCAATGTCCAGGCACTTCCTCTGGCTCTAGGCTTCTCAGGGCACAGATTCTCTTTCTAGCACTCCTTACTGAGAAATGAGACACCATGATCATCTGTCTAGGCCCTGAGACTGTTGCCAGCTTCCCTAGATTCTCTAGCTGCTTAATTAAGCACACACTTTCCCAGAGCTTCTCTGGTTTTCAGTTTGATTCTTCAGGAGAATCAGATAGTTAAAGCAAACAGACACGAGGTTTGCAAAAGGATTCTAACAATTACTTTAGACAGCACAAGAGATATACACATCTATACATCATTCCCTACCTTTGTTTCCACATCATTCAAGAGTTCTTTGGGGTTTGGTCAGATTCTTCTAAGGAGTTCAGGATCCTTTTCCTGCAGTTCATTACTTCTCCTCCAATTTACTGAGTCTGTGTCTGTCTGTCTCTCTGACCCTTGCAGTTGGTGGTGTCCTTAAGCTCCTAATTGGTACAGCAGTCAAGAGGTCCTCTCTGCTACAAAATCCTACCTCACTGTTCCTCTTTCATGCTTCAAGCTTCCTTTGTCTGTCTGACCAACCCAGTCTGTTTTTAAAGGGCTGCACTTGACACTTCATCTCTTTGTTCCCCTTCCTGGGGAAATTCCATTCCTTCAAACCCTAGGCCTCTGGAGAGAAGTAGGAAAAAATGGGTCACCAGGATTCAGTGATTCCTTTGTTCAGCCTGGGCAGGATCTACACAGGTCCTGATAGTCTTTTAATGACCAACCATTGCTAGCCCTGTTTCAATGCCCTTTGGAATTTCAGTCCAAGATAGAAGTAAAAAGACAGCAGAGAAGACACAGACCAGACTGATAATCAAAATGGAGTTTGTAGTTTGATATAGATACATAGAGAGGTCATAATAACAAATGGAATTCATAAGTTGTCCCTAGACAGATTCCCCAAATTGTGAGTCACACTATAACACCTGGCCTGCCCAAGCCCTACCTATTTTTCCCTCACTGGTTCTCTAATATATTGGGTTTTCTGTGCCCATATAACAGGAGGCAGCATTTGTCCTATGGGCACAAATGAGGTTAGATGTTGATTTCCTTTACATGAAACCCTGTTAGATTTTATCTCCCTGACCTCAGCCTGTCCCGCCTACAGTGACATAACATCTAATTTACCTACTACCAGATACATCAGGGGTGTCAAACATCCAGCCTGCAGGCTGGATACGGCTCACCAACCTTTTCGGTCCGGCCCCTGGCAGCAGCACGTGCTGATGCAAGATCTCGCGGCAGCATACTCTCTGGCGGCAGCACGCACTGCCGCAAGATCTCGCAGCATTGTGCGCTGCCGCCGGAGAGTACGACGCCATAAGATCTTGCGGTGTTGCGCGCTGCTGCCAGAGAGTACAACACCATGAGATCTCGTGGCATCGCGCACTACCACAAGATCTGTGTACTCTGGAGGCAGCACATGGAGTGTTGTGTGCACGAGACACAGTGCTCCAAAAGTGCCTATTATTTCGATTTATGGTATGTATGACCCATTTGAGGTACATTTAATTCAAATCTGGCCCGCCATAGCAAATGAGTTTGACACCTCCGAGATACATAGTATCTTTTGTATTATTGCAATCTCTAATGGATATTTGTATGATATTAAGTTTTTACTTTTAAAGATCTATTAGGAAGCCTAAAAATGTCTGAAACTGCACTCTGCAAACATTGTGTAAGCCAGGTCTGAGTGTCTCAGTGGCACTCTCCCTGCTCAGCAGCTGAAAGGGGGGCACTTTATTTGCATGGGCTTAGTATCTGCATGAGTACAATTAAATATTTAGCATAATTTACCTAGGTGCTGAGCATAATGGGAAATGGTTAGCAGGGCTGGTTTTGGGCTACAAACCACTTTTGTGTTAACTGCTGGGGTAATAAAATGTTGTCCATCAATTGTATGAACAGATGTCAGCAAAACTGTGCTTAGTCTGTTATGATAAAATCTGCACCCTAAACTAAACAGAGCTCCACAAGGGTGGCAGACAGATGTTTCAGCCTGGAAATGGGGGAGAGGGAGCAGTCTCCTATTGGGATGGCCCTGGCCCGTCCCCAGGCATGGAGTGACTCTCTCTTCCCGTTGTTAAAAGGTAAAATTAATGACTCATCTTGGAGTCTTTTGTTTCTTGAAAGCAGGGACATTGCCTGTATGTCAGCAGAAGGTTTACCCATGAGCTGAAATCACTAAGAGCTGAACCAGTAGAGGATCTAGGAAACCTTGCCTGACAACTAACAGAGCTGAGTGAGCACGAGGCAACTCTGGTGGGAGGCTGGCACAGTCGGTGCCAGCCTCGTGCGGTTGGTGGAGAGGCTGGCACAGGGGGAGCCAGGTGCGGTCGGTGCCAGCGGTCGGTGGGAAACAGGCGTGGTCGCTGCCAGTGGTCAGGGACTCAGCGAGGCCCGAAGGCAGTAGGAGACAACAGCTGAGGGGGTTTGGTCAAGCCTGTATCGGACAGGAACCGCATGGGGGGTGGAGCCACACCCAAGAGGTGGACATTGCAATTACAACGGTCAGTACAGGGGGAAAAAGGAAGTGAGAGGCGAAGGACACGCCCCGTATTCTGGGATGGGTTTGGCTCATTGAGTTCATGAACTCTGTTTGCACTGTTTTCCCAAACCAGTGCTGTTACCTCTCTTTTGCTATTAACAGGTTTCTTTCTACACTCAAACTCTGTGCTTGCGGAAAAAAAAAGTATTGCCCTTTGGCAGGCGCCCAGGGGATAGTGTGTAATTTCCCAGGTGACTGGGTGGGGGCTCGAGCGAGTTTGGTGTTGTATCATTGACAGGGACCCGTAGATATAGAACCCGGCCCTTGCTGCTGTCGACTTGGTCTGGCAGAAGGGTTAAATTTTTGGGGGCTCGTCCGGGATCTCTGGGTCAGTACCCCTCGCAAGCACATGTTGAGTGATCCATTAAATTGGGAAAACCATGCTGTTTAATTGGAGAAAAGTATAGTGGTATGATGGCTAATATGCCAGGTGGGTGGGGTCCTGACTGAGCAGCCCCAAGCTTGGGGGCTGCAGCCTCATTCGATGAGTGGGTCAAGGCCCTAGGGCAAGCATTGGAAAGGGTAGTGCTGTCCCATTGTATGTCAAGACCCTACTGTAAGTTAAGGCTCTTTGCTGGAGGTCCCATCCCAATACCTGTGGAGGAGGAGTTCGAACTCTGGTTGGAACACACCACTGAAGTGCTGCAGGAGTAGGCAGCACCAGAGGCAAAGAAGCAAAGATGTCTATTGGAGAGCCTCAAGAGCCACAGGGACCCAGCGTTAGACATGATTCGCACCCTGAAATCACTAATCCTGAAGCCAGTGTGAAGGACTGTCTAGAGGCCCTAAATCACACCTTTGGGAGCGCAGAGGGCTCGGAGGACATCTACTGTAAGTTCCTTAACACCAGACAGCAAAAGGGTGAGAAAGTTCATCCTATGTACAGAGGTTGGAAAAACCATTGCAGAGGGCTGTCCTGAGGAGAGCAGTGACTGCTGAGCAAATGGACCGGACCAGATTGGTTGGTCCAAATTGTGCAAGGGGTTTGGTCTCAGAGCACAATTCTGCCTCATCTACGTTTAAGAGGACAACTGGAAAATCCCCACAGTTTCTCCCAGCTGATAAAAAAGATCAGAGAGGAGGAAGAAAAAGTGGCCGCCAGTAAGCTGTGGGAAGCCCACCTAGCTAAACCAGACAGCACAGCACCCCTGCGGACAACAAGTGTGTCAATGGTAAGCAGCAGAGAGGAACTTGCCCAGCAAATGCAGGTCTTGACAAAAGAGTTAGCTGAGCTACGTAGTACCAGGGACCAAGCTAAGCCTGTCAGGCCTAGAGAGCCCCTGGCTGTGGTGAAGGAAAAGTCAGCAGTTAGAGCTGCCATCCCACCTGAGCGGAGAAAAAAGGGACCATCCTTCTGCTACCAGTATGGCCAAGATGGACACATTGCAGCTAAGTGTCGTAATAAAGAAAATCCCTCCTTGATGTATGAAAAACTGATGGACCATTGGGGAGGTTGAAGAAGCTTCCAGAGAAGCTTGCATAGGGAGTCACCCAGGCCCATGGGATTTGAAGATTCTCCTGAAAATGACTGTCCAGCTGGGATCCCACCAGGGCTAATAGGACCCCAAGCAGAGGTCACGGTGATGATTAAAGGGACCGAATGCAGGGCAGTACTTGACACTGGGTCTCAAGTGACTATTATATTTCAGTCATTCTACCAACAGAGACTTGCACACATACCTATACAGCCCCTGACAGGGTTTGACCTGTGTGGTCTTAGCATGGACAAATACCCCTACCAAGGGTATGTTATAGTGCATCTGGAATTTCCAGAGGAGGTTGCTGGGGTAAGGAAAATGGTGGACACTGCTGCCTTGATATGCCCTGACCCTAAAGGAATTTCCGAGGTGTCTGTGCTGATAGGGACTAACTCCAGTCTCTTCAAGGTACTCGCTGACTATTGCAGACAACGAGCTAGGGAAGAGTACATAAATACCCTGATGATCCATACGCTTTGTGCTAAAGCTTATAGGAAAATTGAAAGCACTAAGATGGAGATGTCTGAGCTACCTGTGGGAGCTCTGAAGTACGCAGATGAGACCCCCCTAGTAGTGCCTGCAAGGGGGGAGCAAGAAGTGCCTGTCGTAAGTACCTGGTTAAACGGCAGTAAGGGAACAATAGCAATGGTAAAGCAGCCAGCTGAAGAAGGACTCCCTGAAGGAGTGCTGGTCCCCAGTGGAATCATAACTCTACCCACTGAAGCCCAGGAAAAGGTGGTTATATTGATGACTAATGAAACAAGCCGTGATGTCATCGTGAAGCAAGGGCAAAAAATAGCAGACCTCTTTGAGCCCGAAACTATTGTAAGACCCCAAGGTGAGACCGGAGGTCCGCCAATAGATCCTGCAAGGTTTGACTTCAGAAACTCGCCATTGTCGGAAGAGTGAAAGGACTGCCTGAGGAGGAAGCTTTGTGAAAGATCCAGGGTATTCTCATTAGATGAGTGGGATGTCAGATGCGCCAAAGGAGTGGAACACAACATCAGGCTTCAAGACTTCCGACCATTCAGGGAAAGATATAGAAAAATTGCTATATCGGAAATGAAAAATGTGCGACACCATCTCCAGGAGCTGCTTGCAAATGGCATCATTACAGAGTCCCGCAGCCCATATGCCTCCCCTATTGTGGTGGTCCGTAAAAAAAGTGGAAAAATCCGGATGTGTATTGACTACCATACCTTAAACCGACGCACTGTAATTGACCAGTACACCATGCCTCGAATCCAAGATGCATTAGACCAGTGGTTCTTAACCTTTCCAAACTACTGTACCCCTGAAGCCTGAGTCCCACCCCCACGGGGCTGAGGCATGTAACTTAGTTTCATGGAGCCCCTGTGGCTCCAGGCAATTGCCTTTCTTGCCACCCCCAATACCAGCTCTGCACTTGCGACCCCTCTAAAACCCCAGGTTAAGAAACACTGCATTAGACTGTTTGCTGGGGAGCCAGTGGTTCTCAGTATTGGATCTTCAAAGTGGATACTACCAGATCCCTTTGCGAGAAAAAGATTTTAAAAAAAAAGATAGCCTTTATATATCCATTGGGCTTCTATCAATTTGAACTCATGCCCCAAGGGATCTCGGGGGCACCTGCCACATTTCAGCGTCTCATGGAGAGAGTTGTGGGAGACATGAATTTACTGCAAGTCTTAGTTTACCTGGATGACCTGATTGTGTTTGGGAGAACCTTGGAAGAGCATGAAAAAAGACTTCTAAAAGTGTTAGACAGGTTGAAGTCTTACGGACTGAAACTCTCAACTGACAAATGTCAATTCTGTAGCACCTCAGTAAAGTATGTGGGTCACATTGTGTCCCAGGAAGGTGTGAGTACTGATCCGGATAAAATAAAAGCACTCACTACTTGGCCGTGCCCAAGAAATTATAGAGAGCTCAAGACGTTTTTTGGGTTTAGTGGTTATTATCACAGGATCGTGAAGAATTACGCTGCCATTGTAAAGCCTCTGAATGATCTTACCAGGGGATGCCCATCCAGCAAGAACAAATCAAAGACCAAGAGTAAAAGGGGGGCCTCAAGGCCCCCTGTGCCGAGACTCTATGGTCCCTTAGAGCCTTTTGGATCACGATGGGATGAAAACTGTGACAGGGCCTTTCAAAAAATCACTAATTGCCTAACTCATGCTCCAGTCCTGGTCTTTGCTGACCCAGGCAAACCATTTATCCTACACACCGATGCTAGTTTGGAGGGTCTAGGAGCCGTACTACACCAGGAAGTTGAAGACACACGAAAACCTGTGGCCTTTAACAGCCAAGGGCTATCAGATAGTGAAACCCGCTACCCTGCCCATAAACTGAAATTTTTGGCTTTAAAATGGGCCATTACTAAAACATTTTGGGACACTTGTATGGTGCTCAATTTCAAGTATGGACAGACAACAACCCGTTGACTTATGTGTTAACAAGTGCTAAGTTGGATGCTACTGGGCAAAGATGGGTGGCCGCCTTGGCCAATTATGAGTTCAGCATTCAGTACCGATCAGGGAAAAGCGATGTGGATGTGGATGCATTGTCCCGGCGCCCCCAAGCATTAGACCATGCTGTGATCCCTGTGGATGAAGTAAAAGCTATTTGCAGTGGAAACTGTCAAGAGCCAAAGGACCGAAAGAGCTCTAATGGTTGTGTGGCAGAAACTTTGAGCCTGCCTCCTGAAAGTGTGCCACTTGCCTCAGTGAACTATATTGTGTTAGACCAATCCCCGCTGCCCATGCTCAGTGCTGCTAATTGGAAAAAAGCCCAGCTGCAAGATGTTGACATTTGCAACACACTGCGTGCCAAAAGGAATGGGCAAAACCCTGGCACAGTGATTCCAGCTACTCGAGTAGCTATTAAAAAAAATGGAGCAAACTAAAACTGATTCAGGGTGTGCTGAACTGGGTCACTACAGACCCTTTGCAAAAGCAAAGAACATAACTCGTGCTACCAAAAATGTTCAGAGCCCTGGCCATGAGGGTCCTGCATGATGACTTTGGGCATCTGGAAATGGAAAAAACCTTAGAGCTCATTCGTAGTAGGTTCTATTGGCCCCGGATGGCTAAGGATGTCTGCCAGAAATGTGAGACCTGTGCTTGGTGTGTTCAAAGAAAAACTCTGCCCACGAAAGCAGCATATTTAAAGAATATCACCAGCAGCAAACCATTGGAGCTGGTATGCATCGACTTCTTGTTTTTGAAAGAGGACAGAAAAAATATGGAAAACATCTTAGTGGTAACAGACCATTTTACGCGTTATGCACAGGCCTACCCCACACGTGACCAAAAGGCTACTACTGTTGCTCGAGTGTTATGGAAAAAATATTTTTCAGTGTATGGATTCCTGGCTCGGATACACTCCGATCAAGAACGAGACTTTGAGAGTCACCTTCTAAAAAAAGTACTGAGGATGGCCGGAATTAAAAAGTCCAGGACGACACCCTACCATCCACAAGGTGACCTTCAGCCAGAGCAGTTTAATCGAACTTTGTTGAATATGCTGGGGACTTTATGGCCAGAACAAAAGGCAACCTGGAGCCAGCATGTAGCATTTTTGGTGCATGTCTACAATGCCACAAAGAATGAGGCTACTGGCGTCACCCCTTATCTTTTAATGTTTGGACGAGAACCAAGATTACCCATAAACTTGTGTTTCGGTGTATCTCAGGATGAAGAAAGCTATAAAACACATCAGCAATATGTTTCACAACTAAAAAAAAAGCTGCACGATGCATACCGCTTAGCCACAGCTGCTGCCCGCAAGAACTCAGATAAAAACAAGCACGATATGACTCTAGGGTGCGGGCACAAGACCTTCAGCCAGGAAACAGAGTCCTGCTACATAACCTGAGGGTTGCTGGCAAACATAAGATAGCTAACCGGTGGAAAGCTGGGCGATCTGCCGGTTTACAAAATTAAACCTGAAGCAGGATCAGGACCAATGAAGACGGTACACAGAAACCTTTTGCTACCTGTGGAAAAGTTGGTAGGTGCCCCTAATGGACTGGACTATGACATGGGACTGGGGTGCAGCAAAGACACTGGACCGAATCCACCACCCAATCCGTGCCGTAGGTCCCCAGCGACTAACCGACCTCTACTAAGAGCATCTAAAAGTAAGTCTAAAAAAAAGAATATTCCCATAGTGTACCCCAGGGTGAAGACCAAATCCCACCCTCTATCAGAGGAGCCCAGCCAGAGCTCCAATTCGTCAGCTCTGAACCCCATGGCAAAAGCATTTAGGCCTGTTGTTGATGCACCCACATTGACAGCAAAACCAGGTGGGGATAATAAGCTTGTTCCCCCAACATTCTCAGAGCCTGAGCCAGCACAACAGACCAGTAATAACATGGCTAGGCTGTTGGACTGTGGGGGGACACAGGTGGGAGGTGTCCCTGACGTCCTGAATCTGAGCAAAAAATGCAGGGGCCTGTGCTGGTACTCGAGAAACCCTCCGAGAAACCCTCACCACCCTTAGTCCAAAAAAAAGCTTCCCCAATCCCTAACAGACCCACGCTCAATAGGCGTAATAAAATTATAAGGCCAATCAACAGGTTAACATATAATGCACCTGAAGTAAATAGTAAGAAAGTATTGCCCTTTGGCAGGCGCCCAGGGGATAGTGTGTAATTTCCCAGGTGACTGGGTGGGGGCTCAAGCGAGTTTGGTGGTGTATCATTGACAGGGACCCCTAGATATAAAACCCGGCCCTTGCTGCTGCCGACTCGGTCTGGCGGAAGGGTTACAATTGCAAAATTAGAATGGAGAAAAACAAGACTGTCAAGGTTGCAATTTCTAGGACAGGATTATTTATCACTGAGCGGATAGTTTTCTGATCTCTCTCTCTCTCTCTATCTCTCTAACCCAGTACAAAGATAAACTAGACAGACCTTGAATACCAAGTCACAGATACAATTGTAATTGGCTTATTGGCTACACAGTACCTGATGTTATCAAATTAAATGTCCAGCGATTTTTAAATACTAAATATGGATATATGTATACTAAGCTGATTAAAGACATTACCTCTTACCAATACTTGATATCAATTCATGTTATCTATTATGAATAATTATACAGTAAGTACAAAAACTCCCCTGGCCCAATCTTGTTTTATTAGGCAATAAAATAAACTGCTCTCCAGCAGATCCAAACTTTCTAGCTTATTTCTTAGTGTCAACAGGATGTTAAGTCATTTTGTGGAAAAGTGCAGACCTGCACTTTTACTTTTATTGTTATCATCTGGGACTTAAAAGTGATCTGCAAAAAAAAAAAAGAGTGTTTGTGCATACATTCATTATGATGTATACAGAAAAAACTAAAAAGCTGTTTGTTTTTAATTAATACTTTCTGCCTTCTGCCCCCTTTTAAAAACATCTTAGAAATATCAAGTCTCATCTTCCCTGTTTATGCTGGCAGATTCCTTGAAGCACAAAGAACTGGGATGAGAACTTCCTCAACACTCAGTTGAATCTATGAAAGAAGATCACTGCTCCCAAGTTTTTAATCAGGTGTAAAACCATTAAGACACAGAGTTTAAAAGTCTTGTTAAAAATTCTTTCCCCTTTCATATGTTCAGGTCTCAGCCTCCCATCTCTCATAATTCTGTTGTTTCTCCTGTTATCCCAGGGGTCTCCCAACAATAGGTATTTAGCTAATAAGTACAATGTATTTCTAGTGTAAATAGGACAAACATGGGGAGGAAAAATCTCAAAGATTTCAGGTCCAGTCTATAAATCATAAAGCCAAAAAAGGGGCATGAGCATTTTTTTCTTTTGCAGATCACCTTTAAAATAAAGTAAAACAAAGTGGTTTTGTGGTTTTGTGTGGGTCAGGGTGTTTGCAAATGTATTGTAGTTTGAGTCAGGACTGCAGGATTTGGCTCTCTCTTAGGACTCGGAGCTGAATAAACTATTTTCATGTTTTATTATGCATTAGTTAGGATATATTTTATAATCAGAATTCAGGTGTGATGACCAAATGTTAGTTCTATATATAAACCAAATGTAGCACATCACTATTATTGTATACTTATAGTATACTTTTCCCAGAGAGCTTAATCAGGATCAGGGCCTGTTAGTCCGAGGCGGTAGTGTAGGCAGAGCTGATAGCACCACCTATGGTTAAAGATACCCAACACTTCCCATTTATAAGAATGTTTTCAGTTGTTTATAACTTTGCCAAAACTTAAACTGTAAAAAAATGGTTAAGCTATGGTTCTCAATGGTTCTCACAGCAAAATTTTAAACTAAAAGATGTAAAAGAGTGACATGTATTTTTCATAACTATCAACAAAACTGGAAAAATGTATTTTTCCTTATATTACAGCCCCTTTTCTATTCTTCTAAAACAATATCCTCATTACTTTTGATTCTATGGGAATTATGTGTACCGTGATACTCCACATGGGGGTCACCACATCAATTAATAGCACTCCAACTGAATACTACAGCAAAGAGAATTAGAGAACTTTATCTTCTGGCACTGCTAGTAATTTAGCCTTCCTGAGTGCAAATATTTAGAAAGCAGGCCATCTATATTTGCATTTACCATAGTTGCAAAATGACAGTCAGCAAAATGACATGATGCAACATGGTACCTTTCTAACAGTCTTTCCAAAGCTGAAACAAAGAAAGTAGGATAATAAATTCACCCCTGAATTATCCCAGCTCTAACTAGCATAAACCAGAGTACAGGGCCTGCTGTGAAGTCTGCAAAGCAAGAGGATACTATAGTACTGTCTAATAAAGGAGGGTGTCAATGTTCAGAGAAGGTGCATCCCTGCTAAAGCCTTGATTATATGGAGCCTCTGGTGGAAACTAAGACCATGGTCCTGCAAGTGGCTTTATGCATGTAAACCTCTGCACATATGTAGAGCCCTCTTTGACTGCAGGAGTTCACCTCAGATCAATTTGCAAAATCAGGATGTAAATCTGCCTCTCCAAATGGCAACCTAAGGAGGATGTGTGTAAAAACATTGCATGAGGGGCACGAGGAGGTACAATTTGGATCTCTTTGTCTAATCCAGCCCAAGGTGTGCAACAATACAGTGAAATACAGTATAGTCATGACAAAAAAAAGAGGAGGCAGATACTCCTCTCAGCTGCACTGGCACAAACAACCCAATTGATTTGAATTAGAATGGTATAAATGAGAGGTGAATTTAGCTCACTGTGACTGGGCATAAACCCTCACTGGCAGCAAAAGGGTTAAAGGAGCCTGAGAGTGATGTAATTTCACATCTTGTACCTGGAAAGGGTGTGGTCAGGTGAAGAGGATGGATTTAAAAGAGGAGAGAGGACCTCAACTAGGAGGAAGATTCTGGTCATGTCCGGTGGGAAGCAGCCTCAAGGAAAGCTGAAAAGCAGAAAGTGGGAGAAGGAGGAGTTGGAAGCCTGAATGGATGTAGAAACCTAGATGAGTGGCAACATGTCTGAACCCTGGAGTGAGGGAAGGGGTGTACCATCTTCTGGACAGCAGGGTTGTTTTGAGGCCCAGGGGGCGAGGGGTAGGAAAAACTACATGGGGTAGAGGTATGGCTGTGAGAGAGAGGTAGCTGCTGAGCTCAGCTGGGTTTAAGCTTTAGTTGTTTTCACATTTCTCTTGGATTTTGGTGAAAAGCTTTGCCCTGGAAGGTCCTGGATTCTGTAAAGTGATGTGGCTAGAGGGCTAGGACACTCCTCTGGGTAGAGAAGGCTAAAGGATCGGGGGAAACTGAAGCAAAGGTGCTGAAATGCTTTATCTAGCCAGGAGGTGTATGAGTGGGGGTGGCAACTTTGCTACACCCAGCATCTCTAATGACTAGAAAGAAAGTAAAAGGAAATGTGAAAGGACTACTTCATCCCCATTTTGAGCCTCATTACCAATAAATATCAAACATGTTAGTCTCCACTGACAATGAGCTGTGACAAGCTGAAATATTATAATTATTCCTGACCAGTAAATATTTGTCTAAAAATTGAACTGGGAATGTATAGGATGATCTAAAAGACTCAAATATAAAATAAGGTAACTGAAGAGGTTTTCCTCCCTACAAAATTAGTTTTATTCAGAACTGAGGCCTTGATTTTGCAATTAGCTCAGTGTAGGCAGATTCCTATGCCAATGTGGATTTCCTGGGGCTCTTCTAGGATGCCTGGGCCCATTTGTGTGAGGCTGTTTTCAGGATTGGGGCCTAAATCGGATTAAGTAAATCTATACTCACTGCTGAATAGTGAAAAGCTTCTTTTTTCCCTTTGGATGCTCATACCAGCAACTGCTCATGCTCTGTGTGCCTGAGAAAATCCCTACAAATGCCACCATGCTGACAGTAATGTTAGTACATTAGCAGACTGTAAAAATAAATTTAAAATCCCATGTGCTGTCACTGTAAAATAATATACAAGAGATTTGGATACTTAATCATCACTAAGTGCAGCATTACAGCAAGAAGCTTGCATCCTTCTGAACCTCAGCTTACATAGGGTTTCAAATGTTACAAGCTATCTGCAGCCTATGGTATTATGTTATCCTGTGGATGCCCAACAGGCTACAGATTCTGGCTCAGTGGGAGGATGACCTATTTTACAGACTGGTCAGCTTGCCATGGCAACCCAATACAAGTGAGTCACACAACGTAAGGCTGACCAGGAGGTAAAAAGTTCATGTAACTCTCCTCCTCCCTCTCTCATTCCTCACAGCACTTAACTCAATAGGATTTTAGTACATATTAGGCTCTAGTGAATCCTGCAGAGCTTGGCTTGTAATATGGATTCAGAAACAGAACCTTTCCGTTGATATTGTCCAGGCTGGACATGAGTCACTTCTTGCAGATTTGCTTGGAGGTTCCACAAACAACTTTCTTTTCTCTCTCCCCCAGGCTGCTGGCCCTTGCTCTCTAGTAAGCAACAGGACTCCTCTTTCTGAGCTTAAATGTCTTCAGGGAGCCAAAGGATGTCTGTTGGCATGGAGAGTGGGAGGCTGGCTGGTGGGGGAGAGCTTGCCAGATTTCCAGATGCATAAACAACATCTTACATTTTCACATCAGTGAGCATCTGCTGAGATTTGGGAAAGGAGCTAAGGGTCAGTTTGAGTGGATTTAAAGATTTATGCAAATACTTAGCTCAGCTGTAGGCCAATGTCCAAGATAATTAATTATTCAACAATATAAAGAAATACTTCAGTTCATAGAAATTTCAGATAATCTGAGTTGGAAATCTTGTTAGAATAAACTCCTCAAGTTCTGGTCCTGGCTGAAGGCAGGAAATGCAAAGATGGGCAAACAAAAAAGGACCTTTCCAATGACTTTTTTTGTACCTCCCAAAATTGTTCAATTCATTCTGAGGTTTAGGCAAAGATTGGAACTAGTCCTTTTCTCCAAGATCGTTGACAAATCCCTGCTCTTAGCCATCTAAATATACAATTAGAGGCATTGCTGCAAAACCAGGGTGTATCTGCATCAGAACATAGGGGCTTCTCAATTGTATCTTCTATGAACTAGTTGTCTGTCTATGGCCCATTTCCCCATGGCCTACTTTCACAATTTCTGCCTCCATACACCTCTCTTGTATATTTGTTAAAATACAATGCCAGTAACCTTTGCCCTTTGCTTTGGATGTGACCACACACATCTGTTGTTTATATACTTTTTTTTTTTTTTTTTTTCCAGAGTTGCCAAATTTTCTTTATTCATGTAGTGGGCTAAGTATTTTCCTCTTCTTCCCAGAATGGACCCATGGTCTTCACATGCCTCCTGCCCATGGTTTCCCATGTCTTTTACAACTATCCCTACCTCATCAATGAACAACAGCTGCATCAAGCTGCCTTCATTTTAAATGTTCATATAAACTGGGATGCAACAGACTCTGGGGTGCATCATATAGGAGAGCATATGATAATTCAAAAGGTAGGTGTCCAAGACTCAATAAAGAGGCAGATGTGGTCAGTTTCCCATACTCAGAAGAGAGGTCATTGCCAAAGCCCACAATTGTCTTGGTATGTAAGTTTGTATGTATTTCACTTTCCCACGGAGCATCAGGTGACCAATGCTGGAGGTAGGATTTGCTGAGCCAGTGACATGGTATGATAATTCTGTGTTCCTATGATGAGGGACTTGTCTGCACTCCAGAGTGGATGGAGCTGTAGAAAGTGAGCAAACATATAGCTAGGTGAAAGTCTTTCAACTTGCAATGAATTAAAAGAAACTGATGGGATAAAAGACAGGGTTCAGTTCCCAGGAAACTGAGTGATGTAATATTCTCCAGTGCCGTGTTAGTACCCTTCGGACTTGGCACATGGGAAGAACTGGATTCAGAACCGTGGGGCAGAGAATGGCATCAAATAATCTTATAAAAAATGCTCTCTGCACTTGTGCAGACATTGCAGGGAACTCATCTGAAAATGCATCTGCTGGGAGTATTCATGTATAAAATAGTGGTGCATCTTGGAGGTTCATAACAGTTTTTATCCTCATTTTATCCTCTTTTTTTCTTCAACTTTTTCTCTTCCTTTTTATTTCTCTCTGCTTGAATAAATATTTGTATCCCTTTTTCAATTTCTTTTGTCCTTTTTTCTTCCCCTTTCTCCTCATATAGCTTGTTCACTCTTCTGCTCCATTCTGCCCCTTACTCTCCCCAATTTTTATCATCCCTCTCCTGCTCATCTGTGACTGACAACAGATCCTGTGTATCTCTCCTCACTAATCAGATCCATCTTCCTCCTCCATGCTTCCTCCTCTCCTTGTTCCTGCCCATCCCCCTCATCCTTTCTCTTCTCCCTCACTATCAGTTTCCTTTCTAGCCGTGTGTTACTTCAGAATGTGTTAAAGCTTCTTTTTCATCTCCTCAGGGCCAGAGGGACTTAGTTTAATGCTCAAGGTAGATTACAGAAATAATTTCATTTTGGGGGAGGGGGGGTTCATATATCTTTATGCATGAAGTTTGGATCCTACTATTTTGTTCAGACATATTAGTACCTTATTCTGCTATACCCTGTAACATTAGAAGAATCCACTAATGACTTGTCCTGTGCTGGGAAAAGCATGGCTTATACAGTGAGAATGTTGCATCAATATAAAATCAAATATTAAAGTCATTTTCAAACTCCAAATTGCTTTCAATCCCCTGTCCACACAAATGTGACAACAGACTTATTTCCAAACTTCAGGGCCTGATTCTCATTTACATAATACCCTCTTATATTACTCTGATAGTGTAAAGGAGCATCAGGATTTGTAATTGTATTTGCCAGAGTACTGTGTAAAGGGACCTTACTGTAAATGAGAATCAGCTCCACAGTCTCTGGAACTTTCATTGTCAAATCTCCTGTAAATTAACATGAGAATCCTGGCATTATAACTTGCTGTGGGATATTTATAGACTTGGAAGGATTACTTTTTATTGGTCAAAGTTGGTAAATGTCAATTTCACCATACACACAAATGATGAAAGATTTTCCTGCTTGATAACATATTTAGAGTTTGATTTAAGAATATTTACTTTGTATATCTGACCTGTGATGTTGACAATTTGTGTTTGAATGATTAAAGATTTAACTTTATGAATTTCAATCTTTACTGTCTTTAAGTAATTTCTCGCCTCCACCCCCCATAATTTCCCATAACTGTGAAATTTGTAAATTGATTTTAAAATGTTTAAAAATAAACATCACTATCAGTCAAAATTGTTTTAAAAATGTATTTTGCAAAGCATAAATATGTCTGATGCTTCATTAAAAACATATGACTCACACAGGACAAAACTTCATAGCAAACTGCTCCTTGTAAAAAAGAAGGAAGCATTGGCAGATTTGTGACAACATATTGTAAAATTAAGCAGATATAAAACAGTCATGCACTCATTTAACTGTAAACCTAATTATGTATTAATATATCACTTGTTGAGTGCCTACATATTGTCAGTTACTGCAGTTTGACTGTGACTCACAGGCCAGTGACTGAACCATAGACTCCACTCAAGCTTGCAGTGGAATTCAGCTGCCTGAACTTCATCAAACATACTTGAGCTGCTCCTGGAAATGCTGGGGCTCAATCCTGGAATAATCAATGATTTGACTAAACTTTATAAAGCATCACTAAATGTTACCAAAGATTCATCAAATTGCCATATACTACTTTGAATTTGCTTTCCCTTTTTTTCCCTATTACCAAGATATTTATGTGCTCTAGTATTGGGGAGAGCGACACATCAGGAATTAAAGCCCTTGGGATGTGGGGTCTGCACTCAGAGAGAGTGTAGATTATAATAGTGAGTCACAGACAGCCCAGCAGAGCATGATGCTGTTCAGAGCTGAGTGTTTCCAGCAATTTTGCATGAAGATCAAGAACACAGGAGGGGCAGAGCTGGAAGTCAGAGAGGACTGTAAGAATGAATCTCTCTGGGCAGGAAAGCTGAGTCCAAAAGTCCCAAAATGTTGTTGGATCCAGGCCACACATAGCTTTAATTTACTGCTGGCAGAACACTTTTTGGTGGGTTCATCTATCGCACGACTTTTAAAAATTGAAACAGATGAGAGGCTTCCCCAGAACTTATGCAGCAGGGGATGTAAAATTTTGGGGGCATGTGAGATCACGTCGTCTTCTATTATTGCTGGAAGGAGCAAGAAGGTGGGATCTTGCACATACATAGTTTTGTATGTTATTCGGGGTATAAATTAGGTGAGACGCCTCAGGATGCCTCAAAGTGATGAGATCAGCTGCCCCAGTGTAAGGGTGACTGCTGGATCCTTTTGGCTCGAGGCCAGGGAGTAGTCCATCTGGTTGACACAGGAAAAGAAGATCTTGTACTAGAAGAGGAAAAAGCAAGCTGCGCTCTTGTACAGGAAACTCACCAGGGAGCCGCAGGACACCCTCCCTGCCACAGGGACAATTTTAGGCATAAATTCTACCTATAGCACTGTGACAAGAGATAGCTGGCAGAGCTGTTTCTCTCTTCATCACAATGCTGCATTGTTGGGAAGAAAAGTTTGGGTGCAGCGCAGCAGTGGGACCAGTGTGTGTGAAGACAAGCAGTCTACACAGTTTTTATTCTATATTAGATTACTCCACCAGTGCTGCTGTTAAGGCTACATATGGAGTCCCAGTCTCACCCTATTTTCACAAACTCATACTTTTTTAAACATTTTTCTAGTGGGGCTGAAACTAAATGTTTGGCTTGAGGGGAACTTTAGAACAGTTATAGTAATACTACATATGTTCTTCTACATTTGTGTTCCTCTCATTAAGGTTTTCACGTGCATGTGTGTTCTCTCTCTCATGTACTCAGTCTGTTTGTCTCTCTTCCCCTTTGGCCAAATATACATAAGGGTACCCCAGTCAGAGTTTAAATAGTTGTCTGTACAAATATTCTGTCTGGTCAAATATACTGTTATCTATTGTACACAATACAATTCCCTTACATGTATTTTCCTTTGTTTAATATTCAATACCTTTACCCCTCTCAAACTGTGGTTCATACTTTTCTCTCTTCCACACCTGTCCAACCCTGATAAAGTCAGGGGGTTGCATGGATTTAACCAGAAAAATTTGTCCCTGATGACTTTGGTCTCCAGCTATTACGATTTGCTCTGTTTACTTCAACCAAAATGATCCTTAACCAAAAGAGATTGACTGTATGGAATTCATCACAGATCAAAAATTGAGAATCAGCTGGCACCAGCAGCTCACAGTAGCACTGATAACTGACACTGCATGACCCAAAGCATTTCACTGACAGTATTTCAAGCACAGGGAAAATCACTGAAAAGTGATAAAAGGAACATAAAGGAAAAAGCTCTAATTCAGCTGGGACAAGATGTTATGCCATCACCAGCAACACTGCATTCTAATATCAAACGATGAATTCTCTTATTTCAGAATCAAAAGCCTTGGACACAGAGGTACTGAGCTAGCACTGAGAACTTAGAAAAAAAACAAGCAGGTTTGTTCCTTTTAACAGGAGCTCTCTAAGTTTGTGATCCTGGTGCCACCATAATTAAATCTCCAGTGCCCTAGAGTCCTGATCTGGCCAAAAATATTACAGGTTACTCAAGCTGTGCACACTGTAGTTGGGGCTTCTGTCCCCACGGAAGGCAGAAATTCCCTAAATAGGTTGGCTTCTATAGAAAGAATAGCTTCAGGTCTCTGTGACTGCAGATCTGTGGCTAAAGCAGACGTCATGTGAGTAAGATCCTCATTTCCCTCTCCACATAGTGATCGAGTCTTGGTGTCTTCAAACTCTCCTTCCATAACCGTGAAGCCCGCAGGAATTAATCGAACTCTACACTATAGAAATATTTCTGCATATCTGTGAGTGAGGCACTATTGTCTGCTTTTGATAAACATTACCTGAGAGTAGAGCCTGAGGTTCATAGAGGATCTTCATTTGTGTGGTGTTCATGGCCCCTGTTCTTCCCTGGCTGACCTTTGGATTGGAATTGTCATTCAGGTAACATCTCTGGACTACAGGCCTTCAAAAATTCTTCTCTAACATTTATGCAGGGCATCAGGAGTTTCCTAATCTCATTTCCAAGTGTTCAGTCAGAGCTAGCAATAAGGCTAGCTCAGTAAGGTGATAGAATGAAATGCCTAACAGAGCATTCTGTCTCACCACAAAAGGAAAGTCTAGATATTAGCCTTTAGATAGATGTTAGTTTCCACAGCTATAAGGCTCAAGAAGCCAATGACATTTTCATGAACTAGCAAACCAAGTAGCTACTTTCAGCACAATTCAGGCCTACAGTTACATGGTATGTATCTCTCACATCAGCATTCACAGGATAGTGAATGTATATTATATGTCCAGCTCCTAGAATGGAACAAAAAAAAAGTGTTAGCCTTAAGGAAACTTGCCTGCATGTCAGCACTACATTTGGCTCCCAAGGATTCCCAGTTAGTTAACAAGATCAGCAAAAGACGATGGAAATATGGAAGTAAACAAAAAAAGACCTTCTCTTATTGACCGCACAACTGAAATCAAAGATCTTAAAGGTGGGGCTCATGGACATCTTTTGAGTATAATATTTACACAGCACACTATCATAATGGTTACATTCTCCCTCTCCATTTCTTGTAATGCAAATTTATAAGATTGCAACTAATATTTATTCCACTACAGATTTTATGCTCTTCCATCAGACAAACATTGTTTTTTCAATAAGTCAAATGTAATAATTATGAGATAATACTTAGGATGAACTAATGTTACCAAAGTTCTTTGTGGATGAAAAGTTCTAAGTACACCCCTGTGAGGTAAGTATTATTGCTGTCTCCATTTTACAGATGGGAAAACTGAGGTAGTAATGTCCATTAAATTGCCCAAGCACACAGGCAGAATCAGAGTCAGTATTAGAATGCAGAAAATTCTTCTGGCAATCCTGAGGACCTACGGTATCCCAGAAAAGTCTAGGGTGGGCAGCCTCATTCCACTCCACTGCTGCATTGCTGTGATAGGTAAACTCTATACACAATCCATCCAGTACTTTGAGATCCTTCAGAATTAAAAGATGTTTTAGTAATATACAATATCACTAATAAGATGGATTGCTTAGTCTATGTTGTTAGAACCAAGAGCTAAAAATAAGAGCTGGTCAGGCTTTTAGATTCATTTCTATTCTATATAGGCTCTTATACCACATTCATCACTCTAGTAACTGGATACCTGGCTGATATCCACCCATTTCTCAGAGGTTGTGGACTCACAGTGTTTACTGAAAGAAATGTGATTCAGTATCAGTTTTATAAAGTTTATTAAACCTTATGCTGTCTTAATTTTATTTTTTTTGTTTAATATCACCAAAACTAAGTTCCTGTTAATACTAAAGTAAGACTAACCCAATATGACTATCAAATGAAGATCAACAAGTTAGGGTCAACACTGGATTGCAATTAAATCACCAGATAATTTAAATAATCAAACTAATATTAAAAAATGAATCAATCCTTATAAATTCCAAAGAGAATTCTAAGAAAGTAGGTGGCTGGCTGGATATAAATGCCAACTACAGAATGTTACCAAAGTCAGTCAAACCTATAAATTGGAACAGGTTAAATGTCTTATTATTGAAACCAAATTATTATTTGTTTGAACCACAACCTCAGAGTCAATTATAAAGCTTCCTTACTAGAATTCTATTCTTGTGTAGTGGCTAACGCTTGTCCTCTTTCCCCACCCCCTCAATCCCAACTCCTATTGCTTCAATAATAATCAACTGGTGGTTGGTGACTCTGTTCTGAGGGGGACGAAGGCACCCATCTGTTGGTCTGACATGGTACCCTAGGAGGTATGCTGCCTGGCAAGGGCCCGTCTCTGAGACGTTACGGCAGGGTTACTGAGGATCATATGGCCCTCTGACTACTACCCCATGCTACTCATCCATGTGGGCACTAATGATGCTGCAAGGTATGACCTTCAGCGGATCAGAAGTGACTACAGGGTGAAGGAGTTGGGGGTGCAGGTAGTGTTCTCTTTGATCTTTCCAGTCAAGGGTAGGGGCCCAGATAGAGACAGGTGCATCCTGGAGGTGAATGCCTAGCTGCGAGGATGATGTTGCCAGGAGGGCTTTGGATTCCTTGACCACAGGATGCTGTTCTGGGAAGAAGGACTGCTAAGCAGAGATGGGGTCCACCTATCAAGAAAGGGGAAGAGCATATTTGGATACAGACTGGCTAACCTAGTGAGCAGGGCTTTAAACTAGGATCAACAGGGGCAGGTGTTGTAAGTACACAGGTAAGTAAAAAACATGGAAATCAGGGAGAAGGGTCAGAATCTGGTGGAGAATGGGCTATTATAGCAAGGATAAGGAAGAGACAAAAAAAAAACATATGCAGGAAATCAAATCAGTATCTTAGATGTCTCCACACTAACGTGAGAAGTATGGGGAATAAGCAGGAAGAACTTAAAATGCTATTTAATAAACACAACTATGATATAGTTGGCATCACAGAGACTTGGTGGGATAATATGCATGACTGGAATATTGGTATAGAAGGACAGGCTCAGGAAGGACAGGCACGGAAAAAAGACAGGAGGTGTTGCCTTATATATATATATATATACATATATATATATATACATATACATATATATATATAAAAAATATACACTTGGACTGAGGTTGAGATGGAAATAGAAGACAGACTCGTTGAAAGTCTCTGGGTAAGCATAAAAGGGGTAAAAAACAAGGGTGATGTCATGGTAGGGGACTACTGTAGACCACCTAACCAGGAAGAAGAAGAGGTGGATGAGGCTTTTTTTTTTTTTTTTAAAGAACTAACAAAATCATCCAAAGCACAGGACTTGAAGGTGATGGGGGACTTCAACTATCCAGACATCTATTGGGAAAATAACATGGCAGAACACAGATTATCCAACAAGTTCTTGGACTGTATTGGAGACAATTTTTTATTTCAGAAGGTGGAGAAAGCTACTAGGGGATAGGCTGTTTTAGATTTGATTTTGACAAATGAGGAACTGCTTGAGAATTTCAAAGTGGAAGGCAGCTTGGGTGAAAATGATCATGAAATGGTAAAGTTCATGATTCTAAGGAATGGTAGGAGGGAAAACAGTGCAATAAAGATAATAGATTTTAAGAAGGCAGATTTTAGCAAACTAAGGGAGTTGGTAGGTAAGATCCCATGGGAAGCCAGTCTAAGGGGAAAAACAGTTCAAGAGAGTTGGCAAGTTTTTCAAAGACACATTATTAAGGGTACAAGAGCAAACTATCCCACTGCATAGGAAAGATAGGAAGTATGGTAAGAGACCACGCTGGCTTTACCAGGAGATATTCAGTAATCTGAAATTCAAAAAGAAGTCCTACAAAAAGTGGAAACTTGGTCAAATTACAAATTACACAAGTATGTAGGGACAAAATTAGAAAGGTCAAGGAACAAAACAAGAGTAAACTAGCTAGAGACAAAGAGTAACAAGAAAGCATTCTACAAATACATTAGAAACAAGAGGTAGACCAAGGACAGGGTAGACCCATTACTCAATGAGGGGGAAAAACAGTAACCAAAAATGTGGAAATAGCAGAAGTGCTAAATGTCTTTTTTGTTTCAGTTTTCACCAAAATGATTATTAGTGATTGGACATCTAATATAGTGAATGCCAGTGAAAATAAGGTAGGATATGAGGCTAAGATAGGGAAAAAACAAAATAAAAATTACAAGTTCAATGTCTTCAAGTCACCAGGGCCAGATTAAATACATCCTAGAATACTCAAGGTGCTCACTGAGGAGATATGTGAGCCATTAGCAATTATCTTTGAAAAGTCATGGAAGACAAGAGAGATTGCAGAGCATTGACAAAGGGCAAATATAGCACCAATCTGAAAAAAAAGAGAAATAAGGACAACCTGGGGAATTACAGACCAGTATGCTTAACTTCAATATGGGAAAGATAACGGAGCAAATAATTAAGCAATCAGTTTGCAAACACCTAGAAAATAATAAGGTGATAAGTAACAGTCAGCATAGATCTGTCAAGAACAAACCATGTCAAACCAACCTGGTAGCTTTCTTTGACACGGTAACAAGCCTTGTGGATGGGTGGAGGCAGTAGATGTGGTATATCTTGACTTTAATAAGGCTTTTGATACTGTCTCACATGACCTTCTCATAAACAAACTAGGGAAATACAACCGAGATGGGGATAAGGTGGGTGTATAACTGGCTGGAAAACTGTTCCCAGAAAGTAGTTATCAGTGGTTCACAGTCAAGCTGGAAGGGCATATCAAGTGGGGTCCCACAGGGATCGGTCCTGGGTCTGGGTTTGTTCAATATCTTCTTCAATGATTTAGATAATGGTATAGAGAGTACACTTATAAAGTTTGCGGACAATAGCAAGCTGGGAGGTGTTGCAAGTGCTTTGGAGAATAGGATTAACATTCAAAATGATCTGAACAAACTGGAGAAATGGTCTGAAGTAAATAGGATGAAATTCAATAAGGACAAATGCAAAGTATTCCATTTAGGAAGAAACAAGAAGTTGCACACATACAAAATGGGAAATGACTCCCTAGGAAAGAGTAAGGTGGAAAGGGATCTAGGAGTCCTCGTGGATCACAAGCTAAACATGAGTCAACAGTGTAACACTGTTGCAGGAAAAAAAAAAAAAAGCAAACGTATTTCTGAGATGTATTAGCAGGAGTGTTGTAAGCAAGACACAAGAAGTAATTTTTCCCACTCCACTCCGTGCTGATTAGGCCTCATCAGGAGTATTTAGGGTGCCACATTTCAGGAAAGATGTAGATAAACTGGAGAAAGTCTAAAGAAGGGCAACACAAATTATTAAAGGTCTAGAAAACATGACCTTTGAAGGAAGATTGACAAAACTGGGTTTGTGTAGTTTGGAGAAGAGAAGATTGAGAGGGGACATAACAGTGTTCAAATACATAAAAGGTTGTTATAAGGAGGAGGAAGAAAAATTGTTCTCCTTAACCTCTGAAGCTAGGACAAGAAGCAGTGGGCTTAAATTGCAGGAAGGGTGGTTTAGGAAAAATTCCTAGTCATCTGAGTAGTTAAGCACTGGAATAAATTGCCTAGAGAGGTTGTGGAATCTTCATCATTGGAGATTTTTAAGAACAGGTTAGACGAACACCTGTCAGGGATAGTCTAGAATGATAATACCTAGTCCTGCCATAATCATAGAATCATAGAATATTAGAGTTGGAAGGGACCTCAGGAGGTCATCTAGTCCAACCCCCTGCTCAAAGCAGGACTAACCTCAACTATATCATCCCAACCAGGGCTTTGTCAAGCCTCAGCTTAAAAACCTCTAAGGATGGAGATTCCACCACCTCCCTAGGTAACCCATTCCAGTGCTTCACCACCCTCCTAGTAAAAATTTTTTTCCTAATGTCCAACCTAGACCTCCCGCCCTGCAACTTGAGACCGTTGCTCCTTGTTCTGTCATCTGCCACCACCGAGAACAGCCTAGCCCCATCCTCCCTGGAACCCCCTTTCAGATAGTTAAAGGCCGCTATCAAATCCCCCCTCACTCTTCTCTTTTGCAGACTAAACAAGCCCAATTCCTTCAGCCTCTCCTCATAAGTCCTGTGCTCCAGCCCCCTAATCATTTTGGTTGCCCTCCGCTGCACTCTCTCTAACTTGTCCACATCCTTTTTGTAGTGGGGGGCCCAAAACTGGACACAATATTCTAAATGCGGCCTCACCAATGCTGAATAGAGGGGAATAATCACTTCCCGTGACCTGCTGGCAATGCCCCTCCTAATGCAGCCCAATATGCCATTAGCCTTCTTGACAACCAGGGCATACTGCTGACTCATATCCAGCTTTTTATCCACTGTTACCCCCAGGTCCTTTTCTGCAGAGCTGCTGCCCAGCTCGTCGGTCCCCAGTCTATAGCTGTGCATGGGATTCTTCCTTCCTAAGTGGAGGACTCTGCACTTGTCCTTGTTGAACCTCATTAGATTTCTTTTGGCCCAATCCTCCAGTTTGTTTAGGTCACTCTGTATCCTATCCCTACCCTCCAGGGTATCTACCACTCCCCCCAGCTTAGTGTCGTCCGCAAACTTGCTGAGGGTGCAATCTACCCCATCCTCCAGATCATTAATAAAGATGTTGAACAAAACCGGCCCCAGGACCGACCCCTGGGGAACTCCGCTTGTGACCGGTTGCCAGCTAGACATGGAGCCATTGATCACTACTCGTTGAGCCCTATGCTCTAGCCAGTTCTCTATCCATTTTATAGTCCATTCATCCAACCCATACTTCTTTAACTTGCTGATAAGAATACTGTGTGAGACAGTATCAAAAGCTTTGCTAAATTCAAGGTATATCACATCCACCGCCTTCCCTACATCCACAGAGCCAGTCACCTCATCATAGAAAGCAATCAGGTTGGTCAGACATGACTTTCCCTTAGTGAATCCGTGTTGGTTGTTCCTGAGTGCAGGGGACTGGATTAGATGACCTCTCAAGTTCCCTTCTAGTCCCACAGTTCTATGATTCTTTTTTACAACACAATGTACAGCTCCTAGGTGCAATCCTTCCTTCGGCAGGATCTACTTTTCATTTTAAAATTCTAGAAAGGCCAACTTTTAAAAGCATTTATTTTACAGGTCCTGTGAACTATCCCTAATCAGCCATAGTAAAATGGAGGTGCTGTATGTTTATGGGAGAAGATACTGTAAGGACTTTAGTTTAAGTGAGTCTACAATACTGGAGTCTGTATCATCTAAAAGTGGTAGGCAAAACTGACAGAAAAGTGTGTTCAGAGTCTTTTAACAGTAATGGCTAAAGAACATACTGGAGCTGTCTCAAAACAGGGCAGATAATGACTATTCATTATGTAATGACATACTCCATTCATTTGCAGCTTATTTGTTAGTTTGGGTATTTGGTGAACAGTTAACTGCAGCTCTAAATTAAACCTATGTAGAGGCAGTAAGATTACTGGCAAAGGTGGTCTTCCTTGGCTCCCTGCTGTTTTACAGCCTGAGTGGATTAGTCATTTTCAGTATGCAGGAAAATGCTCATTAGCTGTTAGCTGATTTAAAAAATGTAAGATAAAGACTGCCACCTAGTGTGCACTGACACATCCCACAGATACAACACAAAACAAAAGAACATACAGCTCATGGTGAAAAGATGGGTCAAAATAATGAGTCAGAGGCCAGGAATTCCTATACTGAAATCTGTTTAATGCACTCAGAGACAGCTCTATGGTTCCTGGCCCTGATCAGAGAGACAAATATCTGTCAAGTCTCCTCACAGACCACAATCACTTTCACAATAAAGTAACTAAATATTTGGGGTTGGGGTCAGAGTCACAAAGGTAGTTAGGTGTCTACATCCAACATTTAGGCACCACTGACATTCTCAAAACCCCTGCTCAGATGCCACTTAACCCAGAAGGCACCTAAATTCCCACCAGTGCCTAAATTTCTGCTAATGGCCATGCATGAATCCATTTAAAGTCCTGATGCTAATGAGTTTCTTGAAGTGACCTGCCTCAAGTGCAGCCAAAGCCGTGAGGGGATTCTCATAGTTGGCATTCCCCTGGGAATCTCTCCAGCAGCGGCCTGAGCCATTAGGTGTACAATGAGCATGCCTAACCTGCCTAACCTAACCTGCACAAAAGACTGCCAGGAGTGAGTAATCAACAAGATTACAGCTAAATTAATAAAACTACACTACATGGCAGGGCTTAATAAACTAACTAAATAAAAAAGCGGCACATAGAACGTAACAAATTACCTGCTAGAGATACGACAAATTCATCCTTGATGTAACCGCACCGATCAGGGCAAGAGAAATGTGTGAGAGAAAAATAAGTTTCCTTGCCACATTTTCTTTTCAGAGGCAAAGAAATGTTGCCACATTCACACTACCACCATTTGGACTGTATAGCACCATCGGAACATATCTTGTGGTGTCCTGCCTAGATTTAGCAGTTCCATGGGCGAAACTTCATAGGCATCCTATACACAATGGACAGACCTACGATTTTAACCCTGTTGTATCAAAGTGATTGATAGCCTGACTTAGGTTTGATTTAAAAAACCTTTCCAGTTATGTGCTATAAATGTTTAAGATGCCTCAGACTAAAAAGATAGATTTATTATGACAGCAGGAAAGTGGAAACTGCCATCAGTTGCTACACTCCACTGTCAAGCAGTCTCTTCGGCAATGGATGAATGAATGACAGACAGCCATACTATTGTGGAAAGCCACAGAGAGATGACTTCTGCATTTAGCTCCAGCGCTCAAATAAAGTCAGTCACCAATTTCAGCCAGGAGCCTTGTTTGGAGAGCAAGCATTTCGATCCCCGACAGCTGGGCTGCCTCGCACAAAACACGTAGCAACGCCCTCCCCCCAAAGATTCTCACAAAAAGAATTGCCCTATTTCTATTACAGCTTGGGCTGCGGAAAGCAGCCGCGGCACGGAGCTGTCTGTGAGGCCACAGCACCCAACGGGTCGCACTTGCAAAGGTTTCTCCACAAGCATAAGACCTAGAAACCTTTCATTTGGCGCCTATCTGGTGCAGAAATCGACGCGTTCAGCCCGCACAGCACAGCTCCTTCATCTGCCCTCAGCGAATGGGCTTACCGCCAAGCGGGGCTCGGCCAGCTCTCTCCGAGAGGCCGGCGGGCTGCGGGTAGCGGGGAAGGGGCTGACCTGGCTGCGGGCAGTCGCTAGAGGCGCTGCGACCCCAAAGGGCCAAGCCAAGCAACCCCGGAGCGAGACCCGCCCGTGCGGCTTCTATAGCCCAGGCAGAACCCGCTAGCTGCCTTCCCCCCCACATCACCCTGCAGCACAACGGGCCTCACGTGACGGTCTCTATGACGTCATCCAGACCCTTTCAGTTACCTTTATGACACTCCCTCTCCCGAACATTTTCTTACACGCGCACAGCTCTCTTCCCGCAAGTACTCGGTTCGGACGGCTGCGATATTCCTTGGTCATGTGACACGGCTCTACGGCATAGTAAACGGGGAGTGTCTCCCGTGTCACGTGACCCAGCAGCTTAGCCTCCGTTCTCGCCGTGCCTCCGGGAGGGTGTGCGCGTGCGCAGTAAACAGCTGTCATCCGCGCACGGAAGAAGCCCAAAAAGCAAAGCAAAGCAGAGAGCGAACGAGGGGAGCGTGGGCCGCTCCTCCTTCCCCTGCGGCACCATTCCCCTCCCCTCCGCCAGGTACCGTACGGGCAGCCGGTCCGGGGAGCAGAGGCTGGGGCTGGGTCTGGGTCTGGGGTTGCGGCTGGGGGAGCAGGGCAGGCCCCTCACGGGAGCAAGCAGGGGCCGGAGCCCGCTGGGGGAGCGCGGTGGCGCAGGGGTTGCCTGCTTTGGGGGAGGATGGGAGGCGGGGGCACGCAGCACTCACGGAGGTGGGGAGGGATGCGTCTACCAGAGCAGGGGCGTGGGTGAGAATAATGGGGCTGGTGTGTGGGAATGTGTGGGGCTGGGGATGGGGCTGGAGCTGGAGCCGCATAATTTGTGCCAGGGCTGAGCCGGGCACCTGAGGCTTGACGCATCACTTATGAAAGTAAAAAAATTGCTTGAGCCCGGGCGCATCTTTTGTTACTCATTAAAGTGAGCGGAGCCAGGTGGGTGTATATGTGTGATACGGGGGTATGTGTGTGAGACTGGGGATGAATGACTGTGGTTGGCGGGTGGGTGACCGCTGGTGCCAGGTGTGTGTGTGTGACCCGGGGTTAGGTCTGTGGAGAAGCAGGGGCGAGTGGGGAGAAGGGCACAGCCTGTGTGACAGTGTGTGGGGAAGGAGCGGTGGTGGCTTCTTGTGAGCAGCCCGGCCTCTCGGAGGGGAGGGCACCTGTGCGTATGTGTGTGTGTGTGGGTGCCAGCTCCCTATGCCCTGTTCACTGTCCACATGCTAAACGTGCACCAGGTGTGGGGCTGTGCTTTCTTAACAGGAGGGTGTAGGGGGATCACACAGGAAACCAGCCTGCTTGTCCCAGTTGTTACTGTGGCTGCTGCCCTTGTACACGCTGCTGGGCTGGGTGCATCTGTTAGTTCAGCAGCTAAATAGAGCTAGGGCAAATGTTGGGTTGGTTGTTTTTGTGTTCACAAACGTGGTTTAAAACAAGTGTTTTTAGAACGTTAACATGAAAAACAAAGTCAGACTACACGTGTGACTTGTCAGTGTCTACCTCTTCTTCTGTGATTGTTCTTCAGAGTTGGATATGGTGTGGGCATGTTAACCTTACCTAGTTGTTGGGAAAAAATGCTATTTAAAAAAAAAAAGTAGTGAAATGCAATCAGCAGGTGTATCACTTTGGTCCCAATTCTGCAATGAGCTCAGCATGAGTTGGCCAGGTCAGTGGTGCTCCATGTGAACACAGATGTCTGTCCAAATAATACTAATTCCTAGCTCTTAGACAGTGGTTTTCATCCATAGATCTGAAAACCCTTTACAAAGGAAGGGATTGTTATTCCTGTTTTGAAGATGGGGAAACTGATTCACAGAGAGGCAAAATGACTTGCCCCAGGTCATCCAGCAGGCCAGTAGCTGAGCCAGGAATAGAATCTGGCTCTCCTTGATAATTAATTACTCTGTCCATTGGGCCATACAGAATCCATTACAAGATTGGAATCTTCATGAACTGTTTTTGAATGTTTTGTGGGTTTTATTCAGCTTGCTAAATGAAACTAGTAGATGTCAGAAAAAATAATCAATTAGTTTAATACATGGTATTAGATTGAGAGGGTGCTGTTTTAATTATGAAACTTTTTAAAAAGTCATTTAATTTCACAGATTCTTCAAACTGGATGTATGGATTAGAATACAGTTTTCTGACTGTTCTATTCTCTCGTTCATATTCTCTGGATTTTTTGTTTTCAAATGGTGCATTTGTCCTTGCAATTTCTGTAAACTATAGGTGTAGTGGTACAACATATTCATTTCTTCTTGTAGTTGATATTTCAGAGAAGGTTAACCAGTACGTTAGACCATAGTGACAACTATGTAAATACTAAGCTAAGTGGTTGATAGGGGATCATAGTTCAGAGATAGGGTTCCTATTGTCATTGTCAAAAAAGATCATAACTCCTAACGGAATATAGTAAGGGATTTTCTGTGTAATAACTAGAAATAAAATGTCTAATGTATTCTGAATTAATTATTGTTTTAGGCCCAAATCCTACAACTGGCTCTGTGTGGGTACAGGGATTCACTTATGCAGAGTGAGTTACAGGATTGGGACCTTAAATTCTACATTATCAGTCTACTTGAAAGTCAGAAAATAAAGGTAAAATCCTGTTATCCTCACTCATTTAAGTAATTTTATTAGGTTCATTTGGATTATTCACGAGTGAAATGAGTGGGATTTGACCCTAAATCAGTAAAAACATCATTGGCTTCAAGGTGTGGTTAAAATTAGCATTTTTTACTTTGAACATTTCTGCTAGGTTGTAATGCATTTGAATAAAGAGAACTAAATTGATGTTCTTGTTCCTCTATGTAAAGCACTTTCCACTGTTTGATTTTCAGTGTTTATATTAGTTCAGGACTGAAGGATCCACCTTTGACGTTCTTAAATAAGTAGATTTAAATTTATAATTTCTGTCCCTAATTTAAAAAAAAAATTTCTTCCATTATCACTGCTATCAGGTAGCTAACATAACTAGCATTTGTAAACTGATATATTTTATGGAAAGCAAAGGGGTTTGTAGTGATAGATTAGTGGCCTGATTTAAGAAAAGGAAAAAGAAATAAATAAAAGGGAGAAACAAAATACCACAGTGACATTTTTCTTGGATGCATGTTTTACTAAGATATTGAGTATGATGATATACATATTTGTCAATTTTTTTTCCCTATTCATGTCTATACTTTGGTAACCAGCAAATGGTTTTACTGCAACAACGCAAACCCCAAACATAGATAAAGAAAAATGTGATTTGCATAGGTTGTTTTCCCTTGTTTGAAATCGAGGTAGACTGAAGCAGTGCAATTCATGGCTTCCTTTGTTTCCACTTGAATTTGTGCTGGTATAGCTATATCAGTCAGTTGCTGGCCACTGGTGGCTGAACTGTGGCTAATCCCAGGTTACGAAAGCTATGCTACATAACTGGGATCTGCTTTTTTGCATGTCTCCCAGGAAATAATTTTTACTTAAATAATAAAGAATGTCAGTGATGAAACTATAATTGGGTAAGATTTAGCATAAATTGTACTTAATGTGGAAACATTCAGCCAGTACTAATTGGTGGTGGTAAAATATGAAATTCTAAGATTTGGTCTTCTAATCTCAAATTGCAACGTGTAAATATTAAAAGAAGAAAATGAAGTGTAGTGAATATAGTTTTTTGTCTTGCATCTCTGTTTAGTACAGTATTTTGTCATTAAGGGTCTGAATTTTAAACAAGTCATTGGAACATAAGAAAGGCCATACTGGGTCAGACCAGTGGTCTGTCTAGCCCTGTATCCTGTGTTCCAACAGTGGCCTATGCCTGGTGCTTTGGAGGAAATGAATAGAACAGATAATCATCAAGTGATCCACCATATCGGCCATTCCCAGCTTCTGGTAAACTGTAATCCCTGCCTGTCCTGGCTAATAGCCATTGATGGGCCTATCCTCCATGAATTTATCTAGTTCTTTTTTGAACCCTGTTATAGTCTTGGCTGTCACAACATTCTGTGGCAAGGAGTTTCACAGATTCACTGTGCATTCTGTGAAGAAATACTTCCTTGTGTTCATTTTAAACCTGCTGCCTATTAATTTAATTTGGTGACCCCTAGTATTTGTGTTATGAGAAGGATTAAATAACACTTCCTTATCTACTTTCTCCACACCAGTCATGATTTTATAGACTTCTATCATATCCCCCTTTAGTGGTCTTTTTAAATCTCTCCTCATATATATATTTTCCATGCTTCTAATCATTTTAGTTGCCAATTCCAATATATCTTGTCTGAGATGGGGTGACCAGATCTGCATGCAGTATTCAAGATGTGGGCGTACCATGGATTTATAAAAAGGCAATATGATATTTTTCTGTCTTCTTATTTATCCCTTTCCTAATCATTCCCAACATTCTGTTAGCTTTTTTGACTGCCGCTTCACATCGAGTGGATGTTTTCAGAGAACTATCTACAGTGACTCCAAGATCTCTTTCTTGAGTGGAAGCAGCTAATTTAGACCCCATCATTTTATATGTATAGTTGGGATTATGTTTTCCAATGTGCATTACTTTGCATTTATGAACATTAAATTTCATCTGCCATTTTGTTGCCCAGTCACCAAGGTTTGTAAGATCCCTTTGTGACCCTTTGCAGTCTGCTTTGGACTTAATTATCTTGAGTAGTTTTGTATCATCTGTAAATATTGCCACCTCACTGTTACCCCTTTTTCCAGATTATTTGTAAATATTTTGGTCTGTACTGGTCCCAGTACAGACACCTGAAGGAACCCTGCTATTTAACCTTCTCCATTCTGAAAACTGACCATTTATTCCTACCCATTGTTTCTTATCTTTTAACCAGTTATTGATCCAGGAGAGGACCTTCCCTCTTCTCCCATGACTGTTTACTTGGCTTAATAGCCTTTGGTAAGGGATCTTGTCAAAGGCTTTCTGAAAATTTAAGTACACTATATCCACTGGATCACCTCTGCTTGTTGACCTCCTCAAAAAATTCTAGTAGACTGGTGAGGCATAATTTCCCTTTACAAAAACCATGTTGACTTTTCCCCAACAAATCGTATTCATCTATATGCCTGATAATTCTGTTCTTTACTATAGTTTCAACCAATTTGCCTGGTACTGAAGTTAGGCTTGCCGGCCTGTAATTGCCGGGATCACCTCTGGAGCCTCTTTTAAAAATTGGTGTCACATTAGCTATCCTTCAGACATCTGGTACAGAAGCTGATTTAAATTATAGGTTACATCCCATAGTTAGTAGTTCTGCAATTTCACATGTGAGTTCCTTCAGAACTCTTGGGTGGATACCATCTGGTCCTGGTGACATATTACTGTTTAACTTATCAGTTTGTCCCAAAACCTTCTCTAATGACACCTCAATCTGGGAGAGTTCCTCAGATTTTTCACTTTAAAAGAGTGGTTCAGGTTTGGGAATCTTCCTCACATCCTCAGCTATAAAGACTGAAGCAAAGAATTAATTTAGATTTCTGCAATAGCCTTATCTTTCTTGAGTGCTTCTTTAGCATCTTGATCATCCAGTAGCCCCACTGGTTGTTTAGCAAGCTTCCTGCTTCTGATGTACTTAAAATATTTTTTGCTGTTACTTTTTGAGTCTTTGGCTAGCTGTTCTTCAAATTATTTTTTGGCCTCCCTAATTACATTTTTACACTTGACTTTCTATTTTCCTCAGTAGGATTTAACTTCCACTTTTTAAAGAATGCCTTTTCACCTCTAACTGCCTCTTTTACTTCATTGTTTAGCCATGGTGACACTTTTTTGGTCCTCTTACTATGTTTTTTAATTTGGGGTATACATTTAAATTGAGCCTCTATTATGGTGTCTTTAAGACGTTTCCATGCGGCTAGCAAAGCTAACACTTTTGGCACTGTACCTTTTAATTTCTGTTTAACTAACTTCCTCATTTTTGTGTACTTCCCCTTTCTGAAATTAAATGCTACGGTTGCAGGCTGCTTTTCCATCTGGCACATAGATGTTAAATTTTATTATGTTAGGATCACTATTACCAAGCAGTTCAGGTATATTCACCTCTTGAACCAGATCCTGTGCTACACTTAGGACTAAATCAAGAACTGCTTCTCCTCTTGTGGGTTCCAGGAGTAGCTGCTCCAAGAAGCAGTCATTTAAGGTGTCAGCATCCTGTCTTGAGGTGACATGTACCCAGTCAATATGGGGATAGTTAAAATCTCCCATTAGTGAGACTATAAAAATAAAAAACTCAGTAATCTGCCTGAGCATTTCATAGTCACTCTTGCTATCCTGGTAGTATCTCCCTCCTGCTATATTCTTATTATTCAAGCGTGGAATTACTATCCACAGAGATTGTATGGAACAATTTGATTCATTTAAAGTTTTTATTTCATTTGACTCCATGCTTTCTTTCAATATAGTTCCACTCCCCCACTAGTATGACCTGTTCTGTCTTTCTGATATGTTTTGTATCCTGGTATTACTGTGTTCCATTGATTATCCCCATTCCACCAAGTTTCTGTGATGCCTGTTAGATCAATATCCTCATTTAAAACGAGGCACTCAAGTTCACGCATCTTAGTATTTAGACTTCTAGCATTTGTATATAATTACTTAAAAATCGTCACTTTTTAGCTCTCTGCCATTATGTGATATAATTGAATGGTATTCTTTTTTCATTTGACTGTTTCTCAGCAGATCCTATCGTATTTTATCCTCTTCTACCCTCTCTTCCTACTAGGACATAGAGAATCTCCATTAATAGATCCTTCCCCAAGGGATGTCTCTGTTTAAACCACATTCTCTTCCACACCTGTTAGCTTTTCTTCAGCCCTTTGTTTAAAAACTGCTCTATGATCTTTATAATTTTATGTGCCAGCAATCTGGTTCCATTTTGGATTATGTGGAGCCCATCCTTCCTGTATAGGCTCCCTCTTTCCCAGAAGGTTCCCCAGTTCCTAATAAATCTAAACCTCTCCTTCCTACACCATCATCTGATCCATGCATTGAGACCCTGCAGTTCTGCCTATCTAACTGGCTCTGTGTGTGGCACTGGAAGCATTTCAGAGAATGCTACCATGGAGATCCTGGACTTCAATCTGTTACCTTGCAGCCTGAATTGGGCCTCCAGGACCTCTCTCCTATCCTTCCCTGTGTCATTGGTACCTACATATACGATGGCCATCGGCTGGCTCCTCCCCCAACACAACACATAAGTCTGTCTAGATGACTCAAGAGACTTAGGTGGGGAGTTGTGTGCCAAACTTAAATGCACAGTTACCACAGTTATGCATTCCAGTAAATTACACAGGCAAATGCTAATTATGATGTTAGATTATTTAAAATGTGGCCTTTTTCAATTGGGGCAGCTGCTTAATTATATTGTTTCATGCTTTTTAATGACTTAATGTGAAATGAAAGATTTCAAAATTATCTTCTATTGGGATTTGACTATACTTCCTGAATCTGATGGTGAACAGAGCTTGGTTTTAGCTACATGAGGTGGCTAGCTATATTCAAATATGATTTAAATGAAAATGATGTTTGAAAACTGTTTTCAGATTTGGCTCATTTATAAGTATATATAGAACTTTAAAATAGTTAACATTTTTTATTATTGTTTTCTTGCTATTTAATTAAAATATTTGAAATTCCTCTGAGTGATTATAGCAAACAGGAATTGTTCTTGGGACAGCCATAACACTTTTCCAAAACAAAAATGTAAATAGTGTAACTGTGAGGAACTTATTGCTTTTTGGTATTTGTATATTCATTTCATGTCTACAACAAAACAGTAAACAAGTGATAGAAAATAACTGTTTACCAAGCTGTTCCATTTAAAAAAAAATGCTTCCTGCTCCCCTTCCCTCCCTTAGGTGCATATAATAGTTGAGAAATTAGTAAACTTGAATACAGGAACAACAACAAGAATTTAGTTAGTTATTCTTGCAGATTTCAACCACTTAAAAAAGAGATTTTATAAAGAGTTGCAGACTGATGGGTCTAAAGTGCACTATAAAACTATGCTGCTTTTTTGGAGCAGCAAATTATTAAGGAGCTCTTAGATGGTATTGCATTTAGTAGTACTATCAGAGGTTAATATTTTAATCCAGGCCTTATTCATTGGTTAAAAGATGTGTAATTATAAATGTTGAATAAAGTCCTGATACTGCCTGTTTAAATGCTTAATTTTATACAGACGATTACCCCTATTACTTCAAAGGAACTTCTCGTGTACTTAAAGATAAGGGCCTGGATAAGCCTTTGCAGGACTGGAGTCTAACTTTTGGGTGAAATTAAACGTTCTCAGGTTAAAATAATATTTAAAGAAATTTTTCCTATTACTAATTTAAAGTGTTAATATATGAGAGTTTTAAAACTACTTATGCAGTTTGTTTTAAGCTGAACAATACAAAATGTAGAAAGTGAAAGTAACTCTATCTGTAGTTCTGATCAGTTTCACATTCTGGTTCTCAAATCTTGGTAGAATACTACAATGGCAAACATTAGACAGGATGGCCTAAAGAAAAGAAAAAAAAAAAAATTTCTGCCAGTAAAGGGTGAATTCCTATCTCTGTTAATATCGATGGCTTAACACCCCTCAACATCATTGAGGGCAGGATTTCATCCAAGGTTTTTTGTAAATCTTGTTTTGTATCAAACCTTAAGTATTGAGCATCCAACTTGATAGTGTTCCTTTTAAAAGGATCTAGATAATTTATTGTAAAGGCACCTGCAGAGAAGGCAAATAAAATGACTGACACTGGTGGGGGGCAGGGGGTGAGGTTCAGTTAATTTTCACCATTTATTTGGTGTGTTTTTTGTGAGTTTAATAAGTTGGAACCTGACAAATTGTTTATACTGGTGCAGTGGTTAAGAAAAAGGACATTTAATTTTAAAAACTAAGAGGAATTACAAATTGGGAAGAAATATAGGGAATAAAACAATAGAAATTAAAATAAGTTTAAGGAATAGGTGGACATTTTATCAAGGGTAGTGGTTTATGACAAATCCTAAGAGATTTCCTTTTCAACAATTCCTTTATTGTTTTCTGTAATTACAAACCTGCTAATACCCATTATTAAGTTTGATTAATGTTTTCCCTTGTTACTCTGTTTTCAGTTTCTTGTAACTTTGACAAACTTTAACCTTTTGGACTGAAACTTTCCAGCTTGGTCTGTAGCCTCAGGATGATTTTTTTTTTTTTTTTTTAATGTTTAATCAAAAGCGATGTTACCACTTTTGAGAGTAGGTCAGTGAAAAACAGGTAACAATTTTTAAAATAATCTTTTTTTAAAAACAGGCGTATTGATTCAGGGATTTTGAGTATGGATATGAAATTTTGGCAAGGGGACACTTCTGACTGATTTTGAGTATGGATATGAAATTTTGGCAAGGGGAATCTCTCTGACTGAGCTACCCAGAATTACAGCATATTTCATCAACAAAAATATAGCAATATCTCACAATTTTAAATGCAGTGATGTTACACTCATTTCATCAGGACAATAATATTCAACAGATTATGAGTTTTCAAATGATACTTCACAAGGCATACTTTATGCACAATATATCATAACCATATAAAAGTGGTGAACATTGAGTACAGGGTGTCACAGTGAGGTACCAAAATGTGTGGTTACTTGTAAGTTTTAGCCTAATCTCCTGGGCCTCAGCTCCTCATTTGTAAAATGTGGTATATATTCTCTAAAGAAGTATTATGAAGATAAATTTATGAATGTTTGTGAGGCACTCCATTTGTAGTATTGTGATGAGTGTAATAGAAAAGCTCATTAAGACATTCTTGAAAAAAATCCTTATTCAGTGAAAGGTTTAGTTGGTGTGCAGTAAATAAGACATGTCACTCTTTGAATGAAGAGGTCAAAAAGTAATATTGAGCAGCTGCCTCATTCACTGAGCACGGTCCATCCTGTGTGATGAGTGAATTATGGGTCCAGACAGGAGGAAAAACATGATGTAATTATATAAAGAAAGACTGTATCATAATGCATATTCACAAAAAGGCATAATTAAAATTGTGCATGCCACCTGGATTCTGGCCTTTCCTATCTTTTGACTGCTTCACTCTGTAACCTTAAGAAGTTTTTTTGCGTGGAATTAATATTTATTTTGTTTTTTCCTTTTGGTGGGGCTTGAAAAATCCATTCACAATTGGTGAGTTGGCACCTTTTTCCTTAATGATGTGTGAGGAGTAGGATGTTTGATAGCACTTAAAAATTTTATCAGGTACCTACTAACTACAGGTAGATACAAAAGAGGAGGTGTACATGTATATGGAGTGTCTTTTCATCAGTGTTGCTCAGGGAAGTGCCCTGGTGAGAAGGCTGGTTTCTGCCTCTCCCACCTGCTGGAAAAGGGAGGGTGCTGGAATTTTTATTTGATGGCTGTCCTTTCAGTCTGCCTGGGAGAACCATCATTTAAGTGCATTAGCAGAAATAAGACAACAGTAATCAGCAAGAGCAAAACTTTATCAGCATAAATTCAAGACAAACATAATCTGGGGTTCACTCATCTGGATCTAGAACCCTGCCTTCTTATAGGCACTCTTCTCCACCTGGCTGACAAACAGCCATCCTTATAGCTCCTAATCAAATCATGTGCATAAGGGGAGAAGAAAGAAAAGCCAGAGATAATGACTTTTTGCTTACTGAGAACTAGGTGTTGCCTCTGCATCTTGTCACAGCTTCTGATAAATTTCTCACTCTACCCCCAACTCTATCTGCTAGAAGATGTTTGTGTTTCTTTTCCCTTCTCCTTGCAGATACAAAGGGGATTGTTAAGGACAATTACTGCTAATCTACCACAGAACCTCATGTACGAGGTGTGGTGCTTCCCATGAAAATGTTCAAGATCTTGCCTCTGCTGCTGTTAGTAGTATTTCCAAGCAGCAGTGTTAAATCCTCAAGGTTCTTGATAGTTTCATTTCAGCCCACAAAATTCTGAATATGTAGCTGTCAAGTTTTGTCCAAATTATTTAACGAGATAATTTGCATATTTGCAAATATCTTGCATATAACTTAAGCTAATAGTCAATATACTCTGCTTTAAGCAGTGATGGGAATAGGATATGGAGCTGCACAAAACTTGGCATATGTAGGTGGGCATCTGCTGGAGGATGTTTGGTGGTGCTGGCTAGATAGGTGGCTACTAGAGGCGTCTAGAATGTTTGGGTGCTTGTAGGTGGAGTATTTCAAATGGGAAGCTATATTATATGTGGAAGGCAGTGGGGGGATGGGTAATAGGTGGCTGCTGGAAGTCCCTGGGGCTATGTATGAGTATACCTAGGGGATTGGTGATGGAAATGCTTGGTGCAGCTAACCAGGTGTACAGGGTGCCAGTATTGGGCTCCTCACTCATTGCTGCTGATGCCACATTCTCCTTCCATCCACTACACCCTGCCTGTGAGGAGAAGCCTGTTTTCTTACTCAGCAGGTGCTACTCTGACCTCAAGAACACAGAAGGTGCAACTCCAGGCAAATGCGAATTCTCACCTGAGATGCAGGAATATGTGACAGTGCTGCTGAGATATGGGACACATGGCACCCAGTGAAACTGACTAGTTAATTTTTCTTTTTTGTTCAGCAAAGCTCTGAGTTTCAGCAGAGAGACTGAACTATCTATCTGCAGACACAGGAATATAGCCCTGTATCATTCACATGAGGAAAGCTAGCTTAATTTTTAAAATGAAAGCTAACATTCTGCAAAAAATAATGGTTTAGACTCTCAATCACCAGGAGAAGAGATCCATTTGCAAGTGATGAGTGGATTTTTCAAGATTGGGCTGAAGACATCAGCTTCAGAAGAGTTTCAGTTTACATTTAAAAATAACAAAATTTCTAGCCGTTTTGATTAAATGTAGTCTTTCTATTCTGCAGGCACAGAGCTTCAAGTGTTGAACCACTAGCAAAGTGAAACTGAATAGTTCTGTCATCTTTCACTGCCGCTCTTTCAGAAGCCTGCAGTCAGCATTGAGACTGACAAGAATTTGGTCAGTTTGACTTCACAGCTGCTTGGGTAAGGCCACATCAACAGAGGAGGCACACATTAGAAGCTATTCACAGGGGAGAAGACTCCAAGCTCCCCTGAGGTACTGGGGGAGAAGTTAGAATAGTGGACCACCTGCCAGGATCTAGTGGTTTTGGGAAGTAGTGGAGTGGGGAGAGAGAAGTCTTTTTCTTTTCCAGCAGTCAGATGCAGAATTGGTGTTGGGAACATTGGGGCATAAATGTTCATACTTATCAAACCCTCTACTCCTGGAGTCAGAGTTCAATGTGAAAGATGGAGCCTACAGGTAAGGTATAGAGACAGCGCCTGCCATCCTCGCAGTGGTGCCATGGAGACTGCAAGGAAGGTGCAGAGATTTGCTTTCTCAGGGCTTTGGCACTGGACCCCATTGGTGGTCTCCTTAATTTAAGTATCTGCCTCTGCCTAGTAGTTTAGTCTTCTGTCAGTGAGCATCTGGTAAGTTGCAAGTGGTATACTATGATGTTTGTAATGACTTTCCTTCAATGAAGTCCATTCAGCTTTCATAATAAAGGGCAGCCTCTGCTGGTTTTGCCATTTTCTTTCTTTTTTATCTGACAGTTTCCCCACATATTTGGAAAGAAAAAAATTATTATAGTATAAATGGTTCCACAGGAACACAGATGTTTTAATCATAAAAAATTGCATTCAAGGTGTCCTTCTCTATCTATTATTGTAATAGTTTATTCAGGCTGAAGTGTTGCCAATTTCAACTTCTTTCCCAGAGAGCAACTCTTCTGAATTGTTGTTAACTTGGCTGAGGCACAATAAATAGACAGGTAGATACATAAATAAATAAAATAAAAGTGCCCTTGCTTCAGTATTATAGTGCACAAGTCCCCACTTACCCTCCCCATTGTTGTTTCTTACCCTTGGATGTATATGTATACCTCCTATCTGTGATTTCTATTTCATGCATCTGATGAAGTGGGTTGCAGCCCATGAAAGCTTATGCCTGCAGAAATTTGTTAGTCTTTAAAGTGCTACAGGACCCTCGTTGTTTTTGCTGTATACAGACTAACACGGCTACCCCTCTGAAAAAACATGGAAACTTTCAAGGAAAAAAACTTTATTTAAAAAGAGTTGCACTTGAAAGTGTGCATTAGTGGAGTCCAGCTGACACCCAAAACCATTATTACATTTCCTTTAGAAAAATTCTACACCTGTTACATTTTCATCCCAGTAAGATTAATAAATTTCAAGGCTAGAGGGTGCCATTGTGAACATCTAGTCTGACCTCCTGTATAACACAGGCTATAAAACTTTTTTCCAAAATAATTCATTTTGAAATGTGATGGGCTTGGAGCTACTCAGTAGCAAGTTTGAATACTATATGTGTTATGTGTTTGTCTGATTGTTGTAAGAGATGTTTTTGTATGAATGTTCAATAGCGGGCTATTGGAAAAAGAAAGCGGGAAGTCAAAACTGATGACTCAAGATAAGAAGACATCCCTCAAAAAATCCTCCAGGAGGACTAAGAGACCATTCTTGAGCTATTAACTATGAAGGGTCTGCCTTTCAGGCTCCAGCCAAATTACACATCTTGTTTTGGTACAGCTGGGAACCAACAGTTTGAAAGAGCCATAAACAGGTAAAAAGACTTTCTCTGTCCAGAAGAGAGGGAGTTGTTTGGGAGCTGTTCACAGGGAACGGATTTATGCACAGAGACACCTGCTTGGGTGGCTGCAGAAGCTTGAGCTTCCAGGGTGCTGGTAAACCGTTAGGCATGATAGACATGCATGTAGACCTTTAATTATTTTAACAACCTCTATCTCTTATGTTCTGCCTTGTTCCTACTGTTAAGAATAAACAATACTTAGCCTTTTAAGCCAATCTTGTCACTGTACTTACCATTGATAACCATTTCTGAAGGGAAGTACTGTAGATGCTGAACCCAGTTGGATCTGCGGGGTATGCGCAGTGGACCCACAGGGTACTGTAGCCTAGGACTCTTTCTAAGAGTGGGAGGATTGTATGATTCCATTCCAGAAAATGTAAAGGCACAAGGTCTGGTACCTCAAGGAGAGAGTTCAGAGAGACCAGAGAAGGGTCAGAGGTTTATCTAGCCCTGTAACCACGACGAAGTCCACAGGGTCTTTTGTAGTAGTAGCCATAGTGGCCTTGGGCGGAGGTAATGCTGTTCTTTTTTCATGACTCCCATGCCTACGTTGTTTGAATTTGGTTGTAGATTTGTGTCATAGCATCTGTTTGTGGAAAGTCTTTTGTCTTGGTTTTTGTAACATCTAGATGTAAAGAAAGTGTGTATTAGGACATGAAAAAATCCTAAAATCCAAAATGTTGGAATTTATCATGCCTTATGGGAGAAACATACTATAAAGTTGTGATGCTCTTTTTAATTAGTAGTATTGGAGTAAAGGTATTTTGTGGAGAGGAGAGTCATGTCATTAAAGAAGAACACAATTATTTTTTTATATTAGTTTTGCAGGAATACTTTCAGTTTTATTTTTACCCTGTTACTTTAGTACATCAGTCATCTGATATACTAGATTTTTTGAGGGTATGGGAAACTCTCAATACCTCCAGATTATCCAATAAATAAGGCACAATTTGGGAATACTGTAAGTAAAGTTCACATAATTATTGGCCTTATCGAAAAAGATCATGTGCCAAAAGTAAGAAGTGTATCAGAGATGTACAGTCTGGTCACAACAAGGAAACAACATTTCTGAAAAATGTGCGGTTAATGGCAGTATAGTTTGAACATCCATGTTCTTTCACATAGTGCTAACTACATTTTTATAGCAAGTTCCTTATAGCCATCTCCCCACCCACTTGTGGTCATGTGACATCCATGTGGCACATACAGCTATTTCTTACATAGAAAAGTTAATAGTAGCAAAGTATTTAATTTGTCTTTTGATGAACTTTAGCACCTGGAAATAAGGAAAAGAAGACAGCATCTTGTGACTTGCCAGCTTCCCATGTACCACTCGCAGTTGGAAGGCTGACGACACTGAAAGATACTTGAGTTCTGTAGCACTTTAAAGACTAACAATTTTAATTTCAGTAGGCATAAGCTTTCGTGAGCCTCAGCTCACTTCCTCAAATGCAGTTGGTAGAAATGATACAGCAAAATAAGAAATATAGTAATATTTTAGATATTAATAGAGAATATATTTTCTGTGTTTCCTATTTTGCTGTATCATTTCTACCAACTGCATCTGAGGAAGTGAGCTGAGGCTCACGAAAGCTTATGCCTACTGAAATTAAAATTGTTAGTCTTTAAAGTGCTACAGAACTCGAGTTGTTTTTGCTGTATACAGACTGACACGGCTACCCCTCTGGAACTGAAAGATACTGTTGTATTCAACCAGCTTTAATATATTACATCTATTATTTAGTGGTATTTCATATATGTAAGAATAAAACATACAGGAGGATTGCCAGAAAGACTGCCATGTTAATGTCTAATAAATATAATATTTTAAAATAACATACTATTGACACATTATTTTTTTTTTTACTGTTTTTATATTATATCTCAGGGCACAATTCAGACCTCCTTCAGCATGCTACTTGTACTACCAGCATTATGAGACTGGTAGCTCTGGAAATGAAATTTCACGGGTGGGTTTGTTTGTTCTCAGCTAAACTTTTCAGCACTGTTTATGAGGTTGTAGCAGGCACTCACGTTAAAGTTAATGAGTTCCACGTATAAGTGTGCATGAAAAAAAAAAGTCACTGTTAAAGGTAAGGCTATGAAAAAAAGAGATTACTTTAGATGTTTTTCTTTTCTTGCCCATTTCTGAAAATCAGCTGTTTTAAAATGTCTGGTCACACCATTAGTCAAAAGTGTAGAGGAGTAGTATCTATGGCGATGGTGCTCAAACTTTTCCTGTCACACCCCCCCCTTACCAGTCATGGAATCTGTCCATGCCACCCCTCCCTTACTGTACAGTTGGCTTAGCAGAAGAGTTTGGGCTGATGGTGGAGCTGGGGGTAGAACTGGAGAGGGGGAGGAGCTGGGGTTAGAGGCAGAGGTGACCTGGGGGCAGAGAGAGAATGAGGTCAGAGCTGGGCTGGGGACAGACCTGGGCTGAGGGTGGAGCCAGGCGGGTGGCAGAGCGAGGCTGGGAGGTGCTTTCTCCACACCCCCTTGCGGGCTGACCTGGGCCCTGCCATGCACCCTTGAACATTCCTCCACGTCCCCTTATGGGATTCCCCACAGTTTGGGGGACCACTGGTTTTTGAGTTTAATCCTGCTCATGTTGAAATCAATTAACTTTCATGAGTCATTTTGTAAATTGTTTTAAAAAAAAATGTTATTTCTACAATCAAGTTAAGGAAATAAAACCTGGAAATAAAAGTTTGCTGCCTATTCAAATTGCTTCAAACAGCAACTGAGTACTCAAATAGCCTAAAATGTGATTTTTTTTTTTTTAAAGCAATTTTGGATCTGTATGTCTATTTAGTCATGTAGGTGAACCATTAAAGCACTGCACATTCAGATTTTTTTATTAAAATTCCTGACTGAGTCTTTGTGTGTCCAAGTAAGGGTAAATAATTCTAGATCTTAAAATTTTTAGGAATATGCACATTTTTTAATTGACTGTAAGTGACAGCCTTTACATTTCTGCTGGGTGCCAACCCAACCATGATGTTTAAGTTAGAAGAATTGTATATTTTAAAAATAGAATTTTTGAAGATTTAACAAGATCAGATGTATGTGTGGCAGCCAAATACCATAAATATTGACTTCAGAATTCCTAATAAATTCATAAGTTCTGGCTTTTCTGTTTCAAAGTCAGGTGCACAGACTTCATTTGAGCATTTAGTTACTTCCATAAGTAGAAAGATTTTGCAAAAATAAATTGAAGTTGTTTCCATTTTGCAGAGTTTGAAATGGACCCATTTTCCAATTTTTGTCAGAATAGATCATATTGATCAATATTTTTAATCAAAATCATTTTCCTGTTTTTTGGACCAACTTTATTCACAACTCTGTGGCTTTATACGCCTCCCTCTATGCATGGAAAAACTTTCTATTTCCGTCTGCCAGCTCCAATCCCACTTCTCTCCTTCCTACCCCTCCTCTTGCTCCTGAATTAATACTTTCTTAGGCTATGCAGCTGTGCCGCTGCTTCTGGTGAAGACGCTGTCTTGTCTGCTTAATAACTGCTGCCTCTGTGAGAGGTGGTAGCTATGTCAGCAGGAGAAGCTCTCCCGTGCCTGCTGACATAGTGCTTTCCACACCAGCGTTTAGGTCGATATAATTTACATCACTCAGTGGTGTGGATTATTCATACCTTTGAGTGATGTAAATTATATCAGAGTAATCTGTAGTGTAGACATAGCCTTAGTAAACTCCCAGCCATAATTGTTCTGTTATCATATGTGCCCCTCAAACATCACTAGTAGGGAGAAGATGGAAAGAAAAGTATGGGAAAATTTACTAAATAATCTGAGATCTATGTGAACTGAAGTGATGCTTTGCTAAGAGTTATCTTCTTTGTCTTTCATGCCTTCCTTACTTTTATCATCCATTCTGGAATTTACTGCTTTGTGGTGTGTCTAATTTAAATGGTAAAATATTTAGTGCATGGACCCTCCCATTTTATATGTCTTTGTGTGTTAAGTACTGTAGCTGTGATGATGAAATAATCTGAGTCTCATAAACAAAACTGTGTGGTCATTATGGCATTGTTATGTAACCTGTATCTTAATCTTTGCCTGGCAGTATACTAGCTGGTGGCTGTGTGTGCAGCATAACAGCAGTGGCAGGCCAGATTCTCTCCATCTTTGCATGTCTTGCATAGTGCTCTCCCAAATCCAGAAGCCAAACCTAGCTCCATGTACCCACCAAAAGAAAACACCCGCTGATAGCATTTTGGAGGAGTGCTGCCTTCCAGATTTGCATAGGTTAGCAAAATTCTACAGATGTGCTAGTGGAGGCTGGGACAAGAGTAGCAATCAGTTCATTGTACCTGAGGAGAGAGAAAAGAAGTGGATAGACCCTAAAGAAAAAGCAGGGGAGCTTGAAAGTAAGTGAGAAGAGGGAATATTGTGAGAGGTAACCTTATTCTGGAATTCAAGATGATAGATTTTGTGCAACTTCAATTCCAGAATAAGCTTTTCAGTAGTATCAGTGTTGCTAGTTCAACTTAATAGGGCAAATTAGGTGACATTGGTGTCTGGTGCATTATGTGCAGTTTGTTTTAAAATGACCATCAAAATCAATTTCCAAATTAGAGTTTTATTAAATTACACGTTGAAGTCATATTATTCCCTTTTGACTTCTAAAATGCAAAACAAGTTACTGTGGGGGGAAGAGGAAAGCTGTGATTAGCAAAACAAAATTGTTGCACCAGAAGATGCTATTTAATAGCTTGACAGCTTTGAGCGTGTGTGGCAAAGGGACAAAAGGTGATTCTCCTGGCTCCCTTTGTTAGAGAGAAGTCGCAGCTGGCTCACAGTAATTTGGATTTGTGAGATTCAGGTAACTCTGGTTGAATCTGGAGGCCCTTTCTTTCTGTTACGATATAAAAATAAAATGTAACCATAGATTCTTCTCTTGCTCCATTTTGCATAATTGAGTGTATGGTGTGCAATTAAGTGCATACTATGGTACACGTCTATTCTACAATATAGGTAATTACCCTCATTTACCAGGCCAGACCCTGATTTTTGCCAAGAAATGCAGACAGTTATTACTGTTTTCCCCTTCCCTTACTTTTCTTTGGCAGCTTCCCTGCAGTTTGGTATAGGAAGATTTCATCATCTGTTTACTTTGGTAATTAATATATATGTACCAATGTGAAGAAAATCACTTCTAAAAACTCAGTTGTTTGGTCCTGTACACACCAAGCTACTTCTGCACTCTAACAGGATGACTTTAAAAAAAAAAAACAACCAAAACCCACACCCCAACATTCCCACTACCAGCAAAACAGGTGAAATATCATGTTTGCATCTTAGACTATGTAGAAGTTGGTAGCAATCACCTTTAAAAGTTTTCTTCTTGCTTTGGGTGAAGCAATGGATGTTGGAAATGGAATGGAAAGAATGGATGTTTCAAGTGCTGTAGTTTAATATTGACACTAAAATATTCATCATCAGGCTTCAGAGTCAGTATGTTGAGCTGAATGGGTACAACTCATGATTCCTTAAGCTGTTGTTTCAGGCTGTCTGCAGACTCAGGCAAACATTGCTACATTGTTGATGAGTTCCAGAGGGGTAGCCCTGTTAATCTGTTTTTAGCAAAACAATGAGAGTTCTGTATCACCTTAAAGACTAATATATTTATTTGGGCATAAGCTTTCATGGGCAGAAACCCACTTCATCAGACGTTGTGGGTTTGTTAGCCTTTAAAGTGCTACAGGACTCTCGTTGTTTTTGCTGTATACAGACTAACACGGCTACCCCTCTGGAACTTCTGGGTTGACAGTTTCTCTGCTTCCAAAGTGGGCTTGCCTCTTTGAGGATTGGACACTGGTCATTGAGTAGGAAACTGGCCCATAGGAGGAGGGGCTTGGGCTGGAGCCCAGGCTCTGGGGCCCTGCCCCCTTGTGCAATTTATAGGTAGCCTGAGCCCCATGAGCCTGAGTCAGCTGACATGGGCCAGCCATGGATGTTTTATTGCAGTGTAGACATAGCCTATATGTTGCACTGAAGTTACTAGTTATTATATGATGTCTCATAATTAGCCTGGAATGCAGCCATACAGTTTTAATTCCCAGAGCTATTCATAGGAACTCTCTCTGTGCAGATGGAGGTACTCTTAGGTAGCATATGCATTTACACTAGATTTCAGACTATTTGACAAGGTATAGAATGGTGAGTAAGGAGGAAATAGAGTAGAGTAGATATGTATTCTGTAGAGGTAACCTGCAAGTCATGTTAATGAGACAAGTGTACTTTTTTTTAATTGTCTGAAGATGAAGGCCTGAAAATCAAATGGATAAACAGAGATCAAATATCCTGTTTGACCTATTTCCAGTGATGGTTAGCTGCCAATGAGGGCTTATAAATAGCAAATATCCACTATTATGTATATATTACAGTAGTGAGCATGAACACAGATCAGGCCATAAATGCATATCATTTAGCATGGTTGTGTGTAGCTTTTTAAATTAAATTATCTGCACTAGAATACAGGTCATATTTAATTAGTATTTGACACCAAATAGAATTTCTTTTTCCTTTCAGTTACAATAGCTCTGACAAATGAGTTTAATTCCTCCTACTGTTACAAATAGCAGCTGGAGATCAGAAATCAGAATGGTGGGGCTGTCATTCCTTACATGTTAAGGATTCACACTGTCACTACTCACTTGTTTCCAATCTTCAGTGGGTGGAAGCAACCTTTTTTCTGGCAATTACATTTTTCCTGTCAGGAATGCAACTGGGCAATGATAGCCAAAGAAATTTTGTATCTGTCTGATTTTCTCTTGCATTACACTAGCTGAAAATCCATTTCTACGAGAATCTCTCTTCCTCTTGTCTTTATCTTTTACTGCCACAGCCGCTCTTTCATGAGCCACAGTCTCACATTTCACTTCGTCTTTGTTTTAATTTTGTTTTATGAAATAATTTATCATGAATATTCTGGAGATTAAATGAAATGCTCATAAGTGTAAAGTAATTCATGCTTAAATGCTTGCAGGATTCTGCCAGTAGATTATAAGCTTTTTGTACTTTACGTCATTTGAGGCACCGTGTAAATGTATGGTACTATATAACTGATTTTGACGGCAATATATATTTACTTTTTTTGTCTACACTAGTTGGTAGGAGGAAGTAAAAGAAGGAATTGAAGATACAAATTAGCAGGTAACAAATTACCCTTTTTTCTCCAGAGTTCTTTCCCTCCCCTTGCAATATAGAGATTTTTATTTTAAATCAAGCAATTGATTTTGTTCTGAGTGAGTGAGTGAGACACACTATTTGATTCTGAAGTAAAATCCTGACAAATTCCAGCCCAGACTTTCTAGTACATTTTTCCCTCATTGAGTAAGTTGTTGGGCATTAACCCTCCTGCTCTTAGATACCTGTGTCTATCCTTCACTGTATCTATTTGGCCAGTAAAGTAGGAAAATACCAGCAAACTAAAACTTAATTCTTCAAGGCAGCCATAGGAACTTCAGGAAGGCAGTGCTCACTGGGGCTGCCCAAGTGGCATCTGAAAGATCTGAATGTCTAGAGAAGAGAATATAAAATACAGTACAAAGCTAACCACCTCAGTTTCTTACTGTTATTTTTCCTTTCTGGAAAAATAACAGTATGTGATCATATAATTAAAATTGTATCATAACTTATACACACCTGGGGGCTTAATTAAGTTGCACAGGCAACCTTAATTCTGGCTTTTTTTTTTTTTTTTTTTTTTAGTCCTTGACTTTTCAATCTTACTATGCTTTTAATGTGTTGTGGGTTGATTTTGGATGTGATTATATGTATACACTGTTTTGCTTGGTTAGCAAAAGGTGCAGAGAATGAAATCCTGTCTGTAGTATATCCACCAAGACACTGTCTGGTGGGGGCAAGAGAGGAAGAAGTGCTGTGCCTGTAAACAACTGTAATGATGCTGTTGCTACTGCTCCAACTATAAAATATCAGCACATGCATAGAACATGATTGTGCAGAATGGTACAAAGACATCAATATGAGTTTAGGATAGGTACATTAGTCATGAGTCATGTGTAGTGATTTCAAATAAAGTGCAATTAAGACCTTTTACACTGAACTATTTGTTGTCTTCTTTATGCCACATTCTAAAGCAGGCTTTCTGCAGAGAAAGTTTTTAGTGGTTTTAAAAGTTAGGTTGGTAGTATCTTTTGTCTTCTACTTATAAAGCCACGCTGCCTTACTACCATTAATCAAATTGTATAGGAAGAGGATAGCATAAGAATAAAAAGGAAAATCACATTTCCCCCCCAGTCCTGCACACAGACTGAATGAGGACAAAGTTTAAATATAAATTAATTTGAAATATTTGTCTACACAGATATGTTCTAACCATGTGAATGACTTGTAGACTGGAAAGATCTAAAATAAAAAATCATAATAGAAGCAGAATATATGTTCATAGAGAGTTCAGTTATTGAGAAATTTTCCATAATTTCAATGAAGGATTAATAAACAAATTCTTAATGTATCAAAATACTAGATTATTTGTACATAGTATAGTATGGCATGATCAAGTATGTTTCTAGTCTCAATCTGCTCCTTGAAATATTTCAAAATTCTAAAATATATATTTACTGCTTGATAAATTATCATAGTGATTGTTATTAATGGAACTTATGCTCACAAGGTGAGACTTTAAGTATTGGTTTCCTTCCCCTATAGAAGATAAACTTAGAAGCAACTTCTGAAGGGGAGAGGAGCTGTTCTCAAGCCACAGCCACTGAGTAAAGATTATAAAGATAAACAAGCAAGAGTAATGAATGAACTAAGCCCCCACAACTTTTGTATCATCTGATCTTTAGCAGCAATTTTCTCTTTAGTACAGTAGCGGAAGTGGACATTAAAGAGATGCAGTCTTTAGCTCTCATGGTAGAGATCTGATAATATATTTTAACAATTGATGATTAATCAATAAAACATTGTTCTGGTGCCACTTGTTAAAATCTGTATTTGTTTCAGGATTTCCATTATCTTCTGCACAAAGATCATATCGGTGTAGGGAATTTATACTATTTAGGTAATATTTATTTATTTTTATATAGCACCTCTCAGAAATTATCAGTGGGCCTGATCCATTTCCCATTGACTTCAACTGAAATTGGACCAAGTCCAAGGTGCTGCATAGTTTTATGGAGGTGTTGGTAATGATTATGCTTAAGGCTGAACCTGGACTCCCATATCAAGCCCTGTTTTATTCCTCCTCTGACTTTTGTTTGCAGAAACTGATCTGTTTGTAATCTAGGATGCTGAAAATAGGTGTGAGAAGAATTTTTCCAAGGATTGAGGAATGCAGGATGCTTAATCAAAAGTTTGAAACAAGTTTAAATGTATACCCAGTGTTATGACTCTTTGATTCATATGTTCTTAATAGTGGCACACGATTGTACAGCAGTTCTTCATGGGCAGAGCCTAGGGTGCCTCTTCCATATTGAGTATTTCCTAGGAGAAAACTGTTTAGGAATTTTAATTCTTACAGGTGGGACCAATCCTTATGGAAGGAATCAGGCTAGATAAACCTGATTTCATTATCTATTTTACTGGAGAGCTATACAGGGAAAAGTACCAATGCATGTCATGAAAGCCGTCCATTTAATTAATACCTAGCCCTGACTCTGCTTAGCTTGTGAGTTCTGAAAAGATCACAGCACATTGCAGTATTTCTTTTGGAAACCACTTTCAGTACCCTTCCTGGTAGCAGAGAACATGGGCTGTTTTTTAACATATGAAACACTGCAAGTGGCAGAAGTCAGTGAAGACAGATGCAGACATCTGGAAGTTTTGGCCAAGTAGCCATGACTTTATTAATTCTATGACAGTAATTTCAGGGCAGCTTGTCCTGGAAATAGTGAAAAAAGGAAAGAGTCATCAATGTCTGTCACCTGGCCCTGCTTGGCCTCATAGAATGGCTCAGGCTTGTCCAAAAAGCCAATCCCTCTTCCTCAGAAAGGCATACTGCAAGTTAATTTTCTGGGAAAGGGGAAGCTTCCCCCAAACCACCTGACATCTATGGTTTTGAGGGAACCAACTACCAAACCCGTATGTATATGGGAGGAGTGAATTCACACTCTGTTGCCAGGACCTACCACCACAGATCCTGTTAGACTTGTGCTCTGCTGACCTATCCCACCAGTTTTTAATCCAGATGATGATACCATGGTTGAATGCCTCAGTCCAATGTCCAAAAGATGCACAGTATCTTAAAGGATATCAGAGGAGCTGGACAAAATTCCTCCATGCTGCAATGTTTGGCCTCCTGCTAAACAAGCAAACAACCCCAGCTTGGCCAACGACCTCAGTGGATTGAGGGAAGCAGCTGCCTCAGGGTTTTCTGGTCCAACTTCTCTTGGAGGAGGAGCTTATGTCCTTGTTCATGACCAAATCCTCGTCCTTAAAATAGATGAAGAGGACATATGGCAGGGTGCTGCCCCCACAGCTCCTGAAACTAGGGCAGCATTTGGTCTCACTGCAAGCCCCACTGACTCTGCCACCCATGCTATACTTGTCCCAGGAAAAGCCCACCTACACTCTGTGCAGACACATTGCTACCTATTTGTGTGCCCAATGCCCTGTGCTTTGGCCCATAAGCCAGCTGGGAAAGGGAATCTGCTGATCATGTTGATTCAGTCTGGCCCCTGAAACTAGAAGGAAAGATAAGCACTGAGTGTGGGCACAAATTGGGGAGTGATATCATGGTCAGCTCTGCTTGCTGACAAATGGAAGCCAAATCTGATCAGATACATGTTCTACACAGACAGAGCACCACCTACCTAATGCCTGAACCTGGGCTTAGCAGATCTTGAATAAGAGGGAAGAAGTCCTTGTGTATGAACAGAAAGCTTTTACTCAAAGCTTGCATAAGGAGATGGATGACAAAGCAGCTACCGAACAGGCCACATAATCCAGACACTCACCTCAGGCCTGGCTCAAGCGTATAGAAAGTGATGTGAAGGTCAAAATCTTCTGCATTAGTCAAGTCTTCCCTGATGAATGTGCTAGCATTGGCCTCCCTCTGCCCCTACTGCAAACTTGCTTACCAGGAGTATGCTGAAAGGCTACCCTGAACAACAGGGCCTCCTGCCCAGTGCTAGTAACTTTGGGCAAGGCACCCATAATGGTATGCACCATAGTGAGTGTGAATGGGTGGCACCCGCTCCTCGGGGGTTTCTAAGACCTAGCCAAACCTTCCATTGTTGAGCACACCATGAAACCACTTCACAGAGCAGGGTATCTGGCAGCCTGTGCTCTGAATGAAAATGGCCACTAGGTATGAGGTCACTGTAGAGTAAATGGAACCTTGCTGCCTAGGGCATTGGCCCACATGTTTCAAAGAATGGGTCACAAGTCATGGAATTTAGCAACCTTCCAACAAGACAGGTGAAAGCAGCCTGGTGGTATCACAAGGTAACTGGGAGCACAGACTGATTCACTAATGCCAGTCTTGGGTTACTCCTTTCCATAGATGCTTCAGCAGCATCATAGGCTCCCACTCAGCAGTAGGGGCATAACAGTGACATTTCAACTGAAGTGGAGATGGAAGGAAAGGGACACACTTGGTGGAAATGACTCCAAGGAGCCTATATGCCAGGTATATCAGGTATTCCTCAATTGATTACCATTAAGAACATTATTGAATGCTTCAACTGTGTACACCTTCCACAAATGCCCCAACTGTGTGTACATATGTGTAGCTCCCTTCCATTAAAAAGCCACTGTATGAAAAAATATCCAGAAATCAAAATAATACAATTCACCAGTCTAAGCCAAACATCTGTGTCAGGTTCCTTAACATCTGTTTCTCAGAACAAAGGAAAGGAATCTGAATGAAACCAGTAAAAATAGGTGAATAACCGAACTGTATCAACCACATGTCCCTCTTGTAGGTTTTAACAGAGAAACAGTTTTAAAAAAATGCCAAGCTATTAAGTCCAAGGTTTCATCTCAAACAACTTCCTAGATACAAAGAAAAAGTGGGGAGTCGAGAGGAACTTACTGAAGGTGCGGGTCAGGAAAAAATATCAAGCTGATCAGTGCGAAGAGAAGGAGGCTGGTGTATGTATATGTGGGAGAGCTAATCTTCCACAGGCAGCTTTGCAGAGCAGCAGTACACACAAAACCAAACTGAAGAAGGCAGGATACTGTGGCCAAATTAGTGGTGTGTGTGCGTGCGCTCTCTCACTCTAAGACACACACACACACACACTGAGGAAGACAGGATTTTGCAACCAAACCATGATTATTAAATTCATTCCCCAGATGGAGAAAATGAGGCTTGAGTTAAGGGACTTGCTCAAGGGCATTCAGGAAGTCGCTGGAGTAGATGAGAGAAAAATTCAGCAGTCCTGACTCTTCGTTCTCAACCGCTAACCACTGTGCCACAGTCCTTTCCAAGCAGTGACCATACAGAGAAATTAGGAGGGTAGGGGGAGATGAGATGAGAGCCACAGCTGACAATGGAGAAGGTAAGGAAGGAAAGGAGAGGATATCCCCAAATTTTGCAAAAAGCAGCAGGCGTAAAGCAGTGGCATCAAGACTGGAGAGGATTATCCAAAGAGTGACTGCAGAGTACCAGGAATATCTTGCTGTGGTGGAGGGCAGGGAAGGGAAGGACCTTCATCTGTTTTGTGTACCAATATCAACTGCTCTGTGCCCCCAGCCAGCCAAGCTAAGAGCCTGTTGCAGGGTTCAAGACTACCCAATGAGAGCCCTCTTTTTAGAGGTACTGCCCCATTGTCTTAGTTGCAACAGGGCAACGTTAGGGTTGGTGGCCTCCCTTTTGGGGTCTTGCCCACAATCCCACACTGTTGGGAAGATGAACATGTCTTAATTCCAGTTAATTTCAATTTTGTATTTTTCATTTTTGCATGACAGATTCCAGTATGTTAGAACAGATACTTATTGCTCATGGAAGCCACACATTTAGCACAGCATATTTAAAAATACTATCAAATTGAGCTAAGATGTTTTAATATATAAACTGTTTTAACTTTCTCTTTCATAGTTGTGATCACATATTTTGTTACATTTTGAGCTAGAATTAGGAGTATGTGGTTGATATTTAATGTTGATGCTTTAAAATAATATTTTCCGAGCAAAAAAGTGACCATCTTGAATTGTATACTATGTTTTTTCCTAGCTATGATTTTGCATGGGGCAAAATAAAACTGATGACTTACATTGAGCTGACATTTCTTATAACATTTTGATTCTTTTTGTGCTATATGATGCAACTTCTCTAAAAAAATCAAAGGTTGAATTATTGAATTAAGTTCTGCTGTGAGGTATGCACAGGTTGCAAACCCAAAAAGTATGCCTTTGATCCCATAATGATCTGTATGGATGATGGGGTCTGTACTATCCGATACAATTGCAGGATTGGGGTTTATATTTCTGTAGCAGAAGCATAAAGATATGAAAACCATGTAAGTGGACACTCATTTCGTGAGTACTGTGTTTTTGTATGAGAGATAAGAATGTATTTTTTATTGCTTTTAATTAAATGAAATAAATAATTACTCTTATTATTGACAAAACATATGGGAGGGAGAGGACTGGTCCTGTTTCTCTATGCCTTTGATATATATACTTTAAAGCCTATTAAAAGAAACAGTGAGGGGAAGGAGAGTCTTGTGGTTAAGGAGTCAGGAAATCTGGGTTCAGTTCTTGTCTGTGCAACAAATTTCTGGTGTGACCTAGGACAAGTTACTTAGGGTTAGTGTACACTGGAAGCACTACAGTGATGCAGCTGCAGCGCTACTAGTGCAGGCACTCTATGCCGATAGGAGAGAGCTCTCCCATCAGCATAATGACCTACCTCTTTGAGTGGTGGTAGCTCTCCTGCCATCATAGTGCTGTCCATACTGGTACTTACACTTATGTCACTCGGGAGAGGAGGGGAGGGCTTATTTATGTCTCTGAATGACATAAATTATACCGACATAAGGGCTAGTGTAAACAAACCCTTAAATCACTCTGTGTCTCAATTCCCCATGTGTAAAATGGGAATAATGAGACTTTGCTGCCAAAGACGAATATTGTGAGGTGCTTGCTTGGGTTTTGTGGTGATGGAGGGCCATATAGTGTAAATACCTAAGACATACAGTGTATTGGAGATGAACCAGCCCAAGCAGATGCTACTATAATATTAAAAATTACATTTAGAACTGTTATTCATGATTGGGTTCACCAGTTTGGGTAATGCCTGAACAATCTAGTCCTAAAGGAGTAGGAAGAAAATGTTCAACTTTTATATTGTATTCTTACATAGCAACCTGGGAGAGCGCATTTAAAAAGCATTCTTCCAGTTAGAAGCAGATATATTGATATATTTTTGGAAACTATTTTCATTAAAGGATTTTTCATTTCAATATATGTTATCCTTATTAATAACATACTTTAATTTTTATCAGGGCTGATATTGAGCCACAATGGCTGCTGCAGTCTCGGACAGTCCTCCAAACCCAAGCTGCAAAATTATGACTTTTAGGCCTTCCATGAATGAATTCAGGGAGTTCAACAAATACTTAGCGTACATGGAATCAAAAGGTGCTCATCGCGCTGGACTTGCAAAGGTAAAACATCTTTTACATAAAAGAACAAGTATTTTCAGCCTTTTACAAAACTGATGGTTTTAATTTTAATAATTTTTCAAATGGTTATCCCATGGTAGCTGTTGTTCTGTCACTCTTCTTTAACAAGCATATAAACAAAGAAAAAAAGAAAATATATGTTGTCCTCCACATACCCACAAATCATTAGTTTTTGCTATTATCATCACAAGGAATGTGACAAGAAAAATCTCTATTTGTGGTGGGCAAAGTCTGTGCTTAGCAGTGCAGTCCAAAACAGAAAATTCATAATATAAATCAGGGGATCCAGTATAGTAATATAGGAGTCCATCCTGCAAACATTTAAAGATGTGCATAACTTTACTGACATGAATAGTTGCATTGAAGTCAATGGGTCTACTTGTGAATAAAATGAAGCACTTTCTTAAGTGTTTACAGAATCTGGCCACAATAGGATCTGAAATTGTTGATTTTTGTAATTGTAATCATCCTACCTCCTGGTTAACAAAAATAAGACATGGTAGCCATGCAAAAGCCACTGTAGCATTGCTTCTTGGTTGAGCAATGGTTGATTCAGGGCCTTGCAGTCAGTCAGTTTCCATTAATGGAGTGAAATTGATGTCACAACTTCAGGTTTGGTGTAACTTATGTATTTACATGATTAATATGTTCTTATCTGTGCTACATACATTAGTCCTATTACTCTTATGTAGTTCTGTGGTCTGAGGATCATAGGGGAGAAAGCACCAAACCACACACATGCAGATCTGGGAACCCCAGCTTGGTAATTCTAAATAGTCACCGGGAACAGCTGCCTTAATCACTGGGTCTCCAGCCCTGTGCTGCAAATCCAGAACATTCAAAAACCATAAAAATGGCTTTAAAGATGAGATTTGTAAAGAAAAAATAATAAACTTTGGTTCTTATTTGCTTTCTATCTTTTGGGCCTTGAAGATGCACTTGGGTCACATTTCCAAACTTTTCTCTGCAAGCATGAGGGCTAGAAATGTTTCCTTTTTTTAAAATGAAAATCCCAATTATTAGATTAGGCTACTCATTCATAACAGACATAGGTAAGTACGTGACACAAAAGCACACATTTATGTTCTATTGTCCCCACCACCTTCTGTGCTCTTTCTGTTCTAAAACAAATGGGAACCCTGTTCTTTGAGGATTTGCTGCATGGTTCTAATCACGGTAGTGGGACTACTTATGTGCTTAAAATTAAGCCTGTGCTTCAGTGCTTTTCTGGCCAAGGCCAGAACGCTCAGCATAAACTCCTAAGATGGCTGGGGATCAGGAAGCTTCTACGTTTTAGTCCCCTTTTGATTAGCAAAAATTGAGCTAGCAGAGAATGAGAAGGAGGGATAGTATAACTTGTTTGGGATTCTTCAATGTATGGAGTTGCCTCCATGATCCCCAAAATCTCAGCATCTTAGATTTGCTGATAGTAGAATGCCCATGGGAGTGATAAACTCTTCTTGGAGCCCTGAAGTCACCTAACTTTTTCCCACCAACAAAGGATCCTCTTTGTGTTGATCTTTCATCCAGTCTCCCTGGGCTGGATGCACAGTTTTCTGAGACCTTTCATTGCCTCTCTCACAGTGAAGGCAAGGATCAGTTACTAGAGAGTGAAGAAAGGTGCCTTCTTTCCATAGTGTGCAATGTACTGCCTTGCCAGTCCTCTCAGTCCTTGTCCGCCTAGGAGCAAGAGGGTATTGGAGTTTAATGGTGATTGCACTCCTTGTTCATTTTTGGGGTGGGTTGATTGGGGTGTTTTTTTTCTACACCCAGTGAAGAATTTCTGAATCATGAAGAAGAAAAAAAAAAGTCAAACTCTTTGCCTTTCAACCTTAAATAAAACTGAGCTGTTGTTTACAGTACCAGTTTCTATGTTAAATCCTTAGCTAATATTCTTAAAGACAGTAAATGAAAGCGTAAATCACTTGCCAAAATCTATCAGAAGATAAGGACTTTTCCTCTTTTGATTGTGCTCTAAACATAATCCTTTCTTCCCTGAGTAAATATTTTTCTCAGTGAAGTGTTTTACTTAGTGTTACATTTAGATTAATATTAGGTCTGATAACACAGTTGTGTATTTAGTAACAGTCATTAGAGTAACGTAGTGCTGCAGCTTTCAGGAGGGAGCCTGTCACGCACATGGAGACTGCAGACACTGAGGTTGTGGTGCAGCTGGAGGTGAAAGCTAATGAGATCTAGAACTGGTGAGCTAATGTAACAAACAAAGAAAATTAACAGATTAAAGACACCTGAGACCCGAGTACTTTATGTGGACTGGGGATCAGGGAGGATGTCAGTAATTTATGACTTTCAACTCCAGGATCTGTTACAAAGATAGCAGCAACTGAGAGCATGTTGAGTATAAACAACTTTTCTCATGTCAGCAATAAGAAAAGAGTCAATCTGTGTTTCTGAAAATATTAACATTTTTCTTTCAAGACACAAACTCAAGCAGCAGCAGACAAGAAAAACTACAAAAACATTGATATAAAATCAACTTGTTCTTGGCTGGCCTCTCGTTTTCATTTCCTCGACTGCTTCAGGGAAGAGAGTGATGACACTGAGATCCTTTGTTAATTTTGGTATGATGGCCCCATGTGTGGAGGTATTTAAGAAAACATCCTATCATGATAATGGAAAGATTGTGAACTTCAATCAGTTAAGCACATTTTGTAGTAATGAATATGGCCTCAGTTATCAATTCTGTGTTTGTTTCTTGCCTGAATTCTTGCCTGGCCTCACTTATTTCCATCCAGGCGTTGGATCTCACTCTGGAAACAGAGCAGGAAATGCTGGTGACCCATCCTATGTATGATATATTAAAATGTCTTTCCCTATTTATCCAGCTCCTTTTTGAGGGGTAGAGAGAGTTCTGTGCTTTTCAACATTAAAATACCCTGTTGAAAAATAGTCCTGAGAAGCAGAACTGGCATAACTGAGTAGATAGAATGGAAGAAAAGAGAGCGAGAGCAAGCTTACTTTTCCTATGCCATTTTGTGCACAATCACTTGAAAGAGAACACCTGATATATATTGTACTTCAGGTGTGTATGCATCCTGAGTACACAAGTCAGAGACCTTTAGCTAGCAGTGCCCACTGGGGTGGCGCATGTGCTCTGCACTTCTTTGTGCCTCAGACTGAGGGCATAAAGGGCAGGGCCACACTGATCCATCTCTCTGTTCTTTCCCACTGCTTGTGGCTACAAGTTGGAGCTCTCTGTGATGCCTCAAGCTCATAATGCTTTTTCCTAGCTTATCAGTGGGGAAATTTTCTCTTGTTCTGGGGAGGTGCTTAAGTACTGCATAAATGTACAGAAATCCCAGGATGTAAGCCTCAAACGTTGTTTCTTTTGAACTATCAGGCAATCCTGTTGAAATATGACTTTATTAATTCAGATTCCATGGCAAAATTCTCACAAAAGCTTCCTCAGGACTTGAGGATTGAGTTTAACTCCATAGTTGCAGAGAGCCTCCTGATTGCCAGCATTTATTTACAGGTGGCTCTTGACTTGGTGGATACAAGCTTCCAGGTTGATGGCAACGGTCATCAGTATGTGGTCGATTATTTTGCCACTATGCTTCCTGCATCTGTAGGGAGGTACAAAGCATGGTGGAAGACTTACCACTTGAGGGCTGCAACTTATTCACAGACAAAATGGATGAGGCATCATCCTCACTTAAAGATTCCAGGGCAATGCTTTGTTCCCTAGGAGGGTGTCTCCCAGCCCCAAGAAGAAGTCATTATAGGCCTCAAATGCATGCTAGGCAACTGGTGCCATGTTTCTAAAGAGAAATTTTCACCTCTGCCTTCTGTGGGTTCTTGCCATCCAAGCCTCTCTACTTCAAAGCAGCAGTTTTGATGGCTTTGTCAAGAGCAAAGTGACAGTTGTTGAGGATCTTTTCACCTCATCCCCCCATCTTTAGGAACCGGTTGTTCCATTTCCTCAGTATCTGGATCTCTGTGACTACAGTCCAATGCGTCTGACACTGGGACTGGGTTACACCATTCAACTTGAGTCCTTCCCTACCCTACCCACCTTTGCTGTCCTTGTTCAGGAACTTCTTTCATGAGCTCGTAGTGCTTCAGGGGGTACAGTATCTTTTAAATCTTGGAACTATAGAGGAGGTCTCTTTACAGCACAGGAGAAGGGGGTTCTACTCCTGATACTTCCTCATATCCAAGAGGGAGTTTGAGGCCTATCTTGGACTTAAGAAATTAAACAACTTTATCAGGAAGATAAAATTCAGGATGGTGTCCCTTGTCTTCTGGTTTGGGGCCAGTTCAACCAACAGGTGACTGATCAGATCCACCACATTCAATCCCTATTTGTTTAGCTGGGTCTAAAAATAAAACAGAGAAGTTGATTTTATCATTAATGCAAAGAATCGAGTTAATTGGGGCCATTCTCGATTCTACGACTGCAACAACCTACCTGCCTGAGGAAAAGTTCTGGTCCATTTTAAACCTCTGCACTAGTCTAATAACCAGTCCTAGGAGAGCAGTGAGGGCTTATCCGAGGTTGTTGGGGCACATGGCATCCAGCACATAAGTGACTCAGCCTGCCAGACTTCACCTTAGATGCATGCGGAGCTGGTTGAAGTCTGTCTGTTGATAAAACAGGCAACCTCTGGACATTCTGGTTCATGCACTTGTTTGGATTCTAGCATTCTTAGACTGGTAGATTAATCTGAACAGTGTTTGCAAGGAGGTACCTTATTCACACCTACTTACAGCAATGATGTTGGTAATGAATGTGTCCACTGTAAGATGCGGTGTTCACCTTCATGGGATCCCAATACAAGTACAATGGTTGGCCCAAGAATTCTACTTCCACTTTAACATCCTGGAATTGAGGTCTGTACACAGGGCATACAAAGCATTTCTGCCCTCCATCAAAGGACTTGACCATGCAAGTAATAATGGATATATTTTACTGCCATATTTTATCTGAACAAGCAGGGTGGGGCAAAGTCCAGTCTGTTATGTCCAGAAGCTGTGCATTTATGGAACTTTTGCATCTGAAACAATATGATCCTCAGTATCCGTCACTTTTTACTGGAGAATGCTGTCACGGATCATTTCAGGAGGGACTTCACCCAGCACCACAAATGATCCTTGAGGAACCACATCTTGAGGACAATTTTTCACAAATGGGCATACCCCACTGTTGACTTTTTTGTGACAAGATGCAACAGAAAATGCCACTGTTCTGTTCCAAGTCAGGGCTGAGTGCACGCTCAGTCATGCATATGTTTCTGCTTCCTTGGGCATCAGAGTTCCCTTACTCATTCCTTCCTATTCCATTGCTACAGAGAGTCATTAAGAAGCTAATACAGGAACACACCAGGATGACTGGTATAGCCCTGGCATTATTGGTTCTCAAACCTCCAGATGCCCTTGATCCAGCCTCCAGTGACATTGCCCCAGGCCAGGATCCACTCACTGAACCATGGCAAAGTTCTGCACTACAATCCTTGCAGTCTCCACCTCATAGCATCAATATTGAATGGCTGAACCCAGCAGAGAGCCTGTTCTCAAGAAGTCCAAAACATTCTTGTTGGCAGCAGAAATGTTTCCGTCAGAACAATGTATCTTGCAAAATGGAAGAGATTTTTTTCCAACTAGGCTGTTAGACATCATCTCTCTCATCTAAAATACAGATTCATCATATCTTAGAACACATTCTGCAGCTGAAGGAGCTAGGTCTTTTAATGAGATCAGTAAAGGTTTGTCTGGCAGTTATATAGCAATCCATTCTCGTGTTCAAGGGTGTTTGTTCTTTTCGCATCTCGTGGTTGGGAGACTTCTGAAGGGCTTACTAAGGATCTATCTGACCCGACAGGTTAATGATCCCCGAGAGACAATAATGAGTCGGTTGGAAATTAAGGGTTTATTAAAACAACAGGAATATAAAAACTAGATTACCTTTTACTTATACGGTTGGAGGAGGGGGGGGTGTACGGCTATTACTTTTAGAGCAAGTTTTAAACGAAAGCTAAAAGGGAGAGAGGAGAGAAAGGGTTAACGTCTTACCAGCATCAGAAAGAGCTGCAGCATGACACCCTGAACAGCAGCAACACAGAAAGACGGCTTGTACGATTCGATACGCGCTCGGAGTCAGTCGGGAGCGGGAGAGATAGGGACAGGCCAGAAGATCAGTCTGGCGGACGGTGAGCTCTCTCAACCGGAGCCTGGGGCGTGCCCCGGTTTTATACTAGGGGCTTCAGGTAGCCAAGGTTGCTCCGGATTGGAGGGGAGATATTTGAACCAGGACAAACATTTGGCTGGTCACCTGGTCAGTTTCAGGAGGGGCGAGGAAATGGCCTAATAAGGTCAGGTCGAGGTTTTGCTGATGCACCAGGTGGTTAGGTGGGGGCGAGAGGTGGACATATCAGGTACTGTGTTGCAACACTATCCTCCTATTGAAGCCCCATCCCTCCTTGGGACCTTAACTTGAAATTGACAAGACTTTTATGGGCTCCCCATTTGTGTCACTGGCCTCCTGCTCTCTCATTTGTCTACAAAAGACAGCATTTTTGGTAACAATAAAGTCAGCAAGGCTAGTGGGAGAGCTTACAGGCTATTATGGTGGGACCTCCATATACTGTCTTTTTTTTATACAGATAAAAAAATTTTAAGACCTTAGTCTAAATTTCTCACTATAGTAGTATCAGACTTCCACCTGAATCAAATGATTCATCTACTGATACTCTTTTCAAAGCCTCATAATCATAAAGACAATGAGGCGCTCTGCACACTTGATATATGCAAGGCTCTCTCATTCTATACTGAGAGGACTTAAACAAATTAGACCCTCAGATGGTTTATTTCATATGCAGAAAGGATGAGAGCACTGACAGTTTCTTCACAGAGGATTTCAAATTGCATATCTTTCTGCATCAGAAGTTTATATGTATGATCTGTCAAATATACAACCTCCAGAAAGGATTCTAGCTCATTCTACCAGAGCTCAGGTGATCTCTGTGGCATAGACCTCTACAGACCAGCCACATGGTGTTTGATTCACGCATTCACAGGGCACTGTGCCATCAGAGTGGCTTCTAGAGCTGATGCAGACTTTCGGAAGTCTCCTTCAGTCTCTGTTTAAATAGACTCCGAATCGCCCCCACTTAAAGGAGTACTGTTTGGGAATCATCTGGCGTGGAATATATATGTGCACAATCACTCAAAGGAGAAAAAAATGGTTACTTCCCTGTACAGTGACTGTTGTGCTTCAAGATATGTTGTGCACATATATATTCCACCCTTCTTCCCTTCTACTTAGGAGACTAATGACATCAGGATTCCAGTGTGAAGGAATTTAGAGGACGTCATGATGGCTCTGTCCTTTATGCCCTTTGTCCTACATAGGATGTGGTGGTGCACACACCCATCCTCATCAGGAGAAGGCTAATGAGCTCTTCTGGCTCAATTCCTACCAAATAGACACACCTGAAGAACCTGCTCTAACTGGAAGAGGCAAGCTTAAAAAGGAGAGCTGGTCACAGGAAGGGACAGCAACCAGGTGGAGAGCTGCTGCACCTCAGAAAGCACTGACCCTTGTTACAGAGTAGCTGAGAGAGAAACAGTTGACAAACCTCTGTCACCCAAAGGCTTATCAAAAACCCAAAAAGACGTTAGAAAGGAGGAAAGAGCCCTGAAGCTGCTTTAGTGTAATCCCTTGAGAAAGACCCTGCCTTTCACAAAATATTGAAGAACGCGGGCATCAAACCCTTCCCCCCCATGCCTGATATATGGATAGAGGGGGGAGAGAGGGAGAGGGGAGAAAAAATGTAGAGATTAGAAACCCAGAGGCTCTAAGCAAGATGGAGCCATAGCGCTGGTATAAGTGGTTGGCCGAGATACAGCAACAACATGTTAACCAACAGGAACAGTTGCAAAAACATACAATTATCACAGCAACAACAGCTGTTGAAAGAGATGGGAATCCAAAAGAAAGAGGTACAGAAAGATTTGCTTCAACAATTAATGCCAGACTTTTTCCCACCACAGGCCCTAGTAAGGCCAGCCTCCCCAGGGGAGTAACTCTTCCGCAGGTCCTGTGAAGTTAACCAGGTTGGACCGGATGACAGCCTGGAGGCATTTCTGACCATCTTTGAGAGAGTAGCACTAGTTTCTCTATGGCTCCCAAGCACTGGGCTTTGATATTGGCACCATATTTGATGGGGAAGGCCCAGTCAGCCTATCACAACCTGGATCAAGAACAGGCCAAGGACTACAAGCAAGTGAAAGCTGCTATTCTAGACTGATATATCAATGAAGAGATGCATCTATGATCTAAACCAGGTGTCAGCTCTTGCCAAGGCTATGGGCATCAGCTGAGCACTGACATTCATCAGTGGAAACAGACCAGCTCACCAGCATGTTAATATTGTTCAGGATGGTTGGTAGGTCCCCTATGACCAATGAAAGGGAGACATGGGACATGGACACTAAGCCCCTAACCCCTGCTTGTGAAGGGCCACATTTAGAAGTTCCCTCCAGGAGTGCCAAGGTGCCTGCTCAATCGGGGGCAGGCCTGGGGGAACAATGGGCTAGGGCGAGCTCCGCCTGAATGTCCGTCCTATACCTCAGTCATCTGAAACAGGCTCCGCCGGGAGATTCTAGTGCCATCCCACAACCAAGCTGCCTCCAACAAAGAAAGATGTCCCTGAGACCAGCCCAGTGACCATATTTGAGTTACTCCTGTGGGTAGCAAGGACATATGAGGAAAGAATGGCTCCTCATAGATTGTCAGTATGTCTGGGGCTGGACCGTAGAGACATATGCTCATAAATAAAACTCCCCATAAAAACCCAGTCTGAGTTTACAAGGGAAGAGAATATAAGGACTCCTAGATTCTGGATGCAGCCAGACAGTAGTTCGAGACTACCTGACTGGGAAAGATGATGCCCCAAGAGAGACTATCTGTATACAGTGCATACGTGGTGATGTAAAAGCCTTCCTCAGCCCACAGTTACAATTAACTGTGGGAGTGCACATTGAAATCTTCACAGTGGCTCTGGCTGGAGAGTTGACGTATCTAGTAATAATAGAATGTGGATTAGAATTGTCACTTTTATTTACCAACATTAAACATATTTGATCTTAATATTTGCTCTTGGACTAGAAGGCGAAAATTACATAACTGCTGTAAAAAGTAGCATGCTGTGACTGTCATTTGAGAATGAATGACAGTCAATATATCCATTAAGATGCCCTATTTAATAGATTTATAACTTGCCTGTGTACATTGTTTTGGTGTTGAAAGATCTTGGCCCACAGCAATATAATTTTTAAAATCTATGTAGTCTTTTTTTTTTTAAATGTGTATGAATGATTAAAAATAAGACTTGGATTTTTTTCTCAGCTACTGAATGTACCAAAGCATTGTATCTACATGTAACGGTATCCAAGTAGAACATCAATATCTTGAAAAGTATGATACAGGTTAGAGGGACTGTCTATGCTGTATCCCTTAATTTTTACAGTAGCTTAAACTGCATCTGCAGGGTACAAAGATGATGATTAAGATGGAGGGACAGGAGTTGGGCCTGGATTGTCATACCTGTGTTGTTTCTCTTGTTTGCAATGATGTAATGAAGTATAGTTGCAGAGTGTCATTTCACAGAAAGATTGAACATGGCTAGGGAGTCCACATTGCTATCTAATTTAAATGCCAGTCTGTGGTTCGGAGCTACGGTGGTTTACAGGAATTGGGAGAGAAGCAGATAGGCTTTAGGACACACATCGCTCTCTACATATGTAACCTGTTAAAAGTTCTAAATTGTCAAGCAAGACTCTCTTTTGAAATTTACTTTATATACAAATCAAAAACAATTTCCTTCCCTACAAGGCCATGCATTCCTTCCCTCAGCAAAGAATGTCTCTATGCCACAGTGCCATTTTCAAACTTTAGCCACTTATAGCCTTGTTCCAAAAAGTCGGAATTTTTATTTATCATGGGGGAAAGTGAACTTTTCCCTTCACTCTCCTTTCACATAGAAACATTTGAACTGTTTTGAGAGGAAGGATGGTCTAGTGATTGGGGCATTAGACTAGATCCTGGGAGACCTGGTTCAATTGCCAGCTCCTCTACTGACTTCCTGTGTGATCTAGACAATCATTTAGTCTGTCTGTGTGCCCCAGTTTCCTAACTGTAAAAATGGAGTTGATAATATTTCCCTGCCTCACAGGGGTATTGTGGGAATAAATACATGAAAAGATTGTGAAACACTTGGCGATCTGCTGATGAAGCATCAATATAAGTACTGTATTATTATTTTGTGCAAATTTTCCAAACAAAATGCTCTGTGGGACAGATACTAAGCATGGAGAATTTCAGACCCTAAAGGGTAGTTTAACACTGTTATGCATATGATCAAACAAGGAATTAGAATGGAAACTGTCTTGCAATCTTAATATAAAGGTTATCATCAGGTACTTGCTAGCAGTATGTATGGGAGTCTGATTTTGCTTCTGTTGAAGTCATTGGAAAAACTCCTATTGACTCCAGTGGAAGTAGGATTGTGTCTCTGATGGTCACACTAGTCAGGGATTGGGATATTTGCACACTGTAAATGAGTTCATTTGAAATTTAATGTCCCTGGGTGTGTTTATATCTCAGTTGTTGGCAAGACAGCCTCTGGTGCAGTTTACTTACAGAAAAAACAATATACATAGAATGAATTGGAAGTACATTCTGTTCCTTGGCTTTTCCAGTCTTGCGTGTCCTTTCCCCCTTTCACGCACACACACATGCATACATGTGTGCACTTTCTTGTTCTCTCTCCCTCATTTCAAAATAAGTTGTAAGGATATGTTTTCTAGCTAAATTTTATTCATCTGATAGTCTCCAGAGTTTTTGAACACATCCAAGTCTCTCTTCGTATGTCATTCCATGGTCTCACACAGTACTCGTCTGTAATACACAATGTTGTACAGAGAAGGCACTGTCAAATAGCATAAAGAATCTGCAAGACGTGGGAGGACATAGAATCACAGAAATCTAGGGCTGAAGGGCCCTCAAGAGGTCATCTAGTCCATCTGCCTGTGCTGAGTCAGGATTAAATATATCTAGACCATCCAGTACAGATGTTTGTCTAACCTGTTCTTTGAAACCTCCAATAATGGGTTCCACAATCTGCCTAGGTAACATGTTCCAGTGATAACTATCCATATAGTTTGAAAGCTTTTCCTAATATCTAACCTAAATCTCCTTGCTGCAACCTAAGTTGATTATTTTGTGTCTTGTCCTCAGTGGACATGGAGAACAATTCATCGTTGTCCTCTTTATAACAGCTTTTTACATATTTGAAGACTATTATCATGCTCCCTGCCACCCCCCAATCCCATGCTCAATTCTTTCAACCTTTTCTCATAGGTCAGGTTTTCTAAACCTTTTATCTTTTTTTGTTGCTCTCCTCTGGACTCTCTCCAATTTGTCCACATCTTTCTTAAAGTGTGGTGCCCAAAATTGGACAGAGGACTGCGGTTGAGGCCTCATAAGTGCTGAGTAGTACAGAATGATTATCTCTCATGTCTTATATATGACACCCTTGTTAATATAACCTAGAATGACATTTGCCTTTTTTTATAGCCGCATCATATTCAATTTGTGATGCACTATAACCCCTAGATCCCGTTTTTTGTAGTACCACTGCCTAGTCAGTTATTCCCCATTTTGTGTTTATGCATTTGATTCAGAAGATCAGAGTAGAACATTCCACATAATTAATGCTTAACTATGTGTAATCTGTTTCACACTATTTGTGGTCCAAATGTTCACTATGATATCCGTTAGTTAGCCAACACTGATGTCTTCTGAAAAAAATTGAGCCAGATGAATTATTATTTTTTTAAAAATGTAATTAAGTGTGGGAAGATAACTATTTCCAATTTCTCATCTCCAAGTCAGTAATTCATATCTGAAACTTCCCACTCAGGAAGTTTGCACTATTAATCAGTGACATTTCTGGGTCTTGGAAATGGATTTGGAAATAACTATTTTAAGAATAAATGAGACAGGAAATTGCTTACTGAAGCTTTACAGTAAGTGGTGTTAAATAACCTGCTTGCAGGCTGGACTTGATTCACTTGTTTTGTGTAATACATAGAATGGTCAGATAGTGTAGTTTCTAATAATTTAAATTAAAAAAATCCTACATTACTAGTCCATGTGGCTGTGAAAATTTACTGTTAGGATGTCTCTATGAGTCATCAGAGAGACTAGAATGTGATTTGAGAAATTCAGTGATCAAAACATGCAGGAGAACAAAACACAGGGATATATTTTAAACCTAATGGCCACAACTGTAATAAAGTAACTTCTAATATGCAGAGCGAGTTCATCCCCCCAAATACCAGACCTTTACTTGGGTCCAGTTCAGTATTAAATGACCTCTTGCCAAATAACCTATATTCAAGGTTGGCCCCCTTCAGTTTAACACTCAGGATGCAGACCACTTCCAAATATTCTCACCCTTTCCCACAAGAATGAATTAAGGTACGCATGATGGATATTTCAGTTTATGAAGACTTAACGTCTCCTCTTCTTTCTGTAGGCTGAGAGAGTCCATCAGTTCCCTCCCAGATCTCTCTAATTCTAATTCTCTTTAATTCCTGGGAGTTGGCCATTTTGAGACAAATTGTGACAAAATTACAAACTCCTGTAATACTTACTTATAGAAATGGAAGGATTTATTGGATCATTGCAAGTACACAGGCAGTAAGTACTTCCTTCTAAAAGCCAAGACAACATAATATCAAAACATGACAACCACAGTAAAATAAGGATGCAGCACCACCTTGTGGTGAAGGTGCTGTTTGCACTGATCATTACAACTTTGGTTTAATAAGAGTTTCAAAACAATAACTAAAGTTTTATCATCATTGTAACTCTTAGGAATCAGTAGTCTGCCATCCACACAGGTTTCCCTGTTGGTCTGCCTGCTTGAGTCCTGTATTTAATTTTGCAGATGTCACTTATAAATGGATCTAGATGATCAGCAAGTACAGGGTTCATGTCCTGCAGTTTAGGCATTTCTGGTGGGCGCAGATAATCTTTTGAAGATTGCAGTGTGATTAAAGTCTCGAGGACATACTCCTCCACAACCAATTTCCCATTACAAGTTATAGGAATCTGCTAGTGAATTTCCAAATCCTCCTCTGTATTCCTCTGAGGTTGTTGAATAACTTCAGTGTTTGAACCCTTCCCTTTCTTTCAATAAATCTATGAATCAATTCTCAATGTACTACAAAGGGGTAAGCTCTTGTTTTTTGTATCAGCAAGGATAAAAAGTGTTTATTTTCTTAAGTATTGGGTAAGGTCCCCTCCGAAAAGGAGTACATTTGAGATTTTTTTTTTCCTGGCTGATTTTTCCCAGTGCATGCCCACACCTTTTTTCCTTTCTCGATGGACACATAATTTTCTTTTTTGTCCTGGCACCTTGTGCCTGTCATGCTTGCTTGTGTCTCATCTGTTCCTTCACCCTTTGGAATGCTATGCTCAGGTCACTGATCTAAGACTTTGTCATGAGACCTATCTATGTATGTGCAAGAGGCCTTGCCATTTCTTGCTGAACATCGTCATATGCAATCATGGATTTGGGAGACCAAAAATTGGGAGAGTGGTGAATAATTGAGTGTCAGCTGATGTTACATGCAAAGATTAAGAAGTGTCCTCATATCCCAGTCTTATTGGTCTTCACTGACTAAGAGTGTGAGCAACGGTGCTGCTTACTCTCCATTTTTCCATTGCCTGTAGGGTGGGCAACACTCGTCCTCACTTTAGGTATGTTACCTGGAGTTGTCAGCAAATCTCATGTAATAAGTGATTGAAATTTCTTCCCCGATCATTGAAGAGGTAGGTTGGGGGTTCAATCTGCAACATTACGTTTCATCAATGCAGCTGTTACTGTTTCAGGCCTTTTATCCTTCAATGGCTCTGAATTCAGTACTGTTGCTGAATTTTTGTTTTCTTCCTCACTTAATTTTTGACATCCAAAGGCCACCAGTCTGTGCCTACTGAGCTAATCAATTTGTTGAAATGCAAATCTGACAATAAGCCATGAATGGACAGGGTAAGTCTGGGAATTCAAACACAGCATGGTTTAGCAATCTGTCATTCAGTTCTTTTCAGATTCAGGCTTTTTGGTGCTCCTGTGTCCAGATAAAATTGCTCTTAGTTTGTTGATGTAATGGCACTGCCTGTGCTGGAAAATTTTGTACATGCCTCCTGTAGAATCTGCAGAGGTCTGCAAACTGCTGTATCTCCTCCACATTTGTAAAATCTTTCATTCCTTTTTAATATTCAGTTTCTGGGGTCAGGACTCCGACGTAGCCTCACTGACTCTGTCCAGGAATTCAGTGCAACTCTTTGCATACTGAAAATGGTTTCCTGCATGTTTAAATCCTAACTCCTTATCAATGTTTTAGAATCCTTTCCACTCCTACCAGATGTTCCTCCCATGTTTCATGGATACAAAGGAAATCAAAAGATTTCTTCATTTCTCAAAACTTTGGGTTAGATCGCTTACTGCCCTCTGAAATGTCCCAAGTGCAGTCATGAGTCTGAAAGGCATTCTGTGGAATTCGAACAACCAATAGCGTGTCACAAAGTCAGTTGATCCTCAGGTGCCACTTTAATCTGGTAGTATCCACATATCAAATTGACACTACTAAAACATTTTGCTTCTGACATTTTATTCAGGGTGTCTGCTACGTGGGTAGTTATCTTGAACTCTCTGTTTAAGTCTCCTGTATTCAACAAATACCCTCAAGTCTCTGATTGACTTTTTCACAATTATAATTGGGCATGCCCAAGGTGATGTAGACAGTTCAATCAGGACATCCTCCAACATGAAATTTAGCATCCTTTTCCCTGCTACTTGATATGCCAGGGAAATCTGCCATAGAAGTTGCCTCACAGAAACACTCCCTTTCTTAAGGGATGTTGCACTGATCATATTTCCCAAGCTCTCCATTATTCTTGGAGAACACACTAGCATACTGTAAGAATAGCTGTTCTAATTGCTTTCCTCTATAGTTTTTTATGGATGCTTTTGTCAGCAACTTTTGGATTCACTGGTATGGCTTTCCTCTGCTTGGGCAATTCTGTTTCCAACTGGCTTTGCCTCCTCATCACCTGCAAATATCATATGACCTGGGAACTGCTTTGGAGACTGTTGCTCTCATTTGACCCATGGAACGCCTGCAAATATCTTGAACTGGGCCTTCTTCATGTTTTTAGCTACTTCACTAGCAATCATTTCTTCAAGAGTAGCATTGGGTATAAAGGACTCACCCTGGGTCTGGAAATTAACAGCTGGTACCTTTAAGGAGACCCCAGTTTCTCTTCCACATTTATAACTCTGCACATAATCTGGTCCATACATTTAACCAGTGTTACTTTCCTTCACCAGCAGGTTATGAAGTTCCTCTCTTAAACCACTTATAAATTAACTTTTCACACAGCATTCTATCCTGGCCTGCCACTGGGCGTAGACCCCTCTTTGCTTTGCCAGTTTCAGATCCAGTGCAGCTGATTCTGCTTTACTGAAACCATCTCCCAGACAGAGAGAGGCAGGGAAAGTTCTATCAAGCAGGCTCCTCAATGCACACACAGTAAGCAGGGATTCCCCCTCCTGCTTACTCCAGTCTTGCCATTCCCTCTGGTATTTCAGAAACCGATCTTTCCTAGAGGTCATGTAAGTGTTTTTGTAATTGCCTGTAAGATCCATGATTCACACTCTGAAGCTTCTAGTAAAAAGCTTTGGCATCATCCAAAAACACTAAGTACTGTGGTGCTTTCTCATCAGTCCACTTATTCACAGAGAGCAATAGCTAAGTCTGTCATCTGCATGACCACTACATTTCTTCTCAGGCAAAAGTGTTTTAGCCAGCTTGAAGCTACTACCACTAGTTGCAACACCAGCTTATAAAAATCAAAGAATTTTTTGGAACACTGCAAGCAACAGCTCCAGACCTCCCAACAGTTCCAGGTTTAACTGTACTGCTTTGACCCACCCAAAGCCCTCTGCTGGTTGAAGCAGAACTTTTCTTGCATTTAGGGCCACCCAGAGAAGGGGAGTCAAAAGAGGCAGTTTGCCCTAGATCCACCCATTTGAGAGTTTCCCCAAACGTGGTGTGACCCGGTAGTGGACCACACTCACGTTTGGCCCAGCTGGCAGTCTCTCTATATATGCAGGGGCAGACAAGCCAAATCTGACTGGCGCTGCGTCTCGCTTTAGCCATTTGAAATGCTGGGAGGTGTGCAACTTTGGTACATACAGGGAGGACTTCGCTTCTCCTAGCCCTCCCAAAACAAGACAATAACTTAACCTAGATGATGATACAGCACCATCTATTGGTGGAGGTGATACACTGATCATTCTTTGATTCCTTCCCATCAGCCCAGTGACAAAGATGGTGTTGAATGAAGTCTTTTCCATTCTTCATTCAGTTTCTATGGTCTAACGTTTGCCAAGCATTCGACCATTACTCCTTGGCTTGTGGTTAGAGAGCCAGACATGCCTTTGTGAGTGGGTGCAGCCACTAACTATCCTCACTAGATTTCACACGCCTCTAGTGAAAGTTGAATGAGTCACCAGGATCATCTGTAAGCAAACTACCCTTTGCAAGTGTGGCTGTCTGGTATGCAGAGATACTACCTCTTGAACTCACTCCATACACCCTGCACTTACCATTACACTCCCCCTCTCCCAGACACCTTGTCATTCTTGCACCCAAGGGAAAAATTCTTTCCCACTACCAAGAGGTAGTGATTGGTGAGATCCATAGTATCTTAGGAACAAAGCTTTGACTATATTTCCGTTTAGGGCAGGCCAGCAACCACAGAAGAATAGCTGCTCTATGCCCAGAGGGCTTAATGTAGAGTCAGATTCAGGGAGGAAGAGGGAGGCAACAACAGTTTAACTCAAAAACACCATCTCTCAGCTTTCTTCTCCAGGTTCACCAGTCCATTATGTCCCTCCTGGACTCCTAATTCCCACTTCAGGGTTTTGCTCCTGTCCCTCAGTGCCAAGTCTTTCCCTCTGGCTGGTAGGGAGAATTCGCCCCCTACCCCTCAAGTCCTCTCTGACCCTGGTTCTCTTCTGGATCCTCTGCAGGTGGGTCTTAGTTTTTTCTCCCCCCACTTTACCCTTTTATCAGGACATCAGGTCCCAGCTCATGCTACCTCTCAGTTCCCCATATCTTTCTAAGCTCAGGTGCTCTGCCAGGCCTATCCTGGATCTGTCCAGAGAGCCATCCCCTGGTTTTCCTCTCTTTGAGGGAGAAGACTCCCTCTTATAGGTAGCCAACCTCACCTACCCTTTAGCGTAGGGTGACCATATTTCCCAAAGGGAAAACGGGACTCCACGTGGGGCTAATCCTCCCCTCCCGTGTGGGACTGGCATCGCTGATTGCCCGACCCCTGCCACACCCTGTGGCACACCTGCTCCATATAGTCTTGCCCATTTCTTGGGAAAGCTGTACAGTATATTCTTAACCAGGAGGGGAACTCCTGTTTTTGTCTTAACGAGTATCATCACATCAGGCATAATAACAACCAACCCTTAGCTATCCCCACTTTGCAACATTCAACCTTCTTGCTGCTTTAGCCATGTTCAGTAAAACATCCTTGCAGATGATCATGCAGATGATGTTTCACTTAAAATCTCAGCACTATTTATTTCATTGCTGATCATTTTATCAGATGTGATGAGGAAGTGGAGGGGAGTGAAATTCACAGAGAGGGGAAGTTGTGAGTTGCAGCAGAGAAGAAAATGCAGAAGGAATAAGGGAGGAGAGAGGGACGCAGGGGGAGAAGGGCGAGAACTGGAAAAGAAGAGAGACAAAGGCCTGAAAGTGTGGTGATCCTAAGGTGAGCATGTGTTTCCAGTGAGTGATGCTGACTGTGATGATAAGTTAGTGAAGAAATAATACATGATGGTAACTAAAAGTTAAATTACTAAATAAAGGCCATGTTCTACCTTGGATCTTTGTGCAAACCGATTATTAAAATCAATCAGAGATTTAGATAAGTATGCAGTCCTAAATGTGTACCTCTGTTACAATAAATAGCTACCCAAAGAGGAGAGCTATAGTATTATGATTATGAATAGGAATGAGAACTCTGCTTTCAGGAAGCACTCAGTATATGTGGAAGAAGGAATAAAGCCTGAATGTTGCACTGTCTTGGTTCTAGTCTCCTTTTTTATGAGCACTGAGGAACCTAAATCTACAGACCGCAGTTAAAAGTACAAATTTGGCTTTCTCCTCAGAATGAATTTGACATCCGTGATTTGGAAGATGATAGTTTGCTAAACATTTATGGGGAGGCTGCATGACCTAGTGGAAAAGGCACTTGACTGAGAGTCAAGAGACTTTTAGATTCTGTCCTCATTTCTGCCATTGACCTGCTTATCATATGCAAGTCACTTAATTTCTGTCTCTGTCCCTAACCTTTGTCTGCCATGTCTATTTAAATGGTAAACTCTTCAGAGCAGGGACTATCTCTCACTATAGTGAGAGTGCATAGCACAGTGAGGTCCCAATCTCAGGTGGGCCTGCTAAGTGCTATTGTAATACAAGTAAATAATAAGTGTGCTCCAATTTGCTGAAAGAGGATACTTTGGACACTATTCACTAAAGTATTTAATATTAATATTTAATATTTAACATCTTGCTAAAAACAAAACACTACTGATGTTGAATTAAACAAAAGAATGCAAATTTTGGTTTTTAATATTCAAATTGTAGAGCCAAACCTACAAGTTCATGCCTAATAGTCATGAAAATGGAAATCTCTATGCATAAAAATCAAATATGTGCATACATTTTGATGCATGGCTTCTCTGCTTCCAAAGCAATGTTTTGTATTTTTTGTGCATATAACTAGTTAAGATTTGTGTGAAAACGTTAATGGAAACTATGAGACTAGACAGTTGAACACTCTTGTTTCTTTAAGAGGAGGAAACCTAGGACCCAGTGTTGCAGTCTGTACATGGCCAAAGGTCACATCAAAGTTTAAAAAAAAAAAAAAAGGGGGGGGGGGGAGTTTTGACCATATAGGAAATGAAGGATTAAACTAAATTTTAACTAGAAACATTAACTATGTCTTTAACAGAATATAATTTCTGTTAATAACATCTTTGGTTGTGTAAATCTGTGTTTCCTATGTGTTCTAGGTTTGAACAGTTTCATACTGCGAATGGAAACATCCCAGTCTGAAAAAGATGTCAAGAGAGTTAGGTTTAAAATTTGACCTTGTTGTTGTTATCTGGAGACCATAAATGATCTCCAGATCTCAAATTATTTTAAAAATTCTATACTTTTGCTAAGGTTTTTTAAAGATAAACAAAAATGCAATAGTCACTGTTTATATATCATCCTAAAATATTTTCATTTTGTAGAAACAGTCAGCTATCAGAAGGAATAAAGATTAACTGTAATAAATTCATCCAAGACTTTTGTTAGCACCACTGCTGATGCTAATGAACATATAAAGAAATAACTAAAATAGTGCTGTAGTTGCTGTGTGCTGCTTACAAAAACTAAACAAACACTTGCAAAAATTTAATCTTTGTATAAAAAGACCAAATTAAAGGGGGGAAAAAAGAGGAGGAAATTGTGTTCGGTCTTTTAATAATAATAATAATAATAAATAAATTAATAATTAATACCAATAAACTTTACATTTGTATATATAAAATGCTCTTAGAATCATAGAATTGGAAGGGATCTCAGGAGGTCATCTAGTCAGAGCAGGACTAACCTCAGCTAAATAATCCCAGCGAGGGTTTTTTCAAGCCGCAGCTTAAAAACCTCTAAAGATGGAGATTCCACCACCTCCCTAGGTAACCCATTCCAGTGCTTCACCACCCTCCTAGTGAAAAACTTTTTCCTAATGTCCAACCTAGACCTCCCCCCCTGCAGCTTGAGACCGTTGCTCCTTGTTCTGTCATCTGCCACCACTGAGAGCAGCCTAGCTCCATCCTCCCTGGAACTCCCTTTCAGGTAGTTAAAGACTGCTATCAAATCCCCCCTCATTCTTCTTTTCTGTAGACTGAACAAGCCTAGTTCCTTCAGCCTCTCCTCATAAGTCTTGTGCTCCAGCCCCCTAATCATTTTTGTTGCCCTCTGCTGGACTCTCTCCAACTTCTCCACATCCTTGTTGTAGTGGGGGGCCCAAAATTGGACACAATACTCCAAATGCGGCCTCACCAATGCCGAATAGAGGGGAATGGTCACTTCCCGTGATCTGCTGGCAATGCTCCTACTAATGCAGCCCAATATGCTATTAAATGCAGCCCAATATGCTGTTCATAAACAACAGTTATTGCTGTGTTTTTAAAAATGTCTTGTTGACAAAGTAGTAAAATAAAATATAAATATACAATATTTGGAATCTAGAGAACTTTCCATTTGGGCTGTAATAATATATAAAATACCTTTTTCAAAGCTACCTAATACCCTAAAATAAGCCATTTATGTGAGTCCATTTGGGTGAATTCAGGCTTCTGTGAAATTCCTGGTGGCTGTGAATAGCATGGTAGCAGACCATGTAATCAGATAGGGGTGAATCAGAGGAACCTGAAATTTAAAAAACAACTTTGCAATCAGTCGGGGCTTATGTACACAGTTTTTGTACTCAGTTTTATTACGTAAATTTATGGGAATAAACTCTTTTTAAGGCAATTCAATATAACTGCATCCTCATGAGGGGTTGTACCAATTTGACTATTTTGGTATAAAAAAAATCATGCCCCTCTCCCCAATGAAGTAGTTTAAATTGGAATAAAAATTATGTATAGACTAGACTTTGTAAGAATTAGTGAATAACCCAGATACGAAGATGGAGAGAGGCATTCAGCAAATAGCTTTAAAAAAAAAAAAAAACTGGATAAAAGTATAGTGTTGAAGACATTATGTTTAAATTTAGATGATACACAATGTTTATGGACTTTATTAAATCTTTAAATCTTTCCATCAGGTCTGCTATGTTTTCTGTATTAGATTTAATGAAATGACTTGGTTCTTCATCCTTTTAAAAAATATTTTAAATTGGCATTGCTGATGTCAGTATATTGTTACTCTGACTTTTCAGGTGATCCCACCCCAGGAGTGGAAGCCGAGGAAACGTTATGACGACATTGATGATTTAGTGATTCCAGCTCCAATTCAGCAGATGGTCACAGGTCAATCAGGGCTTTTCACACAGTACAACATTCAGAAAAAGCCAATGACTGTGAAAGAGTTCAGGCAACTGGCCAACAGTGACAAGTATGTATGTTCAGTGTTCTGTTTGGAAAGGGTAATGCATAACTTCTTCCCTCACTGTGTTTTTAACCTTTTTTAGGCACCAGGTGATTTTTATGAAGGCCATCTCTGTCCCTCTAATAGGTAGAAGGCCCTAATCAGTGCTTAGAGTAGTCTGAAAAAAATGGAGGGTCTGTCATCCCCCTTCCCCAACCCCCAAATCAATTTTCCCCCACTCCCTATCACTTCTGCCCCCACATTTGTTCTGTCCCATTTCTTTCATCAATTCTGCCCCATCTGTGGCCCCAGTTAATTTTGTCCCCATATTTCTTCAACCCTCACATGAGTTCTGCCTCACCTCTGCTTCTTTTGCAGCTCCTAGAGTTCTTCACTCCTTTCCCCAGGCCTGAGGGCTGGGAGACTGCAACCAACATCTTTCCCATTCCCAACCTTCCCACTCCAGCTGCTGAAGAGAGGGGGAGCAGAGGGGGAAGAGGCAGAGAAGACCTCTTGTTGCTCTTAGGAGTGGGGGAAAGAAGTAGTGAACCTGTCCTGAGGGGCTGGGCTCTTTCTCCTCCCTCTCCTCACCCTACTCCTGTGAGAATTGTGTTGACTCCTGAGGGAAGGGGAAAAAAGCTCTGTGTACTTTCTGCAGCATCCATGATTGGCTGCTCTTAATCCCATGACGTGGGCAAGTATGTAAAGCAGCCAATCCAGAAGGCTTTTCCTTCAAGGCGGTACTAAAGGATGCACCCTAGGCTCTCTGTGACTGGGCTCACTTTTTAGAATGTAATTTCCTATGTCTGTGGCCCCTTATGATCCATCATACTTTAAACCCTTTTGATAATGCAAATCTGTTTAGGTTGCTGTGATCATTTGTTTTATATTCCCACATCTGCATGTGGGGATATAAAATAGAACATGTACATATAAAAATTATAAATATAAAATGCCATGCAATGGTATAAAGGTTTTATAGACATAGTTTGGATTGTTCATTTTATTCACAAATGTTGAAATAACGAGTAACCAGGCATTATCATAAGTAATCCCACATGATTGACAACAGAACCTTAATTCTGCACCACACCATCATAGAAATTATTTTAGAAATATTTGTATTTACAATATTTATAGTTTTATATAGTCTACCTATAAAATCATATTACTATGTTATACTTAATAAGACTGTCTGAGTTAGAAGTACTTAAGAAATCTGCTAGCTTGTTACATTCTTCTTAAATAATGCAATAGGAGAAGGTCCTAACCTTTCCCTCTCTTCCAAGAAGTCAGAGGTTTCTGTAGAGAATAGCTTCCTTTCTCAGTGCATCTCTGTGTGACACTAAATTGCTATTCCCTTCATTTGGGATATCCAAATGAGCGTGCCCTGAACATGATTGAAGGGCTCTAGTCTGAGTGATAAACTGCATTTAAGAGAAGTGCTAGTCTGTAGTCCAGGTTACTCATGGATTGCTGGGGTCCAACTCCTGTTTGTTGAGAGACAGTCAGTTCACCATGAGGCTCTTCCTCCATCCTGCTCAGTAGGAGCTGTGTCAACTGCATGATCACCTGCTTCCTGTATTTCCGAGTTTTCTTCCAGGCAATCTGGAAATTTCCTTTCCTAGAGACTTTCTAAATATGGCAGGACTGTGGCCAGACACCCCAAGGAAAAAGTTTCTGCAGAGTTGTCTGCTTGGCAATGGCAATAGAAACATGCTCCCTATATGGGAGGTTAGAAGAATCTTCCCAGGCCACAGAAAAGGATGTAAAAATGGCCCATACAGCTGGGACAAACAAAGGAGTAAAGACAAGATCCTCCAAATATTTCTACCAACTGGCAGAACTGCTGCACTTCTCCCAAAAAGATTTATCTGGGGAGAGGGAGAAAGGAAAGCAAGCCCAACAGGAGCATTGGGATTCCTCCCCTTGCCTCTGGCCAGAGCTACTAACTGGCAGAACACTTGCCTTTTGGACCTGCTGGGGATAACATATCTGCAGGACCTACTTCTGCTAGGACCAGCAGCTGCATGCATGCTCCTTGGTTTCTATGCTCCTAGATTACAGGGATACGAACAGGAAATAATGACCATATTGCCTATTAACAGTAGTGCCTCTTCACCAGCCTAGGAAAATATGGCAGGCTAAAATGGAGGATGGGGTGGTGAAGAGAGACTCTGGGGACCACCAGCTAATAGTACAGTGGCTTTTCCAAGAGCCTCGGATGACATCAATTACATTTAAAGAAAAGGAAAAAAAAGAAAGGCCTAAACTTCAGAACAGCCAGCATAAGTTTCTTCCATCTGTTGGGACAGGAATAAATTGTCTGAGCTGACACAGGACACATAGCAACATAAATAAAAAAGCATTGCTACTATGAAACCTGTGATAGGACTGCTGAATATGTGAAAGGACTAATGAGTGTGAAACTGATATATTTATCTAAAAGTACTTAGTCTGCAAAATCTAGTATAGTGTACATCATGAACATGGTGGATGTTGGGAGACATCCAAACCATGCACTGAATGAAAGAACAGCTTGTTGATTGAGATCTTCTGAAACTTTGCCTTTAATTTTATTCTCCGTCTGCAGATACTGCACTCCAAGATATATAGATTATGAAGATCTGGAGCGTAAATACTGGAAGAATTTAACCTTTGTGGCACCGATCTATGGAGCAGATATCAATGGAAGCATTTATGATGAAGTAGGTATAGTTTTATATTTGTCATTTCCCTCTCCCCAGCCCTGGCCCAAAAGGTTAGTTAATGATGCACTCTTATGTTGCAGCTGAGAACCAGGTCTCTCTCTTGAAAACTCTCTCTCCAGATCCCCATTGTTGAGTTGCAAATGCCCTTGGTATGATAAGCTTTGGACCCTCTAGGAAAGCACTAATGCCCCCTTATGATTCTGAATGCTGATACAGAGGTATCACTTGGGCCCAACAACCCTTAGCTAAGGGCTAGCATTTTTGCTTAGACCTTGCCTCAGCAGCTAGTTTTGTTGGATAAACTAGTTTGTCTAGTTATGATCTTTAAAAAGTATAGACATGTTTTTGTTTGTTTGTGCAGTGTCTGCTCTGTTACACATTTCCAGCCACCTCTTGTGTTTTTTGTTATTGGTTCTGCTCAGTAGATTCCCACTTCAATTTATGATTGGTTTTGTGTGCATTCAAATCTAAATCCACCCTAATTGATAGTCTGGCAAATTTGGAGAAAAAGATCCGGTTGTAAATGTTGTGAATCATGTGATGGGAAAGTGTCTAGAGCAGACCAGCACTCTGATTTTGTATGCCACCTCTCACTGTGGTATTTGAAAATCTGATATGTTTTTCAGATGGACACTCCCTTAAAAGGTGTTCTGCATATGCATGATTCAGCCTTTGTGCCCTCTTCAAGTATGAGTGCTGCCTAAAACTTCTTTTCTATGAGTAGGTGTCAGAATTCATGTGAACTACTCTTTTTCCACTTCAGCGTTAAAGAAAATTATTTCCTGTAGTGATTCTATTGCTGGTTTTGTTGCTCCTTGACTTTGACTTCCCCTGAGATGTGTGGGATATTTTACATGTAGTGGTGAGCTTGAAAGGATTATGGATCCATACAACATTCTTTTAGACTATTTTGCCTTTCTCTTCTTGTCTGTGAGCTCTATGGATTCACTCACCATCTCACTTCAGAAGCAATCTTAGTCTGAGGAAGGGCCTTTAATCTGAGGACTGTCGAGGTCAGCTTCAATTTAATCAGGAATAGGATCAGAGGTTCATCACAAGGTCCCTTGCACCTGTGAGAGTCTTAGCAAGTTTAGGATTGAACTTAGATCTGAGAAATCTGCACGAGTCAGGTCATTCTCTTCTGTGACAGCTACATATACAGACACTCTGTCTGGCCTCAGGAATTATTCTACCCTTTGGACCTCTCCGGTGTCTTGAGGTTCCTTCTTTTTACCACCTGAGGCTTCATCCTACTTATGTGCTTGTGAGGAAAGATAACACCATTTAAACTAACATTCTTCAGCTTTGGGGGGGGAAAAATGTCTTGAAATAGCTTCATTTTTCAACTGCTTCATGTTAGCAGGATCGTTGCAATACTGTTTACACAGCTGGTCAGATCTCCGTTGCTTAGAAATGCCCTTAGAGTTGCTACCTACTTCTGCTTAAAGTAGCAGAGAAAGAAAATTTGTAAGGAAGTAGGATTTTGCTTGTTATTGACATGGGTGACTATGGGTAATGAGTGACTGTTAGTATAGCTCTCATTATACAATCAGAAAAATATGAAATATCTATCAGCATCAATTTTGCTACTTAGAGAACCATCCAAGAAACGGCATAATATCTCAAGAGTGTAGTTAAGCAAGAAAAAAGATGCAAAATTATCTTTTTAAGAATACGTGTGACTCCCAACTTATTGGGTTAACCCTTCCTCCATAAGGGTGTGCTCTGGGAGAGGAGTGGAACCACAGGTCTTTCTTATATGCCATAAGGGGAGCTTCTGGGCAACTGTTCTGTTGTTCTCTCCACTTCTCCTAGGTGGATCTACTCAGCACTTCTTACCATGCTGTCTGCTATCTTTATAATCACTAGAAAACGTGTGTCTGTAACTGTAACAGAGGGTTTGGGGATCGGCCCATAGTTAATATTTCTTGTCAAAAGACAAATTGCTTACGGGAGTTGAATGAGAGGCCTGACCAAAATTAGAATACAACCTGTCAAGATGATCTGAAAGTTGGTATCTGAGCTAGGTTGTTAAGTCTTTGAAAACTGTTAATCATCAGTAAAAGGTCTTTGTATCCCCCGTGGTCCATCTCTTGGAGAAAGCAGTGAGTGCAAACCCCATTATGTATGTGTGTAACTGGAGAAAACTGTTTTGGAGAGTTGGGGTAGCAGCCCTGGATTGGGGAGGACTGGATAAGACAGCTGTCTAGACACATACAAGGTTTGTTGGTCTCTGGACAGTAAGAAATGCTGACAATCTGACCAAAAGGAGGGCAGAGAGAAAGGATTCTATCAAGAGATAGAAGCTTTCACTTTTCTTTTTTTTCTCTAACTAAACTGAAAAGGATTTCTATAGTGTTCTTTGAGAAGTGTGAATCTGTTATGTGAACCATTTATTTTGTTTTAATCCATTTTCTCTGTGGTTTTAATACATCTTGATGTTGTTAAGATAGCTGTCGTGGGTAACATCACACAAGCATCCTCAAAGAGAAATGAACCCCATAACATCTAAGGGTGAGGGGGTGCAGAAGGGAAAAGAGTTTCTGGAACCTATACCATTTCTCAGCCTTGGTTGAGAGATGTGAATAAAGATTTCCTGTCCCAGTCAGTTGTGTTCTCATTAGGCTAGTGGTTCTTAACCAGGAGTATGTGTATCACCCGGAATATGCCGAGGTCTTCCAGAGGGTACATCAACTCATCTAGATATTTGCCTAGTTTTACAACAGGCTACATAAAAAGCACTAGCAAAGTCAGTACAAATTAAAATTTTGTACAGACAATGACTTGTTTAAACTGCTTTATATACTATATGCTGAAATGTAAATACAATATTTATATTCTAGTTGATTTATTTTATAATTGTATGATAAAAATGAGAAAATAAGCAATTTTTCAGTAGTAGTGTGCTGTGACACTTTTGTATTTTTATGTCTAGATTTTGTAAGCAAGTAGTTTTTAAGTGAGGTGAAACTTGAGGGTATGCAAATCAAATCAGACTCCTGAAAGGGGTTCAGTGGTCTGGAAAAGTTGAGAACCATTAGACGGTAACATTAGAACTGCATTAGACTGTAACAAGTGAATACCAGCGGAGGGACCAGAAAACCAATGAGCGAGCAGATGAGAATTATGACATGAGAATTAGTGGGAAGACAATAAACTGGGTGATGATTCGGGTAGAGGCAAGTGACCAGGAAGGAAAAGAAGTCAAATAGCATTCTGTGGAATAAAAGCTATACCATTTAAAAAAAAAAAAAAAAAAAAAAAAAACGGAGGGGGGGGGGAGGGCGGAAGAAGTGGTTGAAGGAATAGAGAGAAAAAAACAAGAGAGTGAGTAGGGGCTGACAAATGGTGTAATGGGGCATCCATGCCAGAACAAAGTGCAAAGGGATCTAGAGGAAAGTGAGTGGTGGCTCCTGGCACCAAGTCATTGCTGGGAGGAGGTTCCAACTGGAAAAGATGGGGAATCATTGGTGGAAATTACCTTTTAAGACAGAACTTTTGTTGCCCAAATTATTCTCTGTCCGCCAGATGGTGCTCTTGGTCAACTAATGGTTTTCAAGTTTATTGTGCTGAAGACTGTGCTAGGGAAGAAATCTCTTGACTAGATTTAGAATTTGGAGCTTGCTTTTGTGTGTTTGCCCATTTCAGAAATTTTTATTTATGCAAAAAGAATGGATGTAGTACCCTTACCTACAATTGTGGGAAAACAATATAAGAAAGCGGAAGGTGTAATTAATTACTCATAACAAACAATTTGTGATAATGGAAAGAAATGTTATTTTTATTTTGTGAAGTTAGGGAAACTATTGCAGACAACATGCTGTAAGCATTGAATTTACCATAATACAATAAGATAAATATCTCACAGCATTTCCATTTTTAAAAAAGCCAGCCAAAGGCACATATATTAATTCATGGATTCAGTGTGGCGTCTCTGCTTTACTGATGTTTCCGTGCCCTGTAAGCATGCACTCAGACCTTCAAAATTAGTGGCAAATGATTCAGCAATACAGGTCCTTGCTCTTTGTTTAGAAAACAAAGAAAAACAGTTGCTGACTGATTTTGAATAGGACTTGTCTGTTTTGCACAATGACTTCCAATTTTATATTAAAAAGTTATCTCAGAAGCATTGTACGCGATCTGATTTTAACTTTTTAAAATTAATTAGAAACTGGCAGTGACATTTGTGAGTATTTCTGAAATCCAAGACCTTGCTGGTGTTATGGGAGAGAGCAACTGAAATGACCTTGCAGTGCATTAATAAGTAGTGATGGAGTTTTTTGTTTTTAACTCAAGAGTTAAAGAGGGTTTAGATCAGAAGAAGGGATACAGCTGTAAAATCTGTGTTATCTGGAATAAAAAATAGGAAAGGGAACAAAGCGATAAACACATATTTTGAATTCTGGCAATCAACATTAATGAAACAAACTTTGCTCTCATGATTTATTATATTACCAGAATCCCTTGAAAGTATTTATACCGTTGTATTTCATGGTTAACTGTCTCTGTTTTGTTCACAGATTAAATAGTTTTTAAATTAGGAAATATTCTAAAGTAATAACTGTTTTGTAAAAACACTGTAGATTTATGGAAAAGAAATTAAACACAGAAGGCTTTAGTGTTCGGTCAAAGTATTATACCATGCTGTATACATCTTTTATTGTTACGTTTAATTACAGTACTTTGGAAGAGAAGGAGAACCCAGTTGACTCAAGAAATAGTCTAGGGAGGCATTCCACTAAAGGACAGGTTACAAGGACTGTATTTATGTTAAGGTCACAACTGCTTGTACTTTTATAGGTGAATTGGGAAATTTTTTACATTTTTTACACAAAAGTTTAAGGTTCTGTTTTTTTGTTGCCACCATGTCATCTGACCCCGAGTAAAACTACTTGTTCCTGGTCTACACAAGAGTTTACACTGTTTAATTATAGTAATTAATAGCACCAGTCTGGCTAACTGCAGTATTACTGAAAATTGAATGACATTTTCTACTGTAGACACACTTATGGGGAAAAGAGTAATGGGAGAAAGGGAATCAACATCACCAATCATGCCTCTCCTGGGATTAAATTAACTAAATATTTATATGCTGTTACATCTGTCACAAGTGCTTTACCCATTATTAGAAGGTGGGATAGAAAGAAATGGCTAAGACAAGAACAGAAAGGCAGGAGCAGAGTGTTGCTGATTGGCCTGTGGCAGAACGTACTTCCAGCTGGTGTGTGTATTTATTTGTTAATGTAATCTAAATCTTAATATACAGTCTGTCACTGATTACAGAGTTGTAAACAGTTAAAATATTTGTTTCAAAGGCTACATTTTAAAGGGCCTTTTGTTATGATTTATTGCAATAATTTCAAGGAGACTGGGACATGAACTTTTATTAATGGTTTAGGGAATCCTAAGAGTATGACAATAGCTTTGTAAACCTGGTATTATACTCTGACTGGGATCATAAATGAATTTGAAAATTGGCTCTCTTGGGATACTGTGTAAGGTCCCATATCCTATTCATTGCAGGGTGCTGCTTCCTCTTGTCAGGAGAGTTGTGGCTGGCATTGTTGAAAGAGCAAATTAGGTGTGGGACAACTCTATAAGAAATGAGATCTGAGATGTAAGCTGAAACAGAATTGTGCAAGGCCTTGAAAATAAAAATAAGAAGTTTGAATATGATACAGAGAGCATGGTAGAGCCAGTAGATAGATTCAAAGAGGGATTTGACATGGTCAAACAATGGGGGAGGACGACAATTTTTTCAGGAGCATTTTGTAGGAAATTAAAAGAGACAACAACATATGCATCAAAGAGGCTAGATTACTATTATTTTGTATTATTGTAGCACCTCGGAGCTGCAGTCATGGACCAAAACTCAAATGTGCTAGGCACTGTACAAACACAGAACAAAAAAGACAGTCCCTGCCTAAAAGATCTTACAATTTAATAAGAGGAAATTGTTGTGTTGTTATGGCTATGCAGTGGTTTCTTTGTTTGCACCATAGTGTTTGCAAAGAATTGTGCAGAGAAACTTTTCTTAATGGTTGACAGCATGGTGAGTCATTTCTGTCTCTGCTTAGTTAGAGAATTAAGTTTTTCTTATTGTAAAGAATTTTCATGTTGCGTTGAAGGCAAAATTTGCTCAGATGGGGAGTGAGCTCTCTGCTGTCTTGAGGGGCCAAATGCTGTGTGTTCTCCACTTGATTTTCAGCCACTCTTTCTTACAGAGGTGGTAGAGATGCATGCCACAACCTGCAACTTAGACCCTTGCTCTTTCTGACTGATGAAGGCAAGCAGGGATGTATTAGTCTAATTTTTGGTTGAATTTCTTAGCATTTCACTACATGGGGATAGGGCACCGTTTCAGTATCTCTTAAAGAAGCTATAGTGTGGCCCATGCTCAAGAAATCTATTCTTGATGCTGACAGTTTGGCTATCAGCCTGTATCCCATCACTTGTTTCTGGGGAAGGTCATTGAAAAGGTGATGGTAGGGCTACTGTAGCAGTTTGTTGATTCCACAGACTTCCTTGACTCCAGTCAATTTGGTTATAGGCCTGTATATGGGGTAGAAATTGTAGTGATTGCAGTTTGTTGATAATCTTTTGGCAGTGGACAAAGACAGTGTCTGTATGGAGTGTTCTAGATTTGTCAACAGCCTTAAACACACTCAATCATGAGATTTTGTTGATTCATTTGCAGACACAAGCAGGGATGGATGCAGCAGCTCTTCAATGGTTCTGTTCCTATTTTTTTTTTAAAGAACACAAAGGATAGTTATTGGCAATTGTTTCTCTGCCTTGAGAGCTCTCTCTCTTGCCAAATGAGTGCCATGGGGGGTATGTTGTCAGCTCTCTTGTTCAACGTGTACATAAGGAGACTAGCAGGGTTAGTGGGAGACATGGACTGTAATACATTCAGTAAGCTCTGCCTCCCTTATATCTGACATGGCCAGAGAAATAGAACACATTTCACAGGAACTAGATGAACTTGGGTTTTGAATGAGAGCAAGCTGGCTGAGAGAGACAAACTGTCAAGTCACACAATGCTCTTCTTCAGGTCTGGAAAAGGTACTCCGTGCATCACAGCTAAATGCAAGGTGAAACAGATTGTTTAACATAAGTATAATAATATTATCCTGGGGCTGCTGTGGCTTCAACTACACTACATGCAGCTAGCTGGCTGCAGTTTAGTCGAGACAGTGATCATGTCTGAGGGTTAGAAGAAGCAGCTGGAAGAACTGGCAGAACTTATGTCAGTACCCTCTTTTAAGGGAGTATAATTGCCATTTGTTAAGCAAGTGTGGAAGTTGGCGGGGAGGTCTTGTCAGATCCCAGGCTGCTCTTAGAAGCCTGAGTAGTGGTTTTGGATAAGAGTGCTGCTTCCATCTCTGTCTGGTAACACAGGAACAACCTTTTCCCACTAACGCAGAGAACTTGCCACAGTTATTCATGTCTTTATCATTTCAAGATTACAGAAATCTAATAAACTCTCTATAGGGCTACACCTTCAGACCATTCAGAGGCTGAAATTCATGTATTGACTCCTGAAAAGCTTCCAAGTGTATTCAGAAGTTTGGTTTCAACCTAGAAAGCCCTAAATACTTTGGGACCTGGTTACATGAGAGAAGACCTCTCTTCCTGTGATATACTATAACATTTGAGATCCGCAGAGACATTTGAGCAGGAAGATGGATGGGCATACCTGGAAGGATGTGGTAGATGAGGCTGGGAGTGAGTTCCAAAGCAAGACTAATACTGATTTCTCATCCTTACAGGAATGCTGCAAAGTTGAACTTTTTGCTCTCTTTTTCTCAAGCTGTTGAGGGAGGGAGTGGGCTGAGGGAAGGGACTGGTTATATTTCTGTGTTGTGTGTTTTAACCATGGAATGGGTACCAAGATTACAGAATATATCCATAGCTCTGTTTTATGAATGTGAAGAAATAATGTAAAAACCCACTAAATGTATACTATAGATGGCTAAGTGTGGGTCATTCTGAGTATCTTTTCTTTACCTCTCTATTTGTGTGTCTTTGAGTGGACAATATTTTAGTCCCTCCCTTGCTTTTTATTTGAGCTGTTTCAACCAAAGTCATACTTTTTTCTTAAATGATGAAAGTACAACAAATTACTCATAATTGTAAACTCTTTCGGGGCAGAGGCTGTTTTGTTGTTCTGTGTTTGTACAGTGCCTAACACAATCGGTCCTGGTCCATTTCTGGGCCATCCTATAATTAAAATAAAAAATAAATTGTTTGCCAGATTAATAATGGAATTAATCCCTACACTAGAAGTAAAAATGAAGCACCAAAACAGCACAGATCATAATAATACATACAAAGAGAAATTGCTCTTAGTCTTAAAAAAAAGTAGTATATCAGACTGTTGGTTGATCTGTAGAAATAAGAAGCAAAGAATGCTATTATACCAATAATTTTAATTACACTTTTTAAGCCAAAATGAATGGAAGTTAATTCCACATAGGACTCATTTTCTTCTTATCATGGAAAGTTAGAGAAGAGCACCTGAGCCTACTTTAAATCTTGAACTACACCTTACACTTTAGCTATTGAAATCTACAATTTTCTTTGCTCCTTGAAAAGGAAAGAGTCAGATTTGCCAAGACTGTGTGAGTTTTCAAACCTTTGCTGGAGTTGACAGCGAGCTTTCCCCATTCACTTCCACATTTTATTGATAGCTGATCCAAATTCTATTAACAGAGCCATGTGAACTCTGGACAGTGAAAGTGTGAACTAATGATTTTTCATTTAAAGTGTTACCTGTATCTCAGGCAGTATTTCTCAGAGGAAATAAAAGGTTTGAGTGATGTGCTACAGCAAGGGCCATAGATAATTAGGTACTATAGAAGTATGCAATTTGTTTTAAAAAAAGGGTGCGTCTTCGTTACAGAATAAGATAATCAGGAAAAAAAGGATATTGCATCTTTTAAATCAAATAAAAATCTGTTACTGCACACATTTGTCCTTTAGGTAAGACTGCCTGATGTGTTTGTCAAATATAATGGGTGTTTTTTCAGAAAATATGCCCCTAAAATATATGTATAAATTAGAAATATTTTCATGTAAATAATTTTTTCATTGCAATTAAATAACACTTTTATAATCTCGGTTAGCACTAGAAAGATTTTTCCCAAATGCCCAGAATAAATATTGCTTATATTTTCCCCACATGCCAAGCATGATGACTAAATGGATTCTAGTGCCTAAATGCCTTTCTACAATCAAATAGCTATCTAGTAAACATTACATATGAATGAGCCTGTGTACCATTTATCTAATGTTAGGTAGGTATTAAATATAAAATACCCAGTTGAGCTATAACTGAGTTTTAAGAGGTATTCTTATTAAGCATTGTGATGTTGAAGCTGTGACGCTTTTAGAGCTCCTGTCTTCTTTGCTGTCAGTGTTGCAATTGTGAGAATTAAACAGAGTCACGTTATTGTCAGTGAGGTTTGACTCCATGTAATAATAGTTTGACTCCTGAGCAATAGTTACTGTAAATGTTTGGAATACCAAAACAGTATTTTCCATTTTATGAAGTAACATCCTGCGACATTTCAGCTGAAGAAATAAAACTGATTTTCTTACATTCAAGGAGGATGAAAAAGCAATTTAAAACTGGCCAAAATAGTTTTTGACCATTATTATCTAATAACCAGCTAAAATGTTTTTGCTCAAATTCTGTCAACATTTCCTTCCAGGCTGAGAACTTCCATACCATGCATGAAGTTGTCTTGAGTAAATGCAAATAGATCATGTATCTAGGCTGAAGGGGTTGTGTATTTGTGTATTCTGCACTTATTTGGTTTTCTATGTTCATATGGAAATCTGGCCTTGTTTTGGGAAGAAAAAAGTGTGTTGACTGGTAGTGGTGGGGAAAGGGCCGGAGAGCCATAGATACACTAAATTAGCATCAGACAAACTGGTGATTTAGAACAATATGAGAAATCAGGATAGGGCTATAAAAAGAGTATAAATAACATTGTATCTAAATGCTTCTTTGGTTATTTGTAAGAAAACAACATTGTGGAGGCACAATAGAATCTCCATGATTAAGTTTGTTTTCAGTTTTCCACTTAAAGCAGATATTCAGTCTCTTTGTTCCGTAGAAAGAACAGTGTATCTTCCCCAAATTTACAGTGCATAATCTGTGAGCAAAGATTTAATTTTCTGGGGATTTTCAAGTAAATCTGTTAATTAATTTGAGTAAAAATTAATTAAATTTGGTCCCTTAAGTTTACTTTAGTTTCATGATTTTTTTTATACTCTGCATGCAATTACTAATTTGAAATTTGAAAGGAGCAAATTTTTAGCATCTAAGGGAAAAGTTATTTCTTAAGTTCACAATTGTGTTAATTTTTGTTTTATTGACAATATTCCTCATAACTGTTTCTTCATCACAAATATTTTTTACATCACATTTATACACCAGAATCTGGGTTTTTTGTTTAAAATAATGTTTGTAGTCCTCATGGTTTTGGAGAAAATCTTGAAAATTTGAACTCAGAGTTTAATTTGCTGGCTGGCCCTGTAATTTATTTTATTTTATTTTCTGGTTGGCATAAACTCCTTTAATAAAAAACAGGATCTTTGTGAAGGTGCACCTTCAGCTTAGGGGCATGTGTTGTTCTTCATTAAAGTAGCCATTGTGGTCAGAGATCCTTCCTAACACTAAGAAGCTCGGAAGTTAATGCACAGAATCACTACTTTGTATCATTTAAGGTTGCTGCACATGTAAGACACAACTTCAGAAGAAAGGAAATGAAAAGTGAAGAAAATGATCCATACCCTCTCCTCCCTTACTCAGAGAAACTTGCCTCGCTGACTGCACAACCACTAGACACATATCACAGCTGTAATTTTGTGCCATAGTGATGCCAACATTTTAGCACTCCTTTCCCCAAACTGAAATGAGATTTCCCAGAAATGTGCAGAGCTTCAGTAGAGGATGGGAAGAAATCTGGTTTTACTTAACTGTAAGCATGTGTTCAAGTCCTCTTGTCTTCAGGGAGCCTTAAGCTCATGTTTAAGTGCTGTCTTAAATAGGGATGCTTTCTTGAGTTGGACCCTAAATTATTTTGCTTGAATGTCCTGGTGTTCTGTCTCTCTACATATCTATTCATTTCTTCCGCAGTGGTACTCAACGATTGCTGTTATAATAAAACCTGGGTTTCCTTCTCTTTACTTTTAGGCAACAGCTCTGATCTCAGTTATTTTGCATCATATACAGAGATGCATGCTTTAACATCTGAGATTAGAATGACACTTAATGGATAAAACAAAAACAACATGTAGGGCTTTAAATACATAATTCCTAGTAACTATAATGATTATAAAATGGCTGAAATCTCATGCAATTCCTCAGATTTCCCCTTAAGTATTTTATTGTCCAATATTTCATTATGATTAAGTTACTGTTTGTTAAACACTTTCATATTGCATGATTTTACTTTGCAAGCAAGTAAAATATGCATCCATAACTTTTTGAATAGGGTCCTGGCTTGTAGGTATATACCTCCAAGAGAGTTTTACTGTCTTAACTATTATTTCTAGTGTAGCTGCGATTATGATCCTTGTCAGGATCAGGGTCCCAATGTATTAGATGCTGTACAACACATCTAGGACAATGTGTTCTCTGAAGATTTTGCAATCTTAGGGCCTGATCCAAAGCCCATTGTAGTCAATAAGAGTCTTTCAGTTGACTTCAGTAGGCCTTCAAAGTGTTTATAATCTTGTACTTGCCTATAATATATTGCAGCATTAGATGAGTCTTATAATACTTGATTAGTAATGTTAAGTGTATGTTCTGGACTGTTGAAATTTCTTGTTATTTTTCATTCCTCTCTTGAATTAAAATACTTTTTGGAATCACTTCAGCAGATTTTGTTTTCATTTGGTATTCATATTATTTGTATTAGTTACCTTATTAATGTATTTTGTTATGTCTCTGTTTCAGGATATTGATGAATGGAATATTGCCCATCTCAATACAATATTGGATGTTGTGGGTGAAGACTGTGGAATTTCTATTGAGGGTGTAAATACCCCCTATCTCTATTTTGGCATGTGGAAAACAACATTTGCATGGCACACTGAAGATATGGATCTCTACAGTATTAATTATCTTCACTTTGGAGAGCCGAAGTCATGGCAAGTTTAATTTTTTTTTATGAAAGCTCATTTTGAAAGATGCTTCTTTTTTGTTTCAGCTGACTAAAGCAAAGAGATGAGGTAGAATTACTTCATGGTGAGGAGTTCTATTTATAAAACAAGATAAGACTGATCTGATGGACATCTCAGAAAGCAATGAAATTTGAGTCTTGTGAGTGAAGGAGAATTACCTTAACAATATACATTTCTCCTTTTAAAGGAAATGCCTAAAAAGAAAAATAATCTGGGATTCAACTGAGTTCAACAGAGAAAAAAGAATAATTAAATAACAGGCATTACTTGAATCAAGAAACCAGGGTACTATTTGAGGGTACTCTTATTAGGACCTCACTGAAATCATTGGGACAGGTTTAGTGTCTTAAGCCCATGTCAGCAAAGTACTTAAGCTAACAATAAAATACTAAACGATAACTAACAATAAAATCACAACACAATTTTTTTACTCTGAGGAAATGTTTTGACATCAATGATTTGTTTAAACTTTTTTCCCATTGAAAATTTGGTCAAAAGCCACACTTTTCCACAAAATGTTTCCATTTTGACTAAACAACATTTTTTGATGGAAAACTATTCCACTGAAATATTTTCAACCAATTTCAATGATCATTTATCTTTTTAACATATTTTTTGTATATTAACTTTCATAAATGGGACCTAGGCACTCAACTCCCATTGATTTACTTTGTGCCTTTGCAAGTCTCTCCTCCAAAATACACTGGTATTGTTATTATATGGTAATTGGAAACAGTCTATAAACTATAGAAAAATGTTTAGTTTCTTGTTGATTATTTGAGCATAAGTACTTAATAGATCCACATTAATTTTATGACAAAATGTATTTACGTTAAAGTACAGTGAAGATCAGGGAATATTAAAAGCTAAAGGCATTTTGATGGGCATGATTAGATGATGCTCAGCTGCATCAAAAGTACTACAAAATGAACTATAATGACAGTTGACTCATTTGGTTGCTGAGCAACAGGAGGCATGGATCATGACACTGACAAAACACCTCTGTCAGTGTAATGGTTTAGAATGAAAGTCATGAAGTGGAGGAAGCAGATGGGTCTAGAATGAAGATGTCACAGTTCAAAGGGCAACTGCATCTGTATTTTCTCTGAGGTCCTTCAAAGGTATTCACTTAAAGGTTTCTGGCTCCTAGACAACTTGGGCTGATAGTCATGTCTCTCTACCTCCTGACTGGGTGTTTTGCAGGCTGCTTAAAGTTTTGAACATTATTTTAAGGGTTTTATTAAATCTCTCAAGAACTCGTTAGCCCTGGTGGTAAGAATATGACTAGAAGTGTTGAACTCCACATATCTCCCATAGTCCTTCATGCAGATCAGACTTAAAGTTTTCCCCCTGATACACTACCTGGCTGAATAATGATAGCAAAGCATCAGCAACCTTGTCTACCTCTATAGAGAATAGAGCTATTGCCGCTGGGTATTGAGTGGTGTACTATCTTTTACCACCAGAATATATTTCCCTTGTCCAGGTAATTTTGCTGAGGAGCCCATCTCCAGCTCACCACTTTATTTTAATATTTAACTCAGAGATCACTAGTAAGTGCTACTTTGGTGAATCTAAGATTGAAAAAATAATTTACTAAGATGAAGCATGTTAAGATGCATCTTCGCTTTGAATTGTGACGAGAGCCATCTATTTCTTTTTGGGGCAAAGACTAACAGAGATTATGGAACTAGCATGCAGCAAATAAACTGACCGCAATGGCAGCAATTGGAGAATGTAGAGCTAATTTCTGAAAGTATCCTATGGCTAAATATTGTACTCTATTCATTATACAATGCAATTATCAATATTTATGCAAATAAGAGTGTCTCTGTAAATTGTATATTTTGATTCTACAATTGCAACTGGCCACACCCACATGGAGATTAGTGGGGCTCTGTGCAGGAACAATTTGAAGGAAAACTGAAAGAATGGAAATTAAAGAAAACATGGGAAACAGTGCAGGAGCTAGGGGAAAGAGAGAAAGATACAGTGAAGGGACTAGACTAGATTTGGGGGGTAGGATTTATTATTACAATTAATTTTCTTTGCTAGTAGTTGACAGTTTTTCCTTGCATTCTTTTTTGAAAAAATGTGGAATTCTGTAAAATGTTTATTTTATTATAGTTTATACTCATGGTAATTATTTAATTGTGCTTTATTATATTATTCAATTTTCTTATAAAATATTCTGCATTACCTAGCAAAGTTGTTTGAATGAATGGCCATTTACTTAGTCCATATATTTAAAGGAGTGGCTTAGTGACCTGGAGTTCACAACAGTATGTGTTGGATACTTGTTCATATTACAAAAGGGCTTTTCTGCTGACTGTTGTAAGGTATTTTTATTCTCTTCCCCCTAGTCTGTAACCTAATATTTTTACATTACAGGATAAAGCTGATGTGCAGGATGATATGCTGGGAGAATTTGTGCCTTTACTAAAAAATTGAGAAATTTTGCTCAAAGCCTAAGTATTGAACTGCATTTAGAGCTAAACCTTTCCCAGAGAGCAAACACTAGCACCTATATAATAAGATTCTAGGAATGTCACTGTGTGTGTCACTCTGAAGCCGAAAACATCTGTTGAATTAGTGTGATGTGATGGAAACAGCTACAACCATGGTTGAAAATTCTTTTTGTTCAGAATATTACAAAATTCATTCATCACTGGATTTTTGCAGTCTGTGCCGGTCCAGTTTTTACGTTTTAGAATATTTTGACTTCACGAATTTCACTTGTATGGTGTACAGCTGCACTAATGTATATATCTATACAATTCCAAAAGTCTTATAGACCATTGTGATACCAGAGGCAACTTAAGCAATCACCCTTATTCTCCTGCTACTTTGCATGCAACAGTTTAATTGGTTGTATGAGGGAGTCTGCACAGATGGTGGATTACTTGGCCCAACTGCCACACTTATGTCCCTAACTGTCGCTTGCACAAATCAACACAATCACCTGCACAACAACCCAACCAACATACATAATAACCCCAACACCCACACAGCCCCTAACTGCAGCACTGCCCCATTTGCCACCGGCATAATACAACTCTCCCGGTATAACACAACCATCATGCACGATAGCCCCAAACACACACAGCGCTCCTCGCTGCAGCATACACCCTTCATTTGTCACCCACACAAATCAACATAAATCTCCTAATATCCACCCCTCAAACAGATCAACACTGTCACCCACACAGCTCTACAACCAACAACCACTAAACCCAAGCATCACTCTGAAACCTAGAATGTCAGCTGAGTCAGTGTGAAGTGATGGAAACGGCTACAGGCATGGTTCATAGATCTTTTTGTTCAGAATATCACCAGGTTCAATCTTCACTGGTATTTGTGGTCTGTCACTGTCCAATTTTTAAATTCTCAGCCATTTTTTGCTTTTTTACACACATGATTTTATAAATTATGCCCATGCAACAGCAGCATGGACTTTCAGCTACTGGTATAATAATAAAGGCAGAATACTGAACAGAATATGCACATTGGACCCATGTAGAAGATACATATGATACTCCAAGGTATAATACATGTCCATAAATCCACAAAATTTGAATAGGGCCTTTAAATTTTGGAAAACACTCCAAGCACATTAGATATCTGAAACCAGTTTATTCTTGCTGCTGTCTGACTCGTATAAAACAGTAGTGAAGGTAGAGACTTCTCAGATCTGGAAGGATTAAAATGATAGAAATCTCATTGAAGAATATTAGCGAAGGATACATGAAAGTGTTGATTAAACAGGAGCAAAGCAATTATTTTCATAGCAGTTTGGATATTTGGAATTCTGTTGTCGTAAGACTAGTTTTTAATTTGTTAGAGAAAGCGTGTGTGTGTAAGGTATATTGAATACTGTGTTTTAGACAGGAATATTTTTTAAATTGTACTCATTTTGTATATCTTTGTGTTTTACTACTGAATCTTGGAATATTTGCCATATATGGAGTCAAATCCTTCATTTGCTGTTAAAAAGAACACGGTATAAACTAATGTGATAATGTACATACATAAATACAGAATGAATGGATCCTCAGTTGGTAGAGAGGCATTTTCAGTAGCAGTCCATCTGGTCTTCACACTGTAACTCCTGTGAATGAACTGGGGGGATAATACATTACTATATGTTTTTTTTTCTATATAATGTAATTCATACATCATATCACTCAACACTTTGTGGAGCAGGTCAGTCATAAGATAAAGAGAAAGGTAAACTTTAGAAAGGGAAAGTGCCTCCATAACTTTGAGAAAGGCAGGGAAAATAGTTCAGAGAACTGAATGGAGGAAACATAGAAAGCCAGGATTGGAGGAGCAGGGTGAGTGAATCAGAGTTTAGGAATAAATGCATGGGAGCTCAGAGGAGAAGAATGAAGAAAGCCCACGTGAAGTTTTGAAAGAAAACAGATGAATTTGAATTGGATTCTTAGATAACTAGAAGCCAATGAAGGTGACCAAGGACTGAGAGATACTGGACAATCCTTCTTTCTGGAACAAGAGAACATTCTGACTGCTAGTATTATGATCCTCTGGAGATAGCATGAGATTATGCCATGCACACAAGGACGGTGCAGAGGGACTGGAGCCACATCTTTTCCTGCTGCCCCTCTTTTCACACAAAGCTAGAATCTGCATCTTTTAACAGGATCTGTGTTCCTCAATGATTGTTGGGGTCCCCAACAATTGCTGGCCACCCCCTGTTAGGGTTATAAGGTGAGGGAAGTTCCTCTGCCCTTGTGGATTGAGGAAGGCTTCTGACAGTCCCAAGTATATGTGATTTAAGGATGAATATGGAAGCAGTGTTTAGGTCAGGATGAAATTGTTCTGGAGTTTGTAAGTCTGTCCATCACCAAGAAGAAATGGGAGAGAGAAAGCTCATCCAGGATGACGCCCAAGATTTCTGGCCTGAGGAGCAAAGTTGTCTGAGTTAAGGAGAAAGATGGTAGAGTCAGACATAGGAGTGTAAATGAGGGCATGTCTCTCAGAAAGAGGGTAAAAGTCCTTGCAGGACATTTCAGTCCTTCAGTAATAGGATGCTTTGGTGTAACCAGCAGCTGAAAGAGTCAAGACAAGAAACTAGGGAATAACAATAATTCATAAAAAGCTATCTCTTATGTAGTACTTTTCATCAGTAGATCTCAAAGGACTTCACAATGGAGATAAGTAACATTACCCTAATTTTACAGATGGAGAAACTGAGACACAGAAAGGTGATATGGGTAGGAGTCAGGAGTCGTCCACACAGAATTGATATGCACGGTTGAAAACAATGACATGTCAGATAGAGAAAAGACAGATGTAGCATCTGCTCATTAGTCATGCTTTATAGCTAGAAAAAATAAAAATGTAAGTAGAAGACAATAGAGCAAAGGACAGAGCTCTGAGACTCACTTTTTAGCATGTAGGGTGGAAGTGACATGTAAATTTTCCATGAATGAAAGAAATGGCTGAGTTCAAATTAGAGAAGGAGAGTACTGGACACACTGGTTTCTTGTTCAGAATTCTTTGGAAGGGGGGTGATAAGTAACACAAAAAGCCACAGAGATCAAGTGGGAAGGGAATATGATCAGAAGCAAATTTGTTGTTTATCTGGAGAAGGGCAGTCTCACTATGAAAGGGTCAACACCCAGTTTGAAGTCAGTCGCACATGTTGTGCTTTAGAAGTGACCAGAAGTGAGAGAGGGTCACCTTCTCCAGAGCTTTGCTGAGGAATTGAGTTGGAAACTAGATGTCTTTTTATGATCAAGGAATGATCAAATGTAGTATTTTTCTTTAAAGGGTAATAGCAATTTTGAGAAAAACCTTCCTGTAACTTTTCAGGCATCATGCTTTATAAGTACAATGATTACAAAGAGGCAACTTGAGGTTCGAAGGGAGTCCAGTAAGGAGGTGGACTTTTGCTTATAGATCAGATTTTATTCAGGACAAGATTGGGGTGCATGGGGAAAGATGCAAGAAGTGAAAGGATGTTACTTTGTAGGTGAATCAAGAGACGGTGAGGTACCTGGTGATGTTAACTTCCTAAAGGAATAACACAGCAAACTGTTCACATTACTCAGTGGAAAGTGAGAGGTTGGGAGTGGGTATTGGGCCAGTGATCTGGAATTAGGCTGAAAGAATTGCTTTGATAATATGTGGAGGATGCATAAATGACACATTATGAATTGGGAAATTAATGAACTAAGCTTATCATGAATTAATGACAGTAAAGTTAAACACATTTTTACTAGATTAAAGCTTTGAAATTTTTAATGCTACTCATACCAAGGAAATCCTCAGTTGTTTTATTCCCCCCCACCCTCCATCAATACACAAATTAGAATTACAGTGCAGTAGCTTGGTAAAATGTCAGATTGAATTAGCTTGAATCTAATGGCATTTTTCACTATCTGAGGAAATATCTTGTTTAGTAAGCATGGAACCCTTACTGCTTTATGTCCTTGTTTCTTGTTACAAAGATAAGAATAATTGGGTGAATACAAAAGGTTCTTTCATATCAGCCTGATGCCCATCTTGTCATTTAGCTGGTATATTTTTATACAGTAAAGCACATTTTGAAAATTTGATCATTCTTTGTTTCAGCTGTGTGTTTGAATTATTACTATGAATAGTTCTGTTTTTAAAAGCTGTGTTACACTTAAACAAGATAGACAGTTCACTGTAATTTTTATTGAAAACAATTAAAGAAAAATAATTTGGCTTTCTGCAAAGATCAGCAATTTCCCATCCACATAATCACCAGATGGTGCTGTGCAATATGTTGAAATTTGTTTTAATACTAAATCAATGTTTAATTTACAATTTAACGACTGCCTACCCTTGTATAACTTGCAGTGCTAAATAAAGTCCTTCTCACACAGTACAAACATTAAAATGAGTGACATCCCTCCGTTTTGTTAATTACTTGGGTATAATTTGTAAAATGAAGTAATGAAGAACATTGTCCAATAAATGAAAATTCACTATAAAGGTATTTAATGTTAAGACTATTTTAACATTTTTAATTGCATAAAAGTTATCCATTCAAGACGTTATATTTTCTTGTTTCCTGCCTAGAGATTTATCAAAGTGTACTGGATTCTTACAAAATGTTTAACCTACATTTGGAGGTTTATTATTCCTAGTACATAAGATTGCCCAATTATTATTAGGCTCTGGGTTAAAACTCATAATAAAATAGTACAGACTTCTCTGTAGTACTTCACTGATGTCCCTCTGCTCTGGCTTAAAGTGACCACTTCTATGGAAAGGGGTGGTTCAGTCTATGTGGCTCATTCAATAGATGGCTTTTTTGGTGGGAATGCCTAACAAACTGCCCACTAAATTTTAAAAATATTATACATCTTTTATACTGACTCTTTTTTGGTTCTACCAAATAGCACATTAACAATGAAAACACATAGCTGTGTGTATGAGTGCTATAGCTAACCAAGCAGGCACCCATGAATTATATTACAGAGCGACACCAGGAAACTGTCTGTCTCAACTTGTTCCCAGAAATGTGAGTTGTGTATTGCCCAGTCTCTTCCTGGACAATACAAGCTCATAGAAAGTCTGTCATTTCATTAATATAAAATGATATGCACAAACCCTGTTATCTCAAATGAACATTTCCAAACACATTATTCCAAACACACCTGGTTTAGATAAAACAACAAAATAAGTTTATTAAGTACAGAAAGAAAGATTTTAAGTGATTACAAGCAGTTAGGCAAAAAATCAGAATTTGGTTACTAAATTAAAGTCATATAGAAAGTGAGGCATGACCAGTTCTTGATGTCTTTAGATCCCTGGACTATAATTGCAATATTTCAGTGTTCATATCCTACCTATGGTGATTGGTGCCGTATAAAAACCTAGACAGATTGCGTATTGGAGACCAGATATATAATTTAGTTACATTTCATACCTAGAAAGCATTGCTTTATGAATAAAATTATTTTTATTTTGTGGAAGGGCTAAACATGGATGGAGAAGGAAGGTGACATGATACAAGGCAATAGATAGAAAGTTTCTAGAAATGCTGCTCTCTGTCTTAACTGTAATTATTAAAATATAACGTAACCTAGAACTAAAGATCAAACAGAACCCAGGACAATTTACCTCAAAGTCTGGAGTGTGACAAGAGCTTGAAAAGAGCATATGAGAGGATTATGGTAGGTTCTTTCTTGCCCTAGTCAGATCGAAGCTGGTCAGGATGAGCAGTGTTGCTGCTTCTCCTTGCATTCCCTGGTGGGTCCTGAGGAGACTAGCAGGAAAGAGGAAAAATGACAAAATCCAAAAGAGTCACAAGCAAACACATCAGCATTTCTATAAAGTATCTATTACTATAAATTAAACAGGGACCGAAGATCAGTTTCTGGTGTCAGAACCTTAAGAAATCCAGAAATTAAGTGAAAGCGCCCAAGAAGGTTCTTGCCTTCTCTCTCATGAATGGTAGACTGCACACAAAGTCAGTCTACAGAAACCTGAGAATGGTTGTTCTAGTTGAATATCCCCCTTTCTGTCCTCACTTATTTTTCCTCAATGCATTGTAACTTCCTGATTAATCAGTTTCTCTAAATATTGCAGTGTGATCCTCATTCTATTAGGAATTCAACAAAAGGGAGATACTGCCTCAGGACCTACTGTCCCTGGCAGCTCCACACAGGGGCACAACAATGGATTTCCCTTACATAGGGTGGAAACATAAAGTCTCGGTCTTATCCTATGTGATTGCACTGGCTATCAGTGCAATTTTTAGTCCATTTAAAAAAAAAATCTATATACCTTCCAATTGAGAGCTTCCTCAGATACTTTCTTTCAAGGACTGTGTAGCTGGGAGGTGTGGCCTCCCTCGGAGATGACACCGAGGGAGAGCCAAACCCCCCCTGGGGGTTGGAACCCAGGAAAGCAGCACCTGACCGGAAGCAGGTAGGCGGGGCTAGGCCTATAAAACCCAGGCCTTCCCGTTCAGTCAGGTCCCAGCACCCGAGGGAGAAGGACATCTCTCCCTTGGTGCCCGAGCCACACCTGACTGCTATCCAGAGGAGAAGCTGCCAGATCTACCCACGGCGTGGGACCCTGAGGATCTGCAGAAGCTGCCTGAAGCAGACGAGACGAAGGAAACCCACGGATCATATGACCCGGAAGAGGAGCTGCCAGATCTACCCACTGCATGGGACTCTGAGGACCTGGAGGAGCTGCCTGAGCTACCAGTCCCTGGTGAGCCAGAAGGCACATCTGGACCCTGGGACCTAGAGGGGCTGCCCTCCGCAGAGGACCCCGAACAGTTCCCGGACCTGCTGTCAAGCAATGAGGAACCCGGGTACAGCAGAGGAGAGCAGGTACTCTAGGGAGAGGGTGGGAGGAAGAAGCCCAGGGGCACTGACTATGGTCCAGCTGAGCTTACACTTGCTGTGAGTCAGTGTGTTTCGGCCGGAGCCCTGCTGACCCAGTGACAGGACACCCCGTCACTGGCAGGGCCCTGGGCTGGGACATAGTCCCCTCATCCCCCCTTCCTCCCCCCCCCCACCCCTCTGACCTGGGGTGAACACCCGTTAAGGGCCAGAGCCTGTCAGTTATTGCCTGCAACACCCTGCCGAAGGGCCAGGTATAGACTATTTACTCACCCTGCTAAGGGCTAAAGACTGCTGCCCCTCTGCCCTGCCCTGCCTAAGGGCCAGTGCCTTGGACCATTTCCTCGCTCGCTCAGGCTATAGACTGCTACTTGCCCTGCCAAGGGCCTGAGACTGTATGTGACTGCCTGCCCTACAGACGGGCCAGGCCAGAAACTGTTTACTCACCCTGCCAAGGGCTTGAGACTGTGTCCCCCCTTTCCAGTCTGCCTTGCTAGAAGGCTAGCCCGGAGACTATTGCCTCGCCCCACTGAGGGCCAAAGGCTGATTCCCGCTGCCGGCCCGTCCCTGGCTGAGGGCTGGGCCATAGAGTGTTTGCCTGCCCTGTGAGGGTGAGAGACAATTACCCCTTTAAGTGGGACTTCTCGACGGACGTAGGTGCTGGGAGGTGTGGCCTCCCTCAGAGATTGACACGAGGGAGGGCCACCGGTGCCACCCCCTACAGGGGATCTTCTACAGACTGAATATTCTCAACACTAGATCCTGACTCCAGATTGAGATGAATGAGCCATTACTTGGCTTACATCAAACACCATGGTATTGTTCTCTTCCTTAAGTGGATGATTTAGGTAACAAACATGCACAGCAGAAATATTATAATCAACTGTACAATTCAAAATGTACTTATGGCAAGTTTTCACATAATTCAACTGAAAATTGGGATATAGAAGAGTATTTGATCTAGAAATACTTCTCTGTTTAAATGTCTGCAGGAAGCAAACATGTAAAGGTTATGAAAACGGGTGAATCTAAATTCTTTTTCAAAATCAAATTAATATTTCAAGATTTTTTCTTACTTTTTCAGTTTCAAGCTAATATATCAATAATTGTAACCAAAAGTTGTTCTTCCATTTATTCCTTGCCATTACCTTATCATAGTTTTAATATGGCCATTCTACTTTAACTGTAAAACATCTTTGGACTATGTGATATTATCTTGAATATTTTTGATGACCTGATTTCATTGTTAAGAAAGTCAAATATTTAGTCTGTATTTAGTGTATAAAATAAAGGAAGGAGCATGAAAAGAGATTATTTGGAAACCAAAGTAGGCCATAAGACCACATAAATAACAGTAAGCAGTGGATAATATTGTGTATTTTGCCTAAATATTTTTATTGTCCAGTTACATACATTTATTTATTTTAGTTAAACTGTCCACAAGCACATGTTTATGTAACAGAATTGTTATGTGCTGCTTAATATGTCTGCCATACAACCATATGTTGTACTGAAAAAGTAGGATGTTACTGGAGAGGCAGGATAACAGGGAATGTTTTGTTTAATGAACTTTTAGGAAGGTACAAGTTATTTCTTTTTTTGAAGAGCTATCCTTTTACTCTTCATTTTTTCCCATCTTGAGTTGTGCTGTTTCAGATTGGGTACAAATACGTGCTACATTAACATCTTTGAGTGACTGACTAAAATTGTAATTCCCTGGCCCCTTCTTCCTTCCCTCCCCCTCCAAAAAAGCAACCTGGGTTGAGTTGCCGTGTTCTTGATTAAAAATGAGTTGTGGATGATGATTTTTTAAAATTATTTGTGTGTGTTTCACTCAATTTTGAACGTGTTTTTTTCCCCCTAGGCAATTTAAATAGAAAAACAGAGGGACACTTCTCACGCCGAACTTGAGTAAAATCCATTTCCTCCCTCACCTCGATTTTTGTTCATTGCCAACCAAATTAGAACTCAGTTTTCGTGTAATGGGGAGAGGGTGTTGTGGACAGAGGGCAAAGTTAGAAATTCACTCATATAAAATATAAACCAAACCAGTAAAAAAGGGGACACTGAGACACATTTTCAGGGTTACCCTTGGTTATCCTGGGTGAATTATTATCATCTGCTTACAGTAGGAGAGAGCTCTATTTGTGCCCCACCAGGGAAATTCTCCCCAGTTACTAGCAACACAGGCCCTCTACTTGGGGCTCTTTCCCTCTGCAGGCTAGCAATTTACACACCCTACTGGGTTACAGTTAAGTGGCCAGTTCCCCATCTTCTATGTGCATCGTACACCTATTTGTTGTCTCTGTGGCAACAGTGCAGTCCAGGTTTACTGGTTTCATAATGGAATGCTAAACTGTTTTATACTGCTCAGCCACTAGGCGGCACTGTGTGTAAAATACTTTATTTAAACGAACCTCAGCTAGATCTGGCAGAGCAGTAAAGGATCTTGTGATGAACACATCTGGTGCATATAAGTAAGCTATGTGACGAGTCCATGTCTGGTGCAGAAGTCCATGATGTGGTGTCAAGAGTAACCTAAGAACAGAAACAGAAGGAACAAAGCAACAAAGGTTGCAAACAGAAGGAACAAAGCAATAAAGGTTGCAGGATCTCATCAATGTGCCACTCTTCAGTGCCCCAGAGAACTTCAGCTTCAACAGATCTTCAGAATGGACAGACTGGAAAAAAATATTTTGCAAGATTTTGCAGTGCTACAAAGTGCCAAAAAGAAAGTGGAGATATACAGGTATCTTCTTTAATTAATGTTATGGGGGAGCAAGCAGAACATATCTTTAAATCTTTTTACTTTACTGAAGATAGTCACAAACATGAGTATGAAAGGGTCTGGCTATATTTGATGCCTACTTTATACCTCAGAGAAATGTCATTTATGAAAGAGCATGTTTTCACCAGAGAATACAAGAGCCAGGGGAAAATGTTGAATGTTTTATAAGAGCGCTTCATATATTGACAGAAAACTGTGATTTTGGGCATGCAGAATATGAGTATATCAGAGACAGGCTGGTTATTGGGTTAACAGATGATAAATTTCCACAGCAGCCATAATTGTGAGGAGAGTTAACCTGAGCAACAGCCATACAGAGAGCAAAGCAGCCTGAGCTGGTGAAAGAGCAGAACCTAGAGCAATTTGACAAACTTGAAAAACCTGACACTAGCTTAGAAACTGTAAATAGACAGCTACATGCTAAAAGTCGTTATTATAAAAGCACTGAGGCAAGGAGAGAGAACTCCCAGGCTTAGAGGGGACAAATTGCAGCCTACAATCAGATGATGTGGAAAAAGTCATATCTGAAGAGATGATTCATTTCCAACCAGAGGTTCATGGTGTAATAGTTGCACAAAATATGGACATTTTGCAGTTGTTTGCTGCACCAAATCTGTCAGGGAGTTGACTCATATTACAGACAATCAAGCGTCATTGTTTTTGGGATCTATCACTTGTGATGACATAGAGCCTCCCTGGAGAGTGAAATTGAATATTCATGGCAAGACTATTAACTTTAAAACTGACTCAGGCGCTGAATGGCTCAGAAGGGACTTAGAATCATCTTCAATGCTTCCCTGAGCTGAAGTCACCTGACGCAACTCCAGCTAACCCTGAAGCATCTGTATGGGCCAGTTCATCAAAGAAATAACTTACAAAGTCAAAAGGTGTGCATTCAGAGTTTGTGATCAAAGGACCACGGATCAACAGCCTTCTCAGCTGCAACTTGCAGCCATGATGGGCCTAGTGAGAAAGGTGGAAGAACTCAGTGGAATATTTGGTGATCAGGAATTTGGAAAGGAGATCCAGTAAAAATAACCTTAAGAGACAAAGGTGAACCATGTAGTGTACATACACCTCGTGGGATTTCTATCCAATTACTTCCTAAAGTGGAAACTAAAGTTAAAGAGAATGGAGCAGATTGGCATAATTGAGAAAAATGTCTGAACTAATAGCATGGTGTTCCCAAATGGTACCAGTTTTAAAGAAAAATGGAAAAATACAAATCTTTGCAGATATTAAATGATTCAATGAAGCCAATGTGAGAGGAAAAGTATATCCTCTCAACACTGGATGATTTCCTGTCCAAAGTGAAAGAACCTACAGTATTCTCCAGGCCTTGAGAGAATTCTGGCAAGCTTCTTTAGCCAAAGAAAGTGCTAAACTGACTACAATTATCACACCTTTTGGGAGATTTTGCTTTCAAAGATGACCTTTCGGGATTACCAGTGCACTTGTAATTTTCCAAAGAAAGATGGCAGAACTGCTTTTACCAAAGTACACAAAAGATTAGTTTTCATTGGGGAGACCAGATTTCACGGTCTGCAATGTGTTTTTCATGGTCATGAATTTGGAAGGGTCCTACTTATGTATAGTACACTGATGCACGCACAAAGATGTTGGTACCTTATGTATATTTCACTGAGAAATCATGCTGAAAGTAGCCTAAGTGGCATTTGATCTGCGAAACATGGAAGCTGTATGTGGATGTGTGTCATTAAAGCTTAAGGCCTAATCCTGCTTGATTTAAACTAATTAATTTATTTTTATGTAAGTACTCATACTGTGTGTACATTCATCTTGGTGTTTCAGAGGCTTCTTTCTAAACAACATTCATCAGACATGTATACCACAACTATCCTGCCTTTGAGAGATGAAATGGGGTAGCTTTTCCCAGCAATGAATACTTATGAATGGTTGGCTCTTCAACTCTTGCCCTACATCTGTTTTTCAAACACACTGACAAATGCGACATCCAGAACTAATAAAAATTAAAATCTTAGTCTCAACAATAATTAAAGCTCACTTCTGCCTTATGTACATGTTTTTGTTTTGTCTCTAAGAAGTGTGCTCCTTTTCCCAGTGAATTCAATGGCTCAGCTTCTGTTTATTTCAATAGGAGTAGGATTGGGCCATTAAACTATAGAATGCAAAGCAATATGATAGCAACTTTGTGGGAATGCACCCAAGTCAGACTGGACACAGGAAGCTTGAAATACTTTTAAAAAAAAAAATAAAAAATCAGCATAGCTGCCATAAAATAAAATTTTAAAAACCCCTTCTCCGCTGCAGCCTCAGAGGTTGGGCAGGCTTTGCCTGGACTGGCAGGGGGAAGAGGGCACAGTGGCTCCTTTGAAGATCTTCCCACTACCCGTTTTGCTTCTTTCTTCTTGTGGGACTCAGCATCCTCATGGGGTGGGGGGTAGATGGAAAGGGTGAGGCTTCACAGTTGATTGGCTGTCCTGAAGCTGTAGCAGAAGTCCACTGTCTTTCCGTACTAGAGGAAAGGGCATTTAAATCCTTTTTCCCCCAGGGGTTCTATTCCCAAAACAACAGCTCCCACCTTTTCACTCCTGGGATTAGAGTAGGACTGGGTGTTTTGTGGGGTCTGCTATGCGTATTGTGTTAGTTACCTCTTGGGGGATGGAAAAGAATTTTTCTTTCACTGACATATTGGCCTGGGCTGGATGTTTTCTTTTCACCTTTCCCACAGAAGCCAAGCAACTCAGGGAGTAGGGCAGGACATAAAGTTCATGTTATCTCAACTTGGCAGGTACCCAGTGCAAATATTCATTCAGTAGGAGGCCTGGTTCCCTGCTATACCAGAATTTAGGGAAAGGCATCTCCTAAAGAAGCTAGGTCATAGGGTTGTGTGTCTGGTACAGTGAGGAGACAACCCCATTTGCCCTGCCCCTTCACTTTCCTATAAAGGGAGGGCAGTAGGGTCCTAGCAATGGTGCTGGGACCAGGTTATCAGTGTGGAGGGGTGGGGAGTTGATGGCAGCCCTTTGCCAGGTGGGAGAGATTATGGAAGGAAGGATGACTTGTTCTGGAGAACTTACTGCCGGATAGATCTCAGATGAGTTTAAGTTAATAAAGTTACAGCTTAGTTAAACAACATCCCTTGTGTCTTGTCTTTGTTCCTTACTGTCTGGAACAATTGACCCCAAGTCAATGGGCAAATGCAATTTTGCGGTATTGACGCGTTATTGATAAGTACCTAACATATTAACATAAGTACTTAGATGTTGTGTTTCATGTTGTACACCAGTCATTTCACAAATATCATAATTTTGTTTGAGTATACTGTATGAGTGAATGGATTTTCCAGAATGGTCTTGATCTAATTAGAGAATCTTTTCTTTAATAGGGGCTTAGTTTTCTGTAAGATACAACACTTTTGGTTTTACTTTGTGGAGTAGTGCAGTTTAATGATTTACAGTACAATACACAACACTATATACAGTAATTTATCTGCCTTGGGCTGTGAAAAATGTGAGCATATATTTTAAATTATAGTATAAACTTCTGTGTCTGTAACATGGGTTAGAGGACAGAGAGACACATAAGTAGTTAGCAGGGACAAACATGGAGAGATTCAATTTTAGGAAGATAATTAGATGCTACTAAAGCTGCAATGAGTGAGCAGAATAAAGTTGAAAGTCTCCCTGTGGTCACTTTCATTTAGGGTAGTTCTGATGCGGGCATGAGATCTGCTACAGCTATTGTAACCTGAGGATGCTGGCCATCTTGATGGAAGAATCGTATTATATTTTAATGGGGCCCACTGGATAATGATTGTGTATGTATGAATGAGGGTTTGTGTTCAGGAGAAGTCAGGAATAGGGGCCCTCTCTTGGACTTCTAGTTATAGCTTGTTCGCTTACTGTGCTTTTTCAAATTAAATCATAATAGTTTTTAATTCCTTAACATTTACAAATAGAAATATAATTGCCAAAATATAGTACAGAGGTGAATGTAGCCAGGCTTGAACTTAAGGGGTTTTAAGACCTCGCAACTGGATAAAAATATTAGTTTGGTGGATTGGGGACTAGGGGAGAAGAAGCCTTGATGTGAGTCACATTCACCATGCGCAGTATAGTAAAAAGTCCAAAGTATCACATACATGTTTTTTGCTATGCTTACTACTTGACATTTGAAACCAAAAACTATTCAAGGTGCACTGATAATTTCAGTGGTGAAATTTGTGTATGTATGAGCAGAGATTGGAAATTACACAGGTCAGTGGTCTGGTACTTGCTATATATAGTCTGAGAACAATGCCAAGAAGGAACTTCTAGCCTAAGAGACCAATGTTAGATTCCAGATCCAGTATCTTGTGAACCACCATGGCTTGAAATGAACACAGTATTCTACAGTGTATTCTGCTTCCCAGTAGTATACCTCTGTAATTTCTTGTCCTGGCAGGTCATGAGAAATTGAATCACAAATTCAGATAATTCTGATTACCATCTTGACTTTAAACATCTAGGTCAGTTTTGACTTGATTTTAGTTGTTGCAATCTTGAGAAATGTCCCACAGTGAGTATCACAGAGATGCTGATTGGAATCACCTGGGGAGGACTCTCTGGTCCCATGGCTGACAGGACAGTTATGGCCCACTATCTTAAAGTAACTGATTTGATTGACTGATTATTCTAGCACTGCAAAGACCCACTGATTGCACCTTTATGGAGATGCAACTTAATGCCCCAGTTTAGCAAAGCACCTAAGTATAGCTTAAATTTACCATCAGAACTTGTCATTCCATTGAGTCTGTGGAATTGAAAGCGGTAGTTTTAAATTGTTGGGCTCCCAATAATTTTGTTTTAAAATTACTACATATATTTAGTTTAGAGAAACAAGAAATGGTAGGCCAGCTCTTGCTAATTGTTTTCTTACTGCTAACCCGGGTGTGACTCCCAGTACATAGTTACAGGGTTCTTTTATATACCTTAGGCACACCATGATCAACACCAAGCAAAATAACTACAATTATTAACCATGGTTATTTTATTATTAAAAAAAGGAAAAGAAAACATTAAACAACACAAATGATAAACTGGTTACTTCCATTACAATGTCCTTTTTAATTCTCTCTATGGAGAACTTTTAACAGAAGCTTCAACCCTGAATATGAACACCTTTGAGGTGTGCTTCCCTTTTTGTACATACAAGGCCAGAGTATATTGTTTCCCAAAATGATTGTGACTCCATTCTTTAGTATATCCTTTGGTAACTAAAAATATGTATAGATGGGCAAAAGAACTTTGTTTCAGGATAGATGGACCTGTTGGTTATTAATAAATAATAAGTGAATTTATAGTTGGCAAAGTAAGCAATGTTAGCTACATTCTCTGAAACCGAAGAAAATATTTAAATAATTCATTAGAAGAAGCCATTTAAGCTATCTTTAGGTAGGCCAATTAATCAATATTGAGAATGTTAAATACAATTAAATCCCATTGTTTCTCAGTTTACTAGCGTTTAACCCCTGTGCTTTCCCTAGGAATACATGGCCTAACTATCTGGTGATTAGTAGGAGAAATTTAGTTTTTTAAGTAACAACAGCATTTCAGTATTCCAACAAAATCATTACAACAGTTTTAAATCTAATTTCTTGGCTATTTTTTAGCTAACGTCCTCTCACCAATCCATGCTGACAGTTTGGGGAGGTTTTCTTGGATTGGTTTTTTCTCGAGTCTTCTCTGTTTTTCTTATATGTCTGTAGCAGCCTTCTTGTAATGATGAACAGTAGTGTTTGTGGGTGTGCTTGCTGTCTAAGCAGAGTAGCAAGAGGTGTGAGTGTGGGGTCACTTAAGAGTCATTTATAACATCCTTATTCTCATGAAGTTATAGGTAAACACTCCTCTTTCAGGCTTGTTTAGATTCAGTTTGGTTGCTGTCACTCTTTCATTAGCTTTTTGCCTTTGTGGTTGATTTAGGTGACAGGTTCAGCTCCTGAACAAGCAATTTATTTTGTGCATAATGCAGCATTTCTTTAATTGCCTTTATTCTCCTTGTGGCAGGAAAGATCCAGATAATTTGTAAAGTTAGTGTTAACTATTTCTTTTTATTGAGTCTGTTTTCTGAGATATTCTTTTAATTTTATCAGAGAATGACTGGAAATGAAATTCTGTTTTCAAAAAGTCCAAATACTCCTGTTCTTTATATGAGATAGTATTCTTCTTCGAGTTCTTGCTCATGTCGATTCCAAGTAGGTGTGCGCGCGCTGTGTGCACAGTTTTTGGAAGATTTTTTTCCCCCAGCAGTACCTGTTGGGTTGGTGCAGGTGCCCTCTGGAGTGGCGCCCTCATGGCGTTGCATATAGGGCCCTGCCAACCCGCTGCCTCTTCAGTTCCTTCTTACTGTCCGTGATGGTCATTGGAGTTTCAATTGTCTTGTGTCTGCAAGCATTCTCCCCATGTTACTGCGTTTCTGTAAAATAGTTAAAAATATTTAGAATTAGTTAGTGTTTTGGTTAAAGCAGTTTTAAAGTTGTGTTTTTAGATGTGTTAGCTAGTGGGGTTCTCTCCCTTAGTTGTACCCACCTTCCTGAGGTACTGGAGCATGCCTCGGGCCCAAGGCTTCAAGCCCTGCGGATCCTGCCACAAACCTATGCCCAAGGGCGATCCGCACGACTCCTGCTTAAAGTGCTTACGATAGTCGCACCAGACAGATCACTGCAGGATCTGCAAGAATTTTTGCCCTAGAAGCAGGAAAGAGAGGAGTGCTCACCTCAAGCAGTTCCGTATGGAGGCAGCTCTTTGGCCACAACTTCCAGACCCAGCACCTGGTGTGTCGGTGCTCAGTGCTCCGGTGTCCGTTAGAGATCCGACGGCACCGATGAAGAGCTCGGCACCAAGGGAATCCCAGCACCGTCACTCAGTGGCACTGAGACCAGCGCTGCACCATTCCTATTCACCGGTGCCCCGCAAAAAGCAGAAGGCTGATAGAAGACGCTTACCCACAGTGCGAGCTACGGGAAAGGATACTACCATGTTGCGCCCCTAGACGCACCCGGTACAGAAACCTCCGGGGCCATCTACTTCAGCTCTACAAGGGGCACCTGTGAATCTGGTGTATACTGGATATGTTAGAGGCAGGTAGGGACCTGATTGCCATGATGGCACTTCATAGGGAGAGTGCCAGAACTAAGACTTCGATGCCATCTAGAGGCAAGCCGGCAACGGTGCGGCACCACTTGCGATTGCGACGGCACTGATCTCCTGCGCATCATTGGCGGTCGCCCTCCCTCCAGCACCGGTCCGTGCCTCGGTGCCGAACACCCTCACCCCGGCAGCAGTCAGCTTCACCTTGGTACCGTTCTCCCTCACACTAGCGCCAGTCACCTGAGCACAGATCACCTGCACCTCGGCACCGCTCTATGGTCCCCACGCTCGGAATCCCGATACTCGGACTCGGAGGCAGAGTCCTATTCCTCGAAGCAGAGTAGGCGCAGATCAGGAAGGCATCACCACGCAGAGGAGAAGGGACAAGCTCCCCCTATTGGGCCATGGCCCATGAAGTGGCAGATGCCCCAGCAATGGCCCTTCTGGACCTTGTGGGCATACCATCAGGCCCAAGGGTTGCAGCCTAGAGACCCCTACTCAGTCGCTTCAGAGACCCAAGCGGCCTATACCCCGGAGCATAGACTCCCACCACACAGCACCGAGGTAGGTGGCCGCAGGGAGACAGCTGTCAGCAGCAGCCAGTGTGGGGCATGGTACTGAGGAAGACCTCGGCACCAAGGAGTGTCCCAAAGCAGGCAAGGGGGTTCTGGACAGGGAGAACCCTGCTGGTCAGGACATTCAGGAGATGGATATTGTGCCCAGGACAATGCTTGTGCTTCTTCCTCCCCAGATGAAGTGGTGGCTGGAACGTCAGCTACCCACATCCCTATAGAGCCCTAACAGAGCTCACCAAGAGCTCCTGAGATGAGTGGCCTGGAACTTGGGGTTGCAAGCAGAGGAGGTCCAAGAGTCAGTGGATCCTATAATGGATATTCTGACACCAGAGGGCCCTTCAAGGGTAGCATTGCCTCTGATCAAGACAATCCAGACCACAACGAAAACCTTATGGCAAATTCCTGCCTTGATTTCCCCCCCTCACCCCCCCCCCACAACCATGGGGATAGAGAGGAAATACTTTGCCCCATCCAAAGGATACAAGTACCTGTTTACTCATCCACAACCTGGTTCACTGGTAGTGTCTGCAGAGAACGAAAAGGAGAGACAGGTCCAGCAGGGCTCAACGCCCAAATCAAAGGAGCTCAAGAGATTGGACTTAGTTGGGAGAAAAATCTATTCCATCAGCGGCTCCAACTGCATATCGCCAATCAGCAGGCAATTTTCAGCAGATACAACTTCAATTCATGGGAGGCGATGATGAAGCTTAAAGACCTGTTCCTTACCAACTCCAAGGTCGAGTTTGGGACCATGGTGGAGGAAGGCAAGGTGGTAGCCAGGACATCGCTCCAGGCTGCGTTACATGCGGCTGATTCAGCTACAAGGATTATGGCTTCCGAACTGGCTATGAGAAGGAGCTCCTAGCTGCAGGTGTCAGGCCTTCCGCCAGAAGTCTACCATATAGAACTTGCCCTTTGAGGGCAGGAGCCTGTTTTCAGAGCAGACGGACTATAAGCTCCATAGCCTTAAGGACTCGAGGGCGATCTTGAAATCCTTGGGGCGTCACACGTCTTCCACTCAAAGGAAGCATTTTAAGCCCCGCTCTGGCCAGAGATTCTGCTCACCTCAATCCAGGCAGGACTTCTTCAGAAAAAGGGGTAGAAATAACAGGTGTAGAACGCCACAGCCAACCAACCTGGGCAGAGGCTCAGGCATGCAGCCCCCCGTCCAAAGCAAAATCTTTGAAGATACGCCCAAGGGCAACACTCTAGGACAGTACCCAGATTCTCATCCTCTTTTTCTAAACCATTTATCCCATTTCTACTGAGCCTGGACCCGAATAACATCGGAAAAATGGGTTCTGCGCACAGTAGAAATGGGATACTCCCTCCAGTTTTGTTCTACCTCACCCTCCCACCGCCCTTCCCTGTCCCTCTTCAGTGACTCCTCTCACAAGCAACTTTTTATACAAGAGGTGCAACAACTGCTACATGCTGGAGCGGTGGAGGAGGTCCCTCATGACCTGAGGGGAAAGGGGTTTTACTCCAGATACCTCCTGATCCCCAAGGCAAAAGGGGGGCTCAGACTATTCTCGACATGTGGAATCTCAATAGATTCAAAAGAAACTAAAATTCCGCATGGTCTCCCTAGCTTCAATCATCCCCACTCTGGATCTGGGGGACTGGTATGCTGCCCTTCACTTAAAAGATGCCTATTTTCACATCTTGAAATACCTCCCCACAGGAGATTCCTCAGATTTGTGGTAGGGTGCACCCAATATCAATTCACAGTCCTCCTGTTCGGCCTCTTGATGGCCCCAGGAGTCTTCACCAAGTGCATGATCATTGTCGCGGCATTCTTAAGGAGACATTGTGTTAAGTGTATTCATATCTGGATGATTGGCTGGTCAGGGACTGTTTCAGGGGAACAGGTAGACACTCATGTTGCTCTAATACGGTCGACCTTTGACAGTCTGGGTCTCCAGTTGAATATAAGAAAATCAATATTAGAGCCCTCATAAAGAACAGAGTTAATTGGAGCAGTCCTGGACTTGGTCCAGGCCAGAGTGCTACTACCAGAATCTCGATTTCAGGCCATGTGCTCCATAATACAGAACTTCAGGCGGTTTCCCACCACAACACTTTGGGGTTGCCTCATGCTTTTAGGCCATATGGTTTCATGCACTTTCATGGTCAAACATGCGAGGTTTAGACTCAGACCTCTCCAATCATGGTTAGCATCAGTTTATCATCCTGGCAGGGACAGGCTGGACAAGGTAGTCTCCTTCCCACCTCAAGTATTAGAGTCCACTGGTGGTTAGACCCTTGACATGTCTGTGGAAGGGTCCCATTTTCCAGATCACAGCTGTCTGGGGTATTAGTTACGGATGCTTCAGCGCTGGGGTAGGGTGTGCATCTCAGCTCGCTGAGAACTCAAGGTCTGTGGTCTCCAGAGGTGCTATCACTTCACATAAATGTCAGGGAGCTACAAGCAGTCCAGTTGGCCTGCCAAGCTTTCCAACCTCACCTGGAAGGAAGAGACGTGTCAGTAATGATGGACAATACCATGGTAATGTTCTATATAAATAGACGGGGGGAGCACGCTCCTCTCCGCTGTACCAGGAAGCCCTCAGGTTTTAGGACTTCCGATTGCTCATTCTATCCACCTGGAAGCATCTTACCTGCCTGGTGCTCAGAACAAGCTGGCAAACCAACTCAGCCGTTCTTTCAACTCCCACGAATGGTCTCTCTTCCTGGACATAGTGAGAGTCATTTTTCAAAAGTGGGGCTTTCCCCAAGCAGACCTCTTTGTAACTAGGTCCAATAGGAAGTGTCATCAATTCTGTTCCTACCTGAAATAGAGTCCAGGATCCCTGGCAGATGCATTCCTCCTTCCATGGGATCAGCACCTGTGCTATGCTTTCCCACTGTTCCCTCTCATTCACAAGGCTCCTCCTGAAAATCAGGAGAGACAGGGCCTCGGTCATACTCATAGTCCCAGCTTGGCCCAGGCAATGCTGGTATACAACAGTGCTGCAGCTATCCATAGACATCCCAATCACTCTGTCCTTGGTCGCAGACTTGATCTCACAGAACCATGGATAGCTGCATCATCCCAACCTAGAATCACTTCACCTCATGGCGTGGAAGTTGTGTGGTTGAACCCTAGGGAAATGATGTGCTCACAGCAAGTGCAGGAGGCCCTCCTCGGTAGTAGAAAGCCATCCACTAGGGCGTGTACTTTGCTAAATGGAAAAGATTCTCTATGTGGTCGACGCAGAGAGGAACTGCCTGTTATTTTGGATTACTTGCTGCACTTGAAGCAGCTAGGACTAGCTGCATCGTCTGTAAAGGTACACTTAGCAGAGATCTCTGCTTTCCACCTGGGGGAAGGAGGATGCTCAGTGTTTTCCAGTCTTTTCGTGTCTAGGTTCCCCAAAGACCTAGAAAGACTTTACCCCATGGTTTGTCACTTCATTCCAGCCTGGGATCTCAGCCTGGTACTTAATAAACTGATGGGGCCTCCATTTGAGCCCTTAGCGAATTGCTCTCTCTTATAACTCTCATGGAAGGTAGCCTTCCTTGTCGCAATCACCTCAGCAAGGAGAGTGTTGGAACTTAAGGCGTTGACTTCTGACCGACCATATATACAGTATTCCACAGGGATAAGGTACAGTTATGTCTCCCCCCTCCCAGAAATCTTTTTACCAGTGTTCTTTCTGAAGTCGCATGCCAACAGCAGGGAGCATTGCCTCCATTCACTTGACATCAGCATTCTATATAGAATGGACTAAACCTTTTCGTAAATCGAATCAACTTTTCATCGCTGTAATGGCCAGGATGAAAGGTCTGCCAGTTCCATCCCAGAGGATTTCGTCATTAATTACCTTTTGTATCAGAACCTGCTAGGACCTGGCTAAAGTACCAGCCCCGGCTCTGACAGCACACACTACCAGGGCGCAGGTGTCCTTAGCGGCGTTCTTGGCGCAGATCCCTTCACAGGAGATTTGCAACACGGTCTTCTGTCCACACGTTTACATCACATTATGCCATTACTCAACAGGTTAGAGATGATTCAGCATTCGGCAGAGCAATGCTCCAGTCAGCCATTTCGTGAGCTCCAATCCCTCCTCCTAGGGTCAACTTGGGGGTCACCTACTTGGAATCAACATGAGCAAGTACTCAAAGAAGAAAAAACAGTTTATTTACCTTCTGTAACTGTTGTTCTTTGAGATGTGTTGCTCATGTCCATTTCATGACCCACCCGCCTACCCCTCTTGTCAGAGCTGAACAGCAAGAAAGAGCTGAGGAGGCGGCGAGTTGGCAGAAACCTATGTACAATGTCATGAGGAGCCACTCCAGGGGATGCCTGCACTGACCCGACAGATACTGCTGGGGGAAAAATCTTCCAACTACTGTGCACGTGCCATGCGCACACCTTCTTGGAATAGACCTGAGCAACACATCTCAAAGAACAACAGTTACGAAGATAAGTAACCGTTTTTTCTCAAAACAGTTTTTAAAGATTAAATAACTTGTAGAAAGACTTAAGCTTAAGTTGATGCTGTTATATGATAGTTTTTGGAAAGATGATTTTTCTCATCTTCCTGAGTGGATTGAAAACTGTTTGAGCACTGCTAGTAAGTAAGTAATTCCCTATTAATATAAATATTCTCTATTTAAATAGCTTCTTACATTAGTAATTAATTTAGCATCAAATAGCATTCCTATATTTGTACATAAATCATCTTAATATTCCTATAACAATGGTAGCAGTCAGTTGTTATATGAATGCTTGTATTTAGATACACAATATTTGCAAATATTCATATTAAAAGACACTTATGCCATCGGCATTTGAGAAATAACACAGGTTTTCACCTTTAATTGGAAACATGAGTTTAAAATAACCAGTATCTTCTGTAAAGCATTTTCCACCATAAATATTCTCCAAGTTTAAAGAACATTTATAGTGGGAAATGTTTTACAGCAGATACTGGAGCATTTATTTAGTTAAAATAGGTAGTGATGTAAATTTTGTAATTTAGTTATCCGTTATTTGTGAGGTTGTGAATCTTGTTAATTATTTACTGTTTGTGATTCTGTTCTCTTTCTGTACTAGGGAATGTTGAATTATTGCATGGTCATGGGCTTCTTGATTTTCATTTATGGAGTGGATAGTCCTTACAAAGGATCATTAAATTATAAAGCTAATTTAAATATCAATTGAGGAAGGAAGTTGGATGGTTTGGCGTTGGTGGATTATTTTATTATACTTCAAGTATAAGATAGAAATTGCCATGATTTTGCTTGGGTTTGGCTCTAACTATTTACATGGGAACAAAACTTTAACAACTCATGGTCTCAGTCAGATGGACAGAGTTGTGAGGCGAAAGGCTGATTTAGACTGGGAATTGTACAGTTTACCTTAGATATTGAGATCAGGTGACTTATGTTTTAATTTGGGTTGAGGGGTTACTTGGAGTAGGGTGAGCAATGCTTTTTCCCCTTTGCCATGGGCTATTTACTTTTTTGTTTTACGATGGGAGTTTCCACTAGAGTTGAAGCCAATGTGCCATATTCTCTAGAATTGTTGTCATTCTGCTTGAAAGATATACCATAGCTGAATTATTTTATGGATGTAAGTGACAGCCCCATTTTATGATCCAATATTTTGACTGATCATGGCTAGAAAAACTTAAGTGAACCACTGCATATACGTTCATGGTTAATGAACATTTCCAAGAGATGATTCTGGACCAGTAATCAGAAAGTCAACTGACAGTTCACAATTTTTTCTATTATTTCCCAGCTTAACTCCTACTTTCAGAGTACAGGAACCTATTTCTTATCTAGTTTAACTGTTGGACCAATCTGAAAACATTCATATATAGAATAGGCTATAAACACATACTTGCTGATTTTTCACCTGATCGAAGTGACATGTTTATTATGCAGAGAAGATATCAAATGCAATTCAACTCTGTCGTAAACACGCAAACTAAAATAGTAGCTCATTGCACATATGTATCATATATGCTAATTGAATCCAAATATTATAAGCAAATTAATATGTACGATAAATCTGTGAAGTAAATAACAAAATGCTAATTTATTGATGCATTGTCATGTGCTGCTAAATAAGGAAAGGAACTGTATTACAGTAATCTTAAATTTTCAAGCTACAATAAACACTAAAAGTACTGTCATATTACCAGAGCTTTTTCTTGTCACAGATCTGTTGTGAATATACTTTCATTAAAAGTGTAAAAAGTGCCTTCTGGAAATCAAAGATTGAAATATTTCCAAATACAGTATTTTCATAAATAGCATGTGATAAATATTGAATTTACAGAATGCATATTTCTTTCAGTTATACATAATTTTAAGTTTAATGGCTTATGAATAAAATTAACCATCTCATTCCCGCAACTCAACTGTAAAAAACAAATATGAAAAATGCATCTTAAACTCATATTTTTTGGTTGAACTCTTATTTGTGAAACATGGTAACAATCAAAGAAAATAATCCTGTATGAATGTTATGCTGTTTTGTTATATGTGTTTGTCTTATTTGGAAATAAAAGTAAAAGATAAATAGCTGCATTTCTTTTAACTGGAATAACTGTGTACAGGTATAATTATATACAGGTATTGCCAAACTCTAGTATTTCACAACTGTATTTTTGACTAAAACATTCTTTAACTACAATTTATATTACACTAATCAGTTTTCAAAACTAAAAGTAAAACAAAGCACTTTCTTTTTTTTTTAAAGTAAGCAAATCCTTGGTTTTCCTCATGTTTTACACAGCATTTTACATTATTTAACCATATTTTGTCTCTCTTCTTTCAGATGTTTTCTCCATGCCGAATTAGTATTGTTTTGTAGTTAAAGCTCTAAACATCTAATCCTTTTCTTTGTGTAAATTTTAGGTATGCTGTCCCTCCAGAACATGGAAAACGACTTGAAAGACTAGCTCAAGGTAATATTTTCAACATTTCTCATCTAAGATGTTTGTCTCAAAAGTTCTTGATTTTCAGGAATATCTTTGATTTCACATAAAATAACCTTACAGTCTCAATTGAAGCTTGGTTCTTAAAACTTAATCTCTTTCTTGACTAATTTTTTTTACTATATTTATAGATGCTTGTGATTTTGTCTAGATCAAGGCATTACTTGATTTGTCTCCAGAGTAAAGTTGCTTGTTTTGCTTTTCTTTTTTTTAATTTCAGCCAAAAAGGTTGTGCCATTTGCAAAAGTGAGGCTAGGGAAGTATACTTCTAGTAGATACTTCTTCAATTTAAACAAGTAAAATCTCTGAAGATTCCATCCACATGAAAGAGACAAGCTTTCGAGCTACACAGAGCATGACCGGAGAGACATTCTCACTCTTTCCCTGGCCCAATGACTATTCATGGTCATTATGAATTATTATGAATGGCCATCATGAATGTCCATGTTGTTTGCAGAGTGGTAGTCATGTTGGTCACAAGATATTAGAGACACACATCCTTACCTAGGATGTGGAATACCCAAGTTCAAATCCTTATTCCAATGACTGTTAAATTACTTTTACAAAGTGGAACAGCTTCAACAGGAGCGATTGAGAATGGCTGATTCTGGAATATGCTATAGACCTGTGGTTAGGGCACTCAACTGAAAGGTGGGACACCCATGTTCAAATCTCTTTTTCTCATCATGCAGAGGAGGCAATTGAACCTGGGTCTCCCACTGGGCTAAAGTTTATAAGGGAGGCTGCTGCCTCCTGCTCTTCCTCCTCTTCAGCATGAATTCATGTTTTAGGTTGCCAAAACTGCATTTTTCAATGAATAGTTTATTTACTAAAAAATTTCACCCAGTTTTCCTTGTGTCAGGTTTATTGTTTAAAATTCAAAATTCAGCTTTTTGAATGGTTGTAACAGGGCATGTAAATACTTTGCAATTTTTTCTTCCTTATGTTGGGCTTTCTCTTAAGGCTTGATCAAAAGCTATCAAAGATGCTGGAATGATTCTTGTTGACTTCAGTGGTCTTTGGGTTGAGCCCCAAGAAATACCAGCCCTGTAGACTACATGAGACATTTATTCATCCCAACATAAAATTTGGTACTGGCTACTAGTTTAGCAGACATTAAAGGTTTCTATCCCATCACATTTTTCACTTATTTCAGCTAGTTCAATTCTGCATCAAATTTAAAAATGAACTCCAAGAATTACTTTCTTTTAAACTCATATGGACAATTATGTAGTTCTATTATGAAAGTTTTGGCATACTAATAACTATAAAGCTGGTATATCTTAATAGCCCAAATGCATTACATTAATAATACCAATGTACTGTAAATGTAATATTGAACTTCTGGCAGGGGCAAACTGTTCTCATGAATATTAAAGTGGATGAGTCCCTGGGTCTGGATAGTAGATTAGAGTAGAACATGGAAGGTGATTACTATAATCCTTACATACACATGTAATGAAATTTTTACTTTCTTTGACTGTATATTTTCTTTAATTGCTCCATAATTCCATATTATTTTATTCCTAGTAGAGTCTGAGAAAGAAGTATCTGTGATCTTCATGCTGTAGTTACTGCCCATTAAAACATGTTCAAAGTTTTTTTTTAAAGTAAGCTGTTTTAAAATGATGAAAATGTCATGTCAGCCACATGGCTGCAATTTACCTAATCAGTAAAGGTTAATAAAGTTGGAGGAAGATGAGGACTTCAGACTTAATTACATGTTTATTCAAAACTGTTTTTGCAGCATATTTTTTGCAGAAATGCAACAGCTAAAAAAGCTGCATGAATTAGAAGGTTTAGTCTTGCTGACCAGATGCCTACTGAATTAATTGAATTCTCCTAAATAATTAAAATAAAATAATGCATTAAATGTGATGAAGCATTACAGGTTGTCTAGGTCAAAGCAGTACTTGATACAAAAAGGCAAGGGTATTTTCCATTATCTTGTCTACGCATCATAATTATCACACTTGCCTTTTATGCATGAATGCTTTCATCTTCAGTTTCTATTGAAATCTTGGTTGACTCTGGTACCTAGAAATATTTTATCTGAAAGACATTAGACTTGCATCTAATAAAGGCAGCAGTTTGATTTCTCCCTTCAGCTGCTTTCTCATTTATGTAGTTTTTTTCAGTTTTATGTAGACATAAATGTAATAAAAATTACAAGTGAGTTGTTACTGCAATTTTTAAACTCGTTATGTTCATCTGTAATATTATAGAATTCTTAAGGATTTTTGTTTGACAAAGTTGATTAGAAAATAAAGGGAAAATAGAGGCAGAGCAGCAAATCATGAATGACAGTTTGGAAGATTTTCAGCTTCTTTAAAAATAGATTCCTTAATTATATAGGCTATTTTAGAAAAGAGACGACATCTATCTGTGATGTTCAATTATGTTAAGCAAAGTAGGGACTAAAGCAGAGTGTAATATACTGTAAGTAGTTTGTGAATAGTGTTTAAAAAATCCTACTACAGCACACAGCATAATCTGATCTATTTAATACAAAAATTCATAGCTATCATTTATGAATAAAAGTATAAATCGTTCTTGCTGTGCAACTTAATGTAGAAATTGAGTGTCTGTCTCTCTCAGTGGTTCCCAACCTTTTCCCTGCCATGGCACACCTTGATACCTTTAATTATTTTGAGGCACACGACCATATAGTCTCCAAATGAACTCACGAATATTCATGAGCCAATCCAGAACTTTTCAAGTAGTTTTTCAAAAAAATTCTATGGCACACCTACTCAGACCTCATGGCACACCCGTGTGCTGCAGCACACCGGTTGGGAAACATTCGTCGGTCGGTCTGTCTGTCTGTCTGTCTAATCACTTCACGGTTGCAAAAACTGAAAATTTGTGACAGCTGAACAGTTAAAGCTTTTGTCAAATGACAATTTTATTTTAGTCAAATTTAGTAGAGATGGAAATGAATAGATAACAAACTTTAGATAATTACATGTGCCATCTGCATAATAACGCTCATTTCACTGCAAGTATCACTTGCCATCTTCTCTGACTGTAATAGTTTGTACTTATATGGTATACAGGGTGTCACCGTCTTCCTGAGGTGACTGACCATACATGCTAGGGGTTGGACTAGATGACCTCCTGAGGTCCCTTCCAACTCTAATATTCTATGATTCTATTCTGTGCTCATCCTCCTAATGTTTCATTTTTCTTGCCGCCTGGAAAATATCAACCTTCATAGAGTTAATATATTACAAATCAGTTATATTAAAATTCTAATTTAAATCCATCAAGAAAAAATATGTCTGTCTTTCCTTTCTTAACTCACCTTGAAACAGGAGCACTAGATGGGGGAATGCAGCCATAAATAAAGTTAGTTGAGCTAAAGATGGGGAGACAACCTTTATTCTGAATTTACTTTCTTTAGTCAGTTAAAATTAGAACTTTCCCACTATGTATTTCCTATTTAAATTAATAAACTAATCATAGAAATACTGCAAGTCTATATAAAGTATCAGGGTTCAAGACTATTTAGAAGGATTGGACATTCACAAGTCCATGGTGCCGTATGCAGTGCACCCGAGGGTGCTGAGGGAGTTGGCTGAGGTGATTTCAGAGCCATTGGCTATTATCTTTGAAAGCTCGTGGCAACAGGGGAGGTCCCTGAGGACTGGAAAAAAGCAAATATAGTGCCCATCTTCAAAAAAGGGAGGAAAGAGGATCCAGGGAACTACAGACCGGTCAGCCTCACTTCAATCCCTGGAAAAATCATGGAGCAGGTCCTTAAGGAATCCATTTTAAGGCACTTGGAAGAGAGGAAGGTGATCAGGAACAGTCAACACGGATTCACCAAGGGAAAGTCATGCCTGACCAACCTGATTGCTTTCTATGATGAGGTGACTGGCTCTGTGGATGTAGGGAAGGCGGTGGATGTGATATACCTTGACTTTAGCAAAGCTTTTGATACTGTCTCTCACAGTATTTTTATCAGCAAGTTAAAGAAGTATGGGTTGGATGAATGGACTATAAAATGGATAGAGAACTGGCTAGAGCATAGGTCTCAAGGAGTAGTGATCAATGGCTCCATGTCTAGCTGGCAACCGGTCACAAGCGGAGTTCCCCAGGGGTCGGTCCTGGGGCCGGTTTTGTTCAACATAGAATCATAGAATCATAGAATATTAGAGTTGGAAGGGACCTCAGGAGGTCATCTAGTCCAACCCCCTGCTCAAAGCAGGACTAACCTCAGCTATATCATCCCAGACAGGGCTTTGTCAAGCCTCAGCTTAAAAACCTCTAAGGATGGAGATTCCACCACCTCCCTAGGTAACCCATTCCAGTGCTTCACCACCCTCCTAGTGAAAAACTTTTTCCTAATGTCCAACCTAGACCTCCCGCCCTGCAACTTGAGACCATTGCTCCTTGTTCTTTCATCTGCCACCACCGAGAACAGCCTAGCCCCATCCTCCCTGGATCATTAATAAAGATGTTGAACAAAATCGGCCCCAGGACCGACCCTTGGGGAACTCCGCTTGTGACCGGTTGCCAGCTAGACATGGAGCCATTGATCACTACTCGTTGAGCCCTATGCTCTAGCCAGTTCTCTATCCATTTTATAGTCCATTCATCCAACCCATACTTCTTTAACTTGCTGATAAGAGCTTTATTAATGATCTGGAGGATGGGGTAGATTGCACCCTCAGCAAGTTTGTGGATGACACTAAGCTGGAGGAAGTGGTAGATACCCTGCAAGGTAGGGATAGGATACAGAGTGACCTAAACAAACTGGAGGATTGGGCCAAAAGAAATCTAATGAGGTTCAACAAAGAAAAGTGCATAGTCCTCCACCTAGGAAGGAAGAATCCCATGCACAGCTATAGACTGGGGACCGACGAGCTGGGCAGCAGCTCTGCAGAAAAGGACCTGGGGGTAACAGTGGATAAAAAGCTGGATATGAGTCAGCAGTGTGCCCTGGTTGTCAAGAAGGCTAATGGCATATTGGGCTGCATTAGGAGGGGCATTGCCAGCAGGTCACGGGAAGTGATTATTCCCCTCTATTCGGCATTGGTGAGGCCGCATTTAGAAAATTGTGTCCAGTTTTGGGCCCCCTACTACAAAAAGGATGTGGACAAGTTGGAGAGAGTGCAGCGGAGGGCAACCAAAATGATGAGGGGGCTGGAGCACAGGACTTATGAGGAGGGGCTGAGGGAACTGGGCTTGTTTAGTCTGCAAAAGAGAAGAGTGAGGGGGGATTTGATAGCGGCCTTTAACTATCTGAAAGGGGGTTCCAGGGAGGATGGGGCTAGGCTGTTCTCGGTGGTGGCAGATGACAGAACAAGGAGCAATGGTCTCAAGTTGCAGGGCGGGAGGTCTAGGTTGGACATTAGGAAAAAGTTTTTCACTAGGAGGGTGGTGAAGCACTGGAATGGGTTACCTAGGGAGGTGGTGGAATCTCCATCCTTAGAGGTTTTTAAGCTGAGGCTTGACAAAGCCCTGGTTGGGATGATGTAGCTGAGGTTAGTCCTGCTTTGAGCAGGGGGTTGGACTAGATGACCTCCTGAGGTCCCTTCCAACTCTTATATTCTATGATTCTATGAGATTAAAGTATATGTGGATTAATGTGTAATAAGACTCATAGACTCAATATAAAATTAACATGGCATCCATTCAATGGATTTAAATACTAGCTAACTGATAGGTCTCAAAATGTAATTGTAAATGGGTAATTGTCATTGAGTAGGCGTGTTTCCAGCTTGTTTCCACAGGGATTGGGTCTTGTCCCTATGCTGTAGGCCTGGGACATAACTCACCCCTGTACTAAACTAGCTGTTTCCAGCTTTGGGTGAAACTCAGGGATTTCACCACTGAAATTAAGTAAAAAAAGCTCTGTTGCTGCTAAGGCACCCCCACCTCAAGAATGCCACAAACAAGAGCTATAACACCAGGGATTGTAAAGTAGAGACACCCAGATGCGGGAAAGTTTTAGGGAGGATACAGAAAGACCCAGCAAGTGGTAAATTAGATAAAATAAACTCTGACCAATGAATTTGTGTTGATCAGCTGCACAAACAAAGAAGGTCATGAAATAAGTTACAATCTGGGCATAAAAGAAAAAAAATGTTTAAAAAAAAATTGAGCAAGGAGGAGGAAACATAAGTGCCAGTGAATGACTGGTGAAATGTTGTTATCTAGAGGCATTGAATAAAGTAATAGGTTTAGTAAATTTGAAGGAGGTAGATAGTTTTACCTATATAATGTAAATGAGAAACAGTACTCTCTGAGAACCATCTCCAATTCAATATCAAGCTGCCAGAACGCTTACTCTTCTGCATGACCATGACATGCAGTGGCATTTCTGACACTCCCAGATGAGTGGATCCTGACTGGTCATCTGGTGAAGTTTGTCTATATATTGGGAGTGGTAAGCATAATAGATTTGCCTGGCACACATATTCTGTGTGTGTTGCTAATAAATAGATGTTTAGAGCCCAGGTGTGTAAGGCTCCTTCATTGAGAAAAGGTTCTGTAGACCCATACAGCCCTGAGCCCTGTTGGTACTTAAATTGGCCAGTTTTCTCCCTGAGCCCCATGGGTAAGGGTAGATGCCTTATACCCTGAACCCTCAATAGGGAAAGGGTGGGGATACCTAAATTAACCAGGTCATGGCTTGAGCCCCCAGTAGGGTATAGGTGGGGTGTCATAGATTTTTGCAAATAACATTTTGCTAATGACCTAAAAATAAACCTAAAATCATCACTGATTTAGTATGCCAATGACACAAAAATTGGGGGAGTGGTAAATAATGAAGAGGTCAAGTCTGTTGATTCACAGTGATCTGAATCACTTGGTAAACTTGGCACAAGCACATTATGTGTTTTTAATATGGCTAAATGTAAATGTTTACATCTTGGAACAAAGAATGTAGACCATACTTACAGGCTTCGGAACTCTGTCCTGGGAAGCAGTGATTCAGAAAACAATTTGGGATATGTGGTGGATAATCACCTGAACATGAGCTCCCACTGTGACACTGTGGCCAAAAGAGCTAATGTGATCCTGGGATGCATAAACAGAGAAATCTCGATTAGGAGTAGAGAGGTTATTTTACCTGTATATTTGTTACTGGTGCAACTGCTGCTGGAATACTGTGTCCAGTTCTGGTGCCCACAATTCAAGAAGGATGTTAGTAAATTGAAGAGGGTTCAGAGAAGAGCCACAATAATGATTAAATGATTAAAAATCATGCCTTAGATTGATAGACTCCAGGAGCTCAATCTATTTAGCTTAAAGGGAAGGTTAAGGGGTGACTTGATTACTTTCTGTAGGTATCTACATTGGGAACAAATACTTAAGAATTGGGCTCTTCAATCTAGCAGGGAAAGGTGTAGCCCAATCCAATGGTTGGAAGTTGAAGACAAATTCAGACTGGAAATAAGGTGTGAATTTTTAACAGTGAGAGTAATTAATCCTTGGAATAATTTACCAAGGTTTGTGGTGGATATTTTATTATTGACAGTTTTAAGTAAAGATTGGATGTTTTTCTAAAATATATGCACCAGGAATTTTTTCTGGCAAAGTTTTATGGCCTGTATTATAAGGAGGTCAGACTAGATGATCACAGTGGTCCCTTCTGGCCTGAGATTCTCTATTAATTTATGAATCTGCATTTGACATTGCCCTCAGAAGACAGTTCAATTATGTTGTAAAGTAGTAACTTATTATGGGTCAGGTTCCTGTATTCTTACCCATATTGAATAGTACCGTTCAATAGTCTTGTTGAAGTCAGTCATGGTCATTCAAGTACCATTAATAGTCTTGTTGAAGTCAGTGGGCCTTTTTGAGTAGCTGAGTTCTACTCTTTTTGAGTAGTACTGTAGTATCAAAATCTGGCCCTCTATGATATAGCAGTACAATTTAACTGAAGATCCTTTGCAAGTGTTCCTTGTACTATGGATGTGTTTTCCAATTGTCCCTGACAAAAACAAACAAACTGTAAACTATATGAGAGATTGCCCGATTCCCAGATGTAAGACTGAGACTTTGCCATCTTTTATAGAGCCATATCCTATGTGGGTCACCATTCCCAAGCTGAAAGATTGGGCCCTACAGCTGATAATGCTCATTGTTCCCTAATGGGGGAACATGAGGAAGGAACAAAGTTTTCAATACACCAGTCTGGTTCTTGGGAACATATTTCAAACAATGCAACCCAATCTTGTGGTACTCTAACTTTCAATCATATACTTATCCATGCCACCAAATCATTGCACTAAATTTGTCTATCCTTGCTGCCCAATCTCTTTAGGTATGTGTACTCAGTCACTGCCCGTTGTTTTTTCCACCCTTGTGTCTTGAGCTATAGTGGGTCTCAGTATAGAGTTTGGTCTCCTGAGAAATCCATTTAATTCCATCTCAACCCACTCTTTTAAAAAAAAAAAAAAAAAATCATTTTATTCCAGAGACTTTTTGATTTGATCACTCTTGGTCCTAATTGATTTCTTCTGTCTCCCCAAACCTTAACATCATCTTTTGACAGTTGTGAATTACTTTATTATGTTGTACAGCAACCTGACCTCTATAGCAGGTGGGGCTTTTAAAATCAGGATTATAATGATTGCATTATGAGAATTGAAATGCATGTGCCCATTGGTATTTATCTGAATAGCTCACCAACAGTTTGCTAGCCACCGGGCCCAAATAAATTCATGAAACTGTGTTGGAAGGGCTGGTGTTAAAAACAGGTCCTTGGGTTTTATTTACAATTCCAAAAGGGAGAAAAAATTACATGGCTGTTGTTGGAAAAAATTAATCAGCACTAAATTTTAATAAAATGTGACACAATAATTAGTCCCTTCAGATTCAAAGGAATCTTAATAGACTTCCTAGTTCTTGTGTAGTGAAAGATCATGTACGGCTATTTTGCATCTTAATCCTTTATCTAAGAAACTTTGTGTTGCTGGGGTTGAGGAGTCAGCTAAAAAGGAATATAGAATTAATATGGTAATTAGAACTTGCCCCGGAAGACTTGTTAAGGTGTTTGTTCTGGAATCTTTAAGAGAAGCTGATAGACATTAATAGGAGAATTGGCAGGAAGAATAAAATAGGTTGAGGGTGTAGATTGGGGGGGACGGACAGACTGGTTATTCTGAGAAAATGTTGCCCTAAGTTTGTTAATTTTTTAAAGACATGAAGAGTATTAAGACAGTTGAATTGGATGATTGGAAATAAATGTCTTTATCTTATTGTTAAAGAGTGAACATGACTCCAAGGAAATAATCATCTTTTGAATGGCAAAAGAATCTCTACATGAGAAATTTACACGTGTTCTCTCTCTCTTTCTCTCTCTCTCTCTGTCTCCCCCGCCTCTTCCTCTCATATAGAGTTGACAGAAGAGTGAAGATATTATTTCAATGTCTTGTACTTAAGTTTAGTGCCAGTCCAGTAATGCTCTCTATAGTATTTTTAAGCATGTATGTTTATTTTTACCTATCCTTTCATTTAATGACTGTTTCTCTCTGTTTTTGTACAGTTGCCAATAAAATATTATTTTGCTTAAGACAAATGAAGTTCAATTTGGACATTATTTTTGGGCAGCTTTGGTTGGTGACCCACACAGGACAAAAATTCTCTCATCTCTCAAGAGGCTTGAAGTGTAGACCTCCAAGCCTACTAGTCTAAATCCCTCAGCTTTTCCACTTCCCCATATTTTCCCCAATGATTCTTCAGGTTGTGCAGAAATAAAGTGTCACTCTATATATAAATGAAATCTAGTAATTGTTCTGAATCGATATAAAGTCTGGCCATGTTCGTTGTGTGTCTCCACAACCTGCACTGTATCATCTACATTATAATTGCAAGTTTCTCCATAAGAATGATCAGTAAACTCCAGCTTTTTTTATCCAGTGTATTTGCTTCACTTACATTTTTGCATTTCTAACATAAGACTTGGTTTTACTCTGTGAAATAGCATTGCTTATATACTTTTGTACACTGAAAACCAGATATTGTTTTCAAATGGCTTTATGTTGACGTTTTCTTTTCATGTGACTGTTAATGTGAACTGGTAAATACAGCTGGAAATTATTTTTGAGAACCTGCTAAGAGTCCTTGTTGGAACAGAATACTTATTAAAGACAAGATTTTAAGAAATATGAGTCTAAAGTTAGTCATCTAAATGTATTTTTAGACACCTAAAAGGTGGGTTGAATTTCAGCAGTGCTGAGCATCTGGGTTCTATTGGGTGCTCAGCATTTTTTGAAAATTGTGTCTCTTATTTAAATGCCAAAATATAGCTATGTCCTTTATATGAAAATATTGTCTTTAGTTTCCAACCCATTTGGATTTGAATTATTTTATATTGTACATGATGATTTTGGTGAGATGATAGAGGGCATAATTTTAGAGGTTCATTATAAATACAAATTCTAAACTGACACAGAGTACTTAATACACTGCATATTACCTTCCTTCAGTGGTTTTCCAATTTAAGTTAACTTATGACCAGTCACCACATTTGTTTGGGTCCTGATTACAAATCCATATAGAAAGAAAATTAAATAAACTCTTCTTTCATCATTGATTTTAATTTAAAATTTAATTCATGTAATGTAGCACAAACCTGCAGATTTTAAAAGTTTGATGGGTTCATTTAAAATGAACTGCTAAGAAATAGCTTTTAGTATTGGCACATCTGTTGACAATCCTCTCATTAATGGTATCATCCCTTAAAGAAAAACATGGAGTGTTGTAAAGGAATAAAATACTGTGGCATGCACTTTCCTTTCTCTTTCATGCACTGGTGTGGTCAGCAGATTCTTGTAATTAAATGGTAACTGTCCTAATTCACTAGCTATCATTTCCTTTACAAATTCATATATGAGAGAAAACAGATCAGAATGTGATTATCATAGGGAAAAATGACAATTACTTTTGTTATGTGAATGACAAAGAGAAAATGTGTTTTGTTTCTATAAGCCAGTTATATCATAAAATACAGATTTGTTTTTATTTATTTTTGTAAGTACCACGGTATGACAGAATTTACAAACTAATATTTTATCAACCCTTCCATCCAATTTCATTGCCATATGCTTTTTTCTTTGCAGTAGAGCCTTCCTAATTCACAGTTCCCTTGTTAACAAACCCATTCATTTTAATAAAACAGCAAACATTTAATCTTCTATCTCATAGCAGAGTGCTGTAGTAAAATCTTCTATACTTAACATGAGACAGCATGACATCTTGGCTTGAACTGATATCTGGAAATTAGGGCTCCTGGGTTCTGCTCCTGAATTTGCCTCAGAACTTGGCTGTGTGATCACTGGAAAGTCCTCACTTAACAGCTCTGTACTTCAGTTTCCCCCTCTGTGAAAAACAGGGAAATATTTGTAAAATGCTTTGAGGTATTTGGATGATGGATACTATATAAGTACAATGAATTATTGTTATTAAGACATAAATAATTTTGCACAATATACTCTATAGTATATTATGACGATAATATAAATAAATAATACTAAATTGAAATTGCCAAAATGAATTATTTTGAAATATTCTATCTTTGATTGCTAAATATGTGAATTTTAGTGATCCTTAGTAGGTCTACCAGTCATTAGTGCCAGTAATGGGGGTTCTGCTGTAAAGACTTTCTCAATATTGCTAATCACTGAGTAAACGGGATAAACAGAATTGTCCTATTTATAATTAGCCTACTCCTCTCACCTGGTACATTCAGTAACATTATGATTCAGTCTTTGTGGCACTATAGTTTATTTCCATTATCTCATTTTGATGTCACAGATGAATTTCTAACATCACTGAATGACTTGATCAGGGTGATTAGACTGATTATAAATAACGAAGTTATTTTATGCTTCAATAGCTTTCACTGTCTATAGAACTTGAAGAACTTTCCATTTTACATGTGGGGAAAGTGAGTTGCAAAGAGATAAGTGGCTTGCCTAACATTACGGAGGAAGTCTGTGGAGTGGCTTGGAACAGAGCCCTGAAAGGAGAGTGACCAATCTCTTTCTCCTTCCTCTAGAGCAGCAATTGCTATCTGATCTATCTAAATTTCAAATTTGGGGGAGAGGTTTGAATGAACCTTAATTTTTTTAAACAAAATATTACCATGTGCTGAGCCACCATATTACATCAGTTGTTTGCTAATGACAACTCATCAGAAGGCATGTGGTGCAAATATTTAGGGTTGGCTGTCAGCCAGTTTGGGAGGAAACACTTTCAGCTAGCCATTGAGCATCAATCATCGCCACGGTAAAGTAATAGCTTGAGCTGCTGCCTCCGTAACTTCCAAGCTGTATATAAATATTGTTGAAAGAAAGATCAGGATTAGTCTTGAGCTAAGCAATGTAAGGGAAAGAGAATTGAAGATACAACAAGTGATGTGTGTCAAGTTGTTTGAGATGGAAAAATATTTTATTTTAATATTTTAATTCTTTGGAGTAATTCTCTTCCCCAATAAACTGGAAACATAAAGTCCAAAAAGTGAGGCCCAAATAATTATTAAAGTATTTCTCTTTCTCTCCTTAAACCTAAATTCTAGGAAAAAAATAAGATCTGAAAATCAGGCTAATTTACATAGGAAAGAGCTTTGGTTTTTATATAGATGTCTCAGTAATTGACAATGATGAGGAAGGAATTTCAACAAAAGTATGCAACTATATAGTTTATTGTGCTTTAAATAAAATACCATTAAACTTGTTCTTGTTTTAATTGGAAAAAAACCTGATTTTGCATATTTTGCCCTACTAGGATTCTTCCCAAGCAGTTCTCAGGGATGTGATGCTTTTCTTCGCCACAAGATGACACTGATTTCTCCTTCAATATTGAAAAAATATGGAATTCCTTTTGACAAGGTACAATAGAATTTAATTTAATACTGTGCTTCTGTGCGTAGGATCAAAGTATGTGTAGCTACAAAGGCAAGGCAAAACAGAATCTTTTTATTCAGGCACAGATTACAAATTACTGTTGTTAAAACAAGCTTCTGGGCTGTTAGGTTGTTTCCTTAGTTTGGTCTGGGATTTTCAGAGGAACCTGAGGGGAGTTAGGTTGCCAAATACCATTGATATATAATAATTATTTTAATATGATACAGCTTTAAAAATTTAAAAGATTTGTATATTCTAAACCTGTCTAGAAATAGTTAAATTTTTGAATCCATTAACAGTTTATTATATAATAATTTTTTATATTTGGTAAATACAAATGTATTTAGATTGGTACTACTCCATTCATTCATACTACTCTTTAATAGTGGTATTATAGAATGATAGAATCATAGAAGATTAGAGTTGGAAGGGACCTCAGGAGGTCATCTGGTCGAACGCCCTGCTCAGAACAGGACTAACCTCAGCTATACCATCTCAGCCAGAGCTTTGTCAAGCCGCAGCTTAAAAACCTCTAAGGATGGAGATTCCACCACCTCCCTCGGTAACCCATTCAAGTGCTTCACCACCCTCCTAGTGAAAAACGTTTTCCTAATATCCAACCCAGACCTCCCCCAATGCAAGTTGAGACCATTGCTCCTTGTTCTGTTATCTACTACCATTGAGAACAGCCTAGCTCCATCCTCCCTGGAACCCCCTTTCAGGTAGTTAAAGGCTGCTATCAAATCCCCCTCATTCTTCTCTTTTGCAGACTAAACAAGCCTAGTTCCTTCAGCCTCTTCTCATAAGTCTTGTGCTCCAGCCCCCTCATCATTTTTGTTGCCCTCCGCTGGACTCTCTCCAACTTCTCCACATCCTTTTTGTAGTGGGGGGCCCAAAACTGGACACAATACTCCAAATGCGGCCTCACCATAATAATAATGTCTTCCCTCAATCTTCTGGCAATGCTCCTCCTAATGCAGCCCAATATGCTATTAGCCTTCTTGACAACCAGGGCACACTGCTGACTCATATCCAGTTTCTTATCCACTGTAACCCCCAGGTCCTTTTCTGCAGAACTGCTGCCTACCTCATCGGTCCCCAGTCTGTAGCTGTGCATGGGATTCTTCCATCCTAAGTGGAGGACGCTGCACTTGTCCTTGTTGAACCTCATCAGATTTCTTTTGGCCCAATCCTCCAATTTTTTTAAGTCACTCTGTATCATATCCTTACATTCCAGGATATCTACCACTCCCCCTAGCTTAGTGTCTTCTGCAAACTTGCTGAGGGTGCAATCTACTCCATCCTCCAGATCATTAATGAAGATGTTGAACAAAACCGGCCCCAGGACCGACTTCTGGGGCACTCCGCTTGTGACCAGCTGCCAGCTAGACATGGAGCCATTGATCACTATCCGTTAAGCCCGATGATCTAGCCAGCTGTCAACCCATTTTATAGTCCATTCATCCAACCCATACTTCTTTAACTTGCTGATAAGAATACTGTGAGAGACAGTATCAAAAGCTTTGCTAAAGTCAAGGTATTTCATGTCCACCGCTTTCCCCACATCCACAGAACCAGTCACCTCTTCATAGAAGGCAATCAGGTTGGTCAGGCATGACTTGCTCTTGGTGAATCCATGTTGACTGTTCCTGATCACCTTCCTCTCTTTCAAGTGCCTTAAAATGGATTCCTTGAGGATCTGCTCCATGATTTTTCCTGAGATTGAGGTGAGGCTGACCGGTCTGTAGATCCCTGGATCTTCTTTCTTCCCTTCCTTGAAGATGGGCACTATGTTTGCCTTTTTCCAATCATCAGGGACCTCTCCCAATTGCCAAAAGCTTTCAAAGATAATAGCCAATGTCTCTGAAATCACATCAGCCAACTCCCTCAGCACTCTCGGACGTATTGCATTTGGCCCCATGGACTTATGTATGTCCAATCTTTCTAAATAGTCCTGGACCTGTTCCTTCAGCATTGAGGGATGTTCACCTGCTCCCCATTCTGTGCTGCCCAGTGCAGTAGTCTGGGAGCTGATCTTGTCTGTGAAGACAGAGGCAATAAAAACATTGAGTACCTCAGCTTTCTCCACATCCTCTGTCACTAGATTGCCTCCCCCATTCTGTAAGAGGTCCGCACTTTCCCTAATCTTCCTCTTGTTGGTAACATACCTGTAGAAACCCTTTTTGTTCCCTTTCACGTTCCTTGCTAGCTGGAACTCCAATTGCGCTTTGGCCTTTCTGATTTCATTCCTGCATGTTCAAGCAGTATTTTTATAATCCTGCCTAGTCGTCTGACCAAGTTTCCACTTCTTGTAAGCTTCTTTTTTGTGTTTAAGCTCACCAAAGGCTTCTTTGTTAAGCCAAGCTGGGCGCCTACCATATTTGCTATTCTTTCTGCATATCGGGATGGTTTATTCCTGCGCCCTCAATAAGGTTTCTTTAAAATACAGCCAGCTCTCTTGGATTCCTTTCTCCCTCATATTAGCCTGCCAGGGGATCCTGCCCATCAGCTCCCTGAGGGAGTCAAAGTCTGCTTTTCTGAAGCCAATGGTCCATATCCTGCTGTTCTTCTTCTTCCTTCCTATTAGATTGTGTTGTGTTGGGATAAAACTTTTAAAATAAATGTTTTTATATTGACCATACTTTATAGTTTTCTTTGTACATAATGCAGTGCAATTTTTATTGGCATTTTGTGATAATAAGTTTCAGATGAAAATACAAGATGGAATAAAATTTTGAAAATGAAGTTATTTATTATGAAACTTTAATGCAACCTAGTACATGTAGTTATAAATACAAATACTGAAAAAAAAAATCAGATGCTCCTTTTCTGAGTAACAGATTATTTTCTACAAAATCAAGTGCATGAAGAATTATTTTGCTTTGTGCTGGTTGGTAGTGACTGTGTGAGAATGGCTATAGAACATGAACATCTTATGTAAAGCAGGAGAAATTAAAAAAGAGCTTTGGTTTGATTAAAAAATAACTCCTTTTGGGTTTGAGAAGGATTAAGTATTCAGCTACTTGCAAAAACATTTAAAATACTCTGTGTATCCTCTTCCCCATTTGAATTTTCTGCCCATAATCTTAGCTGTTCTCCACTTAGAACCTTTTTCACTTGTGACTAGGTCTGCACTTCATGTGGGTTTGAGGCAGTGAAAGTGTATTTTTAATTTTTTTTTTAAAAGTAGCATCATGCTATGCCAAGATTCATTCAGTAGCTTGGTGAGTCTGCTCAGAGGTGCAGCTTGACTCAGCTTCCCTTGCTGGACATTTGTTAATGTGATATTGAAATTTAGAATCCCTCTGATTATTACATGGTTATGATTCTTGATTTCCCTCCTCCCATGCTTTTCTCAAGTGTCTGGAGAAGTCCAACGATAAGCCAACGATATTTTTTTCACACAAAATCCACTTGCAGAATAAGTCCATCAGAAAAAAAAACCCCTCAGTTTTTGTTTATTATTGTGGTGTCTATTTTCACATCTGTGATTTATTTATTTATAGGTACTGAAGTATTTATGTATATACACTCAGATGCTCACTCTTTCACTTTCTAGAATGTATGGCAACGTAGGGTCTCCTATCTTATTCAATTTAGATTTAGGGGATATTATTAAATAAGGTCAAGGGAAATAATATTTTAGTTAAACCTTTCCGCCATTGCCGTATCATCGGCAACAAAGGCTGATAATTTTAGAATTTATAGGGAGAACTCATGATGTACTCTATATTGTTTAGCCTAATTTGCACTATCATCTAGAGTATATATATTTTAGAAGGCATAAACATAAAAGAAGGAGGTTAAGTGACCGTGCAGAAATGATTAACAATTTTAAAGGTTCTCAACTACTCCTGGAAGTTATATTTTATAGTGATTTTAAAAGTAAATAAGCAGTTAGACAACAATAATGAAGACAGGAAGCATACTAATTATCAAGAGCCATATTACTACTAGTATTGGATCAGCTGTATCATTTATGTTTTGAGTTTAACTGTTACAGCAATAGTACTGCTCATTTTAAGCAAAGAAGCCAGGAGGATGGTGGACTTTCATATGGGATGAAGCCACTGGTTTGATTTGTGCGCTTTGGCAACATACTTCACATTGTTGTGTTTAGGTCATTCTATCTGTTAAAGGGGAGAAATGTAGGCATTTAGAATAAAAAACAGGTGTTGCCTGCATTTGAATCAAACTATCCTGGATAAATTACACACACAAAATTAGCTTGTTTCTGAATTATATATTATCATTTGGATATGTAGTTGCTTTATTGAGTTTTTATAATATATATGTAACTACTGATTCTTTTATACCATTATAATTCATCACAAATGTGTCAAATAAAACCCTGGAATTGAGATATATTGCTTTGGATTTAATGAACATTAATCTGAGCAGTATATTTTTCAGCATGTGGAAATGGTAGAAGTATAACTCTAGTAACTTGCTGGCAGATTTGTTTTTAACATGTCAGGCTTGTGTTTGAGGTAGGCAGGTGAGTCCAGAGCAAGAAGTTTGGTTGCTTTATTTCAGTGTCTTAGACTTTCTCATTTTCTATTTTTAAAAATGTGTTAGAAATAGTTAAATAGAATACATTTAGTTCTGTCTACTAGTGTTAGGAAGAAGCAGCCTATACCTAAGTGCAGTTTTAATTAATGGGATTTAGTGAGAATGTGAATGGGAAGAATCAGGCTGTGATATCTCGTGGCTTGCTGTGATAGAACTGGAAACATGCTGAACGTTGATAAGCCAGTGTACACCTATCAGGTGACAGCTGAACTGCTGCTTATTGCAAAGAACACCTGCTAAACTGTCATCCCCTAACTGGTGGGAACCCTGGGGGATTGCAAGTGGTGGTGGTTCTTCGAGTGTTGCGTATGTCTATTCCATATCAGGTGTGTGTGTGCCATATACTCTGGTGCAGGAGATTTTTCCCTCAGTGTAATCCATAGGGTCAGCTCTAGCGCCCTCTGCAGTGACATTTGTATGTGCTGGTATCAGGGGCGCTGCCAGCCTGCCTCCCCCTCCGGTTCCTTCTTACCGCCTGTGAGGGTGCTGGAACATCCTTGCCTAGGCAAACAATGCTACCAGTGGTTTTCGTCTGTACATTTAGTATATAAAGTTTGTTAAATAAATTAATTAGTTAGAGTTAGTAGTTAGTTAGTCTCATGGGGACATAGCCCCAGGGACAGGGCGTGACCTGGTCCCCAGGCTTCAAACCATGTGCTTCATGTAAGAAGTTCATGCCAGTAAACTATCGTCACCAAAGCTGCTTAAAGTGATTGGGTGAGACCCACATTCGGGATAAGAGCAGGATCTGCAGAAACTTCAGACCCTGCACAAAAAGGACCAGGATATCAGGTTAAAAACGCTCCTGATGAAGTCAGCTCTTAGACTGGACTCTGATCCGGGTCGCTCAGACTCTGTGCCCAGCAGTTCGGGATCGGTTCGAAGTGCCCCACCGGCACCAAGTTCATCCCGGCACCTGTCACATTCCCCGGTGCTGAAGAAGCGCCATAAGAAGTTGCACATCAGAAGGGGGCTCTCCCCAGCCCCTAAGAAGGACAAATGGAGCAGGAGATGAGAGGACACCTGTGTTGGGCTGCTTGTCGTCCCTAGAACTTGAGTTGCGGCCTCACCCATTAGAGCTCCCAGTCCTCCCCGGGACCCGCCTCTGACTCCTGGCAGCAGTAGGGGGACCCAGCACCTCGTGGTAGTATCCATGCCCGAGGCCTTTCAAGTAGCCATGGATTTACTCTCATTCCCTCTGCCGCCGACTCCCTGGGATGAAAGACCTCTGTGCTGAGATCCAATGCTGGGACAGCTGTCTAAGAGCGTGTTGGGGGGCAAGCCCACGATGTGGTCCTGCACAGATCCCCAACACCTCATCACCTCTCTCTGGCACCTTGTTGGTCACCGACGCCCTGAAAATGGTCGCCAGGACCCTGTTGCTGGAGAGCCGCCCCTGAAAACTGGACTCCTGGTACAGATTTCCGGATCTCCAGTGCCAATCCCTGGTGCCTCTACCCAGGTTGCCAGGGTCCTGGCGCCAGTCCGTGGAGCCATGTTGTCGGTCTCTGGAGTGCTGTTACCAATTGCCAAAGTATCATAGAACCACAGAAGATTAGGATTGGAAGGGACCTCGGGACATCATCTAATCCAACCCAACTGCTCAAAGCAGGACTAACTAAATCCCAGCTAAATCATCCCAGCCAGAGCTTTGTCAAACTGGGCCTTAAAAACCTCTTGACAGTACCACCACCGATCCCTGGACGCCAGGCACTGTTGTCACTGGGAGACGACCCCTTGGATGCAGAGGGAAGGAGATCGCTTTACCCAGGGGCCAAGTGAACCCAGCCACAGTTGTAGATTTCCCCTCACACTTGCCACCTGACCACTGACACAATGACCCGAACCATGGCAGTTTTGGAATCCGTGGGGATTCCCTCCTTGCACCAGGGTCGCAGGTACATCAGTCAATCTCGGGAACATCTGAGAGACGTTTGGTGACTGTGTTGCTCCCACCCCCAGACTTTGATGAGGAACCAGATCAAGTGGCAGGGACTTCAAAGGTACTCCTGCAAGAGGCTACGCCAGCTGTAGAAGAACAGTCACCCACTCCATCCTTACCTGCCTCATCATCATCATTGCCTGATGAGTGGGTCCTTCTGCCACAGTCCCAAAGGATGACTTAGAGTGCACCAGGAACTACTCAAGAGGGTAGCTGCAAATTTGGGTTTATAGAGGCGGAGGAGCTGAAGGAGCCCACTGATGTGCTCTTTGATATTTTGGCAGCAGCAGCCCCCACTAGAGTGGCCATTCCCATCGATGAGGGAGTTGTTAAATTTGTCAAGGTCTTATAGCAAGCCCCCTCCTCTCTGCCCTCTGCATCTAAAAGGGCTGAGAAAAAATATTCTGTGCCTGCCAAGGGGTTGAAATACCTGTACTCTCACTTGTCCCCAGTGTCGTTGGTTGTGTCAATGAAAGAGACAGGCTGGGGCAGTCAAGCTCAACCCCCAAAAATAAAGACGCAAAGAAGCTTGATCTCTTTGGGAGAAAGATTTATTCGACTGCCAACTCCACATATTGAACCAGCAAGCCTTGTTGGAGAGGTATAACTATAATATGTGGCATTCCATGGCCAAATTTGCCAACTCCTTGCCACAGGAGTCCTTGCAGGAATTTGTGGCCATACTGGAGGAGGGTGATAAAGTGGCCCGAGCCTCACTACAGACAGTCTCTGAGACAGTCGATTCGGTGGCCAGAACAATGGCATTAGCAGTCTCAGTGAGAAGGGCCTCATGACTGCAATCATCTGGCCTCTCCGCAGTGGTCCAACAGTCCATCCAGGACCTCCCCTTCGATGGTGCAGAGCTGTTCTCCAGTCAAACAGATGCTAGACTGCATGGACTAAAGTATTATAGGGACACATTCTGCTCCGTAGGCCTGTATGCTCTATCTGCTTCCAGGAAGCATTTCAGGCTCCAGCAACTGCAGTGGTTTGCAGGTCAGGCCAGTAGTCAACCTTACAGAAAAAAGAACAGAGGCCATGTTGGCATTTCCCAGTCAAGCTCAAGACACTACCCACGAAAGGGCAGGCAGACCTATTGAGGGTATGCCCAGGGGCAGCCTAACAGACTTGACCCAGGATCCAAACCCCTCTTTCTTTTTAAACCAACTTTTACCCTATCTCCCTGCGTGGGTGGTTATAACATCAGACCAATGGGTGCTAAGCATCATTGCAGTGGGGTACACCCTTCAATTAATTTCAATCCCTCCTTCCCACCGCCCATCCCTGTTCCTCTTCAGAGATCCTTCTCATGAGCAACTTCTTGTCCAGGAGGTGCAAGCTGTCCTATGAGTAGGGGCTGTAGAAGACGTTCTTCTGCAACTGAGAGGGAAAGGTTTTACTCCATTACTTTCTAATCCCAAAGGCCAAAGGAGGGCTGCAGCCCATATTGGACCTACATCAACTCAACAAATATCTCAAGAAACTGAGGTTCCATATAGTTTCCCTGGCCTCCATCATCCCCTCCTTGGATCCTGGAGACTGGTACGCTACTCTTGACCTAAAGGAGGATGCATGTTTCCATTTTCCATGGCCACAGATGATTCTTATGGTTCGTGGTGGAAGACAACCACTACCAATTCACGGCCCTTCCATTTGGCTTCTCAACAGCACCAAGAGTGTTTACAAAATGTATGACGGTAGTCGCGGCCTAACTCAGATGTCAGGGAATACAAATTTACCCTTTCCTCCTTTCCTCGATGACTGATTCATCAAAAGTCACTCAAAAGCTCCAGTCCAACACAGTATCATGGTACTACAAGCCATCTCCTAATAACTGGGCCTGTTGATAAATGAGCAAAAATCTACATTAGTATTGGTGCAAAGGATAGAGTTTATTGGTGCAGTCCTCGAGTCTACACGGGCCAGAGTATTTCTACCTCAAGGCAGACTTCGAACCATGTCAAAGCTGATCACCCAAGTCACAGCTCACCCTCCCTCACAATAGCAAGAGTTTGCCTCAGACTGCTAGGTCACATGGCAGCATGTACCTACATGGTACAATATGCAAAACTGTGCTTCAAACCCCTCCAAATGTGGCTAGTGCCATTTTATTTCCCGGCAAGACACAACCTGGACATAATCCTTGTGATCCTGCCTCAAGTACTTACCTCATTGGCATGGTGGACGAATCCTGCCCACATATCAAGAGGGGTTCCCTTTGCAGCCCCCATCCAATGCTCTACTTGGTATCGGATGCCTCGGACCTAGCGTGGGGAGCCCATCTCAGCTCTCTCAGGACCCAAGGCTTCTGGTCTGCAGAGGAGCTGACATTACACATAAATGTCAGAAATCTCAGGGCAATTCGATTAGCCTGTGAAGTGTTCCTTTCCCAGGTGTCAGGAAAGATAGTATGGGTGTTGACAGACAATATGGCAGCAATGTATTATGTCAATAAGCAAGGAGGAGCGAGATCCTCAGCCCTCTGCCAAAAGGCACTCCACCTATGTGACTTTTGCATGGAACATGCGATCCACCTCAAAGCTTCACACCTCATAGGGGTCAAGAACACATTGGCAGATCATCTCAGCAGGTCCTTCTCTTCTCATCACGAGTGGTCCCTGCACCTGGAGGTAGTTAAGGTCATCTTCCAGAGGTGGGAAGTGGGAACGTTTCTCCTGTTGGGCTGCTGAATGGAACCTCTCCCTGACCCAGATGCCATTGCACTCCATTCTGGAGTATTTACTTCACTTGAAACATCAAGGCAGATCAGTATTTTCTGATGAGATGATGGCCAGATTTCTGAGTGGCTTGAGAGACTCTTTCCACAGGTCTGGGATCCAGTTCTCCCATAGGACCTCATGGCATGGATCTGACATCGAATGGACATGAGCAATACATCTTGAAGAAGAACAGTTACGGAAGGTTAGTAACCGTTTTTTCTACTGCTTGTCCTCCATTGATGAATCTCCCCATGAATGGATTTGTCCAGATAGCACATAGAGATACAGATTATACCACTAGCAAGAGAGAATTCTGCCCAATATCACTACCTTTATTGCACTGGTTTCTGTAAATTTGTATTGCATGCTATTTACTATCTGATATTTAACTTTGTGTTTGGGGTTTCGGTTTATATGAAACAGGCTATACAAAATACAGTTGTATCTTTTGTGATGTCATTGGGTTTTTCCTAGCTATAACTTCATTTTATTGAGTCAGTGGGCAGCAGTCTCTTTCCACTGAATCATTCTCCGTTTTATGTTGTAAGGAAAAATGATCCTTGGGAAATCCTTGTTTATTACATAAAGTGGTAAAGCTTCACTGTCTAGTGCTATTTGAATAACTTTTCCCAGACCTCATACTTTCAGTGCTAAGCTATTCTCCACCCCCTGCAGTACTCCTTCCAACTACAGACATCTGGATAGAGTTCTAGTCATGTGCAATAGCAACATCCTCTCAATATCTTCAATACTGTTCAAAAAACCCTCGAAACCCCATAGTAAAATAAGTGTTAATGGAGTGTTAGGAGGGAGATTTTAATTGCACAAGGTTTAGGACATTCATTACAGAATTTAAAATGCAAAGAGTCCTCAGCATTATTGGTTATTGTAAAGTGGTAGTAGTGATGTTACATAAAAAGTGTGGTTCTGCTTCCTCAAAGAAGACTTTGAAGAAATGACACCAGTTCCTGTATTATCCAGTAATAGAAGGTGTGAAAACAAAATTAGCTCCTCATTTATACTTGTATAGTCCCACTGTATTCAGAATATGCCCATAGTGGCACCTGTGCTTATTTAGCAATAAAAGGGTCAGATACTAAAAAGTTTTGTGAGGATGGGAAACAGAGAGGGAAAGAAACTTATCTCCATCCTATCTCAATAACATGAAGCATCTGTGGCACTATTCCAGAGAGGATACTTCAGGCCAGTGGAAGAAGTAACCTCCCCAGCCTTTAGAGTATGCCCCCTCCATTGGTTAGGTAGCAGCAGATGTTTGGCTCATGCCTTCCCCTTCTGGCTGCTACCCAGGTATGTGTACTTTGGCCATCTCAAATCTTATGCTCTCTACTCAGCGCCCCTATGTACTGCTAATAGGGGCCCTCTGCTTTTTTAGAACATGGAACATGATTTGCTCCCTCGTGAACGCTTTGCAAATTTGTGGCCTATCCTAATGTGGGGATGCTGATGGGTCAGAAGTTTGTTATTTCAAAATGTAGTCAATTGCTATGTGCAAATGTCTATTTTGACATCAACAAATATAATTTTCATTTCTTTAATGAGAGAAGGTCTCTTTTAGTATGATATTTGTGTTTTGTTTTTTTTTGCTTGTTATGTAGATCACACAGGAGGCAGGGGAATTTATGATAACCTTCCCATATGGATACCATGCGGGATTTAACCATGGTTTCAACTGTGCAGAATCAACAAACTTTGCCACAATCAGATGGATTGATTATGGAAAAGTAGCTAAATTGGTAAGTCATACTATAAAAATAATGCCTGAATTAAATGTCTCCTTTGGTTATTCCTTAATGATAAGCTTAGGAAACATAGAAGATGAAGAGGGAGAAGAACAATTGGGTCATCTAGAACAACATCCTGTCAATGCAATAATATTCCATATTGTGCATTTATTAGCTTGTTATAATGCTTGCAGGACATGTATTTGTTGTTGTAGAAGATTTTGTGGATGATTTAATCTGTGTATTGTATGTTAAAAATCTTTCTTTTTCAGGAAATATTTTATGTAATTTGGTTTATATAAGGCTATGTAAATTGAGAATTATTTTTGGAAGGGGGACACAGAATTTATTTCTGTTCTTCTGAAACCCTCTGTGTCTTAGTCCCAGAGGCAGCTTGGAAATCCTCCTTATTCAAATCACATGCAGCAAGTTTGCTCCCTTATAGAATTGTATTTGTATCTTGGAAAACATGCCACATACTCGAGCCAGGAATGTGCAAGTTCAAAAAAGGATAAAGATAAATAAGAGGGCTGACTTAAATGAGCAAATTAAACTTTAATCTGTAATACTTTTTGAAATGTTGGCAATATTAAGTGATAAATTAAATATGCTTCCAGAGTGGGAATATTTCATAATTTAAAATCATTAATATATTTTTTTTAAAAAAAGCAGTTTCATGTCACTGTGTTAGTCTATGCAGCGTTGTAGCTGTGACGATCCCAAGATATTATACAGAAAAGGTTGGTGAAGTGTGTGTAGCTCAAAAGCCTGTCTCTCTGACTAACAGAAGTTGGTCCAGTAGAAGATATTGCCTCACCCACCTTGTCTCTATACAATTTTGGTCTGAAATTTTGCATTCTGTTCACATTCAGCACGCGAGTAATATACTGAATCAAATATGTGTGTATTTTGTTCAGCGAAAGGTCATTACTTTTATACAATATTATATGATTTCTCACTGTCAAAAAAGTATGGATTATAAGAATATTGTTTAGCATGCTTTGGTAAATATGTAATGTGGAGCCACTTTGCAGACTGAGATATTCTGTACTGACAACAACACTATAATTTGTGTATGTGTTATGTTAGCTAATGAGAAGACAAGTGAATACAGTTCAAAAGCAAACATGGGAGGGGGGTTTGCAACAACATAATCTAGGAAGAGTACTGGATTAAATACTTTGAATTGGAAGAAGATCTTGAGAATATTTTCTATTAACAGAATTTCATGATTTTAGACACTATTGACTATAATTGTGAATGAGATTGATGAGTGGGTTTCAAGAGGTCAAAGGCCTGAAAATGTAGTCTATACATAGATACTGTAATGAAAGTAATGAAAATATCAGTAAGCATATAAAATGTCCAGCTAGGTCTTCACTTTTAATGCAAAACTCATATTTATGATAGGTAATTAATAAGGCACTGATTGGTAACACTGATTTTTAAAAATCGCTATATTTAGTAGCTCCGTAGTACAACAAATAGTACAGTGACCCATCATGTGGAAGACTTGAGTTTAACGTAACTGTAGAGGTCAAATTCAAATGTGGTGTAAGCTGATCTGTTGAAGTTAGTGGAGTTTCCATCTCTTAACCAGTCCTGAATTTGGCTCTAAAAATCCTAATTTTTGGCTAGGAGGTCTTGGTTCATTTAGACTGTTTTGAGTATTCTTTGCCATATAGTTCATGGAGAAAGCAGTCAGTGAAGGACATTGACTTTTGTGCTGTTTTCTGAAGGTGTAATGCTGTGTTAATGTATTGTATAAAAAGGTAAAATGGCTTCAGGGTGTTTGTAATCATTTCAAAGTGTCTGAAATCTTCCAAATACTGTTTGAATCAATAATGATCAGAATATCTCCTACAGAGAAAGCTTAGGGACTGTAGTTGATTGTGAATCCCAATTCCTGTGACTAGAGGTCACAATTATGAATTGCACTCTGCATTTTACTATATATAATAAAAAAAAGTCAGAAATAAAGCCTAGTTTGCTGAACATTTTGCTTCATATTTTAATTAATAAAGAAAAAGACTTGGAAGCAGTATTAGCCAAATAAAACATATCTCAGGTTATTGCACAACTTTCCACAGCAGTAATATAATAATACAAAGCTAATGGAAATAAAACAATTAGATAATTATTTATTATAATCATAATATTTGTTGGTATTTATTCATGCCATACAAATAAGATTCCCAAGTTGATGGAATGTTAAAGAAATGCATATTACTGCTTTAATGTTCCAATATTAATTGTAAAACAAGATACATTAGAGAACTTTCAAGTTACAACTTGACCTGTTATATTTGATATTATAAAGTCATCATATTTGAAACAAAGGCATGGGGTAACAGAGAAATGTAGAGGAGCCCACGGTTAACACAGAGATGTTTATGAAAGGGGATACTCTTATATCCTAGTAAAGAGGAGGGGATAGAAGCTGATTAAGTACAAGTAGTAGCTGAAGGGAAACAATCAAATGAAAAAGAGTCCCATTCAATTATATCACATGAAGGCAGACAACTAAATATTGACAAATATTTTATAAATATTGACAAATGTATACAAATGCAGAATGTAGAAAGGAGAATAAGCTCTGGCAAGTCAAGTGTAAAAGTAGAATTTGGCAGGCTAAAAAAACAATTTATAAGAGCAACTAGTAAGAGATACAAAAACTAACAGTAACAATTTTTGAAATATATCAGAAGCAATAAGCATGCCAAACAATCAGCGGGGCCACTGGATGATCAAGGTGTTAAAGGAGCACTCATGGAAGACTAAGCCATTGCAGAAAGGCTAATGAATTTTTTGCAATGGTCTTCACTGCAGAGGATATGAGGGAGATTTCCACACCTGAGCCATTCTTTTAGGTGACAAATCTGAGGAACTGTCTCAGACTGATGTGTCAATAGAGGAAGTTCTAGAACAAATTGATAAACTGATAAATTGATAAATCACCAGGGTTAGATGGTATTCACCTAACAGTTCTGAAAGAACTCAAATATGAAATTGCAGAAGAACTAAATGTGGTATTTAACCTATCACTTGAATCAGCCTCTGTTTCAATTTTTAAAAAAGGCTCCACAGATAATCCTGGCAATTACAGGTCAGTAAGCCTAACTTCAGTGTGTGGCAAATTGGCTGAAACTATAGTAAAGAACAGAATTATCAGACAGATGAACAAAATATGTTGGGGAAGAATCAACACAGCATTTGTAAAGGGTAATCATGCCTCATCAATCTATTAGAATTCTTTGAGAGTGTCAACAAGCATGCAAACAAGGGTGATCCAGTTGACATAGTGTACTTGTTGAAGGCTTTCTGAATGTCCGGTGTCCCACACCAAAACGTTTTAAGCCAAGTAAGCAGTCATGGGATAAGTGGGAAGGTCCTCTCATAGATTGGTAACTGTTTAAAAGATAAGAAGCAAAGGATAGAAATATATTGTAAGTTTTCACAATGGAAAAGAGGTAAATAGTGGGGTCCCCCAGGGATTTGTACTGGAACCTGTGCTGTTCAATATATTCATAAATGGTCTGGAAAAAAGAGTAAACAGTGAGGTGGTAAAATTTGCAGATGATACAAAATTATACAAGATAGTTAAGTCCAAAGCTGACTGCAAAGAGTTACAAAGGAACCTACGAAACTGGGTGACTTAGCAACAAAATGGCAGATGAAATTCAGTTGGTAAGTATAAAGTAATGCACATAGGGGAAAAATAATCCCAACTATACATGCAAAATGTTGGGGGTCTAAATTAACTGTTACCACTCAAGAAAGAGATCATGGAGTCACTGTGGATAGTTCTCTGAAAACATCCAATCAGTGTGCAGCTCCAGTCAAAAAAAGCTAATAGAATGTTAGGAATCATTAGGAAAGGGCTAGTTAATAAGACATAAAATATAATGCCACTATATAAATCCATAGTATGCCCATGCCCACACCTTGAATACTGTGTGAAGTTCTGGTCTCTCCATCTCAAAAAAGATGTATTTGAATTTCAAAAGATACAGAGAAGGGCAACAAAAATGATTAGGGGCATGGAACAGCTTCCAGATGTGGAGAGATTAAAAAGATTGAGTCTGTTCTTCTTAGAAAAGAGACAACTAAAGAGGATATGACAGAAATCTATGAAATCATGAATGGTGTGAAAAAAGTGAGTAGGGAAATGTTATTTACCCCTTCACATAACACATGAACCAGGGGTCAGCCAATGAAATTAATATGTAGCGTGTTTAAAACAAACATAAGGAAGTACTTAATCACACAATGCACAGTCAACCTGTGGAATTCATTACCATGTTTTGTGAAGGCCAAAAGCAGAAATTGATTCAAAATAGAATTAAATAAGTTCATGGAGGATGGGTCCAACAATGGCTATTAGCCAAGATGGTCAGGAACACAAGTCCATGCTCTGGGTGTCCCTAAACCTCTGACTGCAATAACCTGGAACCGGATGACAGAGGATATATGGTTAATGATTGATGGTTGTCCTCTTTTTTTTTTTTTTTTTTTTGCTCATTCCCTCTAAGGCATCTGGCACTGTCTACTGTCAGAAGACAGGATACTGGACTAGATGGACATTTGGGCCGACCCTGTGTGGCCATTCTTTTGTTCTTATATAAACAAAAATAGGAAAAACATGTATGTAGTTAATTATTCTTGCATTATATTTGTAAAACAGTTTTAAAGCATGCATGAAATACCAGAGCATTTGCAAATTGAGAAATACTGTTTCTTGGTACTCTGTTAGGCAGGAAATGGAAAACACAAGGAAAAAGCTATAATTGCTTGTACTGGAACTCCAGAGAAATTTTCCAAAAATGTCTGTTTTAAAAAGGATGAGAAATCCTCTCTACTCCAGAAGGCTATTGTCATGTTAGTGGGTTACATCTATTACGGTAATATTATTATAGCATCTCATAAAACAAGCCACACAGCTTTACGTTGCAATTTATGGTTCTCCAGACTGGCAAGGTTCACTGATGTTGAAGTTAATCTTTTGCTTCTTCTCTGTCTGTACGTGATCCTTAGATGATTTTTAATTGGAGAAAAATGTTTTGGATCTAAATACAATGTCCATACTACTATTAGATTTTTCCTCTTTAATATGTATTATATTTGAGGTGCCTTGCAGATGTCCGCGAAACACAGTAAACTAGGTCAGTAGTATGTAGTGCTTACCTGAGAGGCTTTTGTGTACTGAAGACAGATTAATTTTCCCACAAGGCAGTCCTGAGTTAATTATAGCTATATAACTGACTATGCCACTTGCCTTCCAAAAAACCCAAAATGAAGCAATAAAAAACAAAACTAAAAAAGCAACTAATGAGCTACAGTATTCATCGCTTTTTTGTTTGAACAGTTGCTAGTTATGTAATAGTTATACAGATTTTATTGAAGCTACAGTAAGTACTAAGGTTAAATAACAGTATTATTATCCTAAATAAAATGCCATGAGTATAAGAGCCCACTGAAATAAATTGCCTAAATAAACTGCAAAGTTAAATGGGTCAGGCTTTAAAGAGAAAGGGGTGTTTTGAACACAGAACTAGAGGACATGCACTCCTGAATTCCACTTCTTGCTCTGAAACTGACTCATTCTGTGGCTATGGGGAAATGGCTAAACTCACTACGTCAGTTTCCTCATCTGTAGACCTACCTCCAACAATACTGTTTTAGGTGGGACTGTCCTTACTAAAGTCCAGGGGAATATGATAGCTGTGCTCTTTCCCAAAGGCTGTAGTGCTGGCCTCCTGCACGAGAGCTGCATGTGAGAAGGCAGGAGGCAGGCGGAGATGGCTGCACCCTCTGTCTCCTGTCTCAGTTACTTCTTTCTACTGTTGTTTCAGTGCAGTGGATAGAGTGGTGACATCTATGGAGATGGGTATATGGGGGATGGCACAGTAAGGGACAAGTGGTATGAAGGGCACAGGTGACACGGTAGAGTGCACAGATTTAGCCGGGACAGAAGGAAATGGGGAAAGGGGACAAAGGTAAAACACAGAGAGAGAAGGATGGAACACCCCAAACCTCCCCTAGCCATAGAAGAGAGACAGATGGCAGAAACCACATTAACCTCTCCCCTGATCCTCTGGGAAGAGAGAAAAAGAGATGCCAGAGAAGGAATATCTGGCATCCTATCCTGAATGGGCTTGGAGGAGTGGGGAGGAGTAGCAGGTTGTCTGTCAAAAGTGTTTAAGTGTTCACATACTGTGGCGATAGCTAGAGAAAAGCTAGTTAAAATTAGATAAAACTCATTTATCTCATAGTAGGTCACATAAGTTAGTTATGTTTGTAATGGGCTATGAAGATGAACTGTGTACCATAAATGTTCAGTATTATTAATATTCATCCTAAAGCTTCAGTTTCTGGAATTTAATTTATTTATGCTAAAATTTAAAGGGTATGAAAGAAGGCAGATGGGACACTTCTTCAGACTTGTGGATTTTATTATTTACCTAATGGAGCTTACATTTATCTAAGTAGGCTGGAACTTTGCTGTTGTGCAAACAACATTTTGAGTTATCTTACTCCAGTGTATTTTGTTAATGTTGGTAAAATAGATGAACCAGTGTCAATTAGTTTATATGTTTTGCTGGGGTCTACTTTAATTTGTGCAAAGTAGGCAACTTGTGTGCTGAAGTAGGGGCAATGTTCAGGCATTAAAGTTGTTGAATATAAATGTTTACACACCATTTTGATTAATTTTTTTGTATACTACAAAATAAAATCCTTTCTGGAGTGATTGGATAGAAGATGTTCACTTTAATCTAAGAATGAACATTCAAACCTTTTGCAGTTTTGACCATCACATATTTTGGTTTTCCTTGTTCAACATAGTTTAAAGATATCTGAATTTTTTTTCTGACTCCTACAAGTAAGGGATAGCAGTTCCCCAAAACAGTTAAGCAGTTATTTTCAGGACTGTTGTGGAAAACAATTACTTAAGACACCTTTTACCTATTTAAGTATTTATTCCACGCTCATCACTGTGGTATTTGAGAACCATATCTATATAATTCATTCATGACTCACTTGCGCGCCTGTCCGTATTAGTTGCACTCACCTCTGGACATGTTAGCACTTTTAAAACCCTTTCTGTGTATTAGTTTTTGAGCTGTCATGTTAATCATGTGACCTTGGGTATAAGAGTTTAACTTGGAATTAAACAGAAAGAGCTCAGATAGCAAATTGAGTGACATCTTCTGGAATTACATATTGGAGTTTGACCTGTCTTGCAGTAAGGCTGATTCGGGAGTTTGTATGATGATCTGGCATTGATAATATGTTACTGAAATATATTTATAAGAAGATGTCTTGGCTTGTATTGATTTCAAATCCCATCATCCAGTCCATATTACTTCCCCATTAAATAATTTATTGAAAAATGACATTTTTATCCGAAGTAATTGACTTTTAGGGTGAATTCCACGTTGCTCTCATAAAAAAAAATGTGCAGGTGGTGTCCTTTCATTTTCTTTGTGTGAATGTACTTTAGGAAATTATGTAAAATATACCCAGAAAAATGCATAATCCATTTCATTGTAATTGAAAGGTCATTGGGTGTTATTCTAAAATCTGGAGAATCAGTCATGATTTCCACCTTCTCCTGGAGAGGACCAGTAAACGCTATATGTTGTACTGTGGTACTAGAGTTTAGAAGCTGAAAAAAGTTCAAAACAAGATTGTGTACTTTTATCTACTAAGATTTTTTTCTTTATATTGCATTTCTCATCACTGCTGTTTATTAGTGTTGTCAATTGAAAAACAAGCCCAGGAACAAAGAAACTCTTCCCCTCTTGGGATTGGGAGGATGAGCCGAACTTGGGAACTCTATAGACTCTACAGGGCAGATGCTCTCGAGGGGAAAAGGTCCCATACAGCTTCTCCTTAACCAAACCACATGGGTTAAGATAAAAGGAAGCTCTCAGGACAGAGTCAGTCCTGGGATAAAAGGAATTTGTCCTTCTCCCCGCAAGAGCAAAGACAGGTGGAGAGTAAATACCTTTTGCAGTACTGCTTCTGAACACAGGTGATTTCCTCAGATTTTTCTTCCTTCAGTTTGGACTCCAGACATTTTTTCTCTCTGCGGTTTACTCCAATCTCTTCCTCCACTGTCCTTCCACTGCAGCCTCTTTCCTCATGGCCTCTATACACCCCTTAATCCCTTCTCCCTCCTTTTCCTCTCCCTCATTCCATCCCCTCTTATATTTATGCCCAGTTTTCCAAATCAGTATCTCTACCACCACCAAAAAAAAAAAAAAAAAGGTGGACAAAAATATGACATTTGGTAACCATTAACCTTATCACTCTGCTTGTATGGTATGTTACATCTCTTTCCCCCACACTTCTTCTATGTAGTCTATTAAAATTGTATAGTCCTTGTGGTAGGGATGATCTCTTACTGTGTGTTTTTTTTATAGCACAGTGGGACCCCAGTCTGAATGGGATCTTCAATTGTCACGATAGTACAAATAATAATATATGGATAGAAGGCAAGGATTTGTCATGGTCCTCCCATAGGGCCCAATCCTGCAAACAATAAAGCCAATGGGACTACTCATGTGAGTAGTGTGTTTACTGGGCCAAGTGCTTAAGTTTGAAATTCCATATAAAGGTAATTTGAAACTGGGGTTTGTGTATGGCTGTGATAGAATGGATCAGAGCTATTGAAAAACAGAAATAGAGGGTAATTGACTTCAGTGGAGATTCATCTTATGTGTGGTCTCATTTTGGCTCTTAGTGATGGTGGGTTTTTTTTTGTTTTGTTTTGTTTTGTTTTTTTTGTAAAGAAGAGCATATGGGGAACATAGGTTGTTTTTAAGGAAACAAAATGCCTATTTTAAATTCCCAGCTGGAGATGCTCATAGCTCTTATCTGGGAAATGTCCTTCCTCTGAGATCAAGTGCCTGCAGCTGCCTTTGAAGTTTAGTTTACTGTTTAAAAATTATATTTGAACACAGCCAAAAGTGCAAATTGAAGTAATTCCAAAATGGTGGATTTGAGCATTTCTGAACCAAATATGGAAAATAAGTGTTTTGAGGCAAGAAAACAATTGGTAATAAAACAACAAACAGTATTTATATAATAGTCATTATAGCCAGTGTATAATATGCTCTCATATATGTATGACTTCAAAGTAAGAAAAGAGCATACTTTGCCAGTACCTTTCTTTATTCCTTTTGCTAGGTAGGTATTTTGAAAAAAATGTTCCTGTCACTTCCCAATACTTCAATGAGGAGAAGAACCCAGGTTCTTTATTTATGATATCTTAGTGTATTTCTGTGAAAGTGATTGTGGTGGCACAAATTTCAACACTTTGACTTTGTAGTGAGATGCTGGAGATGGCTGTAAAAGAGAAGCACCTTAGCTGAATTAAATACTTTTTAATCAGCAAATGGGGAAGGAAAAGTGTACAAATATGGAACACGTGACTGTCCTGTATGTGATTTTAAAGTTGACATGATATTTTTCAAAGTTGTCCCCAGCATGAAAGTTGTCCTTCAAAATTTACTCCCCTTTTTAATGCCTCCATATTGGCAGAAATGCTTGTTGTTACCTTATAGGAAGAACAGATGTAGCTAGATTTGTAACTCTTTTGATGTGTTATCCCATGATAGTTATAGATGTGCTGTGCTTTTTAAAAACACAACACTATCTCTCTTTTATTGTGAACTTTCTCTTTTACAATTGTTCTACAATTCTTGTTTGATCTCATCACAAATGCCATAATACAATAACCTCACAACTCATCAGCATGGAAATGTAACTGGCATCTGAGTAAAATAAGATCCAGCACAAAAACTCATCCATTCTTCAACCTGAAACAAACTTGAAAGCATTTGTTCAGTTCTGAGTAAGTTTGGTAAGATTTATATTTCTCTGCACTTCCTGATTTCAACAAAGACATGTTACAGGAACATAGGAATTTGTAATATTTAGCATAGACAGCACCTACATCAGTAGATGGTGCCATATCCTTATCTTAATGGTAAGTTATCTTCTGTATATTTATGCTGTTGATCTGACATAGGGGGTGACTGGCAGGTCAGTCCTGCCTTTGTGTTCTGGAGTTGGTACTTGCAATAAAACCCTGTGGTTCTTTAGTGAGTGTTACAAAATCTTGTGAGGGCACATCGGTGGGGCAGTGTGAAAGAACTTGCACTACTATTGCTTTGCTGTACCTCTTCGGTGGGAGAAGCGATAATGTCATTTTCCAGGGCTGTCAATTCCACATTTTTTTCACCATTAAATTAACTTAAAACAAGAATTGGAAGGACTTTACTAATTATATAAAAAGAACTTAAAGGGACACTGTTATGGTGGACAGACTCCAAATTTAATGTCTCATCAATCCACCCACACGAAATAACACTGTCCCTTTAAAACACCCTGTTGAATAAAGCTTGGTCTACACTTAAAAGTTTGGTCAACATAGGCTATGTCTACACTATGAGCTTGGGTTGTGATTCCCAGCTTGCCTATACATACTTGTGCTAGTTTTCATCAAGCTAACATGAATATAAAAAATAGCATAGGCATGGTAGCATGGGCAGCGTCAGCGTGTACAAATATGCCTGAAATCTGTGGATACGTACTCAGCACAGCTAACCTGCCTATGCTACTGTGGTTACTCTAGTGTTATACTTGTGCTAACTAAGTGAGAACTAACACGAGTATGGGTAGATGAGCTGGGAATACATCTTGTTCATGGTATAGACATAGCTATAGATAGCTACATGGGTCAGGGGTTTAAAAACACCACACCCTGACTGACATAGCTATGTCGACCTAATCCCCATGTAGACGCAGCTGTCATAGCTAACGTTGTTCCAGGAGGTGGTGTTCCTACAATGATGGAAAAAACCCTCTTTCTCATTGTAGGCTGCATCTGCACTTTGGGGTTATGCCGACATAGTTACGTCAACAGAGGTATTCCAGACCAGTCTCCAGAGTGTAGACACAGCCTAACTCTGACATAGTTTTATATAAACTTCATATCACTTTTCTTTGTTTTAAAGTAACATGAGGAAAAAATGTTAGTCTATAGTTCATCTTCATATTTAGTGTCTTTTGAGTATGTGTTGAAAGGTTCAGTGTAGGGGTCTTTTGTTTTTTGTTTTTTTTAACTGACTGTGTAGCAAACTCTGCAAACCTTTTCCACTATAGTCTTGAGCTCCTTAAACACTCTTGCTTTCTTTCATGAAATTAAATCCATAATTACTCATGCATATTCTGCAGCAGTAGCTACTCAGAGACCTGTTTTCTGTGGATAGGTTAGATCAAAGTGCTGGCCTGCAGGTTGTATTTCATTTTTTCCCTTTGGTGGGATGAAGTGCAGTTGTTTTGATGTTAGGTTTGATGGATTTGTTTGCCACTGCATTCATTAGCTTCACATCAAAAAACTGACAGGCTGTTAAATGAAACTTTGGCTTAGATTTTCAGCTTGACTGTTAGGAGACATTTGTGAAGATATTTTGTTTTTGTGTTGCTGCAGCCTCAAGCACTTATGAGTGTCTCAAAGGGAAGAAAAGTTATTTACTATACTGATTTCTTTGAGTAAAAAAAGAAATCATTGTCTTGAGGACAGCCATATCTAGCATACACTATTCAAAGTATTATATTTATTATGTTATATATATTGAGAGAAAACATATATGACTGCATTAATAATTTTGTCAGAGAGGAAAGAGAAAGGATAGCCACTACCACACAGCAGGCATTTTTCCAGCTCTATTATTATTTATGGAGATGATACTTAATGAAGGTAAAAAATAAGGATGGTTTGCTACATGACGTTACAAAAATGTATTATTTAAAAAAAAAAAAAAGAAACAAAACTTAGCTTAGTTTTTATCCTGTGAAATTAAGGCAAAAGATGTAGAGTGCAAGTGTGAGTACTTTACATACAGATCAACCAAACTGATGCAGTTCTGATATTTGATTGTCAATATTCTCTACTGAAGCAGGTTCTTGAATGATTAATCTGTCATCTACTTTTTATAGTTTGAGTTGCAAACATCTGACCCAGGTTACTTTTCTTTTTTGTTTAGTTTTTTTGGTGCTGGATCTTGGTACATCTAATACCTCATAACAGTGGTGTCAGGGATGATTTATAATTTATACAATTTAAAGTGTCTGCTTGTCAAAAAATCAAAGCTATTCTCCATATGGGTTGGTTTCTGTGGAATCTGATGAAGATTCAGGAACCATTTACATGGTGAGCCTCTCTCTCCCTAGTTGTGGTACATCAACATACATTCTCCATCCATTCTTCTATGGCAATATTTATTTATTCTAAGGCAAAATACCTAATTTTTCCATGAATATGTGGTTAGCTGGCGGTAATGTTACATTGCTGGCATAGAGCAAGAGAATATACAGGTTTTGCATGTTGCCTATTTAACCCCACTCTGGGGGCATTAGTGTTTGTTGAAACTAGCATGCCACCTTATGCTAATTTGATATCTCTGCTTGCTCATGAGTGCCTGCAGCTAAGACATTATGTGTGCATCAGTTGTGTGTCCATAGGGCAGCTGAGTGTAGAATTTCAAGCAGGAAACATTTAAATTAATGGCTTACATTGCTTGCCTAACAGTTAAGCAGGAAGTGCTGTTGCTGTATCTTCTTAATTCAGAATTAGCACTGAAAAATACCTTCACTTTTTCTAAAGCAAGTTGAGCATAGATGGAGGCATTATAGTGAGGTCTCCAATCCCTTTTATCTATCCATGTGACAGCTAAGCAGTACTTTAGGATAGTTGACTTCTGGCTGGACAATATGAAATGGTGAGAAGAGCTTGTTCCTTTCATGGGTACACAGATGGCACATTAAACATTTCTTTACCATTTCTACATCAGTACAGTGCTGGTCCATACAAAACAATTATGTAATATAACCTCACCTCCACTCTCCCACAATTTGAATAAAAAATATGGGTAGAGTAGGTTTGGAAAAAAAATTGAGACAGTAAGTGTGAATGAGTGAAAAGGTATTATGCCTGCCTAGTTTTAGGACCCACCATCTGGACTTACCCATGTTTGTGAATATCCACATACTGAAATAAATGCACCTGTGTTTATTTTAACAACTGGTCCTAGATATAAAAGTGACTCTTTACATAGGGAACAGTCAAAGAAATGTTTTTGCACCATATATTCAAATAAATACCCTATATATAAATGTAAAGAAAGGTGAGGAAAGTGAAAAGAGCTAACATTTCTGGATTGCTCATCTAACTGTCCATAATAATTTAGCTTCATTTTATGAGTGAACATGGGCATGCACATATATATTACACCTGTGAAAGTGATATTTCTATCATACATTGCAGAGCCAAGTGATTGGTTAATTTATCATGCACCTTTGACCACCTCCACTGCTATCTAATCCATCTCCCTTTTTCCACCTCGCCACAAACTTGGATTTCCCCCCAAAATTGCACCTGTCCAAGGCCCATGATGGGTAAGACCCACTCTTGGACAAGAGATTATTTTCTCTGTATACAAATGTGATGGCTTTAAAGTCTGTTATCCTGTCACCCTGCAAGGCTAGAAACAGGAGTATTATACCACTGTTCCCAATGGGATATACTTCATTCACTTCTAGCTCTGGAATGGCTCGGTATATTGGACTTTAAGATTATTACAGTTTTAGGTACAAAAACGCTATTTTGGGTCATATATAAAGGATTTTATGTCTCTTTCTGGTACCTGTATAATTTAGCTCATGATAACTAAGACACTTATCTTTACAAATAGAGGGATTAAAAAAAGTCTCCATAATTTTTTTTAAAACTCCATAAATTCCCAAACATTTTTTTAAAAACTCCATAAATTCCCAAAATAGTTTTTCTCTAATATATGTGTCATATACAAAATATATGATGGAATGGTGTGATGTAAATGTTTTATCTGCACTTGTTTGGAATGATCTGCCTTGCTTATGGCTGCCTTTCTTGGTTTAATTCCTCAAAGATGTTTATAAAGGGAAACATTAACATATGCCTTTATAAATACAGATTTTTTGTGTAAATCTAAATAAGAAATAATGAGATAATATAGCCTTAAAACTGGATTTTGGAATACATTCAAGGAACTGTGAATGAGCAGAAGTGATGATAGAACCTGATTTTTTTTTTTTTTTTGTGAGCTGATTCTAACTAAAATAGTGTAGAAGTTTCATTTATCAATATAACAAATTTACTGAGCTGACAGATTTGTGCAAAACTAACAGACTTTCACGAGCTGTTGTTTTATGGCAGTTCTAACCAAAGAATAGAGTATTTTTTTTCTTACAATAAGTCAATAGTTTGCAATAAACTTGTCTTTTCAGAATACCATTTGTATGAAATGTTCAGAAAAATCAATGCAATTTTTCTCTCCTTACACTTTTACAGCACGTAAATTGTAGTTATCCTTGACTTCGTTGAGAGAAACTTTTTTGAATGGTTGGTCTTTTCTCCATACATTAATGTCACATCTGTAAAGAGGTATTCTTTCTAGTCTACTGTTTTTCAAGGAAATAGAATTAGAGCTCAAAAAATTCTTCTTTGATACATTTATTTGGACTCAGCAACAAAGGTATGACAGTGCAATTAGAGTGTATATCTGCATCCATTGCCTTGGAGTGAAAGTTGTTTTAATAACTATTTACTACAATCTCCTGTCTTGAAAGTCAGAGAAATTTCCATCCCTGTTAGTTACTTAATATTAATCACTCCTATTATGTGATCACCTGTTCTAAAGGACAAACATGGACTTTGCAATCTTAAGGTTCTAACTTTTTTTGGATGCGATTTCCTAACTATAAAAAAAAAAAAAAAAAAAACCCAAACAAAACAAAAAAAACCCCTCAACAACCCAAAAAACAAATGACTCCACCAATCCCTCTCTACCCTGAAAAACTAGAAATTCCATCATGTGGAACCATATTGATCCCACCCCCAACTTCAGACATTGGCAGATCTTTAGAACCACAGCACAGATGTTTATCAGTTGAGCTAACTCAGTATTTGGTAGTAGGAGTAACCTGCTTTTCTTATGTTTGTTCACCAGTCAACAGAGGAAATGAGACATTGCATGGGTTTACCAGGAATTTTCTGACAGCAGAAGAATGTAGAGACTCAGGACTCCATATGCACGTGCATTGTTCTGTCCCTGTGCCTCCATCAGACCTCAGTTGCTCTTTCCACCTGTGCTCTCCAACCCTAGCTCCTGTCTCTATCTCTCTCTCCTTCCATTCACCCTCCCTCTCTGCTGAAATCATCTTCCACCACCCAATCACTGCCCCCACCCCTCTCTGCTCTTGTTCAACTTTCCACGCCCCAGCTCTTGCCCCCTCCCATTCTGCTTCTATCCACCATTTTCAGGCTTGGCTCTAGGTACCCTCTACTTTTGTTCCTCCCAATCTCCAACTCCTCAAGTCGTCGTGTCGTCCCCTTCCCCCCCCCCCCCCAGGTTCCCCACCCCTCTGCACACCATGCAAGCTGCAACTTCCTTTTCTTTATGGCTGTCTGCGCGCCAGCAGGAGGAGCACTGAGAGCACAAATGAGACCGTACTGATGACATAGTGCCCTTTGCTGCCTGGAGGAGAAATTGTAGGAAATGTTCTGCTCAGCTAGACCAACAATATATGTCCTAACCCACATGAATGAATGTGGTTTCTTTAAAACTTCATGGGTTTTTCTCGTAAAAAATTAAATTATTTGTAGTTTTTGAATCATTGACTTTGATGGAAATACTTATGTGCTTAAAGTTACACACATGCTTAAGTGCTTTTCTGGATTGGAATTTTAATGCTAGCTTTGTTATGGTCTCCTGAGACCAGATACCTCTGTTTTATTTCTTTTTCCTTTTTTTCTGTCTAAGGGGAGGTGTCTTTGCCATTAAGATTATTTTCATTAGTAATGTATAAGCAACAGAAACTATCAGAAATAGTATGGCAAGGGAAGTGTTAAAAGACAGTTTCAGGTATCATTAAAATATAACTCAGATGCCAAACGGAATTTTAATGTGAAGAAAGTGAACTATAAAATAGGAGAATTCAGTTCTTTTTCTTATGGGAAACACCTGGCTGAAATTACAAAACAATTTTTAATTAATAATAGAGTGGGGAAAGTTAGAGAGGACTAAAAGGAAAAGCAGTATACAAATGTATCTACTGTGTAGAACTGAGTAGTGCTAATGATCACATTTTTCATCCTGATGTATTAGATGATGGACAGTAGAACTTTTCTTTCCCTCTGTGTTGGAAAAAAGTGTTTTCTAATTCTTCCATACCTCCTGCATGGTCAGAAATTACCATCAAATAACAGGAACACTTGCTTTCTTTGCCAAAAAATGTTTGTGTTGCCTGAAGTGAATTTGTAAAAGTTTATGGTTTATTTCCCTTATGAATTTCACCAGTTTTGCTGCAGAAATGGTGAAACGTCAGTCTTGACCAAATTTTAAAAAATCTCAGTTTTTTCCTTGTGGGGATTGATAGTTTGCATAATTTGAGGTCTAGAAAGACGAGAGCATTTAATATGATGCAAAATAGCCAATCCATTAAATGCTAAGAGAGAGTATTCAAATGATAATTTTATGTAAGGAAAATGAGTTTTGTTTAGGAACAATTTAATTATCACTCCGCCATGACCCCCATCAGATTATCTTATTGATAATGCAAAGTATTATAAGTATTATATAATTATTATATATACATAAAACAGGTATAACTTCTAGTTATGGATGTTAAATATTTTTCTTTTGAAATCTGAGGTCCAACATTTGGATTCTCCATCACATGAAGTCTTTAAATCAAGACTGGATGTGTTTTCAAAAGAAATAGTTCATCCAGAAGTTATGGGCTTGATGCAGGACTTTCTAGGTGAAATTTTCTGGATTTATTTAAGCAGGAGGTCAGACTAGATGATCATTGTGGTCCTTTCTAACCTAAAAATCATGAAAAATATTTCCTGCTTTGTTTCGTCTGATAGTGAGTATGGAACTGGATAGCCAATAACTCCTTAATGTTGCATTACTTATCAGCAGTTTGTGCTATGCAATTTCTCATGCAAAGCAACTGGAAGGCAACCCTAGGGATGCCAGAGCATGAGAGGCTGCTCGACTGACTGGCAAGGACCTGTGGTAGCTAAGAAGCTTTTCAATAATGAGAAGCCTTGTTGAATGTGCAGCTGATGAAGCAACCAGATATTTTTTTTTCCATTTAGAATAGGTAAACCTGTACTAATTTATATGCCAAAAGCTGCATATCTACATGAGGTAATTATGATAATGGGTATTGTTCCCTTTTGTTTTGCCCTACATAGGGCCAGATATGTTGAGACTAACATCAGAGAGAGAGGGGGAGACAGAACATGAAAAGCTGCAGTGATTGGCCAAGCTGATACAGTTCAAAATAGCTGATCTTCTCGGACAGTGATACTCGGACTGAGGCTGCAAGTGGCGCTTTAATGTGTCTTCTGTGGTTCTTTGCAGCATGTGATATTAAAACACTGTGTGTTTTAATTATTAATCAATTGTAGTTTATAAAATAACATTTGGTCAGTCATTTTGCTGTGAGAACATATACATATATTAATAGTTTCATTTACTATATATATAATATATATACACTAGAGAGAGAGAGAGTCTGTGTGTAAAGGAAACAATGAATTCACACTATTGTGTCTCTTTTGGGGTATTGTTGATTGCTAATTTGACTCCTGAACTACTGAAGTCTGAATATCACTCTTTTAGGACCATTCACTTGTAGTGTCCTTATTTCACTGAGAGAGCACAAAAGGATATATGAGAGTGAAGAAGAGATGTGTGAGAGTGAAGAGGAAGTATTGACCAGAAACTGGTGTGAGTGAGAGAACACGGAGAGGATACCAAGAATACAGAAGGCCAAATCAAATGCAGATAGTTATTCTCAGTGCAAATTATCTGTCTGTTAAGTCTCCCATAGTCTGAATAGGGGATGGGAGGGCAAAGAGGACCTATTTTTCCACATCTGCCATCTTATTGCAAATGGGTTCTGGAACTGTCTTGGGTTACCACTGTAATTTATACTGGCTGGCAAAGAGTCTCAGACATTCAGGGTAATTGATTTCAATCAAAAGGTCATGCTTTATTAGAGTAAATACAAAAATTAGGCACATGGGACATTCAGTGAGCTAAACTCCATTACCTAAAAATCCAAAGCAAAATCCAAAGCAAAGAATATTTTTAACCTGAAAGAATTCCTCAAGCAGCTGAGAATTTAGTGTAAAATTTATTCTCTATTTCTGTCTTCTTTTAAACTTAAAAAAGATTTGTAACAAATATCTTAATGTTGAACCTAGAATTATGTGGAAAAATATATAAAGAGCAGTACATGTTGTACAATTTGAGTAATTCTGATAAAATGAATTGAAATGTATAACTAAACATCTGTGGAATTGACAGCTGTGAATACTCATCATTGTAATCAGGAATTCCTGATGTGCCTCCTTTAAGTATAAACCACTGTAAAACATACTAGTAGTTTTTTAAAAGGAGGCTAAATAAAAATCTTTTGAAATTATTTTCTGGCATATAACATAGCAAGAAGAATCCTGATATAAGGCTGACAAGTTTTCCCATACCTCAGAGCGATTGTTCTTAGGCTCCATTTCTAACCTTTGTCTTTATGTCTTAAGCATTAACCACTTTCAACTGGTTGAGGAATGCGTTTTGAAATCAATCACCTGGAATGCCTGGTGGCTCTCTGAGGACATATGAAGCTGCCTCCTTATTCAGTTACCCTATTAATACTGAAGAAAGAGGTGTATGATTATAGCAAGACTTTTATAAGCAATTTTTAAAAATATTTTCCTTAGGAGAATTCAAGTTGGTGCCTTTTCTGAGTTCTGAAAAAATTTAAGTCACTGGAGCATCCAGTAATTCTGAAGTAGAAGTCATGCTCAAGTGCAGTTCAGTGCCCGAATAAAATATATCCTTGCCTTTCCAGTGTGAAGTAAGGCATTTTCAGTTTTTAGAGATACCACGTTCTCAAATTTGGTCTCTAAGATTGTTCCTCTGCACCTGAGGAGGTCTCAGGTACCAAGAATTCTCATCAGATACATTCCTACTTAGAATGTTAAAAAAAAAAAGTAACTGGTATGTATACCTGGCAGTGTGCACATTCTGCTCTAGTTATATCATGTTATTGGAATAAGGTGAACTGCTCAAGAAGAGAAAATTGCAAGGAAATAGCAAAAGGAGGCTAGAGAATAATGAAAATAGGTAGATAGAAGAGGAAGGGCAAGGGGTAGGGCACTAAAATAAAGTGATGGAGAAAGATACAATCTAGAATAGTTCCCAGACATAAAGAGGTAGCCCCCTTTCTATGGATACATGGAGACCTCATGCCATAGCAGTTTCACCTTTCATCATTTGACATCATTTAAGCTTTGGGCTCTAAGAAGAGTTTCTGTTGAGATTTTTATAGAATTCAGGTTTGTTGTTTAGTCTGAAACACAGATTGCTCGAAGGTAGCTATCACAGCTCTGCCTCACAACTATTTTAAGATAGTGGTTGGGGCTTGCATTTTCTAACCATCTCTCAGTTAAACATTTTGCACTGTTGGTAGCTACTGTTAGGCATTTATAGACTGATTGATTAATCTGTCCAGCTCACATAAATGGTGAGGAACGAGCAGCCCCAGGGGATTTCAGGTCTTGTGTTTCAGTATGGACCATGTGCCAACCCTGAAAAGACCTCCCTCCAATCCCCCCCAGGATACAGATTAGAGATACAGTGAGCTGCTCAGCAAAGATTTAAATCTGGCCAACAAACATCTGGTAATGAAAGGTGAAGGTTTATTTGATCTCTTTAACTACTATGCTGGTGTCTGTCTTACCTTGATTGTTCAGGTTGAGTTTATATTAGTTTTATTTCACCTGGATGCAGCGGTGAGACACACCTGATGTCATTCACATGGTTTGAGAAAGCAACCTGAGCATTTGTCAAAGAACAGCAATAGCATGGAAAAAAACAGAGGAATTTGACCTTTTCTGACATACTGTTGTGAAGTTGGGCTAAAAAAATTATAATGGACATGAATCTGCATCTGAGATGGGGAGCGGGAAGGAGAATATTTTTTCAAATCACTGCAATTTATATTTTAAATCTATGATAAATATCAATTGATTAGTATGATGCAAAAACAAGATTGCTCAGTGGGAATCTGCCTGAAAAGGGAGGGGATTTCATAATAATAAATAAATAAAAATGATAGCTAAACACTGCATTGTACACATATCTCCTTGTGAGGAGAGAATGAGAAAACAACGTGACAGATGTCACATTGGTTAATGCTATGGTGATGATCATTCTGTGTAAGAGAACCTACATGGAATAAAATAAAATAGGTAAAGTCCAGGTTTATAAGAAACCAGATTGACAGCAGTCAGCACTAAGGAACTGACTATTAAAGATCTTTAGAAAGGAACTCTTAGCTTCAAGGCAAGCATCTGTGGAATCTTTGTTAAAATGAATTCCAATTTTTATTTTTATTTCTTTTTAATCAGATGTATCTAACCTATCTCTTTTTATAGACCAACCAGGAATAGTTCCCATTATTAAGGAATAAATAAGGGAAAGATTTGAACTCTCGGGGTTCAGAATTGATTAAAAAATTGGGACAAGATAATGAGATGTAATTTAAAATATTCCATGAAATTTATTAGACACCTACCCAACTGAAGATTTGGGCTTGAGACAACAACCAATGCTGGAAGTGTTCAGAAGACATGCAGGACAACAGGCATATGTTTTGGGAGAGACAAACTATAAAGCATTTTGGCAAAAGTCTTCACAGATGCTGTGATTAAACAAAACTTAGTATCCATCTGCAAACCAAAAAATGGTTTTGCTAGGAAATAATTTGCAGCCAATTTTAGAAATAATGTGGATTCAAATGGGTTTAAAAAACGTTTGCAAACAAATTATGTCACAACAAAACAGGGGGCAAAGCTGTACTAGTTGAAACAATTTTTAAAAAATGGTTTCTTAGCATGCTTTTCTCTTCTGTAGATGAAATATTTAATGAGACTCAGCGGCAAGTATGTTAGAAGATATGTCTAAAATGTGGAATTCCATGGGATAACAATTGAAGGGAGATCCTTTTTTGTATCTACTCATTACTAAGAGAGTTCTTCTACTTCGAGTGATTGCTCATATCCATTCCAATATAGGTGAGTGCGCGCCACCGTGCACTGGTTCCCGGAACTTTTTGCCCCTTAGCAAGCCCCATAGGGTCGGCTTAGGCACCCCCTGGAGTGCCACGCTCATGCTGCGGTATATGAGGAATCACCGACCCTGCGGGCCCTCAATTCCTTCTTTCCGCCCGTGACGGTTACTGGAACTACTGCCTCTTGCCTTCTAGCAAGTAGCATTCCCAGTTTTGAACTGTTCTCATTCTTGTAGTTGTTTAATTAGAGTTAAGTAGTTGTTAGGTATAGTAGTTAGTATTAGATTAGATAAGAAGGCCTTAGGGTTGGGCCATGCCTGGCACAACCGGGTTTCAGTCCTACGCCACTTGTGGCAAGTCCTTCCCAGTTAGCGACCCTCATAACCACTGCCTCCACTGTCTGGGAGAGCAGCACAGAAAGGACAAGTGCAGGATCTGCAAAGCCTTCAAGCCGAGGACCCAGAAAGAATGGGACACGTGCTTGAAGGCTATCCTGATAGAGTTGGTGTTCCGCCCAGACTCTAAACCGGCGCGCTCTCCCGCGGCACTGAGCATCTCCTCGGTGCGGAGCGCTTCACCAGCTCTGGAGTCGACTCGTCGCCAGTCACCGGTGCTAAAGAGGAAGAAGCGCCAGGGCACTGAGCGCCAGGACTCCCCTGCACTGCCTGCATGGCCTGGGGGAGTCAGGAGATGCACCAGCCACGGGCCATTGAGTTTACTCCGGCACCTGCATCTCCACGCAGGGAGCCTGCCCCAACTCCTGAGGGTGAGGGAGCACCCCTGCACAGGCCGTCGACGCCGGAGGCGTTCCATGCAGCATGCGCCCTCATGGCTATGTCCCACCCTCAGCCGAGGATGCAGGGACCGGTGTCTCGGGATAAACCCACGCTAGGTGCCTCCGGTGGGTGGTCGAGACCGCAGTCCAAGTTTCCCCCCAGACAGTCATAGAGGGTAGAGTGGGCGGGATCCCCTCACAGCTCCGACTCCAGGTTGTCGAGCTCCTCCGCACCGCAGCACCGAGGACGGTCCAGGGCACCGGAGGTTTCATGCTCGAGGTGACACCACTACAGTTTCGCCTTGCGTGAGGCGCACTGCTCCCGCACCCCAGCACCGAGTCCCTCGCCACGGCACCGGTCTCGATATCCGGACCATAGTCCAGCGCGGATCCCGGTGCTGAAGGGACTTGGCATCGGTGGCGCAGAAAATGGCACTGCGCCGCCACTCATGCTCTTCAGAGTCAGACTTGGCACCACGGAGGCATGGCTGGCACTGCTCCCGGTCCCCGAAGGGGAAGTGCTGCCACAAAACCTCGGCACCGAGACAGAGGTCGTACTCCACCTCGTCGAGCCGCACGCCTCCCCGTCGGCACTGTGTGCGACGGCACCGGCGCTCCTCGTCCTCGTTGACGCCATCGCGGAGCAGGTCCTCGACGAAGGCAGGAGGGAGCCACAGACACCGCTGGCACCTCTCTAGCGGCTCGGGGTCCCACACGCATCGCCCAGACGTGCCGCAGGCAGCACCGGGATGGCCACAAGGACCGTGGCAGTGGCCATACTGCAGGCCATGGGGGACATAGATGGGACAGGGCACCATTTCTGTCCTGTTGTCAGTGACTCAACCGGCACCCCTCCACCCCCCAGCCAGCCAAGGGTCATTCCTCGGAGGAGGAATCGGACCCTCAGGAGGGCCCCTCCACTGGGCCCCTTCCACAATCCTCGTCCTCCTCCCCTGATGAGGTGACTGCCAGGGACCACAGGGCGCCCCTGCCAGATTTTAAAGTGCACCGAGAGCTCCTTAAGAGGGTAGCCAGCAACCTCAAACTTGAACTAAAGGAACTCTCCGAGGAGGAGGACCCACTCTTTGAGGTGGCTGGGTCAGCAGGGCCATCCAGAGTGGCCCTGCCAATGCACGAGAGAGTCCTGAAGCTGGCCAAGGCTCTCTGGCAAACCCCTGCCTCGGTTGCCCCCACCTTCAAGGGCGCCGAGAAAAAAGTACTATGTCCCATCGGAGGGGTTTGAGTTCCTTTACACCCACCCAGCCCTAGGGACCCTAGTGGTGGACACGGCCAACCAACAGGACAGACCCCAAAGATAAAGACAATAAAAAACTAGACATGTTCGGCCGCAAGGTCTACTCTACCGGGGCCCTGCAGTTGAGGATCGCAAACCACAAAGCGCTCCTCAGCCGCTATAATCTCAACCTCTGGACCTCCATGCGGAGGTTCGCAGAGGGGCTGTCCCAGGACCAGGCAACGGACTTTGCAACGGTCCTAGAGGAGGGCGCCGCAGTGGCCGGGGCGGCCTTACAGACTGCCAGCAACGCCGCAGATACCGCCAGCAGAGCCATGGCCTTGGCTATTGCCATGCGGAGGTGTTTGTGGCTGCAGTCTTCTCGGTTATCCCAGGAAGTACAGCAGTCTATCCAGGACCTGTCCTTTGATGGGGCAGGCTCTTTTCAGATAAGACTGACGAGAAACTGCACGCCCTGAAGGACTCTAGGGCCACCCTCAGATCACTGAGGCTGTGCACCCCGCAGGCCTTGAGGCTCCAGTCTCGGCCCCAGCGCCAGACCCAGCCACCCCCCAGGCCGCCACCCAGGTTTTCTCAGCCCTGAAGGGGCCGTGACAGAAGCAGGGGCTTTGGCCGCCACGACCAATCGGGGTCATCTGCGGCCTCCCAACAGGGCCCAGCCAAGGGGCCCAACAACAACAAGCGCCAGTTTTGATGGTACGCCCGAAGGTGGCACCAGTACCCTTCACCTGGATCCATCCCTTCCATTTTCAGAAAGGCTGAGGCCCTACTACGCCGAGTGGCAAAGGATTACATCAGACTGTTGGGTCCTCAGCGTAGTTCTCAGGGGCTATGCCCTTCAGTTTACGGCCTTCCTCCCGGACTCCTCCACACCCCCTCCCCCTTCAGAGACCCCTCTCTCGAGCAACTCCTGTTGCAGGAGGTGAATTCCCTCCTCCTCCTCAGGGCGGTGGAAGCTGTCCCTCCACAGGAAATAGGGAGGGGATTCTACTCCAGGTATTTCCTCATCCCAAGGCAAAAGGGGGCCTGAGACCCATATTGGATTTTTGCAGTCTGAACAAGTTCATCAGACGTCTCAGGTTCTGTATGGTTTTCCTAGCCTCCATCATTCCTGCACTGGATCCAGGAGACTGGTATGCTGCCCTCGACCTAAAGGATGCGTATTTTCATATTTCCATCCTTCCCAGACACAGACGCTTCCTCCGGTTTATGGTAGCTGACTGCCACTACCAATTCTCAGCCTTGCCTTTTGGCCACTCGTCTGCCCCCAGGGTCTTCAAAAAATGTATGGCAGTGGTGGTGGCCCACCTACGCTGCAGAGGGGTCCAGATCTTCCCCTATCTGGATGACTGGCTGATCTGGGGCAGGTCCAGGGCCCACGTGAGGAACAGCCTGGCGCTCACCTGCGCGACATGCGCCAGACTGGGGCTGCTCATCAACGACAAGAAGTCTACTCTCTCCCCGGTGCAGCGCATAGACTTTATCGAGGCCACCCTGGATGCCACTCAGGCCAGAGCCTTCCTTCCACAGCCTCGCTTCGAGGCGATGGCCGCCATTATCGATCATCTCCACAAGTTGCTCATGATGACAGCCAGGCACTGCCTGCAGCTGTTGGGACATATGATGGCCTGTACATATGTGATGAGGCTGGCTCGCCTCAAGCTCCGGCCTCTCCAGGCATGGTTAGCCTCAGTATATGCACCAGCCAGGCACTCCTTAAACAGGGTGGTCATGGTTCCCACACAGGTCCTGACCGCCCTGAACTGGTGGAGGACTCCTGAGGAAGTTCTGAGGGGGGTTCCGTTCCGGGACTTGGCCCCATCGGTCACCCTCATTACGGACGCTTCGGATGTGGGTGTGGGGCCCACATCAGCAGCGACCTGAGCACCCAGGGGCTGTGGTCGGAACAGGAGAGGAGCCTCCATATCAACGTCCGGGAGCTCAGGGCAGTCCGCCTGGCCTGCAAGGTGTTCCTCAGATTCCTGAGGGGCAGGATGGTGCAGGTCCTTATGGACAACACAGCGGCCATGTTCTATATGAACAGGCAGGGGGGAGTGCGCTCCTCAGCCCTTTGCCAGGAGGCCATCTGACTTTGCGACTTTGCGGTGAGGCACGACTTCCACATATCTGCCTCTCACCTCCTGGGGGTCAGGAACGTCATTTCTACCCTGACACAACTGGTCGCTACACCCAGAGGTGATAAGTTTTATCTTCCGCAAGTTGGGTGTTCCCCAACTGGACCTGTTCGCATCGTCCTGGAACAGGAAGTGCCCAAGGTTCTGCTTGCTCTGGGGTCGCGAGCTGGGCTCCATCTCCGACGCGTTCCTCATAGATTGGTGGCCATTACATTGGCTAGGAGGGTCTCCGAGATAAGAGCTTTAATCTCGGAGCCCCCCTACACCGTCTTTTATAAAGACAAGGTATGGCTAAGACCCCACCCAGCCTTCCTGCCCAAGGTGGTGTCTCAGTTTCATTATAACCAGGATATCTTTCTCCCCATGTTCTTTCCTAAACCTCACGGTTTGGAGGAGGAGGGGAGATGGCATTCGCTGGACGTGAGACGAGCCCTCGCCTACTACATCAAGCGGACGCGGCTGTTCTGGAAGTTGACACAGCTGTTTGTGGCAGTGGTGGACCGGATGAAAGGCTCACCTGTCTCCACCCAGCGCTTCTCCACCTTGATCACCGCCTGCATCAGGAGCTGCTACGAGCAGGCGAAGGTGCCGCTTCCAGGAGCTGTTTCAGTGCACTCAACCAGAGCCCAGGCCTCGACGGCGGCCTTCCTGGAAAGAGTGCCCCTGCAGGCTATCTGCAAAGCAGCTACCTGGTCGTCGGTGCACACCTTCACGTCCCACTACGCCATTGTGCAGCAGGCGAGAGAGGACACGGGCTTCAGCAGGGCCATACTGATGAGAACAGCTCGCTGATGACTCCTACCCACCTCCAAGGTATGGCTATTTAATCACCTATATTGGAATGGATATGAGCAATCACTCGAAGAAGAAAACAGGGTTACTTACCAATAACTGTTGTTCTTCGAGATGTGTTGCTCATATCCATTCCACACCCACCCTCCATCCCCGCTGTGGAATCGGCAGAAAGAAGGGACTGAGGGCCCGCAGGGTTGGCAGTGCCTCATATACGAGGGCATGAGCGCAGCACTCCAGGGGGCGCTTAAGCCAACCCTACGGGGCTTGCTAAGCGGAAGAAAGTTCCGGAAAACAGTGCACGGTGGCGTGCACTCACCTATATTGGAATGGATATGAGCAACACATCTCAAAAAACAACAGTTACTGGTAAGTAACCCTGTTTTCAGAGACATTGGAAGGACAAGAACAGATCAGCTGTGAAGGGATTTATTACAGAAAACAGAGATGACAGCATTAGATGAAAGATATAGATAGAGGACTTCGGAAAAAATATTGGTTGATTTTGTAAATATACAGGGAGCATTTTTAATATTTGTAGAGGAAAAAGTATCCTCCCATATAAGGGTCATAAATAATCATATTAAGTGCAAACATGTGTTGGAGGGTGGGAGTGGAATGTCATCATTAGGTAGCATAGGGAGAAAATAAGTCAAAGTTAAAGAAACAACATACAAATGTTTGTAGGGCATTAATGGGAGGAGTATTTTCTAGTAGCTTGAAGTGATTTTCCTTATGAATTGTATGAAATTCTGCTCTCAGTAAAACTGGTCCAGTAGTGGTGTTGAATTTATTCCTATGTGCTCCTCCTAAACTTGAATGGGAGCATATTGTAACCTTCTATTTGTAATATATATATATTCTTAAAACTGTATTTTAGCTATGTTTATTATATCTTGTAGACAACAACAAAAATTAAATACAGCTTAAAATGCAGGGTGTTGGGGTCACAGGTGAGAATCTGTTGCTGGAAGAGGGAAGGCAAAAATTGTCTTTTTATTGGGTTTTTATTTTGTACTGAGGCTCACTGTAGAAACCAGGATTCTAATTTTGCAGCTGGATATGAGGAATAGTACAGAACCAGAATATGATTTCTTATACTTATAACTTTTGAAATCTGCTGGTGGTGCTTTGGTGGAGAGTTGGAGAGGAAATATTTTGGGGTATTATTGAAGCTGAAGTAAGTGTATTTTAAATAGCAGCAAGTACTGTAAAGTTTTCCATGAGGTTTGTAAACTTGGAAAGAGAGAGAGAAGGAACTCATTTGCCAGGTGTGTTAATCTAACCTCTCATGTCTTTAGTGAAGCTATAAATTCAACATGGTCAAATGGAAGGTAATTGCAATCAAGTAAATAAATAACTATACATTTGTTTTATTGCTAATAACAGTTAACAATCACAGAGGGCTATAGCTTGTATCCCTTATGAGGTGAATAGTTCTCATCTGAGTAACCCCATTGATTGTAATAGATTCCTTACCTGAGTAAGGATTTCGGGATCGGGCCCTTTATATAAAATCAGAAGTGTACCAGACACTCCAGTTGCATACTGGATTTACATGTGTCTCATATTGTGCTGTCTGATTAGACTGGGAGAGCCTCATCTGCTGTCCCTCACCCTCAAGGTATTGTCCTGGAAATTTCTTCTGCTTTTCAGTCATGCTTAACAATCATTAGGAGTAGGATTGCACAAAGAGGAAGGAAAGGAGAAAGAAGGCTGTGAGCCATTCATCAACAGTAATCTTGCATAAATATCTGTAATGAGTGATAGGTGAAACCTTGACGGCATTTTGAAAGTAGGGCACATTTACATTGTGTTTATCTATGAGCTCTAAATCCAGAGCATTCTGCAAAGATAAAATATGACATCTTGTAAGGGAATTTTTGTTTATGGATGTTCTACACCAGTTTTGCTGCTTAAGACATTACTACAATTCACATGACTGGCATATATGTCAGGGAGAGGCCAGTTCTATATTCAGAAATGGAGAGGTTTTAGCACTAAATTGATTTAAAAATATTGAGAAAAGTGGTAATGCACCAACCCATACATCGAGGTTCCTGGCAGTAGCAGCTATAGTTGTAACAGTAAAAGTGCCAACAGCAGGATGGGCAGATGGATTGCTTTACATATTTCCCCAGATCCCTCACATACTTTCAGTCTTAATTCCAACAAAAACAGGGACTGCAAGAATAAAAAGAGGGAAGCTAATTTACAACATTCAGCAGTTCCTTCTGGCCAGATTGCTGAGAGGAGGATTCTAAGGAGTTGTTGCTTATCTCTACTGATACATACTGTAACACTTGGGTTTCTGCAAAGAAAGATACCACTACACCATATGTTGCAGCAGAGAGCCAAATTTGCAAACTTCTGAACAGAAAGCGATTAGTAATGTGGCACATGTAGATGGTTTCTTTTAAAGGTCACCTACAATCTCATTTTTCAATCTGATGAACAGTTTAAATAATTAAAGTGCATATTTCAGACATTTTGGAATTTTTTTCCACTGATGTACAGTAGAATCTGGTGAATGATCTTTATTCATGATAATGGCAAGCATTCATACTGAAACTATCATGACTTGTCATGTTATGTTAGGGATCCTTTGCTGGTTCCCTGGGAACCTTATTGTTCTGCAGATTCCCCATGTTGTGATTTGGCTTTTGATGTTGTTGATCAGCCTTCTGTGGCTCTGATTTTTTATTTAAAAAAAAAAAAAAAAAGTCAGCCAAATTTTACCTATGATATAAACATTGATTTCTGACAGTGTAAAAATGCTTCCATTGCGATGTATATTTTGAGACATCTAAAAGGTACATTTTCTCAAAAATGGTGTTGGTTTATTTATTAGAGAGCTTTTCACAGGATGTTGCTTACATCACCACAGTGGGTCCTGTGTGTCGTGGAAAAGAATCACACTGCTACATTTTAGAGTTGGATCGGGTGCAGCTTTAATTGTGACACACACAATCACATAACCATAGCTATGGGGAATACTATAGCCATAGGGAAAACCCAGGTGGCTATAGGGAAGTCAAGCAGCATGTCTGGATGCTGGGCAAATGTACTTCAACTTGCTAACAGATACAAAAGACTTATATAGGGGTTGCTTAGGTTCATTTACATGTTGATCGTATAATGGAATTTGATTAACAGTTTATACTTAACAAGGTAGACAATCACAATGCATAGTGGGCACACCAGATGCCCTCACAGAGACGCCCAATGAGTCACTTGAGTATACAATGGTGTGAGTCTCTGTGGGGCCGGTAAGACAAAGGGACAAGTACTGGTACTTATCAAACAGGTGAAGTCTGTTCATAGACTTCAATAAGACTTAAGGCTCATAACAGAGACTTGCCTCTTGGGTGTGGTTCAGAGACCTCTTGTGGGGTTTTAACCTCTTTATCCTAATTTCAGTTGAGGCGTTCTGTTAATGGTTTAGTCTGGGCCTTCTATTTCAGTTTCAGGCTACAACTTCAGGCCAGGCCTTCCAAGATCAGTTTCAAGCCAAGCATTCTATTAATAAATGTAATGCTTATTTCTTTGATTCCACATGTGCCTGGAGTGGAAGAAAACAGGCATCCTCGGGCCCTTCTGTGCTGTGGTATTTTATACTGTTTCAGGCAGGGCCTCCACTTTTTCTTCCTCTTCCCTTTGGATGGCCATGACAAGCATGTTTATGGTCTGCCTAGCGACTGGTAGGTCTTGTAACCCTGGCCCCAAGGAGTTCCTATAGGAAGCTGCTGCTGAGTGTTGCCTTGGTTCACCAGTTTTCTTTCCAATCCCTGCCCTAAAGGTCACATTTTGAGTGTGGCCAATTTTTTGGGGACTGTTGTATGTTGAGAGGACTGCTGTTTTGCTTTGCCTGTTAGGTTGAGAAGGAATTTTCTCCTACTGCAGCTTGTGGATTTTTGGGTTTTTTGCCTTCTACAGAGCTTTAGGTAGTCCTGGTGGGGAGTTTAATATTTTTTGCATGTTGTGTGGTGTGTTACCTGTGTGGTCAAGGTAGCTGCAGAAGCTATTTATCTTTCCCAGTCCTGAGTATATGGTTGGGGCCTAGGTTTTGGTTGCATTTGGAGTTGGTTGATCACAAGGGTGTAGAGCTTCAAAGGCAATTACATACTGGCCCATCCCTTAAAAAGCCTTCTCCACACAGGATAAAGGTGGTTGTGAAAGATTATTGCATCAGTCATAATTCCATTGTAAAGCATGAAGGATTCTTTCTCCAAGAATCAGGCAGCACAGACAATACTGAAGAAGTTTATTCACGATACCGGGAAGTCTGATAAATCAGCTTCATGGTGTTGCAAAGGTCACTTATATACAGTTTTTTATCACTTAAGCAATCCATTTACATTTCTTCTATCTATTTACTTACAAATACAGACCCTTTTCCACACGGGAAGAACCGGGATGATAAAGGAGATTCAGAACATACATGCAGAGACACTCTAATGAAAGGATCTCTGACTACACTTGGGGGGGAGGGCTGTATGGAATGTGCTGTTCTCATGAAAAGGCAGGATCACTAAGTGGGCATCTGGTTTTCGAGTTATCAGGTACTTACACTAGCCATTGTCCTTGGGGTTCTGTTGTGCATGCCTGTTATTATTGTGCGTTTCGGTTTGGCTGAAAACTGCTTCAGGTCTAACACCATGATATGGCTAAGGGGGCGGCTAATGGTAACTTCTCCTATTTGTGGTGGCTTTGGGTGTCATCAGTTTATGCTGGTCTAAACCAGTTGATTGCCAGATTGAATGCTTATTATCCCTATTTTTTCTTCATAATAAATATTCTGTAGAACATAAAAAATTGTGGTGTTCACTTTAATCATGCTAACTGTGTTTGCATCTTATTTCTGGTGGTGTTTAGGCAATCTAGTTCTGCGTGGCAGCTTGTTTATGTGGGTTTCTGTCCAAGGGTAGCTGATGACCATTCTGATGTTTGAGTTCAGTGTTCGGATGCTGTTAACAAAGGGCAATTTGGGGAATGATCTACTAGTTTTACTGTTTGATTATTCTTCTGTGCATTGCATGTGTCCAGGTGGGCTACATGCACTTTCCTCTCATTGGCATTATTTCTTCATTACAGAGAAGTGATAGTTATTACTATGTTCTTGTCTGAAAGCACTTAGAATATGTAATTTCTTTTAACCTGTGTATGACCTGTTCTAAGTTCCGCAGCCACTGGGACAAATGAGGGAAGTTTATTTGCAGTGCTGGGGAAAATATTCAGATTTTCCATGTCTGGAAGGATGTATTTGTTAACATAAAGTTGGAACTAGTCCAAATTTTTTCGAGGTTGGTGAACTGAACCATATTTTTTTAATCACATGCCTCTGGATTTCCTGGATCAGCTGGGACATGAAGCAGAAATACCATGAGAGTATCTATTGTTCAGAATTTTTGATCTGGCCTAAACAAAATCCTGGTATTCTAATATGAGATTTAGTTTTTTCATGATACTTTAGCGTAAACATATTTTGATAAGCATCCGAACTTAACCAAACCCAGCTCTTAAGTTTAGCTCCAATTTTCAAAGGTCCCGAACATCCACAACTCCTATTGAATTCATACAGAGCTTGAGTGCTTGGTGTGTCTGAAAATTTGGCCATCCACTTTTAATCTTTAGGTTCAGACAGTTCTTTATATTCTGAGCAGTAGTTTGCTGATAACTAATTGAAATGGGCTTCTTCTAAAATCTGTGACCCTTGAACAACACATTGAAGTGTTTAAGGAAAGTGCTATATGTATTTTTGTAGGCAAGTCAGTATTTTCCATGAGATATATTTTTCCGTCATGTGCTCACCAAAACAGCTTGTATGTGCAGACATTGTGAGCAGCATGGCTCACAATAAGCTGTGCTATAGATAAACCAATGCATTTGTATAGAACCGGCACTTAGATCAAAGTGTACTTGATTTTTCCTTGTGCTGTGTTGTAACTGGACTACTACATGCAACAGAAGCAATACTTTGTTCTATAAAGATAATGTAGCTAACATATAATTGCTCATTCAGAATAATGTGAAATTATATTTCACAGCTGTGCTGTTCATAAAATTTGTTGCAAAACATTTTGAGTTTGAAAAGCTTTGAATCCACAGAAAACAAATTTAATGTGAAATCTTTCATTAAATCTTGCCATATTTAAATAATGTAATTTGTATTGATTATACTGCTGCAATGTAGTTGGGTTTTTATATTTACTTAGGAGTTGATAATCTTGTTTTACCTTCCAGAGCTATTCAAAAAATAACTGTGAGGAAAATTCATGTTAATTAAATTAGCATTTTATGTATATTTATAAAAACCAAAATCAGACCATGATTTTATTTTTCTTTGGGAGGGGTAGGATGGAGGGCAAATAGAATAACATTCCTTACAAATAACACAATACAGTTTCCATCTTACTGGAAGGATTGTTGAAGAGGGCCTCTGCTAGGGTAGTCAGGTGTCCAGTTTTCGACAGGAATGTCTGGTTGAAAAGGGAACCTGGCAGTGTCCGGTTACCATGGATATGGGAAGGTGCTGGGTCGTCAGTCCATGCCAGCTGTGGGTGTAGTTTGGGGAGGGGAAGGACATTGGGGAAGGAAGGAGGATGTGATAGGGCAGGGGGAAGAAAAGGGTTGGGGAATGAGGCAGGCAGATTGGGGAGTGGGATGGGGACAATATAGGGGATGGGGGAATGGGATGGGGCAATGGACTGTGAGGAGAGGAAAGGGGATGCAGTGGAAAGAGAAAAGGGATAAGGGGATGGAGCAGGGGGAAGAAAAGGGGATTGTAGGGTTGACACCCATCTGGGTTTTACTTGGACAGTGATTGCTAAGCACAATGTAATGCTTATCTTTCCTCATCTCTCTCAGGGACTGAGTATGCTACTTCTCTCTAGAGCTCTTAGTCATTGTCTTCTGGAGCGGGGTTGCAGGACAGAGTTCAGTCTTAGATTTGGATGCTCTCATAAGAGTTTCTCTGGCTAATACTAGGCCAGCTCATAATACGATATCATGCAGAAAATAATTCCAGAATGAAAAATTCACTTTATTAAGTCAAAAATTCAGTGTATTACATATCACTATATAATATTCATACTGCATAATCTGAGAACCTTTTAGAGTTTATATATGATTACAGTGGCTTTTTTAATGCTATCATTAACAGCTAAATAAACTATCACAAGAAATCAAGGAAATCTAAATACATTTATATACAGATATAGGTAAGTAGACAGAGGGTAGACTTCTGAGTCTGTTTGTGTGCATGGAAGGGAAGAGGGTATAAAGTCGGGAGGGTTACATTTATGGGATACTGGGGAAGGGGGAACCTTTACAGAAAGAAGGGTTGCTGAGGGGAACTGAGCTATTAACCTGACAGATAGATGCCTGTGTCTTGGCATCGGCACAATAAGCTACGGATGCTGAATCAATGACCTTACAGAATGGTTTTGTGTGTTCCCCCTGAGTTCGTGGCACTCTATGGTGGGGTATATGGGTGAGGAAAATGGTTAGGAGCAAAGAAATGCTCCTCTTCCACAGGTCTGCACTCCGTGTGCATGTACACGTGCATACTTATTTGTCTGGCTATGAGTCTACTAATGTCCATCAGCTCCTTTCAGATACATTCATGTCTGCCTGGTCTAACTCATGATGGGTCTCTTCCTGCAAAGTAATATTTCACCACGTGACACCATAGCCTGTAATGACATATACCGACAGGAAATAGTGAATTCCCCCTGTTATTTTGATCTTCATTGAGCACTGCCTAAAATAGATTGATCTATCGAAATGGGAGTTTTATGCTACTGCCCATTACCATAGTATCTGAATGCCTTCCATATAAAATCAATAGCAATAGCGATAGTATGCTCAAATACTGCAATGATGTACGCCACATGAGTCTGTAAATTAATTAGATTTAAGAGCACAGTATTGTAGTGGGGATTTGTATTATTAAAATGTTGTTTTTACTAAATATATTACAGTGCATTTAGTTGCATGTTATAAAATATTAACATAAATAAAACTAAATTACCATACAATTCTCAAAATAAATAAGCAAAATACATGTGATGCATTATTTTTGCTTATTTGCTGCATTTGCTCACTTATTCTTTAATGCCTCCCAAAAAACAAATTCACAATGGGTCTTACCAGTCATTAGGGTGAATTAATGATGATCTAACATATTTTTCATTTTATTTATCCAGTGTAGACATTAACTATGTTGTTTGAAACAGCTACAAATTATATTTAAAAATAGCCTATGTGCACAAGACAATTTTTTAATGTTATTAAGGCTGTTACATTATTTTAATTCTGAAAGAGCATTGGTCTATTGCATTAACAGTCTTACAAATTTTCATGTTAAAAATGTAATTCATAGTGCAAACAAAGAAACAAAAAATGCAGCAAAGGTTGTTTGCTTTACCTCCTTGTCCCTCTTTTATAATTTATAAATGGATTAAGAGATTTTTTTGAATATTTTAAAAGCAATTTGGCCTTGGATTACAACTTCTGTGTCACGTTTTAGCCCCAAGTAAATTGTTACAGCCAAGTTACAAACTCTTGAGAGCAGAAGTGAATGATGGAAAGACTGATGGATTCCTTCTTTTTTTTTTTTTTTTTGCACTTTTTGTGACACCATTTTTGAGCTTTATTGATTCATAAATAAAGAAAATATTAAATTGAAAGTTGTCAAGGTTGCACATGGTGGAATATAGGGCATTAAAAATATAAAGTAAGTTACAAGAGGGGACACAGCCATCATAAAATCTTTATCATAACAGGTGACATTCCTGACCAAGTTTAAAATAGATGTAGGTGTTGCTGAAGTCTCTTTACAACTAGTTGTTGCATTTGAGAATGTTGACATTAATTTGTCAGCTAATTTAATGGGATTTTTAAAAATACTTTTCCTATTTTAATTTCCTCCATGAAGAGTCTGATCATTGATGTTTGCCTCATCAAAAGGATGCAGTTGAACAAAGCAGATGTGCAGAGATCTGCTGACAGTACTGTATATGCTTCAATAAATCTAATGGCAGGAAGAGTCTGCATTAGCCTGAGTGTTTGTACCTATCATGTTCCCTAGTTGCTCGGTAAATTTACAGCAACTGAAAAGATAAATATGGCCTGTTTCAAGTCATTTCTTACATCATCGTTTTAGTCCACACGTAGATTAATCACTGGAGTTGAATTTAGTATAGTGGAAAGTCTGAAGGCTTTTGACAAATAGCTTTGAAGAAGAAAGAGCACAAGGTCAGGCTACGTACATAAGTGCTATATTTCTCAAGGGCTCTCCAATATGTAAGGCCTTGTATGATTTCTTGTAATTTGGAATTGTAACTGAAGTAGAATGAGGAATGTTGGATTCAAAGTTTTACTTTTGTTCAGTATGTTATCAATTTCTTACAACACCATTGTTTAAGGTTACGTCACTATCATATAAACTTCATGATAACTTATTTCAGGCAAAAGCTTTGCATACAAGACTTTTGCAGAATTTGGCTGGCCTATTTTTAAGTTACAAAAAGTGGGAATGACTCTGTTTTGCTTTTTCTATATAAAAGTACATTCTTTTTGAAGCTGAGATTTTATAATTTGGTTGGTCCTTCATTTGCTAATGTGTCCCAGAGCATATGAGATTTATATTCCTTGATGGCTAGAGCCTTCCTGAGTTGACGTCAGGTGTGCTGAGGCAGCATTCTTTCACTCTTAGTGAAAGTGATTTGGGAGTCAGAATATCAGGTGCTGATCTGTATACTGTTGAGCAAGTCACTTAATTTTATCCACCTGTATAAAGGTCTTTGAGAGCATCAGTTAAAATGTGCTATATCACTGCATAGTTAATACACAGTCTTTAAGGGTGGATAGTTTGGGCACCGTGAGGAGGGAAACCTGTTCGAAGATGTAGAGAAGGTGCTAAGATCATGAAAGAGGAGTTCAGGGTCTGTATTCAGCCTAATCTGAAACTGGAAAAGAGTTTGGGGATAGGTAAATGGTCAGTTTGATTTTTTGCATGAGGATGGCTATTGCTTATTACAATTTTGTATTGTTGGTCTGTTGTGGAAGTAGCTTCTTGAAATATTGTGCTATGAAATAAGTATCTGAATATGCCATGGGACAGTGTGAAATAGTATTTTTTCTTCCTTGATGACCTAAAGATAAATAACATAACTTGCAGAGCAGTATGGTAAAAATCAGAAGCTCAAAAGTGCCCAGTATTCCTCTCTAGTAAACTACACAACTTTAAAACAAAATTGTTTTTTATCAACAGTATTGACAAATTTAAAAATAAAAGAAATTGCTGTTAGGACAGGGAAAACTTATGGCAGACAATTTCTAGTATGCCATAGAAGGAACATCACAGAGCTTTCAGACTAAAGGAAGTTATTTTATGGTTTTTTTTTTCTTAAGTACCAATATACAGATAAATGGCTTTGTGTTATGAACTGTCAACAACGTAATCTTTGACAGTGTCCATGGTGCTCACATACCCAGTGTGCAACGCTCTACTAAGACAGATCTTCACTAACAGCAATATGACAAATCTCCTCTTCCTTTCTGACTAATTTTGTGAAGCATTCTGACTTGGTAACAGTAAAAGAGAGTTGGTGTATCTTATGGGAAAACAATTCTGGAAGGTTGGGTGGCTCCGTGGATTGGAAAGGTAATATAACATCATTACCTTAGAGGAAATCAGAGAATTGCTAAATAAATACTCCATATTGGTGGTAAGAGGTACTGCTGTGACCTGTACGAGTGCATCCAGATAACTACTTATCATCATGGCATCCAAGTGCCTTGTACTAATGATAATTCTAGGAAACATCAGCAAAAGTATTATTATGTGTTTATTTTATAGTTCACACAAATATGGTAGTTGCTTCACAGGAAATCCTTAGACACTCATTGGTACCTGCCCAGAAAAGCTTGCAATCTAAATGATGGACTTGACAGTCAAATGAGGATGAAAAACGCCAGGGAGGGGAGGGAAGGGAAGGAGCAAGGAAAGATATGGGTTTTGGAAGCATGATTACACTGTTATGTAGCTTAGGCAAACATGTATCTTGGTGGTTCTAAAAACAGTTTGTTTGTTTTTAAATTTAAAGTATGGAGATGATCATGGTTTGTAGGTGGTACTGCAGAAGTGAGCTTTTAGTAGTGATTTGAAAGATGCAATTGCAGAGGCTTGATTAGTGTTTAGAAGGGCATACCAAGCATAAGGATAGCATGGAAGAAAGCACTGGAGATGTTTGAGAGAGAAGATGGCAAAAGGGATATTGAGACTTATGTTGCCAGTGGAGCAGAGGGATCTAAGGCAAATATGAAAGGAAACTAGGTCAGAGATAAGCAGGGACTACACGATCTAGGGCCTGAAATGCTCCTCCTGCAAGGGTCTATCCATGTGGATCTAATTGCGGGGTTGCGACCTTAATTAGGTTTTATTCATATTTAGGATAATAATGAAGAACATTTTTGTTGCAGACTGTGGCGTGGAGATCTAGCACGTAGAACATGAGTACAGACAGAACTGATATCAGTAAGATTGCTGCTTATTAGGTTTTTTCTGGGGATTAATCAGTTTGTGAAAATTGAAACCTTCAGTTCTAGGTTCAGTCAATTATTGTCCCTATCTCCTTGATCATAATGGCAGAGACCCTATGCCCTTTCCTTATTGTTTAGAATTCCCTCAAAAGGGAAACATTGACAAACAATTTAAAAAGAAAAAAAATAGATTATGCGTCTCCTCCCCCTGTAAACCTTATCCTTCCAGCCTCTAGTTTACTCCAGCCTCTAGTTTTAGCTGTGCCACTTATCTCAAATTTGACAGGGTAAGTGGTGGCAACTGTCCATATCGAAAGATAAGAGTATATGTCCCAAAGCAGTTCAGTTACTGTTGTGTCATTGCTGCAGCATTGCAAACGGCCAAAAAGTCCAATTCTCTCGTGACAGTCTTTGCCACAAATACTGCAGGAGTAAGGCACAGGACCAGAGGAGGAAACTGGTGCACTACTAGCTCTTGTAGCCTGCTACTCTTTCCTCTTTGCTCTCTTCATCTTCCTCTCTCTCAACCACCTCTCTTCACCCTCTTTGATTCATTGGGACAGTGTAGTCCTTCAGTGTGGTCTGTTGCTAGCTGCATCTTCCGAGCTTGCAGTGTCAGTGCTGAAAGGTTTAAAATCTCTATTGCAAATATCCTTGAGTAGTGCAGGTTAATCCCTCCACCAATACACATTGATTGATTTCTGGCCTGCTATTTCAAAAAACAAAACAAAATTAGTGTAGGCACCATATTTTCTCTTACCTTCTGACATAACTCTTGCTTTACACATGAATGTCACACACAATAAATACATTCTCAGTGAAATAAAAACCTCACATTTTTCATGAGCATGAAAATAATTTTTCATGAGCAAGATGAAAATAATAGGAAATCACATTACTAAGTAACCAGGCTTATTTCATGATATTTAACTTGTTGAACTCAGTGTGAATAACTTTTAAAATAAAATGAACATAGAATGTGGTTACAGTAGGACAATCAAAAATGTATTAATTTAGAGCATCTTACAGATATTGCTTCCTGGCATTTGTTGGTTTAAATCAGACTGCATATGTTACTTTAATGTAGCCTTTTGTGATTGAAGAATATTACAGAAAGATGTTGCCGTGAAAAAGCAAAATTACAGAAACTTGAACTCTCTTATAGTTTTGTGTCTGGAACAGTAGGGACTATGTATTGTTTTGTTTAGACAGTATTCTTGTTTTCTCCACACCAGTACTTACAGAAGAGGATAGATAAATCACAAAGACCTTGTCTAGGCTAGAATTTAAGGTGTGATATTAGCTTTAAGCTCAGTCTATTTAACATCTTCTAAAACTCTAGTCAAGACAAAGCAGTTGTACTTCAACATGTGCCAGCATATGGGGATCTTAGGCTATAACTGCTAAAGTCAGGCTAAAGGCGTTAAACTATGTCTACATTGAACTCTGGCCCGCACATCGACTCTAGTGACACCATCACAGATCCTAACCACATCAGCACACCATCAGGAGCTCCTTCACCTGCACATCTACTAATGAAATATATGCCATCATGTGCCAGCAATGTCCCTCTGCCATGTACATTGGCCAAACCAGACTGTCACTACGCAAAAGAATAAATGGACACAAATCAGATGTAAAAAATGGTAACATCCATAAACCAGTCGGAGAGCACTTCAATCTCCCAGGACACTCTGTAGCTGACTTGAAAGTTGCCATACTTCTACAAAAAAAAAATTCAAAAACAGACTTCAGCGAGAAACTGCGGAGCTGGAACTCATATGCAAACTTGACACAATCAAACTGGGTCTGAATAGGGACTTGGAATGGTTCTCTCATTGCAAGAAGTAATTGTCACTGTTCATACATTTTCACCTTCTAATCAATGGTTGTGAATAGGCCTCATCTACTCTAACTGAATTGACTTTGTTAGCACTAGCCCTCCCCATTGTTGTTTCTTACCCTTAGATGTGTATATATATACCTCCTATCTGTGATTTCCATTTCATGCATCTGATGAAATGGGTTGCAGCCCACGAAAACTTATGCCCACAGAAATGTGTTAGTCTTTAAGGTACTACAGGACTCTCGTTGTTTTTGAGTTAAACTAGTTGCACCCAGATAACCTTACTGAAAAAAAGTCCAGTAGTAGTCTAGACAAGGCCAAAAAGAATGACATAATCTGTAATCCTCCAAAATACAGTGGGTCAGGCCAGATGATCCAAGTGGTCTTTTCTGGCACTGCAATCTAGTAGTAGTAGTAACCACCACCTACACTGTGTTGCTGTTATATGAAATACAGGTATAAAATCAGAAAGCCTAAATCTACTCTCACTGATGCTTAGATCAGGTGAGCTACGCAAGTGTAAATCCTGTATGAGATCAGAATCAAGACCAGAGATTATATGAAAAAATAGCATATAATTTATCATCTATAAATATCGTCTTTATCATAATGTTGTTCTGTATAGATCTTTGAATATACTTTCTTAACCTCTCCTAAACATTCACCTTAAAAATTGTCCATTAAAAGTACTCTAGTTATATATTCTAACTGTAGTAACATGCTGGATTCACTTAAAATAAAAAATAATTATTATAATATGCAACGTAAAGTAATTTGAATGGCCCAACATTTTTTGTGGTAATTTCAGGTGGGATTCTGCAGATAAATAATATTTAAGACTAGAATGAAGTTAGCTAAATATATTTTCCAACCCAGAGAGCAGAAAAATCTAAAATTGCATGTTTCTTCTTTCATTAGGTCTGTTTCATATTGTTCTCTTTGTTGATAATCCTCTGCAAAACAGAATTGACCTTTGGGGTCTGTTGGAATTATATCATAGAAAAGCAAGTACTTATATTTCAATACAATGCATTATTTTAAAAGATTTATTCAAAACAGTCATTTGGGGCCCAAACTTTAGTTTTATATCTAATTTTAATCATTCATCAGCAGAGGGCAATATAACTTCATACATTTGTCTGGCAAAATTTAATTTGTTTGTTTTTTAAAATTTATTATTTCAAACTTTAAACTAAAAGAGCACCTACGTGTAAATACTTAGAAAATATTATATGAACTTAATGATGGAAAAGCAATGAGCTGTAGTATTAGTATTCCTTATGCACTTTCACAAGACTGTATGAAGTGTGCATTAGTTATTTACTATGGGAGATGCGCTTCAAATTCAGAGAGGCTGATAGAGCCCAGAATTCTGTGAAAATGGAGAAGTTTACTATCACTTGTTTGTCAAAAATGTAAGCTTCAATTAGCTCTTCCACGTATACTGTATTATTGACGTACTCATTCACCAAGCAGTTCTGGGATAGATTTATGCAGAATTTGGGAGGTGTTTGGCTAGTTTTGATATCTGTTTTGATATTGCTGTAAAGTTAACCCCTCCCACCCTTAAACAGAGGTATGATGTAAATTGCATATGGCATCATGACTGATTGAAAAAAAATTGCTAGGCTTTCCTCAGTATAGAGGATTCAAGTCTCCATTACAGTGCATTGGCTCTGTCATGGGTACTGTGGAAAAGACAACTTTGTTTACACAGCCTTAGTAGTAAAATGGACTTATGCAAGCTACAGCCCTCAGCAAACAGCCGTCAATTTACAATGCCTGATAGCCCATGTTTATGAGCCAAAGTATGTATCATGTATAACTTTGTTAGGATCGATCTTTGATTCCTGTATTGCCTTTTAAATTTGTCATTTAGACCTTTCTTCTTCCAGCAAATGGCAGAAGTCATAAAATGGATACATACACGCAACAGTGATAAAAAAGACCACCACTTACCTATTTCTGATGCACTTGAGGGATATTCAGAAAGGCTTTAAACATATGGTTTCCTTGTTGTTCAACTGTCCTATGACATCACATATTCAAAGTGTCTATTTTACTGTCCATATGTGTACACATTTTCCATTAACAGCTTGGCAGCATAGCACATTGGTTCGGAAACAGCACTAGGATCAGGAGACTTGAGTTCTATTTCCAACTCTGCCACTGACTTGGTGAGTGACCTTGGGCAATCACTCTCCCCTCCTCTATTTCCTCTTCTTTAAAATAGAAGTAATGATGATTGTGTCCAGTTTTGGGCCCCCCACTACAAAAAGGATGTAGACAAGTTGGAGAGAGTCCAGCGGAGGGCAACCAAAATGATTAGGGGGCTGGAGCACAGGACTTATGAGGAGAGGCTAAGGGAATTGGGCTTGTTTAGTCTGCAAAAGAGAAGAATGAGGGGGGATTTGATAGCAGCCTTTAACTTCCTGAAAGAGGGTTCCAGGGAGGATGGGGCTAGGCTGTTCTCGGTGGTGGCAGATGACAGAACAAGGAGCAACGGTCTCAAGTTGCAGTTGGGGAGGTCTAGGTTGGACATTAGGAAAAAGTTTTTCACTAAGAGGATGGTGAAAGCACTGGAATGGGTTACCTAGGGAGGTGGTGGAATCTCCATCTTTAGAGGTTTTTAAGCTGAGGCTTGACAAAACCCTGGTTGGGATGATATAGCTGAGGTTAGTCCTGCTTTGAGCAGGGAGTTGGACTAGATGACCTCCTGAGGTCCCTTCCAACTCTAATATTCTATGATTCTATGATGACTTACTTTTTTCAGAAGTGTTGTGAAACGTAATAATTAGTGAGTTGTACAATGCTTTGATAAGTACAATACAAATTCTTATTGTTGTTAACAGAAACTACAGTTAGTCACATGTATCAATGACAGAATAAATTATGGAGAAGCGTGTAGGTTCTGAGAGTGGTCTAATGTTTACAGTATATGACATAGACTCAGTGGATCCATGTTCTAGTCCCAGGTCTGTCATTGACTAGCTGTGTGACATTGGCCAAGTTACTTAATCAGTTCATCAGTTTTACCCACTGTAATATGGGAACAATCGTTCTTATTCACCTTTGCAAAGAGCTTTGAGATATTTGGAAAGCGTAATATAAGTGCAAAGTCATTATTTATTATTATACTTTTCAAAATTGCATGCACACAACCATTCATAAATTTCTTGGACAAATTTGAGTATTTACAGACAAAAATTATGTGTCCAGTTTGCCATTGTCATGCAAATTACAGTGACTGCAAGCACAAATTAATGGAACAGTTTTGGAAATCTGGTCTCCTGCATCATAATTTTCTATGCCAAGGGTTATTTAATTTTTTTCAAATTATTGTGGCCACATCTAAATCAAAGATAAAATTATGAACTGAAACTATCGTCCATTTTAACACATTTTAACAGGGGGAGATTGGGAGAAGCCAGCACAATGGGTCAGATCCAGTGATGTTAATGGCTTTAGATCAAGTCCTATATGACCTGCCAGCAATCAGTAGACCACCAGGTGTTCATAGTCTGATGTTCTGAGGACATCTGTTGTATGCAATCCTTAATTATTTTAACACACAGCTTCCTGTTTATAATTCTTGTAACTGAGAAAATTTGTGTATGCAGATTAAAGGAGGGCTAAACTATCAGATATTGCTAAGGAAAGCACAGTACAAGATTCTTTTCTTATTCTGAAAAAAAAGTAGCTTGTCCATATTTAATAAAAATATCCCCTGATTTATGTACAGTTAGTCTAGTGAGAGCTCCCATGTTTGTAAAGCATTGATTTTTAATAATCACACACTTAACAGCCACAATTTCAGGATATGATGTCTGCAGCATCTTATCCTTTTCATATTTGATAAGGTTTAGCATGGAAAGGTGAAAAATGGCAACATAAAGAAAGATAAAGCCTGGGAAAAGGAATAAAACTGAGGTGAGACATGGAGTGATGAAAGTGGGTGAAGGAAATGGTGAATAATAAGAAAGGGGAAAAAAACCACATAAGATGTTAAGGTACTAGTAATACAGGATTCCCCTTTTAAAATGTTTTCAGTTTGATCACTACTGAAGATTACGTATGCCACACAGAGAATTGTAACTTTCAAATAAAATATAGAAATTGGGTATCTGAAGTGAGCCACACAATGAAACCCGGGTGTTTAAAGGGAACATTAGTCCCAAATGACAGATTTGTGCTGATGGTGTATCTGTTATATGGCCAAGTTAATATTACTGACTAATATCTGGTAGGTGTTACACTTGTCTGTATATATTCATTGTGGAGGTACTATGGGCTAATGGCACTAGATCCTTGTGGTGATGGATGCATGAAAATTGTATAATATCAGTGCAAGGGGTTTGGAAGGTTTATAAGTTCTTTGGCTGAACAGCCAGTGGCTCTCATGTAACTTCTCTTGGGGCTGAGGTTAGCCATTTGTAAAATAGGGATAATAATAGCTACCTTACAAGAATTGTCAAGAAGCTTTAATGTTCGAAAATATTTAGAGATTTGGAAACCAGTATGTACATAGAATATTACCTGTTTGATTTAAGTAGTTATCTGATGTTACAACTTTCTTTGTCAAAGCGAAGTTGATTTTCTAGGCATTCAGTAGCCTAAAACAATCTTATTAATAAAATGTGTCCATATCTGCACATATATATGTGTATGTATTGTTTTTTAATTAGTGTATCTGTGCTATTGAGCTAATGGGAGGAAATCTTTAAGCTGAAGAATTTGGGACAACTTTTGTTTCATTAAGCAACGTGTCATTGAAATATAAAAACTTGACAAAGATGCTTACATAATACAGTGATTGATTGCTTACTGATGAATGAAAGGATATGTAGTTATGTTTAAGTGTAGTCAATAAGTTTTCAACAAACATTGCTTGTAGATTTTAAAAAAAGAGTAGGGAAAGACTATGTGAAAAAGAACTTTGTGAATGGTTACTGCATAAATGTTGAAGAACCTGATAGTCTTTCAGTTTGCTTGTCCTTTGGAACTTATTTAGAAACCAAAATAATGGTGTCTTTAACTCATCATGAGAAATATGATGATATTTTGATCTGGTTCTCTCTTCTGTACCATGTTATTTGCCTGACACAGTAGTAAACTGCACGAGCATAAAACAAGCACAAAGAGTCAGTGTCAAAGTCAGATGATGGATAGTCATATATTTTTATTTTGAGCAGTTTATTTAACTGACTGATTTTTTTTAAAAATCTGAATCTTAAATTTCATTAAAATGTTAAAAATATTAGAATAATATGGTTATAATCTTACAATGATTTTAATTTAAGGAGCATAATGCTAATAGCTACAGGTGTGCTTTTTTATAATAGACGCTCACAAGTTCATTTCTGTTGCTTTCACTATGTGATTTCTTTTTAATTAAAAAGCATTTTATCAATTTAGATGCATTTTGAAAATGTAAAAGAATTTATTTGTAGAACTGTAAATCTGAAATTTGATTGTACAATGTACAAGTGCATTTAAGCTGGGCAGCAATAGAATAAAGCAAGCCTACATAATATTAAGATCTGACTTAAACTGAAATGTCAAAGCTCTTGCTCTGTCCATAACTCATCCTCTTGTAGCTTTATCTCTTGCTGACATCTTAGAACAGTGTGTGCAATGTGTTGCCACTTATAATGGAGTTAGAGTGAAAACTTAAAAGAGGCATTGATATGTACAGTATTGGGCCCAGTCCCACAAATCCTTATTCAAAGTAGTCTTTATACAAGTATCCCCCTTGTGGACAATGGGATTATTCACATGTGTATGTGGTTCAGAGTTTTGATTAGAACATCAAGTTCCCTTGTACGCAAACGCAAACAAACAGAAATCCCCTGACCTTCAATCTATCTGTTCCAAATGCAGCAGACATTAAAAAGGGAGTCCCTGTGTTAGCAGAGACCATCTGTTTGTTGTGTGTTTGCACAATGTCTAGCACATTGGGACCCTGGTCCATGACTGGGGCTCCCTAACAGTACTATAATACAAATAGTAAATAATAATAATAATTAATTAATAAAAGAGTGGATATTTAAGTGCTTGCAAATAGAATAACGAGACAGGTTGGTTATATGTTTTTTTTTTATAAGAACACACCCAGTGGATGTCACAGATGGTTTTTTGTTGGTTTTTTGTTATCATGGAACTGTAGATGGCAAAGAAAATACTTTCTTTCTATCCCATTCCTGATTGTTTTAGAATAATTGTTTGAGAATAATGTTCCTGAAAGGAAGGATCAGAATATTTTAATTAACTTGTTCTAATTTAGCAGTGCAGAAGGCTGATCCCAATCACCATTTTATTTCTTTGCGCCAAGAACAAAATACTCATTCATGTCTGTGCTTCTGCAGCAAAAAGATCTGAAGTGAGAGATACTGCTACTTGCAAATAGATATTAATAATTCTGTGGCAAGCTTTGTTCTCTGCATGCTCTGTTGTTGCATATTTGCTGCATCCCACCATTTTCACTGCCAATCTCAAGCCTGGTATAGAGACACTAATATTGTATATGGATCTTTGACATATACCTGATAGAAAAGAGAGCCTGCTGCAGAGCCATGAATTTGTACTATACAAATCTGTAGAAAGGGAACATTATGCTGATCTATGACAGAAATACAACAATCCATTAACAAATTTCATGTCTATGCACAGTATCGAGCAGCTATGATATTAATATAGATGGATAATCCAGAATGCATATTAAAGTTACAGAATATTAAAGTTACATCTCACATGGGACCAATCGTGGTCTCCTGTGCAAAGGCTGGTTACAGTGGCTTTTCATGTGGAAACTGGGAGCACTTTCAGTGATAGGGCCTAATAGATTCACTTGCATCCCCAAAGCCAGGGTGAGTCAGTGCAGCTGCTTCTTCAGTCTGTATGCTGTAGAGTTGCCACCCCTGTGTTCATCCTACTCAGCAATTTTGGCCTGTTAATTGAAGTCTGCAGACTGCTTAGCAATGCTCCCTCCCCTGCTTTCAAAATGCTTTTGGTAATCTCTGTTTTGGGTGGGGGGTGACAAGTACTAGGTTTGTTGTAAAAAGAACACAAAATGAAAAACAGTGGTTAGTATCTTTCAAGTTCTGTTATGATTTGTCTGTCACTGACAAAATATAGGCGTTGGGAATAACAGATGCAAAATGAACCAACACTTCAGTTATGAATGTTTCAAATTGTATAGCAGGCACTTAAAAAAAAAAAAAGATTCTATTAGAACTTTACCTTTAGATACTTTAAAATGTGGATCAATATTAGTTTGTTATTATTCAGATTACAGTTTATAAAAAGGATTAGGTTGTATCATGTTTGTCATACTTTCTAATTTTAATGATGTCCGCATTTTGTGACAGCTGATAAAGAATTAATTTTCAATTCAAATTGTCTTCTGTGCCTGAATCTATTAGAGCATGTTAAAGAAATGTTGTTTGGTGCATGTTCTCTGAGGCTATAGTCAGATGTTGTCTTTTTTTTTCCCCTTTGCTGTCTTAATGGAAGTAATCTCAACCCTGCCGGGTGCCTTGGCATTTTTGCATCAAATCATTATGCTTTTACAGCGCAAACAGGTGCTTTGGAGAAATGGACAGCCTTTTACTCTGTTACGATAGTATACTGACACAGAAACAAAAACTCCTCGTTGCAAATTCAGAACAGTTACTGAAGAAAAAAATTAACAAAACTTGACATTCCCTGAAGCCAGTCCGCTCTGTGGCAGTTCCTGGTGGTTTATTCAATTTTATTATAAAACATAGTCACTGCTATTGTAGAGGATAAAATATGAATATTACATTTGCATGTAGGCAATAAATTAAAGGTCAGGGCACTGAAGACCCTTTTAAAAGCAATCGAATGAAGTAATCTTATTATTCTGCTTTTGTGGCTTCAATATGAGTCATTCAGATTCAGTTCCAGATTTTGTATTCATTACATTTTGCTTTCCTTAATTCAAAAGAAACTTTTAAGAGATTATTGAAATAAGAATTTCCTAGCTGTCAAATACTGGTACCTTGTGATTATGTACTTGAGAGGTCAGATTTTGTAAACAAGAGTTGACCAAACAAGAACATGGAGAGTTAACGGTTACTTAGCATGATCATTATCGTGTGCCTCTTTCATACATATTGAACATGCATACATTTAAAAAAATCACAGTATATGTATGTCATATATGGAAATATGTCGTTACCAATTTCCCCATGTAAGAAATACCTTTTCAATTTGTCCACTTAGGACTAAAAAGGTTTAATAAAGAACATCGGATATAAGCAGGTAAAGAGTAAAAACAAACTACTTTTATTTCTTTAACAGGTTTGCAAAGCTGGGCACAACTCCAGAACAAAAAATCTATTCCGAAAGGAGCGCGCCCCCTCCTTTCTTATTCAGCAGTATATATTTCCTATCCCGGCCGAAAGAATCCCTCCCTTCGTTCCCCATTGGCTGGGTACTAAAAGGTTTACACCTTTCGCGACCGCCTACTACATACATTGTCTTTTTCATACAAACGTCATTCCATGTTCATGCTAATGAACCAATTTTCTATGCAGGGTGTGTGATAATATTCTAACACCTCATTAAGCATGCGTCGTTTAAGGTGCCTTTTTGACCTTTTTCTAACGGGATTGTTTAATCAGGGGTTTTTCCTTTCAAGGAAGACAACTCCCGACTACTGGTCCCGTTAATTAACTTAGGTTGGCACATAGCCTTAGCAAAAGCAGGAAGGGGGTAGACGTTGGTTTCTAGATCTTGTGGTTTGCCCTTTATCTGTATCCAGGCACTTGATGTCTGTTTGGCCTTCAACTTCTTCTTTATCTATTAGCCCCCCCTTTTATTTTCTTTTTAAAGCATCTCTTAGGCTTGAAGCTGATTAAGTAATTTTCTAAGTTAATATATGCATATAGCAAAAATATTACTTTTCTATACCTACAACTATTTTATTTCTTTTAGATTCTTAACTTTTTCACCCATAATTAGGCTGTGTAATACTTCCCATTATAAAAGATTTTTGCAGCTTATTCTGGGAAGCTCTCTTAGCTCCATTGTTTGAAGCAGGCCATTGATAGTCTGTTGGGGGAATCCCTTAGGGCTATTGAAGTTCCTTTTCTTTATCCCATAAAATTCCATTCAGATTTGACAGATAGACAAACTGATAAAAATTGCCATTTCCCTCCTCTCACTTGTGTTCCTCAGGAAATTATTGGCAGCTGGAGCACGTACAGTATAGGAGAGCAGGGCTGGGCATCCCGCCACTTGGTATAAACCAAGAAGACTAGACTTTTTTCACATTTTTCACAGCCTTTGAGGTTGATAGGCCCAGAGTTCTGGAGTTTTTTGTGCCAGTAAAATCTACTGTGCAGCATAATATAATTAGGATAATATGACATCGACGTAGAAACATGTTTGGTGTACTACACAATGTTAAGGCTGTAGTTCGTTTTCTATCAGTGGCAGCTATATCTATGATCAGCATGCTGATCACAGATGGAGGAAAGGGCTAATTACATGAAATGCAGGTTAAGATTGTTTTATTTTTTAAGAATCAGTGCTCCCAGTTCACTTTCTGAACAATGTTTCCTGCTTATATATTTGGAAATGCTTCTGTCCACATATGTAGCTCAGTGTGGCAGTTGTTAGACATTAGAGATTGTACCTGTTTATGGAGATGTTTTGAATTTAGATTAGCAAACTAATTTTCATTTCCATTTTAGTTGTTGGAATGAAAAAGACTTGTCACAAGAACATAGACTGAGAAAAACAACTCAAATGCCACTATGCAGAGTGTTTCACAGACAGGTGCTTGTATAATGTTCACCTTGAATTTTGAAACAATCCATGTATTTTGACTATTCTACAAATCAGTTTAAAGATTCTCCATATTATTGAGTAATTTAGATAACTGGCTTCATATTAGGGAGACTAAAATTGAGTATGTTGTAAACTCGAGCACTCAAAAGTTAGGAAGTGCTAGAATTAAGGTAGTGCGTACAACCTTATCTGGCCCGCTTGTGCATATGCATTGTGATACTATCTTTAATTACATGATCACATACTGTTTTTTCCACAGGATCCCAGACTTATTTAGTGAATGCACAAATGTTCAATATTTCTTTTTAGTCTCCTCCTCATTTAGTATGTGGCTGCAGGCCTTATTATACACCATCCAAACCGTGCACAGTGTAAAAAATATATTAATTTCATCGTGGATGTTCCTGTGGTGCTCTTACCAAGGCATCTGGATGCTTCACAAACATTAATTAATCTATTTTCACAAAACCCCTGTGAAATGATGGGGGGGGGGGGGGGGGGAGGGAATGGTATTATCATCTCCATTTTACATCTGGGGAACTGAGGCACAGAAAGATTAAGGCCAAATGTGTCTACTAATTTTGGATACCCAATTTGAGACACTTAGGATCTGATATTTAAGGCTACTTAGCAATTTGTAGCATTTTCATGTTCAAAGCACAGCTCCTGTTGTAGTCAGTTGCAGGTTGTGAGTGCTCAGCTCTTCTGCAAATCTGGCCTCAAGTGTCTTTTATGTTGAGCACTCAGAAACTGAGGAACATTCAATTAGTGGCTACCTGTGAAAACTTTGGTTTAATTGAATTGCTCAGCAGTAAATAGGAACTCTGGCAGAGACAGCATTCAACTTCCTTAACCATGAGGCCATCCTTTCTCTTCCTTTAGTTTCCTGCCTCATTCACTACACACCTTCCAACAGCAAATGGTGGGACCTGTTGCCACTGTCGGAGGGCGAGGAGCCCCAGACTGTACTCCACTCTGGTTCCAAAGCCCACTAGGGATATTTGTTGGAGCTCCTCCATGGAGCCATGAGTACAGGTGTGTATTGGAGCAGTTCATGAACTCCTATGAGAGCTGTCCTTTTTAAGGTGAGAGGGAGATCCTGACACACATCTATATGAAGTGCATCAGGTTGCAACCCCTCTTCTGGCTCCTCCAGAACCTGTTATTGAGGTTCTGGTTGCACTTTTCCCTTCACCTCCTGATTTATGCACACCCCATCCATGACTCTGCAAAGTCACGAGACCTCCTGATCAACCTCCTCCTGGCACCAGCCAAGTCAGCCATGCATCATATCAGGAGAAGGAAGCTAGAAGAGGTTGTGTTCTGTGACAGCAGGGCCTATTTCTGATCCCTTCTTAGATCACGTCTCCAGTGTCCAGTGACTCCTTAGATGCCTTTGAGGAACAGTGAACACTTCAGGGGTTCTCTGCTTGGTGTCCTCTTCTGGTTCCCCAATTCTCATCCTATGTCCTTCGCTCCTGTCTTTGTTTTTTAATTTGTTGTCCCCTGTAATTACTTGTGGCCTGGGTTCATAGACACCTTCTCCTGGGGTAGTGGGGCCTTTAGCTATGAACAGGGTGAGGCCTGCTGATTTCCCCCAACCTACAATAGATATACACCTTCCAACCCAAGTGGTGGGACCTGCTACGACTGGTGGAGGGAGAGAAGCCTCAGGCTGCACTCCACTCTGGTTCCAAGGCCCACCAGGATATTTGTTGGAATCTCTTCCATGGAGCCATGAGCTTGGGCATGCACCTGGTGCAGTTCACATGCTTCTCCAACACCAGTCCAGCACCTTCTGTAACCAGAAGGAGATCTTGGCACATATCTATGTAGAGTGTGTCAGAATGCAGTGCCTCTTCTGGCTCCTCCAGAACTTCTTATTGAGGTTCTGGCTGCATTTCCTTGCACCTATTCATTCATGCACACTCCATCTGTGGCCCCACAAAGTCATGAGACCTCCTCATAAAACCCCTCCTAGCATTGGCCAACCTGGCTATATATCAGTGAAGAAGAAGAAGAGTGGGGTTCCTTGTGACCATGGTAGTGGGGTCCATTTTTGCACATTTGTCTAGTCCTGTCTGCAAGTACAGTTCTTCTGAGCAGCATCCACTATCTCCCTGGATTCTTTTGAGGAACAAGTGGGTACTATCTGGGATCCTGTTCTAGGTGTCACCTTCTGGAACCTTGATTTTAAACCTTTGACCCTTACTCTCATTTGTTGTCCCCTGGAATTAGTTGATCCCTGTGTTGGTTATATTCCCCCCTTGTAGTTGAGGAGGCCCTTGTGGTTTACTAGATGGATCCCTTTTGTGGATCAATCATGTATAGGGGGACCAAATAGGCCTGTGCACAGAGTGAGGAAGGGTTTTCTTTGTTTTTTAAACAGATGAGAGGAAAGCCTGATTCTCCTCTCATGTACATTAGGGAGTCACATACAAAGTCAGGAGCTACACTAGTGTAACTTCATTGAAGTCAGGGGAACTACTTCTGACTTATACTAATGTACATGAAATAAGAATCAGGCCCACTGTTTCTGGCTATGTTTGAAAGCTTAAAATGGCTCTTTAGTTTAGAATACAGTATATCTCAAAGTATTTGTGTGCTTACTGTACATGTTTATTTCCAGATTAAATTGTTCAGCCCCTGTGTATCAGAATAGTCTTGTGTCAGCATGTGAGCTTTGATATTTAAAAGCAATGAATATTAATAATTGCAATTACCCAAAAGCAGAAATAAATAATGAAAATAAAAAGTATGCTCCAGGTAAGACATAGATACCTCTGATCTGTTTAAAAACAAAGCCTATCTTTACAAAAGTTCATACTGAATTCCAACCGTGTGATGTACCTTACTTTTTACTTATGTTTTCTTGTCACTGCCTAAAGAAGGCCTCATTATATTAGACATTTGTCAATAATTTAATTTTCTCCTGTGGAACACAGCATACTCTTCACGAGTCCTAAGGATCTATAGTAATTTGTCTTCCATTTAGTTTCCCTCCCTTGAAAGCTTTTGAGAGAGCTCTTTGCAAAGGAAACTTGGATGGTGTGCCTTCTGGAGCCGCTTACTGTAACTTTGTAGCTAAAGTCTCAACAGAGCCTCCTATATATAAACTCCGGGCAGAAACTTCACTGTGGCTAATTGTAGTTTCTGTAGCAATTCTGAGACTGACAGCTTGAGGAGCACAAAACTAAGTTTTGGAATCAAACCCTTTACTGCTTTTTTGTTTTGTCTGTAAAACAGTTAAACTAGGCTTTATGTGTTAGAACAAAATTATCGTAATTCTTTATTTGATAATAAATGTATAATAATCTTCCATTAGCTGGAGTTAAAATATTGTAGATCAACCAGACAAACTATATTTTTCTGACATGCTGCTCAAAAAAGAGCTCAGCAAAATTGAAAACTCAGAAATTAATTGAATATGCAAAATGTCAAATGGATCATTCTTGATATTTCCAGTAGCCTGTAATAATTATTGCCAGTGCTGACTGCAGTGCTATATTCAGAGTAGCACCTATAAAGAATTGCACATCATACTACAGAAGCAAGGGAAGGATGCAAATGAAATAGGAATTGTATAACTAGGTAAATACATATACTAATACCTAGGAACTGGAACATACATAGTGTTTAGAGTCATAAGACAAAGTGTGTTCTGACCACAAATATAAGAACTATACTTTTTTCAAGAGGATTTTTTTTAATAAAGCCAACCATTAAATAAAACCATAAAATAAGAGCTAACTATTTGTTTTCACTTTGTAAAGCACGAAGGATTTTTTTTAAGAATCAGGCATCACAGATGGGGCTGAAGAGGTTTATTCACGATATAATCAGCTTCAACTTCATGCTGTTACAAAGATCACTTATATACGGTTTTTTTCTCACTTAAACAATTCATTTACATTTCTTTTATCTATTTACTTACAAATACAGACCTTGTTCTCTGTAAGAACAGGGGTGATAAAGACAGAGACAGAACAGGATTTCTGACTATCCTTGGGGGGGGAAATGGGTGGAATCTTTACAGATAAGAGGGTACACAACAAGGGAGGGGGGGTGTATGGAATGTGCTGTTCTCATGAAAAGGCAGAATCACTAAGTGGGTCTTCGAGTTATCAGGCATTTTACACTAGCCGTTGTCCTTGAGGTTTTGTTATGCATGCCTGTTAATTGTGTGTTTCGGTTAGGCTGAAAACTGCTTTCAGGTCTAACAGTTCTCTCCTGTTTGACAAATTGAACCTATAAGTAAGATATAGTCAACACCTAAATACTATGATATTCGTGATCTACTTTAGGATTGGAGGGGGGAGGAAAACGGGGTGGAGGCAAGAGTAAAAAGCATCGTGAATTTATTAATCATGTGCTTAAAGTAACAGCACATGCACACAAATGAAAACAGGACAAAAAGAGAAACAGCAGCGGCAGCTATATGCAGGATAGTCCACCAGGTGATGAGGTTGTACGACGGGCCAGAAGTTGAATCTTCCAAGCGGATTACAATCTGGGTGGAGAGTTGGACCTTCACACAGCCTTTAGCAGTGTTCTTATGAACGGCGGCAGACACAGAGGCAGCAGCAAGGACCACTTTAGCCAGCAGTTCCTTTGCTATTTGGGATTGCCATACCACCAAGGAAGTGTTGTCATTCCAGTGAAAATGCAGCCAGGCAAATAAATGTCACCCAGAGTGAAGGAGTCTGTAATCTGTAGACATATGGAGGAGTTGGCTGGACACTGTAGTGGGCCATAGTTGTAGAAGAAGAAGTATTCAAGGTCGGAGGGTAGAACAAAAGCAAATATAGTCAGCAGTTTCTGTACAACAATCCGAAGTTGTTATGAGCATGCCGCCACTGGGGGAGGGAAACATAAAGCCAGAAAGTCCTATCCGATAGGCAGTGTTGTTAGACCGCACATGACAGATTTAAAATGAAGAGAGGAAGGAAAAATATGGGTGGGGATAACAAAAGGGTATGTAAGAAGAAAATCAAAAGAGGGGGTGGAAGAGGTTTCAGGAGATAGGGGGGAGGCAACAATTAACTGAGCGGATATATTTGCCAAGTTTGCAAGGGCAGAGGCAGAGAGGGTGTGAGAGTGTGTGGGGGGGGGGGCGGGGAACCAAGGCATATATCTAACATATCTTCTTGTAACATATTAAACAAATCACGAGCTAACATATCACAAGCATGTCCCTTAGATTGGGATATAGTCATATTGATTATGATATCGGAGGATTTTTTAATTACTGTATAGAATTCATTTATGTCTGCATCAATAGCAGTGAAAGAGTATAAATAAGCCAGCATTGGTGTTTTAGAGCCTGGGTAGTCTGGCTTTTAACCCAGGCATTGTAAGATCAATCTGCATTGGCATTAAGTGAGTTTATCATGGAATCTGAGCTACCAGATATTCCCCCAATGTCACCTAGGATGCCTCGCTTTTGTCTTTTTACTGCGTGGATGTGGACAGTATATTTGGTGCACTAGTAATTTTAACTGTTCTTGTAGCCATTGTAAAGAATTAGGGTGGTCAAAACATACATTTTGTAATAGTACAGCAAACTTAGACAAATCATATTTAACCTTAACAAAAACCATACTTACATCATGTAGAATTGTCTTATTAGATCCAAAATGAATAATACCATCAGGAGGGGTGGAGTGGAGCACAGGGCAGGTGGTAGAGGGGATATAACCACAGGTAATCAAGTTATAGCATCTTACATCTGAACATCCCAGGCGTCTGACTGGGTTTGAACAGGGTTCTTGGCAATATCGTCCCTCTATTCTAGGTTCTCATAGCAAAGGTGAAAGTTCTGTCCATTCTGCTCTTAGACTTATTATTTTTCCGAAAACAAGTGATATACCATTTTCATGCCTGTATCTACCAATACAGGTATAGTTTCCCAGTCCGGTAACCTGTATGGGTGGGCAGAGATGAGCAGGCACCAAGCCGCAAGATAACTTGGCCTCAGACAGAAGGAAACCTGGAACATAATTCTTGAAAAGGGTTAGAGATATTCCAGGTGAGAGTAACAAATTTAGCAGTGGCAATAGAAGAAAGAGCCTTGTTGCTGTGAAGGGGAATGGTTTATATGTATCAAACAAAGATCTTTTCTTTTGCCTTAACAAGTGGGCTAGTACCTTAATATTCCCAATAATCCAATACATTTCATGTCATAGTGTTTAACTTCTTGTCACGTATTTCATATAGCTTTAAGGTTTCCCAACCCTATTTGGACTAAGTCCACATTGATTGATATATATATATACACACATATATTTGCTTACAGTGCTCATTGATTCTCTTCTGCTTAATACAGTATACCACACAATGTTAGTGAAAAGACAAACAGCACAGAACACAAAATGATCTTTGTTGCAATAATAAATTCATGGTGGTGTTCTTCAGCTGTTTTGCTGGCACCCACTTTTCTTGAAGTTCTGAAAGACAAAAAGAACATTTTCTACCCCCTTTTGGGGGTGGCAGATTATTGCTTAAAATACTTCTTTCTTGGATGGTTGAACTTTGAGCTTTTTGGTTTCAAGTAGTTTGTTTATTGTTTAGATATGTCCATTATTTACAGTTCCTTTTATGCATTTGGAGGCAGTTAAGTTCCAATGGAAACCTCCTTTTTCCAGTTAGTGATTTAAACTTAATCATCCATATTTAATATTTTTTTAGTTAGGATTATTTACAGACCATTTCTTTGGGAAAAGGGCCCATTTTTCCTTTAGAATGGCTGCAAAGAAACCAAGAATTATTTTTTATAACATTCAACTGTTCAATTTCCTCCAGCTTCTGTAGTGTTAATTTCTCACTCTCTGGCTTGTCTAATTTCACATTCAGAAGCCCACAGGCAGATGGAATCATAATCGGAGCCTGGGTTTATTCCCAAATTAAGGGCTGTTTGCAGATGGGAGCTGAAACCTTCCTTCAACATTTTTAAAAACGCCTGATGCGTCTTTTTAGGGTCCGAGATGCCTGCATTACTCGAATACACTTCCCATTTTCGCTCACAGTACTTGGCAGTGGGTTCATCTTTACCTTGCACACAGCGCACTATCAGTCCCCAGCTCCATTGCCCAGGGCATTTTGAACAGCTTCTTTAAAATCAGTGCAAGCATGGGTCATATCACCTTCTGATTCAAACTTAACAGAGGCCCAATTGCCGTTTCGATGTTCCTCTATAAGGACCTTGGCCCATGAAAGGTTGGGGCATTTAGCTTTAGTCAGGATATGGAGATCCCTAGAATGTAATGTATATGTTGTAACCATCTGATTTATCTTTTTCCAAAATATCAAGTTTGGGTCTTTGGGCTTTAGATCCGGGAGATCCTTTAATAAGCCCCTCATTTCCCTGGTACTGAGAGGAGTATACTTATAAGTATGCTGAGCTGTTCTGTTATCTCCCTGTCCCGTCCATCACGTGGTTACTTGGAATGGGGCCAAGGGAGCGCTGGCATCAGGTTCTGGGTTAAATGGAGGAGGAGGAAGAGGCCAATTATCATGAGTTCCCTCCGTGTGTGCCAGCTTCTATTTTTGTATTTGTTTTGTGAGCTGTTTCCAATTAATTTCTTTTTGGTTATTTTCATTATCATTGTCTGAACCAAAATTGGTGTAATCCTCCTGTTGCATGATAGCAGTAATATAATGTGCAGAGGAGTTACATTCTTTCATTTTAACCTTTAAAGCACTGTTCTCCGTTTGGGGTTCATTTAATTTATGGCTCAGATCTGCCTTTTGTAATGTGAAAGCCTTTTGAAATTCCTCTAACTCCTTTACCTTTCTTGCATATTCACAATAAAGTATTACAATTCCTTTCTCTAGCTTTCCTTTTGTCTGACCAGACCACCATAACAAATTGTCTTTCACCATAGATTTTACCATAGATTTCTGAACCTTTGCATGTTTTTCTTCTAGAAATTCAATGAAATTCAATTTTTTCCTCCCGTTGAGGGCATCATTGAAGCACCCTGGGGCAATTCGTACGCCATTGTCACCCAGCTTCCTAAAACCTACTTAAATGATGTTTCAGGGGAATTAACCAAGCACACCCTTGTATTCAGCACTTACTAAAGCACACTCTGGTGCTCAGCACTTGGCAGTGCAGCCTTCGCCGAAGTGATCCCTGCACCCCGAAAACCCTACTGAAACACACATTGGTGCCCATACTTGGCAGGGCAACCTTCACCAAAGTGATCCCTGCACCCCAAAAACGTGACCAAAACTACAACCCCAAAACACAATCCATGTTCAATCTTCTTGTCTATGTGCCTTATGCATGGTTCGTTTTATTAAAAAAAAAAAAAAAAAAAAAAAAAAAAGGTGCAAAGGGGTATCTCAGGGAGTCCCAGACTAAGGTGCGCGCCAGAGGTGGTAAGTATAAACTGTACTCACCTCTGTACTTGGTTGTGGGAAACACTCTGAGGATCCCAGTTACACCCTGCTGGCTGCGCTAAATTGTAAAGCACGAAGGTGTTTCTTTTAAAAAAAAAAAAAAAAAAAAAAATCAGGCATCACATATGGGACTGAAGAGGTTTATTCACGATATCGGGAAGCCTGAGAAATCAGCTTCAACTTCATGGTGTTACAAAGATCACTTATATACAGTTTTTTTTTCTCACTTAAACAATTCATTTACATTTCTTTTATCTATTTACTTACAAATACAGGCCTTGTTCTTCTCAGTAAAACAGGGGTCATAAAGACAGAGACAGAACAGGATTTCTGACTATCCTTTGGGGCGGGGGGGAGTGGGTAGAATCTTTACAGATAAGAGGGTACACCACAAGGGAGGGGAGTGTATGGAATGTGCTGTTCTCATGAAAAGGCAGAATTACTAAGTGGGCATCTGTTCTTTGAGTTATTAGGCATTTTACACTAGCCATTGTCCTTGAGGTTTTGTTATGCATGCCTGTTAATTATTGTGGGTTTTGGTTAGGCTGAAAACTGCTTTCAGGTCTAACAACTTGTTAAAGTAATGTTGTTATGCAAATTACTTAATAACAGGCATTGCTTTTAAAGAGAAATTAATTGAAGTATTTAAGGGAGAAACTGTCGACTAGATCTGGTTCCATATATGTCAGTTAGTAATGGAAATAGTATTTTATTTTTTGCTCAAGTGTGGTTTATTTACTGTTCTTTGCACATCTGTATGTATAAAGGAAGCATGTTTTAATAATATCTGGGTTGTTTTTAATAGTGCCATCTTGGTTTATCTATCTTGCAGTTGCTATTAAAAATCCAGCAGTGGCCAACAGTCAACACAGTGTTATCTGAAATACCACAGTTGTTCTACTGTTGGAAGTGTTGAATTTTTAATGGTAACCACAGTGTATTGCATACAGAAGGCTAAATGTGGTCTCAATTTTTTTTTTAATGATTAGTTTAAATTTCAATTTAGCTTCTGAGGGTAGATCTGAATGGGAAAACCACAAGCAAAAGTGTTAATTTCCTCTAATTTAAGAATTGGTAGAGATTTAAGAGGGTCAGTCTGTATATTATTTATGTATAGGAAATTACTTTTTCTCCAGCCAGATGCATTGACCAGCTTAAAAGTACATTGGATGGAATGAGTTTCTTGTTTCAGAAATTATCATGAATTGGTGGGTTTTGCCAAAATGCATTGTTTTCTGTGACTGTATACTGGATTTTTAAAAAAGGTTTCTGAATGTGAAAAAGTTATGGATAAATAAAGCATTACATTTTAAAATAAAATATAGGATACTACAAAAGTAAAAATATTACTGGATTTAATTTAAGTTATTCATTTCATTAGAAGGTTTATGTATATATCTGTTGGTGTCAGTAGCAAATACTGTGAAACAATATTATTTTCAATCAGAATGTCTTGGCTCAGAAATTAATAGATAACAATCAGGCACCTTGACATTCCTTGAATGAAGATTGTAAAGTTTAAATTATGGATATATTTATATCCATATAAATATTATATATAAAAATATATAAATATTTACATACTGTAATAAATTCATTGTATATTTCAAAGTCAGTTAAAATGTAAAATGATTAGTAGTCAAATGTATTAACATTGTGTGCAGACATATCTGAAAAATATGTTTATAATAAATGGTTTAATGTGAGACTAGAATCTCAGAAAATTTGGGCAAAATTTGAACTAAGGCCCGATTGCATGTAGGCAATTTTATGGGGCTTCTTTATTACATGAGCACACAAAGATCTACAATTTGACCTACTATCTAGCAAACAATAGAATGCAATAAAAAGCACAGTTTGTTATGATGTAATTGTATATATACATATGTAGAGTATGTAAGATCTAATATTGTATGCGCTCTTAAAAAGCTAATTTGGACTGCTTTTCCATTGAGATTTTTTAAAATAACTTCACTGTTGTCCATTTAGAATTGTTACTGTTTTAAAAAAAAAATCACTTTAAATGCATATCAGCAGCATTTCTACCTTATACTGCATGTTGGATTTTTTATTGCATATATGAATATGTTTGCTCATATATTAGGAGACCCTTTTGTAATGTGCAGTGCACACGGTGTCAGGGGTTAGGATGCTGCAAGAATCCTCACTGAAGTTCCAGACCTCTTGCTGCCTCTCTGGACCACCTCCCAGCTCAGTCTCTCTTAGGCCATTCCCACGGCCTCTTCCTGAGGTCACTGTGTATTGGCATCTCTTTACGCCTCTTCTCCAGGCTCACTGTAGTTAGGGTGATGAGAGATAGCAAATGTGAAAAATCAGGATGGGGGGGTGGGGGTTAATAGGTACCTAAATAGGTCAAAGACCCAAATATCGGGACTGTCCCTATAAAATCGGGACATCTGGTGACCCTAACTGTAGACTTCTTAGCATTTTCTTCCACCCACCTGGTCCTGCTGCAAGAGAGTTTTCTCCACTCCTTCGCAGGTGCATCTCTGACCCTCCAGGAGTCTTCCTGCTCCCTGCAGGCTTCTCCACAAGTGTGGACCCCAACTCACTTCTTCCAGATTACCTTTACAACTTCCTTGCACTCCCTTCTTTCAAGGAGGCTCTGTCTATCAGCAGGCCAGCTCTGTTCCCTGGCTCAGGTAAGCTTCTCTACCTGAGTGAGAGACAGAAATCTGCTCTCTTTCCCAGTCACCCCCGAACTGAGCCAGATTCGGTCCTTTTAGCTCCTTCCTCCAGCCTTGACACTTAGTGCATGTGTAGCTGAGTGTGGCTGATAGAGCCTCCAGGCTCTCATTAACCCCTTCTGGCCAAGTGTGAAGTTTTTTCATCCCATCACAATGTTGACTGAAAAACACCCACTTCCATTTCCATCTCATTGGTGGACTCTCTTATATTCTTCTAAATTGCCCTTTAATAATTCACCTCCAATATTAGTTATTAATTATTAGAAATGTAAACTGTGCTCTTGATTTATGTATAAACTTCAACTTTTTCTGTAGTCATAGAATATATGTAAACACTGTGGTTTACCTCCCCAGACCTGAAGAAGAGCTCTATGAAGCTCGAAAGCTTATACCTTCCACCAACAGAAGTTGTCTCTCTTAGAAAATATATATAGACATTCACATTAACTGAATATGTTGTGTGACCTAGTCCTTATGTGTGAGGGAGCAGAATGGAGTCGGTCATACTAGAAGTTTTAAAATTTCATATGCAGGTCACAAAGTGAAAATGTGAGAAGGGTTTTACAGTCACAGAAAATATTGAGCAGCAGTCAGTTGGAGAAACAGCTGTAAACTCTGTGGAAGTTACATTTGAAGTACTTGTGGACACATTAGTAAGATACAGTATAAATTCCTTCATGCTCTTTGCAATCTCTTGCCTTCTACCTCTCCCATTTTCTTTTTCTCTCTTTCTCAGGTTATTTGAGAAAATACTACACTATACTGCCCATTAGAATGTGTGATGGTTCAGATAAATATAGGTGGTTTTATCTGAGTGTACATATTTATATATTTAGACTACTTGAAAATTAAAGTAAGCAATGTACTGTGCATCCTTAGTTCATGCTTTTGAAACATTCAGAATGTTATCTTTTCAAAACCAAATTGCTTCAAACAAAGGAAAGCTTGCATTCTCACAGTATTGCACTAACTACTTGTCATGTATGACATTTTATAAGATAATTATTTTGAGTTGAGGGCAAAGTGCCTCTGAAAAAGTTAACTATTTCAAAATGCGCATTTCTTCATATTAGGAAAATTCATCAGCTGCATAATGGGGGGATTGTATCAGACTTTAAAAAAAAAAAAAAAAAAAAAGTATCAATCCAAGCATGGAAAGTTTGTCTTATATGTAATTTTATGGAAAAGATATGTCACTGAAAATAAGATTGAAGGTTCATTTGTTCTAAATTCTTAACCACCCTGTTACTAGATTATGCAGTAATAACATTAATTTATTAACAAAATTAAATGACACTCCAAATGCATCTTGGAGATCAAGATTGCAATGCTACTTTTATTGCACAGTGCTAACGAGTAAGAAGGGCCTACATAGATGAAAGTTAAAGATCTTCTATCAGGAGAGTCTAATACATAAAGTGATGCATTCTAGAAAGAAAAGAAAATGAAGAAAAATATGAAAGATGTAGGACACATTTGAAATAGATGAATTTGGATTCCATGTCAAAGTTTTTCTAGAGCTGTATCCATTCTAGGACCCAGTAACGCACACAACATTTGTGCCAGGTGAGCTAGTCCAAGAAGGCAGGGATACTGAACATCTTTAATAAACAAATTTATTTGAATTGGGTGATTTTAAAAATACACTTAAGAATTCTTCTCTTATTCTGCCACCAATGATTTCTACTGAGTTTTTTATTGGTCATGAAAGCTATATATTAGATGAAATGTAGTCTCATAATCAGTCATATTGTAACATGACCATGGTCTAATAAAGGTGTTCTATATCTAGTTCATAATAAACATGGTCAGTGTATAACTAGAATCCATTTTAAATGAGGTAAATAGGCACCAATATTTAAATAGTTGACACTGGAAATGAATGGTGTTAGCAAACAGGACTTACACTAGCGTGAGATGAATATTTGTCAATGACTAACTTTTTTCCAAGCAATTCCTTTCTATTATTTAATTAACTGATACTTCTTACCTGTGACATGGATAAATCCCATTATTGCCGTCCTATCTAAAGTCAACTCTTTATTATCCCACTGAGCGGTAGTGTTCATTATAAAACATGAGAACTGGCTAGGTAAGAGAGATTTTGTTGGGCCATGCCTGGACTTCTCACTGGAGACGAATTTATACTCTGTGGCTATGTTTGCTTTTTGAAAATGAGATGATTGTAATCATGACTGTAAACACCAGCTCAGCTGGGGACTACTGCTGAAAATCATTTATAGGTCAGATGCTTAGTTCAGACATTCTTTAAATATGTTTTTCTTAATAGTTAGAGTTTTTTAAAGTTTATAAATATATGTTTTCAATAGTTGTGGTTTGTAATTTTTTTTGTTAATTGGACTTGTATATTTTTAATTTACTTTTTTAAAAGCCCTTGACAGACTTTCCATGTTTTAGCTGCATTACACTGGAAAATTTAGATCCATAATCATAACAAGGCAACCTTCCGAAAACTTACATGTTTCTTTGAAAGGCTCTCCTCCCCTCCTGGCTTAGTCATGCCAAGGTTGCAGAGACCTGCAGAAAGGCCTACTGATTTTTGCTGCTGTTAGCAACAAGTATGATAATCAACATTACACTATCAAGTGGTTTCTGACCCTTTTATTGGTCTATCAAAAACTCCCCATACACCTTTGTAACTCTTGGCAATCTACTTTGGACTTAACTATCTTGAGTAGTTTTGTATCATATGCAAAACTTGCAACCTCACTGTTTGCTCCTTTTTCCAGATAATTTATGTTGAACTGTACTGGTCCCAGTACAGACCCCTGGAGGACCCTGCAATTTACCTCTCTCTATTCTGAAAACCGTCCATTTATTCCTACCCTTTGTTTCTTATCTTTTAACCAGTTATTGATCCAGGAGAGGACCTTCCCTCTTATCCCATGACTACTTACATTGCTTAAGAGCCTTTGGTGAGGGACCTTGTCAAAGGCTTTCTAAGTGTACTATATCCACTGAATCACCCTTGTCCACTTGTTTGTTGACACAATACCTCAAATAATTGTAGTAGATAGGAAATGCATGATTTCCCTTTACAAAAACTGTCGTCTCTTCCCCAACAAATTGTATTCATCTATGTGTCTGATAATTCTGTTCTTTATTATAGTTTCAACCAATTTACCTGGTACTGAAGTTAGCTTACCAGCCTGTAATTGCCAGGATCACCTCTGGAATCTTTTTAAAAAATTGGTGTCACATTAGCTATCCTCCAGTCATCTGTTACAGAAGTTGATTTAAATGATAGGTTACATACTACAGTTAGTAGTTCTGCAATTTCACATGTGAGTTCTTTCAGAGCTCTTGGGAGGATATGATCCACTTATGGTGCCTTATTACTGTTTAATTTATCAATTTGTTCCAAAACCTCCTCTAATACCACCTCAATCTGGGACAGTTCCTCAGATTTGTCACCGAAAAAGAATGGTTCAGGTTTGGGAATCTCCCTCACATCCTCATCTGCGAAGACTGATGCAAAGAATTCAGTTACTTTCTCTGTAATTGCTTTATCTTCCTTGAGTGCTTCTTTAGCATCTTGATCATCCAGTGGCCCCACTGGTTGTTTAGCAGGCTTTCTGCTTTTGATGTTCTTACTTTTTTTGCTGTTACTTTTTGAGACTTTGACTAGCTGTTCTTCAAATTCATTTTTGGCCTTCTTAGTTATATTTTTACATTGCACTTGACAGAGTTTATGCTCCTTTCTATTTTCCTCAATAGGATTTAACTTCCACTTTTTAAAGGATGCCTTTTTGCGTCTAAGTGCTTCTTTGGTGGCAGTCTGTCCTGCCTGTGCATGCGCTGCTCCCTGCCTGCCACAAAGCCAGCCAGCGTGCGTGAGTATGCCTTCTTCAGTTCCTTCTCAGCTGCCTCTAGCTACAGACAGAGTTCAGAACTGTCTGTTCATGGATTGTTAACTTCCATTAGTTTTGTTAATTTTAGCGTTTCTTGAAGCTTTTTTCTTTTGTTTCCTTGTTTGTTTTTTGTTGGCCATGCCAAAAGAAAAAAAAAAAAAAAAAAGGGTTTGCCTCCTGCCAACCCTTGTAGGGGGAACCAACCTTCAAAAAGTGCCTCAATTGCAAGGAATCTATCCCAGTGATTGATGGGCACTCACAGTGCATTTGCTGTCTAGGAGAAAAGCACAATCCACAAATGTATGTTTGGAGCCAGCAACTAAAACCCAAGTCCAGGAAAGACAGAGAGCCAAGGCTCATATTGCTACTCATGGAGTTGGCCCTTCAATCCCCAGAGTCCTGGCGAGAACTCTCACTGCAGTCTTCTACTTTGAAGGCAGGTGATACCAAAGCAACAAGCCACTCATTTAAAGCTGCTTAAAAAAAAAGTGTGAATCTCTGCAGCAAGCCCCAATTGAGCTGGAAATTATCTCCAGCTCCATTGGTATCATTGATACCAATGGCATTGAAGCCACCTAATGCTGGTACGCAGGGCACACGTGGTACTGTGCTGACAGAGCAAGTTGGTTTGCCGAAAGACCTGATGGGCACAGGCAAAGAAGTACTGGTACCGCAGGCAGGTGAAAGGCATAGAAAATCCACCCTGGGAAAGGCTACATTGGTATGAACATCAGCACTAACCCCAACCCCGGGGCACGTGGCACCGACAGACAGTATGGTCAGATCTGCATCTCCAACTCCATTGATGCAAGCCTCTTGGTAATGATTCATGACCAGTATCAATGCTAACTGCATTACCGGATTTCTGGTGCATGATGGATCTCTCGGATGAACTGGACTCTCCCATACTCAGTACCGGAGCCCCGGCACTGAGTTCTTCCAGAGCTTTGGACTCGTTGATATCTCCGTGCCGCGCGCTGCCTTTCTCATTGTTGGAGTCGGAAGGTGAGCGAGAGGACTTGGGTTCTCACCACCCTTTTTACCTGCCATGTGGGACTCAATTTCACTATGAGCACCAGGTGTATCGTCCGCCTGACCCTCCGCTTCCATGGTTTGGTCAACCATGGTACCAGCCACAAGCCCCCTACCCCCAATTGCCCTACTGTGACCTTTGGCAAGCTCAGATGCAGCAAGCCTCCCAATCCCCTAATGTGACATACCAACAGGCAGGGAGGCACTCCCCTTCAGCTGTGGCTTCAGAACCCCCTAAACAGCCGGGGGAGGAAGTTGGGGTGGAGGCAGAGGAGAAAGACACTCTTCAAGCTCATTTTTAGTCGTCCTCACCAGACGAGGCTCCCTCTGCCATCCATGGCTGATGATTTTAATCATTCCAGGACCTAGATCAGAGGGTGGCAGAATCTCTGCAAATACAGTTGCAGGAAGTGACTGAGCCTCACCACGAATTGGTGGACATTTTATCCTCCTGGTTCATGAGGCACCCCTGGACCCTGCCAAAGTCATATGGCAGACCCCTGCATCCAGCCCACCAACATTCAAGCAGGCAGACAAAAAGTATTACATGCCGATAAAGGACACGGAATTTCTGTTTTCCCACTCGCCTCCCAATTCCATCATTGTGAGTGTGGTTAATTCTAGGGGCCACCAACACTAATCTAAATCCACCCTGTATGATCGAGATGGGAAACATCTTGACCTGTTTGGCAGGAAGGCATATTCATTAGCCACTCTCCAATTCTGCATAGCAAATTACAAGGCCTTGCTGGCAAAATACAACTACCAGAATTATATGAAACTTTGTCCGTGTATTGAACAGCTCCCAGATTCCCATAAAGACCAATTCAAGGTCAATCAATGAGTGCCAGCTGGGGCTAAAACATCTCTTCAGTCCACATTAGACGTGGCTGAAATGCCAATACATTCGATTTCCATGGCCTTTGTTATGAGACAGGCTTCGTGGCTTCATCTAGCTTCGATGTGTCTCTTCACACATTGAAGGATTTGCGGATGACTCATCGATTCCCTAGTTAAAAACACGCCAGCCTACAAGAGAAAATACAGCCATCAGCCATCGTTTGTTTCATTCATCACAAGACACATCTCAGTACTCATCTCAAAGAGCTTACGAGCCACAGAGAAAGAAACTGAGGTTCCCTAGGCGAAAGCAATTGGGACCCCAACTGACTGTATTTCAGCCCTCCACCTTGAAGCATCAGTTTTGATGGGGTGGTCAAGGTGCTGGTAGAACAGTCTGTTTGCAATCTCATGATGGAAGACCTTGCCCGTCCTTTCGGATGCCACCTTATCCAGTTCCGCGACACCTGGGAACGAATAACCTCTGATAAATGGGTACTGGAGATTGTTCAGAATGGATATGCCATCCATTTCTCCTTCCTCCCCGCTTCCAAACACCTTTCTTCATCCCTCTTCAGGGAGCCTTCTCGCAAGAGTCTACAACATCAAGAGGTAAACAATCTTGTCAGCATAGGAGCTATAGAACCTGTGCCCCTACATCTCAGAGGCAAAGGCTTCTACTCTTGCTGTTTCCTGATACCAAAGAAAAAGGGAGGTTTCAGTCCAGTATGGGTTTCCAGAGTGCTCAAGAGATACGTCAAAGTGCAGAAATTCAAGATGGTCACCCTATCAACAATCATTGCAGCATTAGAGGAAGGATACTGGTTCTCAGCTCTTGACCTTCAAGATGCCTACTTCCACATTTCCATCATACGAGTCACAGGTGTTACTTCAGATTTACACTGGGCCAGGACTACTACCAGTGCAGGGTACTCCCTTTTGGCCTCTTGTCGGCCCCCAGGATATTCTCCAAGGTCCTTTTGGTAGTGGCGGCCCACTTATACTTTCAAGACATCATGATTTATCCTTACCTGGATGATTGCTTTCTCAGGGTATGGTTCTTTAAAGAGGTCCAGTGAGTTTCTCAGACCACACAGGACCTGTCTCTGAATCTGGGCCTACATATCAATGAATGAAAAACAACTTAACACTGGTACAGAGACTAGAATTCATAGGAGCTGACTTTGACTCCATTAAGGCAAAAATGCTCCTATCACATCACAGATATATTAGTCTCTCCTCAGAGACAATGCAGTCCAGCCCACAAATTTCAGCCAGACGTTGCCTCCAGCTTCTGAGACACATGGCTATGAGCACATTGGTTATTGCTTAGGCTAGATTATGCATGAGGTGTCTCCAAGCATGGTTCAGTTTGGTTTACAGGCTGAACAGAAACAATATAAACAAACTTCTATTGATGCCTGCCAGCGTCAAGTGATCCTTGGACTGGTGGAAGTATCTGGCAAATGTCTGTATGGGAATCCCATTTGTTCAGTCTTCCCCATCTCTGCTTCTGACCACCAAAGCATCCCGCATCTCAATGGTTGCACAACACAGGGCAAATGGTCCCCAAGAGAGACATGCTTTCTCCTCAGCCTGTTTGAGCTAAAAGTGGTCAAAAACACATGTTCTTACTTATTCCTGATGATTAAAGACATACACAAGGGTTATGACAGACAACAATTATGTGAATATATGCTCTCCTCTGTATATATCCTCTAATAGTGGCAGTAACAAAGCAAACCTACACACTCCTGTGCTCTCAAAAGCAATCAATTACTGCTTAATGTTGTCATCCATGCTGGAGTACGTTATGAGTACATCACATGAAAGTAGTGACAGAAATTGTGACAGTATCAGTTCCACCTCCACAGGAATTGGATCTAAATGTGGTTGTATTATTACTGTAGTTTTGAAAAAGATTCAGAAACTTAGACTGACAAATTCATCAGCAAAGCTGAAGAAGGCTGGTGGGAAAAAAACAAATCGGGGAGCAAAAAGAAATACTAAAATCTGATATCTCCATATACTTTACTTATGTTGTCACTGGCTCCATGCATATATTTGATATACACACAGAGAAGTTGGTTAAAGTAAGGTGAAGAATAGCCCTCCTCTTCTTTGGTTGGAGGAGCAGCGCTTCCCTCCCTCTTTTTTGTCTGATCCAGTGAGCACTCCCCTCTTCTTTCAGTTTACTTTAGCCACTGCAAACATGACACTGTGTGGACTTAAATGACTGTTGGCATGTTACCCTTTTAGCTTTTGATTTTATTCTGTAATATTTTTTTCTAAAGCATGCCTCTGTTTTCTTATATATGTCATGTTCCTGGCCATGTTCGGTACTAATTTTAGAATTGAGAGATTTATTATTTTAGAACACAGAATTTATATTCTTAATTATGAAATATTTCTCTCTTTCTCCACTAAAGATGAGTGCCATACATCATTTCTTCTTACAACTCATGAACAAATATAGAGTGGATTTTGGATTTAGATCTAGTCCTTATCATATAAATGGGCTGCTTTCCTGGAAACTCACTAAAATAGATGTTCTGGTCAAACACAGTTTCAGTTCAGAAAAAGAAGAAAGATTTTCTTGTCAAAGAATCTTCGTTTAAATAGTTCTGACTTAAGTCCTCTTTCTCCCTAAAAGATCTGAAAAAGAGTCACACTGAAAAGTTTGCTTCACAAAGATACTTCTTGTTTACAGATTTGCCTCTTTTTTTATTTACTTTAGTTTATTTTTTTATATTTAAAACTGAAATTCTGTTCTTTAAAAAAGGATTTTAGTTTATGGTGGTTAATGTTGCCTGCCTTTCCATCTGTGCTGGTATATCCCCTGCTAACGAGAGAGAGAGAGAGAGAGAGAGAGAGAGAATATGCCTCCATAGATACAGCTTTCAAAATAATGTGCAACTTCTTATTTAAAAACAACAACAGTATTTCAGTAAGGTAAAATGCCTGTAACTACTAAAAATAAACCTGTTACTAGTTTTGTGGCCCTGAACTACAATAGTACATATGACATATACTAGGACCCCTCAATATTTTTGGACTATTTCTAAAATCAAACCCTTTTCAGTGAAATATGGGGAAAAGGCTTTTTCCCCCCATACTGAATCAATCTAGTTGAGAAAGTTCTGCTTTCAAAGATTTTATGGGCTTGAATATTGAGGCTATGGTGGTTCTCTTTTTAGCATTTGTCACCACTTGGCGTTTGTCTTTCTGGGAATTCACAGCAGTGAAGGGTTGTGAGAATTTCCAGGGTTCATGTTGCTGAGGCTTGCATGTTTTAAATAATTGCATGTAATGTAGAGGGGTTTCTCTCTGTGTAGAATTCCCATTGTGAGCTGGTTCTTTCTGCTTCCAAAAAATTGTTCTGCTGAGGCATGTCTACCTAGGAATCATTAGCATAGAATCACCTTTTCAGCATTTCCAAAGAGTTTGTGGGTGGGAGTAGGTGCAGTGAGTTTCCTATCTGAATATTTTTTTTACATTTGACAGATCAGATTAGTTTACCTTTTTTGTTGAGAAGGATTATTTCTGATATATCTCATTAGTTGAAGAAATTTCTCAGATGGACTTTATTGTTGGATAACCTGAGGTTGGAAGCTAGATTTTATAGTGATGACCACATGAATCCAGTATAACAAAAAAGCATTTATTCATTGTAGACATTAATAGCATACAACTGATATTGACCAGCTAGGGTCTTGAAGACTCCAATGTCTTCCTTTTGGGGAAGCTATCATTTCTGCCACCTTTGTACTCCCTCATTCCTTGTAAATCAGGGCAGTGGTGTTCTGGCCAAAGTTACAGACAAATGACCTTTTTTCTGTCAGGTGCTCTCTGAGCTATAGTTTAGGAATCAAGAGATCTGAGGAAGCACCTTCTTCAATTCATGTCTCTAGCACTGGACCACAGAGCTGGCCCATGGCCTTGCACTTCTGCCCTGAATTTGTGCCCATCGGTAGCAGTAAATGAAATTTACTCCAAGGTATGCTTTGTAATTTTTTGAATTGCATAATGAATGCAGTAAAACAAAGATTTGAACTCCCTCACCCCAAATAAGTAAGCAAAATTGCCTACATGAAAACAGTGGCAGGATTTTCAAAAGTGCTCTAATTCTTCTCTCATTGAAGTCAACAGAAGTTTTACCATTGACTTCAGTTAAGGGTGGATTTAATGCTTAGCACTTTTGAAAATACTGCACAATATATTCGCACAAGGCTTAGTGAGTGTTTTATATTTGTGTTAGTTCTTTAACACCAAGTTAGTTCTAACTTATCGGCCCACATTTTCAAATATGGGCAGGTAAGTTGTGAATGTAAATGGTTAATGATCTACTTCAGAATATTTTCTGTGTATAGCTTTAAAAACAGCCCATAACAATGAACTGTGTGCTTGAAATGTCTTAATTGTTCTTTCCTTTAGTTGGCAGTAAAGCTTGTGTAATATATAGAGATGGGAAAATTAGGGAAATAAACTCTAACACTATTGAAATACAGTGGCCTAGCTGATTGAGTATACATTTATATTGTTCTGTATTCATTATTGATATTGGAGTCATTTTTGGTTATTCTCACATGACTTTTCAATTGGCTGCCATACAATATTACTTTCAGAAAAGTTTTACCTTTAAACTAACAAAACATTGTTAGAACTTTTTTTAAAAAAGTCGTGCTCTTATATACTTAACTTTTAACTTTTGTGCGTTTATTTAGTAGAAATAGTGTTGATGCTACTTTTATTAAAGATAATTCAAGTAAAAATGGGACGTTTAGATTTTTTATTTAAAATGCAGTTCCACAGTAAATAAGGGCAAATTAGTTACAACTAATGAACTATAACTATTAAAGCCTCCAATTCAAATATAATATCACTATTTAGTGGTTTTTGTAACCTTTGATGAAGGGCAAAATAAATACTTTCCCATGGTATTATAAGCCTGAGGAACATAGTTTCATCTTATTGCATGAATGCAACTTGCATTACATTTTATAGGAGCTATGCTTAATATAGTAGGAAGACAATCTGAATGGATCCTCTGAACTGGGTCCTGTCAGTGTATAAATGATCATATTGATTTGAACAACTGTCCAGATTAGGAACAGAGGTCTGTCTTTTGGAGGTGTTTTTTTTTAAATATTATTTTAAAGGCTCAAAAAGGCTTAGTAAAATATTTTTATTTTATTTTAACTAAAAGTACAGAAATAAACTTTATATTCATTAGCTATTCATCTTTATTTCTTACTTTAACTTTTATTTGGGAATTTCTGAATTAAAGAATTGGAGGTAAAGAATTTCACACTGATTTATCATTTGGTTTAGCATTACTTATCCATCTAGCACCAATCAATTTTATTGAAGTGTTGTTCTACTCTGAAAAGTAACTAGTGTATGTAAAACTGGCACCTACTTACAAGAGATTGGTTCTCCAGGTGAATTCAGAGTCATAATTGCTGACTGTAAGCAACCAAAATGTGTTTTCTGCTTTTTACTCCTGTTGGTCTTGCAGCCAAAACCTTTAAGAGAGAGTTGGATTATTTCTTTATGTATCATTCACAGAATTGTTTTAAAGGTCCAATCAGTTACACTAGTGTAACCCCACTGAAGGCAGTGGAATGGCACACGTGTTAGTGAGGACTTGATTTGGCCAGGAGGACCTTTTATTTCTGATGATGGTGTCTGAGATACAATAACTCATCTTGACTCTTAGATCCCAGGTTGGGGTTGTAGACATGCAGTGAGAAATAATCTTTTTACTTATAAATTGAGTATGCTGAATCTAGAAATCATGGAGACAATAGATGTGGATCCCAAAATGCTACTTTTAGAGACTCACTTTTCAGAGTTATTGCCATTGTCATTAGTCTAAATTTTTCTATTAAATGTGTCTTGACCAAGAATTCGTTATACATCCTGTGAATCTTAATTCCTCGCATTTGTGAAGAAAAACCATTCTAGGGGAGGGTATGTGGTCCTGTCACATTGTAAATATGTAATTTCTGCAGATGCATGCATCTTTGAGAGAACATCCTTCCATTTGTGTATATCTCTTATGTTGAATGGAATTAGAACTCAGTCCTGCATTTGAATAACTCAGCGGGAGCTGAAGGCACTTAGCATCTTCTGAAGTTCCTGATATCTTTGCAGGATCAAGCCCTAACTGAGCAACAGTCTTCTTTTTGCAATTATGGTACACAATGCAGGAAGATATATGCACAATGCACAATGCAGCTATGTGATTCCTAAAAGGGAATGTTCTTACTTGACCTTCAGTAGCAACTAACTCTTTTAAAGCTAAGTTTAACTCAAACATTGTAATCTATATGTTATGATAAGGTATGGCCAAGTGGCTGTGAGAGGGTCACTGAGGGCAGATATGCAAGCCTCAGATTGGTCAGAGCCCTGTTCCCAGCAAGCTGGGAAGGGATAACCTTAGGTTAATGAGACCACCTGGAGCTAATTAAGGGCAGGCCTAAGACCTATTAATAGCTCTTGCTCCAGTCACAGGGCTGAGAGAGTTTGGAGCTGTGAGAATGAGGAGCCAGGAGCTGAAGGAAGCAGAGTGAAAAACCAGAAGCAGGAGTGGACTAGGGAGCAAAACCACAGTAGGGGAAAGTTGCCACTACCAGGAGGGTGACTAATAGAGTCCAGGGAGGACAGCGTGGGGAAGCAGCCCATGGAAAAGATCAGCAGTTTAGGCGAGCCAGCAGTGGGAGACTGCTGCCATCAGGGTCCCTGGGCTGATGTCCAAAGTAGAGGGTGGGATCAGATACCCCCCACTGGCTGCAGCTGGGATAGCCAAAGCTCCTCCCCAGAGAAGGGGCGAAGACCCCACGGGTTCCAGCCGGGGCTATAGCCTATGGCGAGGGCTGACCGCTGAGAGAAGCGCCGGACCCAGGGGCACCAGGCAGATGTCCCATCAAGCACCACACCACAACTGATGTCAGGGGAGGGACCTCAACAGCGCAGAAGCCAGCCTGCCTGCCTTTGCACATGGAGGACATGGTCAAGGCCTTGATACAGACCACGGTGGCCCAGCAAGAAACTACCAGGGTTCAGGTGACCACCCAACAGGAAGCAGTGCGGGTACAGTAGGAGACGAACCAACTGCTAATGAGTCAGGTTGCTCAGAACCAACCTATATACAGGAGGTAGTGGCCTAGCTGAAGGCCCTGACCACAGGGGCCCAGACCCATGACAGGTCGCATGCCCTGAGGGCCACAAGCTACCTCCAGAAGATGACTGCGGGAGATGACGTAGAGGCGTACCTCCTTGCATTTGAGTGGACAGCCGTACAGGAGGCCTGGCCCCGAGACCAGTGGGCCAGTATCCTTGCTTCTTTCTTGAGTGGAAAAGCCCAGAAGGCGTATTATGACATGGCTGCCAAAGCAGCCGCTGACTACACTCAGCTGAAGGCTAAGGTTTTGGCCAGATCCAGAATAACGACAGCCATGAGGGCCCAGAAATTCCACAACTGGCAGTACCAGGAAGCCAAACCTCCGCGATCCCAGCTGTTCGACCTGATCCACCTCGCGCAGAAGTAGCTGCAGCCAGAGACCCGTAACATGGAGCAGATACTGGAACTCCTGGCAATGGACCAGTACATGTGGGGGCTGTTCCCGGATCTGCGAGCTTGGGTAGGCCAGAACGGCCCCTCCTCCTATGATGAATTGGTTGCACTGGTGGAAAGGTGACTCATGGCCAGGGAACTCTCACAACTCCCCCGGGATGAACCCTGTTGCTTCCCGAGACCCGTCCCGACGCCAAGTGTCCGGCCGCCTGAGAACACTAGCTGAATCCGGCTGGGTAACAAGGATGCCGAGGAGCAGCCAGACGCCATGAGGGGACGGGGAACCTGGGTGAAGAAGGCCAGAGGAGCTGGCCAAACATCCCAAAAGTTAGAGACCCACCTAGAGCAAGATATAGGTGCTATACATGTGGGGAGCTAGGACACATTGCTGCCCAATATCCTAACATGGAGGAGCCCATGCAGTGTAGTCTTGAAGAGTATACAGGCCCATGCACCCTGGTGGGGGTTGCACTGGCACCCCACAGGTACACCCGACCAATCAGGCTGAACAGGCTGGAGACAGTCGCCCTGGTTGACTCAGGGAGTGCAATCATGCTGGTCTCCGGGAAACTGGTAAAACCAGCTAGCTCAGGCCAAACGCACCAGGCTCACGTGCGTGCATGGGTCCATTAGTTACTACCCAACCATCCAAGTCCAGATTGAAGTCCTGGGGAACACTAGCAAGGTGGCAGCTGAGGTGGACCCAAGGCTCCCCTACCCTGTCTTGATAGGCTGAGACTTCCCCGGATTCAGAAGCCTCCTCCCACCCGAGGAAGGGGAGGACCCCGGAACCACCATAACCACCGCCACTGGTAACCAGACTCCTGTTTTTGCAGAATTTGCCCCAGAGTTGTTTTCTACCTCCAGGAAGTCCCGGAAAATCAGGTGACAGAGGAGGGCAGACAAGGCCTTAGGGACCAAGATCTTGGCCAAGCACCAGCTAGCTGCCCTCATGGGAAGCGAAGCTAGGGCCGAGGAGGGGGAACCCGCTCAAGGTCAGGGTGAGCCAGAAGCTACTCCTGGCCCCAGTGACACCGAGCTTGGGGATGAAGCTGAAGCGGGTCCCCTAGGGCTTGGCTGGGTTGACCCCACCCGAGAGACATTTGACAGAGACCAGTTGAATTATCCCTGATATGACAATGCCAGGAAGGCAATTGTTGAAGTGAATGGGGTAGTGGTAGAAGGAAGAACCAGGGGCCCAGGAACCGACTTCATAATAAGGTGGGACCTACTATACAGAGTAGAGCAGAGACCAGGGCAAGAGGTAAGACAGCTCCTGGTGCCTCAGAAGCACCAGAGAGTAGTATTAGAGCTGGCACATAACCACCTCTTCAGGGGGCACCTAGGGGTGAAGAAAACCCTGGATCGGGTCCTACAATATTTCTTTTGGCTGGAAATACATGCTGAGGTCCGGTGCTACTGCACCTCCTGCCCAGAGGGTTAACTACATAGCCCCCAACCTCGTGCCGCTGCCTATCATAGAAGTCCCATTCGAGCAGATAGCTATGGACCTAGTGGGCCCCCTAGAGAAGTCAGCGAGGGGCCATCGACACATACTCATCATCTTGGTCTATGCCACTAGATACCTGGAGGCGGTGCCCCTCCGGAGCACGACATCCAAGGTGATAGCAAAAGAGTTGCTCCTGATCTTCACACGGGTGGGCATACCCAAGGAAATCGTAACAGACCAAGGAACCCCTTTTATGTCGAACTTGATGTATACTGCTCCACGTCCGGTCCATATGAACCTCAGTCTACCATCCCCAGACCGACGGCCTGGTGGAACGCTTCAACAAAACTCTATGATAAGGAACGTGGTAAGCCAGGATGGAAAGGACTGGGATGCCCTCCTCCTCTACCTAATGTTCGCCATACAGAAGGTCCCCCAGGCATCCACAGGGTTCTCCCCATTCGAGCTGTTATACGGCTGCCATCCCCACGGCATACTAGACATCGCTAAAGAGGAATGGGAAAAGCAGCCCATCCCAGGGAAGAATGTAGTTGAGCATGTGATGCAGATGAGGGATCGGATCGCTCAGGTTACCCCTATAGTACGGGAGCACCTAGAGCAAGCACAGACAGCCCAACAGTTCTGTTATAACTACCAGGCAAAGATTCGGAAATTCCAATCTGGAGACCGGGTAATGGTACTCATGCCCACGACTGAGAGCAAACTCCTGGCCAAGTGGCAAATGCCTTATGAGATCATAGAAGCTGTAGGAGAAGTAGATTACAAAGTACGGCAGCCAGGGTGCCGAAAACCGGAATGAATTTGTCACATATATCTGCTGCAGCCCTTGCAAGATAGGGAGGCTTGTGTAACCTCTCTAGAACTTCCGCCTCAGGGAGATGGCTCCTGTGCAGGTGTGTGAGTGGCCGACGAATTGACCGCAGAACAACAGGCTGAGGTCGCCTGGCTCGTTGAATGCAACAGAGATGTGTTCTCCAGCAAACTGGGCCGAACCATAGAAGCCTACCATCATATCACCATGATCCCTGGGGCCAAGGTGACGATAAAACCCTACTGCATAGCAGAGGCCAAAAGCGAGATCAGGGCAGAGCTCAGGAGGGTGCTAGACCTGGGAGTTATCGAAGAGTCTCATAGCCAAAGGTCCAGCCCAATTGTGCTGGTACCCAACCTGGGTGGCACCATGAGGTTTTGCAATGACTTTCGAAAGTTAAATGAGGTGTCCTAGTTCAATGCGTACACCATACTGCAAATAAATGAGCTGGTTGACAAATTGGGGAAAGCACAGTTCCTGACCACCCTGTACCTCACTAAAGGATATTGGGAGATCCCACTCACAGAGGATGCCAAGGAAACAACTGTGTTTTCCACCCCTGAGGGGCTCTTCCAAAACACAGTCCTCCCTTTCGGGCTACACGGAGCACCAGCCACATTCCAAAGGCTAATATGAGGGGGAAAGGAATCCAAGAGAGCTGGCTGTATTTAAAAAAAAAAACCTTAGAGGGCACAGGAACAAACCATCCTGATGTGCAGAAAGAATAGCAAATATGGTAGGCACTCATTTTGGCTTAACAAAGAAGTCTTTGGTGAGCTTAAACACAAAAAAGAAGCATACAAGAAGTGGACGCTTGGTCAGATGACTAGGGAGGACTATAAAAATACTGCTTGAGCATGCAGGAATGAAATCAGGAAGGCCAAAGCACAGTTGGAGTTGCAGCTACCAAGGGACGTGAAAGGGAACAAGAAGGGTTTCTACAGGTATGTTACCAATAAGAGGAAGATTAGAGAAAGTGTGGGCCCCTTACAGAAGTGTGGGCAACCTAGTGATAGAGGATGTGGAGAAAGCTGAGGTACTCAATGCCTTTTTTGCCTCTGCCTTCACAGACAAGGCCAGCTCCCAGACTACTGCACTGGGCAGCACAGAATAGGGAGGAGGTAAACATCTCAGTGCTGAAGGAAGAGGATCAAGACTATTTAGAAAGATTGGACATACACAAGTCTATGGGGCAAGATGCAATGCATCCGAGGATGCTGAGAGAGTTGGCTGATGTGATTTCGGAGCCATTGGCTATTATCTTTGAAAGCTCTTGGCAATTGGCAGAGGTCCCTGATGATTGGAAAAGCAAATATAGTACCCATCTTCAAGAAAGGGAAGAAAGAGGATCCAGGGAACTACAGACCTCACCTCAATCCCTGAAAAAATCATGGAGCAGGTCCTCAAGTAATCCATTTTAAGGAACTTTGAAGAGAGGAAGATGATCAGGAACAATCAACATGGATTCACCAAGGGCAATTCATGCCTGACCAACCTGATTGCCTTCTGTGAAAGAGGTGACTGGTTCTGTGGATGTGATACACCTTAACTTTAGCAAAGCTTTTGATAGTCTCCTACAGTATTATTATCAGCAAGTTAAAGAAGTATGGGTTGGATGAATGGACTATAAAATGGATAGAGAGCTGGCTAGATCATCGGGCTGAAGGGGTAGTGATCAATGGCTCCATGTCTAGCTGGCAGCTGGTCACAAGCAGAGTGCCCCAGGGATCGGTCCTAGGGCTGGTTTTGTTCAACATCTTCATTAGTGATCTGGAGGATGGAGTAGATTGCACCCTCAGTAAGTTTGCAGATGACACTAAGCTAGGGGGAGTGGTAGATACCATGCAAGGTAGGGATAGGATACAGAGTGACCTAGACAAATTGGAGAATTGGACCAAAAGAAATCTGATGAGGTTCAACAAGGAGGTTCAACAGAGTCCTCCACCTAGGACGGAAGAATCCCATGCACAGCTACAGACTGCGGACCGATGAGCTAGGCAGCAGTTGTGCAGAAAAGGACCTGGCGGTTACAATGCATAAGAAGCTGGATATGAGTCAGCTGTGTGCCCTGGTTGCCAAGAAGGCTAATAACATATTGGGCCACATTTGTAGGAGCATTGCCAGCTGATCAAGGGAAGTGATTATTCCCCTCTATTCAGCATTGGTGAGGCCGCATTTGGAGTATTGTGTCCAGTTTTGGGCCACCCACTACAAAAAGGATGTGGACAAGTTGGAGAGAATCCAGCGGAGAGCAAAAAAATGATTAGGGGGCTGGAGCACAAGACTTATGAGGAGAGGCTGAGGGAACTAGGCGTGTTTAGTCTGCAAAAAAGAAGAATGAGGGGGATTTGATAGCAGCCTTTAACTACCTGAAAGGGGGTTCCAGGGAGGATGGAGCTAGGCTGTTCTCAATGGTGGTAGATGACAGAACAAGGAGCAATGGTCTCAAGTTGCAGGGGGGGGAAGTCTAGGTTGGATATTAGGAAAAAGTTTTTCACTAGGAGGGTGGTGAAGCACTGGAATGGGTTAACTAGGGAGGTGGTGGAATCTCCATCTTTAGAGGTTTTTAAGCTGTGGTTTGACAAAGCCCTGGCTGGGATGATTTTAGCTGACGTTAGTCCTGCTTTGAGTAGGGGTTGGACTAGATGACCTCCTGAGGTCCCTTCCAACTCTAATATGCTATGATTCTATGACAGAAACTGGTGTTATGCCAGTTTGGAATGGCATAACAGAAAACTCTCTCTAAATATAGGGCCTCAGGTTCTTTTTGAAGTCTAACCAGTTTCATGTGACTTTTCTATAAATATTCCTGTTGATAAATAACTTATCATATTCATTGTTCTCAAGTTTTCGTGATTCCTCTTTTTTTTTTGTAATTTGCAAATTAAAGTCTGTCTGTTTCTAGAATCTCTCAGTGTACATATTAAAAAATCACTGATTTTCAAAGCATGTATTTCTGTTCAGGGATTGACACAATACATTCACATACAGAACATACCTTCAAATTTTTAAAATCAGGATAATGACCAGCAGACCTAAATCAGGTGGATATCCCCTGCATAAGGGAATCCTTGCATAATATAGAGGCACTATATTGGCTCCTATGCCATCCTAGGCCTGGCTTCCACTGTTGGGACTGTGGCTAGGGACAAGGGGCTATGGCAGGGGCATCCCCATGTCTTGGAGGTCCCTGGTACTTGGAAAGACCCAACAGGTACTATAGTTCACGATGCAAAGTAGAGCAGCCTTAAGGCTGAAACATTTTATACTGGGGTATGGCTTAGCACGAAACTAGCCCTACAATAGCTACCAGAGTGAGGCATAAAGATGGTTTGAAGCCTCCTTACCCCCACTATTTTCCTTTTGAAAGCTGTGCCAAGCACAGTTCAGAATCAGAGCCAACATATTAACATTAACTTTTACTTGCCTATTTCATCCTTTTTATAACTGTATGACAGTTTTTCCAACTTAATAAACACTTTACTTGTATAGGAAGAATCTGCCTTATTCATCTTGTGGTTTAGAGTACCAGATCATTTTGCCAGGTTTTATTTACTGGAATTTGCATACACAGTTGTTTACTTTGTAGAAAACCTGCAATGGAAAGCAGCTTTTGGAGTGCATAACTTTCACTAGGGAGGTATGTTAAGGAAACAGTGAATGTTTATTAAAAAAATATACAGGTTAGGATATGCTAGATTCACTGTTGCCCATATAACCTTAATTGTGTCTCTTTGTGAATCCATCCTGCACGCTTAATGAGGCTGGGGGTCGTCTAGGAATATATAATTAGAGACTATCATAATAGATACACAAGAATTAAAACTGCTCAGGCAACCAAAAATAGGCATTTTGTAACTTCCGACTATTTGACTTTGCAACCTAATGAATGTTCTTTCATTAGTTTTTTGTATGTAATTTCCTAGATGTTTTCAAAGGGAAACTAGAAAAACTAATTCTATGATGTTCAACTTTAACGACCCCCCTGCATGTATCAGGATTTGAACCGTCAACCTTCAGCATTGCAATTTAGACTGAGCTACAGGATTAACTAAATTACCTGGGATCAAGAGAAAGCTATTGTTTTGGAGGCGGAAATGGACCACTGTGTTCAGCGTGTGGTCAGATTGCGGAGGAGAGTACATCCTAACTTGGCTGTCTCTCTTTTTCTCCTGACCTAGGAATTGGAATTGGTTCCCCCCGAGAAAGCATTGTCTGAGGGGCGGTTGAGGCCATAATTTATCTCTTGCTCAATCTGGGAGATGAGGGAGCTCCAGCCACATATGGTGCCTTGAGAGCGAGTCAGGGGAAGACGGGCAGCTGGGGCTAGGTGCTTCATCCCTAGATGGGGAGGGCCCCCTACAGCTGCTCCAGCAACTCCTAAGTGTTTCAGGTACAAGGGTATGTGGTAGTGCTACTACTTTGGTATCAGCTGGCATTAGAATGATTGTGCATTGAGTTATTGTTTTGGCAGACTACCAACATTTTCCTGAAGAATACAAGCAGCAGAATGCAAGTTGTGATGTTTAATACTTTATATCTCGATAAAAGCTGAACAGAATGTCATGGGACAAAGAAAAGACAAGCCCCTACCCTGAAGGTATTCCCCCTGCTGAATATCAAAGTCTTGCTGCAAACAGTGGAGGTGCAACAGTTTCTCAAAAATAGGTCACAGGAAACATAATGAAAAGTGGCAAGCTATCTAAATATACTAGACGCTACCAGATTCCTCTGTAATATTATAATTTCTCCAAACAAACTTTCATAGGGCTAGGAGAACATGAAATTATCTTTTAAACTACACAGCATTACATTTTACTATATTTTCTGAGCCTGTGAAAAGCAATCAAAAATGTTTTTTTTTAAAAAACAGAACAAACATACCTTCAAATTATATGCAAATTTGTTTATAAAAATATAAAGTATGTCTTTGATTAGTATTAAGATGAGATCAAACTGAATTGACATTTATAATACAGTAGTGAAAATACATAATTGAAGTGTGACATTTTCTAAAGTTCACATAATTTTAAACGTGCATTTGTTAGACATAACCAATGCTAACCAAACTGAATTTGCTAAAGTGAGTTAAGGTCTTGACTCAATAATGAGTTTGTTTTAGTTACCTACATTTTTAAGTAGTGCATAACACCACAAAACAGAGCACATTTTGTGTTCTTACTGCTCATTTAAGTGATTTACTTCACCTTTCTGAATAAACTGCTGAATCTGCACAAGCCAAAAGATGCCAAAGTCAAACCCAGTAAATGTATGAGTTATGGCCATCTCATGATGCACACAAGTAACTCCTATTAACAGTAATGTGATTTCTGCTTGCTCGTGAATAGGAGTCTATGCCTCTGTGGGTGTACTGGATTGTATGCAAACTCAGCAAACATGGTTTCCATGGCTTGATGTATGGATATAAATGACATCTTGTCCCAATTGCTCTCAGATACATTGCTTTGCTGCCTTTGGAGCAGCAAAAAACGAAAGTGCTCCACTGTAGTTTGGGAACAAGTCAGAAATATTTCTTTATTATTGCCTGTACTGTAAAGGGAAGAAGGAGGTGGATTCAGTGTATCCACCTTTGGTTTGAACTTGCATGTTTTAATGTGCAAACATATTTACATAATGTTCAACATATTTTGATTTACATTTGTTGTTGGGATATTGCTTAGTGTTGCTAAGCAAATCATATGTGATGGTGTCTGCTGAATTCACACAATGTCTTTGTTTGCAAACTTGATAGCAAAACTAAATATAGTTGCTCAAATTGAGAGTTTTTGGGATATAAGATATGAAAAGTCAGAGAAGTGGCAGATAGATCTGTACTTGGAGCCCAAGACTGCTGAAGCCATGGATCTTGGGAGCTCCACAGTAGCATGTACCAAAAGTTGAAGAGTAGTGGCAGGAATGCAGCAATTCTCTATTCTGCATGTGGTGCTTTTATAAATCTAGTGCTACCAGCCCTGCATGATTCTTTCTGTAGACCTTAGGACTTCCACAGAAGGATCAGTACTTTCTTACCTCCATGTGATTTTCTTCTAAAAATTCCAAAGTTCTGTTCTATCTAAGTTCTTACACAGTGCATATCGCCGTAGTAGCTGAATGCCTTCCAGTAGTACAGTAAGCAATATAACTACACATCTGTTACATGTCATTTAAAGCCACAGGTTCCAGGGAGTTTGTGGCTCTTGGAAAGTCTGTGTGCTGCTGTGGAACACCTGTAATACCTATAGAAGGGGAACCTCATTTCTGTGGATAGTCTAAACTCGGCAATAGGTAACTAACTGCACCTGACCTGTGCAGCTCCTAAGACCTATGAGGGACAGAGCTGTGCTCCAGTAGAGTTTAGGAGCTCTGCAAGGCAGCTGCTTCTTGCATCAAGCCTCCCTTCACAGCTGCATCATTATCTTTTGTGTCTGGGATCATTTCACTTCCCCTCATCTCTCCTTGCTCCCTGGACCAGCTGCACTCTTCCTTTCTGCAAGCTCCTAAGATCTACAGGAGGGGAATCATGTTTCTGTCTGAGGACTGCAGGGAGATGGAGTCTTGGAGCCCTGACCTCATGTGGCAATGTATGTTGGTGGCTAAAGAGGAACATTATAGTAGAACCTGTTGTCTGGAAAACTTTGTAAAACTTTTCAGTCCTCTGGTGAATCTCTTTAGGGATAATCAGACTCCTGACAATCCATAGAAAATTTGCTAAGTTCTGCTATTCCTAAGTTCATCACTGAATGACTTCAAAGTTACATTGGGTCAGTTCATCTCAAATTTACACCTACATGCTAAATCTCAACAAGTTCCTTCAATAATACTATACATCAATGGCGTAGCTATGTGTGGGCCATAGCCCACCCACTTTGAAAGCAGCCCCACGCAATCAGTTGTGGAAGTTCTGCTGCTGATGCTCTGCTTCAGCTACGTTGGCAACTGGAGTGTCGGGCAGCTTAGTTTGTTGGCTGGTCACTTCCCAAACTTCCTGCTTCCAGTCATGTGACCAGAAGCTGGAAGTTCAGGAAGTGCTTGTTTTTCTGCTGGACTTTTGCAGCCTTTTGAGATAACAAGCCCACCCGTGTCAACCACAGGCCCTGCCAAAAAATCTGTTCTGGATACGTCCCTGCTACACATGGAGTTTCTCTGGCAAAAAATGTTAGAATCTGCAAACTCTGATTACTCCAGATAGAGATAGCAAATGTGTGTGTTAAATTCCCACAAATTTGGTAAAAAAAACCCTAAAGTCAGCTATCCACACATGTCAAATACAAATGTGAAAGGAGTTCTACTGGGACACTAGAGGTGGGCCAAAATTGAGATGATAATATTAATTGTGACATTGGGGGATTTACCCAGACCAGCAAGGGATTCTGTCATCACCTTCCCTGTTACCGTGGATGCTTTTAGACTGTGCAGCTTTGGCTCAGAGCCCTCATACCACAGCATGCCCACAGCAAATATCTCACCCTGAGCTGCCACCCAGCTCAGTTGCTCCTTGCCTGCTGATTCCAACAACTCTTCCAGTCCCTCTCACTGGATGCTCACAGAGGTAACACCAAATTTGCTGCCTCCAAAGAGCCAATACACAACAGCTTGCTCACTTGTGGCATGTATGACCTCAAACCTTAATACACAGCTCTGATTCGTATGTAAATAGGACTTCCATTGTTTTCATTCCATAATGCTTAATTTACATTGGAGACAGGTAGATAGCTGCCTTCCCTCCTTTCTGGGAGAAAAATCTGTTCCTCCCTTTGCTTGGTCACAGACTTTAAAGCACAGTATCTGTGAGTATCCATAATTCCTCAGACTGTTAATACATAGATTTTCACAATGATATTAAACACTAGTGTGTCACTGGCTTTCATAACAGACCTTACTTGATAATTTTATAGTAAGGAAATATTGTATACAATTAGTAGATTCAAATGCTTATTTTCGGAGGTTCAGAACTCCTATTCTCCCTCTATATCCTGATCACCACAATACCACCTATCTTTGGATCTCAAAGTGCTTTACTAAGGAGATCTGTATCATTGTCCCTATTTTAATAATAGATAATAGTGGATGGCTATAGAGGGCTACTGCTACTCTCCTGAAGGAGGAGGCCCTAGATAAATATAACAAAGTAAATAAAAGAGACTTAAATATATTGGACCAAATTCAGTTCTGATACAGGCCAGTGCAATCAGGGAAGTCAATTGCCTGTGGCAGGACAGATTATGGCTCTCTTTTCTGAAGTGCCAAGGTATAGCACTTTATTTTCTAGCAACTAAGATTAATTGATATTTTTTCCTTTTAAAAGATTTAAGAAAATCTTTAACAACTGTCCTTTGTCAAGTGGCTTGAGCTGAATTTAGTTCTCTCTCTTCAACTCAGCAGTTTGAGGAGAGAATGGATATCTTTTCTGAAATGCATAAAAAAAATCTATCAAAAGAAGAAAATTGGAGTTTGTCAACTTGATTTGATGACTTACAGTACTCTATTTCATAGCTATTGCTTATTAAGCAATACTATATATGAACAATGTAAATGCTTTTTTTTTTTTTTTTTACTTCTGATAATATTGTAATTAAGACACTTTAAAATGGATTAATCTCTGCTCTAATCTTGCCAGTGGATTAATGCAATGATTTGCTTTCACTTCCATGAAAAGAATTTGCAATACTTATTCTGAAATCATTAAATCCATCCTTTGTTCTAGAACTGTGTTTCTATCTTATGCAATTGAATAGGTTACAGTATTTTATTAACGTATGATTTTGAAAATGTTATTTGGACATTCTGTTAAAAAGATAGCTATGTTGAAATGGAAAAGAACTCCAGAAATGGGCCTTGACAGGAAAATGTGACAGATTAAAAAAAAAAGTTTTACAATGACAGGAGAATTTTTATCGTAATTGGGTTTTGGTGTGTGTATAAGATATTAAAAAAATGATTTAGTAAGACCAAACTAGCTAGCTATGAACTGAGAAAAAAAAATCCAAAATACTCCAGGCTGGTAAACCTGGAATCTGTCTATTCATGCTGATCTGTCCTTAGTGATACAGTAGAACCTCAAAGATATGAACACTAGAGTTACTAACTTACCAGTCAACCGAACACCCTGTGAAACCGGAAGTAAGCAATCAGGCAGCAGGGCGGGGGGGAAGCAAAGACTGTGCCTGTATTGTATGGTCAACATGCAGAGCAGAAACAGTCTGGGTCTGTGCTGTTCCTGTAAGCCAAGGGTGCTGTTTCACCCCCTCCTGCCCCACCGGGAGGGGGAAGCTGTTTTCACTCTTTCCCCCACCCCTCCCAGAGCCCGGGAAAGAAAGCTCCCTGCTGCTGCTTCTGCAATTTGAACTGAAAGCTGCAGCCAGAGCCTGGCCTGGAGGTAGACAGGGAGTCAGCTGCCCTCTGGAGAAGTATTAAAGGGCCACAGCCTGTGCACCGATGAGGCCCAAGCTTTTCCCATGGCTGCACTCCTGGATCCTGCCAGCACTTCTGGTGGTGCAAGGGGCAGGGGAGGGAGGGGCGCTGACAGCTGGCTGGCACCACCCCCCTCTCATGTGCTGCCTCTGGAGTGTGGCAAGCTGTGCACTGAGCAGGGCAAGCCCTGGGGATAGGCAGCTGAGGACTGGGGCTTGTAATGCCAAGGGTATAGGGTAACCCCCCGCCCAGTTCAGTCCAAAGGCAAGAAACAGGAATAGGGCAGAGAACTGCTTGCAAACCAGGCAGTGCTGCCAGGTGCCACCTTTGTAGAGATCTCTCCCAGCCTCAGCTGGAAGACACTGACTGCAGGGTACTGCACCATACTGTTTTGTTCAGAGTTATGAACATTTCAGAGTTAAGAATAAGCTCCATTCCCGAGGTGTTTGTATCTTCGAGATTCTACTGTACACTTTTCTGCATCTTCAACCCCATACTTATTTTTTCTACAATTTCTGGTAAAAGGATTCAAACTCTACAGAGTAGAATTTGATGATCCTTTAAAAAAAAGAAAAAGGATCAGAAACATCTTTGTTCTTTTTTTCCATAACAGGCTTTATTACACTTGCCACAGGTTGGCTTGACATATGCCCCAATGGCAGACAGATGAATGACACCTGAGAGGAATAATATATGGCACCAGTAAACAATGAAGATAAACCTTGGAAGATAAACCTTTAGAACTCTTTTCCGATACTGCTGTCTCTGCTACAATTCACACCCTCATAGTCTGAACTATGGGGCACTACAGACTTGCCCTTAGTGTCTCTCACTGGGGCTCCTCTGCACTGGTGCTCTGCCCAGCTGCTGCTGCTCCCCTGTAAATCCCACACAGACCTACATCCAGCAGTCAAAGCCTGTTCCACACACCATTCTACATGTCGTTCCTGGGGATTCTGCTCTGAATTCAGTGTCTCTCCAGCTCCCTGTGTGCCATGCAACTGCTGCTTCTGCCTTCCTTCAGGCAGCTCTTGACTACCCCTGCAGCCATGGCCTCCAAAAGGAGCCTGGCCATTTCCTGGTTCACGACTTTTCCCCTTAAAAGGCCAGGAGGAAGGGGCTGTGTAGTGTGGAGGAGGATGATGGAAGTTGTAGTCCTCTGCTTTGCAGATCCATCACAATATTCTGCTGTAGTGCTTTGTCTTTGCTGTGTATCCACCTTGCCATTAAAAATGATGTATGCAAGTCTGGTAACTGGGGAGACTGCTGTTGTTTCATCAAATTCTCTCAGAATGTGATGGAAGCAAGTCATGACCCGAGTTCAAACACATTGACACTTCCGTTTGGTACAAAGTTACACTTAATCTTTGTAATGCAGGAAACAGGATTTCTCCAGAGCAAACTGAAACAATTGTGTATGAACTGCATTCAGTGACTTTAGGTTGGAATGACTGCATTTCTGTATTTTGTGATGAATTAATGTTTTGCCACTCTAGTGATGAGCATTGTTCCTTTTTCTTTAATGGCATTTTACTAAAGAATACTAGAAGTGAAATGACCTGTTTAGTCACCTAATCGATCTCCCTCTCCATAATGAAAGATTGTCTCCTACAGGACATTTACCAGTACATTATCCATTATATTTTTCAGTGTCCCAGTGGCTTTTACAACTTCCTATAAGAGACAGTTCCACAGCCTAATGATTCTCATGGATAAAATGGCTTTCCTAATATTCATCCTAAAGTTTATGCTTTCTTAATTTCATACCTTTATTTCTATGGTAGTTATATCTCTTTGAACCACCATAAATCATTTAATCTTGCTCACTAGTGTTTATAACTTACAAATATTTGTACAGTGTTGATATGTGTCCGTTCCCCCCACCCATTGCCATCTCTTAGACAAGTTATATTTAACTCCTTTAATTTTTCTTCACAAGTGACTCTCTCCTGCCTATTAATTATATTTATTATGCTTCTTTGAACTCTCCCCTATCAGTGTACTATCTTCTGATAAAGTGTCCAGAACTGCATACAATACTTAAGGTTATACTACAGCTACATAGAAAAGGGACTGTTAACCTCTCTGCTATATTATGTGATGTCTCTCCATATAAGGTTTGCACCCATCTGGGTTTTGATTTTTGGGAGCCATATTTTGCATGCTCAAAAGTGTGTGTGGGTGTGGGTGTGGGTGTGGGTGTGGGTGTAGGGAAGGAGGAGAGGTGTGGCAACAATGCAAACGCATATCTAAGTCAATCTAACTATTACTGCTTTGCAGTTTCCTCCTTCCCCTTAAATATGTATTTCCAGTTAGTTTTCCAGTTTGAAACTCCATTTTCTTCCTATGTTTTGAACCTCTTTAGGACTGGTATCAGGTTTGTTTTTATTTGACTCCTTGACTTTGACAATTAGATTTGTTATAGATACATATAACCCAGATCAGGTAGTTTGTGTGTATTTAAATATACCCATTAATTTTATCTGTTCTTCATCAGCATATATTTTTACAAGGTGTAACATGATTCAACTCACTGCCTTGGTGCCTCCTACTGGTTATGTGGGGAATCAGCTGTTAGCTGGGCAGACGCCCCATCCGCAATGTCTTGCTGTCTATCCTGTTGCGGCTGGCCCCTCCTTCTCATAACTCAGCCCTCCAGCTAAGTCACACTCTGTGTTTCCCGCCCCCCCTTCTGGGAGATTCTGGAGTTCATTCTAGCCACTTCCCTTCGTGGCCACCACAGGACTGCCACCACTCTATTGGCAACCGGGGGAGGGGAGGAGGGACCTGCGCCCACACACTATTCCAGGTCCCAGCCCAGAGACCCTGTCTGTGGCAGCCTTCTGCTGTGTCTCCTCCAACTCCTTAGTGGATTTCCCTGGGCCACTTTCCCACAGCCCCAGTACCTTCTCCACCCTTGGTTCAGGGCATTGAGCTCTGCTGAGTCCCACAGCCAGCCACTGCTCTGTCCAGGGTGCTGACAGTCCTCCCTCTTTGTGATCCTGGGAGTTACTCTCCTTGCTGTGCTCTGCAGCTCCCTTTTATACCAATCTCCTGGGCCCTGATTGGCTGCCACGCAGCCCCTTCCTTTTGGCTATCTTTACCTAGCCTCTCCAAGGGCCCACTTAACCCTTTCCAGGTCAATGAGGGGCAGGCACAATAGGGTCACACAAGGTCTTCATTACAGTACTTCCTAAATACCCAAACTTCTTTTAGTTTTCTTTTTAAAGACAGATTTAAAAGAGATATCCATTGTTTGATGCCGCTGTTTAGCCATTTTTGAGTGATGAATTTCCTCACCTTTCTTATTTATTAATATTAATAAGCTTACTTGGCGTTCCTCTGAGATAATTGTCAAAGTCTTTTGTTCTTTAGCTGCTGTTACCTCATTCTGCTTTTTTTTCTTTCCCTTAATTTTTCTCTACTAAATGTAAATGACTGTGTTCTTGTTTAGTTGTCTGTCCCATTTTCCATTTCAAGGACATTTTTTTCTTTAACCTTAGATCTTTGAGCTGTCCTGAGAATCTACAGTGGCTTTCATTGTTATAGAAAGACAAAAAAAAAAAGTATATGAAAATATTCTCCTTTAATCAGTTTTTAGCTCTGATTCCTGAGAATCGGACTGGTACACACCTGCTACAGCAAATGCTTGCATTGATAAACCTTTTTTTAAATCATGACTTAAGAAATCTACATATGTTATTTTTTACAAAGCAGACAGTGGGTTGATTCCATCTGCCTCTGCTCTTCATGGCCAGCTGTAAAAAAAAAGTCTGTTTGGACTGATGGTATCTGCTCATCCATATTAAAATGAATCAAAGATTCTGTTTTTTAATAACACTAATAACTACTAATGGGAGATTTAAAAAAAAGGATATATTTTCCCATTAATGGCAGTATGATTCTGAAGGTTCCTTGCAAGATGCAATAGTAGAAACGGTTCATCCTTTTTATTACGCAAATATGCTTAATACCAAAATGGATCTGTTGCTATGCTGATCTATTCACACTGGTGTTGATTAGCATGAAGTGTAACTGCCTGTGCTTGATTTTCTCAAGCGGAAGCTTTCAGGGGTGGGAGATAATGACTTTGGCACTAACTCTTTATTTGTAATGCCCTGAAAACACGTGTGAAGGCTGCATGGCACACAGCCACTTAGGAACATTATGCCCTGCCTAATACATTCAGTAGTTTCATCACAGATTTATTGCAATCCTGAATCCTTTACTGCTCTTTATGTCAACCTACCAGCATGTTTTCTACAACAGCTAGGTAGATTACCAGAAGCTTGTTTCATATTTTTTCCTTTTTGAGACTTTGCCTATACTAGTCTGTTTTCTCTAAATTTTCCAGCCATTGCTCTCACCAGTTCAGCTCCACTACTGGCAATAACAGTAGGGGCTGCAGCATAAATAAGGTGCCAGAAGCCACCAGCATCGTTACCATCATGTCTCTGGTGGAACTGAGCTTGTGGTAACTGTGATAGGAAAACTCAATGATAAAGGCTAGTGTTGTTGGAAAAATATCCAAATGAGGTTCGTTTGCCCTGCACCAGGAAAAGAGATCCACGCAGGTAGTTGGGCAGTCTCCAAGTTTTATTTCTGCAGAGGTCGGACACTTCCCAACAAGTGGTCAGTGTGAGACCCCGAAGGCATGCTCTCTTGCATATTTATACAAACACAAACAAAGAAATTATATATGCATAAATTCTTAATGCTTATTGGTACACTCAAATTATTATTGTTATTACTATTAACGTTACACTTTATACTTCTTCTAACTATAAACATATGCATAACATACAAATAAGGGCAAAAGGTTTCAACTTATCTATCAACATTGTCTAGACTATGTCTCAAGACTGCAAAAAACAAAAACTAAATTATAACTGACTCCTCGTTTCTTCTGTTAATCTTTCTCTCTGACCTTGGCAGGGATAAGCACCATAAACATATTGAAAAGGAGCAGGAGGGTGATTTCAACAGAAAGCAGAACACTAAAAACAACAAAATGGAGTAACTGTGGTCAAGCAAACAATTATTTTCTTTCAATCCCCCCTTTGAGCCATACTGTATCACCAGTTTGGCTCACTAAAAAAACTTGATCTACTTCTTGTTTAAGTGCAACAATGTCAACCTGAGTCAACATTTGCAGGGCAGGGGCGCTGGGTTTTACAAATCTGGTAAAAGCAGAACACACAAAGGGCAAATTACCTAAGCATTAAAAAAACAACATCAAACAATACAAATTACAACAAACAAAACACTATAAAAAACAAAGACTTAAGCCATTGCATATCTGGTAACCAAGCAGTTAACCAACCCCACAAATCAAATTTACCATCAGACTGCTTGATTTTTTCTGCTAAATGGTGGAGATCAGCTAGACATTTTTCAATCAATGAAATATGGTCTAATAAATTAAAGCAACACATTCTTTGGAATTCTTGGCATCCATGATTATGACGTAACAAAAGATAATCTATTGCAAGCCGATTTTGCAGGGTGGCATGGCGAACGTCTTGTAAATCCTCAGCCATGGCTTGAATCAAAGTGGAGGTTAAATTAATAGACTTTGCTAAGGCACATGCCACCTTGGATACTTCCTTGTAATTAATAACAGTAAGTCCAGGGACACCCACTAAGGATGTAGCTAGGGAAATGGCCTCAGCTTTAGAAAGCAAATTAACTGAATTATCACAATCAGGACCCAACTGCTGCAGGGTACGCCGTAGGCGAGAGGGATAGAAACGGTTAGGGGGCAACACTGCCAAGGCAGAAGTTACTCTGCCTATAGCACAGGGACCACCAGTGGCGTTGGCAGGAACATAAGTGTAAGCAGTTAAACCACAAAATAAAAACCACCCCTTAGATAAATAAAGGAAAGTGGTAAAATAGCTATTATAACTAACACTACTACATTCTAATTTTTAGTAGTGGTCACATTAACACACTTCTTAGTACAATTAACAAATTGAATACAGTCATGGGCTCGAGTTAAATTAGGTAACTGAAAGGTGAGTCGATGGGCATTGGTCCAGTGTGGCTGGGGCTTAAGAGTGGATCCCCATCGGGGTAGGTCTCCCACTACCCAGGTAGAATTGTTGTAATCGGTTAATTGGGTATAGGCATGAATATTGGAAAAATTACAGGCTACCCCAATAAAACAAGTGGTCAAAGATGACCCTACATTATCTCCCCCCATCATACAAAAAGCAGTGGAATTTAAAGCAGTACGAGTCATTTCTACCCACCAATTGTTATGGGAAGGATGGATCCGGGTTTGATAAGGGGTATCTGGGGTGGAGTCTGGGGTGGAGCTCCCATGCCCTGTAAACAGCCAAAAATAACAGAGGGTGAAAACTAGATGGGAGGCAGAGGTCTCAAAACCCTGGACTTTCACCATTTTTCCTATTTTCCAGCACAAAAATAAAATGTCAATAATAAGCCCAGTGATTATACAAACAAAACAAAAACTCAGTAGTATTTTAGCTCAATAAACACATTCTAGGTTGGTTCAGTAAATAGAGCAATAGTCCATGCATTAGAGTCTGGCTGTCGGGTTAGCTTCAAAGGTGGTACCACAGCCGGGGTACTGTCATCATATACTGCTGGCTTCACTTGGGAATGGTGGATCCAGGAGGACTTTTCTGCAACCTTTACTGCTGTATGGGTAGTTAGCAGCACCTGGAATGGTCCTTCCCAAACTGGCGTTAGGGGACTGGAACGTCTGGGAATCTTTATCCACACGCGGTCACCAGGTTGGTAAGGGTGCACCTCACAATCCAGGGAAACTGGCTGGAGTAGAGCTTCTGATTTCTGTAAGAGTAAAAAAAACGCTTACGCAAGGATTTCACATACTCATATAATTGGTGATCCCCTCCCATAAGAGTTCTAGTGAGAAACTGAAATCGTTTTGCCATTGCAGGGGGATGTCCAAACAACATTTCATATGGGCTAAGACCAATATCTTTCCTTGGCCTATTTCTTAATTGAAACAAAACAATAGGTAGGACCTGAGGCCACTTTAATTGTGATTCACGGCAAAGTTTTCCCAATAGGGTTTTTATTTCCCGGTTTACCCTTTCCACCTGTCCCGAACTTTGTGGATGGTATGGGGTGTGTAGTTTCCTGGTAATTCCAAAAGCTGCATACACCTCGTTCAGGGTTTCTTCAGTAAAATGACTGCCTTGGTCAGAGTTAACCATTTGAGGGAGCCCGAACCTAGGGATGATCTCCTTTAACAAAAAATTTCTTACAACAGTTGCAGTTGCACTTCTGGCAGGAGTAGCTTCAACCCAGTGGGTTAACTGATCAACAATCACCAGCACATATTTGTAACCTTGACAGGCTGGCAAGGAAATAAAATCCAATTGCAAGTTTTCAAATGGTAAAACTGTCCATGGCTGGGCACCTTCTTTTAGATCTTTCCGGGATACTGCATTAAAGGCTTGGCAAGTGGGGCAGGATTGGGTTACCCTTTTTGCTACCTGATGGACTCCAGGAGCAAACCATGTACGCAGGATGGTATCTGCGATGGCTGCCGCCCCATAGTGCCCCTGGCTATGAATCTGCTGGCACATGGGTCTTAACAAAAGAAAAGGTAAAATGGGCTTACCTTGGGGAGTCCACCATAATCCCTCCTTTTCCACTGCCTCATAAAGCCTTACCCACCGGGCTTTCTCTTCTGCAGTTATGGCATTTGATATTTCCTTCTCTTGTACTCCTGGCACGAACACTGGAGCAGACACACTCAGGGGCAGTGGCTGTAGAGCTGCTTCCTTGGCTGCGTAGTCGGCTTGTCTATTCCACAGGCTGATGTCATCCGTAGCATTGGTGTGAACTGCACAGTGCATGACTGCAATTTCTCTGGGTAACATAATGGCATTCAGCAAGTCTTCAACCTGTTTGGCATTAGCAATTTTACTCCCTGTAGAAGTGAGAAACCCTCGCTGCTTCCATAAGGCTCCTACAGCATGGCAAATTCCAAAGGCATATTTAGAGTCAGTGTAAATATTGACAGCTAAATTTTTGCTTAACTCACACGCCTTAGCTAGTGCTACTAGCTCTGCTGCCTGGGCGCTGAGTGACGCTGGTAGTGGTTCCGCCCACAGCACTACGAATAGGGAGGTCACTGCTGCTCCGGTATATCGGTGACCCTCCCGCACAAATGAGGAGCCATCTGTAAATAAAATCTGATCTGGATTAGAAAGAGGTACATCTGTTAAATCTGATCGTGGCTGCTCAACCACATCTACTACCTTGCAGCAATCATGGGGCTCTTCTATCAGGTCAGGTTCTGGTAATAGTGTTGCTGGATTTAATATGGAACACCTTTGAAGGGTGATGTTTTCTGCTGCCAGTAAAATCACTTCATACTGGGCAATTCGTTGGTGGGAGAATGCTTGGGTCTTCTCTCGTGTCATAAGGGCTTCCACCTCATGAGGCACAAATACAGTCAAAGGATAGCCCAACACAAGATCTTTACTCTTTGTAATCATCGCTGCTGTGGCTGCAACAGCTCTTAAACAACCCACAGCTCCTTTGACTACTGGATCTAGCTGGGCAGAGTAATAAGCTACTGGTCGTCTTCTGGAGCCGAAACTCTGGGTTAGGACTCCGGAGGCCACCCCCCTCGTTCGTGCACAAACAATTGGAATCGTCTTTCTGTAATCAGGGAGTCCCAAGGCTGGAGCTTCACTTAATTTCAGCTCAGCAGTCTCTTCAAGAGGCTCTGGGACAGAGGCTTTAGTTAACTCACAAGTTCCCCAAAAGCAGGAATCCAGGGTCTGCAAAATAACAACATGACTCGACAGGGACAGCAGTCACGATGGTGGCAGGATTGGGCACGACTGCATGTCGTGGAATGACATAGGCATTTATTGCTCTTAAGTCCTGAACAAATCTGTACACAGGATTTCCTTGGTCATCTAGCTTAGGTTTTTTAACTGGAAAAATCGGAGTGTTACAAGGTGAAATACAAGGCCTTAAAATTCCTTGTTCCAGGTAAGCATCAATTAAGGGCTCCAAGCCCTTCTCTGCCTCTCTAGAAATTGGGTACTGAGCCACAGCAGGTGGGGGTTCAGGTTTTACCTGTATAGTTACTGGCAGTGCTGATCGAAGGAGTCCAACATCAGTAGTATTCCATCCCCACAGGGAATCAGGCAGGCTCTGTAATTCTTTAGGCAAAGTTAGTTTCCTGTCTCCAGCACTACATACCATCACAAAATTCTCCAACTCGTCTAGGGGCATATCTAATTTCACAGCACCAGAGGAATCACAATGCAAAGTGGCCTTCAGTTTACACAGCAAATCCCTCCCCAACCAATTAACTGGAGAGGAATCGGTCAACAAAAACTGATGTTCCACAATTAAAGGTCCCACAGTAACTAATGCTGGCGCAGTCTTAGGAACTTGCATAACTGTTCCCCCCCCACCCCCACTATAGCTTCATTCCCATCAAGTTTGTACCCTGCTACATTTGCATCTACCGCCAGAACTGACTTTGTTACCCCTGTATCAATTAAACATTCATAATTTACATTCCCCACAGTTATGGTTACATATGGTTCTCCCCCCTTTTTATAACACACAGGTATATTTAAACAACACAAATTATCATCACATGCACTTTCAGCATCCTGGAGCTCGAGATTTTCCTTTAAACGTCATTGTGAATAAGAGTATCCCTGGTCAGGCATAGTTGGCTGCCCGCCAGAGGGAGGTGGAGGAGGAGGTGGGGGTACCCCTTGCTGGTATGATGAGCTGTATGGAGCTGGCATGGCATAGGCATAGGCATTAGCTTCCGAAGCTAGGCGAGTTGGACAATCTCGCTTAAAATGTCCTGGCAGCTTGCACCAAAAACATACTGGCGTTTCTCTTGTATTTGCAGCTTGCCCCCCCACTCTTCCTCTTGCTCTGCCTCTGCCTCTAAGAAAATATCCTCCTCTCCCTCTCTGGGTCAACATTGCATTTTGCATGTTCACAGCTAACAGCTTGAGCTCATCCTGTTTTCTCTTCCCTTCTTTCAATTGTTCCTTTACCTTTCGTCCTTCAAACACATATGACGGATTATGTGTTAGGACAATAGTCCGGAATTTTCTGATAACTGTAACAGGGTCTTGCCGAAAGGAGGGGGTGGTTTTTTGCCAAATAATCAGATCCCCAGGGGAAAAAGGGGTGTGTACCCTCAGCGAGCGCTGTGTGTGCCCATCGGGTATATATTGCAGGCGCAATGGGGCAACGGTGGAGGTGGTGGTGGTGGTGTGCTCTCCAGATTTCTCAGCCCTGAACTTGCATCCTGTGCGGGTATAGCCGGGGCTTGGCAGGGGAGGGGAGTCACCATTCCTTCTACTGCTTCGTTTTTTCCTCCCAGCCTTCTCTTCCCCCCCTGCTTCATCTTCACTGATACTGCTGCAGCTGCTGTCGTCCTTATCTAAATCTCGCTTTCTCCCACGGCCGCTTTCCTTGCCTAAGTCTCTACACTCCTCTGCCTGAAGCGGAGCGGAGACAAGAAGGGAGGGAGTGGCTGTCCCTCCTGCGGCAGGTCTGCTATCTTGTGAGGCCGGAGTTGGTTGAACTATAGCTGGTAGGGAGGCATTAGGGGGTAAAAGGGGATACAAAGGCTCAGGTGGTTCCTCCTGTCGGCTTTTCAATAACAAAGAGCTTGGAATATAAGGGGGTAGAGTTTCCCCCTTCACTGCAGGCATTGTCGTTACAGGGCAAGCTCCAGTAGAGAGATGTGCCCAGCAATACCAATAATCCATCTGCCTCGGGGCTTTTTCTTCTAGCTTATGTCTTAGTTGTTGTAGCTTGCAATAATCAAAGGTACCATAGGTGGGCCAAATTTGGGCATCCTTGTAATAATATTTCTGCCATTCTGTATTTAGTTTTAGGACTCGAGTTTTCTTCATTCCTTTTAGTACCGGTAAATTACCCGCAGCCCATGCTGCTAACACCGTCCCTAAGGGACTGTCCTCGGGGATTTTTTTACTTCCTCCGAGCCCCATTTCCCGTCCACCACTATCACTCCACACACACACACCCACACACTCTCTGTGTCAACACAGCCTCGGCTTTTGTCCTCTTAAGGACAGGTCAGTGAACCTGATCCGAGCCCTTATCCTAGTACTTAAACTAGCACTTATTTCTCCCGTTCATACCTCGTGGACGACCTGTGCACAGAACAATTGGGGATGCGCTTATCTCTTTAAAAAAACACACCTCCGGAGGATTTTGCAAAAACAAAGTGACAGAATAGAATAAGCTATGGTCTCTTTGCGGGAAAAGAAAAAACAACAGTCTGCCAGAGAGACCAGAGAGGGAGCCTGTGTGCCCAGTATCCAGAGAGACCAGAGATAATTGGTCCTAAACAAAACAGATAGAAAAGCTGAGGAGATTCCATGCACAAAAACCTTGTGCCACCCAGAACTTCCGTGCTTAATAGCCCTTAGGCCCAGCGCGTGGCCACTGTCAAGGACAGTGCCCGTTTCGGAATCTCCTAAGAAAACCGGACAGACACAACACAAAACATACAGGTACCTGAATCCCTTGGAGACTGTGAGACTGCAAAGGGTCTCAACTGCTTTACAGCCTTCCCTCGAGTTCCAAACCCCGTCCAAAAGCCCTCTGGGTGAACTCACCCTATTGCCGGCTGGGGCGTTGGCTGGCGCAGGAACTCAGGGTCGGTTTGCAAGGCAATCCCACTTCTGACACCAGAATTGTTGGAAAAATATCCAAATGAGGTTCGTTTGCCCTGCACCAGGAAAAGAGATCCACGCAGGTAGTTGGGCAGTCTCCAAGTTTTATTTCTGCAGAGGTCGGACACTTCCCAACAAGTGGTCAGTGTGAGACCCCGAAGGCATGCTCTCTTGCATATTTATACAAACACAAACAAAGAAATTATATATGCATAAATTCTTAATGCTTATTGGTACACTCAAATTATTATTGTTATTACTATTAACGTTACACTTTATACTTCTTCTAACTATAAACATATGCATAACATAAAAATAAGGGCAAAAGGTTTCAACTTATCTATCAACATTGTCTAGACTATGTCTCAAGACTGCAAAAAACAAAAACTAAATTATAACTGACTCCTCGTTTCTTCTGTTAATCTTTCTCTCTGACCTTGGCAGGGATAAGCACCATAAACATATTGAAAAGGAGCGGGAGGGTGATTTCAACAGAAAGCAGAACACTAAAAACAACAAAATGGAGTAACTAATGAATTTATTGTGAAGTGTAGAAGAAAGGTTCTAGTATCTTTAAAAAAAAAAAAAAAATCACATTTTGAGTTAGAAACTTGAATGTTTTTTGGGAGATGAAGAGTTTGCACAGCATAAATTGTGGGCAAGTTAGCTCTTGATCAAAAACTTACCATTCTGGTAAGTTTGCTATCTGATGTTAATAGGCTTGTATCATGGAAAGATGAAGTTGGATTTCCAGTCCGATGTGTTGTCAAGTACAGGAAATGTACCAGTGCAGTCAGAAAGTGCACACCAATGCAGTTTTTTCATTCTCTTTGCTTTGTTTTCTGTTTATTAAAAAAAAAAACCCAAAAAAAATCCCCAAATTAATTGTAAAAAACCCCATAATTCAGTAATAAGGTAACAATTTAAAAAGGCAGGTAATATAAAAGGTAAGGATTTCATAGCAATATTAACTTTGCCCATATGTAGGGATTTTTTTATGCAGTTAAGCTGTTAAATATATACTTTTAATTTGTGGTATGTGCAGTGTACGCAAGTTGGGTTGAAATTATTTTAAAGGGCTGGGGTCTAATTCATTAGAAATCATTTTAATGTGTAGAGATTTGCACCACAAAATTAAACATATAATTGAATTTCTAAATATCTGCTTCAACATAATCCTTTTTTCTGCAGAGTTAGTTGTATACAGGCTTTTATATAGCTATGTACCAATGACATTTGTGTTTCTGTATCGTAGATTTTGTCTTAAATAAGAACAATAACATGTAATATTCTACTGTACAGTGTGTGAGCACTAGGCCAGTGTCCATTTCAAAAGTCACTTTACAATATGATTATTATTCCCCTCTAAGAGATCTTAACAATAAAGTCCATGGCTCCTGCAGTCTTGTAAGAAATCTGCCAAACTTCTTATTGACTGCCCTATTGCAGCCTGTGTTGCATTAAGCATTTCTTTAATACTTTATCTGCCACATTTCTAAGTAAGGTTTGACAAGTAAAATCCATTCCTCCTGATACTGTGTAACTGTGAAGGCAGGCAGCTGATCTGGAATGTTGCCTGGATGGCTATGCTATATATTCCCCACTTCTCAACCCACATCCTTTGTTCTGTGTTAAGTGTTCAGTTTTGAAAGAAACTCCTCATTTGATCATTATTATCTTAAAATAAAAATTTCATCTTCTAGGAATTAATGTTAAGGAATTATACTGTAAAGATGATTTAATGATTTTGGCTTTTACTGTATTATGTTGCTGCTAAGATTCAGATAAATTCAAACCCTTTTAGAGATCTTGATATTTGAGTCATAGCTGCTCCAATAATCTCTACTATATTTCGTTTTTAAAATGCTTGAGTAGCATTTATGCTGAAAAACATTATACTACCATTATGCTGCCTTCTGTCTTGGGTCTTATTAATATTATAGAAGGGAAACAAGATATTTTTTCCCTTTCATAATGGTGATAGACACATTATGTCAGTGATGATTATGATGCTCAGTATGGTAAAGTTGACCAATAAAATACAAGAGATTGTGTGTGTGATATTGTAGATTAATGGACACATTGGTTGGACAGCGAGGCACTAGGTGAAATAGAGTCTTCCCTACCTCACCTGAACTGTGCATTAAAATTTAAACGGTATGACCACAAAGTCTAAAGTTTCTTATTGCAGTCATAAAAATCTTACTTCTGTTTCAAAGTAATAATAGTTTTAGTGTTAACAGCAATTTTATAAAATACCTTTATGTCTTGTGAATTAGTAGCAAGTAGCTGTGATGGAGGAGTGAGGGGAGAGATTTGTTTTGAAAGGTTATGGTAAGTTATATAAAATTAAACAAGAACTATTTTGAATTATAGCACTGATTCCATGAAGGGGTTCTTATGACTACACTAATTTCTCTTCGGTGGTTGGACATCACCATAATTTTTTTGAATTAGAGTCTCATTGTTCTGCTATATGTATTTTTATATGACCTAATCCACTTTTTGGAATAGGCCTATAATTATTTTTTGCACCCCGATTAAGGAACTTATTTAAAAAGATAAATATTAATTGCTCCGAATAGCCAGAATTCAGTGATTAGTACAGATTGTTATAACTGTAAGTTTTCTGACTGAGTTTAAATGAATTGTTTCATTAAGTATATAAAGAGGAGTGTTAAAAAAAAGTTAGCAAACGAAATTGCAGTACTATTTGTATGTACTGTGAGAAAAGGAAAGTACTAAGTTGTCAGTGTATATGGGAGGAAAATGTGATTGGAATTATATTATACTGCTTGTGCTTACCTGGTTACTGTATCCTCAGTCACACGTTAACCAGTTCACGTAAGCAGTTAGAGTCTCCTTATGTTCAGCACTGATATGTTTTAAATTAGTGCTGCTACATCCAGAAATCTGAACTCCTGTCAGAGAAAAGTTAAGAGAAATCTTTTGACTAGGATTGCAGAGCTAAAAACTCCATAGCTCTATTATCCTATTTAGCACTTTGCATTGATGTTCCATTTTATTGTGGTCATCATCAGAAATAGCATTCCCTCGCCCTCACCCCAAAAATATGCAACTCATGAACTTTATGGATTTATTAAATAAATATTCTTGGGTTTTACCTTTGAGTGTAACCAATCTGTCATATGTCCTGAACTTTGGAAACTATGCTTGGTTCCCAAATGTTAACTAGTGGAATTTTAAAATTAAATGTATACCATAGGCAAGGAGCATCAACATTCACCAACCCTTCTTAAACCATAATCATGCTGTGGGGTAGACTCTATTGGCCTGTAAACCTTATGAAAGCAGTCTTTGTCAAGGTGATATACTTGTTTTTCATGCCATGCTAGAATTAAGATAAGCAGAGGTTTTGGGGTTTGGGGTTTTTGGGTTTTGGGTTTTTTGAGAGTCTTTTTGAGAGTTTTTGAGAGTTTTTTGAGAGTCTTTGTCAAGGTGATATACTTGTTTTTCATGCCATGCTAGAATTAAGATAAGCAGAGGTCTTGGTTTGGGTTTTTAGGTTTTGGGTTTTTTGAGAGTCATAAAAAGATCAGTTCAAGTTTCAGGTGAACGTTTGTGTTAGTTCTTACATTATTTGAACTAGATTATCCTTCGTTAGTGATAGCAGTCACAAAAATGAATATTGTCATAGGATAACGGTTTCCTGCGGCAAGAATAATATTCAGGCATGGGGGTTGGGGGGGGGGGGAAAGTATTTGAAAAACAGATTTTGCATCAACATGTTCAAAGTGAGAAACAGTGATCATTTGATAACTTTTGGTACAATGAGTTTGTTTTAAATGCTGTTGCAATTCTATCTGGATCATTGGTGTAGTATATTGATAATAGTTTACCAGAAGTAAATCAGTGGATTTAATATCTGGCTTGTGGAGCAGAGTGACCGTTAGTAATTACTGTTTTTCAATAACTGCAGTTTGATTAGTTTAGATTTAAAAACAAGGTATTTGAAAAAATTACCTGATACCTCTGAGCCAGAGGATTAAACCTACTAGCTAGAGACTGATATAAAAGAGGGTGGCCTCCACTGAAGAGCAGTGTCTTGATTTCCAGCACGTCACCACACTATCCTACATTGGCTATTGGAAATCTTGGGGGCATTAGGTACTGCTTATCAGAGCACCAATCCTGGAAGAGGATATTTGCACACTCCTTTTTCCCATTCTCCTTCATTCCCTAGACTTCTGCTGCTGCTCTCAGATTTCCTGAGAAACTGGGTGAAATTGATGACCATTTGGTCAGTTTCACTGCTGCTTCTAGGTGAATAACAGATCTTTCGGTTAGCTGGCAATTCTAAAAACTGGAAAAAAACAATTAGTTTGGGTTGAACCAAAAATGAAAATTATCAAACTTTTCAGTGAATCAAAAAGTTTAAAAAATAGATTCTAATAAAAATATTTTGTTTGAAACAAAACATTTCATTTTCATTTTGAGCATGTTACATTCTTTTATTCTTTAAAATGAAAGTAAAGGAAATTTCTAAATGAAAAGTCTGTGTTTTGAAAATGACAAAATGAAACATTTTAATTTTTGAAAATGACAAAATGAAACATTTTAATTTTTTTAAACATTTTTATTTTAACTGAAACAGTTTGGTGAAATTGACATGAACTCAGGAAATGTTTTGGTGTTGCCAAATCTGTGTGTTTATGGAAAAAAAAAAAGTTTCAGTCAAATAATTTCACTCAGCTCTGCTTCTGAGTTGCTGATATGATACTTGTGAATTTCATGGAGATGATCTGAAGGCATGTCAGACATTCCTTTGCTGTCATATGGGTAGGGGAAAGAGAGAGGTAGGAAACGATATACACAGTCTCTTCCTTTCTCTGTTCCCCTGAACCTAACCCAAAGGACTGCAGGAGTGGGTCCTTGACTCTCCTGCTGTGGGCTTTCATTGTTTGTTGGAGACAGTTTCCTATTCTGCAGTATCATCAAGCATGTTTAGTCTTGGTAAAGGCACATTTGTGCTCTTAAGCCCATTAGAGGAGATCCTACCATTTAAAGCAGCTTTAAAAACAACAACAAAAAAGGAAACATTTTTGTAATGTTTATGGAGCAGCTTCTGATTAACTGAGGATTTATTTGAAGTTTTATCAAAAATCAGTACAATCAGGACGTACCCACTTTTATTTTTGAAACGCTTCTAATCCATTTTAGAAGCCTGCTGGACCATTCAGATTCTTCACTTTTTTTGGTAAATTGTGTTACATCCTCTGACATGCATGATTTGTGTTGATTAATCCTCTTTTCTCCAAATAAATCCAATGTTCCCTGGTCTAGTCTTATCGTATAGTATTAAAATAAAGTATTTTAAAATATTAAATTACTAATTTCTTTAAAATAATATATTTATAGCAGTAAGCCTCCTTAGCACAGGCTTTCCTGGAAGGTTGTGGACCTTGATGCGAAAACGTGCTAGACCTAATAATGGAATGCAAGACTGAAATAATTAATTTTTAGAATTTATTTTGGTTATAATATCTTATTTAAGGATGTCCTGCAAAACAGTGAGTTCTGCTTAGTCTGCTGTGGGCACCACAGGCAATGACCCACTATAGTTATCAATCTTGTCAGAGAAGATTCAGTAATGAGCTAACTTGGATTTAGATTGTCTTCATATGAGGTGACTGGTTGCAGAGTTCACTGCTGAGTCCTTCCAGTCTCTTTAAATGTTAAGCTGCAAAAATATTTTTATCATCCTTATATACCATGAAATGTAGAAAATGAAACTCAGTACAAATGGGCCAGTAAATTTAGATTTTTAAATCTCTTAAACAGCCCCATGTAGCTAGGGAGCAAGCGATCACAGCACAATCACAACACGAATGGTGTACATGAATGCAATTTTAGCTTGGTTTGAGTTTTCTATGGGAAAAATCAAATAAATAAAAATTAATGCAAAACAGAGCAATCAAGTGACAACAAAGATAATGTTTGGGTTTTTTTATTTAAATGAGGCCTAGAATTATCATCCTAAATCCATATTTAGATTCTCAGGTAACTAGCCTGATACTCAAAAGTACTAAGTACTCATTGTTCCTGCTGACTTTATTAGGAGCCTCTGGGTGGTCGGCACTTCTCAAAATCAAGATACGTATTTAAGTGGCAATATATAGACGTAGGAAGCAAACTTTAGGCATTCATTTTGAAAATAATTAGCCTAAATAACTTTTTCTGTGATCGGCATAGCAACTGACAGCGGAAATTTTCATTTATTTGCATCACATGAAGGCAAAGAGGTTCAGCTGTAATGACAATCCCAGCCCTAAATTTGATTTTCATGTATTCAAGATACTATGTGAAATATCTACTTTCCACATGGTATGCACTTCTTGGGTCAAACTCTAAGGCACCCCGCGCGCGCGCGCCCTCCCCCCCCCCCCCGCACCCGCCCCACACACACACAGCAGAATCAGCTTTGTTGATGGTGAGGAGAACTTGCATCATAAGCAGAATGAAGTGAATGGCACTGCTCAGAGATTGGCTGTTGGATAAGTAGCTTGAAAATGGTGCAGCAAAGTGTATAATGTAGCATTCTACATTCTCCAATCATCTGCATTAACTATTCACATTTAATGGTGCACATTAGGAATTTTGCTATACTACTACATAACTATTTAGGAAGAATATGAGATTTGCCTGACTGGACCATATTGGTCCTTCAGATTGGGTACGCTGCCTCCAGTAACGATCAGCACTTGATACTTTATAATGCACCTACAGATAGTTTCCCAGTGCTGTACACTGAGTGGTATGCTGGAGAAAGGCATGTCTTCCTCATTCTTGCGGGTGGATCAACTTTATTGCACATCCTGAAGCATCAGCTTAGTTTAATCTTCTTGTTATCTTGTTATCACAGCTACAAATGTTTTCAACTAACTTCCCGGGAACATGTCACCTCAGGATGGGATGCAGAGATAAAATTTCTAGTCACCATTAAAGACTGCTCCCTGGAGCAGCTAGTCCTGGAACCCACAAAAGAAAAGGCAATTCTTGATTTAGTCCTAAGTGGAGCACAGACTCTGGTCAAAAAGGTCGGTATAGCTGAACATCTTAGTAACAGCGATCATAATGCAATAAAATTTAACATCCCTGTGGGGGAGATACCAAAGAAACCTACCACCGTAGCATTTAACTTCAAAAGGGAGAACTACACAAAAGAAATTAAAAGGAACAGTAAAAAGAGTGAAACACCTGCAAGCTGCATGGAAACTTTTTACCATGAGAGAGGCTCAAACTGTATGTAAATCACCAATAAAAAAAAAACAGTAAGAGGAGGAAAAGAATGAAAAGGCCACTATGCCTAAATAACAGAGTAAAAAAGGCAGTTAGCGACAAAAAGACATCTTTTAAAAATTAGAAGTCAGGTTCTCCTTCCTTAGAAAGGAGCATAAATTCCGGCAAGTCAAGTGTAAAAGTATAATTAGGTAGGCCAAAAAAGAATTTGAAGAGCAACTAGCAAAAGACAAAAAAAATTTTTTTGCTGTTCATTTTTGTAAGTATATCAGAAGGAGGAAACCTGCCAAGCATTCATTGGGACCACTGGCCAATGAAGGTGCTCATGGAGCACTCAAGGAAGATAAGGTCATTTTAGAGAAGAATCATGAATTCTTTGCATTGATCTTCATTGCAGAAGATGTGCAGGAGATTTCCACACCTGAGCCATTCCTTTAGGTGACAAATCTGAGGAACTGTCTCAGGCTGAGGTGTGAGTAGAGCAGGTTTTGGAACAAATTGATATATTAAACAGTAATAAGTTGCCAGGATTAGATGGTATTCACCCAAGAGTCCTACAGCTTCCTATTTTAGTTCCTTCAGAACTGCTCATTGTGGTATGTAACCTGTTGCTTAAATCAGCCTTTTTGCCAGGTGACTGGAGGATAGCCAATGTAACACCGATTTTTTAAAAAGGCTCCCGAGGCAATCCTGGCCATTACAGGGCAGTAAAGCCTAACTACTGTAGCAGGCAAACTGGTTGAAACTATAATAAAGAACAGAATTATCAGACACATTATGTTGGGGAAGAGTCAACGTGGCTTATGTAAAGGGAAATTGTGCTTCACCAATCTATTAAAATTCATTCAGAGTTTCAACAAACCTGGGCAAGGGTGATCCAGTGAATATAGTGTACTTTGACTTTCAGAAAGCTTTTGGCAAGGTCCCTCACCAAAGGCTCTTAAGCAAAGTAAGCAGTGATGGGATAGAAGGGAAGGTCCTCTTGTGAATGATGGGATGAATGGATAGGAAACAAAGAGTGGGAATAAAGGGTCAGTTTTCACAGTGAAGTAAGATAAATAGCAGAGTCCCGTAAGGATCTGTAGGGGATCTATGCTGTTCAACATATTCATAAACGATCTGGAAAAAGGGGTAAACAGTGAGGTGGCAAAGTTTGCAGATGATACAAATTATTCAAGATTGTTAAATCCAAAACTGACTGCAAATAATTACAAAGGGATGTCACAAAACTGTGACTGAGCAACAAAACGGCAGATGAAATTAAATGTTGATAAATGCAAAGTAATGCACATTGGAAAAAATAATCTCAAGTATGCATTCCAAATGGATTGGGGTCTAAATTAGCTGTTATTGCTCAAGAATGAGATCTTGGGAGTCATTGTAGATAGTTCTCTGAAAACATCTACTTGATTGCAGCAGCAGTCAAAAAAGCTAATAGAATGTTAGGAACTATTAGGAAAGGGATAGATAATAAGACAGTAAATATCATAATGCCACTACATAAATTCATGGTATGCCCACACCTTGAATGCTGTATGCAGTTCTGGTCACTCATTTCAAAAAAGATGTATTAGAATTGGAAAAAAAGTGCAACAAAAATGATTAGGGGTATGGAACAGTGTCCCGGTGTGGAGAGATTGAGATTGTTCATTTTAGAAAAGAGATGACTAAGATGGATATGATAAATGTCAATAAAATCATGAATAGTGTGGAGAAAGTGAATAGGGAAATTTTATTTACCCCTTCACATAACACAAGAACCAGCGGTTCATCCTATGAAATTAATAAGCAGTAGCTTTAAAACAAGCATAAGGAAGTACTTCATCCAACGCACAGTGAACTGGTAGAACTTGTTACCAAGGGATGTTGTGAAGGCCAAAAGTAGAACTGGGTTCAAAAAAGAATTAGATAAATTCCTGGAGCCATCAGTGGCTCTTAGCCAAGATGGTCAAAAACAAACCTCCTGCTCAGGTGTCACTAAACTTCTGCCTGCCAGAACCTGGGACTGGATGACAGGGGATGGATTACTTGATAAATTGCCCTGTTCTCTTCATTCCCTCCCAGGCATCTGGCTCAGACCACTGTCAGAATACTGGGTTAGATGGACCATTGGTCTGACCCATGAGGCCATTTTTTGTTACATTTTTAAATGTCATTTATAATGATAAAAAATGTTGCAGTCTCCGAGCTTCCCCTTGTTCCTCCCCTCCCCTCTGCCCAAGTCAAGATGGACTCACCTGTGGAGTTGGGACTGGGAGCTTCAGCTGCCTGATGCTGGTAGGAGGCAGTCCTGGCTGAGTAGAGGCTTGTGCAAGTGATGACCCCGCCCGCAGTAACTGGACTTCGTGTGTTCAGTCACTAGATCTGACAGGACACTATCAGGACCCCTTTTCGATTAGACTTTCCAGTTGAAAACCAGGCACCTGACACCCTAACATCAATGGCTAAAAGGAACCTGAATACTCTTGCTCTACTCTGCAGATGATATAGGTTACTTTTTAAGAGTGACATTCATCCAGCAGTTCAGCAGTTATGGAAGGCACCACATACAGCAGAATTGACATAGTTCTGGTGCATATATAGGAATTAGAGCTGCAGAAAGGCACTTTGCCTCCCCTTTTTCCATGTGTTGTAGGGCAATGCCACCTATCACTGCCATGCAGAGCACTATACAAGAAGATTAAGTGAAAAGCTGGGTTGTTGTCAATGAACCTGAGATTATGGGGATACAAAGACCACAGACTTCTGCACAAGGGAGTACACATGGGTGGTGGCCCTATTTTCACATGGAGTCTAGAGGGGATGTTATGGGGCTCTCCAATACTGTGCCTTCAGGTTAGAGGGGATCACATACTCACACACCCCATCACCTCTGCACAGTTTCTTCCCAGAAACTCATTTACTTTAGTTTTGTTAAGAGTCAGGGTGAATTTCACTCTCAACAGTATGTTTTCACTCCTTTAAGAAGGTTTATTATATAATTACTTCTTAAACTAGTTCACCAGTCTCACTCTGTCACACCACAGTTGGCTGTCTTTAGAAAAGCATTTCTTGTCAGTGATTGACCGAAGGTTCTCTTGTTAGTGATGCCAAGTTACAATTAAATTAACATGTTTTTGAATATTTAATAGTTGCAAAAACGAGTATAAAAGCCAAAAAAGGTTTAAATCTCTGTAAGGAAAATATGGCTTTCTAGACTTTACCAAACTACAGTTAGAAAAAAGCCAGAATGAAAAATGTCTCTTTCTGGATTGGAATTTGGCTTACAGTTTCCTTTCTGGCTCAATACAAATAAGTCACTGTTATCTTTTAATATATGATACTAATTTGTGTGACTGTTGGTAATTTTCAATAATATAGTATCTCTTGGTGCAGGTTGCCACATTCTGAATATTATTTTTTTCTACAAACAAGGACTTGGATATAGATATTAAAGTAATGTGGTATTGTAGATTAGTTTTTTAGAAAGTATATTGATTCTGGTACATTAGAATACATTATCTCCTCTTGGGTTGATCAGCAGTTAATTGCTCTTTTGAAGTTACTTTACTGACATTGTAGAGGATGTAATGTGTTTAAACACGCATCGTCTTTACTCCCTGGTTTGTTTTTTTTCTGACTCACGACTTGGATGTAAAATCATGGCTGAATGTAAATCTCCCTAGGAAATCAGAATTTTTATAGAGAAATAACTATTAGGGTAGTCTAATCTTCGGGGACTGTAAATTCAGGAATCTGTACGTTTACCATGATATATTAAAGTTAAACAAACAGAATTTAGTTGTATGAATAGCATGCTGAGAAAAAGGAGTTCTTTACAGGATTCTGAATAGGCAATATTAACACTGCTTGGCTGTTCCAATCATCTGGAATTGGTAATTTTTCCATTATCTATATTACCCAGTTGTATTGTGTGTCTTGTACCCCGCTGTGGCTCTTACATGAAGAGGAAAGATGATTGTCTGACTTAAGCATGGGACTTGGAGTCAGATGTAGGTTCCATTCCCTCTTCTGCTACAGACATCCTTTGTGTCTGTGACAGATGTTGTAACAGATGGAATTTGGGTCTGTGACGGATGTTGGGTTGATCAGTATTAATTTATGAATGCTATATGTGAGTGAGTCATGGGAAATGATTACTGTATGACGATATTGGACCATGTGCTGGATGCATAGGTGGTAAGTTTAATAGGTCTTTAAAAAAAAAAAAAACTAGCAGGAAGGCAACTTAATAGCTAGATAAGTAACTTTCTGGTAAACATTTTAAGGGTGCTAAGAAACAATACCTGAGCTATTATCTGTGAAGATTCTAATTCCAAGCGTTGGCCAAAATGACAGCTGTTTTGCCAAGGCTAGAAACAGACAGATCTCAGGACTACCCTCTTTGGCATATGCATTTGGATACAGTCTTTCATTACATCATCATCATACAATTTTTTCCACAGGACGTAGCCCTCGTTCAATGCAAAAGATGGATGGTGGTCACTTAATGAGCAAGCTATTCAGTATTTTGTTTTATCCTTATTGCTCAATATCTTGCCCTGAACTTTTGTACTGCACACTATTCAAACGTTAATTTCCTCATGAGCTTTTCTATGGTGTTCATCATTATAGTATCTGAATGCTTCATGAATAACTAATTTATTTTTGTAACACGCCTGTGAGGGGAGGTGGTGGTATTAGCTCCATTTTGCAGTCAGGAAACTGAGGCACAGAGAGATTAAGGCCACAAATATTTACTAATTTTGGAGTCCATCTTGAGATGCCTAGGGCACTTAGCAGAGAACTTAATGTTATATACCACTTTATATGTTCAGAGCACAACTCCCACTGGTTTTAGGTTGCACCAGTAAGTGCTGAGCCCCAGGGTCTGAGTTTATGCAGCTATTAAATGAGGACTACAGAATTAGTGACCATTTATGAAAAGTTTGATTTAGGTTACTTGCCCAGCATCAACAGGAACTCTGCAGCAGAGGCAGGGATAGAATTCAGTTCTTCAGGGCAACATTCAACTACGTTAACCATGAGACATATTTCTGTTCCTGGAATCTCCTGCTTCATTCACTACACATCTTCCAACTTCTGCAACAAATGAGGCAGGAATCCTACAGAATCCTGTTTATTGAATGAGGAAGGCGTCCTGTGGAAAAAAAATAGTATGTGATGGTGTAAGTAAAGACTATCATAATGCAAATGCACAAGGGGGCTGAATTAAGGTTGCACAAGGAATTTTAATTCTGACATTTCCAAACTTTTGAATGCTTGATTTTGCAACTTTAATAGTGTTCTTTTAACATAGTTTTTATTGTATGTGTAATTTCCTAGAGTTTAAAAAAAGGAAACTGAAAAAACCAGAAATTCCATCATGTGGCATCATATTGATACTAGGGATATAAAAGTGTAACTGTTTAAATGGTAATCAGCTGTTTAAACCTTTTAAACAGCTGATTACCATTTAAACTAGAGGAAGGGGAGTGGCAGCTGGGCTCAGCTCCCCAGCTGGGCAACTCTTGCTAGCAGGGAGGCTTGGAGCCAGTGGGAGGGTAGCTGCAGCTGCAGCTGAGCTGGCTCTCTGCCAGCGAAAGAAGCTGGGCAGCTCTCGCTGGCTAGAAAGCACAGAGTCCGGCACAGGGTGGTGAGCCGCAGCTGGGCTTAGCTCCCCACAAGCGGAGGGGAGGCACAGAGCCTAGTGTGGGGGGAGGGTAATTGCAGCTGGGCGAGGTGCGGGGGCTGGGCTCCATGCTTCCCTGCCAGCAAGAGCTGCATAGCTGTGGCTACCCCCGCACACAGCATTTAACCATTTAAACATTCCATTTTTAGAATGTTTTAAACAGATTTTTAATTAAACTAATTTTTACATCCCTAATTGATACCCATATAGTTCTTCAGCAAGGCTGGAACCTTTATATCAGGGGTGGGGAACCTTTTTGTTGCCAAGAGCCTGATGGCGGCGGGCGGGGATTCGGCGGCAGGGGGGGATTCCGGACTCCACCCGAAAATGGGCAGATGGCGGCAGGGTTTCGGCGGCGCACACTTCCCACCCGCCCGCGGGCCGGATCAAATTCTTTCCCCACCCCTGCTTTATATCCTCCACACACCCCTGTCCCTTGAGCTAACAACAGCAGTAGTTGGTTGTCATCCTCTGTGTGGAGCAGCCTAGAGGGGGATGGGACACTTTGCTTGTGGGTTTTGCAGACATTTGCTGATGGAGGGAATGTTGTGACTCAAGAGTCTTGGATGCAGTGTCAGGTTCTGGAGGGGAGGGAGGGGACCTTTGTGGTTACAGACTCCTTTGCCCTATTCTCCCCCACCCTGACCCCTCCTGCCCATCTCTTTTTCTGGCCTGTTCCTGTGCCAGTACTGTCTGTCGCTGCCCAGCTCCTAATCCCAGGCTTGTCCTCCCAGCTTCCTTGTCCCAGTCCCAATATCCTCTCATGGGTCCTTGTCAAAGTCCCAGTCTTCCTTCCACCTTTCATCCCCAGGGCTCCTTGCTCTTGTCTCTTTGCCTAGCCAGTCCCAATTACCATCCCCATACCAACTCCTTGTTCGATATATCCTTATTTTACTACTGGCTCCCAGTCCCTCCACTATTCCCCAACTCCATTTTCAACTCTCATTTCTGATTCCTAGTTTCCTTGCTCAGCCAGTCCCAGTGTCTCCTCACCACAGCTCCTAATCCCATGCTCCTCCCTCCCCCAGTCCCACCATCATCCCTTCACCAGTTCCCAGGCCCACCAGGCTTTTTGTCTCAATCCTCTACTACTCCCCAGGCCCAGCTGCAAACCCTTTGCATTCCAGTCAGACTGCTTCCTCTCTCTCCTCCATGCTGCCTGAGTGCTAGCAGCAGGAGCATTGAGAGTACAGGAGAGAGTCTTCCTGTAGTCCGTTTCTGTGCTTGGCACCGTAGTGACTCCTGGTTATTGGGAAAGACAATTTCAAGGAAAGTCCTGCTCGGCCTCTGATTTTTCTGGGCTGGAGCATGCCCAATACAGATGGAAACTTCAGAATTTGTGTGTACTGCAATTTTCTGCAGGTTTATAATTGGGCCAAATTTGAACAGTTTTTCACAGGAACAGCAGAAGACATAGAGGTGACCCTGTTTTCATATTTCAAATCCCTGCTTCAAAGCATGGAGGCTATAGAGCTTCTCAACAAAATGTTTGTAAGATTTGTAACAAAATGTATGTGCTCATGCAAATCATCAACTTTTTTTCCTGATCCTGGAAATGGCAGAACAATTTTTGTTGAAACTTCACAAAAAATTTCAGCCTGAGGCAGACACCCATCACATGTAATTTCTGCCCAAACTGTTAAAGTTTGCCAAAATTTTCAGCAACAAAAAACAGGGCCTTATAAGAATCAGGCAAAGTGAACTGTAAGTATCTGCCACCAGCTATACCTATAATAACCAACATAAAACATCTATGCACAAAACTAACCAAAAGTCAACTCAAAAACTCAATTTACAAATAAAACTTCACTCATTCTAACAACTTGCCATATTAGTGAAGAAGCACGGGCTAGTGAGTAGCCCACAGGATTGGGAGTCAGGAAACCTAGATTTTACTTCAGACTCTGCCACTGATTTGCTGTATGATCTTATAGCAAGTCGCTTCCCTCTCTGCCTATGTTTCTCCTGTCATCCTTTGTCTTACCTATTTAAATTGTAAGCAGTTTGGGGGTTGAGGCTTTTTCTTAGTCAGTGTTTGAACAGTTCCTAGCATTATTAGTCCTTAGACACTACTGTAATACAAATAAATAGTAACATATCTAGATGATGATGATTATGGTGTTAATATTAGTCCAAATTCAGAAAAGTATCCCTATTTAGGAAAGTGCATGCATGAGCATATGTCTACATCCCACTGAAGTCAATGGGTCTTAAGCACATGCTTGAGTGCTTCTCTGAATCAGGACCACCATGTTTAATTTCTGACATTCTAACTTCTTATTAAAAAGAAAACAGTATTTCAAATCATAGTTTAAAAAGTAGCATGCTAAAAATGTAGCAGGCCGTTTATATGTTCGTGTTTGTGTAATTTTAATTTGCTAAATTTGGAAATAAATTATACTTAAATGATTTAAATATTCACAGAATAGAAGGTGGTTTAACAGTTAGCACTTTTCAGTCCTCTTTAGATAATTTTAAAATAATAATAATAAATAATAATAGTAATAAAAATACATAATTTTAAAAACATTAATCTCTGTGGTTTGTGTATGTGAGAAATGCTGAATTACTGAAGCCTATAGGCCAATCCTGCAAAAATTCCAGCAGTCTCCTGGGTTTTATAAGCCCCAGATAGTTGCAGATATGAGGCTACATTCAGCGCTGGCGTAAGTGTGCGTAACTTTGTCATGAATGGGAGTTGCATGAGCATATATGCAAAATGAATTTGGCATTCCTCCTCTCCTCCCCCCCAGAGCTGTGCACTGAGGAGTCGCAGAGCAACTGAAGGAGAAGACAGGTAATAAAAATTAGGTCTTCTCATGCTATGCAAATCTCCAGCTTGGTCCTGATCTATTTTCTCTTATTAGGGTCAATTAGGCTGTGGAGTTCCTATTGCTTTGGACTTGGGTAATTCCTATGCGCAATCCCCAGAAGTGGGTCAGGCACAAGTCTCAGCTAGCCTATGAGCGTTATCCTTACAAAAGAAAAGAAAAGAAAGTACTTAAACTAGCATCATGTAGTCCCTACTGAATGGGGAATCCCTACGCAGAATAGCCTCTCTGGCTCCATTGCCATGGAGGGCAGCAGAACTTTCATTGGTGGATAAGTTGCTGCTTGTTAGGTTCCTGCTAGATAAGTTGCTTGCTTTGCTTAGGGCACTCCTGGATAGAGGTCTTTTTTGAGATCAGTCTTCATTCCTATATTATGAAAACTGCATTTATTCAAATATTCCTATTCTCAGGTCATGCAGAAAAGATCAAATGTTGGGCCCAATCCTGCAAAACCTCACTGATACGAATGGTCTGGATTAATGTGAGTCGGCTCCATTGGCTTCCAACTACTTGCGCAAATAAAGGCAATTCATGTGAGTGAGGGTTGGCAGGATCAGACCTTTTATCAGCTCCTTACAAAAACTGTCTGATGTAAAACAATTTTACATTATATTTTAGTACTATGTGGTGGAGTAATTGCATTGGAATAATGTAACACAGCAGGATGATCTCTAATTTGGCTCTGTGAAATTTTGCATTCACAGTTGCGCGCACACACAATATTTGTATATACAATTTTTCACCAACAACTCCCTTATTTGTAGGCAAATGTTCACCAAACTTGTTTTTCTTTTAATTCTTTAACACTCTGGCCCCAAGGAAAGAAGGTATTTTAAAAGTTCTGGTGCCCCTGGTCTTTTCTAGTGACTTGTGGCATTCCGAAGTCCTGCTGTGTCTATATCAATCCTCAGTTTCTTTATGGGTTATTAGTCTTCTAAATTGTCTTTGCAGTTGGTGGTGTGCCCAAGAGCAAGTGCTTCTGACAGAGTTTTGTAGTGCTTCAACATATTGGAATTTGCAAACTCCGAAAGAGCATTCCTCTGAGAAACGTGGTCTTTATTAACGCCATAGAATACAACTGATCATTTGAATAGAGTCTTTCATCTTTGACACATGATGAAAAACTTTTGAAGAGTTTTTTTTAATGTATTTCGAGTATAAGAAAGGAGACCTGTTCATCCTTCAAAAATTTTGTACTCATGCAGTGTTAAAGAAAAAATGATTTATTCCAAACAGATATGCATCACATTAAAATATTTAGAAAGTTTTTCTATGTTTTTAAACAAGAAATGCTTCTTTTTCTCGTGATAACTTAAGACAAAAGATAATGTTGATGGCCCAGGATTAATTTTGAATTTTGTAATGTATATGATGTATTTTCAGTAGAAGATAATCTTCCATTATCCCACTATTAAAAGCCAGATATATCGGTCTCTAAAGGCAGTGGAGAGGCAGTGTGCCCTGGGAGATAGAGCACTGGAGCACGGGACACAGAAGATCTGCCACTGGCCTGCTGGATGACTTTAAGTCAATTCAACGCTCTGTGCCTCGGTTTCCCAATCTATAAAATAGGGATAATGATACTCATCTCCTTTGTAAAGTGCTGGGAGATCTACTGAAGAAAATAACTATATTAGAGCAGGGTATTATTACAATTATTAGTCATAGTGTTTTTGCCAACTATATTCATCAGGGCCTGATCCTGCAATGTACTGAGCTCCCATAGTTTCCATTGAGGCTGTGGAAGTTGAGGGCGTTTGGTATCTTGTAGGATGCACTCAGGATCAGGCCCCAAAGTAACTAATCAAAAAAGTGTATGTCAGTCTTTTTTTGACATCCTCACTGTGATTTCTTGATTGGACAAGTTACGAAGTCAAAATATTGCTCTTTTGACAAGAGGAGTGGCTATGGTGGAAACCAGTGTCAAGTAATCCTTTCCCATCTTATGTCATTTCCTCTTGTGAGGCAGCTAATTTAATGTTCATTGCATGCTTCTATTCAGCATTAATTCTTAACTTTATTTTAGTGGGAGAGAGCAATGTGGTAAATTCAGATACAAAAATCTTACTTCCTACACAGACATATGGCATAGAATTATCTATTTAAAGATGGAACAATGTGATAACTTAGTGGAGTGACATCTGCACCATAAAATAATATGCTGATTACATTTGGAAAGTGAATGCAACAGTTTTATTTGCACTATTCTGACATCATCCGAAAACCATTATCATTCCTCCGTGGAATGTTAAAATTTAATTATTTAATTTAGTTTTATCACATGTAGTATAAATAAAAAATAACCCTATTAGGTATTCAATTCTCATGCTGAACACAAACCTTTTAAATATTATACTTTAATACTAGAACAAGTTTAGGGAGAGATGGAGAAAATATTATTTATAAAAATCTTTTGCAGTTTTCTTGGCTCCAGTCATTTTGAGGATATTTGTCTGAATTCAAACAATTCAGCTTCTGTTCTTGCTGGTCCTGCAGTGAAGTCAGAAATCTGTGTTTCAAATCAGTCTTTCACCAGAAATATTATCATGATATCACACATTCAGATCTCTGACCTTCCCACAGTATCAAATGAGAGGGAAATTAAGCTGTGAGGGAGCTATGAATGGATCCATGATAAAGAAATTTCAGGAGAGTTCAGCTCCAGATCCCAGTTAGAACTCTGTGGTACAGATTTATCTCTATAGGGAGGGATGGCCAGGGGAGGAAGTGTGGTCTTGTAGTTAACATGTGGGACCAGATGTCAGAAGACTTAGGGGAGGGGTAGTCAACAGGGCGGCCTGTGGTCCAAATCCAGACTGCCAGAGGCTTTTCACCAGACTGTGGGGTGTGGCAGGACTTGGGGCTTCAGGCCCGCGGAGCCTGGGGCACGGGGCTTCAGCTGAAGCCCTGAGTCCTGACACACCTGAAGCCCAGAGTGCTTCCAATGAGGCTGAAGCCCTGAGCCCTGGTGCAGTCCGCCATGCCTGGCGGGGCTTCATTTAGGGAGGGCAGAGTGGCACATGCCACCATGAGTTACATGTCAGCCCTGGACTCGAGCTCCCCCAAGCCCACCAGCAAGTGGCCAGTCACTCCTCTACCTGCACTAGCCCCCCTTCTCACCCCGTGTACTAACTGCCCATGGCCCCCCAGAGTTTTGTGGTCTGGTCAAAGGTCTCTGGTGGTCTGGATTTTGCCCGTGGTCCGCCTGTTGACTACCCCTGCAATAGGCCTTGGGTATATTACACAACATTGTATGTGTTCATTGAACTTGCGATGTGAAAAATGTTTCTCTGGAGTCCAAACCTTGACCATACCTTGACCAAGAAATCTGGACCTTGACAAAAAATAATTGACTACCCCTGACTTAGGATATATCCACACTGCAGTTAAGCACCTTTGGCTGGCCTATGTCAGTTGACTCTGTTTGTGGGGCTCAGGCTGTGGGACTGTTAAACTGTGGTGTAGACATTCAGACTGGGGCATAGTGTCCCAGAGCTCGAGCTTCAGCCTGAGCCTGAATATCTACACTACAGTTTTACAGCCTACCAGCCCAAGCCCTGCAATCCTGAGTCAGCTGACACGAGTCAGCTGACACAGACCAGCTGCGGGTGTTTAATTGCAGTATAATCATAACCTTAGGTTCTATTCCTGGCTCTGACACAAGCTTCCTTTGCAACCTTGGGCAAATCACAAGACGTTGCCTCACTTTCCAAATCTGTAAAATGGGGACAATAATAACTACAAATACTGGATGTTGTAAAGTATAATTCATTAAAATATGTGAAACATTTTGAGATTCTTAGATGGAAGGCACTATAGAACAGCAAGGTATTATTTTTAAATATAAATCTTAGTGTTTAGTAATTAGCAAACATGAAAAAATTATATGAAAAAAGGAAATGAATAGGGAATGAGAATATGTTTGATTTTGATTTATTTGAAACTCTATCATGAAAGTTCTTTAAACATTTGTGTTGATACATTAGAAAAAACAGCTTTTGATAGGGAGAAATTAATTACTTCATGACATAAAAGGAATGCTTATCATTTGCAATGTAAATGTTAAAGTAGTAAGTGGGGGCAGAGTTGACAACAATATTTCAGCTCCAGAATACCAAATCTATATCAAATATATTTCATGTAGAATTAGAACAGTCATGTCTATTTCACATTGACTTTTTTGTTCTGTACTTCTAACCTTAGTTTTCCCACTTTAATTTGCTCTGTCAAAGGGCTGAAGAGAATGGCTTTTGCATTTTTTAATGGACAGCTGCTGCTGTTCACATTCATTTTTTTCTGAAGGGAGAACATATTTCTGTACATTTTTCTTGGCAGTTAATAGATCACAATAGGCAGTCACATTTTAAGGCAGCAAAAAAAAGAACTGCCATGTATGATTTTATTTTTACACATCTATTTTAATAGCCTTTATGTTTTTTACTTTCTAAAACATACAGATTTCATTTTTGGAATCAGAAATTCAATTAGACAGAGTGAGATAGAATTGTCTTAGCTCAGTCTTTACTGCCTGCTATTATACTGAACTGATATTAGCTTCATTATTTATCGTTGATTTCAGGATAAATGCAAATGCTTATAAAATACCCCATAGAAATACATGTGAGCACAGGAAATGAATACACTATTGAAATTTTAATCTTTTTTACTTTTTGACATGTTCTGCATGATTAATAGATTCCTAAATATTAAAAAAAAAAAAGCTTGTATACAATACAGTACCATTTGCTGGATCTTATCAGTTATCTCTGTGCCAGATATAGAGCAACTGTATAAGGCTGTTCAAAAGTAAAGGGGATAATGTTATGGAAAGCAAGAATACTGAAATATTCCCTTGCATTAAATGTAAACAGGTTTCTCTAAAGCCAATACCTTTACATTTTAATAGGATTTTTATTTATTTCAGGTAATGAAATCAAATCAGAAAAACAAACTAAATATTTTGTTGATAACATAAAAATCACAATAGTATCAACTCCAACCTGTTATGTATAAAAGTCTGAGTCTTTTTTGGTATATTGCAGCAAACACCAGTGAAGGTTATTCTTTTCATAGAAGTTTAGAAGTATAATGCAAAAGGGCAAATAATGTAATCTCGGATAGCTACCCATCATAGCCACCAAACAAGCCTGTGAGTTTTTGAAACCATGCAGAAGGGCTGCAGTAACTCCTGTTTATCTTGTGGCAATAGGGGAGGGCTAGAAGATCGCATGTACTGGAACTGCAGGAGAGAGCGCGCAAATGTGCATTAGCTTTTCTCCTTCAAGTAAGACCTGCAGTTTTTGGTTGTGAGATTTTTTGACTGTCCAGGATTAACTAAAAGATATCAGTTAATAATGCTATGTAGTTGCAAACATCTCATTCTGTTTTTATTTTGTATTTTAAGTTGTGTAGAATAAAATCCTGTTTTAATGAATGTGCCACATATTCAGTCTTGGTATGAAAGTTAAGACAAATGAAAATTGTGGATCTTCTCACGTCTCAATTTTTTAATGATATATGGGGCAAGTCTTTGGTACCACCAAACATTTATTAGATCAAGTATTTTGACTACCTAGTCTTCCTCTGAACTAGCTAATGTGCTGTTGTTGTGCAAAATTAAGCACTCGGGATCTTTTTCAAGGGGAAAAGGCAGTATGCCGCATTTATTGACAGAAACTAAAGTAATAACTAACTTAAACCTACACATACACACACACACACACACACACATTCACGCGCCCAAACATACCAGAAAGCGTTCTATAGTTATATATATATAGCTACCAGTCCTGATTGTGGCTTGAGATCGTAGCTAGGGTTCGTTGCTGGAGTTCGTGGCTCGTGGCAGCTACCTGGCCAGGGAAGCTGGGCACGAGGAGAGCAGGGTCCTTGTCGGGCGCGCACCGACGCTCTTCTTCAAATGATGTGTAGAACGCTGTTTTTCCCCCAAAGCCTTGAAATCTCACCCAGTCTTTTATAGGTTTTTCAGTTCTGCTGTGTCACGTCGCTTCTCTGTGACCCTTGATTGCTGGTACAATAGCAGACGTGACTTTCAGCTTGTTCTTTGATGTCTTTGATTAAGTTTGATTAAGTTTTTCTGGGGTGGATCCTTCTTTGCTTTTTGGGGCTATGTTCACACTCTTCAGCCTAGGATGGACTTCACACTTCATCAGGACAACTTCATCAAGACAAGCTGGCAGTTTGGGTCTGACTCACACACACATACACCCTCCATTCATACCTTGTTCAGATAACTACCTTATTCATCTAAAGGTTTAGAAAGGGTTTGACACAAGATGGAGTACATAGGGTCAAAATGGGGTTTTTACACAAGATGGAGTACATAGGTCAAAATGGGGTTTTACATTCACAATATGGAGTATGACTGATAGAAGTTCAAATGTTACACGATTTCAATAATAACCATATAGAGGTTGACACAAATAAGGGTATGAATTGAAAGCTATGAATTAATCTACAGGGTTACAATTACAATTAAAAACCTCTGAATTAAGCTACAGGGTTACAATTACAATTTTATTCCTACATTATCCCCCTTTTGACCCTTCACCTCACATGTGGTGAATGGGTCACATTTTACTGAAACAATAGCCAGGAGGGTGGCCAGTGGAAGGGAGAAGACGTTCATTACAATTTATGTAATTGTTTTAAGGCAATATGTTGAGATAGAATATGAGCTTGTGGTTTTAACCTTGAATACATTCTTTTCATCCAGCAACACATGAAACACATTACAATTAACATTACCACTATTAAAGCAAAGAGAATAACAATAGGATGTAACATAATTTTTAAAAATGATGACCAGGAGGGGGACCATCCCCCAAAAATGTCATACCAATGATGTGTCATTATTTGTTTTGCTTGTGCAGATATTCTTAGAATTTCTGCTCCCTGATGCAATATGGCTATACTGCGGGTTTCTACTTGGGTGCGGGTAGTTGTGGTCAGGTGGCTAATTTGCTCATTCTTTTGCATTAATTTGTACAGAGTTGTCCAATTAATTCCCAATGAAAAATTAAAACATAGAACATTACTTGCTTCTAACCCATCGATTGTTTTATCTTCATGAGAGGGAAAGTAATATGTTAGTCTTGGAGTTTTTAACATAGTTACATTGCACATACATTGTTGCACAGGGGGCTCTGAGATATATTTGTCTTGCCAAACAATTTTTTCTAACCCAATTACACAAACACAAGTTTTTTCATCATAGTACACCTTTGCAGTATCATTATTTAACTCGTCCCAATAACAAGTTGCCAAACTCTTATGTTGTAATGAACAGGGTTCTTCTAATATAGATAAGGTAGGACATATCCATTGTTGTGGGGTCCACTTTAAACATGAACGATGATCTATAATGTCTCCTTGGTTATTTAGATAGGTCCCTGCCAATCGAGGGACCCAGATATGTTTGCCCTGTAGAATTGGGAGGGCTTTGAATGGCCACAGGATAGCCCTGTGACTGTGGGGCTGTGCCCTGATTACTTGTATAGATATATGCCCTGTAAGAGTGGATGTATATACTTTGGAGTTTAGCACATTATACCATCCAGGAACATAGGGGAGGAAAAGATTGTCTTTGTGTTTTGTTAATAGAGGAGCTAAGACCGTCATATCTTTAGCTCGTACCCAGTCCATTTCCCTTTCAGTTAACACAATGGCTAATAGCTGTTGTTCGGAGCACCACAGAGCTGAAGCTGTTTTATTTGCTATCTCTCTCATAGTAGCATATTGGGCCCAAAATGCTCGATTTACATGTTCCCAAGTATGCCACTGCAAGTTTACTGTATCTATCCCGGTTTGCACTAGTTCAGCAATCTGGTGCTCCTGACCCTGTATAATAGCATGGTGCATTGCTTCTACTGCACCAACCTTGTTTTTTAGCACTTCTAGGTCCACAGAGTTTAGAATTCCTGTTCCTGTTCCTATACCTCCTAGTAAGGTATCTGTTATACCTCTTCGCTGACGAGAGGAGGGGTGTTCTTGTCCTATAGATTTAAACCAAGCCTTAAATAATGGAGAGCTATATTGTGCACATTCTGGATGAGTTAGGGTTAAATTATTCTTGGTCCAATTGACTGAAATGTGTAAGGTTGTAATTAGTGGCGCCACTTGTACCTCTACGGGAGACTGTATTTTAAATAAATGAGGACGAGGTACTGTTATAGGTTGAGGACCATTTAAGAACAATACAGATGTATTTCCTACCAATATAGTTTCATTCACCCATACTGTTATGGTTCGTGTTTCTAGAGGTCCTGGTTTAAAGGGTGGAAATGTATGATATCCAGGAGGCACAGGATGACACCCATGGTTGTAATCTGTTACAGGTCCAATGTGGGTGCTTACTTCAAATACACAATCATGATCACTGGGTGTAATATTTACCCATACTTGCAATGTGATTAGCTGAATTGGTCCATGCAGTATGTTATTATATACAGGTATTATTTCAATTTGGTTCCACGTGGTGAAATTAAACCACTGGATTCCCCAATGCGCATTGGTTGCTTTTATAATGATTAATTGCACTAGTAGCCCGAAAAATGGTGTCCACATCTCTGCTGCTGACGTCCACCTAAAGAGAAAGAAACGCTTGCGCTGGAGAAATGTCTTTTTGTTAATAGGTTACTGTACCGAGACTGTCCATAAGGGTGTGTGGAGGGTGATCCAGGTATGAATGCTTAGCTTTTCCTTGTTACTGGATACTTTATGAGGCTCAGCTTCTTATTGGGATATCTGAAACATGGTCAAGTAAACATTATTTAAGAGAACAGTTTTATCTGTGATACATGAACCCATTTGAGTTTTCCATTCTTATCTATGCGATATACCAGAGGGCTAAGACGATCAACAATAGAATAGGGACCTACCCATTTAGATTCTAAGGTGTGATTTCTTTTTCCCAGTTTTAGATACATTACTTGATCTCCAGCTTCCCATAATGTAGTGTCTGTGGTTTTTTGTTTTTGCTGCTTTTGATTCATGTGTTCAATGGCCTGATTGATTCTGTATTGCAGTGTAGTTTTATCCTCCTGCAATTGCTTTAACCATTGGAAATAGTCATTTTGGGTTGCTGTTGAATGGTTTTCAGTACGAATGGAAAAATACTCAGGATCAATCATTAATTTCATCGGTTGCCCAAAGAGAATTTGGTAAGGCTGGATCTTAGTTCTCAATCTGTCACTACTGCGAATGGCTGCGAGGATTAAAGGCAGCTTTTCAGGCCAGTTTTTACCAGTATGGCTCACAACCTTTCTTAATGCTTCCTTAATGGTGCGATTCATTCTTTCCACTTGTCCAGAGGACTGTGGTCGGTATGGAATATGGAGCTTTTGGGTGATCCCTAGGGCTTGCAACATCATTGTAAAAACCTCACCCACAAATGCCCCTCCATTATCAGAATCTATGATCTCTGGGGTTCCATACCTACACACCACTTCAGTAAAGAGTTTTTTAGCTGTGGTCCTAGAGCTATTATCTCGGGTGGGGAATGCTTCCACCCATCCTGAAAAAGAATCTACAATGACTAACAAATACTGAAATCCTTCTTTACTTTTAGGCAACTTATCAATAAAATCTATCTGGATTCTGTGCCATGGTCCCAAACGTCGTTGGTGCATCATTGGTTGCCAGTGTGGAGGGCGAGCTTTATCCCTGGCACATTGGACACAATTTTGCACCCATGTCCTTACATCATCCTGCATACCATCCCATTCTGCTACTTGCTTTAACCTCCTCAAAGTTCCTTCTATTCCCTCATGCATAAACTGGTGTGCCACATTAACAAGTTCCTGCCTCTCAATTTTGCCAGGGGTTCGCCTGCAATCATTACTTTGGTCCTGATGTAGCAATAGAGAATCAGAACATTTCTTTTCAGCCTGTGTCTGACTTCTGGTCACAGCTGCTATGCTATGCTGTCGAGCAATTGCATCAGCTTTATTGTTCCATATAGACTCTGCACTATGCTCTTTGCTGTGTGCTTTAACATGTCTGATCTTTAGTAAGTTGGGGTTACTTGTTATCCAAGAATAAATCCACTTCCACTCTTCTACGTATGCTATATCTTTACCATCTGCTGCCTTCCAATTGTTTCTTTGCCAATCAAACATCCAATACTGTATGCCTTTTACACAAAAATCACTATCTGCATATATATATATTGTTCTAGGAGAATTTTCATACAGTTTTAATACTTGGTATATGGCATGAAGCTCTGCATGTTGTGCTGAGCCATGGTCTAAATACCCTTCAATTACTTCCTCTTCCAAGTTAATGGCTGCATACTTAATGCACCGCTTTCCTTTGATTACTGCTGAGCTGCCATCAGTAAACCAAATGTGTTTTTCTTGCCCTATAGTGTCGAGATCCCTAAGCGGGGGTGCTTCTACTAAAGCAATTTTCTGTTCTAGTGTGGCTTCGGGACACTCATGCTTAGCCCCTTTTTCAATTAAAGCATGGGTTAATAAATCGGGCTTAGAAACAGTTTCAGCAGTGACCCCCCGATTAACCAGAATAAGGGTCCATTGAGCCATGCGGGTATTAGAGACTTTACCCCCAATTAGTTTGCCAGATAAAATATATTTTAAAGGAGTATGGGTACTCTGAATTGTAATCGGTGCTGTGCCTGTAAGTGGTTCAAAGGACTGAGTTGCCCATACTGCAGCTAAGCATTCACGCTCACAGGGATCAAAGTTTAACTCTGCACCTTGAAGTTTTCTAGAGTCGTATGCCACAGGCACTAGTTTGCCATTCTCATTGTTTTGCAGGAGGGTTGCTGCTAATGCAACTCCATTAACAGCCAGTCTGATCACAAAGGGCTGTGACTCATCAGGGAAGCGCAGCGCAGGGGCCGTTACAGCTTTTTGTTTTAACGTGCTTAAGGCAGACTCCTGTTCTGGACCCCATTCCCACTGCGTTTTCTTTTTCAGTAGCTTCCATAACGGAAGGGTGATCTCAGCATATTTGTAGATGTGTGGGCGTAAAAAGTTAAATCCCCCTAGTAAAACTCGTAGGGAATGTACATCGGTGGGTGCTGGCATTTCTAACAAAGCTTTCACTTTTCTCTGATCTATTTGCCTCCCCTCCTGCCCAATTACCATGCCCAAATAGTTAACCTGCTTTTGTACTAGCTGTGCTTTTTCCAGATTAACCTTAAACCCAGTTTCCTCAATTAAAACTAAAACATTTTCAGTAATAGATTTTACTTGTGCCTCAGTTTCCCCAAATACTAGAATATCATCTACATAGGAGAAAACAAAAGGTCTTTCCTCAGGGTTTAAACGATCTAACATATCTATGACATGCTTGTGGGCAATGGCAGGAGCATTATGGAATCCTTGTGCTAATCTCTGAAATGTCCATTGTTGTCCCTTAAATGTGAAAGCAAATCGATCCTGGGAGTCCTCATGTAATGGAATAGCAAAGAAGCAGTTGGCTAAGTCAATAACAGAAAAATATTTAGCAGTAGCTTGCACTCTTTGGATTACTTGTGTCATATCTGACACTATTGGAGCCATTGGGATAGTTCCCTTATTAATCCTACGGTAATCTACAGTGAGACGCCAAGAAACCCCGTCTGCCTTTAGTACTGGCCATATGGGTGAGTTAAATGGTGAATTTGTCTTTCTTATTACCCCCTGTTTTTCTAATTCACTAATAGTTTGGGCCAGTTGTATTTCTGCCTCTCGAGGATAAGGGTACTGTTTCTGTGGAGGAACCATTTCACCCACAATTTTAACACATGCATTGATTTTTCCACAGTCTGTTTTTTTCTTAGTCCAGACTGTGGGGAATTTCTTGCGCCACTCCTCAGCTGCCTCTGCAGAGAGTGCAGCAATTGCCTTCCCACCCCCTTTTGTTAATAGAAGGGTGGTGCTTATTTTACCCTGATGGGGTTCAGGAATGTCCAATTTCCACAACACTCCCCCAGGGAGATCGATTATGATACAGTTTTTTGAAAGCCAATCTATTCCTAAAATCATTTCATTAGTCATTTCAGCAGTTTCTATAAAATTGCATTTGGTCATCAGTCCTTGGACTAGAATAGGAACATCAGACCATTCCCACCCTTTACTAGCTCGTCCTTGGAATGATTGAATAAGTGTGGCCCCATTTCTCTGGCCAGAAGGCGGCGGATGTTTTATTAATGATACTGCGGCTCCGGTATCTAATAGAGCCATTTGGGGAGCACTATTTCCCTGCTGGACATACACATAAGGTCTTCCTCCAAAATCCCAGGAAATTTTACTAATGAACCTCCAAGTTTTTGCTCCCTTGGATGGAGGTTCTACGTCCAGCGGGCTTCCCTATGGATAAGGGAGAGGATCAGTGTAAGGGGAAGGGGGATGAGGAGTGCTGGGGGTTACGCTAGCAACTCCTGTTTGATTCATTTGGAGCCTCTGTACTTCCTGAAGTATATTTTGGGTTGGTGCTCCATCCCATTTATTTCTATCCCCTCCCAACTTTATTAAATTTTTCCAGGCTAGCCGCCGAATTTCACGGAGGTCAATATCTACAGGATTTTCATTGTCTGCCGCTGTAACATTATTACCAGCTGTTTGCATTCTATGTGAGTCAGGATGTCTACGTGAGTCAGGATACCAACGTACCCCTCTGCCCTGAGCTCGTCCTCTTATATAGCCCTCTCTTTGATTTATCACCCCTCTCATGCCACTTTCATTAGAATATGTAATGGGGGTATTTGAGGCAATAAATGGGGTTCTCTCCCTCTTAACAGTAGTTACTGGGGAGGGTCCTGTGTGTAACGTAATCTGCTGAACTAACCCCCTCAGTTCCTCTAGTGTGGCAGGGTGCCCCTCTTGCCATACTCCCAGTCGATTAGAATAATATGGGAGGAGAGAGGCAACACAGTCTCTCAGGGACGTCACTGTGAAATTTACATCGTAGATGGTCTGTACCCCTGGGTTTACAGGGGTTAATCCTGACATTACCTGGGCTAGTGCCCATCGCACTAGATAAGTTTCTGGGTCCTCATTTGGCTCCTGGCTCATGAGGGATGCTTGGGAAACTAAGTGTCTCCGTCCCATCTGTTCCCCTAACCGTGACAACAAAGTAACCACATTTCCATCTCCAATCGTGGTTAATCGTTCAACTATTCCCCTCAGTTCTGGGGCTGCACAGATACATAGTAACCTGTGAAATTCAGAGACAAGTAGATTCTCCCGAGCTGCTGTTAAAAGAGCTTGTAAGCTCCACTGGGAGAAATTTTCCTTTTTTAACGGTCCTAGCCATTTAGCCATTGCTTGCAACTCTGCAGAGGTCACAGGGGAGGTGGTAATTGTGGTTGTGGGCTCCCCGTCATTCGCTGGAGGGTTAGTTACAGTGGTTCTTATAACGGCTGCCACCCGCGCTGGTCCTACACTCCCTGTCATGACACCTTTCTCCCCATCATCATCCCAATCATACAAGACATCCTCTGCTAGGGGTTCTGGTATCGTTCCAGCGGAGGAGACGGCAGCTATTTGCCGGGTAGCAAAACCCAATTGACATTTCAGCTGCTTGATAATAGATTCACAGCGGGTATGGTCTCCTGTGGATTTCCCTTGTTCTAAAGTTAGTTTCTTTATCAATTTTTGTAAGATCTCATTTTCTTTTTCCAAATGCTCTTTTTCCTTTACGAGGTTATTTTTCTCTTGTTCTTGAGTTTTAGAATCTCTCAACATGTTTTTAAAAATTTCCAACTGGTTCTGTAAGCCTGCAGCTAAGGCTTTCCAGTTTTCAGTTTCCTGGCCAGATTTCTGGACTTTTTTGTGGAGGGAGGCATTATCTTCCTGACAATCAGTCAGGCGAATGTAGGCATCATTACAGGCTTCCCATAAAAGCCAGATTGCTGCTGCATCCTTTTTTGTGGGACTTGTGGGTTCATATACTAGGAGGTATTTAGCCAATTTGTCCTCCAGATCAGCTATAGTACGGACATCAGACAAAACTTGCTGAGTCCAGGGACTTTGTCCAAATTTTTCTAAAATGGTGTAGAACGGGGTTATTTCTTTTACAAAGTTTAATTTTTGGATCTCCTTTTTAGAAGAGTTCTTAGGGGTTCGCTTACGCTTAAACAAAAACATAGTGCTATCACTAAATATAATGCTCTCAATAGAACCGGGGTCCTAAACCTGGTCCTAAATCCGGCTATTCTACAACCGGTGGTGTGTAAACCAATATTTTATTTTACAACTTTCTGCCCAGTGGCAATAAATTTTTCAATAAAGCTGGTATACTAAACCAGGCTTTAATTCCGGCTATTCTACAACCGGTGGTAACACACCAAATATTAAATAGTTATTTTCTCAATAGAGCAGGTATTCTAAACCTGGCTCTAACTCCGGCTATCCCTACAACCGGTGGTGGCACACCAAGTATCAAGCGCTTATCTTATACTTTTAATAACTGCAGCAATACTTCACTCTCTCAATCTCTCTCACTTTCCCCCCCTTCGCATTCTCCACCAATAATGTTGTGCAAAATTAAGCACTCGGGATCTTTTTCAAGGGGAAAAGGCAGTATGCCGCATTTATTGACAGAAACTAAAGTAATAACTAACTTAAACCTACACACACACACACACACACATTCACGCGCCCAAACATACCAGAAAGCGTTCTATAGTTATATATATAGCTACCAGTCCTGATTGTGGCTTGAGATCGTAGCTAGGGTTCGTTGCTGGAGTTCGTGGCTCGTGGCAGCTACCTGGCCAGGGAAGCTGGGCACGAGGAGAGCAGGGTCCTTGTCGGGCGCGCACCGACGCTCTTCTTTCAAATGATGTGTAGAACGCTGTTTTTCCCCCAAAGCCTTGAAATCTCACCCAGTCTTTTATAGGTTTTTCAGTTCTGCTGTGTCACGTCGCTTCTCTGTGACCCTTGATTGCTGGTACAATAGCAGACGTGACTTTCAGCTTGTTCTTTGATGTCTTTGATTAAGTTTGATTAAGTTTTTCTGGGGTGGATCCTTCTTTGCTTTTTGGGGCTATGTTCACACTCTTCAGCCTAGGATGGACTTCACACTTCATCAGGACAACTTCATCAAGACAAGCTGGCAGTTTGGGTCTGACTCACACACACATACACCCTCCATTCATACCTTGTTCAGATAACTATCTTATTCATCTAAAGGTTTAGAAAGGGTTTGACACAAGATGGAGTACATAGGGTCAAAATGGGGTTTTTACACAAGATGGAGTACATAGGTCAAAATGGGGTTTTACATTCACAATATGGAGTATGACTGATAGAAGTTCAAATGTTACACGATTTCAATAATAACCATATAGAGGTTGACACAAATAAGGGTATGAATTGAAAGCTATGAATTAATCTACAGGGTTACAATTACAATTAAAAACCTCTGAATTAAGCTACAGGGTTACAATTACAATTTTATTCCTACACTGTCACTGGCATTATTCTAAATTCTAAGTAATATTGCTATTCAAAGGTGACATCTATACCTAGGGATCAAGTAATCTGTGACACAATAAGACTATAATGAATTATTGATCTCAGTGAGTTACAAGAGCGATAAATTTGGTTTAGTATGTTCAACCAGTGATGTGTGGTGAGAGGCAGCATTACTTAGTGGAGAGAGTACTGGATTGGAACTCAGAAGACCTGGTTCTATTGCCATCTCTGCCACTGGTTTGCTGGGTGACCCTGGGCAAATCACTTTACCTCTCTGTGCCTCAGTTTCCCCATCTGTAAAATTAGGCTAATGACACTCACCATTTTTGGAAAGTGCTATGAGATTTACTGATGAAAAGTGCTGTTTAAGAGCTAGGAATTATTGTTATTTATTAATACTGATACATTAAGGCTTTTGTGAGAGGTACTCAAGGCTCCCCTTTATGGACTTAATATAACGACTTGCCTCTGCATAATTCCCATTCAGTCCTACCGATTTTAAGATGAGGAGTTTAGGTTTCTCCAAACCCCAGTCTGTCTTGTGGGCTAGTGAACACACAGTTAAATGAGGTGGACATAGTGGGGACTCAGTCTGGTTAGCTGGTACCATTGCAAAAATTTTGTCACCTCTGGACTACAGCCGGTAACATAATGGGCCTTTTCAATCTCTGTGCATGATTTTATATTCATTCTGAATAACTCTGATACTATGAATATGAGGGCCATCTAAGCGTCTAGTGAGATACATAGTGGTTTGCTGTTAATCTGACACATTTTATACATTGTAGATAAAGTATGAGTGGACAAGAAGAGAATGTAAATCATCCTGTGGGTATGTGGCACAAATAGCTTTTGCAGAGAACTGTATTTGTACTCCTACAATCCAAATCTTACTATTGATTGTTTTTCTTTTTTAAAGATTAAATCTGATTAAGAGAAAAGCCTGAGCAGCTAATGCCTTCACATTTTTATTTATTTTTTCTTCACCTTAGCTGAAGAAATTGCAGTTGCATTTCATTGGCCTGCCATTTCTGTTTAAACCGCAAGTGAGCTCTCTATTTCTTATCGTTTGTTGAACCACTGTCTTTTTGTCTATAACATTTGTTAGCTGGAGACTCATTATTTCCAGCAATAGGTTCAATTTTCCAAAATTATTGGCAGATATTTCTTTAGGGTCTTTAATGACACCAATTTATGTGTTGACATCCCTCTGTTTGCTGGAGGGGTCTATCCTGCACAACGGTGAATCTGTCTGTTTCTTTTTGTGGAAGTTTCATTAACAGAAAAATACCCATCTTCTTCCATTGATACCTGGTGATAATTTCACTAGATTTTGGCTGTATGTTTTCTGCAATTCATTTTACTTTGGTTCTGCTACTCTTTCTCCTTTGCTGCTTCTTTCTCCTTCTGCTCTTGCCACCAAGTTACTTCCACAGTCTTGGCACCAGTAGCTGGTGGTATGTTAGTGTAACTTTAACAGTAGCAACCTTGTGTTCCACTGAGATGATAGTTAAAAACAGTTGGGCTTGGGATAGATTTCATTATTTTATTATTACTGTTTTAGGGCTCAACCTTAAATAGTCTAGAGCACATATCTGAGAGAATTAGCTCTCATACCTGGAAGGCTGTTTACATTATTACAGCTGTGTCTGTGTGAGTATCTGAATAACTAAATTAAAAGGAAAGTTTTCAATGTTCACTACTTCCATACAGTTTTTATGTGGAGGGTTAATAGAGGCCTACAGGTGTGATGTTCCCCTCTGCAGTCTAGACTGGTGTATAGCTGTGTCACCCTAATCCCTCACTCTTGGAGTCCATCTTTCATTTGCTCCACTGTATGAGCCCCACTCTTAGGTCAGTCTACGCCCAGCCTACTGCAAGCACACACCCTTAATTTAGTGAGTGAGTGCTTCTGGCCAGGCACTTATGGGATTATGCAATAGAATGACCCCAGCAAACTCCCCCAGACCAAGATGCAACCCTAGGAACTTCCATCTTGCAGTGTTCAGTGCTGTCCACTGAACAATGCAAGCTAATGATTAGTTCATCAATTTATCAAAAAAAATTGATATGCACCAGCTCTGTCACTTTAGTGTGTGTTAGAGACTTCATTTAAACCACATGCACTACTTTAGATAAAACAAACAAATAAATGTATTAAGTACAGACAGATTTTAAGTGATTATAAGACAGAGGAATATAAATCGGATTTGCTCAGGATGAAATAAAAGCAAATCACATTCTAAACTAATCTTAACACTTTCAATAACCCTACAAAGTCAGATATTGCTCACCACAGGCTGGCTGACTCCTTCAGCCAGACCCTCCCCCTGTGGACAGTCCTCCCCTTGTGGACAGTTGCTTGATGATGTTTTGTAAATGGAAGTAGAAGAGAGAGCTTCAGAGTGCAAAACATCTCTTCTTTTAACATGTTCCTTCGCCCCTCTCTGGGGTCAGGTGACAGACAATGTCTGGCATGGCTTCCTCCACTTGAGTCAGTAAGCATCCCCTTATCGACGCTTAGGCTAGTCCATTGCTCCTGGAAGAGCAGGGATGTTTTATGCATGCCTTAGTGAGGCCTGGACTACCTCCCTGCTTTTAGTATTTGCCTAGATCTGCCTCAAGCCATTAGGCACTTATTTGGGAATATTACATAGCAGAGTTGAATAACTATACATATGACATTGCAACAAACATACTACTTTAACAATAATGTTCATTATGTCATGAGCATTCAAAAAAAACCTTACATGACATACTTTGCAATAAACAATACACGGTTACACTATAAGGGTGAACATGAATGATACACAATCACACCATAAGGGTGTACATGGGGTGCAGTGTGTCATAATAGAATTCTACAATTTCTCTTTCTTTTTTCCCTCCCTCCTTCTCCCCCCCACACACACTCAAAACATTTTTTTTACAGAGAATCTATGTCACAAATGCTGTTCGCTTTGGCAAGGGACTAGTATGTTTCTCATCCAACAGCATGTTAACACAACTCCTTCATGGAGGCAGCCTGAATGTCTTGGAAATGACACAAGTGTCCAAGGTCCTGTACTTGGAAATGAGCATTTTTCTCTTTCTTCTTTGATTAAAAATTTTGTCATTTTTGTAAATAATTACAGAGGGGAGAGAGAAAAAATACAATATACAATCTTGCTATTGATGATACAGACAGTTCCTGAATAGATAATAGTAGTGGCAGGCATGCACACATACACAAGCAGTGGGGCTGTTATAAAACAAATGATGTAAAATGCTGAATTATTTTCATATGGTTTTACTTTAGAATCTTGTAAAGATGTGAGGCGTGTGTATGTATTTCCTAAAAAGTTAAGAGGTTTATTTTTTATTTAGTGTCAAAATTCTGAGTTCCATATTGTTAACTACAAAAAATCTTGTAGTAAATTATACTTCTTTTCCTGAAGGCATATTTTGTCTACTTAACTTTAATCAAATTATAGGTTGTTTCACATTTTGGTATCATTACTCAGAGAATTGCAAGTAGCAAGGGACTAAGTTAATTAAAAACATACATCAGGCAACATTGTTTATAACATGACGTTCTTAAATAAATAAGGATTTCAATATTGCTGGAGTTTGAGTTCTAAAAGCCCAATAAAAACAGAGCACAATTATGGAAAATATTATATTCACATCCATTTTTATATTGGAAAACTAAAACAATCTCCTTTGTTCCAAAGCAAAGCAGGGCTATATTTAACTCCTACAGACTCTCCATAGGAATTTTCTGCATTAAACTATGGTTGTAGTCAAAATCTATATTAAAATGGCACCTTGTTGCTTAGTAGATCTACTCCCACTTTATATTCCAAATTGTATTTGATGTATTTTACTGAAAAAATGTTTTCATTATTTTTAACTACTGTTAGCCCTGGAGAGCCAAAAGGTCTAAGATTGAGTGAGCTAGATTATACTCTGATTTATATAACATTAACAGAACGGAAAATTAAGTTTCTCATTGCAGCATATTTATTACTGGTAGTAAATGTGTAAGCTACAGAGAACATAATCTGACTTTGAGATCTCAGGTTGAATTTGCATTGTTGGCAGGTTAAAAAAAAATCAGTTGTTACATGGAAGCAAGTGTGAGCAAAAACTGAGGAAATGTGACCCAGAAATTACGGAGGGCCCAATCTAACACAAATTAAAGTCAACTGAAAGACTCACGTTGACTGACTGTGAGGGATATATATATATGGATGTCTACTTCGGCATGTTCAGAGTGGCTATTCAAAGAGAAACCACACTTTAAACATTCTGGAAGTTTATTTTAATTGCATTTTGTTGTATTCTTTCTGACTGGTTCACTACTATTTTTTTCTGAGTTAAGAGGCAAAATTTTTCATCTGTTTTTTCTATCCCTTAATCGGTGATAATTTAATTTGTAATAGAACCTTGTATAACTGTTGCCTACCTCATTTCCATATTTTGTTAAAGGATGATGTACATTAATGGATGTTTACATACTATCTAACATTTATGATTTCATACAGTCTTAAGTACACCTTGGCACCACAACATGAACCCTCATTTCCCCCCTATTTTCAGACTTTTCTTATCATTTCTCTTTCAAATGTCTGCTTGTAATAGGGATGACAAAGAGGATCAGGAGGAAATAAAGTTACTCTAAGAACTCTGAGCAAGTCATCTTCTTTTCCTGCTTCACCTAAGGAAGTATTGTTTAGTGATTGGAGCTAGAAACTGAAATTCAGAAGTGTTCTAGTCTTACTTCTGACATTGACTTCGTTGGTGACCTTGGACAAGCAAACCTTTCAGTACCTCGGTTCCTCCATCTGTAAAATGAGGATAATACCACCATCCCTACCTTGTGGTATGAGGAATAATCTGTAAGTGTTTTCAAAGCACCCTGAGATTCTTGGATTGAAGGTGCTATAGAAACACTAATTTTCATCATCATCTACTGGAAGATTTGCTAAATATTGTTCGCTAAAAGGAAAGAAGAGGCATGTATGAAATATCTTTGAGAGTAGCGACTGGATTTAAGAACTATGCTTGTTGCAAGATGATTTAGTTAATTGACTATGTAGAATAAATCTATGCTGCTACTCATATTTTTTCTAGATCTTAATTTGTCCCATAGAAATCTTTGGTAGAGATAATGTTTCAAACAATAGGAGTAGTACAGACTACAGATATATGACACTAAAGAATGACAAGAATGTTTGGCAAATCTACTCTTCTGCATCAAGTTCCACTTTCCTGATCAAGTCAAGAAATGTTTCAGTCATTTGAAAGACCCTGTTTTTGACCCTATGTTATCTTGCTAAGCATTTCTGAAAATAAGGCTACATTTGTTTAGATGCCAGGATATGGATTTAGCTAACTAACTAACTTAGGGTATCAAATTTTGAAAACTTTGGCCTAAACATCTCACTGTAGGAAAGAATTAAGGAATGTTGGGGTATGTTTGCATACTGCCCACAGGACCTGGCCATAGCTCTCCTTTCTGATAGTAATAATGTTGTCTTATCATTTTGTTTTCCCACTAGACAGCACTGACTAAATCAATGTTAAAATTATCTTCCCATTCTGCACATCCTGTAGCATATTGTCCAGATACTAAAAGATGGAACCTGAAAAAAAACGTGGCTTGGGCATAGTATTTTTGACCATTTTTGTTCTTGTTTAGGAGAGAATTTACTTAGGTAATAATTTCTGACTGATCACTAGAAAGATTTGACTCTTTTGTTTTCTCTCTTTCATAAGCACCATTCTGAAATATCTGTTTGGATTAGGATACTGAATGAGGGTTATGAGAAGTTCGTTTTTAACACAGTACTTTTAAACCAATTGTAACTATTTATCATGTATATTAACTAGATTGTGGGTGTATTAAAATGACGAATTATGGTGAAAAAAACTGCACACTTAAACAAACCGCTCAACTCATTTAGTTGTATAAATGTGCCTCCAGTTATTTATTGTATTTTTTTAGATTTAACATTTAAAATAGTACACCCATACAAAAGCTCCGAACGCCCTGACAATAATGAGAGCATCTAGCTGCATTGATACTGATATACAAATAAATAATTGTGCCAGAAATAGCCTTAAATAATCAAACAGACTACAGATATATGATACTTAAGAAAATTAAAATAGATGTACAGTTCTAATTTTGGTTTTGCACATGCAGTATAGGCAATTTACAAAATGTAGCCTGACTCTTGGATTTTTGTTTGTTTGTCAGAAATGAATAGGTACTTTTCCTGTTACTGGAATCCCTTGTCTACTTATCTTCTTGTGTACAACTATTACATCTAGTAGGACTATTGCTCTGATGTATTTTCCAAGTATGTAACAGCTAAGGAAATATGTATTGCTCATGGTTTATATGTGTGGGCCAAATAGTGAATCCCTTGTTCTCACTGAATAATAGTATATTACTCCATGAGTAGCCACACTGAAATCAGCTCAACTCAATTACTAAATGAGAGTAAGAGGCTCACGGTCTTCCCCTCAACATATAAGATATTTCATTCTGTTTAATGTGTTTATTCTCCACTGATAGCAAAGCTTTTAAAATAAGTATACCTATTCCATCTCCCTGTTGCAGGTAGAGATTAATTTCTTCACTCTAAATTCTTACTTCAAAAGGCTGGGATCCTTCTTATTTATAAAGAAAGGTAATTATAAGTTGATTTAAGGTGTGGGGCCAGAACCTTCATCTTCTTGATCTAAGGAAATGCAGTCCAAATGTGCTAAGAAAAATGGAATATTAGAAAGGGAAAAGGGGCTCCTATAATTTGTTCCTGCGGTCTGAAAAGAATTCTACAGAAAATTAGTTTAGAATTCCACTTTTCAATGTCTAGTTTTATGTCCAATGAAAAAGACAAAGTGGTGTGTGTGTGTGTGTGTGTGTGTGTGTGTGTGTGTGTGTGTGTTAAACAATAGGTTTCTGATGTGTTATGCACATTTCTGCAAAGCAGGTGACTGTTGTGTAGTATGAGAATTTCAGTTAAATTATTTAATACAAAAGGGTTTTAGTACAATATGTCATTTTGTTATTTCTTTACTCTTACTTTATCTGAGTATTAGAGCAGATTATATAGTCCAAATATGTTGAATAGATTATTATTATATGACTCATTTAGCAGCATAAATTTGCATGATGCATTGGAGGGGCCAATAAAAGTACACTATCCAGGCCCAGCAGAGTTTATAATCTAATTTAGATAAAGATAGAATTTGATCGTAAGAGACAAAGGAAAGGGACAGAGAAAGAAGCGCAGTATTTTTTTTTTTTTTTAAAAGCCAAATTATGGATGGTCATTTTCCTTCTGCCTTGGAGTGAGTAGTACGTAGCTTTGCCACCCAATGAGCAGCCAAGGGGAGCATTGTGATTTTGAGCATCGCAACTCCTTTTTTATCTCCCCCCTTTTTTATCTCCTCCAAAGTGCAGAAAGCAGTCTCCTACTCACCCACACTAGGATGAGATTATTTACCGTCCTCACTGATTCATCTGTGTTCGCTGGCATGTTGAAGGTCTTCTCTCCTTCTCTATTCTTATTTGAACCTCTGCTCATCCACCTCTGTCTTGGGGTAGGAACAGAGTGGCCTGGTGAAGCCTGCTCTTGTTCTTGTACTCAGATCAGCCATGGGGACAGCACACACACAAGAGTAAATGCAGGCTTTATGACCTCTTCCTCCCTGCACAAGTGTGTAGGCCAAGTGGTAATTTTGCCCATAATGAACAGATGTCATAAACTCTAATGCTTTAAAAACAGAGAATGAAGTCAGGCAGAAGAGGAGAAGAGAGCAAAGAAATGGAAGTCATTACTGGAAAACAAGGTGAAAGATGCATATTTTGAGGAGGGATCTGAAAGAAGAGAGGAAGGGTACTTGGTACTTATGAAGAGGGATACATGTTTCAGGCATAGTATATCCATGAAGAAATATTAGAGAGACAGGAAGAGATATGAGTCTGAATAGAGGAGACGAAGTCGGAGTTGTAGAGATTGGTGTAAGAGTAACTGGAATAAAGATATAAAAGATCATGGGCATGGATGAAGGCATTTGGGAGGTAAGGGTAGTAAGCAGTAGGGACAGAGCCTTGGGGGGACACAAATAGAAAGGTTAACAAGATGGGAGAACCAGGACTGGTCAGTGTCATGGAAACCCAAAAAGAGGGTTTCAAAAGGTGGTTGGTTGTTGGCAGAGGTAGCAGAGAAATTGAGGAATGGGTCCATGAAGTACAGAACTTAGCAAAAAACTTCACTCAGAAGTGGCAGAGCTGTTTTTTGTCAGACTTTCAAAAAAGTTCCTCTGAAGCCAGACACTGGAATATTTAATCCAAAAACACTAAAGCTTTTTAAAGCAACTGAAAGGAGGGTCAGAATGGAAGTAGTTGTGCATCTTTTAGCATAGCTATTTCTGAAACTCTGGCTATGGTAATTTTAATTAATTAAATTCAGTGTTTATTAATAATAATAATAATAATAAATTAATTAATCCTTTTTAGTTGCCTGCAAACATTTCATAGATGAATGATAGTGTTTGTAAAACAGAATGCAGCAGAAAGCTGTCCAGTATTTCAGGTATGTTATTCTGAAGTGACAGCTTGAATTTATAGGCCACAAATTGCTTCTCATAGGCTTAAATTCCCTTTCTCTCACCCTGTTTCCCACAGATTAAATCTGTTCCCATCTTTATCTGTCTCCAATATGTGTCCATACCAGCTCTCCTTGATGCTATTCATTCCTGCTGTGCTGACCAGCTTCATTCTTGTAACATCTTAACACATGGGTGATATTATATGTAACTGGGCACAGATAGTGGGATCAGAGAAAAACATATATTTGTTCTGGTTATACATTAATGTATTGGCGAGAATGCAACCAATTAGCTCATATATTTATGCAGAAAATCAGTATAACGTGCTAGTTTTATTCTAATGCACACCTAAAACAACATTAAAGATGGTTTTAAATCCCAACAGCAAAGAGTGGCATACTGGAAGTTTCTGTTTTTGTTTTGTGTGAATGGAATTGAGTCCTCTTCAAGACTCTTATCAAAGGAACACTTGCTTTACTGAACTTGTACAGATGGATAACTGATATCAAAGGTTTCTGCAGCAGGTCCTACAAGTTGCCAGAAGGTCAGTGTAAAAATATATCACTCCCTGATTCTAGCAGCAATGAAAGGTTATTGTTACTATGGCTATAAATCCTTTCTTCATAAGAAGCAGTACCTATTAAACTCTTGTCCTGTAAGTAATCCGTTAAATGAAAAAGTTTCAGTAATAGCACCTGTAGTAATTTCACTCCTCTAAATTCTATCATATTGTAAGAAACGTGAGTACCAATAAATGAAACATTCTATTTTACTGTGCAGTCTCTGCAGATTTAATCATAAGAATCTGAATTGTTATAACTATTTCACTGCTATCTGCCACTCTAACATAATGCAAACTTTCATTCATTGTAAACAATTGGGAAAGCATTTTAAAGACTAATAGCTTAATTACTCCCCTTTTGTAGTATGTTATTATGATGGGAATTTCTATAGCACATGTAGAATGCTGCAGACCTAATTGTTTTTTCATTTTGTTTGTCTATTGTATGTATTTTTCATACTAGTCCTTTCTTCCAGAACATATAGAAACTCTTGTTGACTTCTTTTGACTATAATTCTTACACTTGGTTTCTCATGGTTGTGCACAAGATTTGACATAGAATTGGAAATTGCATTTTGATGTAGGCATTGCATTTCTCTTAAATGCTTACATAAAAGAATTAGGGCCAAAAATCTACTTGAGAAATAAAAGTACCAAAACTTCTATTTTCATTTGATCTATATGAAAATTGACTACAGTAGTTTTCATCAGCTATAAAGAAAGCAATTTTATTATAATTATTATATAACACTGTCTGTGTTATATAGCTACTGTATAGTGCTATGGCCCCCAACTATTTTCAACTCATCATGTTAACTCTTACAAGACCTTTGTATAACATACAAAGCTTAGATCCAGAGAATATGGTCACAAATAGGGGCATAATTTTACGTGATAGCAAAGATCATTATCTACAGTTTATGGAACTGAAAGAAAAAGATACAAAATGATTTAAAAAAGACTCAACATATCTCAACCTGGAAGAATTACCATGAAGAGAAATACTCTTCATCTACTAGTTAAATATTATAAATCAAGTATTTGCTTTCCATTGTGTAAAGCTACAGTATACAAGACCATACTGTATATATATTTTATGTTAACTTCTAAAACATAGATATTCTGTCTACTGAAGGGATTAAACAATCATGATAGAGTAGCAGACAAATCCGGAAGCCAAGTTCCGGTTATATGAAATGGTTCCCAGGAACAATTCTCGTTTACAGACCAGGGTGTTTGTGGGATGGGAGAGTTGCAGGCTAGAAGCTCAATGTTATGGCTACCACAAAGCTAAAGGGCATGTTAAGTAGTGGCAAAAAAAAAATTAGCCCCTAATTCAGGGAGTTACCTAAGCATCTACCTAACTTTTAAAGCATGTGAGCAATTCAATTGAAGGCAATGCCTCCTGACTTCCATTAGTGGGGGGAGGAGGGACATTTGGTAGGATTAAAAGTGATATTGCCCAAATTCCTCGAGGGGCAGGACAGAGCTGCTGCTGACTCCTGAAGTTCTCACTCTCTCAAGAGACTGTGACAGTGTTTATTAATGACTAGGCAGCTTGCATGAAACACATTACATTTATTTTAGGAGAAAAAGGATTACAGAGAAAACATATAATAAAACAGTAAACAGTCTATGTGCATGCTAAGCTTACCAAATGTGTCAGACATTTTCTACAGAGAGACCTTGGTAGGTTTCCAGTCCTTCAAACTCTTCCAATACAGTTTTGCCCTCTTCATTACAATCTCATGTCAGTTTTGGTGTCAAAATGAGGGTCCCCTAGCCAGTTCAGGCTGAACCTTTACACCAAAACCTCCTTTCTTTGGTCTCCTGTATGTCTTGAACCTAATCTGAACCAGTGAATGCAATTCACCCCAGAGCGTGGTATGTCTCTGAAGTTATTTATCTGTCCCAGGGTCTGCAGAAATTAATACCCACTGACTTTCATTATTGTGGATACTCAGAAACCTCCCCCATGGAGCTAGAATATAGTCCCTAGAGCACAAAGATAGATATATATATATATATAACATTTATAAATACAAAAGCCCATGAATATTCCCTGAGATTCCCTGAGATAGCATTTGGCATATCTCAATATAATAATATAGTCTTCTGACATTTCCAAGGTCTCATGTCTGTGACAACAAATTTGAGCCAAGTTCTGGTGCAAGCCCAGAGGCCAGACTTGATGATCAAGGAGGTTAACTCACTGCCTCCGCTTACCAGGGAAACTGAGGCAGCACTGAGTATTGCTCTCTGAGGACACAGCCAAGAGTAGGGAAACGGTGGCATTAACTGAGTGTTGTTGTGGCTGAGACCATAGGCAAAAGTGGGGAAACTGAAGCTAGTAAGTTCTGATTTAGTTTGGGTTGGTCCTGCTTTGAGCAGGGGACTGGACTAGATGACTTCCTGATGTCCCTTCCAACCCTAATATTCTATGATTCTGGAAACTTCTGATTCCTGTCAGTGGTTGGGGAAGGCCCGAGAAATGGGTAAAGCAACCCTGAGATCACTCCCTCTAATGGAAGACCCCCTTTTCAGACAGTGACCATGGAGTTGTGGGCTTGACTAAGGCGCCCCAATTCATAGAATTCACAGAAAAAAGAATCTGCCCTGTGGTGGGATAGATCCCTGGAGAAGGCATATTGAAACTAGGGGGTCCAATGACTATCTTCAGGGATGAGATCTGGAATGAGAAATATGTTTCTGTAGTTAAAAGCAGGCTCTGGTCCATGTTGCTAACAACCAGTTCTTTAAATCACTCAGAATATGAGATGGGCAGAATTTGAGAGTAGGTGCTGTAGCCAGTGAGGAGCCCATTCAAGTGCATCTAAGGCACTGGAACTGCAGTTCTTGACTAGTTTGGTGTACTGAAAAGCAATGAGCACATTGAACATTCATGTGAATGAGAATTTAATCAACTCCATTTAAGGACAGGGACAATCCCTTTTAGAATTGACCTATTTCTGCATTGGATACTATCATCCATAGTGTCACGGGTACAGTGGGGAGTCCAATATTAGTGGCTTCCACTATTTGGGATGAGGAATATGGAAAAAAATAGGTTTTGTTTTTGGTGTGACAACCAGGCATTGGGGAATGCGGCTGGTACAAGCCATTATATTACAGTGCCTTTTTTGTTTGTCAAACTTTTCTTTGCATAATCGTGTAGATAATGGCCTCATCAATGCTCTGGCTCAGTTTCAGGACTCTAGAGTCCGGGAGCTAATATTGTTTGCCAGCCTAACCCTGCAGGTGATGGTTTGTGGATCCATGACTGTGGATGGCTTCAGAATGGATGGAAACCCCATAGTCCCAAGGGCAGTGATGGTTTACAAAACTGCAGTTGTTAGGTTTATATAATTTAGAGTTAAGATAGGTCTCTAGGTGCTTGGCCCATCACTAAGCCTTGGGTGGTGAGATATGCAGTGTCTGTGATACACCTTGCTTCATGTGCAATACTGGGTTTCCTGGGTGGCTTCTCATTTTGTTGCATGGTGTGAGGATTTACTGGCTCGTGTAGAGGACTCTTACTAAGGAAGTTCTTGAGGGATGGTCATCAGGTAAGGGATGTGAAGAAGATAACAGGCATACCATTCCCCTGTGGAATTTGTTGGGTTATCCAAGGCTTTACCTAGAGTGTGCAATTGTGAGATGTAGGCATTACTATTTAAAGTTCCATTTGTCCAGTCCTTTTTGGTGCTTTCAGTCTTAGTGAGATAGTGCTACGGGTGGCAGGGGCCAGCTCCAGGCATGTATTAGTTTGGTGGATGTACAGTTTTAACAAGGAGCAATATCCTTGAAATTAAGATATTCAGAAACTGATCAGACCAGAAAAGAGGCCATGGTCTGTCTGGTAAAAACTGCAAACAATTTTTGTTGGAGCCACATGGATATGGCAGTCAGGCCCAACCTAGTTGTGCATGGAGATGGTAGCTACTTGACCAGCTACCAGTTTGCTGTGGTAATGAGGAATGCATTAGCCTACTTGGGTCTCAATCTGGCAAATTTTGCAAACAGGTTCTTTCAGATTTAAGGCAACAACATCAGCAGCATTGGGGGCTTTTTTATTCATTTATTTTTTTTTACTTTCCAAGAGTCCAGGCACTCTTACAGGACCTATGTTCATCCTACTGATGGACTACTGGGGCAGGCAAAAGAGTGAGAACTAACCCTATCTGAGATTGTAGGGGACATCGGAAAAGATCACTGCCTGGCTCTGCAGCTCTTGTAGAACATTGGGTCTACAAGCAGGCAGCCAGGTCAGCCGGGGGAATCCCAGCTGAGTTTCAGTGTTAATGCTCTTTACCTTCAATCATATGGCAGAGATGACGTGTTGTGGAATCGACTCATGTCTCTTCTGTACTCACTGAAAGGCAAATTACAGCCATCTTGTGTACTTCTCAAACACAGGGGCTGACATTGCCTATAAGACCTTAGGGATTGCATTTGGCAGGAAATAGATACTAAGCAGTTTTGGCGGTGTGTATGTGTGTGTACACATGATGAAGCTAATTGCTGGCATTCCCAGTGGCTGGTATTCAATGTAGATAAAGGCTAAAAAGGGCCAGCTCCCAGATGGAAATGAGATCTAGTATTTTACTAGTGGACTTCATGCCTGTAAGGAGAAGGGGAGACCCGAAGTCTTTTCAGACTGAGGTCCTCCTTGGTACCCTCTACCCTCCTCGTCGTGGGGAAGGCAAGAGAATTCAAAAGTGAATCTAGTCCTAGGGGCATGCTGAAGAAGGTCTACCCCAAGTTAGTGGTTGTCTTGTCTTGATGGGAGTCTTGTAACCCCATAGTGGACCCAATTAAATGCCAGGTATGTGAGAAGGGTTGTATCCCTGCCCTATTGTTTAGTTAATAAAGTTGTGGCCTACTGCTTAAATCCATTGCTGTATCTGTGTTTCAGTTGTGCATGTCCAGGTCAATGGGACTATTCTTAAAATAATGCACATCCTTAAGTGATTTACTGAATCTGGGTCTAAGACCTCGATTAAGGAAGGCATGTAAGCACGTCTAACTGTAAGTACATGAATAATCCCATTGTCTTCAAAGAAACTATGCATATGCTTAAACTTTGGTACATGCTTAATTACTTTTCTGGATCAGATTCTAAATGGGGAGGAACGAATGGCTTAGTCAAGCAAAACCAGTCAAAATATTTAATCTTTGCCAATATTCATTTTGCTTAAGTTATTCAGAAATGGCATCCATTACAAAAAAAAAAAGTCTTTTGACCCATAATTTTTCAAATAGACAGTTTTCTCCATTACAAATACATCTCTCACTCTGTTATACCGATTTAATAAAGTGGATGAAACAGTTTTCTTTCAACTCACTACTATCAAACACCGTGCAGCCACTTTTCCTTCAAGCTGTTTTCTTTATACTAGTAGAACTAGTAATAAAACCAATAATAATAATAATACCAAAGGATCATAAGGAGGTCTAGTCCCATAATAATTTTGATTGCCATGATGATCTTTGCTTGTAATCCCATATAAGAAGTCAATTCTACTATATATGGATAGGAGATTCCGTTAAGCACACCTGCTGCAACATTGACTATCTCCAACATGAACTGTTCTTTTACCTTTATTGGGTGTAAATTACCATTGATATAACAGCTTACCCTCAGAGTGGGCTATGTTGCACAGGCAGCAGCAAATAAAATTCTCTCACTTTTCTGTTAATATGTTTCAATCCTGACCAGGCGTCCCCACGCTTATTCAATTCTTGGGTTCTCTGCTGAGGTACCCACAAAGATGCCAATTTGGGGGGCAGAGAGAGGGCAGGGATGATAGTTTTTTGTGTTATGGACACTTGTCTGCTAGGGCATGGGCTGAGCAGAACTCATTTCACACAGGCCAAAGAACATCCATTGGATGGTAACATCACAAGATTTTCTATTTTTTGTCAGTTTATCAAAAATGTAATTTTTAATTCTTTTTATTCCACATGAAATGATTTTTACCTTTAAAATATGATAAGATCTTTCTATGTTTCTTGTGAACTGTGAAAATGACATCCTGGTGGGGAGTTGCATGTCCTACTGTTTCTATTCCACTGGGGCTCTTCAAAAGAATGACATTCAAGTTAGTTTCCGAGAGAGATGCTCTCACTCACTCTTCTGTCTTTGGAAGCAGGAAGCCATGTAACTGTCAACTATAAATAAGTTAGATGGAAAATGAGGAAGAAACACTTTCGAACCCCCAAATCTTCAAGATGATTTATCAAAGCAACATATTTCTCTCTTGGCACATTTTGGGGAAAATAAATAGAAATGCTTTACAGCATATATCTGATTTCACTAATATGTTGCTTTTCAAATGTTTTCTAGCCTCTAGTTTCTAGAAGCTTAAGTCTTCAGGATTTCCCAGCAAATGATGAAGGCTCTAATTAGTGAAGCCCTTCCACAGTCAAGTTGGAAGGGCATATTGAGTGGGGTCCCGCAGGGATCTGGTTTGGGTCTGGTTCTGTTCCATATCTTCATTAGTGATTTAGATAATGGCATAGACAGTATACTTATACATTTGAGGATGATACCAAGCTGGGAGGGGTTACAAGTGCTTTGGAGGATAGGATTAAAATTCAAAATGATCTGGACAAACTGGAGAAATGGTCTGATGTAAATAGGATGAAATTCAATAAGGACAAATGCAAAGTACTTCACTTAGGAAGGAACAGTCAGTTGCACAGGTACAAAATGGGAAATGACTGCCTAGGAAAGAGTACTGCAAAGAGGGATCTGGGGATCATAGTGGATCACAAGTTAAATATAAGTCAACACTGTAACACTGTTGCAAAAAAAAAGTAAACATCATTCTGGGATATATTAGCAGGAGTATTATAAGCAAGACACAAGAAGTAATTCTTCCACTCTATTCCATGCTGATTAGGCCTTAACTGGAATATTGTGTCCGGTTCTGGGTACCACATTTCAGGAGAGTTGTGGACAAATTGGAGAAAGTCCAGAGAAAAGCAACAAAAATGATTAAAGGTCTGGAAAACATGACCTATGAGGGAAGTAAGGACAGTTCCAATATTTGGGACTTTTTCTTATGTAGGCATATATGACCCCCAACCCCCTGTCCTGATTTTTCACACTTGCTATCTAGTCACCCTAGAGGGAAGATTGAAAAAATTGGGTTTGTCTAGTCAGGAGAAAAGAAGACTGAGGGGGAACATAACAGTTTTCAAGTACATAAAAGATTGTAGAAGGAGGAAGGAGAAAAATTGTTCTCCTTAACCTCTGAGGATCGGACAAGAAGCAATTGGCTTAAATTGAAACTAGGGCAGTTTAGATTGGACATTAGGAAAAACTTCCTAACTTTCAGGGTAGTTAAGCACCGGAATAAATTGCCTAGGAAGGCTGTGAAATCTCCATCACTGGAGATTTTTAGGAGCAGGTTACATTAGACAAACACCTGTCAGGGATGATCTAGATTGCTTGGTCCTGCCATTAGTGCAGGGGACTGGACTAGATGACTTTGTGAGGTCCCTTCCAGTCCTATGAGTCTGCTGATATTGGTGCAAATATTATTAAAATTATGTTGTCTCATTTTTGATAGTGATAAACTTTTACTTTTACTCAAATGTAATGCACTTTAGTACTAGTATAAAAACACAGCATTAAATATTCAAAGATTACTAGAAGAGGGAGATTTTTATACCTCATTTAGGCAGGCATAACTTATTATGAAACTTTTCTTTTAGAACATTATCTATCATTGGATATTTTTTCTTGATGGACTTTTTTCTTCAATAAATCAAAGCTAGTTTAAATATTGGCCCTTTTCCAAATTACTTGAAGACTTTATGCCTAACAGCAAAAACTGTAATCCTTTTAAACTGTTCCTTAAGCAACCATTTGGCATCTCTGCCTAGCAGTGTAGCTTGCATTGAAAGGGATTTTGTGTGTAAACGAGGGGAAAATTCAGTGTCACTTGTCCTTATGTAATGAATTTAGCTCTTAATGATGAAGGATATTCCAGTAGACAGTTTATGTACCCATCCAATATCCAGAAACACCATCAGTTCTTTTCTGTAACTGCTCATTGTTATTGATCAGTGACCCTCTGAATGAGGTAAGCTGGTCACAGTAGAATAAGAGCTTTGTACGAAAATAATACAGTACTCAACTGGATGAAGAAAAATCACATGAGAAATTTTTTTCTAGGCATCAACCATCATTAAGTGCTGTCACTCTAGCACAGTGTTTCTCAACCTGGGGGTTTAGAGGGGTCGCAAGTGCAGAGCTGGTATTGGGGGTGGCAAGAAAGGCAATTGCCTGGAGCCACAGGGGCGCCATGAAACTAAGTTACATGCCTCAGCCCCGTGGGGGTGGGACTCAGGCTTCAGGGGTACAGTAGTTTGGAAAGGTTAAGAACCACTGCAGTCTAGCACTTCTGATGTGATTGTGATCTCGGGACCGCCTCCTTTAATACTCTGTGTGATTTTCTCCTTTGTATATTAGCTCCACTAAATGGGAAGAATTATGATTCGCATCATGGTGCAGGTATTTAGGTGTTGTACAGCAGCACCTTCTGTACAGAAGTAGAGAATTCAATTTAACCACAACATTTAAAAATAGCTAATAAGGAAATTGTGTAAGGATAGTTAAGTAGGGGGAGCTTTCAGAAAAGAATTTACTAACTGCATCTGAGAACTACCAGTTTAAAAAACTGAAATGCTTAAAAGATGTTTCCCTAAAATAATGTATTTAATGTATTATATAATCTGTCCCTCCTTGTCCTCTGTATGTAAATTACTGTGATACTGGTAATCTTGCTTCCCTAACAAAAGTATCAGACAGAAGCAGCTGCAATGACTGGATCCCAATGTATGTGTGAAATGAGAGGCTGTGTTTCCTCACAGATTGCACTGGGACTCAGAAGACTTGGGTTCTAATCCCAGTTTTGCCACTAGCTTGCTGTGTTACCTTGGACAAGTCACTTAACCTCTCTGTGTCTCAATTTGTCCATCTCTTTTGTAAAGTGCTTTGAGATCTACTGATGAAAAGCACTATATAAGATCTTAGTATAATATATATTAATATTATGTGTGGTATATATTAATGTTATGTGGAATAATGCTGTGGTACTAGCAATGAGAACTAGTATCATGGAGGTGTGGAGCATAAAATGCCTTCTCTGCTATTCTTTTGAGAGCTGTGTTGAATTCTTGGATTATGGTCTGCCATGGTTTCTTCTGATTAAAATTGTGTTCAAAATTCCATTGGAAAATGTAGCAGAGCATAATATACATTCAGAAATCTTTCCTGGAGTTGTTTGCTTGACATGAAAATTAGTATGACATATATCACACCTGCAGTCTTCAAAAGATCCAAGGAATTGCATTAGAAGATAACATAACATCCCTGAGTCATAACAACTTCAAATGTTGAAATATCATATAATTTCCATATGTTGGATCTAGGATCTGGTCAGTAAGATAATTTTTCCTTTGGGTTAGGCTTTGGTTGACATACTTCAAACAAAATGAATTGGCAAAAACGTTTTCTTTATGAGAAATGAATTTCTACAAAACCAGTTTTTAAGTTGCTAATTCATGTTTTTGACAATTTGCTGCTAGAGTTTAAATGTCTGATTTCAGTGCAGTTCTGACTACTGCCTGAAGTAGTTCCTTGTTCAACTTTTTTATGTTACACAGGATGTGTGTTTTTAAAGTACTGAAAGGAAAGCAGGACATTTTATGACATTTCTAATCCCTTTTTACATTATAGATTTATTATTTTCAAAGAAAAGAAGGATGGGGTAAAAATAGCTGGTGGATGGAGAAAACAGAAGAGAATATACCTGCAGTACACAATGCTGTGCCTATTTAGTCAGTTACAAGCAAATTTAATTTCATCTGTGGTTAGACATTCTGTTCAGTTAAAAAGGGATGATAAAACTAATTATAGAGGACTACAAGGTCAGGCCATAGGTTGTTAATTTGTTTGCATTCTTCCATTAACCTGAAAGGTTATATATATATATATATATATAAGATTGGCTATATGGCTTAGTTTCACTTACCAATTGAGACATTTTGTTAGATATAACATGAAGACATTTCACAGTTTTTCAATTTCGAAGAATCAGTTTTTTAGCTAATAAACTTGTTCTTAATATGAATGGTTTATGTGCTGCAGGCTTGTTGATTCACCTAATATAAAGATCTTTTTAAGCTTCAGGTACAGTAAATTTGCTTTGAAGATCATATTTTAGTATCTCCATTATTTCAAGTGAGAAAATATCCCTTTACTTGGAAATTCATTACTATTTATGTATTTCAATTTGTTTAAAATATGCCAGCCCAGATCTCTGTGGGCAGGTACAGACTTTATCAAGAAAAGCAATACATTAAACAATTTGGACTAATGACGAAACTAAAGTTATTGGGTTTGATAGAGGAATTACGGGGTAAAATATCATGGCCTTTGTTATACAGGAGGTCAGAGTAGAAGACTATAACACTCCCTTCTTGCCTTAAAATTTAAGGGTGTGTCTACACAGCAAAAGCTGCTCATGGGCTAGTTTTCCTGAATTCATTTGAATCCAGCTAGCATAGGTAACAGTAGCAGTGAAGACAGCACAGTATGAGCTTCAGTGTGGCCTAGTTAGTTGGGAATATAGCTGTGACCCGTCTGTGCCCAGGGCAGCCACCTGAAAATGCCAAGGTCAGAGCAGGCTGTAAAAGGAGAGCAGATTCTCCCAGCACTGCTGGGAGGCACTAAAGCCAGACTTCCCAACCAGACACAAACTGCACTTCTGAATCCCCAAAGAAGCCAGTATACAAATGCACACAGCCCCCTTTACTGCATTTCAGCTCCAGGCTCCCAAATCAACACTAGGTCCAGTAAAGAGACCAGTTGTTTAAACTCTATGCTTTTTTCTAAAAAGGTTCTCTCTGACCCCAAGGGGTCAGCCACAGTACCAGTTCAATATAAGTTTGGATCTTACCTAAAATACCATTCTGGCAGCCAATCCTTTATTAACTAAAACTAAAGATTTATTGTAAAAAGAAAGAAATAAACCATAAGAGAAATGTTAATGGGTCAAAGCAAATCAGATACATACAAATGTTTGAAAATCCATATACATCAGGTTTCTAGAAGAAATGTGGATTTGCAGGCTTGTACAGTTCCTCTGGTATACATCCAACATGTGGATGGGCCTTAGTCCTTTGGTTCAGTTGCAAGTGAATTAATCCCGAGGCAGGTATATGTCAGTAACTGGACAGGAACAAAGGCAAAATGGTTTCTCTGTTTTTATCTTATACACCCTCTGTCTCTGGCCATGCGGCATGTGAAAACTTACAGGAGCTAAAATGGAGTCCAGAGTCACATGGGCCAATCCTGATAACTCTTCAGGTATGCCTTTTAGTTTCTTCCTGGGCCCCTTGCATCTGTGAGTGTCTTGATGGGCCATCAAGGACGCCATTGTCTTGCCGCTTCTCTGTCTGGGGTGTGTCCCAGCCAGCCCAAGTTGACACACAGAAATATCAACTACATCCATAACTTTCATTTTACATATGATACATGAACATAAATATTAATATCTTACTCAGCACAATATATTCTTTCTAACAGTGTCTGACATGGTATATCTTACATGAATCGTTATGATTTTGACATATTAATGTTAACCAATATGACAAATGCCCCCTCTCCAATCGAACCAGTGTGACAGCAGCATCCATGCTGGGCTTATACTACCTGGGCTGAAGCCTATGCTGTGCTGTCTTCACTGCTATTATTGCTCATGCTAGCTGGATTCAAGCTGGCTCGGAAAGGCTAGCCAGTGCACAACTTCTGTTGTGCAGACATACTCTAAGAATCTAAAAACTGCTCTCTATTCTTCTCAAAACAAGCATTCTTCCACTTCTCACTCAATCCTTCCAAGTTGTAAAAAACTTCAGGAGAACAGGTAGTTGTTGCAGCAAGAAAAAAAGCCATATGGTCTTTTTGTGGCTTCCCTAAGGGTCTGACATATGTGTTGAAAAGGGGTGGTTATAGAACAGAACTCTGTAATACTCCCCTTTAAAAACCTTTGGGGCTCATGAGCAATTACTCACAACTCCCACAGAAAGAGAAGGGCAATCCAGTTAATGCCTTTTGGGCTCAACAATACCTCGTGTTTAATAGCAAAGGCAGCTGGTGGATCAAAAAGAAACAGCATAGATGCTTACTTTTTGTCTGTTACTAATAGGAGTTCATCAACCAATGAAACCACTGTAATGTCTGTACTATGTATATGCTAAATGGACTGTCCCCATAGAACCATGAGGAATCCAGGTTATGGCTGTAATTGCTCAGGTAGTATTTTCTGTATGACCATTTCTCCTGAAAAAGGAAAATAAAATCTTTGGTGGGAGATGGAAAGGATTTCATTTTCAAGGTCTTTATTTGGGCTTTCTCTACTACAAAATACAGCATATCATTTAGTTTGTCAGCATTAGTATATAGAATATAGATATTCAGGCCTGCCTGTAAAAGCCCATGTTTTGTAAGTATATCCTATCATTTAGCTGGTTATAGGGGTATAAAACAAAGAATCAAAACCACAGGCCTTCTCTCACTGTGGCAGTCTGAGGCCTTGTACTTTGGCTCAGATGCAGGAGTGGGGGCCATAAGCTGGAAAGTATGCAGTCACATATGCACATTCCAACATAACATCCAATACCAGGTTGTTAAGACGGTGATCCAGTCTAACACCTCCAGATAAAGAAAAGATCCTAAAATGTTTAAAGGAAACTTGGTTTGATAGCATTCTGTCTGGCAAAAGAATTACTTATCAATAGTTGTGGTTGTAAAATCTACACTCCTTATTGTTTTGTCTTTATGGTACCCAATTCTCTATTATCTATTTAATGATTTCTGTCTGGTTCTTTGTCTGTTTCTGTCTGTTGCATAGCTAAATGTGATCAATTAAGGTAGTGGAGTATGATTGGTTAAAGAATTATGTTACAATATGTTAGGATTGGTTAAAGAATCATCTTGTAATATTGTTAAAGAAATGATTGGCTAAGATATGTTATAAAACTGAGGTAAAACAGGAAATAGGGGGAAGATTTATTGGTGTAAAGGACTGGAAGGTCCTAATGGATGATTGAAAAGATCCTAGTAAAACTGTTGTATTGCGTGCTGCTGGACTCTGGACTTCTGCTTCTTTCAGCGAACTAAGAACTGAAAGGACTGGGGGGTCCTAACAGTCACTTGCAATATATATTTCTGATTTCTCCGCAGTGCAGCTGCAGGAAAGACATGGTAACAATATCAATGGATATCTTTGTGAGGAAGTTTCAACCAGACAGATATCAGCTGTGGAAACAAGGAAAGGATTTATACACCATTGATCACACAAAGCCCACTCCTGAAACAACACCTGAGGTAAAGGCCTGGTTGCAGAGAAGAAGGAAAACAAAGAAACCTCCCAAATGGTAATTAGAGTTGTTCACCTCCATTTAATTAAAGTTAAATATGTTGTATGTTTCCATCTTTTTCAAGACCTCTTTCTCTAACATTCCATTTGAGTTGTTCATTTATTCTACTCACTAATTTATCTCTTCTTATAATTTAACCAGAAGCTTGAGGCCAAGAAAGTCATTATTCATAGTGATTGTAGTAAATGAAAAATACACTCATTTTGCAATGTGCAAGGAAAATGCATAACTGAAGTTTATGCATATGGAGAGCTGAGCATTGCTTCTAATGCAATATTTAAGTCTTTTCCTTTGGTGAAGGTGTGTTCACTCATAATTTCAAAATATTGGTGGCTGCCACTGTGTGTAACAATATCTCCAGCCAAGAGAACAGAAAAACGTCTGTAGGGAATGTGCTAAATGCTATTCATTACTTAGAAAAGAGGGGTTTTTAAAAGGTGCAGAATCCTAGCAGCTGTGTACATCCTCTAGCAATCGACTTAACCTTCATTAGCTTGTAGCCTAGGAGCTCTATAGAGAGAGACCTATTTGGTGGACTCTCACAATACTACTGCCAATATTTGGCTATGTCTGCTATGGATTAACAACAAATTGGAATTTGACATAATAAAAGCCCTAACCCAGTTGTCAATGCAGACTTCGCTGACATAACTGAAAAGTTAATTTTTTGGGGTTATCATTGAAGCTATCAAAACTTTGACTTTCTAAAATACTTTTACAGCTAGATCCAGTCTCATGATATAGATAGTGTATTTTGGGGGAAATTTTCTTTACATTCAGTATTTCTCTGTTGTTTACACTTAACAAGATTCCAGTTGATTTTCCTATTCATTATTGCTTTGGGTGATAGCTGAAAAAAATTATAACATGAGCTTTGCTTGTGTCTCGTCAAAGCAGGGCACAACTGGATCTCAAGTTAAGGATAATACTTACGCCTTTTATAGCACTTTTTAATCTTCAAATCATTTTACAAGCACTAAATCCTTAAGGATGATGCCCTATTGTGACTACATATTGTCAAGTGAATACTAAACTGGGAATTTCCTTCTTTACTTTTTAAATGAATTTACCTCTCTTAAAAGTTGATGTGATAACACTGGAGATGAACATCCTCTGCTTATCCATGGGAGGAGTAAAACACAGGCAATGGCATTGTATGTGTGGTGGGAGCACCCCAGTTTGTTGTGTTGTTTCCAAGGCTTAAATGTTCAAAGTAAATCTACCTTACTCTATCCAGGGTCTAAACAGCCCTCAGTATCTTAGTTACCAAGCAGGTTCCCTTCAGCCCCTTATAGTGGTTGCTGGTGCTTGAGCACAGTGCGAACTTGACTGAAGAATCCAAGCTTCTGCTGCCTTGCCAGGTATCCATGTCCACAGTCACAATGCTAGTCAAGGCTCCTTTGCTGGTGCTAGGATGCTCCTTCATTGGTAACTTGCTTCCTGGGCCACTTCTCTAGCCCCAGATTCTGGAGTGGCATTCCTCTCCTCCAATGACAGGTGGGATGGCAGAAGGAAGCCAGTTATGAGATTGACTGGCCCGGGCCTCTATCCAGTCAGGGCTCTGAGCCAGCTGCTTTCTTTCTCCCTGTCCCTTAATGAGTCAGAGTTCATAGAATCATAAAGTTGGAAGGGACCTCAGGAGGTCATCTAGTCCAACCCCCTGCTCAAAGCAGGATTAACCTCCGCTAAATCATCCCAGCGAGGGTTTTGTCAAGCCGCTGCTTAAAAACCTCTAAAGATGGAGATTCCACCACCTCCCTAGGTAACCCATTCCAGTGCTTTCACCACCCTCCTAGTGAAAAACTTTTTCCTAATAGCCAACCTAGACCTCCCCCACTGCAACTTGAGACCGTTGCTCCTTGTTCTGTCATCTGCCACCACTGAGAACAGCCTAGCTCCATCCTCCCTAGAACCCCCTTTCAGGTAGTTAAAGGCTGCTATCAAATCCCCCCTCATTCTTCTCTTCTGTAGACTAAACACGCCTAGTTCCCTCAGCCTCTCCTCATAAGTCTTGTGCTCCAGCCCCCAATCATTTTTGTTGCCCTCCGCTGGACTCTCTCCAACTTCTCCACATCCTTTTTGTAGTGGGGGGCCCAAAATTGGACACAGTACTCCAAATGCGGCCTCACCAATGCCAAATAAAGGGGAATAACCACTTTCTGTGATCTGCTGGCAATGCTCCTACTAATGCAGCTCAATATGCTATTAGCCTTCTTGGCAACCAAGGCACACTGCTGACTCATATCCAGCTTCTTATTCACTGTAACCCCCAGGTCCTTTTCTGCATAACTGCTACCTAGCTCGTGTGGGCCGGGCTTCAGTATTCATGTGGAGAGGAATTACTTTCCATACGGATTTCCCCATATTGGTCCACCAATTTGTCTCAGCCCTGAACTAAGGGGTTCACCTCTAGGGTTGAGGTTCATTTTCCATGTTTACTTACCCCTTAGTCTATTTTCTGAAACTTCCAACAAAGATGCCACTTAATGTCAACTGTGTGAAGACTTGCCCCTGACCTTCCCTGGTCACTACTCAAAGGGTTGGTGGATACATGCATGAAAAATCTGCTTGGAGTACGTGTGTGTCTGAGTGTGAGAGAAGATTTTCAAACCTTTAATATAGTTTGGTTTGTGGGATATTCAAGAGTGTGCGAATATGTTGTTACCTTATCTAGCTTGTTTTCCCGCCTATAGTCTTCTATGAAAGTCCTTTTAAAAATCAACAAGCAATCATACAAAAACCTAGTAATTCAAAGTTTAGTTTGATAACTGAAATTAAATTGGGCCCCAATTCAACCAATTACTTTGCACATGCTTTACTACATTCTTATTCATCAAAGCACCTAAGCACATTTTTAATTTCTTTGCTGAGTTTGGAAGATTATTATTCCTAAAACTTTCAAAGCTGCACAGCTCCTGTTGAACTTCAGAGGAACCTATTTAGCTCAAAATAAACAAAAAACATGCATATCTAGGAAATTTTGTCCCTGTTGATCAACATTGTGAAAGCAACAAAGACTTCCAATGCTGCCAAAGTATGTGTTATTTTTTGATGGAGTCATATTGTATTCAAATGAAGACCAGCAGGCTTGGGGTCTAGGCAAAGATGCTAAATGTCAAAAATCAGATGCACTGTTGGAGTTTTGTTATAGAGCTTGCACAGTCCTTGTCCTGCCCTACACTTGACTCTGGTCAGTATTGATAGTTTGTCAAGTCCATGAGTGCTAAATTCACACAAAATAATAATGAACTAAAACAAATAGAGGGGAAAAACAACCCTACACCAAAAAACCCAAAATATTACAAGTTTCCCTGCTCCCTTGCTAATAATTTTTCTGTACAGGCATTCTTTTCAGTGCTTTATTTGTAATGAAAGATGTATCAGGGCTCAAATAATAAGGTGCCGGGGCTTGAGCATTTTTTTTTTACATTCATAATGAATGCAACAAGTCTAGAGGTGCTGGAGATATGAATGGCCAAACCTAGAGGTGCCAGGGCTCAGTTTTGGCAAGCCCTGCACAAATTAAGCACTGATTCTCTCAGAATGATTTTGATTGGATCTTTGATCTCCTTTCCTCTGCCTCCTACACCTGACATAAGTAGCCATATGGGGATTTCTTTCAGGATATGTCTACAATCAAATGTGTGATTGAAGCTCAGGTAAGTGTGCCTGCATTAGCTTTAATCTAGCTAGCATGGCTAAAAACAACAGTGAAGATGCAGTGGCAAGAGCTTTGGCACTGGCTGTACAAGGCCACCTAGAACTCTGGGTACATCAAGTTGCTAGCTTGTGCTGGTTTTTGTGCGATCACATCTTTGCTGTTTTATTTAGCCTGCTAACTACATTAAAGCTAGTGCAGGTATGCCTACGCTCCCCCAATTACAGTGTAGACCTATCCTAAGTGCAAGAGAAACAACTGGGTGGCTTAGAGCCAATTTTGACTGCTCCAAACCACCCTTTTTGCGTAGCGGTTATCATTAAGGGAAGGAGAGTGTAATCGGGTCACTTTTGCTCTTTTGTAATCCCTGGCTGTCTGAAAGGCCTCTTGAATGCTGTTGCACCTGAGTATATCCCTGAGGCTGCTATAAGTTGTGCCAGGGGCCCAGCCTGCCCCTGATCAGCATCAGGAGCATGAAAATACCTTTCTCCTCCCCCTCATCACCATCAGTTGTGTTGGGCACAACAATAGTACAGCTGAGGATTTTGCCTGTATGTTAGCATGAGATTTGTGTTTTAAATGTATTGCTATTCCTTTACCACTATAATTATACCATTTTTGTAATTAAAGAAGATAATGAAACAAATGTGAAAGTAGGCCCAAAGAGTGAAGCAGCAGCTTATTATGCTGCTATGCAAGAAACCATTCAGAATGACCTCAGGGATCTCCCTTCCCAAGCAATGGCATATCAGCAACATTATGAAAGTTGATGGACACTATTTCACAACACCAGCTTCTGGATGCTTTGACAACAGATGAAGCTCCTGGTTGCAGGGCCAGCTGCAAGTTATGGAAGAGAGGGGAAGTGAAGTTTCCAAACAGAGCAAGAGAGGAACTTATTACAGGGGATGGGTCTCCGTTTCAAAAATGGTTTTGAAATCTTTAGCGATCATAAGAATTTATCAGCCATAACTTTTTTTTTTTTTTTACTTTCTTTTATTGCCTGTTATTTCATAGATTACATGAAAGTGCTGAAGAACAATGTGTTGCTTTGGAAGTTACAAAGGAAGATTGGCAAAGGGCATTCTTTAGCTCCCTTAGGTGTCTAAGAAGGGCTTTCTAATACTGAATTCTCTCATGTAAAACTTAGAGCTTTTGCTTCCCAACTTGTTAGATCTCTTTTTTTATTCATATGAGGACACCTTATTAATTTTTGTGAAATAGTTCAGCACATTACTAAAACCAAAACAAAAAGGAATAACAACCCTCACCTGCATTTACCAACTTGAGGTGGGGTATGAGTGTGTGTGGGAGTATAATGTTTGTGCACACACACAAATATAGAATTGTATTATATTCTGTTTAGTTTCTCAGATGCCATCCTGCATTTTTATAGTATATACAGTAATATACTATTGCAGATTTGCATTTGGGACAGCAATACTTTACTTTTCAGCATAACCCTTATTGATCTGGGTAACCAATTTCAGTTAAAAGTAGAGATATTATAATAATTATATTAAACGTTTTATTAGATGAGTACATGTGCTAAATATATTCACTTAGCTAAACTGGTGGACACACTCCTGTGCTATTTGATTACTACATTGGCATTGGTGCAGACATATCAGCAAGTTAAAGAAGTATGGGTTGGATGAATGGACTATAAAATGGATAGAGAACTGACTAGAGCATAGGGCTCAACGAGCAGTGATCAATGGCTCCATGTCTAGCTGGCAACCGGTCAAAAGCGGAGTTCCCCAGGGGTCGGTCTGGGGCGGTTTTGTTCAACACCTTTATTAATGATCTGGAGGATGGGGTAGATTGCACCCTCAGCAAGTTTGCGGATGACACTAAGCTGGGGGGAGTGGTAGATACCCTGGAAGGTAGGGATAGGATACAGAAGGACCTAAACAAACTAGAGGATTGGGCCAAAAGAAATCTAATGAGGTTCAACAAAGAAAAGTGCAGAGTCCTCCACTTAGGAAGGAAGAATCCCGTGCACAGCTATAGACTGGGGACCGACGAGCTAGGCAGCAGCTCTGCAGAAAAGGACCTGGGGGTAATGGTGGATAAAAAGCTGGATATGAGTCAGCAGTGTGCCCTGGTTGTCAAGAAGGCTAATAGCATATTGGGCTGCATTAGGGGGGGCATTGCCAGCAGGACGTGGGAAGTGATTATTCCCCTCTATTCGGCATTGGTGAGGCCGCGTTTAGAATATTGTGTCCAGTTTTGGGCCCCCCACTACAAAAAGGATGTGGACAAGTTGGAGAGAGTCTAGTGGAGGGCAACAAAAATGATGAGGGGGCTGGAGCACAGGACTTATGAGGAGAGGCTGAGGGAACTGGGCTTGTTTAGTCTGCAAAAGAGAAGAATGAGGGGAGATTTGATAGCAGCCTTTAACTACCTGAAAGGGGGTTCCAGGGAGGATGGGGCTAGGCTGTTCTCGGTGGTGGCAGATGACAGAACAAGGAGCAACGGTCTCAAGTTGCAGTGGGGGAGGTCTAGGTTGGACATTAGGAAAAAGTTTTTCACTAGGAGGGTGGTGAAGCACTGGAATGGGCTATCTTGAGAGGTGGTGGAATCTCCATCTTTAGAGGTTTTTAAGCTGAGACTTGACAAAGCCCTGTCTGGGATGATATAGCTGAAGTTAGTCCTGCTTTGAGCAGGGGGTTGGACTAGATGACCTCCTGAGGTCCCTTCCAACTCTAATATTCTATGATTCTATGATTCTATACATGGATGCATATCCTCTAAATGAAGATAAATTGTTTATTCAGTCTCATCTCTGCTGTAATGTGTTGATTAAAAACATGGTAGTTTTGATTCCAGGAATAATATGACTTCCCACTAAGGTGGGGAAGAGTAGAAATACCAACAGGAACATGACTGCCTGTATGGAGGTAATACTCATGCATGTGTAGACAAGATGCTCTACCATGCGAGGACCTCAAGAACCAATAATTGCATATAATGGTTCCAGGAGTTGTATCACAATGCTAACCAATCAGCATTTCCAGCATTGCAACACAATTTCTAGAAGTACCACCTTGTAGAGAAGGGAATTCAGGGAATATTGGTGGAGGTAAAATATGGCTCCTTAAAAGGTTGGTGAAAAAGGTTATCAGAATATTCCTACCTCAATGTCTACATCTGCAGTCCAAAATATAGAACCCTTTGATATAAACTAGTGATGTCTCTACTACACAGGACACTTCTCATAAAAGTGTTATCAGGCTGGAAATTGGCAACACTTGTCTTGTGATGAAGTAGCATGTATAGTACTGCCCTGCTATACTAGAGACTTGAATTTGGGACTTGGGACTCTCACTCCCTGTATATTGGGCATATAGATTATAACCCATTCAGTCTTTGAAAGACTTTGTCCAGGTTTGTCCTTCTGTTGATGGTACTGAATATGCATAAGCTGTGCTGGAGACTGTATTTTATCTTAACAGCTGAACTGTGTTATTAAACATATACTTAAATGTAGTAAAAATAACATTTTCTTCAAGAATCCAAACTTTTCCCTAATTCAGATTCTTGTAGCTGGTGTTAAAGATGCATATACAATTGCTAAAAATACTGATCTTTGTAAAAGATACATGACTGTGCATGAGTGATCAGGCAAAATGTCTAGTGCACTCTGGGACTGGGACAGTATTATCTAATATTAGTGCAGGTGAGCACATTTTTCCTCTATTATTATGTTGTTAAATTTAGTCTTTTTCAGGTTCTGAAGAATGGTTCATCAAAAATTAGTTTTAGACCTTGGTTAAGAAAGACTTACCTTAGGTGGTTTTGGGTTTATAGTTTAATACCTTGTTCTAAGGAATTGTGATAAAACATTAGAAGGTTAAATCCAATTAATTGTTAATCTATCACTTAACAAATTAAACACTATCTTGGCACAAAAAGTTGGAAAATTGTCAGTTTTTTACTACCTTAAGCAGGTGAAAGGGACATTTATGTTGGTAGACATTTTATCTTATCCAAGACAGACATTCTCCTATGACAGCAATATCTCTTATAACAGTTTCCAGCACACCAGATCTCGATCTAAAAAGCTTAAAACTCCAGAGGACGAGAGAGAGTCAGCTATGATAGTTGGTGCAGAAATCATAGCCACTGAATCAGCTACAGATGGCTTCAAGGTCAATGAAAAGCCAGCAGAAAAAGTGAAACTGGTAAACACAAAAGTGCCTTCTGGGGAAGAGAAAAACGTTAGTAGAATGCAGCCGGATCAACATTTATTGGATAATACTGAGGTCTCAGGTGAGAAAAGGACTGATTATGTTTCACTTATAAATTTTAGGCTATTAATATTATGATACCATAAGTTTGTTAATGATAAGGCAAATGTGTTGCTCCATGGGCATAATTAAAAATGCCTATTCATAGAGTTTTGTGCAGGGAAGCAATGAAAGCAGGAGCATCATGTGATATTTGTATGTGATCAGAGCAAGAACACAACCAATTTAAAATATTGAGCTGAGAGCAAAACAGGTAAAATGATTTTTACTAATTTATTTTTAAAAGAAGGACCTCCCCCTCCAAAAAAGCACAGACTTTTGTTAAATGAACTCTTTCCATAGATTGGCATATTGTAGTGAATGAAAATCTTGTCTGGAAGATGATATGAAGTACCTTATCCATTGAGAGAGAATGTATATAATATATACACATGAAATGTACTGCTTACATTAACAAGCAGAAAACGAATTACATATAATGTTATGAAAAGGCTTTGTTTTCACAGTATAAAAGTTCTGTTATATAAGCTACACTAGAAGGTCTGCTGGAGTGCATGCTCCCTGTGCACACATTACATATGGCTTTGCCAGCCCAGAATTTTTTACTTGGCCTGCTTTGGTGCTGATACGTTTTCTAGGATTCATTTTCTGTTCTCTGTATTAACTGAATTTCAGTGCAGGCAAGGCATAGTCTCACACTCCTTTCCAGAAGGGAGTTTAGGTCCCAATTAAGCAAAGTACTTGAGCACAGGCCTCATTTTTAGCACTTGACTAGTCTCATTGTTTTCAGTTTGGCACCAAAACTGTATTTTCGGGTATGAAGGTTATTACCTTTACTGGAAATACATCATTGTTCGAATGTACTGACTAGTGACTGTAGGCATTGTACAGTTCTAAGCACCAGATGACAAGGTGAATTGTCCAAACATGACTTTAGCAGGACTACTCACGTGCTTAGAAGTAAGCATGTGCATAAATACTTTGCTGAGTTGTGGCTTTATTATGTCCAGCCTTTTGCCTGATTTTCAGACGTACTGATAACTCACAACTCCCACTGACTTAAATGGAAGTTGTGAGTGTTCTTCACTGCGGGGAAAATACAAGTTATAGTTAAAGTGCCACAGTATGAGCATTTAGTGGGGTACATCCTTTGTAAAGTGGAGCTCAGTCCATTCTTCTTTTCATAATTAAAAGATGGAAGATTGGACCTTTGTAGTGGGAGCCTTGTGCATGTGACAGCTGGGCTACATTGTTGCCTATATGATGCTGGTAATTGGTGCCTGCATCCTCTGGTTTATGCCTTCCAAGAATTAATTAAAGAGAATATTCTTCATATCTGGAAGTTTTGTATTGACATCAGATGAGATTACATATTGGTAAATTCTGCAGTCCTTGACCTGCACAGAAACAAAATGTTTGAAAAGCAGCTTTGAATAACCATCATTAAAACAGGAAGGAAAGACAGAGCAAGAGAAGGAAAAAGAATGAACTTGACAGCAAAATATTTCCTTCTTCATCCCCTAAATACAGAATTCTTCTTCCCCAAATTACCCATGCTTAGTATCCCAGGTGAGCAAGACTGAGGGTTTTTTATACAAAACAAGTCATTATTTCAAACCCAAAATCCTGCAACCTTGCAAGGTTAGAAACAGGAGCTTTATGCCACTTGGAAAGAAGAGATTCCTAGCTTCTTACTGGAAACCAACACTTGTTTCTAACCCTAGAAGTATCTATGATATCGGATTTTATAATGATGATATTTTTAGATAGACTATTTTAAGTCATTTTTAGGTATTTTATAATTAGTGGGTCTGGATCTCATTTACATTAAGGCTACTCTACTCTCAAGTGTCTTAGTTATGTGAAGGGAACTTTTAGGCTCCTTTACACTGACATTAAGGTGTAAAGTGGCCTTTGTGTAAATGAAAATCAGCACATTAATTTTGACTTTTCTCTTCCTCTAAGCCTTACACAGTGAATCATAGGGAGCTGCTTCTTCATTGTCTCACATCTTGTGTAGTCACTTACATCAGTGCAGAGTGGGTGTAAAACACTACCAAATCAGAATTGTAGCATTATACACCTGCTTTGCACTACTGTAAATGAGTACAGAAGATGGAGGGCAATGGAAAGCCACACGCATGTTAACAAAGGCACCTGGATTTATAGACAGAGTGATGCAAAAAGTAATTCTGGGTTGGTTTTTTAATTCTAAAACTTTCCTAAGATATTTTATTTAGCATCCTGTATATGACATGTAAAATACATTGTGATGTGGAGTAGCAGAGAGGTTTTGTATCTGCACCCATTTACAATGACCTACACAACCACTTTGTGACTTCCCTCCATGGGAATGCAACCAGATATATGATTTTAATATTCGTTGTATAGTGCACATGAAATTAATCTTCAGCTGCACTGAAGTACAAAATTACTCACTGTAATTTTTTAATTTTTATGTCAGACTTGCTATTTGCAGACAATTCTTGATATTTCTTGTAAATATATTCCCTTATTTTAAGTCATTATTTCTTGTTTACAGACAGATTTTCACAAAGGCATAATAGGTGTAAATTCAGAGTATAAAGTTCAATATGCCGACCATTTACAATGGTTATTTCACCAACTAGTTAAATTGCTTGTAGACTGTCAAAATAATAATGCTGTGTGCATATGGATAATTTCAAGTGACACAAAAATACTTTGTCTAGTTGTTCAAATTGAAAATGCCAATATAAAGAAAGACAAGATGTAAAAAAAAGTTTTATACTCCAAACTCAATAAGCTATTAAATTTTTTTTGATAAAACATATCATTCTATTTTTTAGTCTTGCCTTTCATTGATGGAATGCTAGACAGGATTTCTAAATGAGAAGCAGTGTTATGAAACTGATATTCAATTTAGACTGCTGTGAAAATGGTATATAATAATGGTGTGTATATATATGTTTATTAACAAACCCATGTTTTGATCCCTAGGGAACATCTGTTCAAACTCACTTTTTAGCCCTACTGCTGTAATGCAGAAAATAAAAACGGAAGATGTGGACAAGGAAGATTCCAGTATTGCTTCCTTTAGTCCTGAGGATTCTACTCTCCCCATATCCACATCTGTCAGTTGTATAAAAGAAGAAGCATGTTTAAAACCTCAGAATCAGTCTATGCAGATTGAATCGTGCCAAAAATCACCTGAATATGCTTCCTTTGAAGTGGAAAGCCTGGAAAAAGGGGAAACAAATAGTGTATCCACAGAGGATGATGTCAGCGACCTAGAAAGCAGTGAAAGTAGTGAAAGTGGCTTGGAACCTGGAGAAATACCTGCTGTAAGAAAAAAATGAAAAAAATGCTTTGAAAATACCCATTGTATATGAAACATATTGCATGGTTGATTTAATGCATTCCTAATCAAGTGTAAGGGCACAGACCTTGTTGAATAGCAGGCTACTAACCAAGGCCTGGTTTAGTAAAGTGCTTAAACACATGCTGAGCTTTCTGTGTGTGTAGTCCCATTGACTTCAATGAGACTTGAACACATGCTTAAATGAAGCATGTGCTTATGGGTTCTCCTGAAAAGGATGATTTCCTGAATTGGAACAGAATTCATTGTAGATTACTTGATAATTCTTTTTCTTTTCCTATTTTGAATGTCTGCTAATCTTACGGTAGGTAGGCAAGTCTGAATTGTCAGAAACTATAGCTAAGCCCTTCTCCTTTTCACTAACCGCCAGAGTGCTGCTGTAGCAATATTAGAAAACTTAGAGCCCTTGAAATAAACTAAAAATGGAGAAAAAGCATCCCATGAGAGCATACGTAGCCACTACTATAAGATGTTGAAGTGTGAGAAAAACTTTCACATCTTAAAAGAACTGAGGGAAAATGCCAGTCATATACCATAAGCCAGTGCCTAAAATGTGTGAGGAGATTGCCAAACTTGTCAATAAGCAGAAGAAAGAAGAACTTGATCGTGGTATACCTGACCATTTACTGCCTCCTATCCTGAATATCCAGCAATCTGACATGGGGATATGAACAGCAATAAATAACCTCCTGGTCAGACAAGTGATTTGAACTTGTCTGCCCGTGGTACATAATAGTTTATCTCCTGAGAGCTGTAATACCTTAATCTATTTTCAATTGTTGGGTTTAGTGTATGGATGCTGGTTGGTGCTGGTGGCCTGTGATCTGTAAGGACATAGACTGCATGATCTGGTGGTCCCTTCTGACCTTAGACTTTGTGTAGCTATGCACTTTATTTACAAGCACTATAGAGGGTGCTTAGGGAGCAACTACAGATTGTAACACCCTTCTGCCAAATGTTAAGTGTTGCAGATGACTAAAGATAGTTCATATAGTGTCTGGCAAAAGTATGTTCTAAAGACCAGGTCGCAACCTTGCAGATCTCTTCATAAAGCCTTGTGCTCTTACCACTCCAGAGACTGCCAGTGACCTAATGAAATAAGGCATGACATTGTCTGGTGAAAACGTGTCTTTATGTACTTTGGCAATATATGCTTTGATCTATATGACAGTTGAAGTCTTTGGTGCCTTCTCACCTTGGACAATAGCAGATGAAAACGGAACTTGACTTCCTGAAGTGTTAATACCTTATATGTAAATCTGAATGTCCCTACATACATCTAATAAGGTATGCTGTTTTTTTTCTTCAGGTGAAATGGATTTAAGAGAAGAAAAGTAGTGCAGTTTCCTGAGCTCTGTGGAAATTAGTGTTTTACTTAGGAATAAATGGAGGAATAAATATGAGGGGGAAAGGAATCCAAGAGAGCTGGCTGTATTTTAAAGAAACCTTATTGAGGGCACAGGAACAAACCATCCCGATGTGCAGAAAGAATAGCAAATATGGCAGGCATCCCGCTTGGCTTAACAAATAAGTCTTTGATGAACTTAAACACAAAAAAGAAGCTTACAAGAAGTGGAAGCTTGGTCAGATGACTAGGGAGGATTATAAAAATACTGCTCAAACATGCAGGAATGAAATCAGGAAGGCCAAAGCACAATTAGAGTTGCAACTAGCAAGGGACGTGAAGGGGAACAAGAAGGGTTTCTACAGGTATGTTACCAACAAGAGGTAGATTAGGGAAAGTGTGGACCCCTTACAGAATGGGGGAGGCAGCCTAGTGACAGAGGATGTGGAGAAAGTTGAGGTACACTTGGAAGAGAGGAAGGTGATTAGGAACGGTCAACATGGATTCACCAAGGCAAAGTCATGCCTGACCAACCTGATTGCTTTTTATGAAGAGGTGACGGGCTCTGTGGATGTGGGGAAAGCAGTGGACGTGATATACCTTGACTTTAGCAAAGCTTTTGATATAGTCTCTCACAGTATTCTTATCAGCAAGTTAAAGAAGTATGGGTTGGATGAATGGACTATAAAATGGATAGAGAACTGGGTAAAGCATAGGGCTCAACGAGTAGTGATCAATGGCTCCATGTTTAGCTGGCAGCTGGTCACAAGCAGAGTGCCCCAGGGGTCGGTCCTGGGGCCGGTTTTGTTCAACATATTCATTAATGATCTGAAGAATGGAGTAGATTGCACCCTCAGCAAATTTGCAGAAGACACTAAGCTAGGGGGAGTGGTAGATACCCTGGAAAGTAGAGATAGGATACAGAAGGACCTAAACAAACTGGAGGATAGGGCCAAAAGAAATCTGATGAGGTTCAACAAGGACAAGTGCAGAGTCCCATGCACAGCTACAGAATGGGTACTGATGAGCTAGGCAGCAGTTCTGCAGAAAAGGACCTGGGGGTTACAGTGAATAAGAAGCTGGATATGAGTCAGCAGTGTGCCCGGGTTGCCAAGAAGGCTAATAGCATATTGGGCTGCATTAGTAGGAGCATTGCCAGCAGATCGTGGGAAGTGATTATTCCCCTCTACTCGGCATTGGTGAGGCTTCATTTGGAGTATTGTGTCCAGTTTTGGGCCCCCCACTACAAAAAGGATGAGGAGAAGTTGGAGAAAGTCCAGCGGAGGGCAACAAAAATGATTAGGGGGCTGGAGCACAAGACTTATGAGGAGAGACTGAGGGAACTAGGCTTGTTTAGTCTGCAGAAGAGAAGAATGAGGGGAGATTTGATAGCAGCCTTTAACTACCTGAAAGGGGGTTCCAGGGAGGATGGAACTAGGCTGTTCTCAGTGGTGGCAGATGACAGAACAAGGAGCAACGGTCTCAAGTTGCAGTGGGGGAGGTCTAGGTTGGCTGTTAGGAAAAAGTTTTTCAATAGGAGGGTGGTGAAGCACTGGAATGAGTTACCTAGGGAGGTGGTGGAATCTCCATCTTTGGAGGTTTTTAAGCTGCGGCTTGACAGAACCCTCGCTGGGATGATTTAGCGGAGGTTAATCCTGCTTTGAGCAGGGGGTTGGACTAGATGAGCTCCTGAGGTCCCTTCCAATTATATGAGGAGAGAGATTAGTATACTAAATACTAATTTAAAGTCCAGGCAAGAAATCCGTGTACCAGAGGAGGTTGAACGATATCAGCAGTGTGTAGAAAATGTGTAAAATTGGGGTGAAAAGGTAAAGATATTCGTTTGTCCATGGTGTTAATATGGACAGCTGGAAATGGCTGAATCTTGAACTAAAGGAGCAGGTCTGTTAGCTCAGATTCAGGAGAGGCTTACGTTTTTAGAACTAGACATCCTGAATTCATTCCCCACAAATGAACTGACCAGGCAAGTCATTGGAGCTGGTGGCCCATACAGGGATTTGAAGTATTGTGACCTCTGAAGCTTGTCATGAGCTTCCCCAGCCAGGGGGAATGTGTAACACACTCACCAAGTATGTCTTTATCCCTCTCTAGTGGATAAACCACATAAGATGTGATCATTAATTTGCTATTGCCTCTGAACTAATGGACTGGGTCCTTTAGCTCAGGCAATAATGGGGTATGCATTCAGATTCAGAGGTCTTGGTATTAGTCCTCAGAGATGAACCGATTATGGATGTTGTTATAGAAACTATAATGGACACATTAATAGTGCTAGAAAGTTGGAGAATCATGCACACTTGGTAAAGGATATCAGGGTATTGTAGGTTCCCTGTAGAGAGCAAATGACTTTGTATTAATGTTATCATTTCTGTGTTGAATCTAAATTTCCTTCTGAACTACTTGGGGGCCTTCAAATCCAGTGTTGCTCTGTGACTCCTGTCCTCTTGGGAAAATTGGAGAATATTGAGTACATTTCCTTTTAGCATTTGAAATGTAGAACAGGCTGTTTCCCTATTTGTAGACAATGAAGGATGGCTTCTTGTGTAATCTGGCACATCAGTTCATTTTTGGATATTGGAGGCTCAATGAATCTGGGAGGAGTTCAGTTCAATTGAGTACCATTCAGAATTAATTCTATAACCTAAACTGTTTAAGGTAATGTGCAAAGTTTTGGAGTCTCCCTCCTATTTTGTCCTGGGCCTTGTGTATGTGGACCAAAGAGTCCGGCCATTATTCTTAGAGGTGGAAGAAGGCATGGAAGTAAATTCAGATATGGATCTCCTGGAATGTCTCTTACCATCTACTCTCCATCTTCTACCTCTATTATTGTCTATGTCTATAGAAGTCAGAATCTCTTCTTTGATAGCAGGATGACCAGCCAGAGGGCTGCCTGTTTCTGCTATCGCAACAAAATTGCTTCCTGTGCTGTTTCATAGAAGGGAGAGATTTCTTATCTTTGTCAGAAGTTTCCTCCAATACTTTATCACCATTCCCCAAAGAGTTTCCCTTTGAAAATATTAAGGTAGCCATCATTTTTGCTTGTAAATTTCTTCCCCATGCCCTTAAATTAATACATCTATATGTAATGGTGTTTAAAGCCATGGATCTATTGGAAGATCTCAGGGCTCTTAAGGATGCATCTGCAACAAAGAATGATGCAGGGGGAACAAGCAGTTCTTGTAGAGTTGGGAAGAGTTTTTTTGTCTTTGGCCGGTGGTTAATCAGTTAGGTTATTTGTTCATACAGGATGTGGCCCTTGAGGAGTACATAGGTGGGGCAGAAACTGTCAGCATTGCACAGGAAGCCCCAGTGTTTTTCCTGAGAAAGTACTCAGTACTTCTGTCAGTAGCTATGAAAACTTCCTCTGATGGAATCAGTGTTTCCTTAAAAAGTTGGACAACTACTACATCCACTTCTGAAAATTTAACATATTTGGATTATGTTTTGGAAAAGAGTAATTAAAACCTCTGGACTGATTAGGAAGCTCCCATTCTGAATTAGTTGTCTCTGAGATACTCAGAGGAGTACATAGTCTTCCTTTTGTCCATACTATATTTATCATTTCACTAGTTGAGTGAGCAGGATTTTCCTCAGGTTTGTCCAATTGTGGAACAATGTCCAGTGTATTCAGAACTCTCCATAATTTAGAATAATAAAATTGATGGGTGAGAAGAGTCTATCATGAGCTGCTTCTTCAGGCCCTGCCTCAGGAAGCTCATGTTCTTCCAGCCAAGAGATGAGAGAGGAATGGGAACATTTACCGTCATCATCATTAGATTTCGTTTTATGAAAACCACTCTTTTTATCTTTACACCTGTTATCAAAAAAGAGGCATATGTGGAGGGAAGAGAAGGGTCAGATAATGCAAAACAAGTGAAGGTTTTCATCAAACCTTTGAAACTCTAGGCTCAGATAAAGATAATTTAGTTCTCAGATGAGTAACATCTTGACCCTTTAGAGTGTGCATTAGTTCATCAGAATCACTAAGAATGAACAAATTGGTTTGCTTGTTTGTTTGCATGTATGTAAAGGAGGGTTGAAGACTTGGATGGAGGAGGATGATACAAAAATAATTTGGATATTTGTGATCTGTAGATAGTCTGGACTTCCACAGGAAGTGACTCATACACATGGATGGTGGGTGGAATGTTGATTTAGGAAGAAGGAGGAAATTGAGTTGAGGACCCCAGAACAAATGGAGAATCAAACGTTATGAATTGCACTGTCTAATGAGAGGTGAGAGCATCCAGTTAAATTTTCAGCACAATAGGTTGGATTCATGAAGGAATAGCTTCTCAAGGGTATGAGGCAGAGCTGTGGCGGCATATATTGACTTATCTTTGGAACTGGTCCTCATGGTCTACTAGCTTCCTCAAGTAAAGCACCTGGTACAACCATGCCATCTGCTCCAGAAGCTGATGAAGAGCTCCTGTGGGGCAGCATGGTTGAGCATGGTTAAGACGAGGCTCTTGTTTTTCTTAGTTACATTGGCTAGCGTGGCTTTTTCCTGCTGGCTTAGTGGGGTTGGGACCTTGTTGCTGACTTGAAGCTGTGGCTTTTGTCTGCCCCCTTGCTTGTGAATCTTTACTCTTCTGCTTGTGTTAGCACAGAAATGGGTGAACGCAAGGACATAACATTGGAGTCATACGAAGAGTAAAGTGATCCCTCAAGGCATGGCTGAAACGGGGTGGGTATTGAACGCAGCCTGATTTCAGGGGCTTAGGCGTCTTACCCCTTTTGGACTTCAGAGATGCATCTAAGGTGCCTTTGAGGAGAAGTTCTCATGTTCATCAAATCCCTCTAAAAATAATGTCTGTTTTTATTGTTATTAGTACATTTAATAAAATCTTTCCATTACTACCCACAACAAAAATGCATGATTTCTGTTTTCTCATGTTGAGATAAAAGGCAGTCAGGATTATCTTGGGGAAGAAGAACAATTGTGGGCCATAATGAAAAGAGGAGTATGTAGCAATAGTTGATGTTTGACAGGCTGGACCTGCCTCTGATACTAGCAGAGATAAAAAACGACCTACTGTTGCATTGCCAGACATACTCAAAGTAAGGGAAATATATTTTAGAAGCAGAAGGAAAACAGCATTTGCCCTTTTACAGACATGAAGATTACAATAATAATTTTTTACAGAGATGTGAGATTTAAGAGTCCTGACACCACTTCTCCCCTTGTAATAATATAAAGCACTATACACATCTCTTCAGTGTTGTGATCATGCTGTGTTACAGGTTATATTTAATTTATCTGTTTGGGTACCTCTCAGATGTTCCGAAGTGGCTTTTCAAATATTCTCCAGTTCTCCTGCATGCTCTGTCTTATGGTTGTACAGAATTATATTACAGAGATGCTTTTGGATAGGCCAGTCTGCCTTACTTTTCTCCTCAGCAAGTTACATCTTTTGATGTCATAAACCCATCCTGTGTATTAGCCACAACATCCTTCTCTTTCCACTTATTGTAGTAAACAGTATGTAGCTCTGTATTGTAGTGTTTGATATTTTAGAGAAGTTCTTTTCACCCCAAGAGGTGCAATCCTCAGATGGGCCATTAGGGGGCACCTGCTGGGTCACATCCAACAGGTTGAAGAGGAAAAAAAATGTGCAAAATGTTACTTGGAGCCAGGTAAAAGCAAGAAAGGAGCAAGTCCCTCCCTCTTCTTCATCCTGTTGGTGTCCTGCCCCTACTCTTGACCCTCAAAACCTGACATCCAATCACAGGGAAGCTCTTCCCAAACCTCCCACATGGCACTCAGTGCTGTGGTTGGATGTGGCACTTCTAGAGGCTATGGAATTGATTTTAGTTCCTCTTGACATAGGACTTCCTTTGAGCTGAGTGCTTTTCAGGAGGGGAGTTGGGAGAAGAAAAGGGAAGCACCCTCAGCCAGTAGCTAAAACCAACTTGCTAACACAGCATCTGCATCCCTTCTCTAGCATACCTCACCATCTCAAGGCCCTATCCCATAAACCCTGCCATTGTTTCTTCCCAAAACTCAAACCTCCTAATCCTTATTGGCTGCAAAGAATTGAATGTGATACATCGGGATTGGGGATGATCTTCAGGGCAAATATTGGGTTGTGGACTCAAACAGGTGGAAAAGTACTATGTTAGAGCCCAAATGAATAGAGAAAGTAGATTTTGGTTTGAAACAGACTGAGGCTCTCTTGCTTCCCTGTGGATATTATTATTAGTTATGTGTATTGCGGTACTGCACACAGGGCTCAGTCAAAATCTGGACCCCTTGTGCCTTGGCATTGAAGAAACACATAGGCTGAGATGCTTTCTGTCCCCAAAAGCTTACAGCCTAATATGAAACAAGAAGCAAGTAAGTGTGATAAAAGGAGAAAAGGAAGGAGGAGGACAAAAGTAAAAGACAGGATCAGACAGTGATAGAAATTAGCTGTTGCACAGCTTGATGGTTCCTCGTGGCTGCACATAGTTTAAAAATTATTTTAAAAAATAAAATAAAATAAAAACTTAAGAACAGGGAAAAATCAGCTATTTCTGTGTGCTGCTCAGCCTGGCCATCATAGATGGGTGATTTCTTGTAGTCATTGCAACAGAAGCAAATCTTCAGGAAGGATTTGATGGAGACCTTCAGTGACTTCATGAATTAATTATGTGGATTGACTGTTCACATTCTTTTATGGGTGGTGGTGGGAGTCTAAGGACCCCTTATCTGTTTAACTGACTTTGAAGTCAAATTGCTACCATTTTCCTGCTTTTTTCCCATGAAAGAGTTGCTGACAGCCTTAATTTGCTGTCTTGTTGCTCATGCAGATGTGCATTGTTTTGTCAGTCATCTTTTGCTTCTCCTTTATCTATCCTCCTTATCTAGACTGGTAAAATCAAGAAATGATCTCTGGTACTGATCCTTGATAAATGAGGCTGTTGTGACCTGATTTCCCCCCCCCCCTTTTTTTTTTTTTAAAGTACCCATATGATTCTAATTACTGACAACTGCATGAAGCCACCACAGGGAGAACAGCACGGTTGTGCAGATAAATGAAATGGCACACACATTTCCATTTAATACCTTATGATTTGGTGTAATAAAATGCTTTGAAATATACAGAATATTCTAATGTACATTACATTTTCAGCCAGTATTAATCTTTATTCAGTAAATTTAACATTTATTTATTGTAATCGTATATTAATGGTTGTTTTGTGTTTCTTTTAATGACAAACTTAAATAATGCATTTTAATTTTTAGTTCTTAAACTGAATTGGTAAAAAGTTGTGAAGAAAAACAGTGCAAATGTTTTTTTTAAAAATATGCTGTTATCCTAATATGTTGTTTTCCACACCTTTTTCCAAAGTAAAGTGAGAGATTGTCCCATCTTCTCTAGCTAACAAAATAACTAATGTCAGAGACAAATTTTTGAACCAGAGATGAGAAGTTCTTTGTGTCTTATGTGAGAATTTATCTAACAAAGTGGCTACCTTATACCATTAGCAGAAGAATGTTCTTGGTCATCAGCATTAGTTTTGTTCAGTTTCCAACTAAACTAAAGGTGGTTTCTCTCTTTCAGTTGGCAGAAATTGAAAGAAAGAAAACATGTAAGAGTTGGCGTCATCCACTAAGTAAACCCCCGGCCAGATCTCCTATGACACTGGTTAAGCAGCAAGCAATAAGCGATGAAGGTGAGCATGTTTTTAATGTGTTTCTCTAATTATAGCTGACTGTCTATATAAACCTGTATACATATATATTTTAACTGTTACAAAAGTACTGAAGATGAAAGGGCATTTTGACTATGTGGGAAATCTTCTAAAGCTGCAGAATAATTCCATTGAAAAGCTTTCAGCATGCTTGCTGACTTCACAAGCTCTTTACTTTTTCCCCGTTTTCACTTAACTTCTCCTAAATATGTTAGAACTGTCTGGTAAGAAGCTCAGAACAGTATGAAGTCATTTAAAATGCTGTGTGTGGGATGAAGACACTTTCTGTAGCCAGATCTCCTTTGTTGGATTTCACAGCAATTGGCTTTAGCAGCATACTTTATATTTTGTACCATCTTATTGTAGAAAGGCAAGGATAGCTATAAAATGCCATTTCTAGATTCTTTGAACATCATTCCTGCTTGTAAATTGTAGCTTATATGATTTTTTTTATTTTTGCATTGGAATTCCATTGTTTTATAGACATCCAGTTGAAAAGTGGTTCTGGTAAAAGACATCTGTAGAGCTTCATGAAAGAGACCATAGATGTTCCGAAACATCAAAAAGGTTACCAACAGTCTTTATTGTGCCTTGAATTGTGGTCCTACAATTAGTTACAAATATAAAGGGAGACAATTAAATAGACTCGGCTCTCTCTCTCTAGGTTTGGCAAAGCCATTTTACTATATCTGTTGAAAATGGAGAGGAACAGTTATACCAGTAAGTTTCTGTAATAAGCAAAGTTCAAGATTTTAAAAATCAGGGATCAGATCCTGAACATAGCTGAGGTGAGCTGGGGTCAATGTAGGCCAGCTAAAAGCAAAAAATAGCCCTTAATGTAATTTAAATCTACTCAGAGACTGTTCTTCCTATCCTGATTTCTGACACAATTCCTATTCTGTTGGGGGAATCATCATCATCAGCATTATGGCAGCTTTCTGCTTGTTTTGGTGGTGCACAAAGCAGGTGGAGTCAGAGCAAAGAATCTGGCTCTGGGTACCTAAAGTTAGGCTCCTAAATTCACATTTAGGCAATTAAATAATTTTTAAAAACACAGCACAGAGCAGCTCCCACTGACTTCCAGGAGTGCTGCTGTGTACTCAGCCCTTCTGAAGTTCAGTGCAGCCACTTAGATGCCTATATAAGGAGCTTAATATTATGCACCAATCTTTCTGCAATATTAAAATTGTGCACCTTAAAGCTAGATACCACTATGATTGACTTTCCTTAGATTGGACAGTCTTTTAATAGAGCCAGATAAAATAGGGGTTCTCTCATAATATTTCAGGGTATGTGAAGGGAAGTTGATTTAACTTCAGTCAACAATCACCTGCTGAATTAATGAAGTCGGTTGGCCATGATCACACCACACTCATTGCATCAGGGGAGTGCGTCCCCACCAGCCACACTTGTATTGATGGATAAAGCATTGCACCGTGGGTAGCTATCCCAGAGTGCAACCAGCCGCAGGGGATTTTGGGGAGTTCTTCTGACTCCCATGATGCAATGTCCTCCCTCTCTCCCTTTATGTCAACAGCAAACAAACGAACATTTTTTCACGCCACTTTTCAAAACCCTGCATCAGCTGTGTGTACGCCATTGCCTAAGAAGCATGGAGCCCGCTCAGCTCTGCACTATCATTGTGAGCATCATAAACACCTCGCAACTTATCCTGCAGTATTTCCAAGGCTGAGAGAGAAGCCAAAGCATGGAAAATTTCAATACTACTCAAGCCGCCCTGCTACAAGCCATAGAATGAAACAATTCCTGGTTGCAGCTGGCTGTTGTGCAGCAGCTGAACTCAGTGGAGTGCTGTTTCTGGTCCCAGGAAACAAGCACTGACTAGTGGTATCGCATCATTATGAAGGTCTGGGACGATGAGCAGTGGCTGCAGAACTTTCAGATGCAAAAGGCCACTGTAATGGATTCGCACCACTCACAGCTGTACTGGCGCCTCCTGCTGATTGTCTGGGGATTAGCTTCAAGCTGACGCCCACGTCCTCGGTCTGCGCATCGTCTCTCTGCCTCCCAGTTTGCCTGTGGCCCTTCCTGCAGGGATTCAGATATACAGTGTCTTCTTCGTGACTCGGCCTTCCAGCAAAGCCACAATCCGTGTTCCCCCCTTCTGGGGGAGGTTTGGCTCCTCAAGAGTCCAGCCACTTTCCCAGTGGTCACTGCAGTTTCTCAATCCCACCACTTATTCTGTGGCACCTGCAGTCACTTGTTCCGCCACTTCCCCAGTGGCGAATGGGGGCAGGGAAGGGAGGGACCTGAGCCTGCCCAGTACTCCTGATCCTGGCCCAGGGACCCTGTGGATCGCAGCCTTCTGCTGCGCCTTGAACTTCTTTCCCTGCTGCTGTCTCCCTGGGCCCTAGCATCTTCTCTGCCTGTCCTCAGGGTCTGCTACCACCCACTCCTAGCAGTAACACTGTCTCAGGTACTGCAAGCCTCTCAGCCTGCGAGAGACACAGCCTTCTCTCTTTGAGCTCCAGGCAGTGATAGCTCTGCTCTGCCCTATAGCTCCTTTTATATGGGCCTGCTGGTCTTTGATTGGCTGTTCCTCCCAGTCCCTCGCCTATTGGCTGCCTCCCATGCAGCCTCCCTAGAGCTGCTTTAATCCCTTAAGTGCCAGTGTGGGTCAGATACCCCATCGCAGCCCCTTTCCTGGAACTTTGCACAGAGCTGTCCCCAGCCCTGAAGCGCAGAAATGCTAACTTGAGACCTGCACTGACAGTGGAGAAGTGAGTGGCCATCACTCTGTGGAAGCTAGCAACGCCAGACTGCTACTGGTAGGTTGGGAATCAATTCCGAGTCAGTTAATCCACCATGGGGAGCTGCTGTGATACAAGCATGCAGGGTCATTAGCAGACTTCTGCTAAGAAGGGCAGTGAATTTGGGAAACGTGCAGGACATAGTGTATGGGTTTGCCACAATGGAGTTCCCTAACTGTGGTGGGGTATAGATGGCATACACATTCCTATCTTAGCACCAGACCATCTTGCCACAGAGTACATAAACCAAAAAGGATACTTTTCCATGATATTGCAAGCACTGGTGGATCATTGGGAGTGTTTCACCAACATCAATGTAGGGTGGTCTGGAAAGGTGCATGACATGCACATCTTTAGGAACTCAGGTCTGCTCAGAAAGATGCAAGTGAGGACTTTTTTCCAGACCAAAAAATAACTATTGATGATGTTGAAATGCCAGTAGTGGTTCTGGGAGATCCAGCCTACCATGAAGTCGTACACTGGACATCTGGACAGTGATAAGGAGCAGTTCAATAATAGGCTGAGCAAGTGCAGAATGGTGGTGAAATGTATCTTTGAACATTTAAATGCTCTCTGGCGCAGTTTGCTTACTAAGTTAGACTTCAGTGAAAGCAATATCCCCATAGTTATCTCTGCCTGCTGTGTGCTCCATAATGTCTGCGAGACAAAAGGAGAGAAGTTTCAGCTAGGTTGGGTCATGGAGACAGATTGGCTGGCCACAGACTTTGGGCAGCCAGATACCAGCGCAATGCTGAGAGCCCAATGAGGAGCTCTGCACCTCAGGAAGGCTTTGAAAAGCCATTTTTTAAATGAGTGCCACTTATCTGTGCTTTGCCTTCCCATACCATCCCCTCCCCTGCTGCATTGTCACAGCACCTGCCCTTCCTCACCACCAGCATGAATTTAATAAATAAAGAGTACTTAATTACAAAGAAGTTGACTTTTGTTGCACATATGTAACAGTAGAGGGAAAAGAAAATAATTTAACTGTTATCAACCATTGTCGTGGAAGTGAGAAGGGGAGGAAACAAATGCTGTTTGTCTGTGCAAGCACCAAAACTTGCAGATTGAAAGTTCTTAAATGGCTGTCTTTATTTCCTATTCCCCTCTGCCTGTGTTGAGTGGAGCACATACTGCACCCTGCCCAACCTCCTCTTGGAATGCTTAGCGGTGGGGACTTGGGAAGAGGGCACTTGTTGCTGGCAGTTATGCAGAGGCTGCAGAGGGAGTCTATCCTGCCAGTGCTGTTCCTGAAGCTCAACAAAACACCTCAACATGTCTGATTGGTCCCTCATTATCCACAGCATCTTGTCCTGCATTGTATGCTTGTGTTCCTGTGCTGCTCTACATGTCCATGTCCAATTTTTTTGGACAATGAAATCCTCCAGGCTCTGAGCTCTGCGTCAGCTGCCCTGGAGGCGTTCATTATCTCGTTGAATATGTGTCATCCCAAGTTCTCTTTTTCCACCTTCTAATCTGTGACAGTCTCTCTTTAGGAGTGGAGGATGTGCTGAAGGCACACAAAGCACAAGGCAACCATTGTTAGTGCATACCATGATTGAAATGCAATGTTGTAATGTAAAAATCACTCCTCTTATTATTCTCAAGTGGACGGTAGCCCAGAATCACAATCATTACTTCTTCCATGGGTCTGTGTGGTGTGGCAGCCTGGTGAGTAAGGGGCTCATGCCTCCAGTTTTTGGAAATCTCTAGAGCACAGAATGTGTCTGGGACATTTCCCCTTTTCCCCTAGGAACATGACCAGGGAACATCATTTACCCTCCCAAAATTCAGTTTTTGAAGGAGGCTGCCCTAGAAGAGATGAGGGATGGGGGGAATCAGGCAGGAGAAAACACATTAACACCCAATCCCTGATCCCTGCCAGCTAGAACAACCTCATGTTAGGGAAACTTTGGTTGAAGGAGCCATAAACTGGCCTGGGAGTGGGATCACATGCACTGTTGTTTTCGGGAACAGCAGGTGTATTGTAAACTTGCGCCGTCCCCCCTAGGTGACCCTATGTGATATTAGTCTCCTGAGGGTGACACAGGCGGAAAGGGAGCAGTTACTCCAGTCCTCTGGGTACATACCCAGTCCTTATGCTGCTATGCTGTGTTCTGCAATGAACCCAGAGAATTTAATAATGAAGTGGTGTAGCAAAGTGTCGTATCATGGTGGAAGAGATAAGGCTGCCCTCCCAAGAAACCTTCTGCAAAGGATTGCAGAGTACCTCCATTAAAATTTTCTGGAGATATCCATGGAGGATTCTCAGGTCATCCCTGTGCATATAAACATTCTTTTCCAGGAGCAACCCTCTGCATAGTTGCAGCTCCTATTGTGAAGCCTACTCCACTAAACCTTAATTTTTTTTTTCGTATTAAACAGAACACATCTGAGGATGTATACACAACACTGTGACTGAAATTCCATACTCAGTAGAGGTGTCTTCCCCTGGCATTTTGGTCAGCCAAGATGCTGTCCTGAGTCCAGCTGGGCTGCTCCGGAGTTAAAAATAGCCCCTGGCTCTCAGGGAGAAGGGATACCCCACTTGCCTGCTGCCCATTCTCCTCCTCCTCTTCTCCCGGGTCCACAGTCTCATCATTGATGGCCCTGGAATCAGATTCCACCGAGGTATTGCTGCTGTGTCTGGGGACAATGGTGGGGTTGCTGCCGAGAATCCCATGCAGCTCATTGTGGAAGCGGCATGTCTTTGGTGACAAACCAGAACGACTTGTCTTTTGGTATGCCTGCCTGTGTTCTTTGATTTTAACATGGCACTACTGTGTGTCCCTGTTGTGCCCCTTCTCCAACATACCCCGTGATATCTTTTTGTGGATATCACCGTTTCTTCTGCTGGATCAGAGCTGTGCCTGAACAAACTCTTCTCCCCATAGACTGATGAGATCCAACACCTCAGATCTACTCCTGGCTGGAGCATGTTTGGGGTGTTCAGTCACCATGATCAGTTGTGCTTGTGATTTCTCTCCATGCTGACCAAACAGGAAATGGGAATCAAAGCTACTTAGTATGCCAGTTGCGCTCATGTGTTTTTCTACAAGTTACTTTTGCTTTCCTTAACTGTTGTAAGCAATGTAGTGTGTGTGTAAAGATATTATACGTGGCTTGAACCTTGTGGCACGGTCAAATTCAGTTTTTCCATTCAAGAGCATCAAGCAGTATTTTGCATCCTTTCAGGTGATGTAGCTTATGTAATTTGAGAACAGTTTAGATCTGACACTCATACAATGTGTGAGGACCTCTGTTTAAAAATTATTTATAGAAAAAGGCAAAAAAAAAAATACTAGCTCCATATTGCTGAATAGAGAATAGAGGCCTTAGTTTTTATCCCTTCAAAATTTCCCTCTCAGCTACTGTAGAGTCATCCATACCCAGTTCCTGTAGCTGTCTTTATGGTACTTTTGATTTGAACGACTTACCAGACATGAATTTATCATTGTAGTCTCCTGGGTATGGTTTTAGGATTGACATGCAAACATGCTAATAAGGTATATCACAATTATTAAAAACAGTATTTGCTTCAGATTTTCAAGCACCAGCTAATTAACAGTTGTTAAAACAAAAACCACAAAAACAAAAAAAAACCCTATCCTTGTCCCATTCTTTGGACAAAACATTCATATTAGGGGAAAATACTTCAGAAAAAGTGCACAGCAATTCTGTTGAGTTGCTTGGTTGCATTTTTCTAGATAGGAATTTGGAATGTATATTGTCTTTTAACGTATAATAGTTATTTTTAAACAGCATATTTTGATGATAGACTTTAAAAAATAGCTAGTTAAGGGGGATTGAAAACAGCAATGTACTTTATTTTAAACAGTTGAATTAACATAGTCAAATTAACATAACACTTCTTTATTTCAATCATTCACCTCCATTACAACAATAATTTTTGGGACAACAAACAGAAATGACAAACTCACAATAGAAACTGCTTGCTTGCTTTGCATCAATGTGGCTAGTATTCTTCTGCCATCATGTTTCCATCAGGCTTTTTCTGCCTTCTTTTTGGCGTTCATTTAGGTGACCACTCTTAGAGGAGCTGGGACTGGTAAATCCAGTTCACTGCTTAGCTTGCTGACATTCATGGGCTTGGATTTCAGTAGTGCTGAGTGTTCCAACTCCAATGACATCAATGTGGGTGCTGAGCACCTCTAAAATATGAGGTCTGATGGTTTCAGGCAGTGGTGCCAGCTGCTGATTAAATGATGCTACATTTATTTTAGTTTATAAAAAGTTATTACCCTCAAGTGTAGTTTTTTAAGTATAACTCCAGCAAATACATGAATTGGTCTGTTAAATTCATGTCTATGAAACACTTTGTAAAGGAATGCAGAAGGTTGGATCACTGAAGGCATAACTTGCACAGCCTTTGTCTATGAACAATGGAAGGCCTAGCTTCAGACATAAGCTGCAACTGTACAGGAAGCTAAAAAAAACCGCTCTGCACCTATTTTTGTTCTTTTTGGATAGTATAAATTTAACAGGGCTGGCATGTCTCTTCCAATGTTATGCTTTCAGTCAGCCTCAGCTAACTATCACTGAATTGCATGTGGCAATTATAATTGTTTCCTTGTCTGTTAGTCTCCCATGTCTTTTTAAGCCTAAAATCTCTCAGTTGTTTCTTCTTCTTTAGGTCTGAAAATATCTGAACAGATCTATAATATTTGATCTGGGCCTCAAATTCATCAAATGCAGTACTTCAATTAGCTGTTAAGCATCTTTCTTAAAATTAGTGACTGCTAATACATAATGGTTATAAATGATCCATATCTCTGTAATGTTTGCATACCCTGAGGGAATAGACTGAGTGGATTTCAGACAGTATTACAGTAATTTACAAAAAAGGCTTTATTAATTTTATAATTCATCTGATAAAGTAATTAAATATGTGGTGGATTGGGATGAAGTCACTCTTTTTAAATGAGAGATTATAGTGTTTGTGGCTGATGATGGCTCTTTAGCCTTGACTAGAGCTAAAATAAAGTATAAAAAATGAGGATCGCTACCTTAGCATGAATTATTCTTGCCATAACCTGGCCAGATGGCACAACCTGTCAGTGAGTCTGAAGGATTCCGTTGTCTCCATTCTGTCATTTGCAGCAGTCTGTCAGCCTTCCAACATCCCATTTCCATTCTCACAGAAGCAGCAGCCTAACAGCAGGTCATGTGTCTCCTGGTTTTTAGCTCTTCTCCCATTTCTCCCTTTCAGAGGAAAATTATCCCTCTGGTGAAATATGTTGTGTGTGTGTGTGTGTATTGGGGGCGAGCGTGAATTGGCACCAGAATGATGGCAGCTAGCTACCGGGCACCTGTGGCCCTCTTGTTGTGAGAAGGGTTTAGCAACCATTTGGAATCGTGGGTATTTCTAACCGTCTGAAGGTCCCCCTTCCACCCCTGCCCTCCCCTCTCTCTCAAGATTGTGGTGATCTTATATGCTAGGTTTCCAGGCTTGGTCAAGATGGCGTGCTTGTACTTTGATATCACTCTCATCTCTCTCTGCTCCTTCCAATTGTCTGGTTTACTGAGATTGTTCTTTTCAGTTTCACTTCTCATCATGCACCAATTGCAGGCCAGCAGCCACCTAATTCCTATTTTCTGTAGGCAGCAACTCAACAGAGACTACGGACTTTATGGACAGAGCTTGCACACGGGCTGGAGAATGAATGAACCATTAAAGGGAAGAGAAATATTTGCCCCTCCTCATATTTAAGGGACCTGAATCACAGACACAAAGGCAATGCCAGTTTCACATATAATTAGTAGGAGTACAAGAGTTCTGTACAAGGATGCCAATTTTTTCAGTTGCCTCCTCCTGCCAGGAGGCTCAGCTGCTTGCTATGCTTCACCATCATCCTGCCATTCCTCTTCCCAATCACATGGTCTCTCACTTTCCTCAAATCCTGCTTGTGGCATAGGAATGCTGCACCTCAGTGACACAGCTTGTCCTCTCATCTCTCTCTGTGAATCCAGTCAGCAGCATTTCTTGCTCTTCCTGATACACCCGCTGGAGAACAGTGGTTAGATGAGCATTGATCATGGGGAACATCTGTTTGTTAACCAGAACAAGAATACCGCCATTGGGGCAGAGGTTTTTCTGAACACGTACTTGAACATTGATTGTCAAATATCAGAGTTGGTAATAGCAACTGTTATTGTGTGCAAAACACTTTATGCTCTATAGCATCTCTGTTGGGATGTAAATCTATCCTATACTTATGTGCAATAGCCAAGATTAGTTTGGCTTGTGTCATATGAGAGAGCTACCCCAAGAAAGACTACTCCTGTTGCAGCATATGCTAATCTCCCTGTTTCTGAGCAATTGCTGCTTTTACTGTCCAAAATGCTGCTGCAGCGCTACCTGCCGTTAGTATTAATTCAGTCTCATCTAAGCTATTCTGCCTAGGCCTTTATACAGCACTCATTTGCTGTGGTATCTGAGTCTTCCTTGAATCCGTTGAGTCATGGATCTGATCCAGATAGGGACATTTCCTCAACCTTTTTTTAGGTTGCACTTATATCCAGGTGTGTTATAATAGGGGCGAACTATCTGAAGTGTTCAGAAACCATAATGTGAGCTCTGAAATCAGGCTTGGTTTACTCTGAAAACACCTATTGATACCGATTTAGCCGTTCCTCTTGATGTTTCTAGTTTGCAACTGTTATATTTTCTTGCACTGTTCCATCTGGACTCTGTTGTTGCCAGATGATTTCTTATAATTCTAATCTTTTGGGGTTGGCCAGTCTGCAGTCTTTTCAAGTATTCAGGGAGATGAATGATCTTTTAGCAAGGAAATGTTAGTATAATCACAGGAATATTCTCATAACTACATCATTAGTATAATTGTAGCCTGGGTGCTACATAGCCTGTTAGCATCTGTGGTCTGAAACCCAACTGTCACACTCTATCTTTACTTTTGCTGGGTAGATTCCTTGGGGTTGCATAAATTTCCAGTTTGTTTAATTTTTGAAGAGCTCTTTGAGACTGCTGGATGATCATCTGCATGGGACATGAGAATTTTAGGTTCCCAGTGGATTGTGATGCATGGAATTCAGTTCTTTCTCCATTAATAGCAACCTAAAATGAACTAAAGCTTAAAATCATGCAAGGGATGTATGCCAGCTCTAGTGATACTCGGTGATGTGCTTCTTTCAAGTATTGTCAGAAATACAAAATAGCTCAGGCTAAATGGCACACTGAGTTAATGAACTGGGTTGTTTCTCTAAACTTTTAAGTGAAATTAGTGCTCATAAAAGGAGCTGGATGCAGTCCTAGGGTGCATCTGGTAAGGTATTTCCAGTAGAGAAAGGAAAATGTTAGTACCATTATACAAGACACTGGTGAGACCTTATCTGGAATACTGTGTGCAGTTCTGGTCTGAAAGAAAGATTAATTCAAACTGGAATGGGTGCAGAGAAAGGCTATTAGGATGATCAGAGAAATGGAAAACCTACCTTATGAGAAGAGACTCAAAGAGCTTGGCTTGTTTAGCCTAACCAAAAGAAGTCTGAGGTGAGATATGATTGCTCTCTATGAATACATCAGAGGCATAAATACCAGGGAGGGAGAGGAATTATTTAAGTTAAGTGCCAATGTTGACACAAGAATAAATGCATATAAACTGGCCACCAATAAGTTTAGGCTTGAAATTAGACAAAGGTTTCTAACCATCAGAGGAGTGAAGTTCTGGAGCAGTCTTCTGAGGGGGAATATTGGAGGCAAAAACCTATCTGGCTTCAAGACCGAGCTTCATAAGTTTATGGAGGGGATGGTGATGAGACTGCCTACAATGGCATGTAGCCGATCTGTGACTGCTAGTAGCAAATATCTCCAGTGATCAGTGATGGGATGCTAGATGAGGAGGACTCTTGAGTTACTACAGAGAATTCTTTCCCAGATGTTTGGCTGGTGGGTTTTGCCTACATGCTCAAGACCTAACTGATCACCATATTTGGGGTCAGAAAGGAATTTTCTCCTGAGTCAGATTGATAGACACCCTGGGGGTTTCTCGCCATCCTCTACAGCATGGGGACACGGGTCACTTTCAGGTTTAAACAAGTGTAAATGGTGGATTCTCAGTAACTTGAAGTATTTTAATCACGATTTGAATGATTTTAGTAACTCAGAGGTTATGAGTTTATTGGGTGGGTGAGGGTCTGTGGCTGCAATGTGCAGGAGGTCAGACTAGATTTTCACGATGGTCCCTTCTGGCCTTAAAGTCTGAGTCTATGGGTCTAAGAAGCTGTGCTGCACGGGAATCACAGGTGTACTTGTGGTGGAAACTGAGAGAGGTATCAGCAGACTTATGTGAGAAAGCTTACCTGAACTTTGGTGTGTTTTTTTTAATTGTCTAGTATTAATAGTTGTTTACTACCATAATTCCTGAGTTCATGTGTCATTTTTAAAAGAGGCAGTGAATGCTGGATGTGTGGTTTATTTTGTTTTTACTACTGCAAATATTACCTCTGATTTCATTATGACTTGGGGCATTTTCTCCAATAAGTTCTCTGCAGCATAAGGGTTATCTTAGGTATTTTTAGGGGTTCCATTATTGTCACACTTGTTGTTTGATGAGTTTCTTTTCATCCTCCATGTCCTTGCAGAATTGTTTGTACACATTTCAATGTACATTATTTTTTTAAAAGAAAGTCTGTTTCTCTGTATGTCTGTCTCTCCCTTGTTATGCTTATTTTGATGGCATTAATACCTAAAGGAAGAATAGCAATGAAGAACAGAAGGGACTGGGGAATCAAAACCAGAAAGTGCTGCTTTCACTGCCAGATTTGAAAAATAAGTGCAGCAGTGCAGTCTGAACTGCATGTCACACTTCAAGAGTTAATAATTTTTGCATAATGATCCCTAGTCTTATGTTCAGTGCAGGCTTATTAGCTTGTGGTAATATACTTTTATATTGAATGCAGTCGTATTTCTATTCATTTAAACAATAAAAATGCAAATTCAGCTGAAATAATAAGTAGATTAACTGAAGATGCTTATTGGTTGGTCCCAGAGATTGTTTTCCTGTGTTATTTGGGCATAAAGTATTAGAATCTTTTTTTGACTAAATTTCTCATTGTATTGAATGGTATCATAATAGTTTACAGTTTGAGTTAGTATGTTTTTTCTGTATTGTTTCTAGCATTTTCAATAGCATTCAGGGGTCCAAACGTGAATGAATATGGAAGGGAAAAAAGGCTATTGTGACTGGAAAGAGCAGCTTGGACAAGAGTTGGATTTAATCAGGGAAAAATTGTTGTTTTATAGTTATAGTATTCTTTATATAATATTGCAATATAAATCAAAGATTTTTTGCTTTTTATATTTGGTCACAACAGCATGTGAAATGTACTGAACAGCAGCTGGTATTCAAGTCTTATAAGATATATTCAGTAATGTCATAAGCAGGGTAAGCAAGTTGAATGGAAGGAAATATGATATGTGAAAATGCAGCTATAGATTGTCTGACCATGAAACCTAAATTGCAAAATTCTAGTTCAAAGTTCCTACTCCTTGTTTGGTCTATGAAAGGACCACTTAACTCTGCTTTTCCATGCATTACTTTAGGGGGGGAGAGGAAGCCATTAACCCTTTGACACAGGCTGATCTATTTTTGCCACCTTTAGCATTCATGTATTTTGTATTAGCATATTGTATAGCAGAATGGTAGGATCTTGGTTTTAAACAACTGATTGTGACATTTTGTTTTTGTTTTTCTATTCTGTGGTTCATGAGAACTCAAATATAGGGCAGGTATTTTCCACACTTCTTCATGCTGCTTTGACACTATATTTAAACACCACAATACTAGCTATGTACCATTGAGCTATATAGTTGCAACTATAGCTATATATCAAGCTAGGAGGAAAATGTACTGCCCATTGTTATGTAGTTTAAAGTTTCTCTTATACATTTAACTTAATTTTTAAAGGACTAATAAAAAAAATAGCCTAGCCCTTATATGGCACATTTCATCATGTGAACTCAAAGCTGGGTAAAAATCCAGTGATTTGGAGTACCAAGGCAGAGAGAGCACAAGGCCAAGTTTTCCAAAATTTGGTCAATCTTTGAGACCTACAGGCTGATCTTCAGAGATGATAAGACATGATAATTCTGATTGAAGTCATTTGGGAGCTGTGGGGGCTCAACTCCTTCCCAGTGTAGACCCTGTGTCTTAAGTTGGGCACCCAAAAATTAGTGATCATTTTGCAAGGTTTTGGCAGAAGTGGCTAGTCCCAATGTCACCCACTGATTCAGTAGCAAATTTGGGAGTAGAACTCAGGTGTTCTGACTCCCCATGTGGTGCCCTGGTTGCCAGAATATGCTAGCTTTTTGTGTTCATTAGAACTCATTAACTTCTAATAAAACCTGTTTTGTTGCAGTTTTCATAGATCCTTTGAAAATCTGTGGAGAGGAGATGTATTTTGTGTCCTAAAACAATGATACAGAACCATAGTCTCAGATATACAGTCATGTGCAAATTCCCTATTCTTCAAAATAAGCCAAAATGAAAATGGCATTCCTGCTGTATTAGCACAGTTTCTCAGAAGCCTTCCCATGAGTAGCTACCGAGTCACTAGGCAAACTGGATATGAAGTTTGCCAAGGAGCCAGATGCCTCCTCTGTAAGATTATCTTCCACAGACAAGCTTCTGGTTTTGTAATTACAGTCCAAAGACAAAATGGAAAATGTATGACTTACTTTTATGAAGGATTAGTTCACTGGATATGGATACACAATATTCCACAGCATATGATAGTTATAAGGTATCTTAGCAATTTATTGTTTTTAAATTGAAGAATGAGTTTGTTGAATTATCATTATCTTTGTCTGCCAAAATCTGTAACTGCTGTATAAACCATCTGCACTGTAAGACACAATTATAAAACTCACATTATTGTATCAAAATGTTCTCTTAGTTAAGTATCGTTCTGTTTGTGATACCTTCTCTGATAATGCGCAGAAGGTTAAACTCTACAAGTTGAACCTTGAAAAAAGTTGAGTGCATTTGCAGTCCAGTAATACTTGTACAGTATTAATGAAGCATTTAAGAGATACAGGTTCTAGTGATCTATGCAAGGGACTGGGAGCCTGAAACTTCTGAGTTACAGTCCCAACTCAGCCCTGAGCTCATCCTGTGAATATGGGCAAGTCAGTTGAATCTCTCTGCTTCGGTTTTCAGAATAAAATGATAGTATGATGATAAAATGATGGTAGTAATTAGTTATCCAAGGCCCTGATTCATCAAAGCACTTAAGCACATTATTAACTGTAAGCATATGAGTACTGCTAGCCCTTAAAATTAAATATGTACTTTACCCAACATTGGTTATGCAGAGATTGATTATTTACTGAAAACAGATTCACTGCTGTGGTTCAGATGCTTTGTGATGCTCTGGGGATGGAAAGCAGCCATAAACTCAGTTTCCTAGGCTTAGAATTGCTTTTCATCACTGCAATGGCACAAAGCAGCTGCAGTATATTGGTGAATTTGGTCTGTAATGTTTTTAAAGCACTTTTAAGGCTAAAATAATGCTATATAAATATTATTTATTTTATTGGGTAGTACATTAGACAGTTTGATCAGTGAGAATACATTTTAATTTTTAGAGTAAATAGGATATACACTGTAACAGCTAAGCCCGTCATATCTCAGAGTTCCCTTTTATTGCTAGGTGAGAAATACTAGGTTTAGACGAGGTTTCCCTATTCTCCACTTTTGCTAAGCCTCCGTTTGTACATTTGTGGACATAGATTGGACAAACTTTGTAGAGCGGCTTAGAAAATCATCATAATTAGAATGTTCATTAATATGTAACATTTCTTGAAAGCAGAAAAACATTTGAAAAAACAAACAAACCCTAGATATTATCTAAATAGATTTTACCTACTGAGGTTACACTAAAAATATAAGCCTTGTCCGCTATCTCCAGTAGATTGGTAATTGAGTTCTTTCCATAGTGCATTGTGTATGTTTATTACTTTGTTTTTGTGCCTAGATCTTCAGATATCTTAATTTAAGAAATAAATTGAGAAACTTAAGAAATAAAAAGTAAATATGTAAATGAAATCTCGCTTATTTCCCTGTGTATGGCGTAGTTCATGTATCTCATTGAAACATAAAGGGCCAGATTTATCATTTCTATACACCAGTTTTACACCATGAAGTCACTTTGGTGTAATGGAATAAGGAGTCAGGCCTCAGACCATAGTATCTTCTTTGTATGTATGTGTAGTATATGTACATACAAAATATATTACACATTAAGTATTTTAGTAGTCCAGTTTATGCTCCTTTACACTTACGCAACCCTATTAAAGTCATAGGCTTGTCTGTATGAAGATCTAGTGTGTGGCAAGCTACTAAACTACTTTCATCTGCTCGTGTTTCAAATGGGAATAGTTCAAAGAGCACTGCAGAACTTTTAGTGCCAAGTAGCAGGGTCCACACAGCCAGTCAGTGGGCAGCAGGCTAGTGTACAGTAGATTTCCATCCCAGCTTGCCGCGGTCTAGCTCTTTATATAGAGAAGCACTAAGATGCAATTTTGAAGTAGCAAAAGGTTACAGAAGTGTATGAGGAGTTCAAGGAGCAGCTGGTAATTAGTAAGTGGAGGGCATTACCTCTGTGAATTAAAGCTTTTACAAATATGAACAAATCAGCCTGTTTTAGCTTGCTAACCTGTCCTGCTTTTTTTTTTTTGCAGTGTCTGCTGAATTTTTCTTAAATGTTTATTTGGGCATTTATTAATTTCTTTTGTTTTAATTCTCTTCTCCTTTGGGTTAAATATAGTGGATGGTCTTAAAAATGTGTGCTAGTTTGAAATAGTCCAGTTTCCAGGGGCAGTCCACAGTATAAAGACAAAGGATATCCCTGGAATTGTTAGAATGTTTTTAAAAGATGGAAATTGTAAAGTGTGCCTACAGTTCCATGTTTTTGGTTAACAGTTACAGCAAATATGAGGGAATACACGGATACATTGCCTTGCACTGTAAACCACTGAGTGTTTAGGCACGCATTTGGATTGTGGGCGCCTCAGTGCACAGGTATCCATCCTGAGACATCTTGGGCCTGATTTTCAGAAGCAGTGATTCAACTCCAGTTGAAGTCAGTGGGAGGTGCAGGTACCTAGTACTACTGAACGTCAGGAAATTGATGGGTTGCATACCCAGATTTAGTGAACATTTCTGAAAATTTTGCCTTAACTTTTTGGGCCCAGTCCTGTATTCCTTGTGTATCCAAAACTGTACAAGTGTTCGGGGTTCAAAGAAGCATGATTGGTCCCTAAATCGGTGTATATTTAGCTGGGATTTTTGCCATTCATGTTATGAAATAGAAATAAGTTTTTTGTAATCAGAGTATTAAGCACAGTAAAACTGAGGTTTAGAGTGTCAACATATTTTACTCCTGTTAAATTGGTCTGTAACATAAGAGGTATGTGGCCCATTTGTGCACTCTTTGAGCCCTCAGCTCTCTTTCTGGGAGTTTCTGGGTATTGTTCCGACAGGTAAATGATCCCCCAGAGTCAATAATGAATCGATTGGAAATAAATGAGTTTAATTATAAACACAGGAGTAATATAGGTTTAACTAGTTATAAAAGGACATAAAAACAATTAAGCACAAAACAAACTGATATAAGAAAGTATTAAACAGGCAACTATAAAGACCTAAACTAATATTAAGCAGACAGTGGTTCCCTGTCCAGGAATCAAACCCTGGTCTCCCACATGGCAGACAGGACACTTACCACTATGCTACACAGACAACTAGTTGCTGGTAGGAAACAGAAAGGGGTTACACAAACAGTTAACTGAAAAGCACAGAGGCAGAAGCAGTTAACTACATGAGGGAATGCTTTCAAATAGAAATTTCACAGACAATGAGTTAATCACAGGGCACAGAAAGGGGGGGTGGGGTCACACCGGCAGTTAACTGCAAGGGGCAAACGGGGTTTAAAACAGAGAATGAAAGAGAGAGAGGGTTAGCAATGGGGGGGGCAGCTTCTGCTTTCAGGGCAGGTTTAAACAGAGACTGAAAGAGAGAGGGTTAGCAATGGGGGGGGGGGGCAGCTTCTGCTTTCAGAGCAGGTTTAAAACAGAAACTAAAAGAGAGAGAGGGTTGGCAATGGGGGGGGGGGGGGGGGGGCTTCTGCTTTCAGAGCAGGTTTAAAACAGAAACTAAAAGAGAGAGAGGGTTAGGATCTCACCAGTCCCAGCCGGAAGACTTGCAACATGACACCCTGAAGCAAAAACAGCAACACGGAGCAGGCTTACAGGTTCAGGCTCAGAGTCCAGAGTGGGAGAGGGGAAAAACAGGGCAGCTGGTGGGTCTAGCAGACGGTGAGTTCTCTCTCTGGAGCCTGGGGCATGCCCCGGCTTTATACTAATGGCTTCAGGTGGCCAACGTTACTCCTGATTGGAGGGGAGACATTTGAATCAGGGCAAACCTTTGGCTGGGAGATGAGCTGACCGTTAGGGTGGCTGTGCTTTCAGTCAGGTAGACAGCTGCTCCCAGTCACCTGGTCAGTTTCAGGAGGAGCAAGGAAATTGCCTAATAAGGTCAGTTTCAGCAGGAGTGAGCTAATGGCCTAATGAGGTCAGGTCGAGGTTTTACTGATGCACCAGGTGGGTAGGTGGGGGCGAGAGGTGGACATATTAGGTACTGCGTTGCAACAGGTATATAAGGGATATAGTTCTGAAGTCAAGCCACATAGGGTTTAATTAATTTACCCTTATCTAAATAAACGTTAAAATGATGTAAAATTGTTCTTTACTAATTGTTTTTGTCATGTAAGCAAAAGTCTAGTTATATATATACTCTTAAATTTCATATTTAAAATATTTTGACAAACTGGTAAGACTAATGTTTGTGATATTTTACTAATGTTTATAAATGCATCTAGTTAGCTTCACTTCTAATCTAAAACTAATTTGCTCCAGTAGCTCTTTGGTTTAGACTTTAATACTCTGATTCAATTTGTCTCTCTTCATGTACAACTTTTATGAGAACTGTGGAACTTAATTCATACTTCAGCAATCAGACTTACTCACCAAATAAATTACACAGACTTTACAGAACTGTTATTATGAGATATTCATAAAATTAACATTTTTATCTTATGCTGTAAACCTATTGCTTTCTTCACTGAGAAAATGGAACAATTTCTGAAATCTAGTTTGCAGAAATAATACAGGAATAATGAAGTTTCAAAGTTGCAAAGTTTTTCTAGCCAAGTGAATTGATTTTTTTTTTTAATTCCTTTCAGGACATTTGAAACAATATATAATGCCTCCCAGGGCTGACATGCTCAAGCACCTGAAAAATAACAGATGCTGCTATGCTTTTCATAGCAGAGAATGGTGCTGTACACAGCCAGAAACATCAGTGGAACATAACCCCAAGCAGCAAAATCATTGTTGAGTTTGGCAAAAGAAAATTGTACTGTATTAAAGTCTATGGCTTTTCACATCTGCTAGGTTAGATCAGCAAGTACTGGCAGCAACCCATTCCGCAAATGGCCCAAATGTTTTCCTTCTGAGAATTTCACTTTCACTTAGTAAGCAAAATTTGTTCAAAGTAGATAATATTGAATGTTGGAATAAGTTTACCACAAACTTTTAAACCAAAAACACTTGTGAAAACAAGATTTGCTTTTATTCATGTATTATTCACTTATTATTTGGACTGAACAGTAACAGTATGTTGTTTCTTTTAAAAGAGGTTCCATTGTCTTAAAAGTTGTTCTTGTCCTTATTTTTCTATTTCGTCTAGGTAGTTAGGGGAAAAAAAAATCCTGAGACAAGTAAGATGATAAAGCAGCAAGAGTGTATTTACATAAATCAAAGTTGGTGCATCATTAATTCAATTATATACATTAATTTATCCCATATGAGGTTCAGTTTCTGGTTTAAGAGTGTATTAGCTAGCAAATGTATGGTGTTTTGTCATCGTAACTGCTAATATGTTATCAGTACCACTAAGTCTGAACTCCTATACAATAGGATGTATACTTTGGCAATATTTATTAGTTTATATTAAATGATTAATTATTTCATGGAGTGTTAATACTTCTGTTTTGGAAACAAATTGTACATGCCATGCTTCCCTGGGAAACAAAATACTTAACCTTACCATACTCTGTACCAGTCTCCAGGCAGCACAGATAATGAGATGTCACTTACAGCAACATAAAAGTGCCTCAGAATATTGGGAATCCAGTTCTCTGGCTGGCTAGTGGGGTATAATGAAGGATTTATTAAATGAATAAAAGATTCATTAATAAAGAAAAATCTCCTTTAATGCCCACGTAATCCAATTAATAAACTTTTGGAAGATAATGGTCCATTCACTGTACTGTTTCGTGGGGAAATGTTGTGCAATATACAGCCAGAAATGTAGGTGGAATTACAAGAAGCATACCGTGTACAGTTGAAAGCACAAACAAACAAAAAGACCAGCTGCTCAGAGACAGAAAATGTACTTCCTAATATACTCAGCTGTTAAGCTCACAAGTAGCATTAAAAAACTGTACTGGCCAGAAATAGTACTCCATTAATACTTATATGATATCAATTTATCATCTAAGCATTTCACAATCATGTTAAATCTGGAACTAATACTGTTAGTATTGTAGTTTTTCTTTTGCTAAGACTAGTTGAATACAAGTACCAAACATATCATAACTTCTCCATTACAATGCAGTAAGGGAGCCTCCAGCATTCCTGTATGAACTCCAGCTTTTAAGGTTTAAAATTCCAACAGGAAATTTCTCGCTGATTTGGAATGTAATTCTCAATTTAAGAGCACATTTTCTTTCCTCAAATATAAGGCAACCATTTCAGACATCTGGTATGTAGTCACTTTCAGACCACTTAATATGTGTTTCGTATAAATATCTCATATGCAGACTAGAACAGCGCCTTGAGAGCTACACAATTACTCCACTGAACACACAGCAAGGGTCAAATTCTCAACCAGGTGTCAAACTAGGTTCTTAAGTTATGCACACACATTTTGAGCATTTGTTTATACAAAACCTAAATTTGTGTGTATAAACAGGAACTTAAACTTGCAAATTAGGACAGCTCTCCAATTAACATATGAAATGTACATCCTACGAGGAAGGCCTGCCAAGAGATTGCAGACCAGTGAGGTTAAGGCACAGCAGTTCCCAAAAAAAGGCTGAACTTTCTTGCCCACTAGACCTCTTAGGAGACTCAGAGCTGACACATTAAGGCTAACTGCCTCCAGAATAGTAACCTACGTGCCCCCCAATAGTAGGCCCTCAGTCTGAATGACTGAATGAGAGGGTTGCCTCTTAGCTGAAGACAAGATTTCTGCTCCTGATTTCTTCCTCAGTCTCTCTGAGAAAACCTGGATCTGAGTTTGTGCCACCTGCATCTCCTATAGGACCCTTTGGAGCCCTGTTTTCTTGGAGGGCTGTGATCTCCTGCCCATTTCAAGCTATGTCCCAGCTGGTAGGAGTCTGTTCTGAATTTATCCATCTGAGTGAAATGCCTCTGACAGGTTGTCAGTGTGCAAGGCTAGAGCCCTTTTGGTGATTTCTTTAGTAGGAAAGTCTTCTGTATTGTAACTTCATTTCCTTCAGTTGGTAGCCTCTTTCATCGAGGCAGCTTTGGACCTACCTAACTCTGCTTTGAAGTTCTCACCTCGGTATTCTGTTGCTCCAAATTCAGTAAAGCTTTGTTCATTAGAATACCTGCCTCTCAAACACTTCAGCATTCTGTCAGGTATCCTGACACCTGTTTGGCCCTGGTCAGTTTCCAGTAGTACCTGTCATACTTATCCCTGCCCATATTTGGCAGCATATATAGTGTATGTGCTGCAGGCAGATCTCAGTGCATAAAGAGTTCTGTGAATAACTAGGGGAGCTGGTATTCATCTGGGGTTCTGGGAATTGTTGAGAGTGGGGGTCTATTTCTCCAGCAGACTGTGAAGAAAAAGAGGTTCCACAGCTGCAGGAACCACCTCAGCCCATGTTCACCAGCATGGCATGAGGTTTGTGAATACACTGCACCTTGAACTCGTAGCTCAGTTCAAGCTGGCTGAATTTCAAAACTCTTTTCCTCTTTTTTTCTCTCCCTGAGATAAGAGAAACTATGAGACTTCAAATGATCTATTTCATACTTATTTCCTGTGATTAAAACTTTTGAGTTCACTGAGTAAACCAAATCTTGTGAGAGATGCACAGCACTAATAATACTCCTTATTCATTCTGTAGGGACATTCTGAGCTTAATTAATGTGTGTAAAGGCTTTTGAGATCCATGAATGAAAGACTGTTATATAAGTGGCTGTTTTTATGGCACTTGGAAAGCATAAAAAGAAAGGTGCTAGCTTGATATGAGAGTACTCTGCGCCTGCTCCAAACAGTCATATTTTCAAATTGACTGTGATGCTAGTGTAAAATGTTCAGTTTGTAGAAATACTATGATGTTTACTTTTGTTCAGTTAATTTCCTGGCTGTGCTTGTTCAGTGCTAGCTGACTTCTTTTAGGTGTTGTCTACATGCAAACTTGCACTGGTTTTTAACTAAAGGTTTGTTTTAAAAAGAGTTTAGTTAAACTGGTGCAAGTTTGTGTGTAGACACTCTTCTTTTGGTTTAACTTAATTTTTAATTGCACCTCTTGAATTAGTAATTCAAGTATTCTGGCAACTAGTTACAGTACTTAATCTTCACTTACCTTAGTGACAGCTCATGGAAATTAAAAAAAACAAACAAAACCTTTTTCAATTAAACCTTGAGTATCTGAACCTTTGATAACTGCAACTCTTGCTTATTGGAAGGTCAGATTCATTAGCCCAAGATTTAACTTCACATAACCTCTTTATGTACTGCAGTCATAGAATCATAGAATATTAGAGTTGGAAGGGACCTCAGGAGGTCATCTAGTCCAACACCCCGCTCAAAACAGGACTAACTTCAGCTATATCATCCCAGCCAGGGCTTTGTCAAGCCTCAGCTTAAAAACCTCTAAGGATGGAGATTCCACCACCTCCCTAGGTAACCCATTCCAGTGCTTCACCACCCTCCTAGTAAAAAACTTTTTCCTAATGTCCAACCTAGACCTCCCGCCCTGCAACTTGAGATCGTTGCTCCTTGTTCTGTCATCTGCCACCACCGAGAACAGCCTACCCCCATCCTCCCTGGAACCCCCTTTCAGGTAGTTAAAGGCCGCTATCAAATCCCCCCTCATTCTTCTCTTTTGCAGACTAAACAAGCCGAGTTCCCTCAGCCTCTCCTCATAAGTCCTGTGCTCCAGCCCCCTCATCATTTTTGTTGCCCTCCGCTGTACTCTCTCCAACTTGTCCACATCCTTTTTGTAGTGGGGGGCCCAAAACTGGACACAATATTCTAAATGCGGCCTCACCAATGCCGAATAGAGGGGAATAATCACTTCCCGCGTCTTGCTGGCAATGCCCCTCCTAATGCAGCCCAATATGCTATTAGCCTTCTTGACAACCAGGGCACACTGCTGACTCATATCCAGCTTCTTATCCACTGTTACCCCCAGGTCCTTTTCTGCAGAACTGCTGCCTAGCTCGTCGGTCCCCAGTCTATAGCTGTGCATGGGATTCTTCCTTCCTAAGTGGAGAACTCTGCACTTATCTTTGTTGAACCTCATTAGATTTCTTTTGGCCCAATCCTCCAGTTTGTTTAGGTCCTTCTGTATCCTATCCCTACCTTCCAGGGTATCTACCACTCCCCCAGTTTAGTGTCATCCGCAAACTTGCTGAGGGTGCAATCTACCCCATCCTCCAGATCATTAATAAATATGTTGAACAAAACCGGCCCCAGGACCGACCCCTGTGGAACTCCGCTTGTGACCGGTTGCCAGCTAGACACGGAGCCATTGATCATTACTTGTTGAGCCCTATGCTCTAGCCAGTTCTCTATCCATTTTATAGTCCATTCATCCAACCCATAATTCTTTAACTTGCTGATAAGAATACTGTGTGAGACAGTATCAAAAGCTTTGCTAAAGTCAAGGTATATCACATCCACCGCCTTCCCTACATCCACAGAGCCAGTCACCTCATCATAGAAAGCAATCAGGTTGGTCAGGCATGACTTTCCCTTGGTGAATCCGTGTTGACTGTTCCTGATCACCTTCCTCTCTTCCAAGTGCCTTAAAATGGATTCCTTAAGGACCTGCTCCATGATTTTTCCAGGGATGGAAGTGAGGCTGACCGGTCTGTAGTTCCGTGGCTCCTCTTTCCTCCCTTTTTTGAAGATGGGCACTATATTTGCTTTTTTCCATTCATCAGGGACCTCCCCCTGTTGCCACGAGCTTTCAAAGATAATAGCCAATGGCTCTGAAATCACCTCAGCCAACTCCCTCAGCACCCTCGGGTGCATTGCATCCGGCCCCATGGACTTGTGTACGTCCAGTCCTTCTAAATAGTCTTGGACCTGTTTCTTAAGCACTGCGGGATGTTCGCCTCTTTCCCATTCTGTGCCACCCAGTACAGTAATCTGGGAGCTGATCTTGTCTGTGAAGACAGAGGCAAAAAAGGCATTGAGTACCTCAGCTTTCTCCACATCTTCTGTCACTAGGTTGCCTCCCTCATTCTCTAAGGGGCCCACACTTTCCCTAATCTTCCTCTTGTTGGCAACATGCCTGTAGAAACCCTTCTTGTTCCCCTTCACGTCCCTTGCCAGCTGCAACTCCAATTGTGCTTTGGCCTTCCTGATTTCATTCCTGCATGTTCGAGCAGTGTTTTTATAATCCTCCCTAGTCATCTGACCAAGCTTCCACTTCTTGTAAGCTTCTTTTTTGCGTTTAAGTTCGCCAAAGACTTTTTTTTAAGCCAAGCTGGATGCCTACCATATTTGCTATTCTTTCTGCACATCGGGATGGTTTGCTCCTGTGCCCTCAATAAGGTCTCTTTAAAATACAGCCAGCTCTCTTGTGTTCCTTTCCCCCTCATATTAGCTTCCCAGGGAATCCTGCCCATCAGTTCCCTGAGGGAGTCAAAGTCCGTTTTTCTGAAGTCCAGGGTCCGTATCCTGCTGTTCTCCTTTCTTCCTTTTGTCAGGATCCTGAACTCGACCATCTCATGGTCACTGCTGCCTAGGTTGCCACCCACTTCTACTTCCCCTACCAAATCTTCCCTGTTTGTGAGCAGCAGGTCAAAAGAAGCACAGCTCCTCGTTGGTTGCTCCAGCACTTGCACCAGGAAATCATCTGTGACACTCTCCAAAAACTTCCTGGATTGTTTGTGCTCTGCTGTATTGCTCTTCCAGCAGATGTCAGGGTGATTGAAGTCCCCCATGAGAATCAGGTCCTGTGAACTGGAAACTTTCCCTAGTTGAGTAAAGAAAGCCTCATCTACCTCATCCTCCTGGTCTGGTGGTCTGTAACAGACTCCCACCACGACATCACGCTTATTGTTCTTGCTTCTAAGCTTAACCCAGAGACACTCAACTGACTTATCTCCAGTTTCATACTGGAGCTCAGATCAGTCATAGTGCTCTCTTACATACAGTGCAACTCCTCCACCCTTTCGCCCCTGCCTGTCATTCCTGAACAGTTTATACCCATCCATGATAGTGCTCCAATCGTGAGAGTTATTCCACCAAGTCTCAGTTATTCCAATCATGTCGTAGTTTCTTGACTATGTCAGGACTTCCAGTTCCTCCTTCTTGTTTCCCAGGCTTCTTGCATTTGTGTACAGGCACTTGAGATAAGTAGCCGATTGGCCTACTTTCACAGTATGAATCGGGAGGCCTCCCCTGCTGCACCCTCCTCCTTCTGCTTCCTTGTGGTGTCCCTCTTCCCCACTTACCTTCGGGCTTAGGTCCCCGTCCCCTGTCATAACTAGTTTAAAGCCCTCCTCACTAGGCTAGTAAACAACAGTAAATAAAAAGTTCAACAGATAATCAGGGGATCTGGTCCAGCAAACACTTTCTGCAGTCAGAGTGAGGAGACCTTGTACTATATTTCCCAGGTCAGATGACTTTGAATACAGTCTTAGGTCTGCTGGCCAGTTCTCCTCACATAGCTTCCTACTCATACCAGATTGTGAGAACATACAACTTTCTATACTGTTAGACTCTATGCATAAAGTCTTATCTGCCGATGTTCTGCTGAGCCAACATGGAGAACAGAAATCTGTTTATGAGAATGTGAATTAGATAACAGAGTTTCTACTGTATTGTTAAAAAATGTGGATACCCAGTGTTTAATGTGTATTTTCCAAATTAAGCATTCACTTCGACTCCTGAGCACATTTTTGTATGAAAATATTTTTATATTAAAGAATCATCTGTTTCTGCATCTTATTTCCTTCTGAAGTGATAGTCTCACTTTGTGACATCATCATTAGTTGCTATGGAAATAAGTATAATTCAGAAATAGAGTATTATATCAGATGGGGCATAAGCAACCGGAACAGATGAACTGTTAAGGACTATTGATGTAATCAATAATCAAAAAATGGATAACTAAAGAAGAGAGCAGCAAGTCTCACATACTGGATAAATTGCAGAAATGCTTTTCAAAGTTTTACATGAGGCACCAGTAGTTCTTTAAGGGCCAATCTTACAATCCTTACACAGGTAATCAGTTGACATCAGTAAGACTTTTGACTGTATCAGAACTACTGGAATTACCGTGTCCATTTATCATATCTGAGGGAAGAGGGAAACATACTTAAACAATAGCCATTTTTTGTGGGATTTGCTCAAGAACAATATTTTTTTCTGTGCTCCGTTGGTGTAAATGGACATAACTCCATTGCCCCTTTTATGCCAGCAGAGAATCTGGCCAGAGAATCTGGCATTGTGCACATTTCTGGAAGATTTAGATTGTAAACTCCTCAGTGCAGGGATTACATCTACCTTGTATTTGTAATGTGATTAGATCAGTGAGGTTCAAATTCTGTCTCAAGGAGCAATTGTAATACAAATATTAAAAATAATGAAAAAAGTGAGGTAATGGAAAGAGGTTTAATTCTGGAGAGAAATTACCAAGAACATAGCAAGGATGAAGTTAGCAGTGAGATTGTTTTATAAGGAAAAGGTAAATGAAGAGGAGAAAGTGGCCTAGAACAAGAGGTTTGAGAAACTTCATGACAAAATGGCCATAAGGGGGTAGATATAAATCCTCCACCAGAAAAAAATTGTTAGAGAGTTGCCAGAGAGCAAAGTGGAAGAGACATTAACTCATTGACTTTTGCTACATTAGCTACATAAGAAATAATAATCTATGCTTGTCATATTGAAAATGACCACATTGATGTGTTGTCATGATAGGGAACAACATTTTATTTTTAAGATTCTAGGGTATTGCAAATAACTTTCAACAGAACGCTTTTAACTTAATATAAAACAAGTTGAATGAGAGGTTCAGATAATGCTGAAACTTTTGATACAAAGTGGATTCTGTTTCTGGAAATACTAATTTGTCTAGCTATTCCTACATTGTTAACTGTACACTTTATACCTACATATCATCCACTAGTGAGCTGCAAACTGAATTTAGGTTTGGAAACTGCTGTTCGTTCACAGGCATTTCCTGTTTTTCTCAAGTCTGCTATATGTACATTGTGGGCAAATGTTTTTTGAACAGATGATTTTTGAGCAGCAGTGTTTAACATTATAAGTAAATGCACATGCAATATATGTTGTTTATTAATTCCTCTATGCAACATTTGGTTTAAATGTAACCACATATTATGTTTAAATGAAAATAATTCATTTCTTTACTCATCACCAATACAGTTATAATATAACTTATGCTTATATATATTATTATTATTAAATATGCTTATAATATTTTATGACAATTCAGGCTAGTTTATCATAGGAAGAGATCTATAAAGCCTTTACTTCTTCATAATCTGGATGCAGGCAGCGATGGGATGAAGGAATGTGATGATTCATCTTACTTAAACTGTTCTATATTTTTGAAGTTTGCTTCTGAAAGAAACTAATCTTCATAAATACGTCATTAAAAATGAACAATACACTATAGAACCATCTATTCTCTTTCTCCTTACATTGTATTCAATGGTTTTTCAAATGTCTCTGCTCTTTCCTCTCCTCATTCCCAGGGTTTTCAGTATCCGTAATGGATACCTAATTATCCTTCCATTTTTTCTAAAAATTCCCATCTCAAAGACTTCACAGTCACCAGTCATCTGATTGCATAGAAATTTCACATTCTCAAGAACCAGTGAGGTCATTTTTAATCATGGATATATGCATGTGTATATGTGGAAGGGCATCACTTCAGAGAGAGAGAGAAACTTTGCCACAAAAGGGTAAAATATTCTTCCCCGCAGCCACAAATGTAAAATAATCTTTCCTGATTTTTTGCTGTTTACATGGAGTGTTTTACTAGTAGTAACAAGTTTGATGGATGTTCTGTCCTGCACAGAAATCTGCAGGAGGAAGGGACACAATTACACAAAATTATCTATGCAGCATTTTCCAGCAAATTTTTACTAAGGCTGGGACACAGATTCCCCTTCACAGAGTGAACAGGGCATTCTACCCCACAAAACCCATGCAGTTCAGGAATCCTAAAGGGATCATTGCTATCCGTGTGGAGACTGTGTGCTTCTCCATGCAACCAACTTAGCGCTGGAGGACTCATTAAAGCAAAACCAGAGTGAATTCCCAGCCCTGTTGAAGTCAGTAGGAATCTTGCCATTGACTTCAATGGGGACAGGATTTTATCCCAAATCTTCTGTCCCAGGACCCCCATTCTTCACATCATTCCTGTGGATGAGCAGATTCTTGAAGGAAGTTAGACTAGTCAGCCATTCTACCCAAGAAATTATTTCTCTCTTGGAGTCTCTACATGGTTTGAAAAGGGTTTATCATCCTCTTTTCAACCCACTAAATCCTATTTCTTTGTTATTAGTTAAAGGATGTTCTTGGTAGCCAGAACTGGTGGCTCTGTCTTGCAAGTCTCCATTGAGAAGGGGGCACTCTCCTTTCTTCCTTCCCAGTTGAGAAATCATCTAAAAGAATAGACTATTCTCTGTATGTATTTATGCCTGATGTTCTCTGTCCCTAGGACTCAGGAGAGTAAAATTCAACTAGTATTAAAGAGTTATGCAGAGCTGCAGAGTTTCTTTGTCCTCTGAATAACTACTTGCTTTACTTAAGGGCTAGCTGCCTCCTGGGCAGAAAGAACATCATCCTCTGTCCTAGAGATATGCCAGGCACTACTCAGTATTCTCCTCACACATTTCCCAGGTGCTACTCAGTAGAAATGAATGCCTACTGGGAGGATGCCTCTGGATGCCTTGGAGGACCTAAGTTCAGTGATGAGTCAAGGCTGTTTTAATCCTCACCTTTCATCATGGGTCTTCCATATGCAGGAGAGTTACAGTTAGTACTAGATCTGGGGACACCTGAACAGAATTTAATTATAATTACCTATAAACTTTGCTTCTGTGAGAGTTCCAGCTCCTAGTGATGAGGACTAAACAGATCTAGCATATGCGTAGTTTATTCAATAGGATAAAATTAGTCATTTGCTATGAAATTCCCAACTAATTTGGTGCAGACGTTGCTCATAGGGTTAGGTAGCAAAAATCCAGCCTGGGGAAAGGATTCATCTTCCTTTGTGGAGAAGAGGGGAAGGAGTAACCTATTAATCTCAGACATTGTGAGGGTCTTTCAGAGGCACACACTTTACAAGTAAAAACAAACTTACTTTCAGATCTGCAAAGGCAGATCCCCGAGAACACCAGATCCTTCTTCATGTGATGGCCCAGCAGGCTTTCAGCAGGAGGTATCACAGTCACCACTGAATGTTACCTCAGCCTGATCATAGGCACGGTCTGATGGTCTCTCAATATTGCATATTTTTAAAGTCTGAAATATTTGTGCATGATAGTCCGCAGAAAATGAATATAGGGATATTTTAAAAAGTGAATCAAAATGCACAATATTAGGAGAACAAATTGATCTGCATGATGCTGGTTGGCAGGCTCTAGCATGGTTCAGTGGTGAGAGTGCATGCTAGGAAGAAGGCAGAGGTTGGAGGACATAAGAGATGGGAGATATAAGTGCTCATTCTGCAGATCGAGAATAAATACAAATTATAAGGAATAGAAGTGTTCAAATGGTCCCTGGTGCCCTTTATGTGGAGAAGTAAGCCTGTAATATAGGGGCAAAGCTCTCTTCTCTGCCCTGTGCTGTGGACCTCTTCACCGAACTGCATAATTCTGTTGTTATTTTGCACTTGTTCTCATTTGCAGAATCTCTTTGACACTCTCTGCTATCCATTGCTAGTGCAGATGGATATGTCAATACTGTTTGTCTTCATCCCAAGAATATAGTGTTATCAGGTGTTTATTTTCTTTAAGAACTGCTTGAGACTCCCTTAATGGAAGCGGAAGTGCAAGAAACAGAATCATGGGCCAAGCCTCTTGTCCACCTCTGGCAGAAAAGAGCACACAATTTCATTGCTGAAAAACAATATAATGCAGCTGTGGCCAAAATGGAACCCCATTGTGCCATTTGCACTCTCCTTATGCCCTACTACAAGGTAAGTTGGATTTGAATAATTCCATAGTTATTTGGAAAGATGTCTTCAATGTCTTTTTTTATAGTTATACATGACAATAAAATTAAATGATGCAAACACTAATCATTGTAGAAGGTTAATTTGTGACATGAAAATGAAAGGAAAAATACATTCCTAACTAAGACTCCTTAGTATGTAAAGTGAAGTATTAATCACCACATAAGGGGTAAATGATCCACCAACCACAATAAACAAACTTTTCAAGAAGGATTTACTGGCAAGCCTCCTTCCAATCTCCCCACAGGCTGTAGGTAGAGGGTGGAGTAGCTATGTGGCTTCTTCATGGCCTTTACTATAACCCATGGGCTTGCAGGGAAGACAGGTTTGAAGACAGTAGAACCATGTAGTTGCAGACACACTGGTCATTCCCTCCCTCACCCCCAAAATCTCTCTCAGCCTTACTGTGGAAAGAAAGCTGTGCATGGGGGACAGAGTCTCACTGTTTGGCCTTTCCCTGGTCTGCAGCACTGGGCATTCTGGACATCAGCATTTCACCAGAGAAAACATCTAATCTACAGTAATGTTTGATATATGTATGTGGAAATACCGATAATGAATGTCAGGTAAAAATGTGACATAGAATTAAGTTTAAGAATTAAGTTTAAGACCAGAAGGGGCCACCAGATTTATTTAGTCTGACTTTTGTGATATCTCACTGACAAGCAGACCGTTGTCATAATAGTTTCTTTTCATATTAAAGAGTTTATGTACTGTGATATATCAAGGGTAGAAGGCGGCAGGAGAGTATGCGAAGGGAGGTATATCAGCCCTAGGATGATCAGGGCTTTATTCCCTGCAGCCTAACTGGAGTCATGAGGGGGCAATTAGGAGCCAGCTGAGGCCAATTAGGGATCAGCCAGGTGCTCCATAAAAGGGCTCCGCCCCAAACACATAGGGCACAAGGTGGAGGAAGCAGAGGTGCTGTGCTGTGCTGTGCTGAGAGGAGCAGAGCAGAGCAGAGCGAAGCGAAGCGAAATAGCAGACCGAAGTAGCAAAGTATGGGAGAGCGGAGGAACCCTGAAAGGAGCGAAGTGTGGGAGAGCGGAGGAACCCTGAAAGGAGGTACTGAGCCCAGCCAGGGGCGGCAAGGACATAGGGCCGGAGAGGCCAGAAAGACTGAGGGGGGAAAGTAGCCCAGGGGAAAAGACTGCGGCTTCAAAGTACAGAGCCAGCAGTATACCGCTGCGGTTCATAGGGCCCATGGGCTGGGACCTGGAGGAGCGGGTGGGCCCGGGTCCCTAACCCCCTCCCCCAGGGAAGATGGGGTGATGGGCACTTTCCTGGCCCCCCAACAGGAGCAAAGCACGAGATCCACTAGAGGGAAGCCGGCCATCGGCCACACGTGGTGTCAGAAGTGGGATGTATCGTGCAGTGGGGTTGAACCAGGTGGGTCCCAACCCACCCCACTACCAAGATGGAGGATGTGGTGAAGGCCCTGGTCCAAGCCACAGCGGCCCAACAGGAAGCCACCCGGGTCCAGGCAGCGGCCCAGCGGGAGGCTGCACAGTTACAACAGGAAACCAACCGCCTGCTAATGAACCAGGCTGCCCAGGACCAGGCCCTACTCCAGGAAGTGGTAGGCCAGCTGAAGGTACTGGTGGAGCAAGGTGGCAGCCATGATGGGGGGCAGACCATACGGGCCAGGCACTACCTACAGAAAATGACCCGGGAGGACAACGTAGAGGCCTATCTTCTCGCGTTTGAGAGAACAGCCCTGCGGGAGGCCTGGCCGCAAGGTCAGTGGGCCAGCATCCTTGCCCCATTCCTAGGGGGAGAAGCACAGAAGGCCTATTACGACATGGCGGCGGAAGCCGCTGCAGACTACACCCAGCTCAAGGCTGAAATCCTGGCCCGATCTGGGGTCACGGTGGCAACGCGAGCCAAGAGGTACCATGAGTGGCGGTATCAGGAGGACAAGGCACCCCGGTCCCAGCTGTTTGACTTCATCCACCTGGCTCGGAAGTGGCTGCGCCCTGAAGCCCTCCACACCGAGGAGATAGTGGAGCTCCTAGTGCTAGACCGGTACACGAGGGGTTACCGCCAGACCTCCGAGCCTGGGTGGGCCAGAACGATCCCTCCACCTATGACGAACTGATCACCTTGGTCGAAAGACAGCTGGCAGCCCATGAGCTAAACCTGACGCCCCGGGAGAAGATCTGGCGGGCCCAGAGGCCGGGCCCTAACTCCGGTTCCGGGACTATCGGGAGGCCCAAGAAGATGGGACCTGGGCGCTGGGACATTGAGGAGCGGCCCGAGAACCGAAGGGGGCTGGGAAGCATAGGGGGCGAGCCCGGAGATGCCCGCCCAAATAGCCCAGGACGGAGGGGGGCCACTAACCGGCCATACCGGTGTTTTGTGTGCGGGGTACTAGCACACATAGTAGCCCAGTGCCCCAAGGGGGAAGAACCCATGCAGTGCAATCTGGGAGGTCCCGGAGGGGGCTGCGGTCTCATCGGCCTGGTAGGGGTCATAGAGGCACCCCATGGGTATACCAGGCCAGTAAAGATGAATGGCATCAAGACCATGGCCTTGGTAGACTCGGGGAGTGCAGTTACGCTGGTCTCCGGGAAACTGGTGGGGTACGACCAGCTGACCCGCGCCAGATACACCGGGATAACCTGCGTGCACAGGACTGTGAATTTCTATCCCTCGATCCCAGTGAAGATTGAGATCCAGGGGAATACTAGCCAGGTAACAGTGGGGGTAGTCCCTAAGCTCCCCTACCCGGTCCTGATAGGAAGAGATTTCCCTGGGTTCGAGAACCTACTTCCCCCAGTAGAGTCCGGGGTGGATGGCCAACCCCTGGCGGAGACCAGGGCGCAGGCGGTCAGCCCTTCCCCTGCTTTTGCCGAATTTTCTCCAGAAATATTTGCTTCCCCCGGGAGACCCCGGAAGTCCCGGCGGGAATGGAAGGCGGCTAAAGAATTGGGGACCCGGATACTAGCGGGCACCCGGAAAACTGCCCTGGCTGGTAGGCAAACCCGTGCGGCAGGCCAGGGGACTGCTCAAGCTAGCGAGGACCCAGGGGCAGGTCCCAGTACCAGCCGAAGCGGCCCAGGGGAGGAAGCGGGGGTAGAGCCCCTTGAGGAGGGCCAGATAGGTCCCCTGCGGGGTAATTTTGGGCAAGACCAGGCCAATGACCCCCTCTATGTAAACGTGAGGGAGGAGGTAGTAGAGAGAGATGGCGTGCCCATAGAGGGCCGGACTAAGGGCCCTGGACCATACTATGTCCTGAGGCGCGACCTGCTGTACCGTGTGGCACAGATACGGGGGGAGGAGGTGCAACAGCTCTTGGTGCCACGAAAACACATCAAGGCGGTGTTGGAGCTGGCCCACAGTCATTTATTTGGGGGGCACTTAGGAGTAGACAAGACCCTGGACAGAATTTTGAGGAGGTTCTACTGGCCAGGAATACGGGCGGAGGTCCAAAGGTACTGCCTCTTCTGCCCGGAGTGCCAGTTACACAGCCCCTGGCCTCACTTACGAGCACCATTAGTGCCCCTACCCATCATCGAGGTGCCGTTTGAGAGAATCGCTATGGACCTGGTGGGACCACTAGAGCGATCTGCACGGGGCCATCGAAACGTACTTGTCATTCTGGACTATGCCACACGGTACCCGGAGGCCATTCCGTTGTTGAACCCCACCTCAAAAGCGATTGCAAAAGAACTACTCCAGGACTTCGCTAGGGTGGGCATCCCCAAGGAAATTTTGACGGACCAAGGGACCCCTTTTATGTCCCGATTAATGAAGGACCTTTGTACCCTGCTCCATATCCAGGCCCTGCGGATTTCAGTATATCATCCGCAAATGGATGGCCTGGTCGAGAGGTTCAACCGCACCCTCAAGAGCATGATAAGGAAGGTAGTGGCACAGGACGGGAAAGATTGGGATGCCCTGTTACCCTACCTGATGTTTGCGGTACGGGAGGTCCCTCAGGCATCCACTGGGTTCTCCCCCTTCGAACTATTATATGGTCGCCATCCCCGGGGCATATTAGACATAGCCAAGGAGGACTGGGAGGAGCAGCTCAATGCCGGGAGAAACGTCATCGAGCACGTGACCCAGATGAGAGAGCGGATCGCCCGGGTGACTCCCATTGTGCGGGACCACCTAGAAAGAGCCCAGGAGGCCCAGCGAACCTACTATAATCGACAGGCCAAGGCACGGAAGTTTCAGCCTGGAGACAGGGTGATGGTGCTGGTGCCAATGGCGGAAAGCAAGCTCCTGGCTAGTTGGCAAGGTCCCTACGAAGTCGTGGAAGCCGTCGGAGACCTGAACTATAAAGTGAGGCAACCAGACCGCCGGAAGCCGATACAGCTATATCATGTCAACCTGCTGAAGCCCTGGCAAGACCGGGAAGCATGCCTGACCGCCCGAGAAACGACCCTCCAGGCAGACGCTCCACGGGGAGGTGAGCGTGTCCCCCGAATTAACTCCCGAGCAACGGGTGGAGGTGATCGAGATGATCCAGCGAAACCAGGACATATTTTCCAAGCAGCCCGGTCGGACAACGGTGGTCCACCATCATATCATCGCCAACCCAGGAGTACGGGTGACGATAAAACCGTACCGGATCCCAGAGGCCAAGAGGGAAGAAATTAGGACGGAGGTAAGAAGGATGTTGGAACTGGGGGTGATAGAAGAATCCCACAGCCAGTGGTCCAGCCCCATTGTCCTAGTCCCCAAACCGGACGGCACCCTGCGCTTCTGTAACGACTTCAGGAAGCTGAATGAAATATCTAAATTTGATGCCTACCCAATTCCGCATATCGATGAGTTGGTGGACCAATTGGGCAAGGCCCGCTACCTGACTACCTTAGATCTGACAAAAGGCTATTGGCAAATCCCCCTAGCCAAAGACGCCAGGGAGAAGACTGCCTTCTCCATGCCCGATGGCCTCTTTCAATATACTGTCCTCCCCTTTGGACTCCACGGGGCCCCTGCGACATTCCAGAGGTTGATGGACCACCTACTGAGACCCCACACCAAGTATGCGGCTGCCTACCTGGATGACGTGGTCATCCACAGCCCCGACTGGGAAACGCACCTGGAGAAAGTGGAGGCGGTGCTCGACTCCCTTCGGAAAGCGGGTCTCACTGCCAACCCCTCCAAGTGTGCCATAGGGCTGGCAGAGGCCAAATACCTAGGCTATGTGGTAGGGAGAGGCCTAGTAAAGCCCCAGTGGAACAAGGTGGAGGCCATTCGGGACTGGCCCCGACCGGCCCGTAAGAAGCAGGTCAGGGTGTTCCTGGGAATTGTAGGGTATTATAGGAGGTTTATTCCCCACTTTGCCGCTAGATCAAGCCCTTTGACTGACCTGATAAAAGCTCGAGGCCTGGATATGGTAAAGTGGATGGAGGCGGCCAACAAAGCATTCATGGACTTATGGACAGCCCTGTGTAGCCACCCAGTGCTTATAGCCCCAGATTTCGAGAAGGAGTTTATCCTCCAAACAGATGCCTCAGAGACCGGGCTGGGGCTGTACTCATGCAACTAATAGGTGGTGAGGAGCACCCGGTCCTGTATCTCAGCAGGAAGCTCCTCCCCAGAGAGCAGCGGTATGCGGTGGGGGAGAAAGAGTGTCTGGCGGTCAAGTGGGCCGTGGAAACCCTCAGATACTATCTACTGGGGAGACGTTTCACCCTAGTGACAGACCACGCTCCGCTCCGGTGGATGCACACCAACAAGGAGAGGAATGCCCGAGTGACCCGCTGGTTCCTCTCCTTGCAGCCTTACAACTTTCGGGTACAGCACAGGGCTGGAAGCCAGCACGGCAACGCTGATGCCCTGTCCCGCCAGCACTGCCTGATGTCCCACGTAGCCCAACCCCATGGTGTTGAGCGGGGAGGGGACGGAGGGAGGGGAGATGTGTGATATATCAAAGGCAGAGGGCAGCAGGAGAGTATGCGAAGGGAGGTATATCAGCCCTAGGATGATCAGGGCTTTATTTCCTGCAGCCTAACTGGAGTCATGAGGGGGTAATTAGGAGCCAGCTGAGGCCAATTAGGGATCAGCCAGGTGCTCCATAAGGGCTCCGCCCCAAACACACAGGGCACAAGGTGAAGGAAGCAGAGGTGTTGTGCTGTGTGGAGAGGAGAGGAGAGGAGCAGAGCGAAGCGAAATAGCAGACCGAAGTAGCGAATTGTGGGAGAGCGGAGGAACCCTGAAAGGAGGTACTGAGCCCAGCCAGGGGCGGCAAGGACATAGGGCCGGAGAGGCCAGAAAGACTGAGGGGGAAAGTAGCCCAGGGGAAGAGACTGCGGCTTCAAAGTACAGAGCCAGCAGTATACCGCTGCGGTTCATAGGGCCCCTGGGCTGGGACCTGGAGGAGCGGGTGGGCCCGGGTCCCTAACCCCCTCCCCCAGGGAAGATGGGGTGACGGGCACTTTCCTGGCCCCCCAATAGGAGCAAAGCACGAGATCCACTAGAGGGAAGCCGGCCATCGGCCACAGTACAGAAATGAGGTAACAAACTTTCTACTACTCTGTATAGCTGCAGCCTGCGACTGCCTTGTCCTGGGCTTCTTTGTTTCTGGCTCCAGCAGGAATTGCGTCCCAGCAAATTAAAAATTGTATCTAGAGTGTACAGGCAGTTTGGCATCACCACACTTCCTGAAAGACTTACTGTATAGCACATCTAGCGGGCAGTGCCAATCATTTTGAAGGTGTGCCCAAGGACGACCTTCCAGTCTCGTGCCAGGATCCTCCTTCCACAAGATTCCTGAACCGGCTCGCCATGGAGGGAGTTCCATGGGACAGGAGAGGAAGAGGTTTCTATTCCCATTGCTTCCTCATTCCCAAGGCGAAAGGGGGCCTCAGGCCCATTTTGGACCTACGGGGGCTGAACAAGTACATCAGAAGGCTGAAGTTCCGCATGGTCTTCCTAGCCTCCATTTTCCGCTCCTTGGATCCAGGAGACTGATATACCACCCTCGACCTGAAGGATGCATATTTCCGCATTGCGCTATTCCCTGGCCACAGGTGTTTCCTCCGGTTTGTGGTGGGTCGGTCCCACTACCAGTGTACTGCCCTATCCTTTGGCCTATTTTCTGCCCCCTGGGTATTTAAAAAATGCATGGTGGCTGTGGCCATGTATCTCAGGCATCAAGGAGTACAGATTTACCCATATTTGAATGAGTGGCTGATCAAGGGCAGGTCTCAGACTCAGGTCCAGAACAGTCTCGGCTTAGTTCGGGTCACCTGTCACTGCCTGGGCCTGCTGATAAATGAATAAAAGTCTATGTTAACACTGATGCAGAGGATAGAATTCATTGGGGCCGTCCTCGACTCCGTGCGGGCCAGGGCTTTCCTGCTGCAAGCTCGGTTTGAGGCCATATCTCACCTTATCACGGGCCTACATGCCTGTTATGATGGCACAAACCTGCCTGCAGTTACTAGGCATGGTGGCATGCACTTACGTGGTGCGTCACACATGTCGGAGATTCAGGCCACTCCAGCTATGGCTCACCTCTGCGTACGCCCTGAGCAGACCCCCTTCGACGGGGTGGTCATCATGACCCCTCAAGTCCTCGCCTCCCTGAGTCGGTGGTTAGATCCCTGGTTGGTGATGGAAGGGATGCCCTTTGCGGCTCTAGTCTCCTCGGTTACCCTGATATGGGACACTTCAGACCTGGGGTGGGGGTGCATATCAGCTCTGGTCACAGTACCCAAGAGACCTGGTCAAAGGAAGTCCACAGATTGCAATTAAATATCAGGGAGCTCAGAGCAATTTGCTTGGCATACGGGGTGTTCCTTCCCTTCTTGAGAGGCAAGGTAGTCCAGGTCCTGATGGACAACACTGCCACGATGTATTACATCAACAGACAGGGCGGGGCTCACTCCCTGACCTGTGTCAGGAGGCAATGTGTCTGTGGGATCTAGAAATATGCCACAATATTCACCTCGTGGATGCACACCTTCCGGGTATGAAGAACGACACAGCAGACCTACTCAGCAGGACCTTCTCACCTCACCATAGAATCATAGAATCATAGAATATTAGAGTTGGAAGGGACCTCAGGAGGTCATCTAGTCCAACCCCCTGCTCAAAGCAGGACTAACCTCTGCTATATCATCCCAACCAGGGCTTTGTCAAGCCGCAGCTTAAAAACCTCTAAGGATGGAGATTCCACCACCTCCCTAGGTAACCCATTCCAGTGCTTCACCACCCTCCTAGTAAAAAACTTTTTCCTAATGTCCAACCTAGACCTCCCTCCCTGCAACTTGAGACCGTTGCTCCTTGTTCTGTCATCTGCCACCACCGAGAACAGCCTACCCCCATCCTCCCTAGAACCCCCTTTCAGGTAGTTAAAGGCCGCTATCAAATCCCCCCTCACTCTTCTCTTTTGCAGACTAAACAAGCCCAGTTCCCTCAGCCTCTCCTCATAAGTCCTGTGCTCCAGCCCCCTAATCATTTTTGTTGCCCTCCGCTGGACTCTCTCCAACTTGTCCACATCCTTTTTGTATTGGGGGGCCCAAAACTGGACACAATATTCTAAATGCGGCCTCACCAATGCCGAATAGAGGGGAATAATCACTTCCCGTGACCTGCTAGCAATGCCCCTCCTAATGCAGCCCAATATGCCATTGGCCTTCTTGCCAACCAGGGCACACTGCTGACTCATCCAGCTTTTTATCCACTGTTACCCCCAGGTCCTTTTCTGCAGAGCTGCTGCCCAGCTCGTCGGTCCCCAGTCTATAACTGTGCATGGGATTCTTTCTTCCTAAGTGGAGGACTCTGCACTTTTCTTTGTTGAACCTCATTAGATTTCTTTTGGCCCAATCCTCCAGTTTGTTTAGGTCACTCTGTATCCTATCCCTACCTTGCAGGGTAGCTACCACTCCCCCCAGCTTAGTGTCGTCCGCAAACTTGCTGAGGGTGCAATCTACCCCATCCTCCAGATCATTAATAAAGATGTTGAACAAAACCGGCCCCAGGACCGACCCCTGGGGAACTCCGCTTGTGACCGGTTGCCAGCTAGACATGGAGCCATTGATCACTACTCGTTGAGCCCTATGCTCTAGCCAGTTCACTATCCATTTTATAGTCCTTTCATCCAACCCATACTTCTTTAACTTGCTGATAAGAATACTGTGAGAAACCGTATCAAAAGCTTTGCTAAAGTCAAGGTATATCACATCCACCGCCTTCCCTACATCCACAGAGCCAGTCACCTCATCATAGAAAGCAATCAGGTTGGTCAGGCATGACTTTCCCTTGGTGAATCCGTGTTGACTGTTCTTGATCACCTTCCTCTCTTCCAAGTGCCTTAAAATGGATTCCTTAAGGACCTGCTCCATGATCTTTCCAGGGATTGAGGTGGTCTCTCCACCCATCAGTAGCCGGCATGATCTTCTGGAAGTGGGGGGTTTCCCAAGTGGACCTCTTTGCCTCCAAGTCCAACAAGAAGTGTCGTCAGTTCTGTTCCATTCACGAGCTCGAAGAAAGAGCATTGTCAGATGCTTTTCTCTTTCCATGATCAGGGCAGCTGTTGTACGCCTTTCCACCCATTTTGCTGATTCACAGGATCCTGCTAAAAATCAAGAGGGACAAGGCAAATGTCATCCTCATAGCACCCACATGGCCTCAGCAGCATTGGTTCACAATGCTACAGGAGCTGCCAGTTGCCCCAGAGTTGCCGCGTTGGCACAATCTCCTCTCCCAGGATTGGGGGCAACTCCTGCACCTGGAATCTCTTAATTTGATGGCATGGAGACTGAGTGGCTGAGCCCAGAGGAGCAGGCTTTTTCATCTCAGGTGTAGACGATATTAATGGGGAGCAGGAAACCTTCTACCAGGGCATCATATTTAGCCAAATGGAAGAGTTTACTTGCTGGGCTACATCCCAGTGAGTTGCGCCCCAACAGGCATCGATCCAGATGGTGTTGGACTACCTGCTGCACCTTAAACTTCAAGGCCTGGCTACTGCCTCACTGAAGGTGCACCTAGAAGCTATTTTAGCCTTCCACCCACCGATTCAAGGGAAGTCATTTTTCTCCCATGCCATGGCAGGTATGTTCCTGAAGAGTATAGAGAGATTTTACCCCCAGGTTAAGGATCCGTTACCTCACTGGGATCTGAATTTAGTTCTCTCCAGGCTCACGGGGGGCCCGTTTGAGCCCTGGGCAACCTGTCCCCTCTTTTTGCTGTCCTGGGAGGTGGCCTTTCTAGTTGCCATACCTCAGCCAGGAGGGTATCTGAAATTAGGGCACTTACCTTAGAGCCATCTTACACAATCTTTTATAAGGACAAGGTCCAACTGAGGCCCCACATGGCCTCTTGCCCAAAGTGGTGTCCCAATTTCATTTCAATCAAGATATTTTCCCGTCAGTTTTCTTTCCAAAGCCTCATGCTTCGGAGGAGGAATGGAGGTGGCACATGCTGGACATGTGAAGAGCCCTGGCATTCTACAATGAGAGAACAAAACTGTTCCGTAAGTCCATGCAGCTTTTCATGGCGATAGCTGACAGAATGAAGGGCCTACCTGTCTCAGCGGATCTTCTCTTGGATAACCTCCTGCATTAGGTTCTGTTATGTTCCTCTTCCGGGAAGCGCCAGAGCCATTCAACCAGGGCACAGGCCTCATCTGCAGCGTTCGTGGCTCAAGACATATGTAAAGCTCAACCTGGTCATCTGTGCTCACCTTTACATCCTACTACGCCATCATTCAGCAGGTGCAGGACGATGCCAGCTTCAGCAGGTTAGGGTGCTCCGAACCGCTCATCTGTGAACTCCGATCCCATTGCCAAGGTTCTGCTTGTGAGTCACCTAGAATGGAATCAACATGAGCAAGCATTCAAAGAAGAAAAGACGATTACTCACCTTGTAACTGTTGTTCTTCGAGATGTGTTGCTCATGTCCATTCTATGATCCGCCTCCCATTCCCGCTTTCAGAGTTGACGGCAAGAAGGAACTGAGGGGGCGTAGGACTGGTGGCGCCTAATATTCTGTGGCATGTGCGCGTGACTCCAGGGGGCACTGAAGCTGGCCCTACGGGTACTGCTAAAGGGAAAAAAGTTCCAATAACTGTGCATGGAGGCATGCACACACCTAGAATGGAATGGACATGAGCAACACATCTTGAAGAACAACAGTTACAAAGTGAGTAACCGTCTTTTCCTTAAGATCCATACACAGCCAAAATCCCTCTCCTTTTTCTCTACAGTTACTAAGGCGTGAACCCAATCTGTTGGTTCTTTTATTCTCTGAATGATACCATTTCCTGTCATGTTTTGCAGCTCTTCTTCTAGCCTCCTTCTTAAGGCTTGTGGAACTTTTTGTGTAGCATGTACCACAGGTTCTGCATCGTCTGTTAATGGTATCTTGCATATTACTGGGAGGCACCTATTTTCTATGGCTACATCTTTACACGATGCTATGAATACTTTCATATCTGAGTGTAAGTTGTCGTTCTGTCTCTCTATGGCATACATCGACTTATGAAACCAACCAGCTCACACCTGTGTAGATCCAAGGCTGGTTGCTTGCCTCTGTCACAAGTTCCTATCCACAAACTCTTTTTTTTACTGTGTTCCCCTTGTATTTAAGTGTCAGCATGCACTTTCCCAACACTGAAATTTTTTCCCCATTATAGTCTTTCACTGACACTTTTTATTCTTCCACACTTATGTGCTCCTTACATTTCTTCCTATTTTGTTATTACATTAACTTGTGCCCCACTATCTCTTGTGTCACATAAGTGCCATTTGTGTATGACAAAAGGTGGCTCCTCTGTGAGTGCCTTCTTACAGCAGGCTGCAGCATAGGAGCACCTGCCTCAGTTTCCCCTCTGAGGTAAACCAGGGACTCTGTGCCAGGCTCTCTTGCCTCAATAATACCCCTTCTTGGGGCTGGTTTTTAATAGAACGTACTGAAAATAGTTTGCAAAAAAGTTACAAAATATAGTCCATTTATCACCCACTGCAAGTAGCCATTAAAATCCCAAGACATCTTGTCCCTCAACACCCTGCATACCACATACTAGCACCTTCTGCCACACTTGCACTCTTTGTCAGTCCTCCTCCATCCCTTGTTGCCAGGACAGCCACCTTCTAGCCACCTTCTAGCTGGCATGCAATCCTGCTCTTCCTTCCCACAGCCTCTTTGCTGCGAGAGCTTCCTCACCAGGAGAGCATCCCTCACTCCCCCAGCTCCATTAGCTTTCTCACTGTTCCCCTGGGTCCAGATTTGTGGTGCAGAGACATCAGTGGGTCTAGCTCTCCATGATGGAGATTTCCGCAGGTAACCCCTTCCAATGGTCCCTTGCCTTCAGCTTTCTCTGGCTCTAGGCTTTGGCTCTCTGGCTTAGAGCCAGCAGGCACCTCTCCCTGCCACTCTTCCTACCTTCAGCCCTTTCCAGACCTCTGGCCCTGGCTCTCTAGCTTGGGGAGCTCAGCCAGCAAACCCCTCTTGCTGCTCTTCTTGCCTTCAGCCTTGCCCCAGAAAACATCTTCTGGCTCTGGCAACTTTCATCTCATGCGGATTTCCTTCTTCCAGGCAGCCCTGACTCATCAGATCTCTCTCACTGAGTCTCTCTGGTCCTTTATAGCTCCTAGGTTCTGCTCCATCCACTTAATAGGCCAAAAGGAAGCACCTTTTCTGACTTAGGTGAGCTGGACTGACTTTATTCACTGGAACCAGCCACCCTGTGACAGTGCATATTTTAATTAACCAATATGTTGCATTTTCATCCTCCTCCTTTGTAAAAACAGCTCTTCCTCTTTGTTTGAAGAATCCATTTTTGCACTTAATACATGCACTTGCTTGCTTTCTCTGCACATTTTAGTGTGATGGTTGGATTGATTACAGTTTCTACCTATTTGGCCAAAACCTGGGCATTTCCTATACTCTTGTTGGTTGCCACATCACTAGTGTGTTTCCTGCTTTCCATTTTTTGTCCCTGGTCAGTTTAATTTCTGTGAACTGGTTTAATTATAGTACTCAGTCATGTACTCTGTGCCTTTCTCTAGGCTTTTTATTTGTGTTTCTGTTTGTTTTTCTGCTTGGCATATACATATTGCCCTTTCTAGTGTCAAATCCATGTCCTTGCTTACAGACTTCTTTATTGTTACACCCCAGGACATTCTGGTCTTTAATGAGAGTCTTAATATTCCATATTTACAGGACTGACTTTTTAGTTTTAAGTCTGTGACAAACTCCTTTATTGTTTCCTTTTCATTGTGTGTTCTCATCCTAAATATTTCTCTCTTATAATTAACTTTTTTTTTTTTTTTTTTTTTTTGAGACACAATGATCTTGAAACATTTTAATTATTTCTGAACATTTCCTCTCTTTCCCCACCACCATTTGTATGGAATGCATTGTATACATTTAAGGCTTCAGTGCCTGCTACTGTTAATCTTTTGCTCATCCTCCAGTTTATTTGCCCCAATGGCTTTCATATGCAGCTCAGCTTGCTACTTGAACTTTTTACAGGCCTATTAAGCATTTCCCCTGATTCTCGGTGTTGGTGAGGGAGTTATGTGCAATTACACAGATTCTACAGCAGCCACTGAATCTTACTGAGTTACGCTGTGCCTTCCACTCCTGGTACCATGTATTATCTCACTGACAAGGAGACTGGTATTACAATAAACCCTTTATTATGAACAGGAGTATGTTTACCGATGAGCTAGCCCTTGACTGCCCCGTCCTGGGCATTCTTATTTCTGCCCCAGTGCGACGTGTCTCAGGAAACCAAAGGCTGCTTCTACAGTGTGCAGGAAGTACAGCAGCTCTATATTTCCTAGAGGACTTACTCTACAGCACACCCTCCTGTCTATCACAGGCCACTAGCACCACCCAGCCACCTCACACACACAGTGCACATTGGCTCTGTCACACTGAATGCTTGCAACTTGCTACAATATTAAAGCTGAATCCTGTCCATTTTAAAAATATTTTAAATATTTTAAAAATAATGTGCTCGAAGTGGGACACATATAAGTTCAGTACATCTCTTCATATTTCAGACAATAACTCTTACAAGGTTTTAGTCCTGGCTTTGAGATCACTGCTTTGGTGCCCTTTCCAAATGAAGTGAAATTGTCTTTAAAGAATGAAGCATTAGGCAGATGCAAAGGATTTTATTGACTGCTGTGTTTGTTTTAAGTATTGGGGTTTTACTTTTCCGTAAATGAATGGATCCTATGTAGAAGTGAGACAAACAGTACCAAGTACAAATCATGCTAATCTTTAGCACAATAAAAAGAAAAATAGTGCTTGCTATCGTCTCGTCCATTCCCACTTCTAGTGAAGCTGCAAGCAAGAAATTATATTTACAGCTGTGTATCATAACAAATATAAAAGCCTACTTGAGTCAGGCCATTCTTAACAGTTTTATGAATTAATATAATCTTGAGAGAAGTAAGGGCAGTCGAAAATAGCGGTAGTTTACTGGGTTTAACAAGCTCCAGAAGGCTGTAGATGTTGGCTGCTCAGCAGACTGACCCATAGTATAGCAGAGAAAGGTCTGTTGGTTTAGGAATGGCAAGCCTTTTCTAGCCCAGAAACTCTGCAGTTCAGTGGCTGGAAACTGTAGAGCTTCTCATGGAGAAGAGAAATCAACACCTCAGATGCTCCCCAGACCTATGTATACTAAACCTGAGCCATCACTCCCACCACCACTGCACAGGCTATAGTATTTCTGGCAGCCCTTGAACTGGAGTAATTCCTTTGTATGAGCACTGGTAAGAAGAGGGGTAAAATAGTCCCTGTACCACATGCGAGTCGGGGAATAGGTCATGAAGTGAGGTGGTCATTTTGGTTTCCCCATGCTGCTGGCCTGGAGATTCTCCCCCTGGTTCCTCCTGCTGCCAGTGAGGGAGCTCCTCCCCCTGGACATTTAGTGGCAGGACTCCCTTCTTCCCAGCCCTGCAGGTTTTATGTGGCAAAGAAAGGGATACATTGCTACTTTCTATCTGGCTGTGCAGAGAGAAGCTGCTTTATTGAATTATCTTACCTGGCCAACAGGAAAAGAACCTAATACACTCATATTAAAAGGGCACACTAACCTACTCCTGGAGTTTGAGATGCAGCAGCTTCATTGTTGAATATGAGCTGGATTGGGCCTAGAGGACTCAAAATGATAGTGATAGCATTGGTACAATAAAGTGAGCACAGTTGCAGCAGCTCTAACTTTCAGACTGCCTGAGTGTTACTTTTAATCTAGCCAAAATAGTAAAGTAACTAAAAAAAATGGTAGTGATGAATGCTTGGGAAGCAGCTAATTTTCTTGTGAAACTGTTATACTGTTAGTGTAAGAACTAAAGAGAAAAGGTATGTATACCCAAATCAAAATAACAAATTAATAAGCCTTTTATGTATTTTAGTTAAATATAAATATTGTGTATTTCCAGCCAGACAACCATAATGAAGAAAATTATACTTGCTGGGAAACAAAATCAGATGAAACATTTACGGCTGGTGAAAAGACTAAACCACTGATTCCAGAGATGTGTTTTATTTATAGCGAAGAAAACACTGAAAACTACCCATCAAATGCTTTTATTGAAGAGGATGGAACAAGTCTTCTAATTTCCTGTGCAAAGTGTTTTGTACAGGTTCATGCAAGTAAATAAACTAATCACTCAATTTAAAGAAACTGTGATTTATAATTTTACCTTATTTGCTTTATTATGGTTTGTGAGTAGCAAGCCACATATACTGAGTGTATTCAGAATAGTTTTTTAGTTAGCACTTAGAACAGTTAGGGTAAAGCTTTATATTAGAACATCAAATATTCTGGGAATTATTACCTTTTTCTGCAAAAATAGCAAATAACATATTAGTACATATTAGTCTACATCTGAATGGAACAGACAAGACTTTATAAGTACAATTTCATTCTTATCTGCTGGTATCACTCAAACTTAGTGTAATAAAATACCTGTGCTCCCATATCACCTTCTGCTGTGCTCCCACCAGGTTTCAAAAGTCAAGGCCAGGTCAGTACTTAGATGGGAGTCCTCCAAGGAATACTTTGATTATTAAGTAGATGGTACCCTCCTTCTAAGTGAGTATTGAACGAATGCCCCACATAAAATGAGGGGAGCTGTGATGCTAGAGGTGCCGTCTTTCAGTTGAGAAGTAAAACCAAGGTCCCTGACTGCCAGTGAACAATAATTGTCCCATAGAAATTTTATTAACTATAGGGATAGTAGCCTCAGTGTTCTGGTCAGGTGTATTAGCTGTAGTGCCCAGTCTTTCTCCAGTTACTAATGTGTGCCTACCAACAATTCCTGTATCAGTTCCTTTCTGTAAAACTCACCCTGGACTTTTGTTAGAATAACATGTTCTCTTTCTATTCTAGACTGTTGTGTAGTGTTGTGGTGCCATGTTAAATAGTGAGGTTGAAGCCCAGGCCCCATTGAAGTCAATAGAAGTTTGGCTATTGACTTCATTGGGGCCATAATTTCACCCCTAATATATTCTTCTTCTCAGAAGTGTCAGGTGGAGCAATTTCCTACAGTACCTCAGAGAGGTGCTGGGACTTAGTTAACGTTGGTATAGCACTGTGTGTCATATGTAAGTGTCATATAGTTGCAAAGATTTAGTGTTACTTCATTTATCTGAATCTTAATTTTTATCATATGGGAAAATATGGTGCCTACTACTGGACTAGCAGAAACTAATAAAATTCCTAGTTCTCAGAGTTGAGAACTAGTTGAATTGCTACCTGTGTATCCCGTAAGTTGGCTATGCAATAGCATTAAACTTAACCTGGGGAAGGGGATCATTATTTAGTAATTTTGGTCACAAGGTATATATTATTCTAGTGTATGTCCATAGCTGAATTGCTTGGAGCTATAGACACCTAGAAGGGCAGAATATATAAATCAACCGCACTCTCTTATTATAGGTTGTTACGGTGTTCCTTCCCATGAAATCCTTGATGGATGGCTGTGTTCTCGATGCAAAAAAGGAGCCTGGACAGCTGTAAGTTGCATAGTTTATTTAGTTATCCTACTCCCTGTGGATCAACAAAAAAAGCACACAAGTTATTCTATAACGAATGCAGCATATAGGTCTGGGTTCTTCTAAACATACCACTTATTGCTGGTGAAGTTGTTTTGTTTTTTGTTGTGTTCTTTAACAATGTCATTAGATTTAAGTGTAAAGTTTCACTGTTTTGAGAGAGAGAACTTTGAAGAATTTTACATTGTCAAGAAAATTGCTAGCAGGTAGATTATATTGATTGTAGAATCTTGTCCAAGAAAGCAACCCAAACTTTGACTGCACAGCAGAGGGAAAAAGAAGAAATGAAACATACTCTAAATATTTTAGTCCTTGAGAATGTATGCATGGGCAGCTGGGGAGCAGAAGAAGGGAAAGCTGAATAATAAATTATAAGCAAGTATGAAATTGTACTTTCAGAACATTTATGGAATTACACCGGTGGACAGTCATAAACAATTTTACATCCAAAGCCATATATGCATATTGTATAATAAAAAAAAACAACAACAACACAATGGCTAAATGTTATTGGAAATAGAAAGATCCTGTCCTTTCAGGAAAATTGCATTTTCATAATCCATTTTCAAGAGTAGTATTTGATAAAGTGTAAACAAAAATAAATTTTGGTTAAAAATAGGCTATTTTAAAAAATAATTAAAAAATCTACAGAATGAATGCAGGGTGGTGTAATAGAGAGAGCACTGGACTGGGTTTCAGGACACACTGTTCTCAGCTCTGCCACTGGCCAACTGGTTGACCTTGGGCAAGTCACTTCCCTTCTTTGTGCCTCAGTTTCTCTATCTGGAAAATGGTGATAATGATACCGATCTTCTTTGTAAAGTGCTTTGAGATCTACTGATGAAAAGTGAAGAGCAAGGTCTTTATTATTATTATTATTATTATTATTATGGTGATGCCTCAACAAGAGATGCACCGCTCTGAGAAATATTATCCCTGCATCATTTATCTTAGAGACTGTTTTCCCCTCACTATATCTTGCCATGGTGGTTGTGGTCAGTTAGGCCACTGCAGTTGTATGTTCTTTTGTATTAATTCAGTGTAGGGCTGAAGTTAAGGTATTTTCAGTAGCAAGCCCTATGCTCTGAAATTAACTCCTGGTGCAGTTCTGTCAGATCACAAATCCTATTGTAGGGTGCAGTACAAGACACATCTCTAAGTTTAGGCTTTCCCTCAGTAATACCTATTGGATTCTCTAAGGCAGCTGGTCTCCTGGCTGGTTATCCCTTATCTGACTCTGTTAAGAAAACTTACTGTCATTTGCCTTAGAAAAGTGAGTAATAAGAATCATATGGTGAAATTTTCAGATACTTTGAAGAAGACACAAGTGTCCATCCTACTGTAAAATGTGACTTCACTCACTGTGGTGGGTAGCTTCCTGCCCCAGTCAAGAAGGAGTTAAAGAGCTCCTCTAAATTCAGTCAGCTCCAATCCCCTGCTCCCATAATTCTTGTCAGTCCCAGAGGTCCATCAAAGGGAGGATCCCAGATCAGGCTGGATGACATTCAGGCGGTGCACAATGCTCTTTAGACCTAGGGAGTTGTCAAGTGGGGAAACTTTTGAGATCACCAACCACCTTCACCCTCTGAGTAGTAGGCATAGCATGCAGATTTACTAAGCTGAGTGGAACAAGAAGGGAAATAATGATTTAAAACTGAAAAAATACTGTCTGATTTATAAGTATGTAGTTCAGTGTTTGCTCAGAGCATAGCTATTAAAATGTGTACCGAATCCATTTCTATTTCTGTAATATGTTTTCATGTTTCTCTTTTGCTGGTTCACAGAAAAACTTGTTCAAGGTTCTTTATCAAACAATCAGGCATTTCAGTACTTTTGAAACTGCTTTTGTAACTGTTCTTCCTGAGTCATGGGTGGGTGGGGGGAAAAGCAAAAGTCAGTCCTAGCAGGGTGTGCAGTTGTTATTGTTTGACTGATAATTATTATTAAGAGAGGAAGAGTGACATTGAATCCATCTGTGTTGGACTACTGCCCACAAAAAAAAACTGCCCATATCAACTAAAAAAATAAAAAGATGAAATAATATTAAATGATTCATTTGTGTAGTTCTTGAAAGTGAAACTGTATTCATACTTAGCTGCTTGATTGAGAACAAATGCCTTATTAATCTTAAATACTTCAGCCAGAGAACGCTAGTAAAGTCAGGAAGAATAATGACCGACATTTCAGGGAATGCAGCATATCATACCACGTGCAAGAATGCTGTCCCCCATTAGGCACTCTGCACAAACATACATACCTTTTCTTTAAAAAGAAATTGAGGAAGGAGAAAATGGGGGAGGTGAAAGGAAAGAAATATGTACATAGGTACTTAGGGCTGGTCTACGATACAGATGTTTGTTGACCAAAGTCAGCTTTTTGCTCCAAAACAGTGCTGGTGTAGATACTACAATCCCCCTCTGCTGACCCAACTCCCCATATTTTGCTACAGAATAAAACCACCTTGTCAAGAGGCATAGAGCTTTTTCCGCCAAACTTTTAGGGACAAAGTGTCAGTGTAGACATCGTGCTTGGTTGTGTCGTGATACATGGCCTCCAGGTAATGTCCAACAATCCCCCATCCTGACTTCTGTGGCCATCAGTTTGAATTCCACTGCCCTGCAGTAATCTGTCCCTCCCCCTTGAAAGTCCTGAGAATTTTTGAAATTCCACTTTCTGCTTGGTCAGCATGGAGAGATCACATTGCATCTTCCCAGCTTTCCATGGTGGCTCCATGCACCAAATGCTCTCCTGCTTGGAGCACATGGGAACTTCTGGATCTGATCAACATTTGGGGATAGGAGGGTATGCAGTCCCAGTTCCACTCCAGCCAAAGGAGCTATTATATCTATGGTCAGATTTCTCGTGCCATGGTGGAGAATGGCTATGAATAGGACATACTGCAGTGCTGTGTGAAAATCAAGGAGGGGCAGCAAGGGTACCAAAAAGCTAGGGAGTCAAACTGTCACTTTGGTGCAGAGCCAAAGGCCTGCCGCTTCTATAAGGAGCTGGAAGCATCTGTGGTAGTGACCCCACCTTCACCACCAAGAGACCCGTGGATACCTCCACAGACCCGGAGACAGCAGAAACCAGACTCAACCCCAATGAAGAAGTCATGGACGAGGAGGTCTAGTTGGAAGACCGTGCAGAGCAGGGGACTGAGTCATTTGATGATGTGGGGAGTCAGGACTTCTTCTCTATCCCCGAGGGTTGGAGCCAGTCCCAGCCCTCCAGCTCTCGCATGCAGGATGCAGTAGAGGGGAGCTCTGGTAAGTGATTTCTTTGAGCAGATGCTGTTCAGTTACATGAGGTACAGCTGTCCTTTGCTTTGTTGTATTATACATCTGGTTGAAGGGATAGAAATGCACAAGAGTAGCTGAAGAGTTTGAAGCTGCTTGCATGGAGGAGATGGACCCTAGCATCCCTGCTTACTCTCAGGAGCAAGATACTGGCTTCTGTGGCCCCCGCCTGTGGAAAATGGTGGCATAATTTGAAATTTTGTCCCTATCTTCCTGCATCAATACCCCAAACAACCTCCCAGAACCTTTTCCCCAGCTTGAGTGCCAGCTCCCCCGGCACAACTCACCATGCCCTGGTTGATCGTCCAGCTGTGCACTTGCCGGGGGACAGTGAAAAAGAGGTGTATTTTACAGTAATGAATCAATGCTGTTATTGCAATCATAATCATGCATCTGTTTATTGTGCTTCTACAGATGAGCCCTTGAGGGGAACCCCTACACACCTGTCAAGCACCTGTGGCCGATAAGAAAATGGCCACAGAGTAGCAAGGAGGAGATGTTCCAAGAACTCTTCCAGTCCTCTCAGATGGAAAAAGAGAAAAAATTACATGGAGACAGAGTGACCAAAAATAAAAAATTGATAGGCAGGAAAGGAGGAAAAACAGGAATGAGTGATAGCATTCACGAGCACATTATAAAAGTCATGGAGGAACAAACAGAACTGCTAAACCCCTTTAGAGCTGCTAAAGTCACTCATTGTGCTGAAAACTGAATTCATACATGCTCCTTTTCCCTTGCAGCCAATCCAGAACTGCTTTCCACCGACACATTCCTACCAAACTCCTGGTCTGTCTCAGTACTCTGTTCACTCCACCCTGTCAGACAGCTTCCAGAATGATAGCTGGACTTACACCCAGCTGTCATAGCTCACACTGCCCCTCACTGCTTTCTCCCCACCAGCCCAGCTTGTTGTGTGTATTGTGAATAATTATTATTTAATAAAGACATGCTCTGGGAAGGATAAACAATCTTTATTTGTCTTTTGCACATGCTGGTTGCAGCTTACATTGATACACAGTGCAAGCTGGCTAGCAGTCATAGCGTGGCACAGTGCTGTTTACAAAGACACCTTATTGGTGCTTATTGTCCAAATGGTCCCTCAAGGCCTCCTTGATTTGAATGGCCGCCCATTGTGTCCCTTCAGTAGACATCTGTAGTCAACCAGTAGACAATCAGACATCTGGTTGTTCATACGCAGCCACAAGGCAATCTGCCTCTACGCTCCACCCAGGGGGAAGCTTTTCACCCTTAGCTTCACAAATATTATGGAGCATACTGCAGACAGCTACCACCATGGGAATATTTTCCTCATTTAGCTCTAACCTGCCATAAAGGCATCGCTAGCGGGCCTTTAATCTGCCAAACACACATTCAACATTCATTCGGCATCTGCTCAACCTGTTATTGAAGTGCTCCTTGATCCTATCCAGATAACCTGTATACATCAAAAGGTTTCATGAGCCATGGCAGTTAGGGGTAGGTTGGATCTCTAAGGATCACTAGGGGCATTTCAACATCCCCCATTGGAATCTTTTGATCTGGAAAAAAGTCCCTGCTTTCAGCTTTCAGTACATACCAGTGTTCCTGAAGATGCGTGCGTCATGCACCTTCCCTGACCAACCCAAGTTGATGTCAGTGAAACACCCAAGGTGATCTGCAAGCACTTGCAGTGCCATAGAGAAGTACCCTTTTTTATTGATGTATTCTGTTGCAAGATGGTCCTGGGCCAAAATTGGGATATGCATGCCATCTATTGCCCCTCTACAGTTAGGGAGTCCCATCGCTGGAAAGCCATCTGCTATTTCATGCAAATTTCCAAGACTCACATTCCTTTGTAGCAGAATGCAATTAATGGCTGGGCACACTTGTGATAACACGGAGCCAATGATGGACTTCTCAACTCCAAACTGATTAGTGACCGACTGGTAGTAGTTTGGAGTTGCCAGCTTCCACACGACGATCACCATGTGCTTCTCCATCGAGAGGAAAGCTCTCATTCTGGTGTTAATGCGCCACAGGGCAGGGGTGAGCTCCACACAGAGTTTCATGAAGATGGCTTTGCACATTAGAAAGTTCTTCAGCCACTGCGCATCATCCCAGAGCAGCATAATGATGTAATCTCACCACTCAGTGCTTGTTTCACACACCCAAAACAAGTGCTGCACCATGTATAGATGCTCTGTGAATGCAAACCGTAATCCAGCATTGTTTGTTTGCACAGCAGGTCAGGCATCTCAGATTTCTGTTCCGATTGGGAGCTCATGACCAGCCACAATGTGTTCAGAACACTGACAACAACAGTGGAGAGCAGTGGATCCACCTTCTGAACTCTTATAAGTGGCAGTTGGGGAGAAAACAATGCCTATCCTTTAGCAGTTTGCTAAGACAACCTCTTAAGTATTTTCCAGTCACTGGTTGAAGTCAGTAGAGGCATGGGAAAAGCGTGTGGACATACATATTTACCTGAAATGATCCATTCTGGTACCTCTGTTAAATAATGCTCATTTTCTAAGCTTACGTGAGTTCATTTTGTTTGTTTTTCAAAATTGAGGATCTTACAAACAAACAAACAAAAAAATAAATGATAGTAATAGGATATGCTCTTAGAATTAAATGATGATTCAATGTCAAGTTGACACCATTTAATTGTTCTGTATCATTTTTACCAGTCACAATGCACATAATATGATATTTATATATTTTTTTCTTTACAATGTATGTTTCGCACTGCAGAATGCATTTTTCCTAGTCTGTTTTTCTGTCAAATTTAAAAACGGGTTCTATATCGTATTAAAAACAGTTATCTCCCATCCCAAATGTAACTTTTTTTATGAAGCTGCTGATGTGAAGCTAATAAAAATCTATCATGTGCCACTCTTGCATTTTTACAGTTCTGTGACAAATTAATATTACCAAAAGTTTCTATGGTATGTAACTATTTAGAAGACAAGCATATGATGAGTAATAATTAGAACTGGGCAAATAATTTGCTTGATGAATTTAGCCCCTTTTTCTGCTTTCAGTATGTCCTTGGCAGATTACGATTTCCTTAGTTTCCTTTGTTGCTCATATTTATTCAGTGCAGTTTTTGAACTTAATGGACAGTTGTATAGTTTACTCTGAGTATTTGATACTTGAAATTTACCTGAGGTAGATACAGTTGATTGGTCACATATGTAATATTTTTTTTTCCCTGATTGAATAAATACAGTTCTTATAATCTGAGTTTGAAGACGTCGTTGGTGTTTTCACTGCCTCAGGAAGAGAGAGCAATTTAAGGAGAAGCAGCATGTGAAAAGGGCATAGTTTAGTTGTCAGTGAGAGTACTGTCAAATCTTTGTTTGGTTTGTTTATACGCCTCTGTGCCAAGGTTCTGCTGAAATGTTTAGGAATCCTGTTGCCTTGCTGTGTCAAGCAGACTCTTATCCCATATAAAATACTACTACTTCTGAAGAGAGTACTCAAGCATGTGAGTTTAAAAAACATTTTCTGTGAGCATTAGTGTCAATGAAACATGATAGCTGGAATGTTGGAAGAAGGTGAAAAAAGGTACTCAGATACAATCACATGATGTTCATTTTTAAATTTCAGATAATACTCACATGAATTTTTTTGTGATATTTACTGTGGCCTATTAATAATTAATATGCAGCTTTAATTAATAAATGACATATCGTTCCAGCAAACCTGAGCCACATCTTGGCTATAATTACAGGTATATATATATATATATATATATACACACACATCAGGTTTTCAGTACTGTTCCTTGTAGAAATAACAGCAAAGAAAAGAAAAAGGTGATGTACATGCTTAAGAATACCATATGGTGGTTACAAACCTTGCTATCCCACTGTAAACAAGAGTAATTGTACAATATCAAATTGAAGAGTACTGACAATATGGGTACCACAGGGGTGATTGGTATTGGCAATTATACTCTTTATTATCTTCATTAAGGATCTGGAAGATAAAGTAAGCTGTAGCTTCATGATGTTCACAAATCATATGAAACTAAGCAAGATTGCATGCTCACTAGAGGAGAGATTTTTAAAAACATATAGAATGTTCTAGCGATCTTTAAGTGGATGAGCAATTTAAAATGGTCTGAGATTTAATTTAGATAAATATAAAATAATAGGCTAGGGGAGAAATTAATATTCAGCAAAGTACAAAATGAGAGAAAGTTTCTTGTTTAAAGCAGTTATTTAGTGATTAATTTTGGGAGTGATAGTGGATAACAGATTGGACATGTTCTTCTCATACAATGCATGTGCAACAAAGACCATTGCTATCCTGAGATATGTATGTCTTCTGTAGGACATGGGCAACAGCTACTAGTGCATACATAATTTCACTAATATGTCTGTTGTCCATAGCACATGTAATTGTCCAAGCTCAGTGCTTCTCAGCACTTAAAAGATGTATTCCAGCTTTTACTTTAAATAATCACCTCCTTCCACCAAAAAACCCAACATTTTAATTGTCAGCAATATGGCTAAGATAGATGCATAGCACTTGCCATATCAAATCACACCAGATGGACATACCCCAATGTGAGTTCTGTATTGTGTTTCTTAGAGACACAGCATAGAACCCATAGCCGATGGGGAATAGGAGCTGAGATGACTTTAAACCACCTTTGCATCCTTCCAATTCTGGACTACTCCATGGCTCCCAGTGAAATTGAGACAACCTTGGGGGACAGTCTAAGTTATGACAGTCTCTCCCCAGCTGCCTATGGGTCACATCACTGCCCAGAGTCTCTGCAATGCTATGTGCTGTAGGGACCTCTTCCTCCCAGTATGCCCGCTATACCAGGGCTTGTCCTTGGAAGACAGCCGTTCCTGCTACCAGGAGTTAGTTTTTCCATACCCTTTACATCACTCTGACAGTTTATCTGGTGTGAAGGTGCTAGAGTGGAGGTGTGGGTCTCATCTTCTGTCTCTGACAGTAACAATGTTCCAGAGGAAGATGCAAGAAACCCTGTAGTAGATAACTATGAAATAAACAGCATCAGGGTGGTTTCTTACTAGCAACCTGACAGAGAGAAATGTCTATCAGGAAAAACTGAATTTTTCTCCTCTGCTGCTTGAATAATCTTTATTGTATTCATATGAAGTTTTCAGAAAATCTGAACCTTCCTAGATGCAATAGCAGAATATATTGTGGGTGGCCACTTTAGGCTCTTCCTTCTGACTACATCACTTGTCACAGGTGAGGGAAACTAAAGCAAGTTTATTCTCATCCCAGCATTAATTTTTAGAACAAAGTATGACCAACAGCAGTAGGGGAGTCTAAAGTAGGAGTGAAAATACTGATGGTTATTTTTCAGACAGAAAAAAAAAGCACTTCAAAATACCATTTAGCAAGAATGGAAGAAGAAATGTGCTATTGGTTAATGTTTGGGAACCACTGAACTGTCTTGAGGGGAGGAGGGGGGGAGATGTGTGAAAGTAAGTTCATGAAAATGAGCTTTTTGTCTCTCTCTTTCTCTCCTCAGTCTGGAGAGATTATTCTAACTCTTCCTTCTAGCTCTAACCCCTGCCAAACTGCTGCAGAACTGAGAATGAGTCATGGATGAGTTCCTTATGGAAATGCTGTAGTCTCTCTTCCCCTCTTATTGACAACCACAGAGGATGGGAAGATCATTGGCCTGATGGTCCTTTCCTCTTTCTGGGTAACAGATCATTTTGGATCTTCCCTTATGTGCTTCTTGGCCCATTCATATTCTCACTGTCACTTTGCTAAGGAGGAGGGAGAGGGTCAGTTTCCAACTGCCTCCCTTATTGTCATCTCCCAGTCAGCATTGCCACATATAATATTTAATAATAACACTTTGCACTATATAGTATTTTTATTGTAGATCTCCAAGCACTGTACAATGCTGGGTAAGCATCATTATTCCACATAATAGGGATGGGTAAATTGGAGTACAGAGAAGTTCAGTGATTTGCCCAAGCTGTCAAAATGAACCCCGGGAAAGATTAAAAATAGAACCGTGGTCTCCTAATTCCCAGGTCACCGTCTGGTGGTGGAGAAATAGAGTCTGTCCTCTAAGGGATATACAGGGTTAGTTGCTGAGTAGCCACTACATGGTCACCCTATGAGGGCTACCCAGGTTAAGATGGGGTTCCTTAAGGAAATGCTGTTGTGTCTCTTCCCCTGTTATTGATCACTACAGAAGGTGGGAGGATCATTGACCAAATGATCCTTTCCTCTCTCTGGGTAACAGATCCATTTTGGATCTTTCCGTATGTGCTTCTGGGTGCCTTCGTTTTCTCACTGACTGTCAGATATGTTTGAAGCTGCAGAGCTTGATGGCTCCATGCCACAGATTTGACTGAGCCAGGATTTGGGCCTATAACCTTAATGTCTTCTTGAACCAAACTTCTCTTTCACCTCATGCTCCCTTTTCTCTGTCTTGAGATGACACCAAGAGACAGATTCATCTGCTATTCTGCTGACTTCTTTAAATTTTATTTTTTGGGCTCTTTTAAATGGAAAGAATTTTCTGTGTAATGTGATTACAAGATTATATGTTTCATCATGTTTTTGTCATTATTGGAAACTGTGTCCTGTGCCTATTAGCTGCTTAAAGGAACTCTTGTCATGTTATTTCAGAATCAGCTGAGAGTGAAGTGAATTAAAGTGTACAAAGCCTTAACATTTTGGGGACTTTACATGTAGTTTAGGAAAATTCTCACCACATTCTTTCTTTGCTCAGTATTCTTCCACCAGTGTGTTGCTCATGATACAGGGGTATCAGCTGCAGGATAAGGAAGGTAATATGCTTCTATACACAGTCTTGGTATATCAACACTTGAGAATATATAGATTTCAGCATCTAATTATGCTAATGACAGATAAATGAGAAAGAATCCAGAGGAGAGCAACAAACATGATAAAAGGATTAGAAGATATGACCTTGATGAGAAATAACAGGAATTTAACATGTACAACTTGGAGAAAAAGAGACAGAGGGAGGCTATGATAAGAGTCTACAAATATTTGAGAAGTAATAATATAAAGGCGGAAGAGGGATTATCTACAGCATTGGTTCTCAACCATGAGTGTGCATATCCTTGGGGGTATGCAGAGGTCTTCCAGGCAGCACTCAATTCATTTAGGTTTCTTAACCTGGGGATTGTGACCCTCAGGGTGGTTGTGGGATGGGTTTTGGGGGCTCCCAAGTGCAGGGCTGGTGTTGGGGGGGTGGCAAGCAGGGCAGTTACCCAGGGCCCAATGCCACAGGGGGCCCGGCAAAGCTAATTTACATGCTTCAGCCTGGGCGGCGAGGCTCTGGCTTCAGACAAGGCTCACAAGTGAAAAATGGGCTCAAGTATCACACTGAAATTGAAGTGCAATATTTATATTGCAGTTGATTTATTTTATAATTATATGGTACAAAGGAGAAAGTAAGCAATTTTTCAGTAATAGTGTGCTGTGAGACTTTTGTATTTTTATGTCTGATTTTGTAAGCAAGTAGTTTTTAAGTGAGGTGAAACTTGGGATATGCAAGATAAATCAGACTCCTGAAAGGGGTACAGTAGTCTGGAAAGGTTGAGAGCCACTGATCTACAGTGCTCGAAACAGCATAACAAGGAATGATGCTTGAAACTAAAGTAGGAGGAATGTGTGTTAGGCCAATGATATTTGGCATGTGGCTCTAGAAAGGCATGAAATCCCAGGGGCAGGCCAGAGTGCCTCTCGCTCTGCTTCCTGCCATACAACCTAGTTGGAAATATGTGGACTACAAACCCTAGGCTCCCTCTCCATTACTCAAGCAGCCAGGAAATTGAGGGCCCAAGGAAGAAAAGAGAGGAACGGCCCAGCTAACTGGCAGTGGGTCACACTGAGGGGGTATAAGGCTGGTCCAGGGGGCATAGGTTCAGAAGAGGAGCATTGGTGGGGCAGGGATGCAAGATTCTGTGTTATAGGGCTTAGTTCCAGAACCTCACTCAGCACTCCAGGAGACACCTTATTTGGGGGCAAAATACCAGTTCTGGGGAAAGAGATTAGTTTATTCTCAGAGAGCCAACAACCAGTACAATCCTCTGGAAAAAATGCCCTTAGCCTTTTGACCTGCTTACTCAGAAAACAAGGCTCACACCAGTAAACAAAATAATATAGTTTGGAACCCTCTCAGTGAGGAAGCAGACCATTATTTCTCTCTAAAGTAGCTGCTACTTTCTGTCCGGTTTTGCCCTCTACATCTGTTCCTAGTAATTTGATCTAGTTCCCATTCCTTTGAACACTCGAAGGAACTACTGCTCTGGGTCCTAAGGTTCCACTCACTGAGGCAGGCATTGCTTTCTTTTATAAAGGGTAGTGGGTTGTGGGGGAACTCGACCCCGAGGGCACATTTTTGGGTCCCAACCAACACACCCTGGATCTACTCTGACTTTCCAGTGCAAACAAACTATTGTGAGTAAAGCAATGAGCAGCTCCACCTTCCCTCCCAGCTTCCTATTACAACTGATGATCCCTAATACATCAGAGCTACAGGATCAGGAGGCAGCTTCCTAGCTCAAAGTTTCGATCTCTGCTCTGTCAACACATAACTCAGCTGCAAAGCTCCTTGGGGTCATGTTTGTACAGTGCCCAGCACAATGGGGTCTGGGTCCATGACTAGGCGCATAGGTGCTACAGGAACACAAATAATAAAAAATCATAGTAATAAGTGTGTACATAGTGTATCAATGCATATACATACATAGTAATATGAATGTATATGTATATCAGTGTTCTCCGCAGCATGTAGCATGGGGAGAACTGTGCTAGGAAGTAATGTGGAGAGGGGAACAAAGCCCCCAAATGAATAAAAATGCAAAGAAGATAAAATTAGGTAAGAGAAGAAGATAAGAAGACAGAAGAAAAAGAAAGGACACAGAAAAGAAGCGGGGGGCGGTGGAAAAAAAAAAGAGAATTAACAGAAAATAATAGATAGAGCATTTGTAGCAGAGTGTGGTGTGAGGAGGTGGAGTGGAAGAGCCTATTCACTAAACTATTTCTCTGACCAAAAAAAATGTTGAAATCAGTGAAGAAGGCCTTGCTGTGTATCCTGAAAATCAGCAAACTTATCCTCTGTCGGATCAAAGGGGCAATACAGTTCCAGAGTCACAGGTCCTCCACTAACATTTTTATTAGCTGTTATATAGCACTTCTCATCAGTAGATCACAAAGCATTTTACAAAGGAGGTCACAATCACCCCCATTTTAGAGATAGGGAAACTGAAGCACAGGGCAGTAAGTGACTTGCCCAAGGTCACTAATAGAGCTAGGAATAGAACCCAAGTCTCCTGTGTCCCAATCCAGTGCTTTATCTGCTAGCTCACACTGCCTCTGGCAGTGCACAAATCTGGGAATTATCAGCACGAATGCCCTAGCTGATCTTATTGTGCAATTGCATGACAAAAACGCCGGTCTCCAAGGTATACAAGTTGAACTAGCTGGGTTTAAGTCTATGAATCCATAGTAATTTTTACTAATTTAAATAATGTGGAATTTTAATCCGGTTTAACTTGATGGGCTCTGTGTTAAAAGGCTTTATAGTCAAGCATTAGTGGGATGACCTTGCTTTTGATATCTGTTCAAGTGATTGGTCGGGGTTATTCTCAAAACTCATTTTTTTCTGTGGCTCTTTTGGCTTGTTATTTTATTACTACATTTTTCCCTTTTTTCTTGTATGACTCTGTGACGGGTCCCTTGGGGTGCTGCCCCTTAACTTTCCAAATTGGGTTGTCTCCCATACTACTTTGCTAGTGTCAAGCAGCAAACCCCTCCAGGTGCTGTTACCACTCAGCCAAATAGGACATGGAGCCCCATGCCCAGCTAGATTGCATGAATCCTATCAGAGCCACTTATGAATCTCACAGAGAAAGGCCCCTGCCAGTCTGCCCCAGTTCCCTGCCTTGCACTCGGAAGTTGCCCTGTCCTGCCCTGCTCAGAAGTTTGACCAGTAAGTTTATCACCTGGTTCGCCATGGTGCTACCTTCTCAGTGTGGAGAAGACACATGAGCTTTTGTTAACTGAGTGGTGATTTTTCAAACACTTTTCAGAAACACACTGTTTTAGTTAAGAATGTAAAACAGGTTTATTAACTACAGAAAGGAGGACTTTAAGTGAGTGTAAGGGGTAGGCATAAGAAATAAGATATAGGTACCAAAGGAAATAAAAATAAACATGCAAACTAGATCTTAAACCTTTCACACTAGGCATTTTCTAGATTAAGTAGTTTTCTCACCCCACTTGGATGTTCCAGTTCTCAGTATACAGGCTTCTCTCAAGCCCGGGTCCAGTCTTTTAGATGGGGGACGAGAAAGGACAACAAGGCCTGCAGCCTCTCTCTTCCTTCCTTTATATCTTCTCTGACCATGTGGCCACTAGACACTAGTCCACATGTCCAGGTGGGCCCTGCTGAGCCACAAAGTTGCTCAGTCCCTCCCGTGCGAGTGAGTCGTAGAGTTGAGCAATCTTTATTGTATAGTCTTGTGCAACTGTCATTGTATTGTAAATCCTTTGTTTACAACTCCTTTGTTGGCTGATGGCTGCCGAGCCCCTCCTGGGTTGGGGTGCCTCTTCTGCTGCTACTAGCAAGCTTATAACATATTGTAATAACAGCAAAATCTTATAACTTGATACATACTAGCTATCTGCATATTTTGACAGTGTAATGAGTTTTAGCAGATTATGACCTTTCATTAGATATCTTACGTGGCATGCTTAATATGAATTATTACAACTGTACAGAAAGTATGACAGGGGGGTTTACAGTATGCTGCTTTGAGGTACATTGTGTCACAGGCACCATGATGCTTGTGACTGTCATGTTATAAGTCAGTCAATAATATTAATAATTTACACATTTTTAAAAACATTAAGTGAACAGAATTGGCAATACTAGTAATCAACAGCTTATTTGTTTTTCCTTTTTTCCTTTAGGAATGCTGTCTCTGCACTTTGAGGGGTGGTGCGCTCAAGCAAACTACTGACAAGAAGTAAGTGATGGATACATACACTGAGATCAGTCTCATTAGTTTTAAACTTAATTCACATACCTATTCATACAAAGAAAACTTCCAAATGTAATTACTTGACATCATCCCTTGAGTGGAATAGCTTAACATCCAGGTACCATTAAAGACACTGAATTGTGCCACTGGCATTTTGTGAATACACTTATGTGCTTACAGGTAAACATTTGTTTTATTATTTGAACAATCTTCACTATTCCAAACTCTACCCTGCTGATCACTGTATAAAGGAAGTAGATGAAAGCTCATTTGTCGTCACTGTTTGCATGGGCAAGCCTTATCACACAGTCAAATGTATTTTCTTCTTTTGTCCTGGAATTTTGTAATTACAACAGTTAATATGGTACCTGTGAACTTTTGTGAGAGATAAGCATTTTGTTAACAAATTAATCAATCTGAATCCTTTTAGAATGGTTCTGAAATTTGAGTTGATTTGCTTTATTGCACTTACATTTTATAATGAACTCAGAAAAATGGTACTATAGCAGACATCATGCCATTAATAAGACTAATGTTTATTCTACATAGTGATGATAAAATCAAGTACAGTACATCTGGGGTGACCAGATGTCCTGATTTTATAGAGATAGTCCTGATATTTGGAGCTTTGTCTTATATAGGCGCCTATTATCCTCCACCCCCTGTCCTAATTTTCCACACTTGCTATCTGGTCACCCTAAATACATCAGATATTCTTGGGAGATGAAATTTAAAAAGTTGTGCTTCAATTATTGGTTTATATCCAGTTGTAAAATAATCTTCTGTGCATTTTGGATCTTTGCATTGCATAATTCATGCAACATTTCATTAGCTATGCCTGGCTTTTTTTTTTTTTTTTTCATTAAAACCCTTGAATTAACAAATAGAATCTAACAGATACAAGATTATCTAGCCCCGTTGTTCTTAACCTATTTATCATTGTGGGTTGCATATGCTGATGTGTTACGTGGACTGCATCCAATGCTACATATATGGCCCTGAGGATGTCACATGGGGCACAACTGTGTGCTGATTGGGCCACAGGTTGAGAACCACTGATCTAGACCAAGCTTACTTTACTCAGCTATCCTTTAGTAGTTGTTTGACCAGTGATTTGCAGTTAGTCACATTATACTTGTAAATTTACCACTGAATGGTGGCTACACATCTGTGAATTTCTGACCCTGATCTTAAGTCCTATAAGTACACAGCACTTAATTCCTACAAGTATTATTACTGTTACAGAAAAACACTGAATTTAAAAAATGGACACACTCACCCCGGGCACATTGAAAAAATGCATATGATAGACCAGTCAGCCTAACTTCAATACCTGGAAAGGCTCTGGAACAAATTATTAAACGATCAGTTGGTAAAAACTTTGAGGAGAACACGGTTATAAGGAATAGGCAACATGGATTTGTTAAGAACAAATCATGCCAAACCAACCTAATTTCCTTCTTTGACAGGGTTACTTGTCTTGCCTTGTGGTTAGGGGAAGCAGTAGATGTGATATATCTTAATTTTAGTAAAGCTTTTGACACAATTCCACATGACATTCTTATAAGCAAACTAAGGAAATGTGATCTACGTGAAATTATTGCAAGGTGGATGCACTGGTTGAAAGACCATATTCAGTAGTTTGCTGTCAAACTGGGATGACATATCTAAGTAGGGGTACTGCAGGGGTCAGTCCTTGCTCCAGTACTATTCAACATTTTCACTAATGACTTGGATAATGGAATAGAGAGTATGCTTTTAAAATTTGCAGATGACACCAAGATGGGAGGGGTTGCAACTACATTGGAGGACAGGATTATAATTCAAAACAAACTTGACAAATAGGAGAATTGGTTTGAAATCAACAAGATGAAATTTAATAAAGACAAGTGCAAAGTATTACTCTTAGGAAGAAAAAATCAAATGCACAGCTACAAAATGGGGAAAAACTGGCTGGGTAGTAGTGCTGGTAAAAACGAGTGGAGTTTTGTAGTGGATCATGAATTAAATGAGAGTTAACAATATGATGCATCTGCAAAAAAAAAAGCTAACATAATTCTGTCAGACATGGGAGGTAATTGTTCCATTCTGTTCATCACAGGTGAGGCCTCAGCTGGAGTACTGTGTCCAGTTCTGGACATCACACTTTAGAAAAGATTATGTCAAATTGGAGAAAGTTCAGAGGAGAGCAACAAGGGTTTTGAAAACCTGACCTGTTAGGAAAGGTTAAAACTAGGCATATTTATTCTTCAGAAAAAAGACTGAGGGGGACCTGGTAAGTCTTCACATAGGTTAACAGCTGTTAGAGAGAGGATTGTGATCAATTGTTCTCCATGTCCTCTGAAAGGAGGACAAGAAGTAATGGGCTTAATCTGGAGCTAGGAAAATTTAGGTTAGATACTAGGAAAAACTTTCTAACTATAAAGTTAAACTCTGGAATAGACTTCCAAGGGAGGTTGTAGAATCCCCATCTTGGGAGGTTTTAAAGATCAGGTTAGACACACATCTGTCAGGGAATTTCTAGGTTTCCTTGGTGCAAGTGGTCTGGACTAGATGACTTCTTAATGTCCCTTCCAAGTTCTACATTTCTATGAGTCTTTGTTTCTAAAATTTAGATCTGTTTTAAACTGTCTCCCTACATTTTCATTTATCACTTGCCTTTCTTACTAAGATGCTGACAGATGTACACAGATTAACAAATAAAAAAGAGCAAGAAAATGTCATCTAAATAGAATGCAACATTGTCTTTGTCTCAGGCACAGAGGAAGAAAGACAAGATACAAGGAATGTAGTTTAACTTAACTCATCTGGGAAATATATATTGCAATAACTCATACCGTGCTGACCATGATTCCTTCCTTTATCATTTCCACCTGCTGGAGGTCTGCAGTCAGAGTCCCACGCCTGCCCTGCTGGTTTCCAGCCCGTTGCTCGGATCCACCCCACTATTCTCACCTCATATAAGGGCTAAAGGGTTGGGGGAAAAGGGTTTTCTCTTTGCTGTACCCAGACATAGGGAGCCCCATCTCCAGTTCCCAGCTTCTGTAGGGGATGCCTTCCCTAAGTTCACTTCCAGTTCTGGTTGATCAGGGAACTGGACCCACTTTTGGGTTGAGTACATGCACTGGGCTCTTGCAACCTGCTAAATTGTGACAATTTGAACTGTACCTCCTGATGTACCCAACCAGGTTGCTGAGCTGCTGTGGGGAAAATGAAAAAAACCTTCCTGCCCCCACCAATCTGGCAGTAAGGGAAAATTCCTTCCCAGTCCCCAAAAAATTCAACTAACAGAACCTCACAGCAAACCAAAAAACCAGTCCTATGCTAATCCCTGGGAGGGAAGGAGGCCTATGCTAAAAGGACAGAGTTTATAAACCCTCCTCTGGCTGCACAGAGGCCAGTGACTTACTAAGTCCCACCAACCTACTCACTAGTTCAGGTGATGCTTTCCTCCCCTCTTGGCTAGACCATTCCAAACTCCTGTGAGAAGGGAGACCCTAAATGGAGCCTCTAACCTTTTTTCCTGCCAGTCCAGACAAAGCCTCCCCTGACTGTGGGCTTGCGGGAGTTACGTTTGATATCTGATGCTGAGAGTTCACACACAGCAGGTTTGAAAACACGTAGATATCTCTTTTGTGCACAGTTTCTTAAAAATATTTAAAATGTCCTATGTCGGTGGGTTTAGTTTGTAGGAGAAAACAGTCATTATGTAGGCTGCAAAAACTGTGGATAATCATGCCCATAACCAGCAACTTTACCTTTTGTCCCGCTGTTGGGCTGTTAAAAATTGTGAAATAATAGCTCTCTGCAACAAGCCTTAGCTCTGTCTCCTTGTCCATATAATAAATTACATTTATTATGCACCTTTGACCACCTTATCTCCACTCTGTCCGTATATTCATTTCCTCTTGGACATGATCTACCATTTTAACCCTCTAAGCAGATTCAAAATAACCTGCCCCCACCAATCTGGCAATGAGTATATTTTTCCTGCCAAATTTAGAATCTACCCCCCTCCCAAATACACTGATTTGAAGTGCAGGTTGGGCAATATACAGCTGTGGCAGACTGAAGGACTAATGAACCATGAGTACTGGGGGGAGATGGGAACTTTACCCTATAGGGGAGCTGTGAACCCCTCTGTCCAGTGGGAAACCACACTTCTTTTGGACCCTGATAGGTTAATAGAGGTCAGACCATAAAACTCTGATATGATGATTTATAGAAGAATTACTGTATTTATCATTTTTCTATCTCCCCAAGGCTTGTATAGTTAGCCACCTGATATTAAGGCACTCTGGCTTTATAGGCAGGTGGTTATGGGGGAAAAAACATTTTAATAAAAAAGATTAAAACTCTAAAACAATATTTCTGTAAATTGTGGCATAAACGAACTGTTCTCCATGAGAGTGTGGTGTGTCCTAAAGTCTTTATTGGGTCTCGTTTGGGACAGCCTGCATAAATCACTTATCTCTCTGTCACTTCAGAGTACAGCATTCGTATCACACTCATGCCAATCACACTTTCATACCACATTACACTTTTGTCTATCATATATTTATACTCCACTTTTCCGGATATTTTTCTCAAATCTGATTGGCTGAAATAGCATTACATTTGGTGCAAGAGGCAGGAATGGTTCTCTGTTTGCTCTTTCCCCCTAAATTCTTGTTGGCCCCTGGCCCCATTCCTGTGGACCTTCTCAGGTCCTCGTTTCCTGCATACCTCAGGGGACATACAAAAATTGGAGTGGAGTAAGTGAATAGAGCTGGAAAGGGCAGTGGAATATGACTGGGGGCAGTGAAGAAGGACAGAGTCATAGAAATGTAGGGCTGAAAGGGACCTCAAGTGGTCATCCACTTCATCTTCCTCCACTTAAGCAGGATTATCCCTAGAACATTTCTGACAGGTGTTTGTCTAACCTCCAATTATGGGGCTTCCATAACTTCTCTTGGCAACCTGTTCAAGTGCTTAACAATCTTTATAGTTAGGAAAATTTTCTTACTATCTATCCTAAATTTCTCTTGCTGCAAACTAACCTGATTACTTTATGGTGGACCTGGAGAACAATTGATCACCATCCTCTTTATAACAACCTTTTACATATTTATCATATGACCCCTCAGTTTTCTCCTTTCTAGACTATATAATGATGCTTAATAAGGGACAGCAGATTAGAGGATGGTGGAGAAGAACAGACATTGGAATTAAGGAGTGGAGTTGTTCTTTGAAATTGTAGGGTTCATTACTTTCCTCCCTCCTTTTCTTCAGATGTAGCATACTCTTGTCCTATCCAATTGACTTCCTGCAGTTGCAGTGAGGTGCATTTTGGTGAGTCCTTAGTCATGTAGAGCCATGATCCCAAACGTTGCTTTCTCCAGTCACAAGCCACCAGGGTCCAACTTGGAGCTGATGGCAAGAACGTGCCCAGGAGCATTCAGCCCCTGTGTTTGTGTAGATGTGCCAAATTCTGAGAGGGTGATAGCGTTGCTACTTCATTCTGTTCTAACTCTGTGTCCATTTGCTTGGTAACACAGAATCGTGATAATGTAACTGGTATTGAGCTTTGGTAGTTGAGTATGAATATGAATATGGGGATGGACTAAAAATACCCTCTTCGATCTAAGTGGAGTTAGTCCAAAATGTTGTAGTTTAGACAGTGAATTGTTTACAAATGACATAAAACATGGGCCATATGTAAAACATTGCTGGCACCATTACAAACACTGCGCTCCATAAAACAAATGAAAATATCTGAAAGGGCAATTACAATAACTCTATGTTAACATAAGGATTTTTCTCTAATATTGAAACAACACATTTCTGGCAAATATTTTCAAAACTAGATTGCTACATCTTATTAAAAAATGTCTTGTGTAGTTTACCTCATACATGTAAGTGGTATTGGAGTGTCAGAAAAGGCATGATATATTGTATGTCATCACTTTTTGAGCATAATCTATTTATTTTGTTATGCTGATCTTTCCATCTCTGGATCTGAAATAAACTGAATTTTCAGGTATCTTTCTAGTGCTACCTAAAATTAAATCTTAAATATAAACACTGTCAATAGACCTTGCATTTCGACCTTTTTGTTATTGTTGCAGTTCATAAAATAAAGCAAAGAAATTTAATAGGGAAGGACTAAATGGTTGCTGGTTTGGTTTTATTTGAGGGGTGTACTGTTTTTAACGATCACATTTCTGTACAAGTTTTTGGTGTTATTGACTTGCCACTTTTCACAGGTGGGCACATGTGATGTGTGCAATTGCAATTCCAGAAGTCAGATTTGGTAATGTCACAGAGAGGACACCAGTAGACACTAGCAGAATACCTTTGCAGAGATTAAAATTGGTGAGTAGTAAGGCTCCATACATTCCTTGCCATTTAAAGATGTTCTGGTGTTTTGCAATGTATACAAAATCTCATCTATGGTTAGGTATTAACATTCACACAATAGTAAAGTATTATACATTTTAAGATGAAAAATAAATAAACAAAATATCAGTTAAAAGAGAGAATTTACCAAGGATTGGCTTGTTGTTTCTCATGTATGATAATTTAGATATTTTAATTCTTCAGCCTATTTTTGGGTTACAATCTTGTGTTAAAGGTCCTTCGCCACAGGATAAAGGAAAGAGAAATAATGAACATTTTCAGCCACTAATCTAATACTGCTGCGACTGCTCATCAAGGATCCTGCTGAAACCAAATAAACTAGAATATCTCAGAATTCTTATTTGTGTTGTGGTTTCGTGAGGGTTATTTTGTTTTTGTTTTTTTACTCAGGGAGCCATTTATGAAGTTAAAATGATGAAAGACATGGTGCTCTCATGGTATTTTTACCATCCGGGAATTGAAAAACGTGTAGAGACCAGATTGCACATTATATTGGACTAATAAATGGCTCCCTGAGGTCTTGAAAAAGCTAGTGAGAAACATAAACACAAAAGCTTGAACTACAAATACTTGAACCCATGCATAGCCCCAGATAATTCTTCCATCAAGCAGAAATTCCATGCACTAGTGAGAAAAACGCAAAAGCTTTTGTTAAATCAAAGAGAATTTTCCCTATTGGGTTAGACCTAAATTACTTGATTTGCCAGCCTATGCATCGATGTATCACAGACTTCCTCTGATAAAAGGAAAGTGATCCCCTGCCCTGTGTAAAAGAAAAAAAAAGTTTGGAAAATAACCCCATTGTTCACTTTATCCACACCAAATGTTATTGGAATAATGGTTACTGATATACTTAACCTTGAGCTAACCTTTCCTTTCTGTAACTTTGTGAGCTAATAATCTTTCATTTTAATCCATTATGCTTTATATTTTGTAACTATTTTTAATTTTGAACTGCAGTTTTAACCATTCTTAAAATGGAGGTATATCTTATAATTGGTCATTGTTCACTAAGATTTCTTAAGCCCTTGTAGGATTTTTAGATTTGTAATGCATATTGAACATTTCCTAAATCTTTGTGGCTCCCTTACACGATGTGTTACAGAGCAACTGGGAATTCTAACACTACTTATCTAATGTGTAAAATATTCCCAAATGCTGTTTCATCCTGTCCTTACTTCAAGTATATTTTTTGGAGAACCTGAAATGTGTTCAATGCCCCGTTGTCCTCCCCGCCCCATTTTCCTGCATCTGAAGTCATGACTTTCTTGTTTCAATACATGGCAATATAGCCCCATTTACATATGGGACCTCACTGTGTGAAAGAATGCTCTCAAAATCTCATTTTTAACCTACAGAGACTGTTTAATTATCGTAAGTCAACCTCAAATTCTTCATAATCTGAAAATATGAACACTGGAAGCACAGGACAAGAACATAATGCTCTCATACTTTTGAAGACCCTAAACAGTTGCAGATATTATGACAATAACCTAGTTGGTGGTAGTGAATTGAGAGTTTGTTTTCTTGAGACTCTAGAAATGTTTAATTTGCCAAGTATTGTGTGGGTAAACAGCCCATTTATATGAAGTTTCCTCCTTTGGTGGGCTGCCCGTGACTTAAATCACAGAAGAACAAAAACTTGCTTCTGGAGGAAGGCTTGAATTAATTTTAAATAATTAGTTAATGTAGGCACAGAGCCAAAATGTGTGAAGTTACATTACATGGAAGTCCATAGGTCATTACTGATGATTATAGACTATCTACAGATCATTGATGGTATTAAAAACCATTCTATAACAAAAATTGGGTTTTTTTCTCCCATTAATGTAAGTTTGATCAAATTTCTCAGGTTTTTTAATTGTCAAAACCTCCTTTAATATTTACATGACGTTAAAACACCACAGATTTCATTAAGCTGTGTGTACATTTTTGACCTTCCAGAAATTGCTTAAAGTTTTGAAACATGGTGCATACTTTACTTGGTGCTGTTCTTAAAAGCAAAGCGCTTTTTATTTTTGAGCAAGATGAATTTTATAATGAAGGAACTCAATTGAAAACAATGAAGATGGGAGCCAATGTATTTCATAGCTGCCATAAATGTAGTATTATTTCAGACAGCATTATTGTAAGGGAGGGCTGTACTGTAATCTTGCTTTAGAGCATTAATTCAGACCTTTCGCAGTCTTGGTTAATTATATTTAATTTATAATGAATGAGCATTACTCATACATCTAATTTGAAAGTAGTGTATCATATTATTCAACCTTCTTGAAAGATTCCGTAATCATTTAACATCAGTAAATTGATGCACTGTTGTTACTTGAGAGGTCAGCAATAAGGGATTGTCCTGGATCTCCATCTTGGAGTAGCCTTGTTTTCCTAGACTCAAAATATTTCTGGTTTTTCCTGTCTCTTTACTGATTGAGAGTAAATCTAAATTAGATGTTAGTAAATTATCTCCACTATAATCAGATTTCATCATCATGATCATCATCTTCCCAAAGTGTCATTGCCATTGTTTTCTGAGTTTACCCCTGCTTGAGAAGAGGAAAAGGCAGATGTTCTCCTTCTTTGGTGAAAGGTACTCTAGATTGTCAGGGTTTGAGTTTGATGAAGCCAACTCCTGTCTTCCTACAACATTTGATTATTAAGCTTTTAGTTCCTCTTCCCGGCTAGTTCACAGATGTGCTTCCAGTCTTTAGACTTTGCCAACCTACAAAATAAGAGACAGCTTTGTAAACCTCCTAGGTTTTCTTGCACAACATCACAATGTGATGTTTTTTAATGGTATATGTGGGCATGACATTTTTTATTGTTTATGTGGGTTTTTTAACAATTAAATTATTTGCTGAATGCTGTCACACAGGAAACTTGGATTTCAGTCTCAAGCATGGTCTCCTGCTTGTTGACAAGCTGGGGCTGGTAGCATGTTGGCTAGGCTTATTTCCAATACCATTGCACATATGCCAGATCCTTCCCAGCTCAACACTGAAAATATCACTTATCTCAGTCTTCCTTCCACATCTTCCTCCCACATCAATCCTCCTTCCACATCAGTGATAAACTCCTGGCCTTACAAAATGCTGATTCTGGATAGCCACTCCCACCTGCTGCTTGTTTCCTAGACCACCAAGAATCATATTCCCATCCATATTCCTTCTACCATCTTCTGATTCATTCCTCTGGGAATGATGATGTCATCTCTTTCTTCCTTCCCCTCTCAGCATTCCCATTCTTGTTCTCCGCTGCTCTTACTTGTTCCTCTCTCAGTTCCAGTTCTCAACATATCCCAAACTTTGGAGTAGACAGCTGAGGCCACCTCTCCCATCAACATGTCTATAAAAGCACATAATGACGTTGGTGTAGTCCAAACTCTAACAGATGCTCCAGGGATCTTCCAAAGGGTGGATGCTGTCTAAACCGTTTTTTCCTTCCAAAGTTGTAGGGATCTTCAATACTGTAAGCCAGCAGTTTGTACCTTCTTCACAGCAGACCTGCACTTTTTGTATTGGGATGTCTTTGGGGAATAAATCAGCATGAGGGGCAGCAAAGTAAATACTAGCTATTGCTCATGTTATGATGAGCAAAGGCATTCATTGTGCACATTGTTTGCTTATGTGGGTCACTCAGGACTGCAGGAATACTTCATTTTAAAAATAAATTGTTCGAAGTATTGTTTAAAAGCTAAGAAGGGATTAGGAGGTCATAAAGGAACAAATTCTTCTTTTATTATTCTTCTTTGCAAAATTCCAGTTGTGTTTCATGAGCTTTTCATATAAATATGGAGGAAAAAATGAAAATCAAATGTAAAATGACCAAATTCCTTTTACTATTCATTCAAACAAGAGCTGTATCTTACAGTGCAGGGGGATGATTCTTATGGTGGGTTTTAAAGTAAAAAATAATTTTAGAAAGAACAAAAAAAAAAAAAAGAGAAAAAAGAACCCACACAAACAGAACATAACTGAGAGAAGTTTTCCATCTCCTGTTTTCAAATATCTGTATTGTGTGAGCTAATGTTCCTTCTAAAACACCATCCACCTAGGACTATAAAAAGAAACAACAAATAGATGTTTGTCTTTTAACAAGTTAAACAACATCTTGCAAAGATCAACATATTAGTTGGCTGATTTGTATTGCTTGGCTAGTCCATGTACTGACTGCTGTTAAATAATTCTAGCTCACAAATTATTTTGGATCAGAATCAGTGTATTTTGCATCAGCCTTCAGATTCTTAAATATATAGTATGTGCTTGTTCTTCCCAAAGCAAATCAATGTATGCATTATGCTTACAAAAGCTTATAGCTTCAAGTTATTTTGCACAGCTGTTTCATATTTGCAAAGGTAAAGGGTTCACCTCGCCAATTTCATTTCACTGTTTTTAGTTTTTACATAATGCAGAAATATGTTTATATTCAAATACTGCATGTTATTTGTTTCATATGATTCTATGTTGCTGAAAATGTACATGACACATCAAATTTTTCATTATGAAATAATTTTTGAATACAACAATAATAAATTATACTGCATATTTTTGAGAAATAGGATGATGCAATACACACCACCCAATAGTATAAGTTTGGATAGTAAGGGCTAGAAATAATACTTTGCACATTAGCTGTCATACTGTGGGTCTGATTCCATGCTCATATTATTTTTACAGCATTGTAACTCATTGACTTTAGTGAAATTACACCTGGTTTTCATTGGAGTAAGTGAGATGTAAGTGGAGTCAGGCCCTGTGTTTTTATTGTTTAACCTACAAGTTCTGGCATTATTAGAAATAAAACAGTAGATATATTTGCTGCTTTTTTTTTTTTTTTTTTTTTTTTTTTTTTGGACCCTACACTTTAGCTTTTGTGGCTATTAACATCCTAGAGTTATACGGCCAGAAGGGAACACCATATCATCTAATCTTATCTGTTGTAAAGCAAAGGACCCTAACACCATCTAGCATCCTCATGCTAAACCCAATAATCAAAATTAGATCAAAGTATCATAGCCCACAGGAAACTAAATTATTATGTGCCGCAGAAAGAGAATAGGCGGGACCGAGGTGCACCAACATCTCTGCAATGGCGGAGAAATGATTAAGTGAGATATACCTCGGTAATCCTGGCAAGCCCATGTGCTGCTCATAGGTTTTAAAATACCTTTCCTTAAAAGTAATGGATTGGGAAGATACTTGAAATTAACATTGATTGAGGTGTATTGGGGTGGAGGGAGATAAGGGATGGGGAAATATTGCAATGTTTTATCTTACATTTGTAAACACAAACAAAAATGGATATGGTAGGACATAACAAACTGGACGTGCCTTATACTGTATGAACATTTTCATTCTGTGGATGGCGTGGAGCTGCCCCATCACACCAAGGCAAAAGGCCTCCAGAACTCCCCAGCATGAAGTAGCACAACTTCTACTCCGTCCTTATAGAGGATGCATTTTGTAATCTTCTTTGTAGCCAGCCCTCTATGACTCTACCTCCATCCTTCCCAATACCATTGCTTTCAAGGTGTCTAGTGGCCTTACCCTTATGCAGTCTTTACAGTCAGGTGTATGGAAGGCTGAGATTGTGCGTGTCATGTACTTCTATACCAGATATGGACTGGTCACAGAGCTTGCTTATACCCCCCAGATCCATTCTTCGTAAAATCCTTTATTGCCCTGCCAGGTGTGGCTGAGGTTGCAATAAGATATTTTTGCACACAGTGCCATCTTGTGTCTGAACACTGTAATACAGTTTAGTATTCCATTACATCTCTTCCTTTAAGTTCTCCATTCCTGCCATTTAAAATTTTTACAAGATCACGCTGTCTGAAGTTCAGTATATATCAATCTATTAAATGGCTCTGAATCACACTGTTTTTCTAATTACATGACGTGAATGCATAACAACTTGGTTATCTGGATGTCCATTAATTGCAATGACTGGCTGTGTCGGTTTGGAAGCCTTGAGTCATTGTCGTTGTCTTGTTTTGCATCTGCCATCAATGGAGTTTATTCTGTGGATTGTTCTTTGAAGAACAAACTGTAGATGTCAGTGGTTTCTGTTGAGTTCTCCACTGTTGGGCTTGATCACGTGATTTGGACACTGATTTTTTTTTTTTTTTTTTTTTTTTTTTTTGACAGCTGGAGTTGTCCATTCCTTTTCTCCATCCAATTTGACACAAACCCAGTCAACGGGTTCTAGACCTGGCAATACTCTCACAGAGTGATGTCTGTTGTAAAAGTGTACCTAAACTATTTTAGTCTTTTTATATAATTAGCTACTCTCTTTGTGTCTGGCCAGATTGGAGATAGTTGGAACAGTAATTCTGAGTTCTTCTTTGAGTGCTTGCTTATGTTCATTCCATATTGGATGTGTGTGCGCCACGTGCACTGGTGCCAGAGATTTTTCCCCTAGTGGTATTTGTAGGGCTGGCTTTTGCACTCTTTCTGGGGTCATGCACATATGTGCCAGTATATAGGGTGCCACCAGCCCCCCTCCCTCTCAGTTCCGTCTTACTGTGACAGTGCTAGAATGTTCTCTTGCTGTGGTAAGCTCTTAGAACCCAGTGGTTTTCCTTAGATGCCTTAGTGTATGTAGTTTGTTAACTAGTTTGCTAAGCATTAGTTTTCTTAGACATATTGTAGGTTGATGAACGTGGCCCAGGGATGGGTGTCCCAGTCCCTGGGCTTCAAGCCCTGCACTTCGTGTGAGAAGCCTATGTCGGTCAATGACCCTCACCAGAACTCTGAGTACATCGGAGCGCTCTCTCCGGTGCCGACTTCTTCCTGATACCAATTACCATCCCTGGTGCCCAAGAAAACATTCAAGAAGATGCATACCGAACGGGGACACTTACCATTCCTGAGGAGGGACAGGAAGAGCACAGTTGACCAGGTGAGACTTGTACCAGGGCTTGGAGTGGCATTGACCTCATCCATTTGGATCCCAAACCCTACCCTGGACCAGCTGCTGACTCCTGGGAGCAGCAAGGGCCTCCGGAACCTTCTGGCACCAACCATCCTGGAGGTATTGCAAGCAGTGAAGGACCTCCTGGCAATTTCCATGCCTCCAACACCTCAGAAAGAGAGGGCCTCGCACCAGGACATGGTACCGGTATCATCAGCTGCTGACACAGAGACGTCAGTCCACTGCCATGTGAGGGCCAATGACAACCCGCCAACAGTCACTGGACTCACGGCACTGGCCCCTGGAGCCACACCGTAGGCAAGTGACTGTAGGCAATCTCCAGATCACCGCTGCTGGTCCCCAGAATCCCAACACCGGTCCTCAGATTCCTAGCACAAATCCCCAGAAACCCGACACCAGTCATCACGACCCAGTACAGGAAACTGAAGGATAAGAGCCATTCTCTAGACACATGAAATCCAGGCTCCTTGCACCACTCTCTGGTAGCAGAATGCACCATTCCCAACATGGTGTGGAGGAACAAATGACATTGGCACCATTGTGGTCCCCAGAGAGCAGTTCCTTGGACTTGGATGGGGAGAAGGCAGCCCTGCCAGGGGACAGACATCTATCTCCTCAGCCATGGACTTCCCCATGGGACTCCTATGGCGTTTGGCTGCAGGGTCAGTGGGCTGTACTGTGGCAGTTTTGGAACCCGTGGAGGTTTTCCCCTGTGGTAATCAGTGTGTTGGTCACCGATGTTTATCAGTGTAGGCTGCGTGCATGTGTCCCTGTGTAGATGCTGTCCCAGCTCTGATCAGGAAACTGAGACGGCTCTCACGATCGAATGAGTTGACACGACCACAGATTAGCTGAGCAACAAAGACCCCCAGTCCAGGTTTATTGTGTGCAGAACAATGAGAAATGACTTACTGAGTATCTCTTGGTCAGTTTTGCATAGGCGGCGTTACAATGGCCTCGGCCCAACGGCAGGACTTTCCGTTATCCCCTAGACTGGATGCCGGTATTCCTTCTGACACCTTCTTTTATACATTGTTACATACACTTTCGTTCTGCCACCTTTGACGTAGGTAGTTGCCACCCTCTTGACGTAGTTTAATACCACCTTTTTCCATTGATTGGCTGATTTGGGCAAAACAACTCCATGTATCACATTTTGTCATTTCTATCCATAAAAGTGTCATTTAAGAGAGTTAGTATCTTGGTACCTCCTATACCTGCTACATATTTTAGTAATATTTTGGCAATCTTGCAGTATCAGCACTTTCCTGTGCCAATTTCAGTTAATTTGAGTGACCTCTTATACTTCTGTTCACTCGGCTTTTTCCATTTAGGCCTTAGCCTTTTTTACAGGCCATAAGTTCTCACTTCTTACTACATCCCCTACCCCAGGATCACAAGGACATGTCATTCTCTGGGGCTTCAGGGAGAAGATCGTCAGTGGTCACTCACCCAACATCTGACTTGGATGTCAAGTCAGACCAAGATGATGAGGCCTCTGCTGTAGCCCCAGAAGGGCCCACCCTGGCCAGGGAGGAAGAGCTCATCCCTCCACCCTTGCCAGTGTCATCGACCTCACCAGATGAGGCTGTAGTGGGACCCTCCTCCACTGTCCTGCATGATCACTTGAATTGAAGGAGCCTGCTGACAAGCTTTTCGACATCCTGGCAGCAGCAGCTCCATCAAAGGTGGGTCTCCCAGTCCATGAAGGGGTAATAAAACTAGCAAAGGCCCTGGGGCAGAGGGGCTATTTCCTAAGTGAGCAGAAAGGAAATACTACATACCCACGAAGAGGTTTGAATATCTATACACCCACCCCTCCTTGGAGTTGGTGGTGGTAATAGTGGCCAACAAAAAAGACAGGCACGGGTGAGTTCCACCCCAAAGAATAAACAGGCAAAAAAGTTAGACCTTTTCAGATGAAAATTTTACTCAGTAGCAAGTCTACAGCTGCGCATATCCCACTAACAAGCCCTGTTGAGAAGGTATGATTTAAATATCTGGCACTCCTTGACTAAGTTTGGTGACTCCCTTCCTCAGGACTCCACATGGGAATTTGAGACTATACTGGAGGAGGGGAAGTCGGAGGCCAGTACCTCCCTCCAAAAAGCCTCTGACGCAGCCAATTTGGTGGCCAGGACAATGCGTTGGCTGTGACAATGAGACGAGCATCATGGCTCCAGTCATCTGGTCTGTCTTTGGAGGTCCAACGGTCCATTCAGGACTTCCCATTTGACAGTGCAGCCCTGTTTTCAGACCAAATAGACTCAAGGCTTCATGGATTAAAGGAATCCAGAGCCACTCTATGCTCTTTGAGTCTATAAACCCCATCATCCACCAGGAGGCACTTCAAGCCCCAACGGCCACAAAAATTTGGGGGGCCAATCCAGAGGCAAATCCTACAAAAATAAAAATAGGGGTATAAAAGATGCCAGGGGCAACCCTCAGCTACCACCCCCATCCCAGTAGGGCTCAAGCCTTTCTCATCTGGAGGCAGACAGGCCTTTTGAAGGTGCGCGTAGGGGTGAACTACCAGCCCTTACCCAGGATCCAGCCTCCCTTTTATTTTGAAATCACCGTGCACCCTTCGTTCTGGCCTGGGCTGCTGTAACATTGGACCAATGGGTGCTAAATATAGTGTCAGCCGAGAACACCCTTCAGTTTATTTCATTCCCACCTCCCTATTCCCCAACCCCGTCCCTCTTCAGGGACCCATGTCATGAGCAACTTCTTAACTAGGAGTTGCAAGCCCTTCTATGGGTAGGCACCGTGGAGGAACTGCCCTGAGAATGGAGAGAGGGAGCGTTCTACTCCCGCTACTTTCTGATCCCAAAAGCCAAGGGGGGGCTTGTGGCCCGTCCTTGACGTGTGTAGTCTCAATAAATATCTCAATAAGTTGAAGTTCTGTATGGTCTCTTTGGGCTCCATCATTCCCACTCTGGATCCTGGTGACTGGTACACCGCCCTCAACCTAAAAGATGCATATTTCCATATCAATACATTTCCGGGCCACAGACGATTCCCACGGTTTGTGGTTGGAAAGCAGCACTACCAGTTCACGGTGCTTCTCTCTGGCCTATCAACAGCGTATTCACAAAATGCATGGCAGTAGTCACAGCCTATCTCAGATGGCAGGGTATATAGGTCTTCCCCTCCCTGGACAACTGACTCATGAAAGGCCACTAGAAGTTTCAAGTCCAACACAGCATCGGGATTGTCCAAGCCACCTGTCAAGCATTGGGCCTGTTAATAAACAAACAAAAATCAACAGTGGTACCAGTTCAGAAGATAGAGTTCATTGGAGCGGTCCTTGACGCCATCCAAGCAAGAGCGCTCCTACCAGAGGCCAGGTTCCTCACAATATCGGAACTGATAGTCTACTTATCAGCAAATGCCCTCACCATAGCAAGAGTATGCCTCAGGCTGTTGGGACACATGGCAGCTTACGCCTACGTGGTCCAGCATGCGAGGTTACACCTCAGGCCTCTGCAAAAGGGGCTGGCAATGGTATACTCACTGATCAGACACCATCTGGACATGGTACTCACGATCCCTCATGATATTCACTTATCATAGTGGTCAAAACCACATCACATTCTCAGCCCCACAGCCAATGTTGCTGGTGTCAGATGCTTCGGATCTACGGTGGGCGGCCCACCTTGGGACTCTCAGGACCCAGGGCTTTGAGTCCGAGGAGGAGCTGCCGTAACACATAAATGTCAGGGAGCTCAGAGCGATTCAACAGGCCTGTGAGGTGTTCCTTCCCCAGCTGTCCGGCAAGGTAGTGCAAATATTGATAGACAATACAGTCTCAGTGTACTACATCAACAAACAAGGAGGAGCCCGGTCCCCATCCCTTTGCAAAGAGTCCCTCCATCTGTGGGACTTCTGTGTGGGTCACACCTACAGCCTGTGCACCTCCTGGGAGTCAGGAACACATTGGCAGATCACCTCAGCAGGTCTTTTTCTTCCCGCCATGAGTGGTCCTTACACCCAGAAGTTGCCAAGTCCATCTTCCAAAGGTGGGGTACTTCACAAATGGACCTTTTTGCTACCAAACAGAACAGGAAGTTCCCGCTGTTCCTTCTGTTCCCTAAAAGGGCTCCACAGCCATTCACTTTCCGATGCTTTTTCTCTTACCATGGTTGGGTGATCTGATGTTGGGGTGTTTGGGATGTTGCTAAATCTATCAGTGGCCCCCCTTGGGCCCTCCTATCCGAGCCAGACCTGATCTCTCAAGATTACGGTCGACTACTGCATCCAGACCTAACCTCCCTACACCTGGTAGTGTGGATGCTCCATGGCTAAGTATGGAAGAACGGGCCTGCTGCACTCAGGTCTAGCAAGTCCTATGATGATGCAGGCATTGGCAGAGCGGTATTGCAAGTGGCATGTTCGTGAACTCCTATCCCACATCCAGACACACTGCTAGAGAGTCATCTAATATGGAATAGACATGAGCAAGCACTTGAAGAAAGAATAGTTACTGATATTCGTAATTATTGTTCTTCGGGATGTGTTGCTCAAGTCCAGTCCACAACCCACTCTCCTTCCCCTCTGTCAGAGGTTTGGCAAGAAGGAACTGAGAAGGAGGAGGGCTGGGGACACCATATATAATATACCAGTACATATGTGTGCGACCCCAGATGGTGCTAGAGGTGGCCCTATGGATACCACTAGGGGAAATATCTCCGGCACCAGTGCATGTGGTGCACACACACCTAATATGGAATGGACATGAGCAACGTATCTTGAAGACCAAACAGTTCTGAAGGTCAGTAACCGTTCTTTGTCTGCCCATCAGGAGTTGTGCTGGACTACATCCAGTAGCTGCTATTGGTGTAGATCTGTGACTCACAAGAGCAAGGAATGGATCTTCCTGCTGTTGGATTTTCTTGGATGTCTGTACAGCTCTCTCAGCTTCTCCATGCATTTGTGGGTAACTTGGGCTGCCAGAAAGATGATCAAAATCATATTTTGTTTGGAATGACTTACATTCTTCTGCAGGGAATTGTGGTCTGTTGTTAGTCACTATTTGTTCTGGAATACTGAAGTGAGGAAAAAATGTACTTCAATTTCTTGATGACACTGCAACATGTTATGTCTTTCAAGTATGTTATTTCTATGTACCTGGAAAAATAGCCCATGATGACCAGGTAGTGATGTCCTCTAAATATGCATAAATCTGCAGTTAATCTCTTCTTGTCTCTCTGGTAATGGTGTTGTACACTATATGGTTCAGCATTGTCTCTTAAATTAAGATGAACTGGATCACCTTTCAAAAGTCCATTATCGTCGAATCCTCTGAGTTCTTTCACCTTTCTCACTAGGCTCACTCCTGCTGCCATATTGTGACTGAAAAGGTTGTTGGTCTTTGATCCTTTGATCACATGTGCTCTGAATGCAAAGCTTTTGTATTTGTAAGTTGTTTCTATGGTGAACTGGCCCATGCAGTTCAGAATACCTCCAGGGCTAGTCAGCGTTGTGTCAGGTGACTTCAGCTCTGGGAGGGTTGAAGGTGGTTGTAAGTCCCTTCTGAGATGACTGTGACCTCAATGCCTGAGTCAGTTTTAAAGTCAATAGTCTTGCCTTGAATATTCAGTTTCACTCTCCAGGGAGACTCTATGTCATCCCAAGTGATAGATCCCAGAAACAATGGCTCTTGATTGGCTGTATTATGAGTCAACTCCCTGACTGCTTTGGTGTGGCAAACTGCTGCAAACTGTTAATATTTCATGCATTTATTACATCAGGTGCCTTTGGCTGGATTTGCGTCATCTCTTGGGATAAGTCTTCTTTTACACCTTGAGCATGTAGACTGGAATTTGTCCCTCTTAGCTTAGGAGTTCTCTCTCCTTGCCTCAGGGGTTTTATGATAACTTTTAATACTCAGGTATCTGTTTATAGCTTCTAAACTAGTTTCAGGTTTTTCAAATTGCTCCTGCCTTTTGGCTAATTCTGACTGCTTTGCTCTCTGTATAGCTGTGGCTAGGGTTAAATCTCTCTTCAGTTGTAGCTGCTATGAAAAGGGGTTTTTTTGCTGTTAATCCAGTAACCAACCTGTCTCTGATATATTCATGTTTTGCATTCCCCAAAATCACAGTTTTCAGCCAATATATGCAGAGCTCTTATAAAACATTCAACATTTTCCCCTGGTTCTTGAATTCTCTGGTGAAAACATGCTCTTTCATAAACCACATTTCTCTGGGGTATGAAGTATGCATCAACTATTCAGAACCCTTTTATAATAATCTTTGTGACTGTTTTCAGAAAAGTCAAAAGATTTAAAGATATACCCTGCTTGCTTCCCAAAGCATAAATTAAAGAAAATTGCTGTACATCTCCAATTTCTTTGTACAGTTTGTTTGCAATGTGAAATCTTACAATCTGTCCACTCTGAAGGTTTGTCAAAACTGAAGTCCTCTGGGGCATTGCAGAGTGGCATGTTGATGAGATTTTGTAATCTTTGTTGCTGTGTTCCTTCTCTTTCTGCTGTTACTCAGGTGTATGGAAGGCTAAGATTGTGCCTGGCCCTTTTGTAAAGATATGAGGATGTTTATGCCTTCTCCCTGCCTTTCATACCTCACAGAGGGCCAAGACATGGTGTGACCCGTCCACGCCTTGCATAGCCACCTGAAAATGCCAGCATCAGGGCAGGCTGCAAAAGGAGAGCAGATTCTTCCAGCCCTGGTGGTTAACACTGAAATTAGACTTCCCAACCAGCCACAAACAATGCTTCTGATTCCCCTCACTGGTTATCAAGAAGCTAAAACAAAACATACATAGTCCCCTTTACTGCATTTCAGTCTCAGGTTCGCAATCAGCAGCTAGGTCCAGTAAAGAGATAAGTTACTTAAAACTCTATGCTCTTTACCAAAAAGGTTCTCCTGACCCCAAAGGGTCAGCCACAGTACCAGATCAATATAAGTTTGGATCTTACCCAAAATACCACACTGCCAGCCAAACCTTCAGTAACTAAAACTAAAAGTCTATTATAAAAGAAAAGAAACAAACTATAAGAGAAATGTTAAAGGATTAAAGCAATCAGATACATATAAATGATTTGAAAGTCCATATATATCAGGTTTTCATTAGAATTGTGGAGTTTGCAGGCTTGTATAGTCCCTTCAGTACCTGGATGGATCTCAGTCCTTTGTTTCACAGCTTCAGTTATAGATGAGTAGAGGTAGGTAAGCAGGCCTGAAGACTGAAAACTGACTGAAAACAATATGGATGGGGTGCAGCTGCCTTTTATGTCCCTTTGCCATGCTGCTTGTGGAAATTTACAGAAATAAAATGGAGTCCAGGGTCACATGAGTAAGTCCTGGTGACTCATAAGGTGTAGCCCCTGAGTTCTTTCCCTGGGTTTATTGTACCTTTGGGTACCTTTAATGGGCCAATAAGCAGACTACTGCTGCAGCCATGTTGGCTGCGGTGTCGTCCAGAAACATAGTACAAGTTGAAATACAAATACGCCTTACATATTTATAACCTATATTACAAATATGCCACATACACATGAACAATATAATCATACTTAGCAAATTATAACCTTTCTAACGGTACCTGACATGGCATATCTCAGAATTATTGTAATTTTGACATATTGATGTTATATAATATCATAAATGGTCCCCCTAATTCAGCTAGTCTCACACATGGTCTGCCCCAATAAATATAAGACAGGCATTTGAACTGCCAAATGTCTCTGTCTAGTTACAGATTGTGATCTTCTCCACTAGCATAAGATAAGTAGCATGAGGCCTGCTCAGTACTCAGGTGTTGCAGGCAGTGGTTAAAGATGTGTGACTTATAATGAAACTATCACAAACTTACCTTGTTACAAGTTTCGTTACTAATCCCAAAACTTATTATTACTATTCATTTGTGGTAGTGCCTACAATATATATTGTAGGTTCTTTCTGAACACTTCAGAGGGGTGGTTTTTGCTCTGAGGAGTGCACAGTCAAAGGACAAGTAAGTAGACAGAGGTCACGGGAAGGGAATAATCATATTAGGCAGTTTAAATGCTATTTATATACAAGTGACCTTGTCTCATTATAGGCAGCGTGGCAGAAGTGGGTCTTCAAGAGAGACTTAAATGTGGACAAGGTAGAAGACTTGCAAATGAGCTCAGGGATGTCACATAATGCATAGAAAGCTTCATAGACGAAGGCACAAAAGTGAACATGTCAGAATTTGACAGATAGGGAGACTGAGGTTGGGAGCTTAAGAAAACGGGATTGAGAATGGGGGGAACATGGAGTTTGACAAAGGAAGGAGGAGCAGATTTATGTAGAGCTTTGAATGTGGTGTCAACTTGGACCAGGTTAGTGAGCTGGAGTGAAGTCTATAGCAGAACGAGTCTATTTGTGGTTTCAGGTGGAACCCAAGCATAGTGTAATGGGATCTCATGCTTTCAACTCAAAAAAGGTCAAACTTAAAGGTTTTAGCTCAGTTTAGCTTTGGGTTTGAGTTTATTTGAACCCTAAATCATAAAGTGAAACTTGGGTGCAAACTCCTGCAAAGATACTTTCCTTGGCTGCTTAATTTTATGAAGCTGTAGATCAGTGGTTCCCAACCTTTTTGGCTCGAGGGCCACAGATATAATTTTTACAACCCTGAAGGGCCACCAGTCTCTGCTCCCCTCCCTCTGGCTCCAGCAGGGACCCCGGTACGTAGGGACCCAGGCAGAGCACTTTGTTGTGTTCCTTGCTACAGCCAGAGGGAAAGGAGTGCTGATCTCCCATCCACTTGACTGCAGCAAGAAGCCTGCACTGGTCGTTTAGCCCTGTGGAAACGAGCTCCACATGGGTCCGTAAGCAGCGGCTCCCTTCTACAGCCAACAGGAGGGGAGCTGTGGGCCACTTTGAAAGCTGCCATGAGCCACTTTTGGCCTCTGGGCCACAGGTTGGGAACCACTGCTCTAGGTGATAGAAACTCCCATTGACTTTAATAGGGCCAGGATTTCACTCAGAGTACTTAAATATACTCTGAAGTTTCAAAAGAATGTTATAACTTAGTTTTGGCCCTAAATAAAATATACAGCCACATTCCATAGCAGAGTAAAAAAATCCTTAGAGGTATGAAGCTAAACTGACACCTCCCCTTCCCCTCCCCCTCCCCCACACAATTCCCATGGATATCCTGGGATTTGTCCAACAGGAATACTGGGACTGATTCTCATTTATTCTGAAGCCTTTTATGCTGCCAGAGTGGTCTCTTACTGTAAATGAGAATCAGGCTCACTGTGTTTAAATGTTTCATCTGACATCAAAGTAACAGTTAAAATGTAATAATTAGCTCTCCTTTACTAAGCCGATATATTTAAAACCCTCTGAATAGTACATGTATGAATTCAATAGAAAGATGCATTATTTAACTTTGTTACTATCTAAACTTTAAAATGCTTGGATAATATAGAATGAGGTTATCCCAACTAGCAGTCACTGCACTGCTGTACCAAAACATGTATGTAATATGCCTTTGTTTCCTTATCTGTAGACTTTCCTATTATTTTTACATTTGAAATTCATTTCCCCAACAAAATAGAGGTAGAAAATGAGTTTTAGAATAGCTGAAGTTGCCCTCAGGTTCTCGATGACCTCAAATTTGTATTTGACAAGTGAACTGAGAATAAGCACAAGTGTACTCAGAGTGAGGAACATTATTTTGAAAAGAAATTTACACTACGATGATGACTGATCTACAAGCCTTTCAGTATCTGGCTGAGGCTGTAACATTTTGTTTAGAAGCCTATACACTTTAAAATGTTCACCTGAAGGCAAATAATAGTGAGCTTGAAAGCCAAAGATTATAGCTTTGAAAGGTACATCAATTCTGAAAATAGAGAGGTGTCACTGTGGTGAGCCAAATGAAAAGTGGAATCAAGGAAAAAATGTATGTGAGCTTTTAAAAGAATGGGCAATTGTTCTCTTACCTCTCCTTCTGTTGTAATAAGAAAATCTAAAAATAGAATTAAATACATTTGCAGAAATTGCTTGTCATCTTTGTTCTAGTTTTGAAGTAAAATTCATTTGTTAAACTGAACTGGGACTGTGGCACCACTGCAACTGTATTTCTGAACGACTAAAGAAATACTTGGCATTAATGTATACCACTGTTGTCATATATTTCTGGCAATGTAAAGAAGCATTGATTATCTCTCAGCATTTCCAAAAATATTGCTAGAGAGGTTATCAAGGAAAGTCATTATACTATACTTTAACTTAAGCATTGACTAGTTCACTTGCACACATTTTCAAAGGCAGAGCAAGGAGAATAAGCAGAGAGAGAGAGATTTGAGCTTGTTTAATCAAATATCCAAAGTGTTTTAACATTGTTATTGAAATAGCTTTAAGTAGCACAGACACTTTTTCTAATTAAAACAATGTTAAAATACAGATGATACAATAATTGATCAACTTACTACAATTTATAATGCCAGTTAAAATGTAGACACATTAAAATCATGTACAAAACACAATTTAGTGTACATACTCATGTTATTACCATTGTAAGATTTTTAATAAGTGTGATACAAAATGTGCGTTACCAGCTGTATGGTACTTACTGTCAGAATGATTTGCTACAATGAATAGATCCTATTGCAAACTGTCAAATTTGTACAGTGCTGTAATACTGAACTATAAAAACCTTTTGAATGAAATGGAAAATGTTAGATGGGCATGACTACATATAATACTTTTTGAAGACTGGAGGTATCTGTAAGAGTGAAAGCAGAATGCTTAAAATGTTAACTAGTTATTATGAATTTCCCTTTATGTACAAAGAGAATAACCTCTTTGCAAAAGGAAATTGATTTTCACTTTTAAACGTTTTTCGAAACTATTTTAGGTTCTGAATCATTAAAAATGGTTCTGGGCAAGAACTGTTGTCTCTTCAAAATAGATCTTTGCACCTATGTGAATGAGAAATTTAATTCATAGGTTGAGGTTGCTTCCACAACTTTCACTTAGCTATGTTGCTATGATGGGGAGCTCCACAGAAATGTTTCCCAATCATTTCCAAATCACTATTTTAAAAACTTTTAATTCTGCTATAAGTTCTGTTGTTTTGAATTTTTATACTGATTTGGGATGAAAACAAAATGTTGAAATATCGGAATTTCCAGTACTAGCCTCAAAAGGAAATTTCCAAGATGATTAAATTTCTGAATCCTCTTTAAACTGTAACAATGCTTTAGAGCAGCTACAGTGTAAGCCATTTCTTAGTTCCTGGTGTTATAAATGGCTTTCTGTTGAACAGTGTGAATGACACATAAACTTGGTAATTTTAACATGTTAATGGCTTCAAAACTACTGAACTAATTTCCTTCAGGATTGGCTTATTTTTTAAGTTCCAGTCAGATCTACAGAAAAAGCTTCGGCAAGTCTGAAGTTCTGAGTTTATGGGTAATATTTCTGAAAGTACATTAGTGACTTAAGAGTGAAAGTTCCATTTTCAAAAGTGACTTAGATACTTGGGCTCATAAGTTCTCAAGGGCCACATTTTTAGAGAAATGTAGGTGTCTGACCCTCAGTCACTTTTGAAAATGGGACTTGGGCTCTTAAGTCACTTAAGCACTTGAAAATTTAGATAAGTAGGGGCATATCTGCTCTGCCCTGCAATTTGGACTACAGGAGTGTGATAAGTGCTGCATTTTCACTCCCCTATGTGGATGCTACGGGCAAAGTCATTTTTGAGTTATGGAACAAAATTTCTGGTTGGAATATGAGGCAACAAGATCTGGATTAATGGGAACAGGATTCAGAGTTAGAAAATCTCAAACTCTAACCCTGGCTATGCCAGTAACTTTCTATGTGCTATTGGGTAAGGCACTTCATAACTACACCTCAGTTTCCCCATCTGTATCTCCATAGGTGATAACACCTATCTTGATTGTGTGTTGTGATGGTTAGTTGGTTAATGGCCGTGTAGTACTTTGAACATGTAATGTGCTATGTAAGTGGTAAGGATTATTGTAAGTGCTTAGATGCTACAATGATGGGTTCTATATAAATCTGTAAAATAGAGAATTGTGGGTTGTTTATGCCCTAATAACTTAAAATGAGCAAATTGTATTTGTTTCAAACTTTCAAATTAAAAAATCATCTTTTGGATTGAAATCAAACCTGGAAGATTTCAGTCCAAAGGAATTTGATGGAGAAAATGAGGAGCAATTTACAAAGGGTGCTTTAAAATGGATAAGTGTGTATGTGTGCGAGCGCACATATGCACAGTGAAATACGTATAGTAACTAATAGGAACCAAATGACCCTGATGTCTGCTTTGAAAAGATATGCTCAATTTATGCCCTAGATGAGAGAGATTACACTAGGACTATATTTATGAGGGTATCTAATGAGAACATAAACCATGAGAGCAAAGCTTGAGTATCTATCACCAGAAATGCAATGTAAAAATGCAGCTTCTTAATACAGTATTGAGAGCAGGGGTTATTTTTTAGTAGATGAGTACATACAAAAATCAGAGATGTTTAAAGTAGGTTTAAAAAACATTTAATCCAACATCATTTATTGTCCCACAGGTTGGTTCTTCTATCTGTATTGGCGCATAGCTCACATTAATGTCAATTTAAGTTACAAGAATGCACCTCATAAATGTATTGTTTAATCTGCTAGAAATTTCCCTCTGTAAGTCTTAAGTTCTGGTGAAGACATCTTCCTGGAATGTTGGATATATTTACATGAAATATATTTTAAAGAGATCAGCATTCTCCACCAATGTCAGCAGACACACTTAAGCATCTTTGTTTCATATCTTTATCTCTGTCAATCAGTCATTCCCAGTGTTTTGTGGACTTCTGCCTGCTTTGGGCGGAGAAAAATAGATAACTGTAAACCTAAATTGGAAACTGAACACAACGAGGATGTTTACATTTTAAACATTTAGGGTTGGGCTTTTAAATGTTTGCAGCCAAATTTGTTCTGTCTCCATTTTCTGTTTGATGGCAGAGTTCACAGGGCACTGCACTAGTGATTCCTGGAGGGTAGGCACAGTTTAGATTGCAAGATTGAGAATCTGCCTACAGGAACAGAAATCTGTCTCTCATTTCCTTCCATAAGAAGCTGTAGAATCTGACTGCTGCTTGTGGTGGCAGTTGTAAGAGACTCCTGGAACTAGAAGGAGGTGGCCTAAGGTGAGCTGAAAAATATAAGGACAGATGGAGTAGATCCAAAGGCAGTGCTGATTTTTAAGAGAAAAGAATGGGAGAATCTCTGTTGCAGGTCCTGGCTTGCTACCAGGAGCTACCTTATTTCCAAACTGGCTGTAGGTCTCAGCAGGGTCCCCTCATCTACAACTACCAAGAAAAGGAGGTGAAGGAGGCCTGCTGCAAACCTCTACTGTGAGGGGAAGGAGGCATCTCACTAAAGCAGTCTGACTCAAGGGAACACAGTTCTCCTTATGTTGCAGTGTGGCGCTTTAAAAGTAGTTCAGTCCCTCCCTCTGTTCAGCTCACTTTTAAATCCCAACCGATCTTAGCGAGGTATGTGGTCTTTTAGATAGACAGGACATGTACCTTAGATCAATGCCAGTACCTTGACTTGCATCCAGAACGGAATAATAGAATTCTGTGTTTTGGAAACATGGCATAATTGCCCCCATATAGATAATATCACCATATCAGTGGGTAGCCACATTCTGTACTTTTAGACTTAGGTTCTGTGTAGTTTTCAGGAGTGACCTAGATTATTTTCATTTCCTTACATCACCTCTGTCTTGTCTGGACTGAGCACTAAGCAGATCATTTTTTCATGCCCCTTATCTTTACCAGGCAATTGGAAAGCCAAGACCCTATACTCTCTGGTTCTGACAAATACAAGACAGATAATATGTCAAGATCATACTGATGACACTGCCGCCTTTTATTATTTTTCTGCCTCAGTGGCCTCCCCTATATGTTGAGCTACAAAGGTGACTGCATGTATGACAGAGATCCCTCTTGGTAGATGGTGATTCCTTAACACTACCTTGTATTTCTGAGAGGAAAATGAAGTGTGATTTTCCATTTTGAAGCACTTGGAAGAGCGGAAGGTGACCAGGAACAGTCAGTATGGATTCACCAAGGGCAAGTCATGTCTGACCAACCTGATTGCCTTCTATGAAGAGGTGACTGGCTTTGTAGATGTGGGGAAAGCAGTGGACATGATATACCTTGAATTTAGCAAAGCTTTTGATACAGTCTCCCACAGTATTCTTATCAGCAAGTTAAAGAAGTATGGGTTGGATGAATGGACTGTAAGATGGATAGAGAACTGGCTAGAGCATAAGGCTCAACAGGTATTGATCAACAGCTCGATGTCTAGTTAGTTGCCAGTAACAAGCGAAGTGCCTCAGGGGTTAGTGCTGGGGACTGTTTTGTTCAACATCTTCATTAATGATCTTGAGAATGGAGTGGATTGCACCCTCAGCAACTTTGCAGATGACACTAAGATGGGGGGAGTGGTAGATACCCTGGAGGATAGGGATAGGATACAGAGTGACTTAGACAAATTGGAAGATTGGGCCAAAAGAAATCTGGTGAAGTTCAACAAGGACAAGTGCAGAGTCCCGCACTTAGGACGGAAGAATCCCATGCACTGCTACAGACTACGTAGGCAGCAGTTCTGGAGAAAAGGACCTGGGGATTACAGTGGACAAGAAGCTGGATATGAGTCAACAGTGTGCCCTTATTGCCAAGAAGGCTAACAGTATATTGGGTTGCATTAGTAGGAGCATTGCCGGCAGATTGAGGGAAGTGATTATTCTCCTCTATTCGGCATTGGTGAGACCGCATTTGGAGTATTGTGTCCAATTTTGGGCCCCCCACTACAGAAAGGATGTGGACAAATTGGAGAGAGACCAGCGGAGGGCAACAAAAATGATTAGGAGGCTGGAGCACAAGACTTATGAGGAGAGGCTGAGGGAACTAGTCTTGTTTAGTCTGGAAAAGAGAAGAATGAGGGGGGATTTGATAGCAGCCTTTAACTACCTGAAAGGGGGTTCCAGGGAGGATGGAGCTAGGCTGTTCTCAATTGTAGTAGACGATAGAACTAAGAGCAATAGTCTCAAGTTGCAGTGGGGGAGGTGTAGGTTGGATATTAGGAAAAAGTTTTTCACTAGGAGGGTGGTGAAGCACTGGAATGGGTTACCCAGGGAGATGGTGGAATCTCCATCTTTAGAGGTTTTTAAGCTGTGGCGTGGCAAATTCCTGGCTGGGATGATTTAGTTGGGGTTGGTCCTGCTTTGAGCAGCGGGTTGGATTAGATGACCTCCTGCAGTCCCCTCTAACCCTAATCTTCTATGATTCTATGATTTTTGTCCACCCCAAGATGACAAATATCAAGCACAGAAAAGAGAAAATTATAAATGTCTTTTCATTAAATAAACATCTGTTTTGAGATATTGCAAATATTTAAGCAGTAAAGAACAAGATATCAGGAGAGGGCTGTGATCAGTGTCGTGAATAGAGCTTGCCAAGTTATACAGTCATGTGCTTTGGATATCAGAGTAGTAGTAGAAGATCAGTTCTCATTCAAGTGTACTAAAACAAATAAGATTACAAAACACCACAGTTGACAGACATTACATTCTAAAGGCCTGATTCTGGAAAAGAGAAAACATGTGAGCCCTTATTCTGCAGTGTTCTACTGAAGTCACTCCCTTAACAGAATTGAGGATTTAGTTACCTACTTAATCTATTTGATTGTGGGGAAAAGAAAACTGCTGCCATTATTACATATATGGAAAGGCTACTTCTTGAAATTTGTTCAGTAAGTTTAACAATTCCATCCTAGTAATGTACTTTAGTTTTGTGACTTTTTATTGTTAGGTATTTTATCCTAGGAAGGATATAACAAAGTACATATATACAGTTACTTCAGTTATTTCCTTTTTCTAAGTACACTTCCTCTGAGACCACCATCTGATGTTATTCCTTTAGAATCTTTCAGAAATGTATTTGGTAATTCTTTGTCCCAAAGTAGATATTGTGTTTTTAGCATACAGAAAAATTCCATTCTTTTATTTTGAGCACTTGAACTAACATCAGGAAGCAAGAGCAAGCCAGGGCCTTTGAATTTCACATCTGTAATTTTACTGGCCACAGCATGGATATCTGACAAAGTATTCCACATCTGCAGATTTCTCCACTGCCTTTCACAGGGGGATTCTGAAGCTTTTCTCAGTATAAATGAGGGAATTGGTTGGACCCTATCCTAAAGCATTTGCAGTTGATTCTTCTATATGTCATTGGAAAGCCAAGCAGCTGTGCTCTTGCCATCAAGCAGCCCCTCACGGGACTTGGTGTCAAGCAAGTTGACTGCTTTATGCCTCAGCCCATCACCTCCCATGATTTTTCTCAAGTCTTTGCTATGCAAAAAATATTTAGAAGAGAACTTAAGAATCTGCCCAAGGGTCCTGACCTAAAGGAGACAGCCAAATTTAAACTCTGATTCTCTTTCCGAAAACTCCAGATGGAGGCCCCTTCACCTCCTGTGATGAGACCACACTAACTGCTGTGTTGAATGAAAGATGGGAGAGAGAGCTGACCACTCTCTCACCAAGTGAGAATTAGGAGATTTGGGTTTCACAACAAATATTGATAGCTGATGTGGCATCCGTTAAACCTGCTACGTTAGCACAGACACTAAGAGCATTAATTGCCAAAAGAAGGTAAAGGCACTTGAAACCAAAGTTACTGAACTAGAATAAGGTAAACTTGAAACTGACACACATCTTCATATAATCAAAAAGATTTGTGTTAAACTGAAATCCAAAATGGAAGATCTAGATAATCAGAGCTGCTGTTCCAATTAATGTACTGTTGGGATCCCAGTGGATTTAGAAAGACCAGATATATTAGCCTTTACAAACTGCCTTCTGCAGTCAGCTTTTAACAGCATGCTCCAATTGCTGATCCTGAGATAGAATGAATTAATCAATTCACCTTTAGGTCAAAACCTATGGGTAAATCAGGCAAAAACCCATGAGTAATCATATTAAAATTTCTAAGATTTGCAGATAAAGGAAGAATCCTACAAGTCTTTCAGAAGTTTGTGGTCATAAAATACATTTTTATATGGATATCAGTACAGAAATGAGGGCCAAATATTGATCCTTCCTGATCATTTGTGCTATTCAGCTAACATTCTGGTGCCCTGGTCAGCTGCCTTTTTTCCATGATGGTAAACATCAGTTCTTTAAAGAAACAGAAGAACTAGAGCTCTTCATCGGACAGCACTTCTTCCGGTCTTGGAGCCTTTCCAGATCTCACTGAAGTAATGATTCCTTATTTATGCTGCAGGTCTCATCAAATTATGAAGACTTTTTTTCCTTCTATGCCAATATGGATGGTTATTTCTGCATCCTAGTTAAACTTTTTTGTGAGTCACCTCCTCCCACTATGAAGTCTTGTTTTTGTTTAGGGCCTGTCTTTTGCAATCTTCATGGTGAACAATAGGCATAATTTAATTTTGTTCTAATTGGTCCATTCTCTGGATGTCATAATTTACTATTTTCTGTAAATCAGTGAATGGAGGTGTCCTGTACTGTAGATGAAGAATAGTTTTTCTTTTGAGGAAATAGAAAATAGCTTACTGCAATATTTCCTATGTCTACCCAGAGATTTCTGATTTCTTTTGCTCTTACTCCTACTTATTTTGTTCATGGATTCCTTCTTGTCTTATAGTCTTCAGTTGTGATATTTTGACAATTGTTGTCTTATTGCCGTAATTCTTTTAAATCTGGATTTGTTACTGGTTACCCCGAATCAAAAATGTAGAAGGTAATGGGCTTGAGGATGCTGAAAAGGAATTATACTACCAACACTGACACTTATGATATAGGTCTAAGAACATTCTGGGATGCTACAAACCAAGTTCTTCATAGAATATTGATTACAATTACTGAGAGATATAAGAAAGTTCCTGTGAGCTGACTAGCTGACCTTACTTCATCCTAAGAATTATAGAGTCAAAACTGAAAAAACTCACTAAGAAATATCTTTCTGACCCTGCCTTACTGAACATAATTAAAATCAGAGCTGCAATCAATACATAAAAAACCAATAGAATTGAACATGTTCATAGGATCATAAATATTTATATTTTGATAAATCCAACAAATCAGACAAAGTGTTGTCTTGGAAACTGTGCAAACAAAAATTAAAAACAATAGGATAAAAATCCAATTTTGATATGAGCTGCCTACTTTCTATAATCTCTACATAACTATGAAGAGTGGAACAGACACATCTCACCATTTCTAAATTACTCTTCCCAAGCTCTATTATGCAAAGGTAGAAAGCCTCAGTGCTGCCACTTTTCCCAAAGAGAGAAAGTATGATCTCAGACTTGATCAATGAGGAGCCCTCAGGACCTTATGGCTTTGCAGTGACATTTTATGAATCAACTGGCAGATCACTTTACTATCTTCTGTAGAGTTTTAAGGAGACTCTCATCTTGGGACATCTCCCAGAGAGTAGGTATCAGGTGAAAATTACTCTATGCCCAAAGTAAGGCTATTTACTACAGTCTGATGCTGATTAGAGTCCCACTGCATTCCTCAATGCAGAGGTCAAGATTCTGTCTAAATTGCTCAGGCTGATGCCCTAATTATTTAAATTTTATCAGATTGAATTTATCAGTGACTAGTACAGTGTTGATGACATTGTGCTGGCTGGTAAATATTCACCAGCAGCCACAATTGAAGGCTGATCATACCTTAATTGTATTTCTGAATCCAAAAAAGACTTTGACTGGGTCAAATGGTCACTTCTCTTCAAGCTTATGAATCCTGTGGGCACAGGGATAAGTATCAAGCATCTTGATCTGATAACTCCTGATCCTTCCCAACTATAGACTGTAAAGGATATTTTGTCCTAAGTATCAAGAAATCTATCTGGATGGATAGACATTTCTATCACTTCTCTGAGCTTTATTAATTTGGTCAACATGATAGCCTTTCCTTATTCACTTTTTGCTTATACCATACATCCAATTTCTATGCCTTATTTTTTTTATGTTTCTGCAGAGTGCTTAGTAAATTTGTAAGACAGAGTAAGAAACCTAAGATAGGATGTATTGCCACTTATAGCTTTAGAGAAGGAGGGGGGCACTTGCCCTGCCTTCTTAATTTTGGGCTGCTGTGCTTACGAGAATAACTCTCTGGAATTCTTCACTGCTTCCTGTTTCATGTACACTTGATATTAATGGAAAATGGCCTAATAAGAGCACCTAATGTAACCTACCAGTTGCCAGGATTGAACATCCATAGTCCCTGGAATTAGAGTTACATCCTCTCTCTTGTTCAGCTTGGAAGCTTGGGTGATAGATCAAAAAGAAAGTTTAATTTCCCAGTGCCTTTTCCCGTTCACACCCCTTAAATGCTATTATGTCAGAAGGTCTTGTCTTGCAAAATCTCATTGCTGATCTTTCTGAATGTAACATAATGAAATTTTCTTGATCACATAAATGGAAGATCTTTCAGAACGTGGAAGAAAGTGTGAAATTCATTTGTAAAGCTGGTCCTCTCTTTCAATATTTGGAAAACTGAGGTGAAAAAACAATGTCCCTTTCCATGCAAAGGCAGAAGCCAGTATTCTTGCAACATGATACAACTTGGAGTTTTATCTCATGAATGTATTGCTGCCCGGTCACTTTATATCATAAGAAAAATCAATTGTATTTGACAACACTGGAGAGAGACTTCACAATTAAATGTATATATGAAGATAAAATTTCTATTAAAAGATTTATGAAGGCATGCTCTATTTCTAATTCGATTAGAGAATCCTAGATCTGTATAAGATTTACATTTTTCCAGCTCTGCTTCATACAATTAACCCAGTATTGTCTCATCTTTGCTGGAAGGAGCTGGAGTCCATGCAGATCATTGGCTCACTTGTAATGGCTCTGCCTGAAGGTTCAATCATTTTGGTCAGCAATTCAATAACATATCTTGGAGATAACTATCACATAACTTCCCTTATCCGAAAGATTTTCTGCTAGGAATACCCTGTCTGCTCCTTTAATGAGTCCCTATGCACATTACTTCATTTTGGAAACTAGAAATCAGATTGCCTGTAAGTAAAATCTTACAACTATCATCTCCATATTGGGTATGTCTGGCTGTGTTAGAAACATTATGGCAATGGAGAAACCTGTCCTTGTAGAAGCTAAAAATTTGCTGGATACATCAGAGTGGACGCTGTTTCACAAGTATTCTAAAAAAGAAGGCTCCGCTGCCCCTAATCATCACAACCTCCATATATTTTTGACATTAACCTAAAACTCAATCAGTCCAATTCACCCTCTCCCCCCATGGCCTTCACACATACACTCACGCTTTACAAACTTTTATCTTCTTTAATCCAATTGATTCAATTCAGATACAGTGTTTTGAATTTCTTTTTAAAATTTTGTGCTATTGTATATTACTGATTTTAACTCTTTGTTAGGCTGAACTTTTATTAAAATCGTTTTACTCTTATTATCATTAAAATAATAATGCTGAACCATATGCCTCACACTAATGTAGCAATGATTGTTTCAAGTATAAATATGTGTGCATATTTCTTTTCTAACCATAATAAAATATTTAAACTAATAAACATGGACTTATCCTCTCCTTTGTGTATGAAGAGCTCAAGGATGTGAATGATTTTCAGTGACTTCCTGATATGTCTTCACTATAGTGCAAATTTTTTTAGTTTGTGAAACTCTGGCTCTCCTGCTCCTTCAGTTTAATTTCAGTAGCTTGCATATTTAATTGTCTGCCCAGATTATTGGTTTGAGGTGTCATGCTCTCCATTTTATCTTCTTCAAATCCTTTTTCCATTGATATATTGGATGATTGTAAACACATTTATGCAAAATGTACTTGAGGGACATTGAAAGTCACAAATCCAAAGTTCATGAGCCTTAGGCTACATCATGGAGGAGTAGAAAGAGGAAGGATGGTTGGATAGAGCAAAGGATCGAGTCAGGAGAGCACCATAATAGATTTGTTGTGTGATTGTGGGAAAATCCATAAAGATGCTATATAAAGGCATAGTATACATTTCAATATATGCATAACGAGTTCAGTACTTATTTAATCTGTATGTTGTGTGTTTTGTGCCCCAGCTACATAGCAGTATTAAAAATTGTATGTGAGAAACTAGATAGGATATGCAAAACAGTATTTATTAGCATTGTATCTTTTTTTTTCTTTTGTCAACAAGTGGGCATGCACATCATTTGTATTAACAACACTTATTTATTTGACCATCAGTTTCCAAAGCATGTGACAGATAAGTGAGTGTGATAGCCACTAATTCGAACTTTATTATCATTATCAGATTATCATTTACTTCTTGATGCAACTGAATGGCAGTGTCAATTACAAGTGTCTAATAATGCAACTTTAATACATCTTTTGCAGCAAGTAGAGTGGTCCAGCTGTTTGTTATGTTTCAGGTAGTCCAGGGGAGTCAAATACTTTTAGAAGAGCCTCTATATTACCCAAAAAAATAACGAATACAGATAATATTGCTGAGTGATTTCTGCAGTGTGTTAGTTTGCAGACAAATTTGTTCCACATCTATGCAATTGAATAACTGTGACTAACATATAATCAGATGTCAGAAAAATAGCTGCTGACTACATTTTTACAAAATACGGTTATATCCCATCCTACATATCTCCTAATAAATTATAATTATCCAATAGAGTAGTGGCAAATTCAGGTATGTGACTCAGATCTGGCTCTCTTACATACTCCCCTTCAAAGTAAAGAGAACAAAAGCTCAAAGATCACAAGAGCAGAGGAAACAACACAAAAGTATAAGGAGGATAAATTAGATATTCTTACTTGCTAACAGAGGACTTAAGGGGGGGAATAAAGTGCAAGGCACTGATGATAAAGGATGAAAGTGATTAAATGATTAGACAGCAGCTAATAATATTGATGAAAAATAATAAACTTTTGATACTTCTTATCCACATGAAAGATATGAAATAGCAAACAGGGTTTTTAGGTTGAAGGTCTGAACGCAAGGATTAAAGCATCTTTCAGTACATACATCTTAACAAACTACAGACATCTTAATTTATAAACTGTATGTACTATAAGTAAGCAAAAGTGCAAAGTGTTCAATATTTGAAACTTTTATTTTAAAGAAGAAAGAAGAGAAAGAGAAAACTGAAAAGTAACAGAACCCAAAGCAAAAGGGACAAAATAGTTTAAACTAAAGCTAGCAAGAAGTATGATTGCAATTCATATAGTTAGGTATAGATAATAGATACATAACTTTTAAATAAATCAGGAGTTGTGGTGGAGCTTTCTCTGTTGTGTGAAAAATGTATAGGCAAATAGCTACACTGGATATATTTCAGTTTTATTAACAACTGATGTCCAAGCAGACATCCTTATCACATCACTTTTAAAGCTGTAGTAATCCTCTGGCATCTAACCAGATTTACATCTAACTATTTCAGTCTTTTAATAATACAGGTAATCAAATTACGATTTTTACAGACACCTCCCTCCCCTAATAACTAATAAGTTTGTAATTTTGCTCTAACCGTGAAAATACTGTAGAGTAGGCAACATTATGAAGTTTATTTTTTCCCCATTATATGTTACCAGAGATGATCTAGTTCAGGATTTCTCTACTTTTTCATTGTACAGACCTCTTATAAGAGAGAGATCCTGTCATGGGCCATCTCTCCCTCTCATTTCACTAAAGGTCTCCAGCTGCTTGGTTGTCAAAACATTTAAAGCTGGGAACCTGGAAGTTGTCCCCTGACCACATACTGAGAACCAGTCATCTAGTTCTTTTGTTGAACTAATTTCTTTTTTTGCTTAGTTTTACTGTGATTATCTGTGTTATTTAAAGCAAGTTAGGCATATTAAATATAGTTGCTCTTTTCCTGCCGATCATGTTATTCAATAGAGTGTTTATGTTAAGGGCTGTTCAAGTAGATACACACAGAAGAAATTTTCCCAGGATTTTTGCACTGTACTGTGTTAGTGTTATTGCTAAGTGCAATGCATCACTGTTGCGGTACAAAAAGTTTGTATTGGACGTAGTCTTTACAGTAACATTTTTAGGGACTAGAATAGAAGATGGTGTATATGTAGTATCTTTCGTATTCCAGATATTCCAAAGGTCACAGCAAATCAGAGTTCTAATCTATATTGATTGTTATGCAGCATTCATTACTGTAGTATCTGAGAACCTTCCAGTAGTGTAGTAAGTAATGTGACTAATGTCTGTTGCATGTGGTTCATTCTGTCTGTCATCATCTCCCCAAAGGGAGAATTGTTCATGTTAGTGTTGTATTGTATTTTGTTTTGATAGGGTTTTGGTTTTGCTTGTTTGTTTTTATATACTGCTACAGGACAGATTTATCATGGGTTCATGGGCTCATAGAATCAAAGAAGATTAGAGTTGGAAGGGACCTCAGGAAGTCATCTAGTCCAACCCCCTGCTCAAAGCAGGACTAACCTCAGCTAAATCATCCCAGCCAGGGCTTTGTCAAGCTTAAAAAACTCTAAAGATGGAGATTCCACCAACTCCCTAGGTAACCCATTCCAGTGCTTCACCACCCTCCTAGTGAAAAACTTTGTCCTAATATCCAGTCTACACCTCCCCCACTGCAACTTGAGACCATTGCTCCTTGTTCTATCATCTACTACAATTGAGAACAGCCTAGCTCCATCCTCCCTGGAACCCCCTTTCAGGTAGTCAAAGGCTGCTATCAAATCCGCCCTCATTCTTCTCTTTTGCAGACTAAACAAGCCTAGTTCCCTCAGCCTCTCCTCATAAGTCTTGTGCTCCAGCCCCCTAATCATTTTTGTTGCCCTCCGCTGGACTCTCTCCAAATTGTTCACATCCTTTTTGTAGTGAGGGGCCCAAAACTGGACACAATACTCCAAATGCAGCCTCACCAATGCCAAATAGAAGGGAATAATCACTTCCCTCGGTCTGCTGGCAATGCTCCTACCAATGCAGCCCAATATGCTCTTAGCTTTCTTGGCAACCAGGGCACACTGCTGATGCATATCCAGCTTCTTAACCACTCTAACCCCCAGGTCCTTTTCTGCAGAACTGCTGCTTAGCTCGTTGGTCCCCAGTCTGTAGCTGTGCATGGGATTCTTCTGTCCTAAGTGGAGGACTCTGCACTTGTCCTTGTTGAACCTCATCAGATTTCTTTTGGCCCAATCCTCCAATTTGTCTAGGTCACTCTGTATCCTATCCCTACCTTCCAGAGTATCTACCACTCCCCCTAGCTGAGTGTTGTGACCCTTCCATGCCCAGGGTAGCCACGTGAAAATGCCAAGGTCAGGGCAGGCTGCAAAAGGAGAGCAGATTCTTCCAGCCCTGGTGGGTGACACTGAAATCAGACTTCCCAACCAGCCACAAACTGTGCTTCTGATTCCCCAAACTGGTTATCAAGAAGCCAGTACACAAATACACACAGCCCCCTTTACTGCATTTCAGTCTCTGGTTCCCAATCAGCCACTAGGTCCAGTAAAGAGACCAGTTATTTAAACTCTATGCTCTTTACCAAAAAGGTTCCCCCTGACCCCAAAGGGTCAATATAAGTTTGGATCTTACCCAAAATACCACGCTGCCAGCCAATTCTTTAGAAACTAAAACTAAAGGTTTATTATGCAAAGAAAGGAACAGACTATAAGGGCAATGTTAAAGGATTAAAGCAATCAGATACATATAAATGATTTGAAAGTCCATATATATCAGGTTCTAGGAGAATTGTGTAGTTAGCAGACTTGTATAGTCCCTCTGGTATACATCCAGTACCTGGATGGGTCTCAGTCCTTTGTTTCACAGCTTCAGTTCAGTTGCAGATGAATTAATCCAGAGGTAGATAGGTGGCTGAAGCTGAAGAGGATTGAAGACAAAATGGATTCTGGGCCTCTACCTTTTATGTCCTATGGCCCTTGTCATGCTGCTTGTGGAATTTCACAGGAACCAAAATGAAGTCCAGGGTCACATGAGCAAGTCCTGGTGACTCATCAGGTATATCTCTGGCTTCTCCCCCCCCCCCCCCCCCCCCCCCCGGGCTCCTGGCATCTGTGAATTTCTTAATGGGCCATCAAGCAGGCTTTTGTTCTGCAGCCATCCTATCTGGGGTGTGACCCAGACAGCACAATTTGAAATACAGGTATATCAAATATATCCATAACTTCCATTACACATATAACACATGAATATAAACATTATCATCTTACTTAGCACATCATAGCCTTTCTAACAGTACCTGACATGGCATATCTCACATGAATTATTATGATTTTCACATACTGATGTCAAACAATATAATAAATGCCCCCCCACCCCAGTCGACCCAGTGTGACACCCCCAGTGCGAGACTGGTGTAGAAGGGAGTAATCAGAGCTCCTGAATACAGCTTATGGGCCCCACTTATCAAGCCAGTGTGACAAATGTCATCTGCAAACTTGCTGAGGGTGCAATCTACCCCATCCTCCAGATCATTAATGAAGATGTTGAACAAAACTGGCCCCAAGACCAACCCCTGGGGCATTCCACTAGTGACCGGTTGCCAGCTACACATGGAGCCATTGATCACTACTATCCGTTGAGCCCGATGATCTAGCCAGCTCTCTATCAATTTTATAGTGCATTCATCCAACCAATACTACTTTAACTTGCTGATGAGAATACTGTGGGCGACTGTATCAAAGGCTTTGCTAAAGTCAAGGTATATCATGTCCACCGCTTTCCCCACATCCACAGAGCAAGTCACCTCTTTCATAGAAGGCAATCAGGTTGGTCAGGCATGACTTCAGTTGGTGAATACAAGTTGACTGTTCTTGTTCAACTTCCTCTCTTCCAAATGCCTTCAAATGGATTCTTTGAAGACCTGCTCCATGATTTTTCCAGGGATTGGAGTCAGGCTGATGGGTCTGTAGTTCCCTGGATCCTCCTTTCTTGAAGATGGGCAGTATATTTGCCTTTTTCCAATCATCAGGGACTTCCCCCAATTGCCACAAGCTTTCAAAGATAATAGCCAATTGCTCTGAAATCACATCATCCAACTTCCTCAGCACCCTCGGATGCATTGCATCTGGCCCCATGGACTTGGGTATGTCCAATCTTTCTCAATAGTCCTGAACCTGTTCCTTCAGCACTGAGGGATGTTCACCTCCTCCCCATTCTGTGCCGCCCAGTGCAGTAGTCTTGGAGCTGACATTGTCTGTGAAGACAGAGGCAAAAAAGGTATGGAGTACCTCAGCTTTCTCCACATCCTGTCACTAGGTTGCCTCCCCCATTCTGTAAGGGGCCCACACTTTCCCTAATCTTCTTGTTGGTAATATATCTGTAGAAAGCTTCCTTGTTCCCTTTCATGTCCCTTGCTAGCTGCAACTCCAATGGCGCTTTGGTCTTCCTGATTTCATTCCTGCATGCTTGAGCAGTATTTTTATAATCCTCCCTAGTCATGTGACCAAGCTTCTACTTCTTGTATGCTTCTTTTTTGTGTTTAAGCTCACCAAAGGCTTCTTCGTTAAGTGAAGCTGGACGCCTACCATATTTGCTATTCTTTCTGCACATCGGGATGGTTTTTTCTTGTGCCCTCAATAAGGTTTCTTTAAAAAACAGCCAGCTCTCTTGGATTCCTTTCCCCCTCACATTAGCCTGCCAGGGGATGCTGCCCATCAGCTCCCTGAGGGAGTCGAAGTTTGCTTTTCTGAAATCCATGATCCATATCCTGCTGTTCTCCTTTCTTCCTTTTGTCAAGATCCTGAACTCAACTATCTCATGGTCACTGCTACCTAGGTTGCCACCCACTTCTACGTCCCCTACAAAATCTTCCCTGATTATGAGCAGCAGGTCAAGAGGAGCACGGCCCCTAGTTGCTTGCTCCAGCACTTGCACCAGGAAGTTGTTCGCAACACTCTCCAAAAACTTCCTGCACTGTCTGTGCTCTGCTGTATTGCTCTTCCAGCAGATGTCAGGGTGATTGAAGTCTCCCATGAGAACCATGTCCTGTGAACTAGAAACTTTCCCTAGTAGACTGAAGAAAGTCTCATCTACCTTGTCGTCCTGGTCTGGTGGTCTATAACAGACACCCACCATGACATCACCCTTATTGTTCTTGCTTCTAAGCTTAACCCAGAGACTCTCAACTGGCTTATCTCCAGTTTCATACTGGAGCTCAGAGCAATCATAGTGCTCTCTTACATACAGTGCAATTCCTCCACCCTTTCACCCCTGCCTGTCCTTCCTGAACAGTTTATACCCATCCATGACAGTGCTCCAGTCGTGTGAGTTACTGCACCAGGTCTCAGTTATTCCAACCATATCATAGTTTCTTGACTGTGCCAGGACTTCCAATTCCTCCCGCTTATTTCCCAGGCTTCTTGCGTTTGTGTATAGGCACTTGAGATAACTGGCCGATTGCCCTACTTTCTCAGTGCAATTCAGGAGGCCTCCCCTGTTGCACCCTCCTCCTTCTACTTCCTCTTGGTGTCCTACTTCCTCACTTACCTCCAGGCTTAGATCCCCATCCCCCATCGAACCTGGTTTAAAGCCCTCCTCACTAGGTTAACCAGCCTGTTTGTGAAGATAATCTTCCCTCTCTTCATTAGGTGTCTTCCTAGTAATCCTTCCTGGAACAACGTCCCATGGTCGAAGAATCCAAAGCCCTCTCTCCGACACCACCTGTGTAACCACACATTTACTTCCGCAATGCGACAGTCCCTACCTGGGCCTTTTCCTTCAACAGAGAGGATGGATGAGAACACCATTTGTACCTCAAACTCCTTTATCCTTCTTTGCAGAGCCACATAGGCCTCAGTGATCCGCTCAAGGTCGTTCTTGGCAGTGTCATTGGTGCCCTTGTGGAGAGGTAGGAAGGGGTAGCGGTCTGAGGACTTGATAAGTCTTGGCAGTCTCTCCGTCACATCCTGAATCCTAGCTCCAGGAAAGCAGCACACTTCTCTATTTTTCCGGTCCAGACAGCAGATGATGACTCCGTCCCCCTTAGGAGGTAGTCCCCGACCACCACCACACTTCTCTTCCCCTTGAGAGTGATGGTCGTGGAACCCCCATCCCTAGGACAATGCATCCCATGCCTTTTGATCAACAAGTTCTCCTTCTGATCCATTCTCTCAGATGAGTCTTCCAAATCGTTCTCCACCGTAGTACCTGTGCAGAGGTCCTGAAAATGATTTCTCACCTCTATCTGCATGGTGGGCATATAGGTTCTCTTTCTTCAGGAGGTCACGTACTGGCAATTTTCTTTCCCGTTCTTCAGTCTCCCCTGCACTGTCTTCTTTGATTCTTCCTCATGCTGTGCCTGCAATAACAAATCATGTCTTCAATTGAGAAAGACTTTGTTTTCTTTACTGGAACACAGGGTATACTTGGGTCTCTAGTCCTTTAACCTTCTCTTTCAATATGGAAACCAGCCTGCACTATCCTGTGGGAGATGTTTATGTTAGAGAAGGGAAGGTCAAAGAAGTGCACTCTGGACTTGGAGTGGAAGGTGGTAAGGTTTGTGATGGTCCTTATCCTTAGTTGCTGCAGGAGGTTTTTTCCACAGTCTTGGTCTGGCCCTCAAGAAAGCTCCATCACCTGTACGCATGGGATTTTCCTAATGGTATAAAGTTCCATTGAGTTTGAGGAGCAAAGTGGTCAGCCACAGTCATCAACCTGGTCTTCATATCAGAACTTTAGTTGATCTTTTAGATATGGTTAACCCAGGCCACTGAGCACATTTGGAGATAATGACTGAAACCTTAAACTTGACTAAGTATTCTATGGGAAGCCAATGTAGAAAGTGAAGGAGTTATGTAAATATAGTGTTTGTAGGCACATTTGGAACCTTTGGGACCTTTAGTAACAGCTCACACATAGTTTTGGACCTCAAAACCAGTTTTACTGAGAATAAAGCTGTTTATGATGGAACTGAGGTTATCATCCTATCCCTTTAGGAAAAAAACACTATGGGGATATTTAAGTTTAATTAGCATGATGAACAGAGACATGCAGATAAGTCACATATGGCAAGATCTTTCTTTCAGAGAGATGTGTCCTTAAATATCCTTGCCCGTGGGTCTTTGTGCACTAGAAAGTCTGAGGAGCTCATATAGAACCAGTAGGTATAGTTCTAGCCCTTTATAATTCACCCTATCCTATATGAGATTCACTCTGCAAGTCAGGAAATCCCACTGAATAGAACTGAATTCCTTTAAAAAAAAGACTATCCCGCATGCAGAAGAGATGGAATTTTAAAGGTCTAGATCTGTAATTGGGTATAAAGGAGTCAATGCAGGTGTAAGCTACAGACAAATGGAACAGGTAGGGTGATGTATAGCAGGAAAAGCAACTAATAATGGGATATAAGATTATCTACATTAAATAATTAAATTAGTCCCTGCCTACTCTAATTTGCACCTTCTTGCATCCCATCATCAGAAAATTACACCATCTTAGTGTGTAAATTACATCATCTCTGAATTTGGCCAGCCATGTCTATTAAACTTCCTGGGAAAGTGTTTATCTATTTTAATCTGTTTTAAAACTCAGGGCAACAACACACAGCCATCTCATTGAAAATTGAGGCAGAAAGCACAGAACACTGTTTCAAATTTAAGCGTCACTATAGCTTCTGGGGCCGTACTTCATACTCAGGTTATTCTATTTCTTTGTTTCATAGTGATCATTTTAAAGAACACGATTTTCTTCATTGTAATTTCTCAGTAGATTATTATTCTAAAATAGTTTTGGAACAAATGTAATTCTCCATAACAATTTTTAACTTAGGAAAGTTGTAGTTCATAGCACTTAGACCTATTGTTTGAATTGTACATTTCTTATCAAAACACATAACAGATATTTGATATATTTTCATCTAAATGTCAAATACTGGGCGGCCATTTTTGAAGGGGAAAGACTTAGTTATATAATAAGTGAGACTTCAGTGTTCTTAAATACCAAATAAAATAATAAAAAACTATTTTGTTAATATTGGCCCAGTATTTGACATTGTAAGTACAATATCTCATGTACTGTTAAAATATTTGTTTAGGTAGTAACTTAAACTGACTCGAATAGATACAATTTTGAAGTTTTATTATAAAGTAGAAGTAAATGTAGTGGTCATGAAAGATGCCAGGTGAAATTTAAAGTGCTGTATTTATCCACAAGTCATATACTGTTCTGCTGTTGACAATGCATGCTGCCTTGGTAATGTGCTTCAACCTCCTCCTGGAGGGAGCACCTCAGAGAGCAAGAGATTAATTAAGTCTTCATACATATTTCATACTTGTCCCTTCAGTACTAAATGCTGTCAATCATTAATCCATTTTGTGAGATATATTTTGTACAGATAGCTATCTAGCGCCTAAAAACTGCACTTAGTTCAGCAACTCCTTTGCATAGGCAATTTTTGGCCTCTTACAGACTGGGATCCTTCATTGAGAGTCATATGGGTGAAATTGTGTGTCTGCATGGAGGCCTATTGAGACTCTGTGAGCGCAGGGGTCTGCCTTCATGGAGTCACAAAAACATTGTGTCAGAAAACTTCCAACTGGCTCTTTAGGGTACATGGAGCAGCTCTGAAAGAATGTACTAGTTATAAAATCTTTGTTTGAGGCTCCAGCTCCCTCTTTTCATCCATTCAGTCCTATACAACTTCATTGCCTTGACTGCTTTTTGTTTTTCAACCCTTGACTTAAATGCAGGTCTAAAATTTTAATGGAAGAGGCTGACTATTACCATTCACCTTCTTGGTGACTATTTTTAATAAAAAGAACAGTGGAGTCCTAGATTTAGTGTAGTTTTTAATGAATACTGAGCTTCCTGAGTACAGTAGACTGAGCCTTGTCTGATTTCTGCAATGATGAATTAACTCTGTCAACATTTGCAATCTAGTATAGTGAAATATTTAGCTATGAAAGTTTAATTCTCTTTCTTTATTTATGAAAGCAGTGGTAGTGTCACAACATGTTATAGTACAAATGCTATTTTGTGTGATTTATTTTAATGTGTGTCACTATGTTGACATGTTTAGTAATTGTTGACCCATATTTAATGCTAAAATCTCTAAGTGTTCTGAAATATAATAAATCAACCATTGTATTTAAAAATAAAAATCAACAAACCATACCTCTTTGCAGTTGTCTTCTAACTAGGAAATTGCAATGATCTCAGAGCTGCCATTAGACAGTAGGGCAAGGCAACAGAAGTGGTTTAACCCTGCTGCTTTGCTAACATCATTTTTTAAAGATGCTTTATAGGTTTGTTAAAATGTGAATTTGAACTTCTATAAAATATCTACTCTATATATAGCTACGCTGGAGATTCTAAGAAACCTTTGTACCATATTGACTTACATACATTGGGGAATAAATGATACAAAGTATTGTTTCTGTAGAGCAAATGTAACCTTAAAGGAAGTATCATTTATATGTATTATTCAGCAGGTTAGAGGGGGTAACGCACAAGGTTCGGTGAGATTGGAACTAGGATTTAGTAGTATTCTTTCTAAGAGAGCCATTTATTTAAGATTCATAGCATAAACCATATCTCTTTCAACTCTCTTGTGTAGACAATTAAAAGACAAATCAGAAAACTTACCAAAAATAGCATATACGTACTACTTTTTGTTAATTACAAAATCAGGGTTTATTGTAACAGTTTTAGGACTGGTAATAAACTGAATAATAAACATCATGCTACAAGGCTATAATTCCTTTTGTAGTTCTGCTAACACTATAAGCTCCAAAAGTGCTCATAGAAAACTAACTTCTTGTATCTGAGTCAATACTCTCTTATTATTTTTAATGTGTATTGTTTAAAAGTCAATAGATGCTTCTGTATCTGGAAAAAAGATTGGAGATATTTTAGATTGTATATGTGATAGTAAAGAATATATATTCAGCTCAGTAAGCTACTGTATGAGCTCTGAAAGGAAGGAGCCTGCAAAATAAAAGCTTAGGATACTAATCAAAGGATAGCCTTATAGTTAAGGCACAGAACTTGGAGTTAGAAGTGCTTGGATTTCTGCTTTATGGTGCATTGGATCAGAGGACATTTTGTTTTTATAAAGTAGACATTTATTGAAAATCCTAACCAAAAACAAATCTCCACACCCCTCAAATTTCCAAAAGAAATCCCACCTATAAATCTTTGCCCTCTGCAAAAAGATGGGCTTTGCAGCATTCCTGAAGGTCATCAAGTTTAGGTTATTTCAGATCAAAATGTTGATTTTTACCTGCTGTGTATGAAGTAGAGGAATAGCTGGCAGGGCCCCCTTGATTTTGAAATTCACTTCCCTCCCTAAATTTCATTTACAAGCCAATGGGCAGCCAGTGCAGATCATGGAGTACTGTCATGGGGTCTTCACAGTTATGATGAACCAGTTAACAAATGGGTTGCTGCATTGTGTACTAGTTTCAATATCAGAATAGGTTAAAATGTGTGGTCCTAATTTAATCTTAAAGTGAAAAAGGCCTAGATTGCAGGAAAAAGGGTGCATCCAGAGGTAAAGTTTGCAGCCTCCTGACCACATGCAGATGTAGATAACCACACAGGTTACACTAATCTCAGTGCAGTTCCCAATTTATAAATTTTGATTAAAAATGTATTGCAGGAGAGCCTATGTAATCTTGTGACTTCCTCCAGACCACCTCAGCCTTGTGTATCAACGGACTCACTCTCATCCAGGCTGTCATCTCACTCAAATGCTGTGTGGCAAGGAGCATTTGGTCCTGAAAAAGAGAAGATCTGTATGATTCTTTTCACTGAATGTTAACTATCTAATGGTGACTATTTAAATGTCAACACAGTTAATGGTTAACTCTTTCCCTGCTGGTTGTTTTGCTATAAACTTCCAGCTACTCTGGGATGGTGAACAGAGCTTATGTAGAATACTCCCACACTCTCCTACTGCAAATCCAACTATTTTTTTACATGCACAGAGAACTGTTATTAGAATGGTTTTCTCCTGTTGGAATGATTATTTATGCAGGATATTAGCCCGACACTAATTTAACCATAAATTCCTTTATTAAATCCAAAGGCCAAATAGTATTTATACAAATGCTGTAAACATTCCTGAAAAACCTAAATAACAAATTTACTATGTTGAAACAGGAACAAAAAATTGGTAAGCATTTGATCAAGATACTTATAAACAGGCAAAATCTAGGGATGCTTAGACCCATATTGGCCCCCATATAGTCAGGCAAGTATTAACAATGAACTCTTTAAGAGTGTACTTTTTTATACCTTTTAGCAAACAAGTGATGTCATTGATTTTTAACGGAAGTCGGTAATTGGCAATCTGAAACAGTTCACTCTTATTTCCAGTCTTAATCCATATAATGTTTACAGTCTTCTTTCTCCCCAAGACTTTTCCTCCCTATCTCTTCTTTTCCTTGCTGACCAAGACTTTTTCCTTTGCATCTGGGTTCACATTTTGGCCCTAATTTTTGAGATAACACTGGTATATGGAGTGGGAATGTCCATGCTGGCTCTTTTTAAGACAGTCCTCTTTGTCTTATTTAAAATCATCTGCAGTCACCCCATTGATCAGAGGCCTTCCTTTTAGAAATTTACCCTAATTTTGTTATTCTTTGAATGAGACATCCCCGCTACTTTATGTCTTATGACTTTATAACTCATTACTATCATGGCCTTTCTTTTACTTGCTACTTAGGGCCTTTCTTTACAACACACATTTCTCTAAGTAAACTGAAGCTAATTTTATTGCTCTAATTTTATATTTATCCTCCATCTCCCCTGCTACTTCCTTCCTTTCCATTATGACTTCAGCTACCATGATACCCCTTGGATACAACTACCAAAGCCGCTCTGCACTTGGGAGGGAGGGAGTCTTACTCTCTGAACTAACATATAGTCAGAGGAGATGGGGGAGAACTGCAATCCCATGCAATTTCTTTGGGGACCATATTGTATTTAAATTTGTGTATCACTGTGGGCTAGGGACAATTCAATGAGGGAGGGTTATTGCAGTTCCTCCAGTAGCCAAAACCCATGTATAGAGATTAAGGTGAATCATTTAGGTTGTAAACCTCTCCTGAGAGGTGTCGTCTCCTGGTTGCACTGGTTCAAACTGCATTTTCCAGAAACCAATAAAGAAAGGGTTTTTTATATAAAAAGGCTGTGTTTAAGTTGATTTAGAACCTTGCTTTTGATCTAGCAAATGGATTGGACCTTCTCTCCAAGAGGGGCCCCCAATCTTTGAGGAAGGGTTGGAAAGTCTTTGGCCTACTAGGGCCCCAAAAGACTGATGGGTGACTCCTGGTATGCTTAGTGTGTGTTTAAATGTGTTTATTGTTTTTATATGTTTTTTCCGTAATGCTCTTACCTTAAGAATAAATGTGCTTGCTTAGAAAGAGTTGTGTGGTAACTTGTAATTGCTGGCAATGCACTGTTTATAGCTCTCAAAGGGAAAAAAAAAGCACAGACTGGCTTGCTGGGGATATCACAGTGTAAGACAGGGAGCTGTGCAACCTCAACTATCTAAGAGAGGTGATGTCTGAGAGCTGGAAATTTTAAGTAGGTGCCCTCAAGGAACCATGGAGATGGAATTCAGGTGCAATTAGCCTGCAAGTATGACAGAGCATAAATAAAAAATTAAACTTTGCTACCAGATTTCAGTATGCACAGTAGAACCATGATACTAGAACCTATGACTTGTATCAGGATTTTAATTATTTACACAATAATGGTTTACATTTATATAGTGCCTTTCATCTAGAAGGACCCCAAAGGAGTAGAAATACCTATGGAAATATACTTTTGGGGAGGAAGTCCCTTTAAAATTCCCATGTGGAATTTCCCCATGATCATTCGGTTGGTGGCAGGTTTTCCTTTCCTATGGAATGTGCTATGGTTCCACCCTCCCAGCCCAGTGGACCTCAGGAAACCCACAAAAGTCAAGAGCGAAGTCACACACATACTGTGCTTTTATTCCAGTGTTGGGGGTCTGTAGCTCTTTGGATTAGAGTTCATACTGTACAACTGAAAAGCAGCAGTCAAGCAGTGCAGAGTACTCAGCCAAAGTTTCACCTCCCTCTGATATGTAAAGGACAATCATGGGACAAAGCTATCTTTAAATGTCCAAGCAGAGCATAAATGTTTGTTTGTTTAACTTCATGATAGTTAATATATATTGTTCAATAGAATGAATAGCTGAGTTGTCTCTGTTGGGAGTTGAGTCTGAAGTGCTAGGGACTTCCATGATTCTAAACCGTATGCCTAGAATAGTAAATTATCCCTGTTGGTATAACCCAATATTGAGCCCAGTTAAAATTTGCACAAATGCAGACTTCAGCATCTCTCAGAGTTAACCAAGGAATAAAGTGTGCTGTATGTTCCAGGCATCTCAGTTTTACAAGGACTGTTACTGTATAATTCCAAAATACTGTTCAACATTTCCGTGTAGGTCATCAAAACAATTTAAGTATCCCAGATTATTGTTATGTTTCTGGTGTTTCCCTCCCTACAGTGACATACTGAATTTGAGAATCCCTCTGTTCTCTTGTTTCTGACATACCATATAATGTATACTCTGTGCAGATAAGGTAGAATAGTCTTTCAACTTCAGCAGTTTGTATAGCTCAGCTGCAGAAAAGATTACTAAATTATGAGAATAAATCTGTATCTGTATCATTACTGGTAATTCTGCATCTCAAGTTATCAATTTCCCAAGAGAATTACCATATCTCTCAAATTCAATTAGCAGACTGGGACATACAAAGTTTAACTGTTTTCCAAATAGCTGATACATACAACGCTGACATCTGATTTGTTTGTTAGAGTTCAGGGGTTACATTTATGAAATGTACTGTACTCCTCTAGTTTCTTGACCCTAGTTACTGTCAGTTTTACTTTTTTCCTCCTCCTTACACATTTTGAAGAACACAGCAAATGATTAATTAAAAATGTCATACTCTCTGACCATCCCTCTTTACCTTTTTTCAACTTTTAAGAGAAATTAATAAGGCAAAATTCTTAGAGGTAAATTTTCAGATTGATGGATAGGTTTTTTACTTCCAGCTCTCATATGAATATTAATAGAAATGATGCTGCTAAGTTTCACACCTCAGCATGAAAATGTATCTGCTAGTATGCTATTATTTTCACCATGTTGTTGTTGTTTACACATTTGTTATTAATACTTAATATTTGTAAGATTCAAATATGAGCAAGTATTAGAATACATGGAATACATGCCCCATGGAGAAGCAACATTTAGAAATAATAGATACCAACTAGAATAAAAGAGAAATAACAGTCTAGAGGCCTAATTCTGCAAACAGTTCCTACTAGGCATAGTACTTTCTATGATGAGCAATTGCCAGTGATGTCAAAGGGGTACTAAGACCTAGGGCCAAAAGCCCATTAATACAAAGCCAAAGACTCCCACTGACTTCACAGATGAACTAGAAGAAAGAAGGCTCCTGTCCCCTTGGTATGACCATGCAAAATAAGGTAGAATTTTCCATTAGATCAGAAGCTTGCTTGGTGGGCTGTTGGAGAACCCAGGCTTCCAGAGTCTGTGGTTTGGGGGCAGCTTGTCAGGCAGGCTGCTTCAGAGTTGGGGAGCCCAGACCTTCCAGGGTCCCTGCCTCTGGGACAGCCTGTCAGGTTGGCCCATTCCCTTTCACGAAGAATTTCAAAGTGTGGGGCTTTCATTCCTAAGCAGAAGAAAAGCAAATTTTGAAATATTAAAATCCTCTGTAAAACAGAATGACCTTTTCCTCAGCACAGCTCTATTAATAATTCTTACTTAACTCAGTGGTTTTGAGTATCAGGATTCTCAATAACATCAATATTCTTGTGCCATCTATGCACTCTTACATTCCTTCCATAGTGTCTTCTTTCTCCTATGTGTTGTCTCCCTTTTGTGTTGCTTCTTTCCCCTTTATTCAGTATCTCTTCTGCTGTTTCATTCTTTGGTGTCTCCCATCAATTCCATATTATGTTGTTTCTTTTCCCCCATGCATTCTCATGCCTTTTCTTCTTCTTCACACCTGACCAATTCACTCTTTTGTGTAGAAGCTACTATTGTACTAAACTGAAATGTACAAGAACTCTGCTCTTTGAAACACTAGCATTCAGCAATTCAAAGTTAAGCACTTACTCACGTGTGTATTTCACATACTCATTGAATTTTTATTGTAGAGCTGCTCCTAAGAACTCCACTGAAACTCCAAAAAAACTCTACTGAGTTTTCTTCAAAACTGCCCATGTTGAAATGCTTATTTTATTTTAAAAAGCCCAAACCTTTATGGAATTATGTAGGCACTGTAAGAAGATAGAAGACAGGTCAATTTCTCAAGCTATTCAGCATTGTCGTCTTTAAAAAAATTATAACAATTGTGCTTATGTTTTGCCATTATGGCTCATAATAAGAATAGTTTCCAAACTATTTTTAGATGTATTCCTTGGTATTATTTAGGGATTTGGAAATGAAATCAAACACTGCTAACAACAACAAAAAGTACCTCATTTAACAAGCTTCCTCAGAACTCTTGTCTAGCTATGTGGATTTCTGGTCCCATGAGTGGCAAACTTAGAACAGAACAAAAACATTACTTTCAAAGGTAAAACTATGTTTCTGGATTTTATAGTGAACCTGAAGCACCCATATAACATGCTGTGTCACTACAGGTTACAGATACACAGTCTGTACAGTATATACTTACACAGTAGAGAAGAATTCTCATCACTTTAAAAATTACTGGGTGAAATGGCCTGTGTTTTACGCGAGATTAGATTAGACAATCATACTGCTCTCGTCTGGCCATAAAACCTATTTATTTTATTTTATTTTAATTTAATTTAATTTAATTTTAGTTATTTAGTTATTTATCCTTGTGGTAGGCCCTGCACAAATACATTGCACAAACACAATCTAAACAGAAAAGAAGCAGACACAGAGAGGTGAAGTGACTTCCATAGGTCACACAACAGGTCAGCGTTAGGGAGCAGAACCGAAGTCTCCTAGGTCATAATCCAGTTCCTATACTCTGACAACACTGCTTTTGTAATTAATCAGAGAGTTCAGGGTCAGAAGGGACCACCTATAGACCACAGGTCACCAACACCAGTCAGCACCTGCCCACGAAATCCAGCACCGAACCTTTGACCAAACTATGACAGCCCACAGGAGACTAAACACATTATGTGCCACAGAGAGAGAACAGGAGGAACTGAGATTCACCGATGTCTGAGGCCCCTGCAATAATAACATAAGAATGACCATACTGGCTCAGAACAGTGATCTATCTAGCCCAGTATCCTGTCTTCTGTTAGTGGCCCATGCCAGATGTTTCAGAAAGAATGAACTAAACAGGGCAGTTATCAAGTGCTCCATTTGCTGTTGTCCAGTCCCAGCAACTGTCAGTCAGAAACTTAATGTCACCTAGAGCATAGGGTTGCATCCCTGACCATCTTGGCTAATAGTCACTGATGAACCTATTCTCCATGAACGTCTCTAATTCTTTTTTGAACCAAGTTATATTTTTGGCATTCATAACATCTCCTGTAAATGGCTAGGTATTGGTTAAATGACATATACCCAGATAATTTCAACAAGTGAGCTGCGGAGAAAGGCAAAAAAAACCCCAAGGTCACTGCCAGTATGACCTGGAGGAAAACTTCTTCCTGACTTTACTTATGATGATCAGTTAGACCCTGACACTGTAAGCAAGAACCAGCCAAGCACCTCAGAGAGAGAATACTCAGTGCCACCTCAGAACCTTGACCCACACTGTCCAATGTACCATGTCCAGCCATGGCCATCTTTGATGCGTCAGAAGAAGGAGACCAAAAAAACCCTCGAATACACTGGTGTAGGGTGTAGGAAATCCCTTCCTTACTGGCTAACACCCTGAAACAAGAGCTTTAGAAAGATGACATAAAAGAGAAGAGGCCCCCAGGAAGCTGAGCCTTGCCCCCAGCATCACAAGCAATCCTGTCATACAGTCCCACTCATAAATTTGTTCAGCTTTCTTTTAAAACTAAATAAATTGTTTGCCCCACAACTCCTATTGGGAGGCTGTTCCAACCCCTCTGATGGTTAGAAACCTTCCTCTAATTTCCAGCCTGAAATTGTTCATGGCCAGTTTATACCATATGTTCTTGTGCCAATAAGAACATTATCTTAAATAGCTCTTCACCCTATCTAGTGTTTCTTTGTATTTATTTAAAGTAATAATATGCCCTTTCAGCCTTCTTTTTGCTAACATTAACATGCCAAGCTCTCCCAGTCTCTTCATAACCATTCTCCTGATATCATAGTAACACTTCTCTGTACTTTTTCCTGTTTGAATTCATCTTTCTTAAACATGGTGACCAGTATTCCAAATGAGGAGTCCACCAGTGCATTGTACAATGGCACCAATACTTCCCTATCTTTACTGGAAATGCCTCAGTTGATTCATCCTAGGATTACATTTGCCTTTTTCACAGTTGCTTCACATTAGTAGCTCATCATCATCCTATGTTAGACCAACACACCCAGGTCTCTCTTCTCCTCTATCTCTTCCAATTGATGATCCCCCAGCTTGTAGCACAAATTCTTCTTATTAGACCGTAAGTGTGTGGCAATACACTTTGTACTACTGCATTTCTTCCCATTTCTGTCACTCCAGTCTTCAAGGTCATCCAGATGTCCCTTTGTAATATTTCGATCTTCCTCTGTATTGATGATGCCTCCCAATTTTGTATCATCAGCGAATTTAATTGACACACTCCTACTTTTTATGCGAAGGTCATTAATAAAAATACTGAATAAGAATGGTCCCAAGACCAATCCTTGAGGAACTCCACTGGTAACCTTCCTGGAGTCCAGTACCTCACTTTTCAGCACAACCTGTTGTCTTCTCCCCTTTAGCTGGTTCCTTGCCCACCTTACAGTTGTACTAATCCTCATGTTCTGTAGTTTAACTAATAATTTACCATGTGGTATTGTGGAATGCTTTACTGATATACTGTATTTCCCTTATCTAAAAAAGCTGTTGTTTTCTCAAAGAAGGAAATCAGGTTAATCTGACATGATCTACTTTTGGTAAACTCAAGTTGCCTTACATCCCCTTTTCTATTTACCTCCATTAATGTAATTATTCTTTCCTTCACAATTTGTTACAAGTCATATAACCTCATATGTGGTAGTTTCTGTTTCCATACACTCATTTCTATCAGCCATCCTGCCTCTATGCCAATGTTCCATATTATCATCCCTGTTGAAAACTGAAACAAAATATTAATGTAGTTTTTGGCCCATACCTAGATTACCTTTAATCTCCTATGCGTCCACTTTGCATTGTGGCCCAATCTCATCCTTCCTTATTATCTTTTTATTTATGCAACTAAAAAACTCTTGTATGATTGATTTTAATGTCCTTGGCAACAAGCTAATGCAGCTTGACTTTTAGCAATTCTCACTGTCTTCCTACGTTTCCTAAACTCCAAAATGTAGCTTCCTCTGCTGATCAATCCCCTTTTCCATGCCCTATAGGCTCTCTGCTTACTCCTAATGACCTTTATGAGGTGGTTATTCATCCAACTGGGTCTGGAGCCTTTCCCTACAAGTTTTTTCCCTTTGCTTGGGATGCAAGGTGCAGATAGCTTTTGTATTGTTGTTTTAAAGAAATTGCAAGATTTCTCCCCATTTAAATTCTTCATTTCATTAATTAATTTCCCCAAGTCTGCCCTTTTGAAATAAAAACCATAGTTGATGACTTGGTTTTAATTAGCCTTCCATTTAATTTAAACTGAATCAACAGTGTTTTTAGGAGGGAATTTGAATGATTCAACTGAACTCTACAGGAGAAAATTTAATTAAGCAAAAAGTATATACTTAAGTTAGAATTTGGGTAGTTTATGCCCTGTAGGGTTTGAAATAAAGGTTTCTGTGCACTCACAAATATATATGTATTATTATGCAACAGTATAAAAAGTGATTTACAAAAAAATTAATGAAGACGGTAGCTTTGTGAAACTGCCTCTCCTTTGAAAGCCTGTTAAAGTGACATTGAAAAATATCATATCTTGTCATGATGTTCTGCACTGTGAGACTAAAATTTCTCCAATGGTTTTACAGTTGGCTCTTCATTTAGCTCCTCCTCCAAAGTGCTGATATCCAATACACACTGTGGAGATTGGTATGTCTGTGACAAAACATGGAATCCATACGGTAGTATAAGTGGTATTGAAGAGGCTAGATTGCTAATTTTTTACAGAGCACTGTTGGTAGTTGAAGGGAGATAGAGAGACAAAAGAAGAACCTCTTATACAGAAAGACCTCCTCTCAAACTCTAAAAGTTGTTGGCTATTGCAGTCGACTGTGGTTGTGGATAGATAGAATGGAAAAGATATAGGTTGAAAGGTACTCAGTAAATTAAAACAACACATTCCAGACAAAAATTAGTGAAGGATGGTCCATGGAAATCAGGTATGGTAACCTTAGAATGTGCTACATCAAAAGTGTGTTGAACAAGATGAAAGGAGCTGATGAGTTCCTCGAACTATTTGCAAACCATTTAGCAACTGCCTCAGTCTGTGCCAACTGAAGTTTATTTGTAGCGGAAATCTGGAAAGGATAGTTACTGGCTTAAAAGGCACTATTAAAATTCAGGGATAAAACATACATGCTTTTAGGATAACTACTCTATGTAAATAACAAACATTAAAAAGACAGAGCCAAAATGAGTATTTCAGAAGACAGAAAACTCAAACCAGAACAAATCCACTGCCTGTTCTATTAAGGTGCCTGGTTAAACTGAAGAATAAAGTGGCAAACAAACAAACATCACACTGCTTCCTACATCACTACAGTATGAGATTATAACTACAATGTCATCAACCAGTCTTGTTATATCTAGCCCACAAGAAGTAGGTTCTACAGAAGCACCCATTTATTCTGTCCATTTTCAGAATAAGTAAACAAAGCTAATCAAATTGACACAGTCAGGTCTTACAGTATCTATTGGAGCAGTTCAGTCAATTGGGTTCTTGTCACTGGAAATGATGGTGACAACAGCAATAGCAGCAGTTTTCATGCCACCTCCAGCTCCAAAATTCTCAGTACTTTGTATCCAGTATGTTACAGTGACCCAAGAATGCACCTTCTGGGGTCACTCAAAGGTTTTCCAGTAAAATAATTACCTCCAAAACAGACATTTGGCTGATTTCTGACAGCTTAGCTCATCACAACTCACTTGTCATTCTCAGTTCCTGATCTCTCAGTGCTTTGGATGCAATACCTCCAGGGCATAAGGACCCAGTGGGAATATACTAAAGTTGGCAGTTTTACTGAGAAGTTGCAACAGGAAAACACACAGCTAACAAAGTAAAAATACTACTGCTTTAAAGAATGATTGAACAAAGCTGAACAGAATAAAACAAGCACAAAAAATTCAAGCATGAAAACATGGCACAAAACATTGGAAGTTTTCCCCTCCTTTTAAACTTTTTATGTCAGTGATTTCTTGTGAAAGAATTTTGTAGCAAATTGTCATCTGGGGGGAGGGGGTTGGAGGGAGTGGGTGAGGATTCTTTATGTGGAAGGCATTGAAGGTAACAAAATATGCTTTGTACCCCAAATATTCAAAGTCTTTTCTCTTAAGCTATTCCAGCTTCTTTGCCTTGTTGTTAGTAATAGATCTAGTAAAAATTGGATTTAAAAAGTATTTAAATAATGTTCTTTACCAATGTGTCATCTGTATTGTTGCAGCTTGTTTGTTTGTTTGTTTGTTTTGTTTTAAAAATAAATTTAAATACACAGCTAAGGGCCATCCTCCAGGAGATTTCTCTCATGGAGTTCAGGTTGTCCCAGCACTCCTGTGGTTCAAGCCAATCTACAAACCACATGGATCCACAGAAATATTAGCAGATTAGAGGGAGGTTATGGAAATACCTGACGAGGCTTTATGTCTTGCTATAGATCCTCTCATTCTAGGTCACAGTTACCCTCAGAGCACTTTTAAAGGGGAACCTGCTCGATAAATCGGCGTAACAGAGGCCTTTTTCTACCTTGAAATCCAGATGTACAGTGGAAGACGATATTTGAGTCCTGCCCAACCCCAGTCCCAATTTGTCCACTGCCTACCCTTCCCTTCTATGAATCTCCTGTCCGCAGTATGCCCTGTGGGGGGGAAGGGCACAGTGCTGCGACAGAGATGACGGAGACTCCATCTGCTGTGGAAGAAGAGATCTTTGCCCCATATGTCCCCTCAGGAGACAAATCTCAGGGCTTCATTAGGCCCTGAGATTGTAACGATCTATTTGCGCACATGCACATTTTGTTAAAATATGAAATAAGCATGTTACTCAAAATTTCAATGTTCCCCAGGAAGTTCACATAGCATCAGTGCCTCTATATCACTGGTTTAGCTATACTGTGCTACAGGAATTCTGAGACCCAGAAATCCATGCCATAACTTCTCTGGTGTTAAGACATTAGAATGTGTTCAACAAATGGGTTGTATGAATGAGGGAATATTCTTTTATATGTTAATCCACTCACTGCTTGGATTTTTTTAGAAGTCTATACTAGCCTCTGGAGCATCTGAAGAGACTAAGCAATTATTTCATATTTTAAAATATTATATTCATTCAGTAGTTCTGAGAGACTCTAATGCTGCAAGATAGTTAAGCAGGTGAGTAGTCCCATTGAAATCAATAATCACATGTTTAAAGGAAGTCATATGCTTAAATAACTTGCTGAGATGGATCCTATCAGGCAAGTTTTCAGCTTCCTTTTCAATAAAAGAAACATTTTAAAACCATTTTAAAAAATGTACTCGCTGCTTGTGAGAGCAATATGATTATTATTGTCATACATCCTTGTGGATATATTAGCTATGGACTTACCGTGGAATGTCTTCTTTTTTAGGCTTAGATGTGTGATTACATTCTTGAATTGATTTTATAATATGTTGTAGCATATGGACACAATGGAGCACGTTTTTGAGGTCCATTAGCACATGCCTTGGATTAATGGTGTGGTGAGACAGAACATCATCCAAAGAGCCCAACAGGTCATAAAGAAACTTTGACAATTGGTGTCAAAAGCCAAATCGCATGCCTGGTGACATTCCTATCTCTTTCTGCACTTTTTGTATATCATGTATATGTTGCATATTGCTAAATCATTACTGATGTACTCATAGGCAAATGTAGAAAATAATTTTTAAACATAATTTAAAAGGTCATATTGTAACATATAGCCACCTGTTTATTTCTCTGTAAACTGTTGTAACTTTAAAGGAAAGAGAATCATAGAAATATAGTGCTGGAAGGGATTCCTCTCCCCACACAACCTCCCAAAAGTAAGACCAATTATACCTAAACCATCCCTGACGGGTGTTTGTCTAACCTTATTATCAAAAACCTCCAGTGACAGGGATTCCACAACCTCATTGGAAATCTATTCCAGTATGTAACTATCTTATAGTTAGAAAAATTTCCCTTGATGTAGATTAAGCTGCTGCTTTTTGTCTTACTTCAGTAGAGATGGAAAACAGTTGGTCATGGTCCTCTTTATAACAGCTCTTAACATACTTGAAGACTGTTATCAGTCCCTTTCTCAGTCTTCTTTTCAGAAGACTAAACATACCCAGTTTGTTTAACATTTCTTCATAGGTCAGATATTTTAAACCTTTTATGATTTTTGTTGCTATTCTCTGGGTTCTCTCCAGTTTGTCTACATCTTTTTTAAAGTATGGTGCTTCAAATTGGACACAGCACTCCACCAGTGTTGAATAGAACAGAACTGTTACCTTCTATACTTTACCTATAACACTCTTGTGAATACACCCCAGAATGATATTGGCCTTTTTTGCAACTTCGTTAACTCAATGTCAGCTTCCATTGACATTAGTAGGAGCTGCTTGGTGATGAACAATTTTGAAAATCAGGTCATTTTTAGGTATCACGGGGGTTGATCCTGCACTCAGTTAATGGTAAAATTCCATATTGATTTCAATGGTACAGGATAAGACTTTAAATGAAGATTTAGGGAGTCTACTTTCAGGCACTCAGTTTAGAAAATCTTGACCAAATTATGCATGCACTTTAATGGTCCCCTGCTGCCTCATTGTGTTGTTTTAAAGTGCTCTCATGCACTGTTTGGGAGATACAGAGAAGTATGCACTGCATCAATTGGTTTTCAGAATTGCCCATCTAGAAAATATAGGCCCCAATTCAGCAAGCTATTTAATAATGAAGCATATGAATCAATGGAACCAGTCAAATGTGTTTGAAGTTTAGGCATGCTTAAGTACTTCGCTTTATTGCAGCCATGAAGAATATTTTATAAAACCCAAAAGTAACAAGGAGCGAAGCACCTCTTTACTATCAAATACCAACTTAATTTCAAAAATCTACCCAATTGCTGCATAATATAAAAGGCCATATTATGGGTCCCCACTGCCAGAGCACAGTGAGGAATGGGCCACTCCAGAAGCAGAGGACCATTGAGAAGAATGCCAAATCCAGCAATTGGCATACGTTTTTGTTTGCTTGTTTTAGCCACTTTTCTTCTAAAACCTTCTTCTTCCCTCAGTGGAATCCATTGAACTCTGCACTGCATAACATGCTCTTACAAAACAAAGACATCAGATGATCAACTAACTGATGCTAAATTCAGCTAAGTGCTATATGTTCTGAGATGCTGTTCAATGTTACTGGTGAAAAAGTACAGTCATTATTGAGTGATCTGGTAGCAACCTCTGTATTTAGATCATCTAACATTTTCCATGATCAAATATCTTTGCAATGTTTTTTTCAGATGCTCTCAGACTTCAATTTTTTGCAGCAGGCCTTGGAAATTTGGCTGGGAAAAAGCCCGTGGGCTAGACAACTGCCTTTTTTTTTTTTGGTCTCATGAAATTGTATAATGAACCCAATTTTACATGTGACGAAACTGATTTACAGGTAGTTTATGGAACTCATTTTCAGAAGTATGGAGCACCTGCTCCTCCCATTGACTTCAGCTGGAATTTTGGATACTCAGCACTTCAAAAATCAACCCCTACATGACTTCCCCAAGATCAGTGTGCGCCTGTTTGTGCCACCTTTATTCATGTTACATAGCACCTTACTCTGCAGTTAGCACCATTCATTCCAATGGGGCTAAACTGCAGACAAGGATGCTACTCAGTGTGAGTAAGGGTAGCAGAATCATGCTGTCAGAAGTCATTGGAAGAGCCAAGAACAGAATTCAGCTCTCCAGATTCTCAATCCATTGGACTATGCTCCCTAAAATATCTTGGGCTCCATTAACACCCATAGAACTGTATAATTTTACCTTATTTGAGGATCTGGCCAATCAAGTTAGTCATCCTACAAGTGCAAGATACAACCTCTGATGGAAATTGTGTGATATTTAGATAGTACTTACCTTAATTTTAGCCAGGAACTGTTTTTATCCTGATAAGCCATCAGCCATTAATTAAAAACTTGTGTGTACTTAACAAAATTGCCTATTTCCAGAAAACAAAGTACTGTTTAAACAAAACAAAAGACAATTAAAAGTATTTGCTGAATGTTGCTTACCCTTGGCTCTTTTCTTCATAAAACCTTTCAAATTAAAAGGTGTATCTATATGTATAATAATAGAAAGAAAATGCATTCCATGTGGTATAGTCTGCAGGATTCAGTTTAACTGGAATAATTTTGTATAAAAAAATTATCATCTCTCTCCCCCTCTCCTTTCTTTTCTATAAATGTGAGAAATTCATAGTCTCTTCCTATGTCTCAACATGATAAATGAACTAATTTAAAATATTTTCCATGCCTCATCTGTCCACTCCACAAGCTGTCAATGAGCTTGGATTGGGAGCTTTCATGCCAATAGTCCACAGCGAGCAGTTGTATTATTTTGAAATAAGAATGTTGTTTCCATGGCAAACTTGGAACTCTTTGGAACTGTGCTGACATCCACATACTTTCAGGTTTATGCAAGAAAGATGATCCTTTTATGAGATTTCTGATGCAAAGGGTCCTTTGTTTGCTTGACCATAATAAAACTCCTGTATTATTCTTTTTCCTTTTTGGTCTTCCAGGTAGAAAGCAATTGAGAAAAAGCAAATGATGGAGAGAGACACTAGAAATACTGAACTTTATTTTGAACAGTAGGCTTTTATTTTTTAGTGTCTGCATTTTGCCAAAAGCCAATTTTTTACTATAAAAGTAACAGTTAATGTATTTAAATTTAAGGGGGGAAGTGATTTGGTAAATTTTTATAATGGCTTAGAACTGTAAGACACACATCACCTTGTTCTGCAACAGGAGTGGGGGATGGGAGAAAAGGCTTGAAAACACTTTTACTTTTTTTGAGATACTATAGGCTGGTTCATTTTGGATTTGTTGAACATTTTACACTTAATAAAGCATTTTAATGTGCCTTTAGGGGATGTGATAACTTTGCTATTCTGCCTTATCACCCTGGCCAGCTCAAATAACACAATGCTCCAGTGAGGTATCCTGTTAAAATTGATTCTCGTTAAAAGTAGATTTTGGCTTTTTGCCAAACACTGCACAATTCTCTGTAAGTTAAATGGTTCCATAAGCTTTTTAACACTCAAGGTTTCCTCAAAAGCTGAAACACAGAGCTTGCTTAATTTTTTCCCCAAAAAATATTTTTGTTTTTAAATAAATCTTTCCTCCCTGGATTTGACATATGGACATTGCTATTTGCACAGGTGTGACTTACATTGGCCTCCTCTACAGTAAATTGAGCCCGGTGATTCTTGGCTGATGGCACAAGTTGACTAAATCTTACCTGTCCGTCTCATATAATGTTCTGCCCAGAATATCTTCCCTTCAGCAGCAGAGAATAAGCAGACAAACAGCTGTGTTTCCAGCCTTTGCCAATGTACACCACACGCATAACATTTTCCTTCCCAGAGGCAGAGTGCATTCACCTACATAATTGGCCATGACCTCTTCTTGCCCATAGCAGAGGGACACAAGTCCATTCCCATTTCCAAATGTTTTAAGACACAAGACGGCACATTGCTGTCATGCCAATGGGCCAGCCTCAGGGTAGATAAAATTTTGATACAAGTACATGTATTGTCATCAGAGGTTTCTGTTTGAGCTTGACAAGATTCCTTTTTCTAAATATTTGAACATGCAGGTCTTAAATGCTACTATGTCTGTCTCAGAACTGTTGCCATCTGTGGTGGTGGTTTTTTTTTTTTTTTAATTTAAATTATCTCTTTTGAGCTTTTGTAGGGAAAGAAGAAAATGTTTATCTTTTTAGCTTATTGATATCAGCCTGCAGGCTAGCTGTTCTCAGGATGGAAAGTATATTTTTAAAGAGATGCAGGTACCTATTTTGTGATAAAGAATTTCTTTGCATTTTTTCCCAGTAAAGTAAATTACTTGCAAGATATTGCTAAGAATGTAATCCTTTCAGTGCTGCATCTCAGTAGATCTAGTTTAAACTGCTTTCTCTTATTACAGAGTTAAGATTTGTGTGTGTCTTTTCCTGCAACTATATTATCTGCAGAAACACTGACTTCTCATGTACCAAATATAAGTAACTGGATTTCTTGTCTGACCAGTACTTTATATAAAAACGTACTTGAAGTCCAAAAATGGTCTGGAAAAACAATGTCAACATAGAAAGTACCTCATTGATTGCCTCTCAAAGACTTTCATGCCAGTTTTGACAAGTCTTAGCGTATGTCTTCAGTGAAGAACCGCTCAATCGATCTGGAAGTCGACGCATTAAAATCACCCCCTCATATGGCGTTGTCACGCAGGCTGGCTTGAGTGGGGGGGCATTTAGTAATGGTGTGACATCAGTATGGCAGAATCAGGATAATGCGTGTAAGATATATCATGTCTGGTACTGTTAGAAGGGATATATCATGCTGAGTAAGATAATAATACTTATGTTCATGTATTATATGTAAAATAGAAGTTATGGATAGAATAAAAATAGAATAAAATAGAAGTTATGGATAGAATAAAGTTATGGATAGAATAAAAAAGAAGTTATGGATTGGTCCATGTGACTCTGGACTCCATTTTAGTTCTTGTGACTTTCCCCAGGCTGCATGGCTCAGAACAGCGGGTATATAAGATCAAACCACAAAATCCATTTTGCCTTTGTTCCTGTTCAGTGGTGGACTCACACCTACCTCTGGATCTATTCATCTTGCAACTGAACCGAAGGACTTAGACCCATCCAGGTACTGGATGTATACCAGAGGGAACTATACAAGCCTGCAAATCCTCATTTCTTCCAGAAACCTGATGAAAATGGACTTTTAATCATTTCTATATCTGTGATTTACTTTAACCCTTTAACATTTCCCTCATGGTTTATTTCTTTCTTCTTATAATAAATCTTTAGTTTAGATACTAAAGGACTGGCTGGCAGCGTGGTATTTTAGGTAAGATCCAAACTTATATTGATCTGCTGCTGTGGCTGACCCCTTGAGGTCAGAGGGAACCTTTTTAGCAAAGAGCAGAGAGTTTAAGTAACTGGTCTCTTTGCTGGACCTAGTGCTGATTTGGGAGCCTGGAGCTGAAATGCAATAAAGGGGGCTGTATGTGTTTGTGTACTGGCTTCTGTGGGGATTCAGAAGTTCAGTTTGTGGCTGGTTGGGAAGCCTGGCCTCAATGTCACCCACCAGTGCTGGGAGAATCTGCTCTCCTTTTACAGCCTGCCCTGACCTTGCCATTATCAGTTGGCTACCCTGGGCACGGACGTATCACAGGTGTCATGCTGCGTCGACGGGAGCACATTTCCCATTGGCACAGCACATTGAAGATGCCGCGTAGAAGAGGAATTACGAAGTCAACGGGAGTTATGCAAGCTACTGTACGTAGCTTATAGAATCATAGAATATTAGAGTTGGAAGGGACCTCAGGAGATCATCTAGTTCAGTGGTTCTTAACCTTTCCAAACTACTGTACCCCTGAAGCCTGAGTCCCACCCCCACGGGGCTGAGGCATGTAACTTAGTTTCATGGCGCCCCTGCGGCTCCAGGCAATTGCCTTTCTTGCCACCCCCAATACCAGCTCTGCACTTGCGACCCCTCTAAACCCCCAGGTTGAGAAACACTGATCTAGTTCAACCCCCTGCTCAAGTAGGACTAATCTCAGCTAAATCATCCCAGCCAGGGCTTTGTCAAGCTGCAGCTTAAAAACCTCTAAAGATGGAGATTCCACCACCTCCCTCGGTAACCTATTCCAGTGCTTCACCACCCTCCTAGTGAAAAACGTTTTCCTAATATCCAACCTAGACTTCCCTCCCCTGCAACTTGAGACCATTGCTCCTTGTTCTGTCATATACGACCATTGAGAACAGCCTAGCTCCATCCTCCCTGGAATCCCCTTTCAGGTAGTTAAAGGCTGCTATCAAATCCCCCTCATTCTTCTCTTTTGCAGACTAAACACGCCTACTTCACTCAGTCTCTCCTCATAAGTCTTGTGCTCCAACCCCCTAATCATTTTTGTTGCCCTCCGCTGGACTCTCTCCAACTTGTCCACATCCTTTTTGTAGTGAGAGGCACAAAACTGGACACAGTACTCCAAATGCAGCCTCACCAATGCCGAATAGAGGGGAATAATCACTTCCCACGATCTGCTGGCAATGCTCCTACTAATGCAGCCCAATGTGCTATTAGCTTACTTGGCAACCAGGGCACACTGCTGACTCATATCCAGCTTTTTATCCACCGTTACCCCCAGGTCCTTTTCTGCAGAGCTGCTGCCCAGCTCGTCGGTCCCCAGTCTATAGCTGTGCATGGGATTCTTCCTTCCTAAGTGGAGGACTCTGCACTTGTCCTTGTTGAACCTCATCAGATTTCTTTTGGCCCAGTCCTCCAATTTGTCTAGGTCACTCTGTATCCTATCCCTACCTTCCAGGGTATCTACACTCCCCCTAGCTTAGTGTCATCTGCAACCTTGCTGAGGGTGCAATCTACCCCATCCTCCAGATCATTAATGAAGATGTTGAACAAAACCAGCCCCAGGACTGACTGCTGGGGCACTCAGCTTGTGACCAGCTGCCAGCTAGACATGGAGCCATTGATCACTATCCATTCAGCCCGATGATCTAGCCAGCTCTCTATCCATTTTATAGTCCATTCATCCACGCTATACTTTAATTTGCTGATAAGGATACTGTGGGAGACTGTATCAAAAGCTTTGCTAAAGTCAAGGTATGTCACGTCCACCGCTTTCCCCACATCCACAGAGCCAGTCACCTCTTCATAGAAGGCAATCAGGTTGGTCAGGCATGACTTGCACTTGGTGAATCCATGTTGACTGTTCCTGATCACCTTCTTCTCTTCCAAGTGCCTTAAAATGAATTTCCTGAGGACCTGCTCCATGATTTTTCCAGGGATTGAGGTGAGGCTAAGTGGTCTGTAGATCCCTGAATCCTCTTTCTTCCCATTCTTGAAGATGGCCACTACATTTGCCTTTTTCCAATCATCAAGGACCTCCCCCAATTGCTACGAGCTTTCAAAGATAATAGCCAATGGCTCTGAAATCACATCAGCTAAGTCCCTCAGCACTCTAGGATGCATTGCATGTGGCCCCATGAACTTGTCTATGTCCAATCTTTCCAAATAGTCCTGGACCTGTTCCTTCAGCACTGAGGGATATTCACCTCCTTCCCATTCTGTGCTGCCCAGTGCAGTAGTCTTGGAGCTGACATTGTCTGTGAAGACAGAGGCAAAAAAGGCATTGTGTACCTCAGCTTTCTCCACATCCTCTGTCACTAGGTTGCCTCCCCCATTCTGTAAGGGGCCCACACTTTCCCTAATCCTCCTCTTGTTGGTAACATACCTGTAGAAACCCTTCTTGTTTCCTTTCACGTCCCTTGCTAGTTGCAATTCCAACTATACTTTGGCCTTCCTGATTTCATTCCTGCATACTCGAGCAGTATTTTTATAATCCTCCATAGTCATTTGACCAAGCGTCCACTTCTTGTAAGCTTCTTTTTTGTGTTTAAGCTAACATAAGGCTTCTTTGTTAAGCCAAGTTGGGCTTCTACCATATTTGCTATTCTTTCTGCACATTGGGATGGTTTGTTCCTGCACCCTCAATAAGGTTTCTTTAAAATACAGCCAGCTCTCTTGGATTCATTTCCCTCTCATATTAGCCTGCCAGGGGATCCTGCCCATCAGCTCCCTGAAGGAGTCAAAGTCTGCTTTTCTGAAATCCATGATCCATATCCTGCTGTTCTCCTTTCTTCCTTTTGTCAAGATCCTGAACTCAACTATCTCATGGTCACTGCTGCCTAGGTTGCCACCCACTTCTACGTCCCCTACCAAATCTTCCCTGATTATGAGCAGCAGGTCAAGAGGAGCACGGCCCCTAGTTGCTTGCTCCAGCACTTGCAACAGGAAGTTGTCCGCAACACTCTCCAAAAACTTCCTGGATTGTCTGTGCTTTGCTGTTTTGCTCTTCCAGCAGATGTCAGGGTGATTGAAGTCTCCCATGAGAACCATGTCTTGTGAACTAGAAACTTTCCCTAGTTGACTGAAGAAAGGTTGTGTAACTCCCGTCGACTGCTGTCAAATTTCAAGGTAAGTGTAGACCTGACCCTAGATGATCCTCGGATTCCTTTGCTGCAGGAATGATTCAAACCCCAAAAGTCACGAGTAGTATTTCCACCACCCTTGAGAAGTGTTAGGAAGCATCCCTTTAATTTCTAACAGGCTATGTAGGAGTCCTTCTGGAGACAAGGCATCTTTAATTTAGTACTGGACTCCATAGCCACCACAGTAGTTGTGATTGCATCAGGGATGCACTGAACTGATGGATAGTCTGGTTGCTTTGGCATCACCCCTCACCCAGTCAGTACCAAAGTGGTCTGGCCTCCTGGGTGCTAGACCTCTGCAATTTCCTTTCATATAAAATTTGAATTTATCAGACATGGAGCTTGTATGTTGAATAAGAAGAAGTATTTTAATAAATGAGCTTTCTTCCTAAAGGATGTTGAAAAGCAGATTCTTTCCAGCCTCCCTTATTTGCCTTGCTACAAATGTGTTCCTCTGGCACCAAAGTATTTCTTGGCTTTCATTTCATGATGCTTGCAAGTTAACCAGAACACTGGCATGATGCTTCTTTTAAATGCCACCTTTTAGTGTTGTTTCATTCATTTGTATGGCGTGATACTGAAATGAAAGGGGGAAAATGATGAGGAAATAATGAAGCGGGAAAGGCAAATGTAATATTTCAAAGCCACAGAAGAGAAGACTGTACTGGCAAAGAGTTTTCGTTTGTCCTGTAGTAAACATGAATTTGGAAATGTATAAAAGTTATACAGGAGACTAAAGTTAAGATGAAATCATAGCACTTTCCTTATAAAATGATGGCTCATGGCCACATATTCATATTTCAGTAAGCAAACTGAGTAGGAAGTGGGCAAGGGAAGCAGCTGGTAGTGACTGAGTTCTTACAGAAGCACCTGATACAGTTTGCATTTTGAGGAAACTGGGTGATTTGTTGTGTTCATTGACCAGATACGAGGAAAAAATAAACTATAAATGCTGTGATTCTACTTTTTTGAAAGTGGTTTTGGTTTTACCAATTTATATTTTCCTTTTGGTATTTGGTGGTGCTTCAGCATAAACTATTTATACAGAAAGTTGTGTAGCTGTGTGTGCATAAGATGATCTTATCAAATGTTTTGTACATCCATATATAAGGATTATAAAACACTGGTGCACTTGCTGAGTATGCTGGGCAAATTATGTAAATGAAGGTCAACAGTACTGATCTCAGCCTGTTATGAGTCCTGGGGGGGCTCACCCAAGCCCCATTGTTAAAATTCTGCCACTAGCTTTGGGGGATTTCTCTGTTTTGAATGGTGTCATCTCCTTTCTAAATTATCCCTGCCATGAATGACTTAAAAATACTTCTGGAAGGAACAATTCATAGAATTTGGTGAGATGCAAGAACATTCTTTCTTTCCACATTCCCCTGTTTCCAATTACCAATATGTGCTACTCAATATACTGTATATCAGTGGTTCTTAACCTTTCCAAACTACTGTACCCCTGAAGCCTGAGTCCCACCCCCACGGGGCTGAAGCATGTAACTTAGTTTCATGGTGCCCCTGTGGCTCCAGGCAATTGCCTTTCTTGCCACCCCCAATACCAGCTCTGCACTTGCGACCCCTCTAAAACCCCAGGTTAAGAAACACTGCTGTATATTTTGAGGAAGATTCCCTTAGCATAGATTATTTTTGTTAATTTTATAATATCATGAAATAAATTCATTTTCATGGATTGCTGCTTCTTCCCAAAGTGTAGAAAGGTTTGAGAGGAAGGAGGGAAATAATTATTTAAAAAACAAACAAACCCTTAACCTCCACTTATCTGTGTAAGTACTTGCCCTCAGAGAGCAGTGTTACTGTTTTTAATTCATGATCCTGCTAGAGACTGGGATTTTGTTTTGTAAATATTAATCTCTTTGGGGGAAGCAATATAAAATTTTTTATATAAGGATGAACAAAAATAATTAAACAAGCTTTGTTCTGAAAAATAGTGGCACGCACCCCCACCTCCCCCGGCCTCTCCAAAGCCCATTTTTAAAAATCCATTTGGAGTCTATTGATATTGAAGAACTATTCTGTGATTATGAAATCCATTTGCATCTGAACACTTTTTATTTGGAGGCAAAAAGAAGCATCTACAAAATCTCAGTCAAATATCAGTGTATTAGTCTGTCCTATATTCTTAATCTCCAGTTATAGAAACAATTTTATTTATTCTCTATTTGGTATTGCATCTGGATCTCTGATTAAGATTGATCCACAGCCAATTTCTCCTATCCTTTGTACTTTGAAGAAATATCTAGCAAACATTAAGTCATGATGATATTCTTCAGGAGTACGTAAGAAACTGAATGACCTTTACTAGTTAACAGGAGCCTTGGTTTACCCTTACAGGAACATCAGGATAGTGAATTACTATAGCTATCAAATGAATGTTGAATCAGCATGAATGCATATCAGTAAATGTGGTGTTATTATTTATGGCAAACTGAAAATGCAGAGGTTCATTGTGTTGATAAGGAATCTGAACTTGAAATACCTAGTGCCAGTCTATTATTTTGTTACTTTTTGTCATTTTTCATCATTTCCATATTCATATGCTCAGATTAATTTACATTTGGTTTAAATTGCTTAATTTTCTTACAACTTTGGAGTATACTATTATATACTCTAAAATTTGTTATATCTGATTTTTTCAGGGGTGTATTTTAAACAAAATATAATCTCTGATTTATCACTCTAGCAAACCTTGAGATTATCCCTTTAACCCACCGGTTTCAAAAGGTGAGAAAGATCATCAAACTCAAGGAAAATTTTCAAAACCCTGCACAGTGAGTGCAAGGTTGTTGGATGCCCTTTAAGCCCATGCAGAGAAATATGGGGATGTAAGGCACTCTTTAACTCCCCTACATTGGCTACCCACTCTGTACACCATGTGCCAGCCTACTGCAGCTGGTATAGAACTGGCATAGACTACTTCCCAGCTAGTGTGAGGTGGAACAAGGGATTGGATTGTGTGTCTCTGAGTCAGAGAGAATCTTTTCAGGAAAAATATTTTTAGGCTTGGAAGGACTAGCTTTTTGGGAAGTAAATGTCAATTTCACTGAACATGCACACAAAGCAACAAAAAAGATTTCCCTCTTTGATAATCTAAATTTACAAATAGGCAAAGGAAGAAAAATGCTGCTTAAGAACTTCTTAAAGTTTAATTTAGGGATATTTACTTTGTATATTTTTACATATGATAATAATTTGTGGTTTAATGGTTATAACACTTTAATTTTTTGAATCACAGTGTCTCCTGTTTTTAGATCATTATTGTCTGACCTCCCCATTGTCTGTTTCCCATGATTTCCCACAACTGTGAACATTTAGTTAGATAAAAATAAACATCAATATTATCTGTTGAAATTATTTTTTTTAAATCAAATTCATAATTTGATCATAATTGATTAAACTCAGGTTGATTAATGCCACACACAAGTATTAGACTTGTGAGGGTAACACAGGCCTTGGGAGCATGCATATTGGGCCTTGTCCTGTGGGTTGCCAAGGCTATTTTATAGCAGCTTGCAAGATCAGGCCCATTCACTGTAATGCATCTATTTTACATACTTCATAATCTCACCCTCAAACATTAAGTAAGCAATCTCATTCTTTGCATTCTCATGATCAAACTCTTCCTTCGTTGCAGTTTCCTTTCTCTATTTTTCTCTACCCATCATCCTTGGTTGGTTTTTCTCTGAAAGAATTCCTGTCTTTTTTAAACATTATTTTCTTATAATTCTTTTGAAATATAGAATAATAACTAAATACACATTCAATGTAATACACACACAATGGGAAAAGGTTATCCATAGGAAAGAAAAATAACCACACTGAAGACACCATTCATTAAAGCCCAGAGTTTATAAATGCATATAAGGATTAAATTATCAGGAAGAGGTTGGGGGAGGAAAGAATTACCAATATGTGTCACAGAGAGCACCATTCAGTTTATAACTAACATCCAGTATGTACCAGTTCACTATTAACTTCTTATATAAGGTTCCAAATAACTAAGTGGGGAAAAATATCTTTTTCTTTACTCTATTTTTTGTTAGCTAATTACAGAGTATTAAAAAGATTTTAAGGCCTACATTTTTAAAAGTGGTGTGAATTTTCTCCTGTCCAGAGCTGTGGGCATACAGCCTGATAAACATGTGTAAATCAGGGATTTGCTCATGCACATGCCTTTTCACTTGCACTACCTCAACTTGTGTGTATTCCTTTTTCAGAATGCATGCCTTAGTGTATGTCTGCCATCTTGAGGCTGAGCAGTATCAGAATTATCCAAGGGTTACTATACATAGCATCAAAGGACATAGCATCTTCAGAATCATAAGAAATGTATCTTATTTTGTTATATATAAGCCTTAGTACCTATCAATTATGCCTTCTGAGAGAGAAATCTCATCCTTAGAATATGAATTAGTTTTGTATGTCATAGGTTGAAAAAAAACCCCTTCTCTCTCTGGGTATACAGTAACTCTCCTTTCTCTTCGTAATCACATCCATGATCCCTTTTAGTACCTGAAGGAAAATAATAATGTACCACCAGAGATAAGTGTGTCATTGGAGTTAATTGGTATAATACATACTTTCTCTTGATTCAGCAATAAAGTGGATACACCTCATTGTTAGGAATAGAATAAGCTTTTTTCAATGTTCATCTCATTCTAAATCTGCACTCACCCACTTACATAGGGCCAGATTCTAGTCTCAGTTACACCCATGTAAATCCAAAATAATTTCACTTAAATCAGTAGAGTTACTAAGATTTACCCCGCTGTAACTGAGATCAGAATCTGTTCCTTAATACTTTGCAAGTTTATTTTCTTAAGGCCTCCCCCTTATTCCCAATGATCAAGCGTAGCATATGCACTGTAGTTCCCAATATTTTTCTTAATAAAGCTTCTGAAATTGTTCCTAGAACTCCTGTATGAACAGGCTTTTTCACCAGGTTTCTAGTATTCTCTAGTTTGAGCTAAGTCAATAATACTATGAGAAATACCCTTTTTTTGCAGTATTTCAGTGTGTCCACATCAGTATATTAGGGGATGGAAAAAAGAGGGGAGGAAGTGAACCACAATGAATTTTTAAACCTCAGAAATAGCTTGAATGAAGTTCTTATTTTAATCTGTATTGATTTGGCCATGTCTACTGATATGTCAGCTTCTACACCCTTCTTTTGAATCTCTTTTGACCTTATCTTTATGCTCTTACCCTGTCCCAGTGTCTCTATTTTCCAAAACACATTTCCAAATCTTCCTGAAATTGTGTCACAGTTCTCCCACTCCTTAATTCCATGTTTCTCATCTCTTCCATTTCTTGAAGCAGAGAGCATCTGGCAAATCATGTGACTCATGATACAAATAATAGCTAATTTTCATGCAATTTTTTTTTTGAAGTACAAGCCGATTAATTATAACACTGTACTTTTTGTGTTAATTTTTTTCTTTGTTTTGCATAGGACTTTTTTATAAGTTGTTGTAAAAACATATACCATGGTTTATATTATAATTTCATGGTGTCAGGGTACTTGTCACCTTCCTAAAAGGCTGATGATAGAACAATTTGGTGTGGGTGTTATAGATGGAGCTGGTAGCATTGCCTATAGTGAAGATTGCCCAACACTTACAATTATAAGACCCTTTGTTCAGTTGCTTAGAACTTTGCCTAATTTTAATCATTTAGGAAAAATGCCAGATTTCTCCTTGAGCTGCTGTTTTTATTTATTTATGTATTTAGAGACACTGTCTACACTTACTTCCAGGATTCGGCGGCAGTCGACGGGAGTTACGCAAGCTACGCAAAAAACTGCTGTCGACTTCTGGGCTTCTCTTCTGTGCGCTGTCTTCACTGCACTGCGCTGACGGGAACCATGATCCCGTCGATGCAGCGCTGCGCCACTTGTGAGGGTGGTCGTAGTATGTCAATTTCTTGATCAACTGAGTGGGTCTTCAGTGTAGCCGTAGCCTAAGTTTCAGCAATAACGGTGTAGTCATTTCAGAGACCAATTAGGAGGATACATTGTTTTGTTCATGTTTAAAATATTCTTACAGCCATTCTTTTGAAAAGTTCTAGTACTTACATGCTTAGGAGCAAGGATTTGAAATTTTGAAGGGTGGTCTCCCTGTGTCAAGGATGCCTTTTGCCATCCCTGTGAAAATCTGCCCACATTTGGCCAAGTTATTAGCTTCTGAAAAAATGCAGTTCACACATTCTCAGTAAAGGCTTAGTAGAGTTTGGCAGCTAAATTCTCTGGAGCATTTGCCATCCCCTCACAGTTCTTACACGCTAACACTGCGGATGCATCATATCCACAGAACAACTGAGCATGCTCCATCTCATGTCTGCCAGTGGCTAACAGGACTTTCCCTGCAATTGCTCTTCCCAGGTGTGGAGGGTTGCTGAGATACTGGGCACTAGAACTGAGACTAGGGAGAGCTCTCACTGCACCCCTCGCTGGTGCCCAGAGGGATGGGATAGAAGGGCAGGAGCTAGTGATGGGGGAAGATATGAGCAGGGGACAAGGACAGGAACTGTTGAGTTGGGTAGCATAGGCGCAAGGGGGACACTGGCAAGAGGGGTAGACAGGGGCAGGAGCAGGAGTTTGTTTTAGAGATGTGCAGGTGCCAAAGAGGATAACAATGGGGAGGAAGGGGCAAGGGCAGTGGATTGGGAGGGGGGTATAAAAGCAGAAAGGGACAGAGACAGACTCGAGGCACAGGGACAGAAATATTTGAAATCATTATAGCACAGCCCCCTACTGAATGTGGAATTTAACTCATTATTCCTGAGTCTCAACATTCCTTTGCTGTTCAGCAAATAGCTATAAAACCGTCTGACAAAGTGTGTCTCATCCACCCTACACAGTAACAGGGATGCATAGAAAATAAGACTTCTACAGCTATGGGTTATTCTGTTAGTTCAAGGGACTGATGTGTGTTCTGTAACTCTAATGACCCCATGGGTCCCAGCTGATGACCCTGTAGGGAGCCAGTATGATTCTACAGGATGGAATTTTTGTTTTTCAATTTTTAAGTTTTAAAAAAAGTGTAGGAAACTACATTTTAAAAGGGGCCTAATGAACTAAATGAGTGACTGGGAGGTAGGAAGTCCTGAGTGCTGATCCCATCTCTGCTAGTGATTCACTGTGTTGGCTTGAGAAAATCATTTAACCTTTCTGTATCTCTCCATTTAATGTAAAGAATAATACTTGCCTTGAAGGGTTGGTTAATGTTTGTAAAACATTTTGAAATCTTTGGATAAAAGCCTTATAATATTGAAGTATTATTACAGTTTTGTCTCCTATGGGGCACTGAACGTTGTGGATGCACTTCCTTAGCCTACTCATGCTTTGTACTCTATCTTTACCTGAGAAGGATGACTTGAACCAACAAATTCACCACTCTGGCGGCCTGTGCTGTGACAGTTACATAAGTTCCAGGCAATCCCATCATAAAGTGTTGAGTTGGTGAAGTTCACTGATGACACTTTATTTAATTGCTTTATAAAAACTCTGAAGACTTTTGAACACACTAAGGGGTAGCATGATGGTGGATGAAATTCTGATTGGTTAATCTCAAGCAGTGCATTTTGCCGAAATAGTCTAATCTCTCATGGATTGATGGACTTTAAACTTCTTGTCTTCCTCAGATAATCTGACTTGGAAGTCACTGTGGATAGTTCAATAGCCTTCTACTTATGAGTACACAACCTCCTTGCCTGAACATATGTTAGATTTTACATATTAAACTTGCACTTGTGAGTGCCAGTTGAGTAAACCCTAGTTTTGAATTTGGTTAAAAAAAAAAAAAAAAAAACAACCAAAACAGTTTGAAAATGATTGTGTGTACACATGCACACACACATTCCCATGCACATGTACACACACGACTATGGACTGAAATAAAGGCCAGAGTAAAGCCTCTTTGAAAATTTGTTACAGAATTCATTGTATCTACTGTAACAATGGAATACCTTGGTAGAGAATTGCCAATTTTTGTTGTTTTACCACAAAGTTTAGTTTTACTCTGAAAAGTGAAGTTATAAAAATGGCCCATTCTTGTTAAAAAAAGTCTGCCTGCTGTGGTCTTGATGCTAAGCAACTGCAATTCTCACTGAAGTCAATGCTTGTCTTGCTAGGGACTGATTACAAATTGATTAAAACATGAGTAAGGAGCTAAGATTTAGTCCAGGGGTATTCCAAAGAATATCTGCCAGCTTTACTGACAAAAGTAAGTGTTCTCTGTCTTTACCTCCTGTTAGTCATGCAGAGCTAATACAGCTATGGTAAAGTGAACTGGATTCTGATTTCATTGTGCATGGTCAGTAGAATTCTTTACTAAGTTCCAAATTCAGGGCCACACTCTACCTTCATTTCCACCTATGCAATCTCATTCAAGACACTGGGGTTGCACACCTGGAAATGAAGGTAGAATTAGGCATGTGGAGCTTTTATTACTAGGGATAATATGTGGGCAGAAAGAACCATGCTTGACTCTCTGATGCTGAGTGAGATGGCAGAGCTAACAGTTAGAAAAACCAACTTTTTACTTGTAAACTGAACATTGGAAGTCACTGAGTGAGACAAGGGAAATATTGAATACCACAACACCGTTTTGACAGTCTCTTTTCAGAATAGGAGCTGCAATTTAAGAAACAGATGAGATTAAAAACTTTCAATCCTTTAGCCAAAAAAGAGAGGAATTAGAGGAGACTTAATTCAGCTATTCAAAATTATGAATGATAAAGTGAAAACTAATCACCTTTCCTCTCTACTTTTCCCATCATATGAAAACTAGGGAACTCCTGACAAAATTAGTGGCTGATAAATTTAGAGTGATGAAAGGAATCAGTACTTCAATACTATATAGTCAGATTGTGGAATTCACTACTGCCAAGGCCACGGGAAAATAATATAGTTCGATTTTAAAATGTTATGATCATCACTCAGTAACATTTCTTATTTTATAAGCTATGATGAGGGTAAGCAGGAAAGAGCTTTATCCCCGTGTACAGTAATACACAATTGTCAATACACAGTAATGGAGTATTTCTTGATCTGACATATTGGATATTGGCTATTTCTGGCAGCAGGATACTAGACTTGATGGACAAATTGTTTTATTCAGTGAGGCAAAGCTGATGTGTCTCATTTCTTCCATCCCCCAATGCCTATTTTAAACACATAGGAACATAACATAGTGCATGTATTTTAGTTTTATTGTTGTCACACATAATGATTATTTTTGCAGACTTCTATTAGCAGAATCTCAATTTGTTCAATTTGGGAATAGCGGTTGATTTGCAAGGTAGTGCATGGGATTTGGAATGAAAATGATTAGTAGTAAACAGCTATATGTCAGATTCCCCACTATGGCACCGAAACCATTAACTCTTTGTATATCCATAAAGAAAGACAAAAATGCTAACTTAAAGTTACATCATATTGCAATGTTTATTCGCAATTCAGAAAAGTTTGTTCTTTTTCAGTACAAATTAGCTAGTTTGTAACATGTAAAATGTAGTCAGTAAAATGTGGATATTTATGGAAATTAGTTAAATTACTGTAGTTTAGTTGACATTCTGTTCTGTTTTGTTCACACAGAAATGTATCTTCTGCAGACAGAGAATGAAGAAAATTTCCGGTGCCTGCATACAGTGTTCTTATGGGCGTTGTCCAGCCTCCTTCCATGTTACCTGTGCCCATGCTGCAGGGGTGCTGATGGAGCCTGATGATTGGCCTTATGTTGTCTACGTCACATGTTTCAGACATAAGATCAATCAAAATGTGGTAAGGAATTTTATCTTTTATTTCCTTCATTTTTTTTAAAGTGCTGTTGGATAGTGGATGCTTTGCATTTTAAAATAGCAGTTAAGGGAGGAATTTACATAGCTATCTAGGGAAAATGAGGGAAGGAATCTATAAGTGGGTTATGTCTAATAGATTGCTCCATCTATAGTCTTTTCATATACAGCAGGTCATTATATCTTGACAGTTTCTCCTTATGTCTGGATCTTAGAGAAATGTTCATACTCATACATAGGTCTGGTATATTTTTCCATTAGGACCATTACTATATGTATGGATTCACCACCACAATAAATTAATAAGTTCTCTTTTAAAAAAAAAAATTCAGATGAGTACCAATACCTGCATTTATTACAAAAACTCAGATTAAATATTATGAATATCCAATATAAAGATATTGTACATATAATATACTTATTCAGCATCCCCAATAAAATCTTGCAAATGTCCTTCCAAAATTTCAGTACTGACTGACAATAGTTATACAAAGTATGAGTAAAACTCAGTATTCTTTGTTACAATGCCAGAAGTTCCCATCAGTGCTGAGAAAGAGCCTTTAATGTTAGCTTGTGAACTCCATTCACGATGTTAACTGGCATTTGGTTGCACTTTATTTCTATTACTTCTAGTGGGAGATTCTTAGCCATTCTGTTTCTTTTAATTATATTTGAATTATTCCTTAACATTGTTCATACAGAAGAAATACATAATAGAATCTAGAGATGGAAAACATCTATTTGATCATTTAATCCAGTGTTTTTCAACCTTTTCATGTTGGTGACGCGTCATTCAAAGTCAAAATTTTTTACAACCCTTCCACCTCACATTTACCATGAAAGTAAGAGTTAAAAAATTATCATTGGTAGCAATGAAAAATCTATGTAATCTGTTTGTGGTATGTTTTGAGAAGTTGACAGAGAATACTTGACCTCGAAGTGGAAGGATGTGCAGGGAATGGAAGAGGAAAATTTTGTTTGCTTTAGATTGTAGTAAAATTTTCAACCCCACACAACCCCTCTAAATGCTTTCCTTGACCCTTTTGGGAGCCATGATCCACTGGTTTAATCAATCCCCAGCGAGTACAAGACTGGTCTTAAAGAACATTTTCTGGCATTTTCTCCAGTCTAGTTTTCAGTGTCTCAACCAATGGGACTTCCATCATTTCCCTTGGGAGACTATTCCTCAATCAAATAGAACTCTCTGTCAGAAAGCTTTTTTCTGTTGTCTAGCGTGAATATTCCTTTTATCAATTTCATCCTAGTTATACCTCCTGTACCACCCTTATCAATTTCTTTCCTTAAATGGTGTGCTACTCTTTGAACAGACAGTGTATTCCTACCACCATCCCACTTGGTAATTGCATAATTTTTCTATAACTATTTTGTTCTCTTGGTCTTTCCCTATAGTCAGTCCTTGACTTATGCCTTTCTATTCCATGTGGAACAAAGGGTTTCCCCACTGCCTGCCATCTTTGCTGGTCTCTTGGTCTTCTTCCCATGTCATTTTGTTGGCTTTCAGCTTTGCTTCTGTTGTGCATTTCTATTGTATCCTACATCTACTTCTTTGTATCTTGCACTTGGGGTTCCAGTCCAGTGGTCTGTGTTATGTTATTTGGGTCTTTCCTCGATGTATGCCCTAGGCATCATCATTTTCATCCTGTAATTTCCTGTTGTCTTGGTTTCTCTTTTGGCCTCCTCCAGATTTCTTAATTTCTAATTTTTTTCTGGCCATCTGATATTGAGGATTTGTCTAAGGCAGCTGATTGTGAAAACTTGCAGTTTAGATAGTAAGATCTTAATAAGTCTCCAAGTTTCAGTGCCATCTAGTAAGACCAACTTTACAATGGTGTTAAATATTCAAAGTTTAGTTTGGAGGACAAGATTTCTGTTTCTGCAGATCAGTTTTAGAGTTATGAAGGCATGTCTGGCTTTTGCTATTCTACCTTTAATGTCTTTGTCTCGTCCCATTCTGCATATACAAATGCCGATTTGCTTGCAGTAAAGTAAATTTTGTGTGCAGAATTGGTTGTTTCATATTTTTCATTGAAACAGTGTTTTATTTTTCATATGTATGCAATTGTTGAGTTAGACCTATGTCACAGATTATTATTATTATTAGACTACGTTTAGTCCTGGAAGCTCCCAAGGCCTGCTATTGAGCGTGTGCAGGGGCCAACCAGATGGAGGCACTGCCAATTTTAAATTCCTTTAAAAGTAAAGGGGCTGCAGCAGAGGGGTGAATAGAGGATTCCCACCTATCCTACATCATCACTGGGATACTCAGGATCTTCTTTGATGTCATCAACCTTAGGCACCCTTGCACTCCAGTGAGTGTTGCCTGCTCCCAAGTAACCCAGAAAAAGAAGGGGGTTACATATATATAAACAAACACACATTAGAGAAATGTCACCTACCATCATATGTATACGGTTGACCAGAGAAGAACCTTTATGTACATAAATACACAAGCCCACAACACCGTGTGTAAGGTAAGATTGATTTGTACTATAACATATCTAATCCAAAACCACAAAAGCAAGGAAATGAAAAGCATGTGACAGTACATACCCTTTACTCCTCCACCCAGAGACACGCACCTCAGCACTTGAACAATCACCAGACACTTCAGATGACACACCACAGCCATACTGCCGTATGGTGACGCCGGTAGAGCTAAGCAGAATTTTTTTGTTCAAAAATTTTTTTTATGATAAATGGCTTTTTTGTCAAAATGGAAATTTCTGTGGAAAAACAACAAATAATTAAAATTTTAGTTCAGTTAAGCAACATTTTTCAGTAAATCCAAAAGATTTTAACCCGACTCACTGAAATGTTTCTATTTTTGGTTGCTAAAAACTGAAATATTTTCAAAAACTTCTGTTTTTCAGTTACCAAAACCCATAACATTTTTGTTTCAATGTTTGGATGAAAAAGTTTAAAAAAAGTTATAGAAAACTTTGGAAAAATTATTTTTTGTTTTTGTCAAAAATGTTTTGGGGAAAAACATTTTCCTGCCAGCTGTAGATGCCAGTCTTCAAGCATCTCCTGACTTAAATTGACCACCACTGTAAATAGACCAGACTTTCTCTCTGCTATCCGTTCTGCAAAATCACATTTGATCCTGCACTTGCTGAACATCTTCATGAAAAACACGATCTTCAACATTAGCATTTGTTGCGGTCATGAAAGCCAATGGTCCCTGAGCTGGCTGGACAGTGTCATGAAGAAATAGGATCTTAGAACAGTAGCTGTTCCTACGCTGAATATGCTATTCTTCATGAAACAGTCTCTTGGAGCTTTTGGTCTTCGATGAACCAGCAGCTAATACTTGTGGAAGATCTTAGTCATCCTAACTTTTTTTCTGCATTAGAATCATAGAATCATAGAATCATAGAATATTAGAGTTGGAAGGGACCTCAGGAGGTCATCTAGTCCAACCCTCTGCTCAAAGCAGGACTAACCTCAGCTATATCATCCCAACCAGGGCTTTGTCAAGCCTCACCTTAAAAACCTCTAAGGATGGAGATTCCACCACCTCCCTAGGCAACCCATTCCAATGCTTCACCACCCTCCTAGTAAAAAACTTTTTCCTAATGTCCAACTTAGACCTCCCGCCCTGCAACTTGAGACCGTTGCTCCTTGTTCGGTCATCTGCCACCACCGAGAACAGCCTAGCCCCATCCTCCCTGGAACCCCCTTTCAGGTAGTTAAAGGCCGCTATCAAATCCCCCCTCGCTCTTCTCTTTTGCAGACTAAACAAGCCCAGTTCCCTCAGCCTCTCCTCATAAGTCCTGTGCTCCAGCCCCCTAATCATTTTGGTTGCCCTCCGCTGCACTCTCTCCAACTTGTCCACATCCTTTTTGTAGTGGGGGGCCCAAAACTGGACACAATATTCTAAATGCGGCCTCACCAATGCCGAATAGAGGGGAATAATCACTTCCCGTGACCTGCTGGCAATGCCCCTCCTAATGCAGCCCAATATGCCATTAGCCTTCTTGACAACCAGGGCACACTGCTGACTCATATCCAGCTTTTTATCCACCGTTACCCCCAGGTCCTTTTCTGCAGAGCTGCTGCCCAGCTCGTCGGTCCCCAGTCTATAGCTGTGCATGGGATTCTTCCTTCCTAAGTGGAGGACTCTGCACTTGTCCTTGTTGAACCTCATTAGATTTCTTTTGGCCCAATCCTCCAGTTTGTTTAGGTCACTCTGTATCCTATCCCTACCCTCCAGGGTATCTACCACTCCCCCAAGCTTAGTGTCGTCCTGCAAACTTGCTGAGGGTGCAATCTACCCCATCCTCCAGATCATTAATAAAGATGTTGAACAAAACCGGCCCCAGGACCGACCCCTGGGGCACTCCGCTTGTGACCGGTTGCCAGCTAGACATGGAGCCATTGATCACTACTCGTTGAGCCCTATGCTCTAGCCAGTTCTCTATCCATTTTATAGTCCATTCATCCAACCCATACTTCTTTAACTTGCTGATAAGAATACTGGTAAGTGCCACACTTAAGGATTTGTTTATGACAAAGAACTATAATATTTCTTATTCTTTTTGTTAATTAACAAAATAATTACATAACTCCAGAGAGTTCACCAAACTCTCTTTGTCTCCTAGTGTTTTAACTAGTGAAACACAAAAAATCAGGAGATTGACACTGAGCTTTTTTTTGGGCGAGGGAGGCAATTTTTAATTGATTAGAACTTTAAAACCAATTGACTGATTTTTTTCAGACTCCCCAGAAAATTCAGGTTTTACTCAGATATTATGTGCTAAAATTTACAGCACATACACTGTATTTTTCCTATAAAACAAACAAGTTGAACTCCTACTTTAAGGGTGAAACAGAATGCAAACTTAGCAACAGCTCCACCATAACTATGGTCCAGATCCTCTGTCCTGTGTCTCTTGTGATGGACCTGCTGCACAAATCTAACGGAGAGCTGCTGTAACAGGACAGCTGGGGATTTTCTTTGTGTAAAAGAATCCCTGTGTGACATAAAGCCAATGTAGCCAACTCTGTGCTGCCTGCCTATGGCCGCCTGGCACTCTAAGTGGTTGAGGGGCATGCCTTGCGGGAGGCACAGAGACCCAAGGGAAAAAATCCTGAAGAGGAGTACCATTCAAACATCACTTTCAGCTTTCACATTAGACTATAATTCTAAGGATAAAACTGGCAGGGTGGAATAAAACGTAGGTTTCCATATCAAAGCAAATAAATCTTAGAGCTTTCATGATCTTCCACTATAAATATGATCTTGAGCTTTTTAGATGAAATGTTTTGTGGCTAGTTGTCAAGCTGTCCTGCAGTGATTGAAGAGTGTGGGTTCCAATCTCAGGGCAGACTGTTAGGAAACAGGGCACAAACCCCAAATTGGTGGAGTTCTATACTTAGATTTCACCAACCAACCAATCATGGGTAAACTTATCAGGCAATATAATAGCCTTAACACAGAGTTACAGACAGTCCTCTTGGGTACTCCAATCTGTCTCGCCACCCAAGTAAGCCCACCTTACCCTGAAGATCACAGCAATGTTTGGATTACTCCCAGTCACAAAGGACCAGTCACTTATCCCAGGTCAATTGCATTTTAGATCTCTCACCAAAGACAATTGTAGCCAGTCCTATCATAAACTATCTAAAGATTTATTATATAGGAAAATGAAAGAAGTTATTTACAAGGTTAAAGCAGATAAATATGTATACACACAAATTAACTTCAATCTTAAATTTCAGAAGTAATTAAGCTTCTATGATAAGCAAGCTCAATGTGTCCTTTAGGGATAACTTAGCTAAGCACTGGAGATCTTTGGCTTATGCTTAGTAATCCTTGTCCCTCAGAGTCAGGCGGCATAAAGATACAGTTTCTCCTTGTTAGGGCTTTTTATTTCTTCCTCTCTTCTGCTTCAAGTTGCAAACTCAGCTGATGAGAGGAACTCACTTGCACAACTTCATGGCAGGGGAGAAAGCAATCAACAAATTTTTTTTGTCCTCTGATGTTCTACAGTACTCATCTGGTGTCAATAGATCTTTTTTGTTCGGCAGGACCTAACATTTGTTGGATACTAGTATTTCACACTAGTTAATGCTTCTTTCCTGTCTGGTGATTTACACAGTTACAGAGACTTACATTGCAAGTGCTCAAATATTACCTTACAATATGAGATACAGATGTAATAAGTGAGATTAATGCAAGCAGTATTTACAAGTGTTCAATAACAGGTAAACACTTAAGTACATTTTTATAACTCTTATTTTTTTAACCAATACTTAAACACAGGTGTTTTCTTTCAGTATCCAAGTGAGGCATGGGGGACCTTGGCATAAACTGGCATCTGGTTGGTAGCATTACACCAGTCACACAAATAAAGAGCAAGAACTTGTACCCATAATGTATCTCATTTATTAAAGTTCACATATGGAAGACCAAGATGGCTTTTTGTTTGTGTTTGTTCGGTTTTCTCTATTTCTACTGCTATTTTATTTCATCCTTGTCTTGGATTGTGTTGAAGAAAAATCACACTTTCAGATTATTGTGCAAACTGTGGTTCAGAAAGACACAACAGCTGTTTGTTTAATCTGATAGAGCCCCTTGCATAACAACTGTCCTTTCTGATCAAAAATGACATTCTTAACATCAATAAGTTCTTAGGCTTTTCTGACAGGAAATGTTTTCTGGGACAGACAATCAATTATACATTGTGATTGTCAATATGTTTTTCTGCAAAATAAATCAAGAATCCTACCAAAATAGCATACTGAAAGCCAAATTCCTTCCCCTTGAGCAGGGATGCATTAAGGTTTTCTACCGTTTGAGTTTTTTGATTATTTATTTGTTTTATTTGTTTTGTTCATTTATTTATTTCTGCCTGGAGGTGGATGGATTGAGTTGTTGAGTTTAACTTGTGAACATTTTACCAGTAAACCAATCTGCATATTCTTAATAACAAAAATAATCTTGTGTTTTTGTTTTGTGGAGCTCCATCTTCATACTTGTAATGAATTTTGTAATTTCAGTACATTTACTTCCTGTTCGATTTATATATCCATCAGCAATTTCTGCTTCAGATCAACGCACATGAGTAATTCAATGAATACTTTCAGTTTCTGTTTCTGAAAATATTTGGATAAACTGAGTCTGGAATTTTTCTATAAATCAACACCTGGATTTTTATATATTATTCAAGATTTAGTATGAGACTGATAACTGACATTAACCAGTAGAGGGTCCTATGTGATAATAACTTTACTTATGGTGGTAAACTAGTTCTTGGCTCATTTCACCAGTTTGTGTTTAGGTTTAGTGATATCATTAATACACAGAAGTAGTAATTGCTGTTTTAATGGCTGTTTAGCTGTTTAATAGTTTATAATTATGAAAGTAAGATTATTTCTAGGTAATCTTGAAAGTGTTATAGAAATATAATTGGGTATAACTTCATAAGAAGGCCTCAATCCAATCCTTTGTTGCATGAACACAATTTTACTCAGAGAAATCACTTGCAAACACAAACTTAGTGTACTAGAACCAAAAAAGATAGAGTTGGGATGCACACAACATATTTGTACTTGCTTTGCCCTCAGTTTTTAGAAACAAACAAGTTTGAGATGTGTAAATTCTGTAATGTGGTGCAAGAAAGTGGTAGTGTATCAAAAATTACAAAGCAAAATAAATATTTCAAAATTTGGCCCAATTTAAAAAAAAAAAAAAAAAAAAAGCTGCAGAAATCCAACAAAAGCATGGGCACTGACCATAACTTAGCTTCAGATAATCATGCTGACAATTCTATAGTCACATAAGTTTGCAGACTTTCACAGGTACCTTCTTTTCAGATTATTACATTTATTGAAGAACTTTACTGCTTGAAACTTTATAGACATTTAAAAAAGTGGTAGACATTGGGTAATTAATCTAGCATATGACGTACAGGATTTCAAGCAGTTTAAGTAAATATTTCAATTCAAAACATTTTCACTAATACAGATATGCTATTTGAATCATGCTGTACATTTTAGCATCTCTTGTCCAAAAAGTTCAGATGTGCAGCTGTTGTCAGAGACACAGTAAATTTTACCACAGAAACACACCAACCAATATGAAATAATTTACAGCCAGTGAACAGCCATAAGATGTCTTATTAGGATGAGAAACTCTTGTTTTTACTTCTCCAGATGGTGAAGCTCACTGTGCAAGTGGGAGGCACAGAGGAATGCATTAGTTGGAAAGTTGTGTGCACAATTTTTTGCATCATGTACCTGCATCATGAGCATTTCCTGAGTTATGCTGGGGTTTTTTTGTTTTTGGGTTGCTTTTTTTTTTTTTTTTTTAATTTTTTTTAATTTTAGTAATAGCAGTATAACACCCATAGTTGTTGAGGTAGACTTTTTGCATAATTTGACATCCTCGGTAGACTTCTGAAGATCATAACTTGTTTTAGGAAAGTTAGAGAAGAAACTTGAAATAAACAATGATCATGACTGATCTGCTACATAATAAAGATGAGTGAAAAAATGTACTATCATAACTATACCAGCTGCAGTTTTAAATTGTGTGTTCTGCATGATATTGTTTATAAGGTACTGAAGCATCTTGTTAAATGACTGTTGACCACCCTTACAAAAACAAGATGTCATCTTAGTGAGCAAAATATTAGGTACATAATTACGAAAATCCAGACATGAATCCAACTCTTGAGAAGTGCCTTTCAGTGAAATGCTACAGTATAAGCTTGGTCTACCATGTCTGATGCTCCCAATGCTAGCAATAAGAAGGCTTTAAGGTAGTGGTAAATTCAATTCTGAATGGTCCCAGAATTGTTATGCTTAAATTATTCTCCTGTGTTGTGAGATAAGCCAAAAATACCATAATAGTAGATATATTTTTAATTATGTGCAGTAATCGTGTGTGGCTGTAATTCTTTTGCTAATAAAATGTAAACATGTATGCTTCACATAAAGTTAGATTGTTGTAGTAAAGAAAGATTTTGTTTCAAGATTTCTTGCTAAATTGAGAGCCATGATTGATCACTGCCTGTTTTATCATGTGACATAGTTCTGATAAACTAAGTGCTGAGTACTTTTTAATGGCTGTTAAATTCTTGCTTTAAAGAGAACCAAAGCATGTGAAAAGGCCATCACAGTTGGGCAGACTGTCATCACAAAACACAGGAACACACGATATTACAGTTGCAGAGTGATAGGAGTGGCATCTCAAGTATTCTATGAAGTCATGTTTGATGATGGCTCCTTCAGTCGAGACACTTTCCCGGAAGATATTGTAGTAAGTATTTTCTAAGGTACTTGCTCTCTTTGTTCTGTGCAAAGTTAAACAGACTGAATCTTTGGGAATATTTCCTTTCACCTTTAAAGGAAATAACTGACTTAATATTCAGTTCATGTTTGTTATTTTCACTGCAGAGAATTATTATTTTCTAATGGGCTTCTCAACCTTGGTTGTTCTAATTAGTATCCACCATTTGACCAAATCAATCAAAACTAATCTTCCAAAGTATTTTAATTAAATAAGAAATATGTGTTTAATAAAAGATATTAGAATGGGAATTCCACATATTCTTATCTGCCTCTGAGAGATAATAAAATAAAATTCCTTACTGAATTGAAAAATCCTGTTTTCTATTATGTAATGGGAAGAATGGCTCTCGGGAATCTGTTCTGACAACTTGTTTATATCCTTTGATGTTTAGTTTGTAAGATTACATTATTAATGATAAAAATCAACAGGGAAAAGAATATATAGTTTAGTCATAAAAGTAATGTAGATTTTGATTTCCTCTATGCACTTAACCTCCAAGTTTTCCAGGAATGTTACTGACCACATGATATACTTACTTGGGGAAAATGCAAATTTTCCATAGATATTCTAGATTGAATTCTCCACTGCCTTGCACCTTGTGTAATCATTTACAAATGTGCTGAGTGGGTATAAACCTTTACCATTCTAATTCGGTACCATTTTTACACCCACTTTGTACTTGTCAGCCTGATCCTTGGTTTCAGTCAAGCCAATTTTGTGTTCCCCTGATCTTGAGGCTGCTCTGTGCTGTGCTGATTTCTTGATATAAGTGTTATAACTTGCACCTGTTGCCAACAATCTCCCAGGAGTTGTTACAGCAGCCAGAGATTGCCAGGGTGCCCTAAAGCCATGGCCACATCTCTTTTCCCTTAGCAGTGTCTTCTGTGCTGGCTGCAAGGAGGTGGGATGATGTCAGACATCATAAGAATCAGAATATTGTGGTTCAAGAATCGGAATACTCTCCCTTCCTGTCCTATAAAGATGTTTGGGAGCTTTAATGTTTTCCACAGACCAGCTTGTCTCTGGAAATAGTTATCTGTCAAATATTGTCAATGGAAATAATACTGTTTTTCTTGGCAGCTTCTTAGTTATTGAAAAGTCTAATGCATTTTGGAAATAAGACCTTTAAAGGAGTACATTTTTGAAGCAGTGAGTGGCGATTTAGCTGTTCATTTCCCACTGATGCTAATGGAAGCCAAGCAGCAAAATCCCTGTTACATCGCTTTGAAAATTTATCACTTAATTTGAAATATTCTGAAAGACTCCAGTAATGATCAAGGGCATTTTGATTTAGGATCATGAAGATACTAAGCAAATGTGGATGTATTGTTATCAGAAACCCCTCTTTTGTGTGCACCTGCATCAAAGCTCTGATATAGAAGAGATGAGAAACTGCTTACCACCCTACTGGGATAGTTTGTTCTGGAGCTAAGAAGGAATGTAATCAGGTCTGGATATGCCTCAATGCTTTTCTGATACTGGATGAACAACATAATTGTTTGATGGAAATACTAAACAAATTTCACATTCCTTAGAGAAATCTTGTTGTGTTTTCATTAGCTGATATACCTGTAGCAGTAACTGGGAAGAAAGAATATTTTTTCTCCTGCCTGCCCTAAAACTTGCTAATCCACGCAATGTGGTGTTAATGTTAGTGGTATGTTAGTGCCACTGGGAAGACTTATTCATCAAATCAGGTGTAAAAGCAATGTTATTGCCTATTGAAGAATTTATTTCTCTAATCTGTTTTCACTTTTCAACTAGCTCATAAAGATAGCAGGAGCTTTTTGCAGTACATGTTGAGTCAATAGCACAATTTTGGTTCAATTCACAATTGTGTTTATGGAAAACAGGCCACCATTTCAGTATTTGGACACTGTAATTTATTTGTAGGGAGGAAGATGGGGAGTCTCATCTCTAAAACTCTCTCTAGCTTTAGATATTCAACAGTTGCCAAAGCAGGGAATACATTGTTCCTATCCCCTATATATTTTTCTTTCATTTGCATTAGCATTTGCTAAATATATTAGGACATGCTTTTTACTTAAGGCTGCACACTTGGAAACGCTGTATGGTTTCAACCTTGTAAGAATGTCACAAACAAATGATTCTTTGGTTAGACCATTTAAACTAATGAAATTGCAAATTAGTTAGCCTCAGTATATTTGCTAATCTGTGGGCTCTATCATACCCTCCGTTGTGCTGGTGTGCAAAAGATATAGATGCAACTTTTTATCCCACATACGCAGACGGGAGAACCTCTCCATAGTTTAGTTGAGAATGGTAGAAAATGGCTGGCAAACTATACTGTCTGGTGCACCGTATCCTGAAGGAGATGAGATCTGCAGGTTAAATGGGCTTTTTAGGCCACCCCGCCAAACTGGCCAGTACATATGCTGCGTTTTCCAGCAGGTGCTGCCAACAGCAGGTTGGAAGTGCAAGCTGCTGTTGCTCAGAGGAGCATCACATAATGCTCTGTGGCTTGTGACCCATCCCAAGCTCAGCTGAACATGATGAATTCTGCCCCAGCCTGCAGGGCAGATGTCAATTAGCAGATACTGCACTGGGCAGTGTCTCTATATTCCCTGTTGTTCTGGTCAGGGTTGGGTTTTCCTTTGGTAAATGCAGCATACTGTGAAACTTGGCATTTTAATACCTGTCAGACACATCTCTACATCAAAATCCTGGCAGTTTGCTAAATATGGAACATGCTGGTTCATGTTTATTTATATAGTTTTTCTTATTATTGCATCTGTCAAAAATGCCTCAGCCGCATGTAGAATTTTTTATATAAACACATTTTCTGAAATAAATCCAGCCTGACCCAAAAGCTAAGACATGACCTATTCCCAGTCCTCATGAAAACCTGATAAACAATTAGGCCTTGCAGTGTGCTTTGGGGATCACCATGTCAGAACAGTAGAAAAACGCATTCCGGAGTCCAGGACACTCCGTTGAGAATGACACACCACTAGTCACCAGAAGTACAAATCTAGGGATTGTCAGTTTGTTCACCTGAGCTGATCTCAAGTTCCACAGGACAATATGCCCAGGATTCAAAGTATAATGGCCTTGATAGATTAAAATTAATAATCTGAATTGCATCTTGAAATGAATTGGATGTCACTGCAACATGTGGAATACCAGTGTAAAATGGTCCCTCAAAGGAAGGACTCCTACAAGAGAAAAAGGAGACATCTGTCAATGGAAAGTATTTGAAGCAGCATTCGTGTGATATTTTCAGGAGTCCCAAGAGATTTCTTCCCAAAACCCAAATGCTATGGTTCTATGCAGTTCTGAATATGTCTAAGAAATTTCTGCTTAGCAGTATATTTCTGAAGAATGTGTATATCAACTTAGTTAAACTCAGCATGCAAGCCGTCAAGAACCGTAACAAAAGATGTATTGCTACATGAATCAAAGTCTGTCAATCCAAGCAAATGTGACACAGTCACTGATGAATTTTATTGTCTGCTCCTCTTTTTTGAAATAGAAGCTACCTCACCTGAAAGAACTCAAACATGTATAGACATACAAGGGGCTCTTTTTTAAACCTACAGTGCTATATAGAGACCTTAACAGAATTATGCTGACACTAATGTAATTACCTTCTTTTACCTGTGGACCCAAAAGAGCCTTCAGTGTGATGAGATTAAGATCCATCATTCTGTATCTATCAGTACTTTAAATTAACCACTGGCCATGAAAAGTGCAACAAGATCATTTAGAAATGTGACAGCATTCAGTACATCACTGAAATTTTCAAGAAGGCTACTATTGTTTTCAGCACACACCTAAGCTTCACAAAGAACCAAAATTATGAGCTTCTACTTTCTTTATAATAGAATGCATCACTTTTTAGTTACTGTACATTTAAACAAAAGCTCTCAGTGTAACGGCAAAGCAATTTGAGAGGCTCATTTTTTGTTGTTTTTGGGTGGGATTTTTGTTTTCTTTTTAAATGTTTTTCTTTGCCAGAGAGCTTCTTCACAGCTCTCCAGCACTGTTAACGGCCATGAGTACCCCCTTGTGATGCTATGAGAATTTGAAATGAAAATTTTAACAACTCTTGACCCTACACTCTGATATACATACTATATAATATTAGCTTCCCCACTGTTTAATATTTTCTTTCTGTTTCTGGAACCTTTGAGATCTTAAATTATTGTTACCCTTTTTGATCTAAGCAGCTAGCCAATTTTTGGGGTCTAGCAGATTGTTTCTGTTAGGAGGAGAAATTGATGGTGGAGTCAGGAATTTGATGGAGTCCTGTTTATTGACAAGGAATGTTCAGACTCCTCTTTCCTGAACACGCTAGGAATCAAACAATGGGGGATAATTTCTTTGTTTACAGTTCCAAGCGTCCTTCAATTAGCGCTTTGACCAAAAGCTGTCCCTTAGCTTTTTTTCTCAGGGACCCACTACCAGGACTTCTCAGACCTTTTCTGGGGCTTCTTTGCTCCTTCTCTGTGTCCTTCTGTCTTTTTCTGCTGCTTCTCTCTCACACACAACTTCATCAATCAATGCACCAGCCCTTGCATTTGCTATATCAGTCCCCAAAGAAACCCTTTGGGTCATATGGTTCAGCCTGTACTCAAGCCTTGCCATGTCTCTATTTTCTGGGTGGTGGCTTCTGTTGTTTGTTTACCTGGTTCCATAAAGAAGCTTGATTGTTTCTTACATTTATACTAATCAGAGAGTGGTGGTTACGCCTACCGGCTTTAGTGAGGTTTTCCCAACATACCAACATTATCCTTCTTGGCCTGGACATAGGATGGCTATTTTAAACTGCTCATGTGTTTGTAATCTCAGAAATTGTCCAGCCTGAGATAGATTAGCAGGCAGAGTGCAGATCAAAGGTGCATGATAAGAATAGTGTATCACATGAATATCTCCTTTACATATATGTGTGTGTGTGCGCGCGTGTGTATGTGTGAGAGAAAGAGAACAGGTTTCACTTCATCCTTCACTGAGATGCCATAAACTATAGAATGAAATATGGCAATTCTTTAAAAGGCACATCAGTATAACAAATTTTGGACAGGAGGTAAAGAAGAATTTTGTGTCCAGTTTGAAACAGCAGGGAGAATTTAGGTAGGTAGAATGTAGTATTGAGGTTAAATGTAGAGATTGAGGTTAAATATCACTACTTTAACATAATTTAATATGGAAATGCTTATTGATCACAGTTGGTGAAGACATGAATTGGGTTTTTTCCTATCTTAGAAAGGCACCTCCAGCCACAGCACAGTGTCTCTTAACATCATGATGGATCATTAGTTTAATACGATTCCGATAGAAGAGTGTCCCCTATTGAGTGCCCTCACATCACCTCCCATAGCACCTTTGTATTCTTTGTCCAAGTTCCATCCAAGTACTCACCAGGCCAATCCTACTTAACTTATTGAGATCACAACAGTTCAATCAGTGGACCTTCCAGGATGGTGTTTGCCATACTACCCAATAATGACTTTATTATTCCACCTCTCTCTCCTCCTCTGTTCTTTTATGAACCTGCAAGAAAATTGAATAGCACAGTACATTGTTTTTCTGTTAGTGATTACTTACTGCAGTGATATGTCAATATGCTCAAATAATGGAGACTTATTTTCTCTAGCCTGTAATTAAATTTTTCATCTAATTGCACATGTGTGTAAACTCGGGGCATAGTGTAATACACTGTCCATTGAAAATGACCTTTTTCCTGTAAAATTAGACATAAAGTTTGCACCATGCCTCACAGATGAATGACCCACAGCAAAATTGCAAACTCTCTACTTAAGAATTTGTAATTAGTTGGGTCCTCTTATTGCCAGATAGAAAAGCATTTAGTCGCTTACAAATAATTGAGTGGGTAAAGCAGTAACATACATTGACTTGTGTGAATCAAATATGTACATGACAAGGAATAACAAAGATGACCCTGGTAGTACATTTTAATTTTCCGTTAGCTGTCTCTCATGTCTGTTATTCCATCAGAGATTTACAGGCAATGTAATTCAGCATGAATAGTGTGACTAAGGTCAGACCAGCTAGGGTTTCAGAGTTGAACCCTATCTCTACATGCACATATGGTCTCAGAGGTTGCCATTGTTTATTATTTAACTGCTAACAATGTGCTCAGTGCTAGGCAGGAAGCAAATAAAGAGAGCCTCTGCCCAAAGAGCTGAAAAACAGACACACACATACAAAACATGGTGGGGGGTGGTGATAACTTGGAATGTTACATGGCTTCTCCCCAACCAATTGTGGAAATGTGACTGATGTGGGTTAGTATTTGTGGACCTTATGGAAGCAGCGAGTTTTTAGGGGTGACTTAAATGAGGAGAGGGTGTAAGCCTGCCATGCTTGGTCTGGGAGTCATTCCATGCATAGGCCACAACAAGGAAGAAGGCCTGAAGAGCTGGGGCAGTGAGGCTGGTAAAGGTGTACAATATTAGGCTCCTCCTACATAGGTGGATCCTTGTATCTGTGCAGACCCCCATTTACTTCAGTGTAGCTCCACAGGGGCACAAGGATCTACCTGCATGGTTCCAGTTTCAAGATCAGGGCCTTTTTTTTTTTTTTTTTTTTTGTTAACAAGAACCTACCTGTAATGATCTTCATTCAAAAATCTGCTCTGCTATACAATCCATACAATCCCACTGACTGCAGTGATGGTAAGCAGATGGTAAGGGGATAAGTCAGGGCAGAATTTTCCCCTTTATTTCTAAGGTTGGTGGAGTAACAGAACTAAAAATTAAAAAGAAGATAGTTAGGAAAATACCTAATAAAATTAGCTTTAACGAGTCTGAGCACAATTCTATCTGCCTGACACTCTCTGTCTGCTTAATCACATTTACTTAAAGGAGTCTGAGAAGGATTTGGCCCACTAATTCTGCATAATACCCCACAGAGTGAAAGATACATGTATTTTTTAATGAATTAAATTTACCTCCGGGGACATGTTTAATAATGATTTGTGAAATTTGTGTAGGCACCTTTTTGCACTTGCAAACCTTGAATTGACACTTACAAATCTGGCACATAGAATTCATTCTGTATACACAAAAGTCCCTGTTTGCACACATAGAAGAGCACACATGAATTTCTGAGATACTTGAAAAGTTTGGTCCTATGTATTAAACTTATTAAAAAAACCTAAACAAGCATATTCAAGGTGAAGGCTGCCATTGTATCTGTAACTCTGTGCACCCAGGAAGTGCAGCTTATACAATGCAAAGGGCCTGAGTCGGACCTCACACCTGTTTTAAATCAGTGTAATGTTATTAACTTCAACAGAATTACTTTTGATTTACCCAATAGCTAGGTGAAAGCAGTATCAGGCTTTTGTTTGTTTGTTGCTTCCTATATACACTGAAAATACAGACGATTCGGTAGTTAAGCATAAACAGTGAATGTAGGGTAGATTAAGGGCAGCTTTAACTTTGAATCTACCTGCATTTGAGGGTTTATAAACCTCAGTATCATCTTATCACTCCTCTTTTTCTAACAATAGTCTAACTTGATAATGGAAAGGCTGATAGAACTGTAGCTATAGCGACTTCAGGTGAGATGTTATATTAAAATAATCTGTTTTTTAAGAAAAGATAAATCTTCCTAATATTAAGCTGATGCTGCCGGAGGGAATTATAAAAATGAAAAATGAGCTTTTGTGCTTTATTTTTTTCCTCTCATGGCACCATTTGAACTTTAATTGCCTTTCAGACTTAAAGTTTGGCAGCTTATATACAGCAAGCGTGTGCCCTGGTCACCAAGGTCACCAAGGCCCTGGTCACCAAGGTGTGCCAAGGTCACCTACGAGGCCATTGCTCTGACCGCCCCCCCAGCAGCAGCATAAGTGGCTGGCTGTGGGCTCAGCCCGAGTGGATGGCCCTGGGGCCACTCCAGCTGCAGCCAGTGCGGCTGGCCCAGGGCCGCCCAAGCGACTATCCCCAGGGCCAGCTCCTTGGGTAGCCCCGAAGTCAACCACACCCAGCTGCTACAGCTGCAGAAGTCAGAGAGACTGCGGAAAGTCATGGAATCCGTAACTTCCATGACCTCCATGACAGACTCACAGCCTTAGCTATGACCCCTTTTGAGTTGAGCACAACTCTGGAGGCATCTATCGAGGGCAGAGCTGGGTGCTGGTTGATGCGGGAAGAATAGCCTTCATATGGAAGCCTGATGGGAGATGATAAGCCTGCAAGAGGCCAGCAAGTGAGAAGAAGCTATAGCCAGACATGAAGATAGATTATTGTTATGGAGTGCATGGGCAGAAGAAGGGAAATCATGGTGTTATGGGGACAAAGGTTGCTTATGGTCATAGGGATCATGAAGAGCATAGTGGGAAGCTATGGAGAGCAAGAGGGACGCAAGAGAAAATATGGGGGGTGATCGTGGGAGCCAATATGATAGAGGGGAGAAGGGGGAACCATGACAAAAGAAGGGAGAGTAGGATTTTCTCCAGTTACTCAGGAGTTGCTGGAGGGTTGTGCAGCTAGAGGATTACATGTATTTCGGTGCATTTTCGGATGATAGTTCCTGTTTTTTCTCTCTCACATTTCTAAGAAGAAGAAAAACTAAAATTATTCTGGATCCAAAAATGCTGCCCGGGCCTTGGGCTTATTTGCAGAATTGTCCCTGCAAAATTCTTGGCATTTTGGCAGCTATGGGAGCCAGAAGACCTGTGTTCTGTTCATGCATTGACTTATTGTGTAACCTTGGACAGGTCACTTTCTATTTCCAGTTTCCACATTTGTAAAATGGGGACAATAGTACTTTCTTCCCTCTTAAGGATTTAGACTCTTAATGAATATGTGTAAAACTTTCAGATCTTTGGGTGGAAGACACTGCTGACGTGCAGAGTATTATTTTTTTAAACTGATATGCAGAGAAAGAATGAAGGAGTGACTGATTTCAATGAAGTCACACCAGCCTAAAAGTAGAGTAACACTGTGGTGAATCAGGCTTGCTGTGTTGGGTGTTAATGTGCTTTTTGGCCGTGTGAATAGATGTTCCTGTTTAGAAAAATTTTGGCTGTGGCATATTAACTACCACTCTTCTTCATTCAAAATGACGTGGAACATATGAAAAGCTAGTTTTTGGATTTCAGAAATTTGCATAAGAACTATACATGATCAATTTTCCAAAGCAAAATATTGTTTGGTAGCATTTTGACATCATGAGATATGTGCAGAGAGTTTTTACAATTTCTTACTTCCCCTCAGTTTAATGGTATAAATAAATGAAATATATTCACTCTTTTCAACTGTGCCACCATAACTGTGTATATGACAAGCTCATCTAAACAGGTATTAGTAGTAAATATGTTTGTCATGTTCTTTATAAAACACTCAACTTGTAAGGGTGACTATGGAAGCTTAATCACCTACACCAAAGCTGAAAGCTAGTGCACTCTAAACTAACATAAGCAGAAAAGACATCTTGTATTAAGTGCATTAACAGAATGGACATGCTGACATTTCAGTTCAGTCCTTGGGGTTGTTCTGTCTACCTCAGGGAACTCCAGTTGAGTCACCTTTGCAGCTCTGCCACATGAAAATCCTGTTTTCCCCTGGATTTTATACAATAAGAGCTGACTTGTCATGATAGCTCTCACACCACGTGTTCAATTTTCTTTATTCCCCCTTTCCCACTGTTTATACTGTGTTAAGCCCTTGTTTGAAACAATCTTCAGATAATTTCCATTACTACAGAGAGCAGTCTGCTAATGAGTGCATTTTGGTGGCTGCATGGTAGGATACTGCATGAAGCTAAATTTCTAAATTCAGGGAAGAAAAATTAGAATTATAACTTAATACCATTCAACTAAAGACAGCTGGAAGACCATTTGTATGCAGAAGTCCAGCAGCTGTACACGTTGATCTAATTTTCACACCTTCCATAATTATGTTGTTTCTATAGATTTTATAGAGCTTCCCACGCTGATATTTTGTGGCTAAGCATTTTCCTAGAGAGAGTTTGTAAATTCACTTGAAAACCTTTCAGTGAGAACAAGATGACCTCAATCTCCAAATAATTTTCTGCATGTTATTTAGGCTTTTTCTGAAGTAACCATTTCCTGTCAAATTATATTTAATTAATTTCTGTGAGTGATGTGGCATACTCAGATTATCCTCCTGCTAACTTGACTTTACAGCTCCAGAATAAAAGGGAGGGTTGGTTCGTTTATAGATGTTATGCAAAGTTTATGGATTGTTTTTCATCACTTAGTACCTAAAATTAAAGGCTCTGATGAGTCAGTGCCATGGCTTGATCCATTCTTAGAAATAAAGATCAGGTGGATTTCAGCTTACATTGAACAGTCATTTTGGACTTAAGCAACATTTCTGAGAGCACCATATATATAAAGGGAACAGGAGAGTTTATCTTTAATGGTTTGATTTTAGTAGCTTATTATTAATTTATGTAATGTTGTAAAAAGGGGATGGAATTTTACAGGGAGATATAAATGGCAAAGCAAGGAGTTTGTAGAGTTGAGGTGAAGGTTTAAAGGGCATGTGGAGTGGAGGGGTTCAATATAGCAAGAGAGTTAAGGAAGAGAGGTGTAAAGAAGGTGGAAGCAGAGGGTTAAATAAGGGTAGGAAGAAGGAGGACCCAGTGGATAAGAATGAAGCCAGCAAATGGAAGCTATAATACCTGGTGACAGAATGAAGAGAGATAAGAAAGCAGAGGGGTTGTATATGAGGAGAAAGCTGGTGGTGATAGAAAGAAATGATTCCAGGGTCAGTGATGAGAAAAGTTCACAGATGCCTTGGTCTGCTATCATCACCAAGGCTGTGAGGCTTTGAAGGCCTGTGCCCATGGCTAGTAGTAATAGTGCCTTCTGGAATAGTGGGATGTGTTCTAAACACTGCCACTGGAAGATTGTAGGCCCTGGGGAGGGTGAGGGAAGCAGCTGGTGCACTGAGATGCAGCTGGTGTCTGATGTACTAACCCAGTCATTGAAGAATTAACTCCAGTTTCTATGTTCATAATTTATTATTATTGGTTTTTTCCTATTTATATTATCACTTCATAATGGGTCCAGCTTTGAAATTTGGCTGCCTAAGGTTAAGCACCTAAATGATGATTTAAGAGCTCATTTCAACTGATTCATAATTAAAATACCTAAATCCACTGTTAGCATACAGATTTGGGTGCCTAACTGTACGCATTCAGATTTTGAAAACTGGACCCGATGTTCTGCTGCTGTGTTTTTGTTTAGAACTTTTTATTACCTACTGCTCTACATCAATTGAGTGGTTTCCCTTACTTCCTCTCACGTTTCAGCAGGGACTTGCACAACTTTGGGTAAGGATAAGATAGTAGACACAGTACTGTACTGCATGTACAGGTATATATGCCTATCATAGTTGACAGGGCTGATTTATAAAGAGTCTTTAGTAAATGGTACAACATGTAGTAACACAGAGATATGCAGCCGGTAAGCTTGGGTAATGCCAAATATACAGACTGTATTAGAGTCCTCCAGCGTTAGAAGTGAGTCTGAGCTGTTGAAGTACACATCTAGATATTAACTTTCCCTGAGTTAGGGCTCATGTCTGTTCAGTGCCTCTTCATGATCTTTATCTGTATTCTAATTTAGCCAAGTTGTATGAAGTCAGAAAATCTGTCAGAAGATACGTTCTGCACAGTCTAGTAAATCTGAAAAGAGAATCAAACACCGTAGATAATTATATCAATGGAGTTAACAACAAAAGAAAGAAAAAAAAAAAGATTTAGAGGGACATCAGAGCCACTGGTTATCAACATAATTTTTCTAAATGGAGAGGTAGATGTGTCTCCTTCACCTTAACCCCTGTGGTTATGCCTGTGCATTACCACAATGAAAATCCCACAGTCCATCATGGTATGAACATTTCCAGAATCCTTTCACTTCACATTAATGTGGAGCTATTAAAAGGAGACCTCCTCAGGCAAGTATGGTACAGTAGTCTGAGCTAGGTTGAGTTAGGCAAGGTATTGTCAAGTGAAATTCTTGTACTATTGATTATCTGAAAATGATGCAGCTCAATAAAGTAAATATTTAGCCCAACAAAAACTGTGCATAAATCAAAATGCAAAATTAGATGACTAAAATGTATTTAGCCAAATTAATTAGTACAAATAATTTGCACTGTCAAGGTTAGGCCCCCAAAAATTGCCCTATATTTAAATTGTTAGAATCCAGAGGAAATGAATTCTAAATAGCTATTTTAAAACACTGCACTATTCCTTTACCAGCAAATTACCCTCCTCCATCCCTATCGACACTGTTAATACACGACCTTTCCATGTTTTTGTTCTGCTGCTATATCATAGACCCACATAGCTAACCAGCATTAGAAGAATTAGCAACCTCTTGCCAGGACCACACTAACACTGTACATATCAATTATATTGGTGAAAAACACGGAAGTGAATAAGCCAGAAGTGTACTGGCTTTTTCGTCCCCCTTACCCCCAAAGGGATGGCAGGGGCAGTGGTGGGACATCAGTTTTTGTCAAGTGACAAATATATTTAACATGGGAAGAAATGTTTGTAAGAGCTTCAGTACAGCATAACACAAAACTATTAAAAAGTAATGGGTCCCAGCACTACAGCCTTACACAGGTGAGTAGTCCTACTGACTTTGTTTAAAATGAGATTGGTATCAACAGGTATACTCAAGTAACTAAAGGCTGCTAGATTGGGCCCTCTGTTGTTATAATGGGGAATCTGATTTCTTACAGATGTCACTCTCTCTGTTAATGTCATGTTCTCAAATGAGATGATGCATACTGTAAATAATGCATAGTCATTCCTTATATAAACTACAAAGGAAGTTTGTAGTATGGTCCTTCTCTATGGTGTACATAAAAACTGTTTATTTAACAAATTACAGAAAACCTGATTTGTAGTGAATACAGGAAGAAGATAATTACACATGTCCTTAAAAGGTCAGAGAGAGGAGCCAGTTTAGCAAGATAGATCCAGTTGTGCCAGTTCAAGAATACAAACTTAGAAAGCTCAACTAAATCAGGTGTTTGAACCTGTGAGACAATCGTTGTTTATTTAGACCTTGGCAGCAAGACCAGGGGCGACCTTTCAGGGTTATAAACATGAACAATATTTCTAGTGTACTCTCTTCTGTATACCAGAGACAGGTTTTTCTTCAGTATCTGAAGTATATTTCTTTTCTTTCAGTTTTTTTCTAATCTGTTTTTGTGGCTAATGCAAAGGAAATCACAATCTCCATTTATTGTCATAGACACCTGAATGTTTTAGTGCCATGTTCAAGAAATACCCGGTGTTCCTGAAAAAAGACACTCTTCTATTGGTCAGTAACATTCTGGTGACTATGGAAGTCATCTGAGTCCTGAAAGCATGATGGTCTGTATGTATCTTTTACAATGTAACATTTTATCTGTCTCTTTCCTTCAAAGCCCACTGTGTTAGAGCAGCTGATAGAACTGGATTTAACAATTTTCTGCAGAAAAAAGTTCTGATCATAGCAAGATGGAAACTGATTTTTTTCTTCTTGCTATAAGTAGTTCCACAGTGTGCACATACAACAGTAGGAGTGGGAGCAAGGGCACACACAGAATTTTCCTAAGGAGGGGATATATAGCTGTCCCTCCTCTTGCCTGCACCCACTCCCAAGCTCTCTCCCACTATATGCTGCTCCAAACACACTTCCCTCCTGCTGCCCCACACTCAGCCTTGTGTTCATCCCCCTACATTGCCCCTCACCCAGCTCCAAGCTCTTCCCTTTACATTCAGTCCTATGACCACCCTGCCCTACACCCAGCCCTGAGCTCTTACCCAGCAAAGAGGTCAGGCAGAAGAGCACCATTCTGGGAGTCCCAGTGTTACCGTAAAACAGAATAAAAAGGGTCTTTCTATCTGAAGGTCTTTACCCTGCCATATCTATCACCGGTCGGAGCGGATTACAGGGAATCACAGACTCTCAGGGTTTTCCAAAACACAAAGGTGACAATTTATTGAGTGACAAACAAGTAAAACCACTAACGTCAAGAATATCAATGGGGGTGAACCCCAGGTCCCAACGACCAATAAAACAACCCTTGGTTCCCCTAAAAGTCTCTTCCAAGCTCACTGTTGGATCTTCGCTCAGACCACCGAGCGTTGGTTTTCGATCTGGTCTACATCTACTTCTCTTCCTCGTCCGTAGCTCGTCTGCTTCAGCCCCAAGTCTGTATTTGGCAGCTTCTCTTCCTGGTCCGTAGCTGGATCCAACAAACAAAGGCACCCTCCCCACACTGCCACTTGGTTGGACAGCAAGCCTCTAGGGGCTGAGTGTCCTTTTTATCTCCTGTGGTTCCTTTAGTCCTGAACCAATGAGAGGCTAGGGATTTTCCCGCTTCAATGATGTGCACACGACATTAAACTTGTGCACTTGGCACCAAACCTTTTGCACACCACACTTTCAGGTGGTGCACACGGCACCAAGGTTACTGGTCTTCCTGCCTTTTCCAGCTGTTGCTGGGCAAATCTGCCCTGTTGGCACCTTGCCAACCAGTCTTTGTCATTTATGTTCTGATCAGACTCTATCTTGAATCAAGATGGAGTCGGGCCCAGTCATGCCCCAGGGGAATTATACAACTATTTACATAATAAAACATACATTAACATTTTCCCCCAACACCAGACCCCATCTTCATGCAGCTCCACTTGCTCAGGAGTCACCAAAAGCCCAGATCTAATCCTCCCACCCTCCTGGGGGTTGGGAAGTTTCCGGAGTCCCCTGCTCAGCCTCTCCCCAGGAGTTAGGGGTTCTAAGAGTCCATGGATGCTAGAAGGACTGCACATGTGTGGGAGCTGCATAGGGTCCCATTGCCATTCAAAGTTGGCCCGGCTGCCCCTCCATTATGACAGAGGAGTGGCCAAGCCAAATTTTCAGATCCAATCAGGGGCTAGGCCCTCCCCATTGCATGCTTAAGTGGGAGGTAACATGTTCTAGTCCAACAAACCTGTGGATGCTTACATATAGACAACAAGATTGTCAGGAGCAAGGATCAAATCTGCGACCATCACCAAAACCACTTTATCCTTACTTGAGTCACCCACCAGTGGGTGATATGACTACACATACTGAGCCAATTTACTACAGTAATATCAAAACAATTAAGAAAATCCAGCTCTGCTGAGGCAGTTTCCTGACAGTTTGAATTTTTCCCATTTTGAGTGGGATAGTTTCCTAGTAACATTTACATGTCTTGCTGTAGTACTTAAACTTGGGACAAAAAAAAATTCTAATGTACCATCATCATTCCTACTATATTAAGTATAAACAATGGCTCCATGGCCTCCATGTCTTTGATTGACTAATGCATTTTTACACACCAGTCACAGAAAGAGAAGCAAATTTGAAAGGGTAGGAACTCATTTAATGCCAAGGATCAAGCCTCTTGAGTTGTAAACTAGCTGTTGAAAGGCAGATAATTACACAGCCTAATGAAGGGCTTTTCCTGTTGGTAAATTCATCAGGAATGTATCCGTGATATTTTTGCTATTTGAGAATATTCACAGGTATTTCTTTTAAAGTGTTTTGATTTTCTTTTATTTAAGATTAAATGTATAATCTTAAAGCATTGCTTTATTGACCTGTTGCAGCCTTTAGATTCTTTTCATTGTGTATATTCTTTGCCTTTATCTATAATAGCTGACTTCCCTCTCTTGCTGAAACAATGCTAAACTCATTTTCTTTTTGCAATAAAATATCTTACATTGACTATACCAATATTTTCCTTTGTTAGCTTTCTTCGGTATCCTTCAGGGAAAATTTTCTTTAAATTAATATCTTCTGTTATTCTTAGCCATAAAATAATTTCTTCTTTATTCACAATACTATACAGCACAATACAAACATTAAAGAGTTCAGTATTTTTTTCTTCCCTTTCCACTTCATCCTGCAGTTTCTTTTAGCCACTGCCTTCAGATATGAACCACCTCTACAGAAGATGCTCTTGTGGGCATCGAACTTTAGTCCCATTGATTTTGATGACCACATCACAGAATGTTCTTTTTCATATGAGTTCACTGAAGATATGACACAGCAGTACATTCATTTTTCAATCTGTGCTGCTTTGGGTAAAGCCCAGAAGTTCCCAATGGCTCTTATATTTGTATCATTCCCAAAATAATTATTAATATATTAATTCCAAGTTCTATAATGATATTGCCAGGCAAAACAGTTAAAATGGAACTTGAAATATCCAAAAAGCAGCTGTTTTTGGCATACTTTGAGAATAGTCTATATACTAATCTTCCTGTTGAAGTATCATCTTCTCCGTCTCATCCAAGATCAGAATAACAATACTTAGGTATGCAAGGCAAAGGCCTTGGGAGATAAGAGGATAATCTGCACTTGGTGAAGGGTTTTCAGATGTAGAACAAGCTCCTAGAGATAAATAGACTACTCCCAAGTCCAAGCAAATTTAGGACATGCTATAAGACCTTGCTCTTTGATAAAGCTATTGTAGCATCACTAGAATGAACTTTCTAAAAGTAAATCTATTTATATGTACCAAACAGAGCCTCCTGTGAGGTCTGATTCAATCCCAGTTGAAGCCTCTCATTGACTTTAATTAGTTTTGTATCAGGCCCATAAACAGAGCAAGAAGAACTAAAAACTGCATGGGAAGGAGGTGAGACTGCTCTTCAATAATTTACAGATACTACACGTTCTATATGTTTGTCTCTTTGTTGTAACTGTATGAAAACATGGGGTTAATTCAAGAAGAGCCTGAATGCAATCAAGCAGATAAGAGAACAAAGGCTTCAGCTACCTGTCCATTGGCTGACACTTAAGAGACAATTCAGGAGTCATTCCCCTTTCGCTTTCTGTTGGACCCAGGCCTGCTAATAGCTATCCCCATACTCTTCAGAAAGTCAGCCAACAGTACAGAAGTTGTTTGGCTTCTTATCCCTTACCCACATTCCAAGATCAGGAGGATACAAATCATAAAACTATTCCAAGCCAACTATTTCTTACAGCTCATTTAACCAGGTGACTCCCCAAGCTTCCAAGCTTTGCCCCTCTTATGGAGGTAATCCTTCATCCAAGTTGCCACCTCCATATATGACATCATTTTTTGCTTTTGAACTGCCCAAAATAATTTCCTACAAGCCTTTGGAATCAGTTCAGATTTAAGGAACAAGGCCACTTTAAATTAATTGATCATAGTCCCCAAAGACTGTCATGTCCATTTGATTGTAGGCCATTATGGTTTTTACTTGGCTAAGGGGTGAGAAAATGGAGCTGATTCACAGGGAGGACCCAATTCAAGTCATAAGACTTCTCAAAGGTAGTTCATCTGTATCTCCCCCTCCTTAAAGTAGGGCAACAATTTAGCAGCTATGCTGTCTGTGGAGTTGGCATTTTGTGTTCTCTCCCCACTAACTGGATTGTTAGATCTCTGGCTCCTTCATTGCATGACGTCCAGTTCATGCTGATGCTGTCATTTTTGCTCTGTCTGGTCACTCTGGTGCTGTACCTTCTCATGCCAACATTATTGTTCCTGGTCAGCTAGTTATTTCTCCTGTAGGCACAGCTTGTCTCTCTCTGACTGCAGCTTCTGTCCCTCCAGGGCCTGATGACTGGGGTCTCCAGTCTGGATGGGGGCCAATTGCTGCTCCAATCACTACATACACTTCCCCTCTTCCTTTGGGAAAGCTCTGACTTTTTCAGTTCTTTAGAAGTTAGCTTTCTCTCTTTGCAGAACTCCACCAACTGAGCTTTCTTGAGGTGCTATCTGTCATGTTCATACTCTCTTCCTACTTTTTTCTCTTCCTTCTACAATATTTGTTTTACCTGCTATTGTCATTTATTGAAACTTTACCACTGTCACAACCACCCCACCAATATGTCCCAGTTACAGGGCTAGCTGAACTTCTGCCTCTTCTTCTGTCATCTCTGAGTGCACCACCTCAGATCTTAGGCCTTCTGCCTTCATCTTTCTCAGGGTGGAATCCTGTGATTCTCCTGCTGTTAGAACAACTCCTAGGTTACCATACCCTGTTTACCAAGCAGCAGATCCAACTGCAGTTCTTCCTTTCAGGAGCTTGTGGCCAGAGGTAAAGACAGTGACCAGACAGTCTTCTTGAACGAAAGTATTGTTTTATCTCAACTGTAGGAACAAAGTATATAGCATAAGAGAAAAGGGATTTTTAAAACAACAAAAGGTCTATACACATGTTGGCCAATGAGCCTTTGTTCCGTTTCGTACCTACGTGCAGTCAAACTCTTCCTGAATTAACCCCATGTTTTCATATAGTAAACCCACTTACAACAACCAGACACACACATAGAATTTGTAGTATTCAGGAGTCCTTCACACTCCATGAAGTCCATTAGGATTGCCATGCAGATCTAATTTACCTGAATAGCACTTTGATACTAAGGTTGATGGATACCATAGAAAAAGCTTAAGATAGTAAAGTCCCCTGACTTTGCTGCCCAGTATATTGTCATGAAAAGTAGCCGTCCTCATTATAGAGTTAGGCTCACAAGTAATTGAATAAGCAATTCTACTGTCAGTCACTATGTTAAGAGGCAAGTACGATATTTCAGTAAATATTTTCCCCGATAACTACTGTAAAGCATTACTTGCTATTTTCTCTTATTGGAAAAGCAGTTGACCCCAAAATTGAATGCTGTCTAAAAACAGGTTATATTAACCTTAATACGGGGGGGAGAAGGGGAGTGTTAAAATGTTCACAGTTCTGTGATTTAAGATAATAAAGGAATTTTCATAACACCATAAACAGTTGGAATCAGATATTCCACAGATGATTGGTGCTTTATGTACCAACAGGTTAGCGTCACTAATGTGACATAAGATGAGCTGTGTTAAGATTTCATTTATGGCACAGAATATATGAAACTCGGGGGCAAATGCATGTGATTTACACTTCAAACCCAGAAATTACTGAGTCTGGAGATTATTTACATCTGGTACAGGTAGAGATAGAAGGTGTCTCTTTTTCTGGTGCCTGGCTATTAATTATACATCTGACAGATTAGATGTTTCAAATTAACAGTATCCAGTTTGGTCTGCCTAAGACGTGTGTAACCTTCCCTCGGAAGAAAATGTGGGAATCAATTTTTTAATAGTAAGATAATATGTTAATACAATAGACCATATTAAAAGATTCTATGGCATCGGTGATAGAATAGACAGAAGTAATTAAATCCATGGTGGAATTGAATACAGGATATCTAGTACAGTGGTTCCCAGTGTTCCATGGACCACTGGAATCCTCAAAGCATTTACTGGTGATCCCTGAACATCTGGCTGATCATAGACTGTTTCTCCTTAGTTTTAGCTGGTAAACTGGACTAAAAGTAACTAAAATACATTAAATCCCTTCCTCTTTTACTTTTCCATATGAACAATTATGGTCATTGCCCCAGGAATGTTAAGCTTGTCTTTTGGAAAGTGGAGAAGGAGGAAAGCAAAAATGTCTAGTATTTGTAATTATGCTGAAGTACTATTTGGTTTGATAACACTAGAAGGTCATTTGTTTTTAGATAAGCTGAGGTCTTATATAATAGTTTTAAAATTATGTCCAAGGTTCTCTGGCAGAAATGGCCCCTGAGTACAACTGCCTTTTTACAAGGTTGCCTCCTCAGCTAGCATACAGCTGACATAAAGACTCTTCTCTGGTCCTTCACACCTTTCCAAGTGTGGACGTGTGGGTGGGGGTGTGAATGGTGTGCTCTGCTCTCTGGCTATTCTAAGCTGGCAGAGCATCCCACAGAGTGAATAGTTCCAGGCCAGCATATGTTATACCAGGAGCCAAGCCCAGAGTTCAGGTAATATGAACGTGGCAGTAAACCTTTAAATTCTTGTTGTGTATCTCTATCAGCTAAGAGAGAACCTGCTGATGCGCTTGTCATTTGTAGTTTGAACAGTCATGTGTATATTGCAATCAGTAAACCTCTAGTAGGAATTCATTGGTGTTAGCAAAATATAAAATGCTCAAATATATAAAAAAACCATAAACATCTGGCAAATATGTAACTGCATTTTGTTAATCCTCATATTCAGTATGTCACAAAAATGAATTTGGGGAAAAGTAGCACAGTTGCTGGTAACTATCTGATTCATACACATTGCTTTGACATTGTGACATCAATCAGTTATGAGTATTGGTCACTATTTTCTTCTCAGGAAGGCAAGACAAACAATGTGTTTTGTTGGCCCATTAGCAGTATTGTAATGCTTGAAACACACATGATGATAACTCCTCTCCAATTATCAAGTTGTAAGAAGCAGTTTACTGGTAATTTCAAAATCGAATTGCTTAAAATCACTGATTTAAGAAACAATCCTTTGTTTGTAAATAGAGCAGAGACTGCCTGAACCTGGGTCCACCTGCAGAGGGAGAGGTTGTGCAAGTGAAGTGGCCTGATGGAAAACTGTATGGGGCAAAATATCTGGGAACAAATGTAGCTCACATGTATCAGGTGAGTGTCCATTCTTTCTATGTGCATGTTAGGAACTTTCTTTCAAATGTCTTCATGTCTATTACAAATAACTCATTCCACACCAGAGTTGGCTTAACCATACTACAGTTCTGAAGTTATGGAAGGCAGGGGTAAGAGTTCAGTACTGACTCTTAAACAGTAATGCCTTTACTTTATCAAATAAAGTTGTCCCCAAACATTTTTACAATTGCTGAGCTGCTGCTGTAGCTAATTATTGCTATGTACAATCCTGGAACCTTAAAATTCCAGAAGAAGAGAGTGTGTAATTTTATAGGAACTCAGGGTTATTCAAAGGAATAAGTCCTATAAGACAAGACTGCAGTATGATATTACGTTGTTCACTCCTTGTTATTTGCTTTTATTAAGTATTGATAATCATTTAATTAACGGTATAACTGGGTACCTGAGTTTAATCAGCTAGAGAAGTTTCAGAAAAGGGATGAGAGAAAGGAAAATGAAAAACATAGTTTAAATAGACACATTTTCAGCTTTCACATTTCAATGAGGCAATCTTACATTAATTAACATGTACTTCAAGGCATGTTATATACTTAGAGAGAAAGGAGAACTGAGTATTGTGGACAAGACGAAAGAGCTCAGTCCTGATCTCAGAGACAGAATAATTGTTTGTTTTCAAAAGGGCATGTCTGAGAAAAATCAGCCAGCAGCGTTGAGTACCCATGTACCAACACTTCTGGAAGAATAAGAACATAACTATATATATAAACATTTTCACTTATATAACTCTTTCCATCTGTGGTTCTCAGTTTGCCTTACAAAAGTGGACTGGTGCTATTACATCGATGGATAAATTAAAGCATAGAGAGAGTAAGTGACTTGCTATGTCACACTGCAAGTCTGTGGCAGAAGTGAGAATGAAATGCAGGTCTGGTCCTTTATGCTAAGCTCTAGACCTTACTGCCTCCCTTATATTTAATATCTGTATTATGATTTGCAGATAAGTTCTGTATAAAACTTTAAGGATTGTTGTTTTATAGCACTATTCATCTTCAAATTGTTTTACAAAAAGTCTATGCTCATGACAACCCTGTGAGGTAAGTAAGGTGAGTATTATCATCTTTTTTTACAGGTGGAGAAACTGAGACAGTGAAAGGTTAAGTAACCTTTCCAAGACCGCACAGTAAGTCAGTCAGAGTTAGAACCAGGGTAAAAGCCCCACTTTCAACCTTTTATGTTTGGTAAAAGGACTGGAGCAGTGTAAAGGTGGTCTCAGTGCCCCATATGTAGCTGTGGGAGAATTCCCCTGGCACAGGGACTATGGAAACAGCTGTAAGGCTGCCTTCCAAAGACCCCCAAGCAAGCCCTGGCCCAGAGGACATACCAAGATGAGGAGGCCAGATCACAGCACATAGCACGGCAGAGTTTCTGGAAAGTGCTGCAGCCCATAGAGCAGCTTGGGGAGACTGCTATAACATTAGCCCCCAGAACTGTCTAAGAGCTAAGCTAAGGGCTTCAGAACAGCCCAGGAGCGAGAGAGGATACAAAGGTGGTTTAAAGCCACCTTTACCCCTTCTTCTTCCTATGTTGTGAGTTCTCTGCTGTGCCTCTTAGAGGCAGAGTACAGAATCTCACCCAAGGTCTCCTGTGCCAAGTCCTCTAACAACTAGACCAACTCTACAAAAGAAGAGATTAGAAAGAGGTGTGGATCTGTGTGTGTGTGCGCGCGCTGGAACAAAGTTTTATGGTCTGATTAAACTTCAACAAATCTATTTTACTCTGATAAAGGAATTCATGTGTGAAAATTCTCTCACAGTCATGCAGAATTTGCACAAGGAGCAATGGGAGCTGTGCATGCAGGAACCGTGACCTTGTGCACAAACATCCATGTCAGTATCGCACAGGACATTTGCAAGCTCAGTTATTCTGCATGAATCCTAGTCGTAATTGTGCATGCAAAATCAAACATGTATTTTTAAGTGCAACTTTGAAAATCTGTCACCTAAGTGTTTGGCATCTTAGTCATTTTGTTTGTTTGTATGTTCCTTTATAGTAACCATTTATAAGCTTCTATAGATGACTATGTACCCATTTAAATGCTTTCTAGCAATTTAATTTACACCATTAATTTATGATATCCTCATACAAGAAAACCACATGGAGAGAACAACATAATACACAGACTGATACAGTATAGTTTAGATTTTCATTTTCATCCCACTGTCTGAATGCACAATCCATAGTTTTGGTTGCACATATGTAGTAGAGGTGCTTATATTCTGTGAATATCTATATTTACAGCATATACAAAATAAAATATACCATACTTGACAGAATGACTACTTTGAAATTCATCATCTGCAGCCTTGTTAAAAATAAGATTTAGTAATGGTCTGACATTCTGTGTAAATAATTACACCACTGAAAGAGTTGGAGGAACCCTTATTAGTGTTAGTCCTAAACAAAATTGGGGTGCATTTCCAGTGCACCATGCTAAACTTTAAGCAAGAAACTCCTATTAATGTTTATGGCAGTTGAATGGCTAGATCCTCCATACATCAAACTGGACATATGGGGGCTTAGATTCTCTAGTGTGGTGTGGTTGCTCAGTGCCACTCTAATCTGGTCTTAAAGTCCATTTAACAGAGCCAAGGAAAATCAGCCCAACATCAGGGTGATTCTTTAACGGGCTACTGTCAATATAGACCATTTACCTCTCTCCTCTGTGCCACCAGTGTGGCTTGGAAAAAGAGGCATTGCCAAAAGGGGTAGAGGCAGGGGGCAGTGGTAGTGATGCTCCAACACCATACTGATCATTGGGTATATTTTTGATTCCTTGTCACCATTTACAGCACAGGTTAAGTTCAAGCCGGTTTTAGACTGCCCTAACATGCACAAAGACCAGTCCTGCACATGCTAGCAGTCAGATCAGGGAATGTGAAAATGCACTGTAAGACATCTTTGCACCCATCCTCTGACCTGTGCTTTGTGCAGTTCAGCAGCATAGCAGGATAGGGCCCATGTCCTTTATGATGGAGTTAAAATTACTTCTCTTAAGGATTTTAATAGTTCACAGCTCGATATCTTGGCTGTTGATACTGTAGGACAGTCACTGAAGACTTTTCAACTGTGCACAATTAATCTGACAGATTCAGTCCGTTTGAATGTATTGATTTGAAACCTACAGGGCAACATTTTAATTTGAACCCACAAACCCTATATTTTTATATGTGCTAATTATGTACTCTTTGTCAAGGTTCTTTTAGAAGTATCTTTATTTCAGTGTATATTTTCACATAGTGTGTGACTAATCCTGCAGCCCTTACTCCTACCTATAGCTGTTACTCAAGTGGTTCCATTGAAGTCACATGAGGTTGCCGGTTTGGGCCCTTTGTAAGTTTTCTGAAAACTAGCTTTAAATTAAAGTGTCTGAAGAAACTCAAAGTACAGTCATAGATAGTAACAGACATTCATCTCTTATAGGTGAAGGATACCAGAGATGGGTCGTAGGTGGGGGAGTAAGCATCTCAAAAAGAATAAATGGTTTAAAGGCTGAGTATTTTAGCATTCTCTGCACCTAGCTACATTTCCTTTCTCATTTTCTGCTAAAGGGATTCTTGCTGGATTAAATCTAAACCTAAGCATGATAAAGCTTTTCATCTTCTGAACAGAGCATTTTAAAGAAATTCCATCAGATTCAATATAATTCTGTTAACTGGCATTTCCCTTAGTGTCACTCATACCTTCTGTCTTTTTGACATGGTCTTCCACAGCCTTGAAACATAGCAATGGTGAAATTAATTTTACCACTTGGGTAATTAGAAGCAAATGTAAACACCACAATGATATCTTAATATGCAATAAAGTGATGTTATATATGTTGGTATTGTTTAGCATTCCTAATCAAATACATTCGTACTTTTATACACAAATTTCAGTGCTGATGTTGCAGTCCTTTTGCATGTTAATCTAAAGCTATGTATACACTTGCAGCTGTACATTGTTACAGGTGCATTGTTGTGCCATGACTCCCTCATTGTCCACATCTGAAGCCCTGAAGCATGTTCCTGAAGGACAGATTAGTGCAGGAAAGCTAGCATACCTGAGGGGTGTTGGTATATATATGCCTCTATGGTGGCATGGTCTCATATGCATTCTACAATGCAATGTAGATGGGGTCAAGGGGCATACAAAGGTCATGTGTATTGATAGTCCCCTAAGGCCATTCCCACAATGCATTGATTCCTTTGCTGCTTGACCCTTATTCAAAGGTATAAAAGTGGTAGCAACCTGTGCTGAGCATTTCAGATCAGTTCTCCCATGAATCAGATTGTTTAGCACTGGTGATCAGAGATCATGTCCAAGAGCTGCTTCCTGGTCTCTTGAGCATACAGATGCTGATCAATATGTGGTCAGACCATGCCATCCTCCACAACTTCACCCATACTGGCAGGAACATACACCTCTACTGGGAGATTTCCTGGACGCTGGAGGAGGCGGGCATTCACTGGACCCCATTCCTGAGCTGGGAGCACTTGAAGCACCTCAGGCTCCTGTACCAATGAGCAGTCACTGTGCCCTCATGTCTGTGCATTTCTCAGCCAGCACTCTGAATAGCGATAGCAACTGGGCTGTGTAGACTATAGGGAAAGGAAGGGAGGGAGGATGGGAGCAAATTATGAAGGGGCCCAGGTTGGAAATGGGAACCACATGGAAGGGGGGTGGGTTTGGGTGAGGATGGTGGCTTGGGTGAGTGCCAGCCTAGGTTCAGGAAGGGAAGGGGAACCATTTGTTTGACCAAGGAAAATCAGAGCAGTCGATTCTTCCTGTGACCACTGTAAACGTTTATTACCATTCCCAGTCCCTGGTGAGTGGCCTCTCCTGGTGCTGAGCCACTCTGAAGAAGCTGGGATAGGTGGGGGTGAGTGAAACATCCCCTTCAGCAGTTCCACAAACACAGTGCTGGCTGTGTCCCTTAGTGACTGACTTGTGGTGTTAATCCAAAAGTTCAGGGAAGAATATACATTTGCGGTGCTACTTTCTGTTTTCCTGTCCCTTTCAGTGCTGTTTGCTGGACATAGGGGCCAGACTTTTTGGCAATGCAGGGTGAGTTAGGAGCTGGATGGACATTCTCTGTGGTTCTCTGTTCCTTTTCTATGGGAACTCCATCCACTAGATGAGAATACAGTCAATTTCCTTCCAATTGCCTTCGAGTCCTGTAAGCATAATTCTGCAAATTTTTGGTATAGCAGAAATTCAAGCTGGTTCTTCAAGTTTAATGGCAGGACAAATGTGCTTGGTCCACCTTCCTCGCTCACCAGTCCTCTCCACTCAGCAACGTAGGGGGATGACCATGATCAGAAACATCTCTTTGGCATACGTGGCTGGGTGTCCGCCACAGGACTGAAAAGCCACTTCTCTTCTCTATTTTAGTCCTTTTAACATTGCTATGTTCTCAAAATGATGTCCAGCCTTTAAAGAAGAAATAGGTAACTAGTCATGTAAATCCTGAAAAGAACCAAACCACAGTCCAATTGGCTCCTTGATGCCCTGTAAACAGTGCAACATTTTAATAGCAGTACTGCAGATATCTTACCATTTTTACTTTACATATCTTTACATTTTTACCATGCTCAGCTCCTTCATTGTGGGAGGCAAAAGTAGTCTGAAGGAAGGCTGTAACAGTGGCATTTCTGGGTTGCTAAAAAGTATCAATGTTGTGGCCTTTGGCAGCACAGTTAAATTATGTGGGGAGATTTCTTAGGTTCCTGCAAAGGAGAAATGAAATATAAAGCGCTTTGACTTGCCAGGACATTCCGAGGCCAACAGGGAACCCATTCTGCTGGGAAGGCAGAAGTAGCAATGCAGAGATAGCAGAGGCAAATGGAGAAGGACCATGTTTGCTGGCATTGATAGGAGAAATCAGGAGCAGTGGATATTCCCTAGCGCAAGGGAGGATCAGGCTCTCAGGCAGGAGGAGGTACTCCTGAACCAGTTCATGGAGCGGGACCATGCCCATAGGAAACAGGACCATTCAATCATGCAGTTCCTGATACAGCTGATGGTGGAATACTTTTGGGGCCCGTCCGCCACTGGGTTGCTGCTTCCCTCAAAGAACAGGCAGCAGCTCCTCCTGTCACTTCTCCTCATCCTCCAGCTGTTGTCCAGGCTGCGGCTGAGGTGCTGGACCCCACCTTTTCCCTGTTGGGGAGGAGCATGCTGGACATCTGGCACAACATACTGTACCAGCACACAAAACTCCACACAGGGGAACCCCCCAAAGCCTGCTTGTGGGGAACAAAAAGCCCCATCCAGCTCCTGTAGCCGTCTGTTTACCCCCCGAGGCCTTACGCAGGATACCTCCCCATTTGTCCATCTGCACAATATTCCACAGCCTTCCCCCCCCCCCCCCCCCCCCCGGCCCTTCTTGGGGAGAGGAATAGCAAGGAGACATGTCCACAAACATTAATATTTGCCCACTTTCAGGGAATTATACTATTTTTATTTTTGTTAATTTGTTTCTCTTATGAACTGTGTTAGTTCTTTATTTGATGTATGTTTGTAAATAAAAGTTATCATTCACTTCATGTGTGTGCAGCTTGCTTCCTGAGTATGATCAACATGATATTTTCCACACATTAGGGATGGGTCAGCAAGATTCACAACACATGACTGATTTCTGTAAATGTGTGGTGTCAAAGAAATTCAATTAATTCTGGCCCTCCCAGGTCCCCTTTGCTCCCCAGCCATGAATTTCCTAATGTTGAAAACCAAACAAACTAGGGTTCACTACAGTGAACTAAGCTGTGAGGTAACTCTTGCTGTCCAAAGGACCAGACTGAAAAAGAGAACAGAGGTTAACTGAGCCATCTTTATGGCTTTGTTAATGAGCTAATTGATAATACAGACAAAAGAAACAAAAGTAGATTGACAGTAGAGATACCTGACACTGAATCCTGCCTTTACCCCCCCCCCTTAAGTTCACCAAACAGTCAACGCTTGCAATATAGAAATACTCATGCATAGCACCTGATTAATGCTGTGAGCAAGGATGTCAGAAAGCGTTATTAAGAAGGAATGTATAAAGCCCCTCCCAAATCCTTACACTGTTTTTAAATTACTTCCACAATGCTAAAGGGCTCACCATAAAGCACCCTGAAACAGAGTTGTTAATATACAACAACAGTGTTGCTCAGTGATGGCATTAAAGTGCATATTCAGTCTCCACAGCACAAAACCAGGGCAAGAGGTGTTAACCTTGAGGGCCCTCACCCAGTTGCCTGCTCTCAGTTAGTATGTTTCTGTCGGCTGTAGGGATCAAAACCCACTGAAGTATGTCGCTGGAGAAATATGTAACAATGCTCTATTGAGCTTTTTCAGCAGCACCATAGCATCAAAATAGTGTCCCTTGGCATTTTCCCAAATCACTTTCTGGCTCCATGCTGCTCCACAATGTACAAGAAAATTGCATCACAAATTTCCTTTGCCACCTGGGAACCAGCAGTAGTGTACAGATGAGTGGGATCTAGCTGTCTGTACAGGCTTTTTAAACTGGATCTGTCCTGTGCCCAGTAGCTCTGGGAACATTCTGTTTTAGCCTCACGTGTTGTGCAAGGTACAGCGTGCAATGATATTGCAAACTGCATTGGCTACCTTGGCATCCAGATGTGTCTGCAGGCATTGCCAACGAGTTGCCAGATACCCAAAGACACTCCCTCACCATTCTGCAGCTAGTCAGCCTATAGATGAATTCCCTTTTTCTAGGGTTAGCGATGTTGGAAAGAGCTTCATGAGCCAAATTAGGAACTGGTTTGCAGCTGATCAATTGCTGTCAGATGTTGTCAGCTACCAAAGGGCAATAACAACCCGCTTCTGTACTGGTATGGGTTTCTGAAAATGAGTGATCTGGTGCTGGAGGATAGGTTCAAACTGCTTGCACAACTCCATGAAGATCTGCTTTCTTAGTCTGAAATTCCTCAGCCACTTGTCATCATCCCAGGTTTCCAAGATGCTGGGTCTCTGGACCAGAAGCGGCAGTCCACCTATGGCCATTCTGTGGTGATTCCAGCTTTCACCACATCTTTTCCTTGCAACCCCAGTGGATCATTTGCCCTCTCTGTCAGCCATCTTTGGTGTCTCCAATTTTTCTGGACCCATTCCATCCAGTACTGGACCACATGAACATTTGTCCCATAAGCAGTAACAGGAGCAAAACTACATCATCATGGACTTGCTCCATTTCTTCAGTGCAGTTAGGCAGAAGGGAGAGAGAAATGTGAGCTACCATCGCCAAATGTATGAAGACAGCATACAGTACTAGCAACATACAGCAAGACAGTTCTCAGAGTGTCTCCTGTGACACACAGGACTCTGGGGTAGTGCCCCTTAAATGGCAGTGCTATTGTTGCGTACTGAAAAGGGGTAGTGTGGGCATGGATATATATGCCCAGCATATACGTATACTCAACGCAGCAAATCTGGACAATCAGCATGGATATGGGATACATGTACTAGCAATGCACAGAGAAGTACCCAGGGAAGTGCACAAGTGTAGACGCAGCCTAATTGGTGCTTATTTTCTGAAGTATGGCTATAACTCTTAGCTGTTCATGATGTTTCTTTGTGATGTTTCTTTATTTTCCTTCCTAAAAATAAATAGTGACAGATAACTTCTGATTTTGATTCAGTTGGGGTTGGTCCTGCTTTGAGCAAGGGGTTGGACTAGATGACCTCCTGAGATCCCCACCAACCCCATGATTCTATGATTCTAACTATTTAACTCAAATTTTGATATCTCTGTAGCTAATCTGTCTATTGTTGAAGAGTTCCCACAGATGCAAACAATGATTTTATATATTTTTTTTAATTCCAATTTGTCAAATTAGGTTGAGTTTGAAGATGGTTCTCAGATAGCAATGAAGAGGGAAGAGATCTACACATTAGATGAAGAGCTGCCTAAACGAGTGAAAGCCCGTTTCGTAAGTATTTACAAAAAAATGATGCAATATTAATTTACTCTAAAAGAGCTGTGAATTTATTCTGAATTAGTCATTTATGCTGATCAAGGATTTTTTAGAAGATTCTGTGCTACTGTGGCTGTCCAAATTCATACAAGTGACAAAAGTGTACACTGGCCAGTCAGACTGGTTCTTTCAATACAGCCAAATACTGTCATCAAACACACACCTTGACTGTTGACAGGGACATCTTGGTAGAACACCTGTCAGAGCATGATGGATCAAGTATGAAAACATCTCATGTTGACAAATGTACTGTTCTCTCCATACCCTCATTAAATATATTCAATATTTATTTACATTTTTCCAAGTTCTCAAAACTTTATAAATCTAAAAGCAAAAACTTTAGCAAAACACAACAAAGAACCTGATCCAAAACCCACTAAAGTCAATGGCAAGACTCCCATTGGCTACAGTGGATTTTGAATTAGGCTCAAAGCTCTCAAATACTTTCCCATCTCCTGCATAAATTCCAGCTGGTATGCAGCAATCAGCTATTCCAAAACAGTACCATATGTAAAATTCACACAGCATCCTAAAGGAATATAATTTCTTTAACATACACGTATTGGAGGAATGAGAAGGTTTGCACTGCTTATGTTTGGCATCAATTCTAAATATTGCACAGTCCAGTATCAGTTACTCAGTAGGTCAAATACTCAGACTCATAGACACCATGTTCTTCCTCTCATTTGCATGTAACATTTCCTGCTCTGTTTCTCAGCAATCCATCAAAATCATACACTGCTAGTTATCTGTTAGTCATTTTAACATGAAAAACTGAAGCATAAGGACTAAAAAAATATTATCATAATATTTAAGTTCAATAACTAACTATAATTTATTGTTGTGAATTAAAGATCCATATTGAATTTAAAGATAATGTAAACACAACAATGAACAAGAGAGCAGCAGCACAGTGTGTTTTCTTATTGCTGTAAAGATGTGTGCTTGCACATACTGTTGTGGGTTAGTCATTGATATAGTCTGCAATTCGTCTAAACCAAAGGTACTTTGTGCTTTCATGTGCCTACCTTGGAGAGAGTCAGAATGTGATGTCCTCTGTGAAATTGAAGAGGTAATTAATATCTTTTATTAGTCTACAGCCTCCAACATGAGGTTTGAAGACACGTTTTATGGAGCAGATATTATCCAGGGAGAAAAGAAGAGACAGAGAGTATTGAGTTCCCGGTTTAAGAATGAATACGTGGATGACCCTGGGTACCGCACCTTTTTGAAAAGCTCATTCCAGAAGAAATGCCAGAAGGGACTATAAAGGAAGCAACAAATGAATAAACCCACACACACTACAGGGAAGTAAACAGATTATGTTTTCCACCAAAATGTACAGAACACACAGATGCTTGGTTTGAAGATTGTATCCCTTCATTACATTAAGTCACTTTTGGCTAAAATAAACACTGATTTTTCAGTGAATTTGCCAATGAACATTTAAAACAATCCCTTAAAATTATCCATGTTAATTTCAAATTGCTCCAGATTTGGTTTCTCTTGTTAATGTATTAAAGGCTGTTTATTAATTTTGCATCATGGAGTGGAGGAAACGGAACTGAGTTTAAGAGGTGTACTGCAAAATGACATGCTGAAGAAAACTTGGAAAATAGTCCCACTTCCATTTAAATCAATGGTAAAACTCCCAGTGAGAAAAGCATCAGCTCCTAGGAAAATCTTAATATATGGCATCCAATAAAGATGGTAAAAATTCTCACCACAATATGTGTCCCTAGAAAACCAGAAGTTTTAATAATAAGATAGGATTACAATGTCTTGCATATTTTCCACAGCCAGGGAAGGACATTCAATTTTTTATTTAAAAATAGGAGTTTTTATAAAACATTTTTTTAAAAATGCAAGTGTGTACAGTATTAAGATCTACAGATGCTGTACTTATGTACTTTGTATAGTGCTTTTACCTTTTTATATCACTACTGCTCTCAGTAGGGTTTAATGAGGACTCAGTGTGACTTTAGATATTTTTTGGTTTCTAAGGAAGAAATCTTCAGAATAGCAAGAGGGGGGTTGTATATTTAAAGAGGGAAATTTTGGCAATTATTTTTAAAACTTGTTTTTCATAATACTTATTAAAATAGCTATTTGTAAAATAAAAATTATTTCCTTATGTGTTTGTAAAATTAGAGTTTAAATATATATGCTTACCAGGATAGTTTTGAACTAATATAATATGGTCTTCCTTTTTAAATAATAGTTGGCAAATGTAATAGTGTTTAAAAATAAATAAATAATGCCATTTTGCATACTCATTATTGTGTCTGCTGATGTGATTAGCCATCTATATACCTGTGTGAATGAAACAAATCATTGGCAATATGCATGTAAATTCATGAACAGAACAGACTATATCTGCACAAGGCTCAGTACTGATGTAATAACTGATGAAACACTGTATCGTGGTCTCGGGTCTTTTTTATTTTCCCTCTGTCTTGTAATGCTGATCTTATTAGAGGCTGTAGAGACTGCATAAAACCTGAATGCATTTCCAGCCTGTTTGCCAGAAACACTGGCGTGTGTAAAGCCAAAAGAAAGCATTATCAAAATGGCATAATCTATTCTGTGTAAGTTGCCCATTAGTAGGATTTCTGACTGGCTGCCGCAGGAAGAAAACTCTCAAAACCCAATTTAATCTTGAGTGCTGCTGTTTTTCACTGTGCTACTTACAAATGTTCCTATAACTGGGTACATAGGCCTGGAAAGACACTTTTTGTGACAAACCTGCTCCTTGTTTTTGAGAAGCACATGTCTTAGTTTCACCGCATCCTTTGCAAGGTTATTCTTAGTTATATGACTGGACAATTAAATCTTTTCACTTACTGCATGAATTTTAATTTCTTTGTGTTATATTGACTGTTTTTTATACCATGAAATCACTAAAAAGCCCTTTAGTCTCTAAGAAATTGCTTAGCTATGACAATTCATAATGTATTTCTAATTGAGAATGCTTTCTCTTGGGGTTGGAGGGTTTAGTGAGTGCTGCCTGGCATATTTCAAAACAGCAGAGCTCTTTTTGGCAGATCTGAAGGAAAAGCCACATAGAGCAGGCTTGTATTCGAGTTGTCAAGAGCTAAATGTGGGTGACAAGCCATTTAGTTATGTACAGTCTTATCATATAATTAGAGGACAAGAATGATTTTATTAGCCCTCGTGAAGTTTCATGAAACAATAAAATCCTAAAATGCATAAGTACATTGTGAAATTACAGCTACTAGACAGGCCAATGTGAGGCAGTATGGGTGGATAGGAGTTACATGTGGATTCTGTGCCTGGCTGTGCATTAACCTGCTTTGTGACTGTGGGCAAATCACCCAACCTCTCTAAAATGGGGGTCATATTATGTCTCTTCCTTTGTAAAGGAGATCTGCAGATTAAAATGGATCTGCAAGAGCTAAGGATTATTATTTTTAAAAAACATGGTTTGTGTGTTTCTTCTCCATCGCTCACTGTGATTGTAACAGAATTTTACTCTAAAAGTCCTGGGAGTCTTATGAATAATGATTGGGCCTTGTAAACTACTATAAAATATCTTGTCTTCCTTGTTCTTCCTTTAAAGAAAGTGAATCTGAAATATAATTATCTTAATTTCAGAAAGCAGAAAGCCAACACGTTAACTTTAAAGAAAGAATAGTATAATGATAACCCAAAGATCCTGGGGCTTCCTCATTATACAATAATGAATAGTTTGAAGATTCTGCAATGAAAAAAATTAATGTCATTGTATAGGAATTTTGGAGAGAGCTGGTATGTGTTAAATGTTCTTCAGACCTAGAAATCAGCAAATTTCACCAGACTAGCTTTGCACAGGTAGGGAAGAAGATTGGCCTTGTGTTAAAAGCAATGAACTGGGAATCAGGAGACATGGGTTCTGGTTCCTATGTGACACTGGCCAAGTTACGTAAGTTGACTCAACACCTCTGAACAGCAGGTCCTTTTTATTTAGGTTCCTATGGACTTAGGTGCTGTCTTTAAGCATCCAAATTTGAAAATGTTGGCATTAATCTTTGTGTCTGTGTTTCCCCAGCTGTTAAATTGAGATAATAATAATTATCATGGCATTTTGTGAGACTTCGTTCATTAATAAATCTCAGATAGAAAGTGTTATATAAATGCACAGTATGATGATGATGATGATTATAATATAGTGCCTTGCATCTAAGGATCTGAAAGCACTTTGCAAGCTAATGTAGCCTCACCACCTGTGTGAAGCTACATTAGACAGAGTAAGTATTATATTAGTATTAAAGATGGGTAAACTGAGGAAGGCTGATTATCTTTCCTGTGTTACACCTTTCTGCCAGTGGCAGAGCTAGCTCTACAACCTAGGAGTTGAGGTACTCAATCCTCTGTTCTAACCACTAGTCCCCACTGTCTTTTTATTCCCTCAATAGATGAGACATACAACGATTGCTTCACATGTTCAAGAATCCTGAATGCTGGACATATATTTACATAAGCAGCAAAGTTTTGACAGACAGTGGTAAAAATACTGTGCTTTTACTCATGGTTGTATTCATATCCACCTGTAGGACAGTGCAGTGGCCTTCCTTAGAGCCTAGGCCCGAGGAAGGCCACAGTGACCAGAGCAGACAGTGAAAGGGCCAGCAGTCCAGTCTGCCCGCCAACAAGGGCGCCGGACCAGGATAGGTCCAACCAATCAGCCAATCTGGCAACAGAGAGGCGGAGCTTCCGCCGGAGCAGGAGGTATAAAAGGCAGGCCCCGCAGCTCAGTGGGGGACAGACTGCTGCTGGAACCAGACGTGCTGTCCCGCCGGCTGCAGCGTAGGCCTGACCCCCGCCAGGCTGTGGCCCGAGCAAACGCCTCCCAGACCAGAGGCGCCAGGAACGACCCAAACGACCAGGCCCTACAGACTGGATAGGGCCTCTGGGCCCCAGGGACTGGACTGGGCCACCCAGCCCCAAGGACTGGATAGGGCCTCTGGGCCACAGCAACTGGACCAAGCCCCCTGAGTCTCAGGGCTGGGAGATACCCTCGGAGGCTGGCCCTGACCTGGAGTAGCTGCCGGATGCTGAACCCCCGGAGCCCTGTGACCTGGAGGAGTTGCCTCTGCAGAGGAACTCCAGGAACCCTGTGACCTAGAGGAACTGCCCTCCGCAGAGGGGCTCCTCGCCTTGCCGCCAGTCGAAGAAGAGGGACTGGTGAGCCTGCTGCGGGCCGAGTACCCCAGCGACCCCGAGGACCCTGAGGAGACAGGTACTGGGAATACAGGGAGGAAGTGGCCCAGGGACAGCCATAGCCAGTGGCTGAAATGGGCGAAACCCCACTGTCAACATGTTGCGGTGGGAGCCCCTCTGACAGAGTGGCAAACGCCTTTGCCACTGATAGGGACCTGGGCTGGGACGCAGTGGGGACCGGTGGGCCTGCATCCCCCTTCCCTAGCCACCCCGGGAGAACATGCTCTCCCCTGCCGCTACAGACAGTGGACCCATCGCCTGCCTCGCCCTGCCTAAGGGCCAGAGGCTACAGCCTGCTTACTTGCATGCCCACCCTGCCAAAGGCCAGGGCAATAGACTGCATACGTGCCCGCCCTGCTAAGGGCCAGGGCAATAGACTGCTTGCATGCTCGCCCTGCCTGAGGGCCAGGGCAATAGACTGCCTGGCCGTCCGCCTTGCCTGGGGGCCGGAACTAAACCGTGTACAGAGAGGCTAACATTTCCCTTTTTGGACGGTGCAATGGCCTTCCTCAGAGCCTGGGCCCGAGGAAGGGCTACAGCGACCAAACCAGACAGGACCCTGTACTACCCGTGGTGTAGAATGCAGGCAAACCCCCCTGACACTGAGGGGTGGGGCTGCCGGTGTCGACACTCCCTCAGAGTTCGGACGTCGACCAAATCGACAATGGAAGCAGACAAGCTTATTAAGTGGTGGACAGACGCCCAGCAGCAGCAGCAAACGGCCCACCTGCAGCAGCAACAGCAGCTCCTATAGACACTCAGCACTCAGCAGCAGTAACTGTTGTGGGACCTGGGGGCCCAGCAACAGGAGCTTCAGCGGCAGTTCATGCAACAGCTGGGTGGCCGTACGGAGGTGGCAAGCCCTGGGCCGGAAGAGACTTCATGCCAAGGCCCGCCCGTAGCTTGGCTCCAGCCGCGCTTCACTAAGATTGGTCCTGCTGATGACCCCGAAGCCTTCTTGGTGACGTTCGAGTGGGTGGCCACTGCGATGGGTTGGGACCCGGTCCAGTGGGCGACCCTCCTGACCACATACTTGACGGGAGCCCCCCCCAGGCAACCTATCAAGTCTGGGGCAATGAAGAGGCCTAGGACCATGCGACGGTGAAGGCCGCGATAACGGACGCTCTGGATATTAGCCCCGAGACCTACAGATGACAATTCAGGGAAAAGACCTTTCCCCCCCAGGGCCCAACCCCGGGCCGTGGCTCAGGAGCTCCGGGACGCTGGCTGGCACTGCCTCCAACCGGAACAGAGCACAGCGCCTGCCGTGGCAGACCAGGGTGTACTTGAACAATTCCTGCACATCCTACTGACCCAGAGGAGGACCTGGGTGATCAGGCACTGCCCCGCCACGTTGGTGGGGGCGGTTCGCCTGATGGGGGACTTTCTAGCCACCGAGAGGCCCATCAGTTCGGCCTTTTCCAAGGACAAGATTAGGGAAAAATACATTGTTTTGTCCATGTTAAAATCTTGCCACCATTTAATTGAGAGGCTCTAGAGATTCTGTGCTTTAAAGCAGGGACTTGAAATAGAGGAGAGGTGAGGGTTGCCATGGGGTCAGGGATGTGCTTGTTGCTGTCCCCATAAAAATCTGCCCAAATTTGGCCAAGCTATGAAAAACTACAATTCAAACATGATCAGTACAATTCAAACATGATTGGCTGGCAGCTCAAGTCTCAGAAGATTCCATCTGCACTGAGCATGCTCCTTCACCTCACAGCTATTTATCAATGGGACTGCACATATACCATTCCAACACAGTGGCTATGCATACACCATGCCAGGGCTGCAAGGGCTGAGCAGGACTTTTCCAACAACTGCTCTTCATATCTGCCGGGACCACTCTGGCGGCAGGCACATGAACTAAGAACAAGGAGACTGGACAATTCTTCTCTCATCAGGTGCTGATTCAGCTACTGGTGGGAAGGCCTTGAGCCCCCTGAATTCCCTAGCTAGGCACTAGCTCTGCTGCTCCTCCCATTTCAGGTTCTCCCACCTGATAATTCCTTGTTTCACCCACCAGTGAAGAGGCAGAAGGAAGGTAGCTGAGGAACCCCAGAAGGAAAGAAGGGGGGTGTGATACTCCATATTCTTTTAGCAAAGATGTGGGAGGGCTGTACATTTACTTGCTCAAGGCACGGTCTGTCTGTGCATACTGGCTCAGTGGCTCTAGTGTGCTGTTCTGACTTCAAGTAACAGCCCTTTCTGAGGTCACGAGCTCAGCAGCTTTGGCATGCCAAGCGAGTGTACAGGCCCAGCTTTCTGTGAGGGTTACTGACTCCATACCTGCATCTGACTGAAATGATGGCCAGGTATGTGCTTCCAGGAATCTCTGGTTCAGTACCTTCTGCTTGCTGGGCTGATGTTAAGGGACAGCCCTTTGTAACATCAGTGACACAGTGCATCTAACCTGCTGAGCTGGTGTCAAGGCAAAAGACTCTGGCACAGAAGCTACAGCTTGCTAATCAGAGGTCAAGGCACAGGTTTCTGTAATGTCACCAAATCAGTAACTTTAGTATGCTGGACTGCTATCACAGCTCAGGCCCTGGTGAGGGAGTGATGAAATATGGCCATAACTATCTGTATTAATTGGATATTTTGATACGTTTCCAAAATGCGATTTATGTGCTTGACTTCTAAGATTATATGTTAGACTACAATGGGCTGAGGAGGCTTCATATACTCAGACATTTCAACACCCATTCCTGCAGGCAGGAGGGGAGCCCTCAGTGACTGTAATCTATTAAGACTGAATGTGTCCAACCATCCAAACAATGGAGCAACCATCTTCTATAAGCCTCATCAAATGCTGGGGGGGGGGAGTCTGAGACAGCAGGAGATGCCACACCTGGGCTTGAGACAAAGAAAATAATTGAGCAATATAGTCATGAAGTTCATATGGAATGAAACTCCTCTATTTAAGACTGTCAGAGAAAAGTGGCGGTGAAGAAAAGCAGCAAGTCATGGGATGACTTTTATGTTGTAAGGGAATGTGAGATGGCTTAGTTCTGCCCCTGTAACTGAAGAGGAAATTTATCTTAACATAGTTTGTAGTGAAGTATAAGATTAGATGAGACTAAATTTGCATATAGGCTGTTTATTGTTTCAAAATCCTTTAGTCTCTAATGGTTTGTTCAAAGATGGCTATCGTTCAATATCATTGTTCATAGTTGCCTGAAGGGAGGCTCAAGCAGGTGCCTACACTGAGTTAGGCTTGCCTGGTAATATGTTATTGGCATCACTGTGAGGTTACAGGCTCAGCACTCCTGACGTGCTGGACTGATGTGAAGGCACAGGTGAGTTACTGGCTCAGCCACATCCGAACTGACACATTTTCTGTAGAAATTGTGGGTGGGTTCATGGGTATGTAGGGGAGGAGGGATCCCTCATACTTCTCTGCGTGGAGTGTTAGGGCCCACTAAATCTCCTAGTGCAGAAGTAAGCCCAGCTGTTGGTTCCCGTTGCCAGGTCTTTTATATTGGAGTATTTTTCATTGCTGTTTTCCAAGGGACAAATTGGGGTAGGGTAAGGAAAACAGTTATGCTCTCCTAAGCTCTGTGCATTAATCAAGCCCTTGGCAAAAAGAGATATCACTCAAAGTAGATAGTGCAGCTTTGATAATGTGGTCATCTGTCACCTTTCTTGTGTGCTTTAATTCCCCAGTGAGATGAATTATGGCAGTTCAAAAGTGTTTCAGGCTCTCTGCAGGCTTAGGCAGACATGACTGTATCCATAACATTTGGGGTTGAAACGCTGGTTCCATTGAAATTAATGGCAAAACTCCCAATGACTTAGTGGGGTTAGAATTTCCCTCAGTTCATAATTTGAAGATTATCTTTGTAACTATAAAGACTAGAGATTAATAGGTTTTGCTTTTAATGAAAGTTTATATTTCAGAACGCAGGAAGGTATCCTTTAGAAAAGAAGGAACAATTTGCATTAGATGGTATTGTTGGCTTTACTAGCACACTAGTGGTTTGAGGCTGTAGATTTTCTGCAGCTTAACTGTTAGTGGGGCACTAATAATGTGCAAAGTTTCTTTGCTTCAATAAAGAGCAACCCAAATGAAATTTTAAATAAAAAAGTGCAAGTTTCTGATATAAATTATTAGTGTCATCCAAATTACGTAGAATGCTCTATTAGTAGCGAGCTGCTTGGTTGTATTTTTACAAAGAAGAAACTTCAATCCTAGAAGCAAAGGAGAGTGCTGTTCTGGAGTGTATAGCAACAGCTGACTGAGAATACACAGTCTTAAAAGGAAGAGGAGACAACTTTTGAAAACTAATGAGATGTTTGAATTTAAGCCAGACAAAAATCCAAGTATTTCAATGGACACAGAGATGGGACCTGAGCCAGCGGCCTAACCAATCAGTTCAGGACTTTCAGAACTCAGAATCCAAGACAAAAATATCAGCAAACCCTTTCCCAAATACCAGTTTTTGTCATTTCAAGACAGCAATGTGGGAAGGAACCTTGTGGGAAGGATAGAGAGGAGTGGACTTTTTGCATTTATGCACTCCTGCTCCTTTCTGAAAGCCACCTGTCCTTCCCAGTATCTCCAGCTTCTGGTTGAAGGTATATTTCACTAGCTGCTTGAGACCTCAGCTGACACTGAATTTGTGCCACTCCTTTTCTCTGTCTCCCTTTCTGTGTGACACATGTTGTTTGTGCGGTTGGAGTAGTGGAGGTAGGAATCAGTGCAAGCTCAGATAGGGTTCAACTGTACTAGCACCATCTCTGTTACGTGTGGTGATGGTGGTAGAGGAAGAGAAGTTGCAGACTGAGGAGCCTTAGCTGCTAGTTGCTCTAATAGAAAAAATCTGTCACCCAACCGTGGGCACCATGAAGATGCACTATTGCTAGCCTCCTCCACCGCCTGAGGGTGCAAGAAGGGTCTGCTAGAAGATGATTCACCATTGCTTGGAGGGAGTCCTACTAGCTGCTCCAGGGACTGCTGGGGGGTCCACTAAATAAAGTTGGAACTAGTGGGATTTGTGGCATAGGAATCATGGGGAAGGGAAAGGAAGCTGGATTGGGTTTTGGAAAGTCCCCCTCGTCCCTCCACAAGAATATGTCAGGTCAGTTCCATCCCTTGTCAGTGACTGAGCATTGCAGTGAGAGTCAGGCAATCTGGGTACAACTCACAGCTTTGACCTGGGCTCCCTGTGCGATCTGAGTCAAGTCACTAAGGCCCAGATCCACAAAGAGACTTAGGTGCCTACAGGATTAGGCTTTGTGAATCACAGTGGGGCTTAAAACTGGGGTTTAGGCACCTAACACACTTGGCACCTAAGTTTTTGCAGTAAAAACTCCCTAAGTGCCTGCGTGTCTCCCTCGCTAGACAAGCACACTACTGCCACCCTCTAGGCATCTGGGCACCTATCTCCTGCCTAAGCCCCAGGGCGATCCACGAACTGAGGGAAGATAGGCAGAAGAGTCTCTAGCTTACCCATGGGGCCTGATCCGGTAGGTCTGCTCAGAGGCTGCCTACCAGATTGGGTCCATTCAAAATTGAGGAGGAGGAGCTGCTGCTGCCACTGCCCATCTTATAACTTTCAACCCACAGGATGAAGCACTCACCTGGGATGTGGGAGACCCAAATTCAGTTCTCCCCTGTACCTGATGGGGAGGAAGGATTTGAGCAGGAGTCTTCTCCCCCCCTCCCCTCAGGATCGTGTTGTAATCACTGAGCTAGAGGGTACTGTGAGTGATGCACTCTCCATCTCTCCCATTGAACCTGTGCCACTGTACAAATACTTAGCGTCATTAGGTCACAGTGAGAATGATTCTGTAGCCTGGTGGTAGGGCACCCACCTAGGAGTTGGGAGACCCAGTCCCTCTGTTTCCCTTATTCTTTCATTATAGCTCCACAGTGGAACAGTTTAAATAGGAGCAACTGAGGGAGCCCCACAGCAGAATATCCCACAGTTTAGTGGTTAGAGCACCTGAGAGGTGTGGGAGACGGCTGTTGAAATCCTTTCTCCCCACTGGGGACGGATGGGTTTGAACTTGGGTCTCCCACCTGGCAGGTGAGTGCTCCGATTGCGGTGTAAAAGTTGTAGGGTTGTCACACCCAACCCATTTTGTGTGGAATGAGACTGGTGCCTAACTCATTCTCGCAAGAAATGACTTTGGCACCTAAGCCCCCTGACTTCAGGAGAGTTGCGGACTGTAGCAGAGATAGGCACCTGTGAGAGGGTGTGGGGCTTAGGACACAATTGTCTTGGCAGCATTTCATTGGCTAACGTAAGCAACTCCCTACCTCATGTGCTGACTTTTGTGGACTGCATTCTAAGGTGCCTATCTCTCCCCATGAATTGTACTGGAAGCCCAGGTGCCTAACACAGGCTTTGTTGTTCCTGTGATTTTCTATGTGCCTAAAAGGTGTTGGATGGTGAGCATAACCTACATATCAGTAGGCATTTATAGAAAATAAACATAAAATACCTTTGTAAGTGATCCCATTGTAAAGCATCTGTAGCCAGGAGGTGTGGCCTGCCTTTGAGATTGATGGAGAGGGAGAGCCAAACCCCCCATGGGGACTGGAACCCAGAAAGACACCACCTGACTGGAAGCAGGTAGTCGGGGCTAGGCCTTTAAAACCCAGGCCTGCTCGCTTAGTCAGGCCCCAGCAGCTGAGGGAGAAGGATGCCTCTCCCTTGGTGCTCGAGCCTAGGGCCGTGCCCAACGTCAACCCAGAGGAGAAGCTGCCAGATCTACTCACGGCGTGGGGCCCTGTGGATCCGGAGGAGCTGCCTGAACCATACGACCCAGAGGAAGGCTTGCCTGAGCTGCCTACTGCCTGGGACCCTGAGGACCTGCCCAAGCTGCCTACTGCCTTGGGGCCTGAGGACTTGGAGGAACTGCCCTCCGCAGAGGACCCCGCACAGTTTCCGGGCCTGCCGCCGATTGACGGGGAGGGACTCGTGGGATTCCCACACGCCTTCTACCCCAGCAACCCAGAACGAGACGACGGACCCCAGGTACTCTAGGGAGAGGGTGGGAGGAAGGAGCCCAGGGAAGCTGACTATGGTGTGGCTGAGCTGACGCTCGCTGTGAGTCAGCGCGTTTTGGCTGGAGCCCTGCTGACCCAGTGATGGGACACCCCATCACTGACAGGGCCCTGGGCTGGGACGCAGTGGAGACAGGTGGGCTTGCGTCCCCCTCCCCCTTCCCTCTCTCTGACCTGGGGTGAATGCCGGCTGAGCACCAAAACCTGTCCCTTACTGCCTGCCCTGCCCTGCCCTGCCTAAGGGCCCGGCCCTAGACTGCTGCTCACCCTGCTAAGGGCTCGAGCCTGTGTAGGATTGCCTGCCTGCCCTACAAAAGGGCCAGGCTGTAGACTGCTGCTCGCCTTACCAAGGGCTCGAGCCTGTGTGTGTTTACGTGCCTGCCCTATTGAGAGGCTAGGCGATAGACTTCTTCCTTGCCATGCCCGGGTCTCGAGAATGTTTGCTGTCCTGCCCACCTTCCCCCAGGGAGGCTAGGTTATAGACTGCTTCCTCGCCCGGCTGAGGGCTGTTTCCTGCTGCCGGCCCATCCCTGGCTGAGGGCTGGACCATAGACTGCTAGCACGCCCCGTGGGGCAAGAGACTATTTCCCCAAAGAAGCGTCCCAAACCAAGGCTCGCCCTACTGAGGCCAGAGGCGGCCCCTTAATACGGACTCCCCGAAGGGCGTAGGTGCTGGGGGGTGTGGCTCTTAGATTGATGCAGAGGGAGATCCACTGGCGCCATCCCCTTACAGGGGATCGTCTACGGTGTCCCTTATATTAGTTTCTGAGATCAAGATAGAAGAATTAATAGCCATTATAAATGTTTTAAAAAGTCACAGAAAGGAATTCAGAGAGACCTCTGGAGGACTGTTATTAGCCATCAGAGCTATTAATTTATCGATATGTCTTAATGGAAAGGACACAATAGCCCATGAGAGAAGCCCCTGGAGACAATAGTATTGGCTCACAAGCCCATCTGTTTTCTCAGTGCTTGATAGTAACTACAGTTCCATATTGTGTGCAGAGACGTAAGTGCAATCGCTTGATCCACACCAGCCGAATTCTCCATGTGTCTGTCTTTATCCCCATTCCAGTCTTCTGTCATCCCGTGAAAGAGGAAAGGGATGAAGTGGGCAGACTCACACACATATATTCAGGTGCTGAAGACACCTGTGGGGTAGAAAAAGATCTACTGCAGCGCCATAGCAGAAGTAAGTACATCACTCATCTGATACAGCAGCACACATGCAGGATGGGGAGCAGCACCGCCAGACACTGAGATTTCCTCTTCTGTACCCAGAGAACAGCTGCAATTTTTTCAAGTGCAGGATTGGAGCCAAACTCCCTCAATCCAAAACTCGGCTTAGCATCAATGGGAGTTTTGGCTGAGTAAAAACTACTGATTTTGGACCAGCGAAAGTTGTAATAACATGGCAGGTGTGGCTTAGTTCCGCTATGAGAACATTCTCTGACATGCCCTCACTGTTGTCAAAGCATGTAATCCATTTTCTCTAGCGAATTATGTGGTATTCCTTGTAGCAGAAAAACTGTTTTGCACTTTGGAACATCTCTTTTTATCAAGATTTTATGTTTTATACTTTTCGTACAGCTCTGTTAGCCAGTATAATTTCTTTCCTAGGATCCCTTTATCTCTCTGTCTGTCGGGCTCTTTCCCCATTTGTGCCTAACCTCTGCCTGTCCAGGTAGTGCAGATAGCTGAAGACATTCTTATCTTGGCACAGTTCTGTATGCTGCAATATCTGAGACAAACCAAAAAGGAGCTTCAGATGTAGCTTTGAATTTCTTTTCTTTTATTGTGGATTGAACCAAGAGCTTTAATGCTCATCTAATGTGTTTTTTTGGCTTTCACTAAAGGCTTTGATGCCTTCAGAATTAGTTAGGACACAAGCCTGCACCTGGGGCTTGGATAAGAGTTAAAAATTTCAGAGGTTTGCTGGCCCCTAACACGTAATTTGGGTCAGAATCTGTACATGGCCCTCTGCATTGTGGCCTTGCCTTGCATGCCCCACAAACTATGTTATCACATAAGGAAGTCCAGCGCTAGTTGCTTTAGAACTAAAGTTTTGTTCAATTTTTAAAACATTTTAAATAGATTAAACAAATTATATAAATTAAAAAGAATTCTTCCACATGGAACTCAGGACTGGGTGAGAGCTAGTTCCTAAGGGGATGTCCTAGCCCCACTGGGCCATAGGAAATAGGCACCAGCTCCCTCCCCACATCCACCTCATGCTGTAGGTGCCTCAGGGGGTTTTGGAAAAATGTTTCATTTGCAGAGGGGCAGTGGGGGAGAATAGCACTGTGTTAATAGGTGGCAAATGCAGGTTACAGAGCAGACATGGGGAGCAGAGTCCTGGCAACCCACAGATAGTAGTGCCCTCTTACTATGGTAATGGACATAGCCTATTTGTATTGATTTCTATAGTGTGCAAGTCTCCATTTATGGATCTATTTAGATTAATGAACAAACCAAAAAGTGACCTCCTCCAAATAGCTCTGGACATGGTTTACAAAACAGACATCCCTCCCCTATGCAAAACAACAATCTCAAAGTAATTACGCTTCCAGACCTACTTCCAGCAACCGGCATCTCCCAAATCCACTCACCCATCCCACACCCTGCCTGATGCAGAACCCCAAGACTCTATTAAAAACTAAAGTGTCACCTGCCTCTCCCCAAACGCTGGAGAGAAAAGATAAACTTTGTGGAGTGTCTGGAAGGGTAAGAAATCCGAGTGCTGTCGGCCAAGGGGAGAAAGCGAATTCTAAAGCCAAGACATGCTTTGCTGGCAGCACACTCCTGTTTACATCCAGGAAGCTCCAGCAGAAGCTGCAGCAGTATGGCATTCTGAGAGATGCAGCAGCTTCACAAACCAGTAGGACTTGGAAGGTTAAAACCAACCCCTTAAATTCCACTCAGGAACTCACCACCTGTTCAGGCCCCAGAGCCAACGATTGAAGAGGCTGAGACCCTCTGCATTAGTTTCAGGTTCCAGGTGGTCTCAAGGTGTAGCCCCCTGGAGAATGCATTAGAGCAGTCTATTCCTGGGATGACAAGGTAAGTGAGCACAGCAAGCTCAGCTTCCAAAAGAGGATGCACAGTTTCATCGAGGGACGAGGGCACTAAGTGTTCTTAACTGCTGCTGCACGTTGGGCATCAAGTGGCAGCTCTGGACTAAACAAGGCCCCTAAATTGCTAAATTGTACTAGAAATAGCAGTCACGTTCCCTCCTTTAAGGATGCTGATATAATTCCCACAAAATCTTCTTGTTTGTTCCCCTAGCTTAGCAATATTACCTACATCTGAGTCTTACCCAGCCAGGTCATAGAATAGAATCATAGAAGATCAGAGTTGGAAGCGACCTCAGGAGGTCATCTAGTCCAACCTCCTGCTCAAAGCAGGACCAACCCCAATTGAATCATCCCAATCAGGGCTTTGTCAAGCCAGACCTTAAAGACCTCTAAGGATGGACACTCCAACACCTCCCTATGTAACCCATTCCAGTGCTTCACCACCCTCCTAGTGAAAAAGTTTTTCCTAATATCCAACCTAGTCTTCCCCCACTGCAACTTGAGCAACTCCTTATTCTATCATCAGCCACCTTTAAGAACAGCCTAGTTCCATCCTCCCTGGAATCCCCCTTCAGGTAGTTAAAGGCTGCTATTAAATCCCCTCTCACTCTTCTCTTCACACAGACTAAACAAGCCTAGTTCCCTCAGTCTCGTCTCATAAGTCATGTGCCTTGGCCCCCTAATCATTTTTGTTGCCCTCCGCTGGAATGGTCTCACACTCTACAGGCCTGGTTTTCAAATAAGGGGGACTGAGAAGGGGGTTCAAATCCTGTATCCTGACTCTCAGATCAGTACTTCAGGGGTGTAAAATGTGTGTAGATAGTGGCTAGCGCATCCAAATGCCATCTCACTAATGGCCCCATGTTTGAAACTTGAACTCCCATATCAATTGCCCCAGGAACGACAAGTGTGAATCTGTAAGAAGTATTCCGTTGTCATGTTGTCAGCTCTTCCGTTAAGGATACTGGATTACATTTAGACTCAAATGCTTACTATTCTTGGAAAGTGGACAGTAATTTAACCATAAATTCTAATTTTTGCCAGTGTTTTAAGTGCAAATTACAGTAAATTTCACTAAAACGTTTGATCTGCGATTCTGCTGCTGAACTTTTAATCAAGCATTTTTGATAACAGCACACACGTGCTCCACCCTGATACTATGTTCTTTGTTTTTTATGCTCAAAATTATAACTTAGCTGTCTAGGTACAGTATCTTTTCTCTAATAAGAGGCTAGCTGCTGTGGAAATTATTGAAATTAAAAGGAAAGGTAAAAGCTAAGTGAAATAGGGAAATTAACATCTCTGTTGCTGCTGCTTGTCTCTCTTATTCATGCATAACACGGACACTGAAACCATTTCAGGTACAAAGGACCTAATGTATTATGCACTTGGTTTAGTGGTGCGTTGGTTCAGTTCTGTAGATAAAGGATTGCAATATTCCTCTGCTGTATCTCTTTCCCTTATACTCCTTATTTTCCCCTTCCTCTTTTACGCATCCCCACCCCTACTTGTTCTGCCCTCCTCCTCCCAAGCCCTTGCCATTACAAACACAATCCTCTCCCTCAGTTGTGTCAACTAATCATTTCCCACATCCAGCCACCTCCTCTGAACTGTCAGAAAACATTCCAGGAGCAGAGTTAAAATGAAAAGTAATGATAATATTTCATAATGTTATCATCAAGATAACATATTTAACTGCATGATTGCGTGACAATTCAGTAACCATAATTAAAATGAACACTTGAGTGAATTTAGTGCCTGTGGACGAGCCCCTGCGAGGGGGAGCAGCATCCGGGGTTCTCCCTCTGGGTCCTTCTCTGAGGGGGACCACCCCTCCCGGCTATTTCCTGCCAGGGAGCAGTTAAGCCCTTTCCCAGACAAGCAATCTTTTGCCCGGCCCTCAGGCAGGGCTGGCAAATAAGCAGTCTAGCGCCAGGCCCTTGGGCAGGGCTGTCAAATAAGCAGTCCCGCTCTCTGGAGCGGTATGGAGGGTGAGGCTCTCTCAGGGTTGCTAGGGAAGGGGGGAGTGGATGCAGGCCCACCCATCTCCACTGCATCCCAGCCCAGGGCCCTCGCAGTGGCAAAAGGCATTTGCCACAGGGTCGGCGGGGCTCCTGCCGCAACACACCGCCCGGGTTGCCCAGACTCAGCCATGGTTTATGTCTGCCCCTGGGCTTCTTCCTCCCCGGACCCCCAGGTACCTGCCTCCTTCGGGTCGCTGGGGTGTGGTAGTCCTATGAGGCCCTCCTCATCAATGGGTGGCAGCTCTGGCAACTCCATGGGTTCCTCCACGGAGGGCAGCTCCTCCGGTCCCCAGGCTGTGGGTAGGGTCGGTAGGTTCTCCAGGTCTCAGGCTCTGTACTGCTCAGGTCAGCCCTCCAGCTCTCAGGCAGCGGGTGACTCAGGTGGGCCCTCCTCTGGCTCCCAGGCAGCAGGGAATTCCGGTGGGCCCTCCTCCGGCTCCCAGGTGGTGGGTGACTCAGGTGGGCCCTCCTCCGGCTCCCAGGTGGTGGGTGACTCAGGTGGGCCCTCCTCCGGCTCCCAGGTGGTGGGTGACTCAGGTGGGCCCTCCTCCGGCTCCCAGGCGGCGGGTGACTCAGGTGGGCCCTCCTCCGGCTCCCAGGCCGGGGCTAAGACTGGCCGCTGTTTGTCGGCGTGGATCTCTGGCCTGGTTTTAGTTGGGAGCCTCGGTGGAAGGGCATCCTTCTCCCTCGGCCATCTCCATCTGACTGAGTTCGCAGGCCAGGGTTTTAAAGGCCTGGCTCTGCCCCCCTGCTTCCGGTCAGGTGGTGTCCCTGGAGCTTCTGATGGCCTGAACCTGCCCACCTGCTTCCCGTCAGGGATTTTCCTTCGGGGCTCTACCAGCCACGGTGGGTCCGGCTCCCCCTCTGGGTCCTTCTCCGAGGGGGATTACCCCTCCCGGCTACAGTGCTCTTCAATGCAACTAGTTGATGACCCCTAGAGACCAAAGCCCTGTGGCAATTCCCTAGCATTGGCACTGGTAGTACAAACCTCCCTGTACCAAGTGACAGGTGAGTGATCACATCACTTTCTAGGCTCATTGTCTTTGGTTTCTCTGCTGAAGCTTCCAACAAAGATCACTGTATCATAGAATTTAAAGATAGGTAAGACATTAGGTCTGCTTCTCCACCTCTTTGCCCTCCGTGTGCTCATTTAAGTGGATGTGCCATATAACCATTCCAACTGGACCATCTTTTACACCCTTTCTGTCCAGCTGCAAGTTACTATGTAATGTTCAAGTCAGTGGTGAATCAGGCCCCTGGATTCCATCTTCCTGCCCTAGTCCCAGATCAGAGATGACCTCCACCCAATAAAAACCCACAGCCATCTGTGTATAAACTGAGCCTTCCTCCCACCCTAAGCTAGCTATTCAAATCAATTACGGGAAAAGTTTAAAAGCTGCTTGGAGCCATGGTTAGAAAATGAGCTCCAGTTTGGAAACCAGCCCCAGCTGAACTGAAATGAGCAGCTTTCTGGCTTTGGAGTTAATGAAACCTTCAGCAGGAGGGCACAGTCAATCTGCAGCTTTTAAACTATGCACCCTTGAAGCATGAGCTAGAACTGCCAGAACAAGTGTCACTTGGGGGTCCCAGAAGATAAATTAATTGGCACTGCTAGGCGGTGTCTTTGAATTGTCCTAACATTTGCCACTGTAGAGAAAGGTGTGGTAAGCCCTGTTTAGGATCTTCAGGCTACAAGTGAATAAAGAGAACTACAGGTCCAGGGAGCAGCAGAGTGAAATCCCTTCTACTTGGGGTGCTTAGCCACCAATGAAGAAAAAAAGAGGTAATGTGGTACTGATTTGTGTAGGGTGTCTCTTAAAACTGACTATGCTCTTTCTTGGTGAGAAAAATGATCATACTCATATATTTATGGTAGTTCCTGATACAGGATGTATCAAATATTAAACTGATGCTATACTTGCTTTTAGCCTAAAGTACCAATTGCAGTGGTTTCTATAATGTGGCTGCTTGTCCATTAGAAATTGGACTGTGATTCTTTTTATATAGGTCACCAAATAATCTGCCAGACAGCAGACTTTGTTACTAATGGGCTTCTGTCATGGTGTGTGGTGTGTGTTTAAAAATGTATTCAAATATAGTTCAAATTCTGCTACTCCTTAACTGGGTAGTATATGGTTTGGCTGGCCTGTGTAGATAAGGGGTGGCAACATTGACTGGACCAAATCATGTCATATACCATTTTTGCTCAGTTTTTGTGTTTTAACTTGGTTTTTAAATGTGCAGCTTTAGCCACTCATTAGCGGGCCCAGTTCCCATGCTGGTTTTGAACAAGTGACTTAGAGGTACAATATGTGTCTTCCATTCCCACTCTCCTCATCCTGGTCTCCCTTACTAAAAACATTTCTCAACTGTGTTTGTCATCACAAAAGCACAAAACTTGTTAACATTTAATTAGAGGTAGTACCAATACAAAGGGGGTGATCTCTTTCCTGAAGTGTGGCAATGTAAAACATAAGAGGAAATTAACACAAGTTTGTGATTAGGAACCCTATAGAATTTGCTAATTCTATCCCAGTGTCTCCTGTGCAAGATGTAGTATATGCAACTTTTATGATTTGTGTGTGTGTGTTGCCCCTTTACATTTCTAGGAGACTCCTGGAGGCAACAGCTATTATTTGGCTTCAATTTAGATTTGGCTTGTTACAAAGGAGAGAGTCATACTGTACTCTCTCATGAAGACTTTTGTTCTGTCTTGTTAACATAAAATAAGTCATATAGACTTAAACTGTTGTTTTCTTTATATATAAAATATTACAGAAAAAACTAAGGGTAAAACTTAAAACTGATGTAACTTCTACACAGCCTAAATTCCTACAAGGACTAGGTGGAATCCTTACCACCTGGTCCCTAAAGGAAAAGTTCTGTAGAAAAATTTATCAGAGAATGATAATCTTTCTATAGCAATGTTAAACAAACCTATAGAACTCTAAAGAAGGGATATAGTTCTCCATCAAATTGTATAGGATATCAAAGGTGTTCTTCTAGAGTGGCAGTCATTCTCAGTTAAAAGTTCAGTGTTTTAGTACCCTTTCTCTACAATTCTATTGTTTGTTCCCCTGTTAGACTCTGTAGGATTTTCCCCTAAGGTGTGTCTTGGGAAGAGGCCCATATCTGGAAAATATGAGGACCATACACGGGCTGCATATGTGGAAACAGGAGGTGGCCTAGAAATCTTGGTCAGGGCATTCTGTGTCCCAGGCAGATATTTAATTTCCAGCTCAGTTGGTTCGGCTCTCCCAAGGACAGCCTAACTGAGCTGGAAATTAAATATCTGCCTGGAACACAGAATGCCCTGGAGCAAGACTGCTAGGCTGCCTCTTGTTGCCTATCAAAGACCTCAGTGTAATAGGATTAAGAAGCTATCAACTGATGGGTTTTTTCCTAAAATACAAAGGATCCCTGATCAAGTCTATTTATTTTGGTAGCCAAGGAAATGGCTGTTTATTATAATAAAAATATGCCTGCTGTTCCTAAATTTGCAATCTTCATTGCCCTGTTATAAAAAATGCCTTGTATCTTGGCTCATTAGAAGCAAAACTTTATTCTGTCAAAGGATAACCGTCAGGAGAGATTATGTTTCATCTTTAATATGGCTGTACTACAACAATGCTATTATCCTGAATTCAGATGAATTTAATTGAACTCTAATGAACAAAATTAGTAATTTTATGCAATTAGAATCCCATTTAAATGGGTTAGAAAATGGATGCGATGGTAATTGTGGTTGACTTCATTTCCTATAGCCTGAATCTCTTAGACACTTCCTTTTGTCTCCCCTGCTGTGCAGAAGATAGTTAGCCACTGGGGTCAGGGAGGACATTGGAATTATTCCTTAATGCTGCTTTCTGAAGCCGGCTCCTCTGCAGGAGAAAATGTGAAGTCTGATTAAATGAATGGAGGAAAGAAGAAACTGGCCAGGTACTAGAGACGGGCTCAGACTGAAATGCCAACCTCTGAACTGTATAGTGCAGGGTATCCTGCCATGATATACGTATGGAATGTGGCACTCTGACACACTTTGGTACATCAACAAATGAAAGGGTGGAGAAGAACAGTCTGGGAATAAATCCTAAGAACCACTGTGGATTCAGGGCTTGTGTACACTTACAGCGTTGCAGCTGCACCTCTGTAGCACCTATTGAAGATGCTATTTGCTGACAAGAGAGCTTCTCCCGAAAGTTGGTAGCTAGGTTGGCTGGAGAAGCCCTCCCATCGACATAGCTCTGCCCCAGAAGTTTGGTCCATATAACTGCATCACTTGAGTGACATAGTTATACCAACGTAAGTTTTTAGTGTAGACCAGGGCACAATTTTGGGCATACAGGTTTCACATTATTTGGATTTCCCACTGTTCCTGATTCCCTGTCAGTTGTAGAAATCTTCCCAATTCTTCTTTTCACTCCTATCCAAGAGCAGTCAGCCTAACCTAAATCATACAAATATGGGTGGCTCTGGATCTGAAATAAGTGCAAGTAGCTGTGCACATCTTTTGCTAGGGTTTGAAGTGTTGTCTTCTCAGCATTTAATCATGACAGCCATCTGGTGAAGAAGGGGGGAAAAATCAGAGAAACAAAGAGAAAATAAAATAACAGAGTGAAGGGGAAAAAATACTTGTTAACCATGCTGTGGGTTTCCTGTCCTCGCTTTATCTTTGTATACTATGCATCTCCCTCCCTTTATTCATTAATCTCTCTTCTAACCCAGCCCAAGTAAAGACAATGGCAGGTATTTACACAACTATTAATACTGTATCTAGCCCCTGGCGTTTTGATCTTGTATTTGCTGGCTGCCAGAGAGTTGAGAGGGAGTTTCCTTCTCTTGTTGCACAGACAGAGAAAGCACTTAACTAACCCTCTGTGTTGGTTCCATGAAGGGATACATTAGCTTTATGTTAGCAATCAGAAAGGGTTTTTTTTTTTTTTTTCAATTCAATTTTTGAGGAAGTTGGAGATCTGAAGCACCTGAACTATAATGGTGTAATGGAGGGACCCAGCAGGGTGTCACTGGACAGACATCAACTGACAACAGAATAAGGAGGGGGGAAAGCAGTGCTATTTGCTTTGCTGCATCTGCAGCCTCCTTCTAAGTCCTTAAAGAGTATGAGTAAAAGGCCCAGCAGCAATTGTAACCCTTCTGCCAAGTGGAGCTGGCAGTAAGAAAAAGGAGTTCCTCTTAAAAATACAAAACAGAACCAGTTTGAGGCCCTACCCAATAAGCTGGGAAAACTAAACAGCACCCCTGGGTGCCTCTAAGAGACAATACCTCCCCATTTGCAAGCACTGAGTCTATGTATAATAAGTGAGAACTTTTATTAAAAAGGGAAAGGCAACCTAGCATTAATTTGGGAAAATATCACAACCACATTCAAATGCATGTAACCGTAAGCAAACACCCAATCCACAGTATGTTGGGTAGTGTCCTTTGCCTCAGATTCACACCTTGTGGTGTGAAAATATGAACAAATGTTCCTTTAGCATGCCACTCTCCTTTCCATGTAGTGTACCCCACTCAGGTTGGTTGTCCTTATTCAGCAGAGACCCAGAGTTTGAGGTTTATTCACATGATCCACCTTCCACCCTGAACGGAGTGTCAAGAAACCCCTTTACTGCTGCCCCCGCAGCTGGCTTACTGATGATCACCACTGTTCTCGCTGCCACTAATTGCCACCACTGTTATCACCTCTGCTGCTGTCACATCGGCCACCTCTCATCTCTGTTGCTGTTTGCTGCTCATTGCTTTCTACAATGTAGCTTTTGACGTTCATCCATTAAAAGCTCAGCTCTTGGTGATTTCACTGGGTAGCAGGGAACCCCTGTGCTGCTGCCTCTTCAGTGTCTTTCACTGCAACACTGTCCCCCTACCAGATCTAAGGCTTACCTCCTAGACCTGCTCATCAGTGACTTCACTTCAGGTCTAGCAATCACTGAACAGAAACAAGGACTCAATTCAGTCCAATCAGCTGTCTTTAAACACTGGAGAGGACAAGGGTCAAATGGTGTCTAGGAATCTTTAGGCAGAGTCCACACCATCAGGTACAAACACCTATCTGCACCTCCTCTCATTTTCAGTGGAATTTGGCACCCCACCCTCTGTTTAGCAAGTGAGGGTGAGTTTAGAGCGACACCCTCATATAGGACAGTTCTGCTACCATTTACTCATACAATAATGGTAACAACATTTGATTACCCCTCCATTCAAAATTAAAATGTTTATTAAAGCTAATGTTAAAGTTAGCTAATACATAGAAATTTAACCTGTGTATCTGGGTGTAGTGCTTAAATTATCCAAAAGTACAAAGTTTGGTTTAGAAGTCATAAAATACATATAGTACATAATCCGCAATATCTCAAATAAGGGCAATGAATTTAACAATAGTTAAAATATTAGCATCCAAATATTCAGGTACATCACTCATAAAAAAAGTTATACTAAGAGTAGCTTGTGGAAACCAAATATAGCAATGAATGTAGAGTTTCCCTCAGTGATTGAGAATTTTAAGATAGATTATCCCTCAGTAAATACAATCCATCAGAAAAGTATTTCATTTACTTTCCTGGCTTCACTTCTCAGTGGCATTCTGGCTCAGTTCTCCTGGCATTGCCAATGGCAGGTGGTATGTTCTAAAGTGAAGTGAAACCCAAAAGAAGCCAAAACTGATCACTTTGGCAAAGCCGCTCTGCCTGCTGAACACCTAGGCAAATACAGTCTACTCCTAAAGTCTTTCCCCTCAGTACATCACTACATGTCAGGGGAGAACTCATTCAGACCCTGCTTCCACAATTAATTAATGGCCCTGTGCTGTACTTGCATGTGAAATTGGAGCCATTAACTTGAAAGAACCATATCTTTTTGAGGAACAGCAGTTTCATTGTTTGGTACATGTTTCATTTAGCTTTAGTTTAGTGTTTAGTTCATTTACTTAAAGTGGAGAGAAATTGTCTGTCCTGTAGTAATGGCGACTACCATTTTGTATTGGGATGCAGCCTGCTAGATATGGAGAAACACAAATGTGCTCTCTCATGAAGTCCTTACTGTCATTTCTTTGCTATTTCCTTGTTCTCACTATAAAATAAAGATAATTCAGACTAAAGTAGCTGACTGTTCTTTGTGTATGGAAAATCATAGCAGGAGGACCAGAGGTATGGCAAGTGAAACACACAGCTTTCAGATATTGATGGCCAAATTACTCAATCACAGCCCATACCTGTGTTTTTACTGCTTACGGCGTTCAATAGTACATCAGCCTTCCTGTGGATCATCTGAACAAGTGTCAGTTTCACCATAGAAGAATAACTGACAACTGTGGTTCAAAAGACAAACAAACTAGAGCAAACTGGCGGGGCTCTATCTACCCTTGTGTATTTCTTAAACTCCTCCATGACCATATGAAAACATTGTAAACTCCCATAAACCCAAAGCAGATTATTCCCTTCTACTACACTTAGGAACATGAGTCTCCTTTCAACCACCCACATGCTTCTCAGCCTAAAGACTTTAATTCCCTGGTAGATATAAAAAGAGTATTTACTGTGTGTGGCTTGTTACATTTTGGTGTCAAACACAAAAACAGTAAAAAACTAACTTACTACAGTCTGTCTCCCTTGGCTTTTTGTTTTGTTCTTACTTTCCTCCAATCCCCTGACCAGCCCTAGTTTCTTATAAGCATTTGAACAGAGCCTCTTGCTCTTTGTTGGATTCTTTGGCCCTCCAAACTGCCCCTGGCTTTCTCTGTTTTTTCTCTTCCTGATCTCAACCTATCCCCTTGTCTGCCACATGTCTCCTTTTTGCTGTGTGCACAATGTCATGTGCATCACATGCAGGCTGGGAAGGAAGTAGGGGGTAGAGCATCTGAGCACTAATCTAGGCATGTAGGAGCAGCATATGTAATTGAATATACAAATATGATGCAATTTTTTTCTCGGGCTTTCACTGTGTCTGTAGACAGGTCTGCTGCTGAGGAATAAAGTTGAGGAGAAAGAACTGACTTGGGAGAACCAGAGAAGCTGCAGGCCGTACGAAGGCAATGGCTACTGCAGTCCAGTACCCCTAGAATAATGATCCAAAAGAACAGAATTCTCTCTTCTACTTCTATGCTGAGCCAGATATTGCCAGCTGGGATCTTGGTGCCCCCTGCTGCCTCCTTGTGGCCATGGCCTTTTTACTTCCCCAAAACAACCTCTGTCACCATTGGTGCGTTTCTTGTCTCGGGAGGATTCGATTTTGTTGGTAAATTTAAATTTAAATTTTGTTGGTAAATTTTGTTGGTAAATTTAAATTTTTCACCATACACACACAAACTGACAAAAATGTATCCATCCATTGATGATAATCAAGATTAACAGCTAGGCAAAGTGAGAAAAATGCTGCTTGAGAACTTGTTAGAATTTGATTTAAGGATATTTATTTTGTATATTTTGACATGTGATGTTGCAGTTTGCTTTAATGATTTATACGTGCGACTGTGAAAACTTAAATTAATTAAAAATAAAAATGTTTAAAACCCTTATTTTATTCAACTGAAAATATATATTGAAAAACTTAAACATCAGTATTAGCCATTGAAATTATACAAAAAAGCAAATTTTCTGCCAGTTTTTTTATTACTATAGAATTCTGTACCGTGATGAAAACAAAAAAATTTCAAAAGAGAAAAGAAGAAGGGAGTGCTCATTTCTGGATTTCTGCATGGCTGGTGTGATGTATGGTAAGGTAGATTGGGCTGCCATTGAGTTAAACACTGACAACAAAGATCCTGGAATGAACCCCAGAGTAGTCTGTAACAATCCATCTTGTCCCTGAATTTCAGCAGATGCTTTGTATATTTCACAAGTTCTAAAGCATTTATCTGGGCTTCAACACATGGGATCGAACTGCTTTTCCAATTCATCAGTATTATCATTCTGGCAGGCAGTATGGTCCTTAAGAAAAACTATCCCTCTTCCCAACAGCTCACAGTTTATAGAGAAGCAGTGTTACTTAAAAGGAATGCCAGTGAATTAATTCCTGTAACAATTCCAAGCAGCATAGTAATTCATCTCACTATTGCACTACAAAAGGAGTTACTATGTGAGAATCTAAAAACATATGCGGGAATGTGGCTTTGTTTCCCATGAACTTCTAACATCTTGGCTCTGGAAGTTCATGAAATCCTTTGAAGTGTTAGTATTGGACTACTCTAATCCAATGGTTTATGGAGGAATTTTAGATTATAGGCCCAATCGAAAACTCACTGATGTCAACAGGAGTCTTTCCATTGACTTCATTGGGCTTTGGATCTAGCTTGTGATGATCAAACATAACCTATGCAGAATCACAAGGTATTGTCCATCCAGGAAGTAAGCAAGAGGATTTGTGCATTTTCCCAAATCAGCTCAGTAGCATTTCTTTGTTTAGAGAAATGTTCAAAATTACGTTTGTGGTAAGTGAAATTCCTGCTGGAAAGACTTAACCTCACCATTTATCAGTATATCAGCAAGAGAGTTAACACAAATGACTGCCAACCATGCAGGAAACAAGGGACATTTACCAATTTTTAGACGAGGATTTATCAGAAGAGAGGCTTCCTGGTGCCAGAATGTATTTATTTTCGCTATTCCTGCGGCTTGTGTCTACAGACTTTGGCAATCCCATGAAAGAGGATTGGTATTATCTTTTCTGCATGGACATGAGGCTAGGAAGTGTTCCAAAAGAATGAGTTTTGAATGTTTGGTGCCGACAAAATCACATCATTAATGTTCAAGTAGTGCTGTGTTATCATACGACTCAGACTCAGTGTGGATGGGGTGTGTGTGCATGTGTCTGCGTATATGAGTTCAGTAGGTTAAATCCCCTAAAATAAGGACTATAAGACCATGTAGCTTATTTAACAAAAGTCATCTTCTCCACCTCCGTCCTCCTCCCCTGGCATCTTGGAGGCATTCCATTAGTTGTCTGTCAATTCTTATGAATAGCTATTCAGAAATTCGAGGGTAGCATGCTAAGCAAATAGTTCAGTTTGGGCATGCTGTTCATTGTTGTTGTGATAATCCTCTCACATAATGAGGAAAGAAGCAAGTTTATCTTTCTGTGTCAGCCTGAATTTTCCTGAGAGGAAGTTACTTGAACTACTGGAAATAGTGGCAGTAGTTAACCACACTTGCAAAAATATTTCACCATCTCCTTTTGCCCTCCCTAAATGGCACCATTAAATTAACGCTTGTGGACAAAATCAAGACAATGGCATTACACTTGATTTCTTCCAGTTGCTTCTAACCTCCTTCCCCAAAAACCTTCCACAATCCTAAAAAGAGACTGAGATAAAAAAACGTTAAGCAGTATGTTCTTATGCTTTTGTTTATCTGTAATATCACAGCTCATGCTATGTGCCTTATTCCTGCCCTGGAGGGATCATGTCAAGGGGTCAGAGATTACTTCAGTTTATAGCCTTCTCTGTGCTACAGAATGGTACTTTTCCAACTTGAAAAGGGGTGGGATTGTGTCAGAGCAAGCTATGATGGGGCAGATTGTCCAGATTAACAATCTTAAATTGTTATCTTTGACTGTTAGCCATATTAAACTTCCTGGGCAGATGTTGCCCCCCTGAGATCCAAGAGTTGCCTGGCCAATTGTTGCACCTATCTTACAATTCCCGGCACAGCTCTGGTTCTAGTTAACTTGACTCAGATAACTGAGTAGGAGTACAATGCGTTCATCCATTACTTCATTCCTCTGTGTTTCCAAATTCTCTTTACCCTGGTAAGTGTAGATCTATTACATAAAACTAACCCCTTCCAAAATGATTGCAATTCTCTAACAATTTGTTCTACAGATAAGTAAATCAACCTTCTAGTGTCTGTTGAAGTATTTTGTATAGGGCATTTCTCTTCCACTAAGTAAGGTTGTGATCTGTACATAACAGCACTCAAACCTATCCCTTTGTTCCCCATTTAATTCTATGATCCTAACGCTAAAATCAGAGCAAGACTAGTACTTGAATCTCAGAGCTGAACATTTGTGGATATAAATCTGTGGATCCAAACTCACTCCTGTGGTTCAGGTTCTGTGGTTCCTGTGGTTTCATGCCACAAAAGGACTTTTTCTAGTTCATGTTGGAGTGCAGATGAAATCTGGCAAGAACAGCTAATCTCATGAGATTTCTGTTATTTAGGCAAAAAATCTCCCAAAATGCCTTATGATGTTTTGGAGCTGTCTAATTTGGACTTGAGCTCTGGACAGCTTTGCACTCAAGTCCTAGAGTAAACCTAATCCAGATCCACATTTGAGCACTACCTTCATGATCCATCTCTAGCTAAAAAGATTTCAGCAAGGATCAAAGTATTGAGGTTCTTTGATTCACTGAAACACTTGGCCTGACTAAGATGAGGATTTCAGTTTTTACATCAGCACTTCCAGGCTTTTTCTTTTTTATATAGTCCTAAACTGTGTTCTGTAACCAGAAGAGAGATGTGCAGCTGTGATGAATTTCTCCACATTAGAAATCAAGTGAAAACCTGTAATTGAATTGTCTTAATTGAACACACCACATGTACCCTAAAGAGAGCAAGCCATTTAGCTATTGCAGTTATTCACCAATCGCCAAATCAAATTTTACACAAGATTTATTGCAAACTTACATCTCTACAACTCATTAACTATCATAAGTGGTTGATTTAAGGAACTGACTATAGATGTGAAGTGGATGGCATTTTAGATTAATGGTTTGAATCTGAGTGGCCCAAAACTTATTATGGTCAGTAGCAATTCAGAATTACTGGCATTTAAATATTCCTGTGGAACATTCTGCATCTTTCATGACAGCCACATCTTTGTGTCAACATGTACTGAAGCTTATGCACTTCTGAGAGCTTGTCCTCAATTTGGTTTTATCATGCTCGCACTGTTGTCTGTGTACTATCAATAATTGATTTTATGATATCAGATAAAACATTGCTTATCTAAAATATCTCCAAACATTTAATTAAATGTTTATTTTTTTAAGCAATTACAACATCTTTTCTAAGTGTATATTCTCTCCCTTGATGTGTATATGTAATACTCGGTACTGTTAATGAGAAGAGATTATTACCCTCAAATGCTATATTTAGTTCTACATCAATTCTATCTGGTTGGAAAATCCTTCAGATTCATAATATCTGGGTATAGTGCATTGGATTTACCACTACCAATTAATTTAAAAGAAATACAATCAAGAAGAACCAAGGTTTTTTTTAGGACCTACAGTATTTTGTGCCCTATTGTTGAAGAGGTTGGAAAGGCAGAACAGTTAACTATATTCCTGGCACTGTAGTGAAGACACTGATGCCAGCAAACTACCATCAATGATGCTGGTGCACAATTAACATCAAATTCCAAATCTAATGAATTAATTTTAGACTAATTAATAAATCTATTAATTTTGGTTCCACTGACACATGGCTGTCAGGAAAAATAACATTTGTACATTTCTAAGATAATTTTATAACAGAAAATTAAAATGATATTTTTGGAAAAATAAGAGCAGTGAGTGGCCATTTTATACGGATATGCAAAATGCTTAACAAATATCCATTAAGAGGAAGATTTTCAAAGGCAGCAGCTGGAGCTAGGCGCCAATTCCCATGGACATTCAGTAGGAGTTGACCTCCTCACTGCTCTTAGTGCCTTCAAAAACTTTCCCCACAGAGCACCCATGTAGCCTGCATACATGGGCAGGGGAGTAATGTGCCTCCTTATTTCTCTGCACAGGCAACCAGCATGACAGGTCATAATTTGGAGGGGAGAGCAGCTGCTACGAGACAGCTACTTCCACTCTTGTGCAGGTGACTGGGCAGTGTATGGAGCTCACGCTCTATGATCCCCATCTTCTCCATCTCAATACACAAGACCACAAGGCAGAGCCAGCATGGAGGGATAAGCAAGCTGTATCAGGTAAGGACTGGCACTACTTTCCTCCCCTTGGAGCAAGAGAGAAAATAGGAACTGACTTTTGATTTTGAATTAGTTTGGTTTCTGCTCTTGAGGCAGTGCAGTTACCTGAGCCTCTTACTCATGGCAGATAGCCCTCAGGTAAACCAGAATTGCCCTACTATGGAAACCAGGGGATCTCATACTCTGAGTGTTGCAAATGATATACAGAGAGCACAGCAGTAAGATTAGAATTTAATAACAATTTCTTATATTATTTCTCTAGACGTAATTCATTCTGCAGTATTCATTTCAGATCACACTGAAGTCAGTTAGATTTGTGCATTATCTAACCCTTAATACCAAAATACAGGAAAATGAGTAGTTTTTCTCTAAGTAAGAGGAGCATTTCATATTGCTTTACTGATGTCTTTAAAAAAATACTTGAAAGGACAGTATTTTTTTCAGTTGCATCTGTACTTCAAAGGAATATATCTGTCTTTCTCAAACTTTCTGAAAGTTTAAAACAAAACAAAACAAAACTTGCTGTTGTTTGTACTTATTTGTTACTTAGGTGAACTCTCTGGAGCCTTGAAACTGAAATCTATTTTCTTACCAACCCCCAATTAACAACAAATCATTGCGCATCAAACTGATCTGCTATTCGAGGGTGTTATGTTTTCCACATAACAAATCTCATTTTAAACAGTTTGACTGAAACGCTCAATTGCTCAGGTTTCATTCGTTTGATATAGGTGATGACAGCATTTCACTAGTTTGCCAGTCACCATAGAATCCACTAGGCTAGACGGGCCCTAAATTTCTATGATTTTAAAAAAATAATCAAAAAAGAAAAAGTCCCCTTTATAAAAAAGAGAAAAGTCCTTTAAACCTTCTTTATATATCAGAGCAAGTCAACAATGTCTGAAGCAACATAGATATATTAATTTGCAAAACACCTTTAAGAATTCTGTCCATTACCCAGCTAAAATTTCCAACTGCATAGCCTAATTCAGTGCCTGGAGTGCAGAACCATAAGAGACACTTCTTTGTGGTTTGAGTCTCAGTCTCTGGGATAGAGCTATTTTGCACCCTTCAGTCTCTGTAAGGCCTTGTCTTGACTGGGATTTCAAGGTGTGATGTTATACCAGGTGAACTAGCTTGACCTAACAAACACCTTCTCAACACAAAGCAAGTTGTACTTTAGCGCATACTAAGTTGGTTGGGTTACTTAATGAGTTTGGAACATGCTAAAGTACAATTTGCCTCTAAATCATATTTTTAAATCCTACTCAACAAAAGGCATAAAGGACCTCACAAGGTGGGAGGCAATGGAGATTAGGGAGTGTGTGTGTGCATGTGTATGCACACACACATGCATTAGCAAACATAGTAAGAATATGCAACTAATAACTTTATTGAAACAAACATCTGTGATGGGAGCCCACAGGAAAAATTAACAGCCGTTGCACATATGCCTCGCGATGATTTCTTTGGACTTGATGAACCAATGACTGCAGGCACTTGAGCCCCTAAATTCAAGGGGGAGGTTGCTAGAGCCTGAATTCAGCTAGGCTTTCTTTTGTTTTGGAAAATAGCCACAGCTATGGAAGGATGATAACTTTGAGATATGGCACCGGCTCATGGTCTTAACAAGGGATTTTAATGTATTTGGTAAAAGAGTTGGGACACACAAGATGTGATTTTTCATAAATGCAGGCACATCATGGTTACAAGTTATGTGTTTGCACAGTAATTGGTTAGTTAAATGCACAATTAACCTTGCTTTTATGCACAATTAACTTTGTTTTTATGCACAGTCATAGTATCTTCATGCACAACTCTGTACCTACATTTTTTCAAAGCAAAATGATTTACACCGCAACAGAAAAAATGTGTAAAACAATAGTTTGGATTCATTTATGTATAATAAAAAGACACCATCTCCACATTAAAGCTTCTGCACATGCCCTGGGTTGGAAGATTCCTGAGTTTAACACAATTATATCTGGCCCACTGCACAGATTGTTCAAGCTGCGGAACATAAATCTATTTGCAAAGCTTCTTTTTTTACCGGTTTGCAACAGAAAATCACAGTAGCAAAGTCCTGTTGAGCAAAAAGGGATCATAAACAATTTTAGGGACAGAAGAGTCATCTGATCCAACATGTGTTGTCTTTTTTGGTTGATCTATATATCCTACCTTTCTTGCTGTATTACTGATTCAACTTCTTTCCTAGAGAGAAATCTAGGCATCTTATGTGTATTCTTTGCTTCAGTTGTCTTCCTTAATGCCTTATTATCTGTGGAATGAAACAACTCAGTTTTTAGCAGGGAAAAAACAAAAAGAAATCTATAAAGGACCAAAGAGGCAGTATGTGTAGTGTGCTGATTTTGTATCATGTTTGTGCATATGGGTAAGGCAATATCAGACTTTGGCAAAAGTCCAGTGAGCCAATATCCTGCTTGCACTGCTTATTACAGCTTGTTGTCAGGAGAGCATATAATGTTCTTCACGGGGCAAAATGTTCAGTAAAGAGGAAATATGATGAGACAGGAAGGAAGCCAGATGACTAGGGGAAAAACAAGGGAACCTGTAATGAAGCAGATAAATATCACACATGTTGTAAGTGGTCACAACTACAGCAGAAGCTGGTGCACAAGCTCTTTCCCTCTGATACTGGGCCATGTTTCTACAGAAGATATATGGAGTTACCATTATTTCCAATTTTAGCATGTCTATGCTATCAGCCCTCCTGCCCAATGCATATCTGAGACAATTGCTATGATTAAGTGAGCAAATGAGGGCTGTGATGTATTCAGTTTGCTGGTGGTACCTAGTCCCACTTCTCCACCATTTCTGACCTGTCAGGAGCTTGAGGAATCATGCCTGCATTTTGTAACGTAGGTGTTTTAATTAGACCTGGGCCTGCTCCTGGACACCCAGGCAACAGCAGTGGCTAAGAATTTATTTTTCCCAGTGTGGATTTTGCCACAGTTATCCATGCATTCGATAACTGCAATGCCTCTAGATGTGGCTGCACACTGAGACCGCATGAAGGGGGAGCACTGTTGTCTACTAATTAAGTGGAATTTAACACCAGCAACACATTACGCTTTACTTGATCTCTTGGATCTGTTTTATTTCCATGAAGTTTCCAGATTGGAATCAACAGTGTTGGTGTTAATCTATGCAGTCCTAAATGGTTTAGGCCTGAGTTACTTGAGAGTTCATTTCTCTTCATGTCCAATATGCAGCTGAGATCTGCAGAGGCACTCAAACTGAAACCCCCTCAATAGACACGAGGAAGTTGTCATTATCGTGTTCTCTGGGAGAACAGTGGAACTTATTTCCCTTTGGTGTGGATAGGTTATCACTCTGGACATGCTGCAAAGGGCCAAGGGGTTGTGGGGTTCCGTTCATTTTATCATCTTCGTCATCTGGTGGATATCTTTGTCTCAAGATGGGGAACAGAGTCCCTATGTAAGTTTTGTATCTTAATAGGATACACCTAGAATGGGACGGGCACCAGTAGTTTTTTTTGTATACTTATCAATAACAGAAAAAATAGCTTTCAGAAGCAGGTCACGTTCCTCCGAAATTCTCACATGGACAGCACACATGTTTACAAAGCAGGGTGCACGCAATACACACTCCCTCTCCCACTCGGCTTTCTTTTTTTTTAAGTGAGGCTCCAGGCTGGTGCCTGGTAGTGTGGTGCTGTGGAATTATAAGGCCTCTACCTTACCCCTGGAAACCAACCCTGGTTTTCATCTCAGTTACAATGGTGTACATCACGTGTAACTTCACTGAAGTTGATGGAGTTGCACCAGCATAAAACTGCTGTGAAAAGAGAATCTACCTTTGCAATGGGACCTGGCTCTTACATCTACGCTGCAGCTCAGAGTCAGTTTGGTGCTTGCTGTAGTGGGGCTTTTGTTAGCACACTAAAAATAGTAGTGTGGATGTTGAGGCACCAGCTGAGGCTTGGGTTAGCTGTCCGAGCTCAAGCCTACACTGCCCACTAGGTCCAAGGTGGCTAACCTGATCCTCTGCTGGTACCTCAACATCCAAACAGCTATTTTCAGAGTGCTAGCGCAGGTCCTGCTAGCACAGGTTTGTTTTCTGGGGCTGGGAGGCTCACTCCCAGCTGCAATGTAGACATATCCTAAGTGGCTTGTTGTAGACTCACAGAGATGCCTAACTTTTAATTTCTCAAACTGTTTTATACAAAACCACAGTGCTCTGAGCAAAAACAACCCCTGCCAAAGTCAAGAAAATGCCCGGCAATTTCCCTCCAATATTTTGGTCAAATTTCAAACTACCACTTCTTCCATTTCCCTCTGGCCTTGCTTACTGGCTGGGGAAATATGGTGGGGCAGTGGGAAATAGCAGCAACTTTCTTCTTTGAAAAAGAAAATTTAACCCAAGCTATCTCCGGCTGCGTTGATAAATAGAGGTAATATGTTTAAGAATTTAAAATTTATTTTAGAATAACCAGCCTGGCAGAGTAATATGAGCAATTTGAACTGAAAAAGAGAAAAGTGGCAGATGAATAGGAGAGGGAAATAAGATGTTCAGAGACCGAGGGAAGCACACATAGAAGAGCAAAGCTCATGAAATTCAAACACATATACTAGGAGGGGGATCATGGTTGTTTTTCCCTTCTCCAGAAAATAAGTATCTGTTTGTATTTATTTATTTATTAAAACAGAAAGCTCCACAGTACTTGAATTCATTACCAAAATGAATGGATTCAATATCTGTGCAATGATGTGTTCCAAATGAAAGCAACATTATTAAATGTCAAAGACGTTATTAACACATTTTACTCCTTACCAGAATAAAACTGGCATTATCTCACCAGGTACTGCAAACCCCACTTGCAATTCAGTATCTCGACTTGGTGGTTATTCTGCCCCCTGAAAGCAGCAGACAATGCCTCCAATTGCATGGATCCCAGTGCTCAGGCCTCCCATATGCACTCATACGTACTTAAACAGCATTCCAGGAAAATGTGAAACATACTTGTTATGCAGAGAACCTGCTAGCTGGCTATTTAAGCCTGCATTCTGAAACCATGACTTTACATCACTTGTGCAATCATAAGCCATAAATGTCTCCTGGTTTTCTTTTCCTTTTTCTCCATATCATAATGAAGTGAATTTGAGGACCTGTTATTGGAGAGAGAGCCCTGGCTTGTAACCATATTTAACAAGGGAATGTTCTAACCTTCATCTCATAGAATTCTCCTATCTGTTACATGCCTGGAGCTACTGCCTACTAAAGGACTTCACATGTTTGAATATTTAAATTGAAAGAAACAGATTTGGGAGAAACTACATAAATCCATTATTGCAACTGGAATATCTTTCTGCTGTAGGCAGAAAAGATAAATTGCCACAAAAGTGATACAAAGTTGGCTTGATTATTTCATTGGATCAAATATATCATGCTGTCTTGAAATCTCTGCTTTCAAGTCAAAATTAAAGAATTTTACCATAACCATAATAGACATTATCATTTGCATATATTTCATCTCAAAAGACACTTGTGAAGTTATGTAAAGCCTAAGTATTTAATTGTTCTTCAGATCACTGAACTATCAAATTATATTCAGAAACTGAAAGGATTTTCCTGGTAGATAGCAGTGACTGGTTCATTATCTGACAAGGACAGAATCCACAAGTGGAAGACTTTTCACAAGGCAAGGAAAAAACAGCTGTAAGAAAGTGAGTGACACAGAAAGCATCAGGCAGCAGTTTTTAACTGATCCATTATAGGAATTCAGGGGTTTTTGTCTGCTGAGTGTTGATTCTAAGAATTGCAGTGTTTTACATTGACACTAAAACAAACCATTGAGCTAATACTAATTAATTTATTATTATTGGTGGTGTTACTAACATCACAACAATGGCATGCTCACTCCAAAATGGTAAGAGCTGGGTTTTGCATGGACTTTTCTTTTGTATGCATTATCAGTAAGTGTAATGATTTAATTTCTAATGCAGATTTAATAGTGGGCACCATTTTCTAACCCAATAATTCTTCATAATAGGATTTGTACTGTGTACATTTTCTACCACTGATGAATTTCATAATAAGCCATTTTAAAACTTTCTTTCTAACACCCTTGTTGCTGTCACAATTAAGCTTTATCTGCTTACCTTCCCTTTCTATGCCTTGCTGTATCCCACATAGACAAGCTACAACCTGGCAATCAGTAAGTGTAGGCATTTCATTTGCAGTTAATTCAGCCCTTTCAAGCCATTTTCCTTGTGACATTATGGCTGTGAATATAAATGGTGGATTTTTATGTGTGCTAGAGCTCAGTGAGATACAAGTACGAAGAAGATATTATTTGATACCACTGTGTCAGTAAGAGTTAAATCTCTTTGACAATTCAATGGTTCCCTTTGGGTTTGCACAAATGGCACCTGTTGTTGAAGTCAATAGAGCTTACAATTTAATTTCATCTGCCTGCAAACAATCTCTCTCATTAGGGGGTGAAATGATGATAGAATTCACTGAAGCGTGCAGTTTCACTTTCTACAGGGCAATACGTAAGTACAGTCGTCATTTTCAGCAAAGGGAGGCACGATTATCCTGGAAACTGATTGTAAAGAAGAGAAAAAAATCTTCAGAAAAGCATTATAAAAAGCCAAGCTCTGCAATTTCACTATACTTGTCATTTGGTGCCAATTTGCAGTCTAATTACTGTGTTTAACAGGATCTGAAAATGTAGTAATCCAAATAACAGGTAAATGGCTTTTTCCATACATTAGAAATGAATTCATCAGCTTTGGGCAGTAAGTATATGTAAGACTGAAGGCAGTCAGTTCCGTTGTCTCCCAGCTTTTCACTGGATTTGATTCATTGTTTGTTTGTAAAAGGAAAATACCAGCGTATTTATATGAAAAGGTGGATGGTTGGTCGGTGGGATGGATAGACGGATAAATATGCATAAAAGAACATGGGTCACATTCATTCCTGGGAGAAACTCGCAGAAGTTGATGGGCTTACCTCAAGGATGAATTTTGCCCTATATCGTGACAATTAAAAAATAATTCCCAGACAAAAAGCTTTGTTCAGCTGGAGTCAAGTTTGAGAAAATGGACATTATATTGAGAATAAAACACTTGAAATAGTAGATATAAAAAAAAAAAAATAATTAGGAATGCAGGAAATTTAGAAGGTTAAACTTAATCCCTCACCCCTTCAAACATTCAAATGTATGAAAATGTGGTTAGGGTTCCTCAAACAACCTTAAATCTTCCCCTTTAGCAATGTCATCATCTTATCTCTTCCCTTATAAATACTTTGAGATTAATTATTTCTGGATCAGGTCATTTTTCTAAGGGCTTTAAGTAGTATGTAACCATAAGGTGTAGATAATAAATTTGGAGAAGAAACTACTAATACCTGTATAAGATTTCTAAGGGCATATCGTAAAGTTACAACATAGTCCTTTATTTCTCCTCTATATCAGAGATGAATTATTTGAGAGATTAGTAGGTTTGTTTTATACACACAACATGAAGTCCAAAATGAAGTAAAAATTCTGGAATTTCACTGTTATGTCACAGTACTTCTGTTGCATCCTATCCCCCTTTCAGAGTTATACATTGTCTAGTCAGACTCTAATCTTTTCACAATAGGGACTTGATCATCATTTCTGACTGTTAAGCAGCTACAGGTAGTTGGCATTATACAGATAATAAATGTTAATATAATAATGATAGTCACATATATCTAGTTTTTAATCAAAATTCCCCATTCATCTCATTGGGGCATACTGCTTAAGACTTGGTAGCATCAGCTAGTAGAGCAGGTAAAAAATGCATTCAAGATTTATTATTTTTTTTTGGGGGGGTGGAAAATGGCTTTTTGCTGAAACAGAAATTTCTGTGGGAAATACCTGTTTTTGATTAAATATTTTTTTAATAAAAAACCAAACAAGCCCCCTACCTCCTAAATGTATTGGCTAGCAAACATTTTTTTTAAAAAATATTAATTTTGTTAGCAACTGAAAACTAAAATATTTTGGCCAGTTGGGTTTTACTGGAAATTTTCACCCAACTAACCTCTCTGTTTTTGGTTGCTAAAAATGGGGAAACAGTTTTTTTTTGGTTTTGTTTTTTAATCAAAACCCAAAACATTTCATAGAGAAATTTTCACAAAAACAAATATTTTCCCAACCAGCTCTATAATCTGGCTCATAGTTATGACTTAAGATGCCATTACCCAATGCAGATGCAGGTTCCCCATATTACTGTATGGTGTTTCACAACACTAAGTGATATTTCTCGTATGTGAGTGATACTCGCTATAAAAAGTGTATGTCACAGATTAAAAGGGATTAATCTTGATTCTAATTCTAAAAGAGACAGATTAAAAGGGACTGCTTCCCACATTTTAGACCTCAGATTTGATCTGCCTTTAAAAAGGTTTTAATCGAGCAAGTGACATACTCTGTTTCTTTGTAAAATGAATAACTTTTGAAAAAGGCCACTGTGATTGCATGTGAAATTTTTGTTTTGTTTCATGGAGTAAGACAGTGAGGGATAGCAGAAGTTATTTAACAAATCTCTTTTCTAGAATTGTTCTGATATTATTGTGATATCACGGATAATGTTTTTGACAACCAAGAAAATAAACTCTTCACTGCCCTCCTAGGCTTCTGTTCCATAAGAAATTAAATGGGGAAATCAATGCTGGACAAAGACGATGAAAAACTGGAAGGGAATTGTTTTTATTCTCAAGCTTTTAGCATGATATTAAAAGCTCTGGAAAACAATGATTTAAAAGAACAAATACAATAAAAATCAGATTTGACAGAGTTTGTTTGATTGTGAAACAGATCTACCCAGAAGGGTGCAGAAGCCCATCTATAAATACAAGTTAACTAGCTGTAGCTAACCCTGGAGGAAGTATGTTGAATGGATAGGGAACATGGTAGGGTTTTATTACTGGGATTGCCTCTGATTCACTGTGTGATGGTAGACAAGGCACTTAACCACCTTGTCCCCCATTTACAGTTGGGGAAATTAAGGCACAATTATTTATTATAATAATTTATATTACAGTTTTGCGCAGATGCTCAAATTGAGATTGAGGCTGCATCATGCTAGGGCTGAAGTATAGAAACACATTGTTAAACCAGTCCCTGACCTGAAGTGCTTGTATTCTAAATGGACTCTGAACACAGAGGGTGGGAGGATAAACAGAGCCACAGAAGATTATCTAAGGTTAAACAGGAAGTTATTGTCAGCGCTAGGACTAGAACATAGGTCTCCAGATTCCCAAGTTAGTGTCCTGTCCATAAGGCAGCTCATCTTTTTAAAGGTCTTTGGAATCTATGGATGAAAAAGTGTTATATAGTCGTAAAATACTATTATTCCAATTCTGCTCTCAGATTACTGACATTTGTGGAGATCCTGTGCAAAATAGACAGTAGGAATCTGCACTGCAGATAAGAGATCTCCAGTGCTAATGTGAAAGCAACATTTTCCCCATTCTCATTATCAAATCACCATGTGTTACTAGGAAAGTGGAGGGATGGTGATGATGATATAGAAGCTCAAATTTTCCCACTAAATTTGTGGATCATAGCAATGGAAAGGACACTTAAGGGAGATATTTGATGATTGCTTGTTAGATTATAAAACCTTGAGATTATTTAGCTATGTGTTTAATGTCTAGAAAAAACATACATAATGTACACATCAGTCTCACTTTAATAATAATATTTGTTTGGGATTTCTCCCATTCCTGCTAACTACCCCCTCCCCTCCGGCCCTGTTTGTCTATCTATTAAATTAGTACAGACAGCATGTGGGCCCTAAAGAAATTGGAAAACAACAGCTGAGCTGAGTTAGAGCAGACTGCGGAAGCCTGCTATGGAACATGAGATACCAACCCTATTATACAGCCTGCTCAGTCAGGAGCCACCTCCATCAGCACTAAAATCAGTCCCTTAATAACAGGAGGCTTTTCAAATCTAACTCATAATGTGCTACCAAGTTCACTTTAACGCCTTCATTGACCTCGGCATACAAAGCACAGTTGGCCTTATATGGCTGGCTTCTTGGGAGGTACAGTTTACAACCAGGTGTTCCTGCTGTGTCTATTAAAATAGCCAGAAAAGAATATTCGGTGTATTGTGAAGGGGTGAGGGAAGGAGACTTTTATTATATTTAATTCTCTTACTGACAAAAGTTATTCTAGGAGGTGGGTTGGGTTTCAGCAAGGGGATGAGAAAAAGCTAAGAGTGCATCTGTGCATGTGACAAGATTGAGAAGGGAGACAAAGGCAAGGACCAGTCTTAGGGTCTCAAGATTCCCAACCAAACTAGGATGATTATATTCCATGTACATTTAGAGATGGGAGAGCAGGTTTTTCACTCGTGCAATGAAAGAGCCCAACAGAAAATAATACATTTGCATCAGCATTACAAGAAAAGACATATATCCCATTACCTGTTGGCATTGAATCTAGCGGAGGAAATTCATATCTGGTGTAACTCCATTACCTTCAGGTTACACCAGGGACAAATTAGACTCCATACCCCTTTGAGTTCCTGGTTAAATTAGTGTGATGCTATGAGGCCATGCTGGTATGCATTATAAAGGGCCTAAATTAGCAGGAAATAAAACATTCATTTTCCTTCACCCTGTTGCCCTGAGTCTTTCACTGTCACAACATGGTGTTGATCAGATCCCTGTCATGAACCAGTGGCAGTAGAATCTTCAGATTCTACTATTAGAACTGCCATACCCATTTCTTTATTTTCATCCTTGGTATCATGTTACTGTGTGTTCCATCAAATTACCTAATAGTACATTACAATAAATATCACTGAAATATGATGTAACACACTCTATTGCATGAAAATGTTTGCTATTCGGCATGCAATAAAACAATAGTGTTCTCATATAAATACCATTGGTTCCTATGGAATTACTGTACCTTGTAATTACAGCCCCATTTGATGTCATGAAATATCAAATTTTCCCTTTTAAAACTACAGTACATGATATACTATAATAATAGTATCAAACAACATACAGCAGTAGTGGCTGTATATTAATGATTTAGACCATTACTGTCATGTGGGGTTTTTTCTCTTTTTCTTTTCGTAAAGACATTTTAATTGTTCCTCAGTAAACAATCACTTTGATTTGCAATGTTTGCTTCTAACCCAAAATGCTCTCTTACCATCCTAGCTAGCACTGAGTATTGGATATTTCAATATATCTGCAAATACATATTTAGAATTACTTTTTTATTTTCTAGCAGAGTCAAATTCCACTGCAGGTAACTTAAGGTATTTTTTTTTTTTTTAAATGTAGTATAATATTGTGATGGGGAATATACATGCTATCAGAAAGTTGTCAGGAGAAGGTTAAATCAGGGCTTATCCACATGGTAAAGTTGCCCAGATATAACTTTGTTTCTCCAGCAGGAACTGCCTCGCATTCACACACAAATTGTGTGACATCAGTTTATGCTGCTTCTTATACTGAAATAGTTTAAATGATTTGGACCTGATTTAACTTTATTTTAGTAAGGGTCATATCAGTGGAAGGTTCATGTGGATAAATTCCCATTCTGATACAATTACCTACTGTCTTTGAGTAAAGGAAAGGCCACAAGGGCTGCACCAGCTGTGGTGAATTAAATAATCCCCATCCCTACAGCCCAGCATAAAAACCTTGTGTTGTGGGAAATTGAAGTTAGTGGGCATTAAGAGTTAAGTAAATGCAATCTTTCAGATTCACTTAAACTTGGACTGCATAAAGCCCATTTCTATTGTTAACTTCATTTATAAACTAGGTTGAAAGGAGTCTTTTAGAACGCAATTTAAAAATGTGCTTGTGGAGAGAGACTTGCTTGGGCTGGACTCTGAAAAGCATGCTTACTTCAGTCAATTGAACTTCCCTGTTTTATCACAAGTATTCCTCGTCCTCTTAATCTTACAGTTTGTATGTATCTTACTTTGAGATGGTCCTGAATGTAAACCTCAGTTCAAACCATTTAAGTTCTGGAGGGCTGAGATATGGGTCTGAATTGTGTGGCTTAGACATGTCTCTATTTTCAACACTATTAACTTTCTGGATTTGGAAAAAAAGCACCTTAACTTTTCCTGAACTCCACTGAGCATCTTCTGTGATGTTTCTTGTAGGAATCATAGCACCAAATCTTAGCAGTTCACAATGGATTAACAGAATTTTCTAGGACCAGCCGGTAGCAATCAGGGTGAGGTAGATTAGTTAAGTAGTATGCCAGAGGAAACAGCTGATCAGTGGCAGAGGTCAGAGACTGAGTATTGAGCATTTCTGTGTAATAAGCTTCTGAACTAGAAGAAACACCTGTCCAAACTACCAAGAACATATTGTATCTATGTCTTATCCTCACTTCAGGATCCATTGCTCTAGTGAGTTGAGCTGCTGCTTCTTTTAAAAACTCTGCTTTAGTCAATGCCAGAGAGGGCAAATATCCCCGAAGGATAAAGGAGCTATAAATTCTACCAATTAAGGAGCCAAGATACTTTCCTCAGAGGTGCTGTATAATCAGGCAGGTGAAAATGCTATGGTACTATCAATCAAATGCAGAGCCAGTCTGAGTCATCCTATACCGCTGTTAAATGTGCTCGCATGGGAATTTATCACAATGCAATTGCCTTAAAGATTGGTTCAATTTTCAATAATCCCACAGTGGCTGGGGTTGGGGGAATGCTGTGTCTTACAGCTACAAACTGAAGTAAATAAGGCAACATGAAACAGGAGAATTTTAAGGTGGCTGAGTGAGAGTGCTTTACATTCATGAGAAGTTAGATCACACACATCTGCCTCAGTCAAAAATGGTGTGTTTTTTCTCTTGCTGTGTTGGTGCATCTCTTGCAAATTGCAATAGTTTTAAATGCAGTATCCTGGGTTTGGCTTCCTTTACAATAGGTAGGTCACAATCTCAGTAGGTATTCATCATCAAACAGTATGTGTCACACCTAAAGTCCTTTATACTTGAGATTTGTGTTTCCTGCCTGGCTGCAGTGAGTGTGTGTACAATGTATGCATGTGTGTACGTATATCTTAGGTTTAAATTGTTGCTCTAAAACACCTTTTAATTTCCCACAGTCACTTGAGGTAGTAAGTAAACCAATATACCTGGCCCTGTCTTATCTTTGAATAACAGAATCAGGAAACTTAAGACTCTTTCATTCTATTCCTTTATTGAAACAGCTCTTTTAAACTGTTCTGGCTATGCAAGCCATTCACTCTCTGCTCTGCTGAATGACCCCAGCAGCAAAACAAGGTGCTTGACCCTTCTATCTCAAGCCCCAGCATTTTAAAAATCTATTCATCAGCTATTTCAAAGTTGCTATTTCTTTAATGGCTTTCCTTATGCATATACAGACCTCATTAGGTGCCAACAATTTGTCCCATTTCTCCTATTTTAGGAGTTATTGGCAGTGCTCTCATATTTTGTTAATAAAAATAAATGTCCATAACTAATTCTGCACCCTAAAATTTAAGTGTAATCATTGGAACAGTGAAAAGGAAAAAAAATCTAATATATACAGTTCTTCAATCAAGATATTTCCCCTTGGAATACAGCAGATCTTGTCCAGATGTCACAAGAGGAATTTTTGCTAAGTACAATTCTCTTTTCTAGTGTTTGATTTTTCAGGAAAGGATTAAGTCATAATATACTGAAACCATATCAGGACAGTTCATAGCCTCTTAAAAATTTATTTAGTTTCCTTCACAGTCTGAGATTGTGGCTACGTTCTTCCAGTTCTTTCAGCTCCTGTGGACCCCAAACCATGGATGCTTTGTAACCATTATGTATTTGGCTGGGGATTGTGATGGTCTGAAGGACAGTCCTTTTTCAAGTTTTCTTTTTCGGTTCATTGTGTTTCTTTCATGCTGAAATAGCTCAGAAAATGCTCTTTAGTTCAGTTATACTTAAGGGTGACCCACAATGGACCAAAAAGCTTTTGTGCTTTTCCCCTCTGCTTTTTAATGATGTACAGAGACAGCCTGAACTTTCAAAACCAAAACCAACCAAACCAATGTTTCCCTTTTGCTTCTTTTGTTTACTTTAGGGAAATAAAAGATATCAAGCTTTGCTTTTCCCGTCTTTGCTAGAAATCTCTTTGGAGGACTAGAAAAGTGGAGTGGCAGTTTTCTCAGTCCTTAAGTTCAACACTGATGCTCCATTCATTATTTTTGAAGTGTCTGTCAAGTTTTGGATCAAACAAGTGTTATTAAAAAGAAATAAAAATAGATTTTATAAAGTCTGACTAAAAGTCCCTTCCTCTCTCAGTTGCTCTCCTTTCACTTCCTTGGCATTTGTAATGTCATATTCCTACTACATCTCCAGGCATCCATATAGTCTTCCTGGGAAAACAAGGTAGAGCACACCTCAATTTCTAATGTGAACAAGAAAAGAAAACGTGTGCAATCCTCTTTTTGTGCATGTTAAAGAAGCAAGAGAGGGCACAAGCTTATTTTCTTCTGCAGATCATCTTGAAACACTCAGAGAGGGAACTAAAACCAAAATCATTGAAGAGCGAGAACAACATAAACTGTTATACCACAAATATAATCATCTTAAGCCACTACACAAAGTAATATTGTCACTAACCCAAAGCAAAAATAATCTGCAAATGCTGATAGGTGTACATAAAACAAAGCTTTCAGAGCTCTTACGGTAACTGTTACAAAACATTTACCCTAGGGCATAGGAATAGAGCTGGGTGAATAATGGATTTTTTGGTTCACTGGCAATTCCAAAAAATTGGAAAAAATTGTTTTAGGCTAAACAGAAAATTAATTTTTCAGCAAATTGAAAAGAAAACTGTTTGACCAGTTTGTGTGATCTGAAGTGAAACATTTCATTTCAGTTTGGAACATTAGTTTTTTTGCTTTTAGTTTATTAATACAATAAAATGACATTTAAAAATAAAAAGCTGTTTTAAATCAAAATGTTTCATTTAGAAAACGTTGAAACACAATGTTTTGTTTGAGGGGGGTGGTTTTAACTGAAACAATGTTGTGAAATTGACATGAATCCACAAAATGTTTGTGTCACCAAATCTGCATTTTTCACTGAAAAAGTTTCCATTGAAAAATGTTTGTCTAGCTGTACAGGGGAAATAATAGGCCTGATTCTCATTTACATTAAGACCTCTGTACAGCACTCTGTCAGTGTAAAGAGGCACTAACAGAGTGATAAAAGGGGCAATAACGTAAATGAAAACTGGGCCTAGTTTAAAGGTGCAGCCTGCATAATACTGCAACTGTAATGTCTGTAATTTCTTGTGCAAAAAGGCCCTGCTTTGTGCCATGACTAAAACAGTGGGCCTTACATATCCTCCTACTTTCTGAGCAGAGGCCAGACTCCATTCTGTCATCCCTGCACAATGCCACTGATTTCAGTGGAATTGCACCAGTAACCAGACAGAAACATTTGGCCCTACATTGGTGTGAACGAAATTGAAAAGATAAATATCTGAACTGCTGAGGAAAGGAGGACATAGGGTTCACAGACTCCTTTGGGCTATGACTGGGACAGATTGCATTACAGCTTCCATATGGGAAACCCATACAGATTACCTGGGGCACCAAAAAGAATGTAACAAGAAAGTACTGCACTGTCCCTGGGCACTATTAGTGTGGGCAGTAACATATCAGACGAGTTTAACCACACATAGAGGTGATGACAAAACAGCTCAAGGCACCTGAGCCATCACCTGTCTTATGCAATGGACAACCAACCTGAGCAGGAAAGTCCAGAGAATAAAGTATAAACCAAAGACAAGCAATATTCTTTGTAAATTTCTTATGCCTGTGAAACATCTTTGTCTGAATAAGGCTCAGTACAAGTTGAGTGCGCACACAAAAAAAATCATCTGCCTCTATAGGAATTGCTGGAGGCTCAAGAGCTAATTAGATTTTTCTGTTAGCTAGGGTTGTAGAATAGAGCCATGTGTGTTTGAATTCTTCAGTGGTATTGTCAGCCAGGTTGTGTGGGTTCTGTCTTGTTTCTTTGCCACTGTTCTCATTGAGCAAGTTTACATGAGTTATTCTGGTATAACCATGGTGGGACATCTGTGGATTGAAGTAAGCTCTCAGAGTCGTTAGTCTGAACTTTGGGAGTGCAATGCTGTCTCAGGCGTTTGCTGTCATGCTGCTAAGAGGAGGAAACCCTGCTGAAGTTCACTCTGTCACTAAATCTGTGGAAAAGGAAATCATGCCTCACTGATCTATTAGAATTCTTTGAGGAATTCAACATGCATGTGAACAAAGGTGATTTAGTCCATATAATGTACTTAGACTTTCAGAAAGCCTTTGAGAAGGTTCCTTACCAAAGGCTCTTAAACTGTCATGGGATAAAAGGGATTAGTAAATGGTTACAAGATAGAAAACAAAGGATAGGAATAAATGGTCATTTTTCAGAATGGAAAGAAGCAAACAGCAGTTCAACACATTCATAAATGATCTTGAAAAGCGGGATGATACAAAATTGCTCAAGATAGTTATGTCCAAAGTTAACTGTGGGAATCCTACTGAAGTGGGTGATTGAGACCAAAAAAAAAAAGGGATAGGGGGCAGATGAAATTGAGTGTTAAGTGGAAAGTAATGCACATTGGAAAACCTAATCCCACCTACAAAATTATAGGGTCTAAATTAATGTGATGAAATTGAGTGTTAAGTGGAAAGTATGCCCACACCTTGAATACTATGTGTAGTTCTAGTTGCCCCATCTCAAAAATGATATACTAGCACTGGAAAAGGTGTAGAGAAGGGCAATAAAAATGATTAGGGGAATGAAACAGCTTCCCTATAAGAAGAGATAGAAAGACTGGGACTGGTTATTTTAGAAAAGAGATGGCTAAGTATATGTTAGAGATCTATAAAATCATGACTGATACAGAGAATGTGAATAGGAAAGTGTTATCTACCTCTTTACATAACACAAGAACTAGGGGTAATCCAATGAAATTAATAGGCACTGGCAGCAGGTTTGAAACACACAAAGCAAAGTACTTCACACAGTGTATAGTCAACCTGTGGAACTTGTTACCAGGGGATGGTGTGAAGGCCAAAAGTATAACTGGGTTTAAAAAAATAGATAAGTTTATGGAGGATAGGTCCATCAGTGTCTATTAGTCAAGATGATCAGGGACACAGCCCCATGTTTTGGGTGTCCCTAAACCTCAACTGCCAGAAGCACCTGGCACTGGCTACTGTCAGAGCCAGCGTGCTGGGCTAGATGGCCATTGTTCTGACCTAATATGGCCATTTTATATTTGTATGAAACTAAGAGTCGATGGAGCCTTCTTTTCATCTTCAGACTAAAGCCCACAGGCTTTGATTGTTGTTAGGTGATATTGAACAGATATCAATCAAGTTAATATTTTCCATGTATCTGAATATGTACAATGCTTAAATAAAGATATTCTCAATCCCAGAGTAAAATGGGTTTTCAGTAATTAAAGAAAATAGGAATTTTATTCAGATTCAACATATCCCCTTTGTAATTATCCTCTTCCAGTCCCTTAGTAATTATTCTTTTTTTATGATTCTTTGCATTAGCATATTCAATCTACGTTGTTTAATTAGATGATAGTTTACTCAAATTACAGATGCATAAGGTTTTTTTTTTTGGATAACATTCCAGAAAACAGTGAGCTGTGATACGGTCAGGAATGAAAGGGGGGGAGGGGAATGTTTTCTGCTATTGCCAACAATGATGCAAGTTTACTACTTTAAAGTCCCTACTCTATTTACATTACATGGACAAAAACAAATTCTGTGTTATGATTTACATACCCGCTGATGCCTATCTTGAAAACACAAGCTACTACAACTGCAGAGCCCTGCACAACGCATGTACAGAAACCATTTTCCCCACTCCCCCCAAACTGTCCCTGATTAAAGGTATTAGGCTCTGCAGTATAGATTTTACACTATAATAATTTCAAATCAGTATTAGAGCCAGGAGGTTTATGTGAGTGAAGAATTGCTCAGTCTGCATGCCATAAAAGATTATTTGGTTGTGGGTATCAAAATGTCCTTCCAGTCATCATTCACCCCACCCTCCCCACCGCCAGCCACCTGTAAACATCTAGCCCTGTCTGTTCTCCTTTACCCCATATAATACTGGTTGGAGCTATTCTTAATTTATTTAGGGTGCCATTCATCTTATCTGTTGCTTTCAGGCAATTCCCATAGAAGTTATGCTGGAGTCAATGGGGAGTCCTATGTATAATTGTCGAAATGAATAAGGTCTGATTTTGCTCCCAATAAAGTCAATGGGAGTTCCGTCAGTGAATTCAGTGCAAGTGTCTTCCTAATGAGCAGTGAACACGGTGGGGGAAAAAAATGGAGACACAGCACCTCTGCTAAGGTCTTAAGTCTTTGGTTACCATGCTGATGCAATGAGGAAACTCAGCCTGCCAAAGCTCACTCTACCACCAAATCTATGGAAACCAGGAGTTATGGTAGCTTTAACGTCATAGAGCCCAAGATGAAGTACTTTTAACTGCATTCTCATAATATATATATGTATGTACAGCACTGTTCTGTTAAATTTTATATGGCAGGAGTCCTACAGAAGTGATCTCAAATTGGTAATTCTGTCGTGTGAGAGAGATTTTGGAGACTATCTTGTGTTTGATATTGCCATAAGATAAAGCACCCATATTCAAAATCTAGCATTTTACCAATAATTTTTTTCTCATTGAAAATCTTCACAACAGAAATTCTAGGACTTCACATGTATTAGTAATAAATACACATATTGTATTAGCATAAAACACATGTAACTCAGCTTTTATATGCCAAACTTTAAACTGTGTAGCAAGGCACATCAAAAACACACACGTAGGTAGTCAAAAAGCCCTTTGGCAGCACATATAAAATATGTTTTTTGCAACATTAATGTTCTACAAACTTCAAATAAGGGCAGGATTCACGGGTATGCACTAGCTATTTTCAGGCCATTCTGTAAACCCCATTAAACTGGCTGATCAGACCAGGTTGACAATGTGTTTCCACCATCCTCTACGTATCCTGGCAGCCCTCACACATATCCCGGCAGGCCTGACACACATCATGCTCAGCACACCCTCCAGCGCTTCAGACCAGCGGTACACAACCTCCAACATCCACCCATCTCAACCTTCAACCACATCCTCCCCCATAACATAACCCACTTGCCCACAACCCTTTGCCCTGGAGCCCCTCCAACAATCCCCGTAGCCCACCATCAACGTTCCTCCAGCCCCTCATGACTGCCCCTGCGACCTTCCTCAATGGAGCCATCAACCCAGCTCAGCACTCTGCTCCTTTCCTGTACTAGGCTGACTCCTTCTGATTTTGGGCCCCCGATGGCTGTGCTCACTCCCATTGCCACTGACATGGTTGTGTAATAAAATAAAACCAAGTTTATTAACAAAGCAGATATATTTAAGTGATGATAAATAGAAACACAGGACACAGGAAACAAACAAAAACATGCTTCCTAGTGACTAAAGTGTAATTTCAGCAAGTTACAATCTCTATCTGAGCAGGTTTCTCCGTTTACAGCTAGTTTTGCCTATTGGGCCAAAAGGATCCACTTTTCTCGGTGCTGCTCCCCTTTGTCCCCTAGCTGAGGGGAAAGCCTTCCAGCTGTTCCTTACATTCTCAAAATGTATCTTTGTTTTCAAAGTCAGGAGCCCTCCGAGGGGTTCAGCTTGTTGTGTCTACCAGCAAGCCAATGCTGCCACATTCATTTTTACAGTCGCCTGTAATTTTGCAAAACACATGGTCTTTCTGCAACCTCCTCCCTGCCTCGATGCAAATTAATGGTCCATTGTTCTTGGCCACACCTGGCTTGATTTTTCATCTGAGCCCAAGAGGTGTTGGCCATTCTCCTTCGTCTGGGAAAAACCTGTTTTGCCTCCCTGGCCTGTTTACAGACTCCCAAACATAATACCAGAGGGTGTCCATAATTTCACATACAGCATCATTATGCACATTGCACAGTAATATTAAGGACCAGTGTGTTTTTAGTTTTCAAATGATATATTACAAGAGACCTTTTAAAATAAATATTGTGACAACAGGGTAGAAGGTGTGTTGAGCTCATCAGGCCATACACATACCGGGGGCTCTTTGTCCACTGGCTGGCACTGGGGGCTCTTAGGGTCACATGGTACACCGAACAATAAGTTACAAGAGGAGCAAGAACATTGTCATTGATGTCATCTGATATTTAAACTCCATTGTTGTGGTAGGCAGAACAAAAGGGAGAACTGTGGGAAAAGAACATATGGGAAAAAAGATTGGTGAAAGATTAAAATTTAACACATGTTAGGGCAGATCCTCAGCTATGGCTGAGGACCATGCAGTACAAGCTGGGGCTGGGGTGTGTGTAAATTCATTTCCGCACACCCTCTCCCCCCCAATTCTGAGACATAAAGCTCGCCTGTGAGTTCCCCGGTTCCTGAGGCAGTTGTATGCAGGGCCTACAATCACTCTAGCTCAAATTTCTCCACCTGTTAATATCGCTATGGTACCAAAACTACAGCCAGGGATAGGTGCATCTTGGTGGTATCCTAGTCATGTCTCTGGTCCTGTGGTTTCCTTTGCTAGCAGCTGTGTACTGCATCAGCTCTACTACTCTGTAGAATGCCCCTTGCACTTAGGAGATCCTTCCTGGTCAAGATATGCTTGCTCTACAACCAGAATTGGAGAGTGGTATGGCACAAGGTATCCATTTAATAACAATGGCTGAAAAAAGGCAGTTCAGAGCATTCCATGTTTTCAAAGCACTGTACAAAGATTAACTAATTAAAGTAAATGTCTTTCCACTGTGATAGCTTTAGTAGTGTAAAAGACATTTTGAGGCTGAATAAAATACTTTTACTTCTTTATCAATAACACACCCTTTCAGTTTATACAGTGCATCAGTATACATGGGGAGATAGGAATGGTCCTGTTTCCTGCCCCCACCCCACTAAATATACATCCTGAAAAATAAAATGGTTTCATCTGTGTTGGTTTCAGGATGCTCTTGCCTTACATGCAATACAATACAATACAACTTTATTTTGTATAGTATCAGATTGTCTCTCTAAATGTTTTATAGTCAGAGAGGAATGCAGAAAGAGCAGCAACATATTTTCAGATGGTTTTGTAGATAGAGCACTGGCCTCTGACTCAGGAGACCTGGAATTCTATACCTGGCTCTATCACTAGCCTGCTGGGTGACTTTGGGCAAGTCACTTCACCTGTCTGTACCTCATTTTCCTCTCTATAAAATGGGGGTCGTGATATTGACCTTTGGAAAGTTCTTTGAACTCTATTGATGAAAAAAGCTATATAAGAACTATGACCCAAGGACCTCTTGGTGCCAGTGGGCAGAGGGTGGTGCATAGGGTTTTACTGGGATCCCCTGTGTCAGCTATATGCATGATAGTGGCATATGAGATCTCTACTGAGTGCCAGTGGCCTGCTGGTCATCATAAAATATATGTAAGGATAATATGTAAAGAGTTATGTATCTATACTGAAAGTTATATGCTTAAGGTCTTGGAGTTAAGGCAGGTCATCAGGACGTGATATATCTCCTGACTGAAAGGAACATTTCTGAGGTAGCAGACATCAACTCCCTGTCTGGCCATTTGATATTGTGTATTGTATGCCTATTTGCATCCTATGACAACTGCGAAATGAGAAATTGCAAAATCTCCAAGAAAGGAAATCTTCAAGATGAAACAGAGAGCGGGGGAGGTGGCTGCCCTGTTTATGACAAAGGATGGGACTGGTATATCTTGGAGGACAAAGAAACTTACTTAGCAAAGAAACGTCACCTACTGGGCAAGCTGGCAGCATGTCTCATCAAAGGAGGGTCACAGCCACCTATCTGTAAATTCTGCAAGGATTTTGGGTGAGTAACAGTTGGTTAGAGAGGAGAGTTAAACATGACTAGACTCTAGTAAGCGTGTCATGATTTTATGTTATATGGAACCATTTGTTTCCAGTGCTTCTCCTTACTATTACTTGAATCTCTGTGCTTTATTAAATACGCTTTTACTAGATTTCACTGTAAACCTGTCTGAATGCAGGGTGTTAAGCAGAACAGTCAGCTGAGGTGGAACTGGTAAGCAGGAAGAGGTGAATCTGTGAACACTGCGAGTGTCCAGTGGACCAGGGGCTAGACACTCCAGAGAGACACTTCAGACTGGTGGAGTTGGGGAACTGTGCCCTGGCAGGCAAAGACAAGCCTTCCTCATGCTAGGGGCAGGTGGGTGTGAGGTGCTTTACAAGCCTGGGTCCCCTAGGAAGCGTCACAGGCAGAATACATGGTTGTCCTTCTTCCATAATAATTTCTTATCTGGACTTTCTCTGCATGATTATTTTGAGTATGGATAGGGAAGGAGGTAGTACACTACACCCTTTCCATGGGTGCTGTTTGATACAGTCATGCACAGTGGTGAAGTGCAGAACTAAGCCTAGTGCTCTGTAGAAACAGCTCTTCCATCATGCATTGCAACATTAATCCTGCCCCCTTATATCCATCACTGGCCAGGCAAGTCATTCTCTTTAAGAGTCTGCAGAATCAAAAGTGCTGCTTTCTTGTATTCTGTTCACCAGAGGGCTTGTACTCCTCTCAACGCATGTGCCTGTAGTGAATTTCCATTAATGTGAATGGGAGCCATGTTGGGTATGTGCGCTGAAGGAAGCATGGACATCCAGTCATTGTGCTAGCAGATTCTGTTCCTTAGTCTGAGTTCTGTGTTGTCCTTTCCAGTATACACATATTTTGAATCAAGACATGCCCGCCAAGAACTGTCCCATGCTGTTCCCCACACAGCTGTTTGTATGGACAGGAAATGTGTGTATGCATTTTAATTGTTCTTTCATGTGACCAGTGATTAAACCAGATCACTCTCATGGGGCTCTCGGATGACCTGCATTTAACATGTAAAACCCACAAATGGAATCTTTTACCCACTCATCTTTCACAAAACTTTTGCTATAGGCATTCAGAGGGGGGAGGACTCATGCTCCAGTCCAGGCATGAAGAAAGGGATATGGGGCCAGCCACTTTACCAAAAAAGCCCTAACTTCCCAATGCCATGACAAGTGATCTGGCTGATTCCACACCTTCACTTGGCAATAGCATCACCTGTGGGGGAAGAAAAATAATAGCACTGATTCATATGCTCTAGGATTTCATCCTTCTTGCTGGTGGTGCTTTATGAAGCAGAGAAGGTTTCATATGTCATGTGGTACAGAATATTATGGCCAAGATTTTCAATTGACTAGTGATTTTGGGTGATCTCACTGTTGGGTGTTCTGATGGGGTGTATAAACCCCACACTGGTGATAAAGGGGTTAAAGAGCTGCTGTGGGCAAGACTGGCACTGCCCTTTGGCCCTGTCAATCATGTCGGGGGTGGAATAAGTGTTTAAAAGCAGAAAGCTGAGGACAATAGGTGGGCAGTTCTGGAAGGGAGAAGATAGCAGTTCTATAGCTCCCAAGAGGCCTCCTGAAGGGCTTCAGGGAACCTGCCCTTAAGAAGGTCACTCGCTAATCTCCCCCATACCTACATCAGACTCCAGTATATTGGCTAGTCAGGATAAGCCCCAAGGTGAGCTGTTAAGTGGTCAGTACTGCTATCCTGTACTCTTTCTGGGTGTGGCAGACTGTCCTTTCCGGCCTGGTCGCTGGGGCCCTCCCTCGGGTTCTGGCTCTGGGGGAGGCCACAGCGCCTTCTAGAACAAAGGGGAACTTTTAGGTCTCTTGTGGGCTTAGCCCAGCCCTCTGGCAGTGGGCGAGCAAGCAGTTTATCACTCTGAACCTCAGGCAGGGCGGCAAGCAAGCAGTGGTTCCTTCTCTCAGGAGCGATAGGGAGGAGGAGGCTTTCCCGGGGTGGCTAGGAAGGGGGGGGGGGGGAGAGGGCGACACAGGCCCACCCGTCTCCACTGCGTCATAGAATCATAGAATATTAGAGTTGGAAGGGACCTCAGGAAGTCATCTAGTCCAACCCCCTGCTCAAATCAGGACTAACCTCAGCTATATCATACCAACCAGGGCTTTGTCAAGCCTCACCTTAAAAACCTCTAAGGATGGAGATTCCACCACCTCCCTAGGTAACCCATTCCAGTGCTTCACCACCCTCCTAGTAAAAAACTTTTTCCTAATGTCCAACTTAGACCTCCCGCCCTGCAACTTGAGACCGTTGCTCCTTGTTCGGTCATCTGCCACCACCGAGAACAGCCTAGCCCCATCCTCCCTGGAACCCCTTTTCAGGTAGTTAAAGGCCGCTATCAAATCCCCCCTCACTCTTCTCTTTTGCAGACTAAACAAGCCCAGTTCCCTCAGCCTCTCCTCATAAGTCCTGTGCTCCAGCCCCCTAATCATTTTGGTTGCCCTCCGCTGCACTCTCTCCAACTTGTCCACATCCTTTTTGTAGTGGGGGGCCCAAAACTGGACACAATATTCTAAATGCGGCCTCACCAATGCCGAATAGAGGGGAATAATCACTTCCCGTGACCTGCTGGCAATGCCCCTCCTAATGCCCAGGGCCCTGGCAGTGGCAAAGGTGTTCCCCACTGTGTCAGCGGGGCTCCCGCCACAACATGTCGCTGGGGCCTCAGACTCAGCCACTGTCTATGGCTGTCCCTGGGCTACATCATCCCTGTATCCCCAGGTACTGCCTCCTCAGGGTCGCTGGGGCACTCCATCTGGGGTAGGCCCACCAGTCCCTCCTTGTCCACGGGCGGCAATGCGGGGAGCTCCTCTTCAAGGGGAAGCTTCTCTAGGTCATTGGGCACGGGGAATGGCTCGGCTTCCGGATGCTCATCCAGGTCCTGTCCCAGGTCAGGGGGCGTGGCAGCTGGCAGCTCCTCCAGGTCCTGTCTGGCCTCGGGGGGTATATTCCACCCAGGTTGCTCCAGGGGGCTCTGTGCAGTCCTGGGGCTCCGGTGGCTCAGTCCAGTCCTGAGGTTCAGGTATCTCGGCCCAGTCTCTCTGGGTGGGTTGCCTGGTCCAGCTCCTTGAAGGCCCCACCCAGTCTCCAGGTCCAGGTTGGGCTGGGGGCGGTCGGAGGCTCTGCTCTGGCCTAGGCCTCTGCCAGCGAGGCAGCATGTCTGTCTCCAGCCGCAGTCTCTCCCAGACTGAGCTCTGGGGCCTGTCCTTTATACCGCCCCTTCCTGTAGGGGTTCCGTCCCGCCGCCGCTGGTTGGGCTGGCTGGGACGTCTTATTGCAGCCCGGTCCCTCTGTTGCTGCTGGGGCCCTCCCTCGGGTTCTGGCTCCGGGAAAGGCCACAGTGCCTTCCTACACACCCCCCCTTAAGTCCAGCTCCCGGTCTCCGGGGCCGGCGGGTCTCGCACCTTCGATCTGGGACAGGGCGTCAGCATGTGCATGGTCGCGCCTGGCGCAGTGCCGGATGGTAAATGCAAATAGTTGCAGGACGAGTACCATCTCATGACCCGTGCATTGTTGTCCTTCATAGTCTGGAGCCAGCGGAGGGGGGGCGTGGTTGGTAATGACGGTAAAGAGACTTCCTAGGAGGTAATAACATAATGCCTCCAGAGCTCATTTCATGGCCAATGCTTCCTTTTCCACGGTGGCGTATCTCTCCTCGTGGGGGAACAGCTGGTGGCTGAGGTAGAGGATGGGGTGTTCTTCTTCCTCGAGGACTTGGTCAGTACAGCCCCTAGTCTGACGGCTGAGGTGTTGGTCTGCACTACGAAGGGCCGGTGGAAGTCTGGGCTGTATAGAACAGGCTCTTGGCAGACGGCTTGTTGCAGGGCCTGGAATGCCTGGTCCCGCTCTGGGGTCCATTGAATGTGGAGCGGCTGGTCCTTCTGCAAAGTATCGGTTAGTGGGGCGGCAAGCGAGGCAAAGTTTGGAACAAACCTTTGGTAGTACCTTCCCAGGTTCAGAAACTGTCGCACCTGTTTCTTGGTGGCCGGCTGGTGGTACTCTTGTAAGGCCAGTACCTTACCAATCAGAGGGTGAAGGGTCCCGTGGCCCAAGATGTACCCTAGGTACGTTGTTTCTCGCCACCCAATGTGGCACTTTCGGGGACTGGCAGTGAGCCCAGCGTCCCGGAATGTTCGCAACACCACAGCCACCTGGTTCAGGTGGTCTTCCCAGCCCTGGCTGTAAATGATGACATCGTCGAGATAAGCAGTGGCGTAGTGCAAGTGTGGTGCCAGGAGCTGGTCCATGAGGTGCTGGAAGGTCGTGGGGGCCCCGTGTAGTCTGAATGGCATGCGGACAAAGTGATAAAGGCCACTGGGGTGGCGAAGGCCGTCTTCTCCCGGGAGCGAGCTTCCAAGAGGATCTGCCAGAATCCCTTTGTGAGGTCTAAGGTGGAGGAGTAGCGGGCCTCCCCAATGCTGGGCACAGGATAGGCGTTGAACTTCGAGATGCTGTTGACCCTCTGGAAGTTGATGCAGAATTGATGCGATCCGTCGGACTTGGGAATGAGCACAACCGGGCTCTGCCACTCGCTCATTGAGGGCGCTTGCTGGTGGGTCTCCGCCCCCCGCTTGGTCTGGGTCCCCTGGGGTTCCGTCCTCCAGGTCCCCGGTGTCGGGGTCCGGTCGGTCGTCAGTTCGCTGGAGGATTCCGGTGAGGTTCGTCCAGTCCCGTCCGAGGATCAGCGGGTATGGTAGCCGTGGTGCCAGGCCTACTGTCAGGACTCGGGTCTCTGCCCCAACCATCAGAGGGACTGCCAAGGTTGGATAGAACCTTAAGTCCCCGAGGATATAGCAGAGGCCCACCTGGCCTAGGGTCCTTCCATCCTCAGGGACTAGGCCCCGCAGGACCAGAGTCTGTCCGCATCCGGCGTCCACTAAGGCCTCATGCTGTCACCCAGCGAGGCCACCGGTGACGGTCATTGCAGGGCTGGACTGGCACCGGGCCCACCCTTCGCCAGCGTACACGGTGCCGTGTGGGCATGACAGGGTCGGGCACTGATGTTGGAGGTGTCCCAGCTGGCCACAGGTGAAGCAGGGGCCCGGGCTCCTGGGTCCTGGTCAGGGCCCGCTCTGTCCAGCGGGGTCTCAGGGCCGCGACTCATTGGTGGGCTTGTAGGTCACCCTCGTTGGAGCCCGACTAGTACCCGTGCTGGAGCTCCGTGGGGTCGGGTCGTGAGGCCTGGCGGCCGTGGTGCAGGTCCCACCAGCCTGCTTCATCCGGCGGTGGCATACGTGGTCCTGATGGGTCTTTTGGCGGCCAGAAAGTCCTCCATCAGGTGGATGGCCCTGGCCAAGGTAGTGGGGTGGTGTCATAGCACCCAGGTTCTTCCTTGGGCTGGCAGTATCTGGAGGAACTGTTCCAGTATCACCTGCTCCACCACGGCCGCCGCAGTGTTTTGCTCCGGTTGGAGCCAGCGCCAACTGGTGTCCTGGAGCTCTTTGGCTACAGCCTGTAGACGGGCCCCGGGAGGGTACATCTTTTCCCGGAATCGCCGGCAGAACATCTCAGGGCAAATGTCTAGTGCATTCAGGATTGCTGCTTTTACGGTTGGGTAGTCGCGAGCATCCTCATCCCCCAAGGCCACCTGAGGAGCCCCCGTCAAGTAGGGGGCTAGGAGTGTCGCCCATAGGGTCGGGTCCCACCCAGTGGTGGTTGCGACGTGCTCAAAAGTCACCAGATATGCTTCGGGGTCGTCGGCAGGCCCCAACTTTGTGGGGCCCGGCTGCTGTCTGGTCCCGGCCTGGGGCTTTCTTGGGGCCGAGGTTGCTGGCCCCGCATGGCCACCCAGCTGCTGTACAAACTGTCTCTGTAATTCCTGCTGCTGGGCTCCCAGGTCCCTAATCAGTTGCTGCTGCTGCGTGCCCAGTGTCTGCAACAGTCGCTGCTGCTGCTGCAGCTAGGCATCTTGCTATTGCTGTTAGGCTTCCACCCACCACTTTATCAGTTTCTCCGCCTCCATGGTCGGACCTATAGATGCCAGTCAGTCGCTGGAGGGTCAGTACCTGCAGGGTTCCTATGCATCAGGGTGGGTTCCCGCAGTCTCCACCACGTGTGGCAGATTGTCCTTTCCGGCCCGGTCGCTGCGGCCGTCCCTTGGGTTCTGGCTCCGGGGGAGGCCACAGCACCGTCCAAAACAAAGGGGAACTGTTAGCTCTCTTGTGGGCTTAGCCCAGCCTTCCGGCAATGGACGAGCAAGCAGTCTATCGCTCTGACCCTCAGGCAGGGCGAGCAAGCAAGCAGTGGTTCCTTCTCTCAGGAGCGATAGGGAGGAGGAGGCTTTCCCGAGGTGGCTAGGAAAGGGGGGGGGGGAGGGCAATGCAGGCCCACCTGTCTCTACTGCGTCCCAGCCCAGGGCCCTGGCAGTGGCAAAGGTGTTTGCCACTGTGTCGGCGGGGCTCCCACCACAACATGCCGCTAGGGCCTCAGACTCAGCCACTGTCTATGGCTGTCCCTGGGCTACTTCCTCCCTGTATCCCCAGGTACCTGCCTCCTCAGGTTCGCTGGGGCACTCCGTCCGGGGTAGGCCCACCAGTCCCTCCTTGTCTACGGGGGCAATGCGGGGAGCTCCTCTTCAAGGGGCAGCTCCTCTAGGTCATTGGGCACGGGGAATGGCTCGGCTTCCGGAAGCTCATCCAGGTCCTGTCGCAGGTCAGGGGGCTCAGTGGCCGGCAGCTCCTCCAGGTCCCATTCAACCTCAGGGGGTATGTTCCACACGGGTTGCTCCAGGGGCTCTGCCCAGTCCCGGGGCTCCGGTGGCTCGGTCCAGTCCCGGGGTTTGGGAACCTTGGCCCAGTTTCTCTGGGTGGGTTGCCTGGTCCAGCTCCTTGAAGGCCCCACCCAGTCTCCAGGTCCAGGTTGGGCTGGGGGTGGTTGGAGGCTCTTCTCTGGCCTAGGCCTCTGCCGGCGGGGCACCACATCTGTCTCCAGCAGCGGTCTCTCCCAGACTGAGCTCTGGGGCCTGTCCTTTATACCTGTAGGTGCTCCGCCCTGCCTCCACTGGCTGGGCGGTCCTATCGCGGCCCGGTCCCTCTGTTGCTGGGCAGATTGGTCTGCTGGGCTGGGGTTGTTTCGTTTAGACTGCTGGGGCCCTCCCTCGGGTTCTGGCTCCGGGGGAGGCCACAGCATCTTCCTACACTGGGGTTAAGGAATCTGGGCTTATATTGAAAGGACTTTGGGAGTAGGACTTAGGAGCTCCCATCCCCTTCAAATGCTTTTGGACTACTTGGCTCAATTTTTTATTGTGGAGACTCCTGTTTATGCAGATGGGAGCACCCTGTGGGTTTTGCAGCACCCAGACAGCAGGACGTGGCTGTCAGTAACCTAAGAACTGTAACAGGGTCCAGCTTTAGAAAATTTATAGGGGTCTGATTTTTTTAGAAAATGCAGAGAAACCACTCTCTGAAAAGCAAGGTATCTTAAACTGGGCACACAAAAATCATCAGTGACTTTTAAAAAGCTTGGCCTATATGTTTTATTGGGCCATCTGGATCTTCTTCCACTACACATCCTGGATCCTGATGGGTGAACTTCAAATATTTGGAGTAGAGATTGAGCTACACCCAAAATTTGTTTCCAGATTTCAAGCACTGAGGAGCCTGGGGGCATTCATACCTAAGGTTTTGGTTCAGCACATTAGATGTAAGGACTCGGAGAAAGCTATGAATGCTTATCCAAATTATCTGCCTCTCTTGATTTCCCAGACTGAGCTGGAAATCTCAGAGGAATTGGTTGTCTAGTAAGCTTTCCACTATTTCCATTATTTTGAATCGTCTACCTTCGATCCTAAATAGAACCCAGAAATGCACAAAATGGATGTAGGAGGGGAAAATTCACCAGCTTTGGGAAACCTTAAGAAAGTGTTTTGTTTTGTTGTGGTTCTGGGTGAAGATTTTGGGGGTTCTTTTTTTCTTTCAACTGATTAGCCCCATACCTCATCTAGGGGCTCCTAAATTATTACAATCCAGTGTTCCATTAGACTGACAACATACATAAATATTGTGGAGCTCTTTCTCTGCTCTGGGAATGCCATCTTTCTATAAGAAAGGATCCTCTCTGCTCATGCAGCTTGCAAAACAGAAATGTTTAAGGTTCCACTGAGATTATTCTTATTATTTCCTACTTCGCAGGGTTGTGGCATGGATTCATTTGTTAATGTTTGCAAAGCACTTTGAAAATGTAAACGGAAATGAATGGGAATTGCTTAGAGTCATTGAAGCAGCATGATCTAGTGGATTGGGTACAGGACTGGAAGCACAGGTGTTTTAAACAGTACCTCCATGTTCCTCAGTTTTCCCAGCTGAAAAAATTGGAATTTTTTTTTACCTGATTTTACGTGATTGTTTTTCTTGATGGGTATATCAATAGTAGTTAAAAAGAAATTAGATAAAGGTAAAAGTGAGCTATCCATTAAAAATCTTATTCTTATGAAATATCCATTTGTGTCTTTATTATGCAAAATAAATAGCTCTAAAAACAAAGTATGCAAATAGCAGAACATTAGATTTCTGTTCATGTAGTGGAGGAAGTTAAATTTATTCAGGAGAAAAAAAAATGAGCAATTTGTTGTTGTTTTTGTTATATTTTTTACTTTAACCTGATTCTGCATCAGGAAACTTCCATACAGGATTCTCTTTAGAAACTTTGTGCACAGTTCATTCTTAACTGTAGGGAATCCCTAACAGAACCAGTAAATAAGCAACTCAGGAATTAAATTAGCTCCTAGCTATCTTAAGCAAATAACCTACAAGGGAAATTGTGTTATCTAACTGGCCAGTTGATGCTTGGCTTTTTTCCAGCTTCAGAAAAGAAATGAAATGGGATAGCAGCGTATTACTCTCATTTCAAATCCTCTGGAGCAGATAAACATTATCATGAAACTGGCCAAGGATGAAATTTAAAGAAGTAGTGATTGGAAAGGATGACAGCAAGAGTTTCCGACCCACAAAAACAGACAAATCAGTTTAATTAACTGCAAATTTTGGAGTATAAAGATAGTGAGGAGTTATTTAGTTTGATGTGTAATGTATGCTCAATATTTCTGGAATCAGATTAGTGTAAAGAAACTCTGCCATATAATTATCCTTTAAAAATCAATCAATCAATCAATCAATCCTGGAGCTTTCTACACACTTTTCTCCTGTAAATCATTGTCCTTGGTAATTCTAAATGTGGATTATTGATTCATTCCATTTCATCTGTGTTCACTAACAAAACAGAACCTTTTCCCAGTGCATTTCTACACAGAACAGTTCTGTTTGTGATATAAGCACCATATGTGTCTGTTATGTATAAAGGATTATGAATCCTCATATCATGGTCATATGTTTACTCTGTTCATTTCTTTTCTGAGAGCTCTGCATTGTGCAAACATAATGTTGTCTGTAAGTACAGTAGTAAGAGAATTAAATAAATGTTAAGCAACAGTCTCAGAATGAAACAATAGTTCTTTCTTCTTTTTTATTTTTGTTGCTCAAAAAGCAAAACTCCTGGGCCTGTGGCTCTTTATTTGATCCCTGTTATAATCTTACAGATGCGGTAAAGGTACCTGAGCTCAGCAGAGCTTTAAAACAACCCACTCAATTCTCCCTCCCCCCATTTTTAGCAATCACGCTGTCATTCATAAACCATGAAGTGGGATGGAAACAAATGATTCATGATTTTAAAAAGGATATTGCTGAGAGCGCAATATGCACCCATTGGATTAGGCATATGACTAAGCATTCAGAACTCCCAAATTCGAATTCCAACACTGTCTGCTTTTGTATCCTTGGACAATTGATTTATACTCTCTGTGCTTCAATGTGCCCATCTGTAAAATGAAGATGGTGTACGGAGCAGTTAACTAAATGATTGCATAGTGCTTTGAAGTTGCAGACATGCCAAGTGTTATGGTTTACCTATGGCCTGCTTTTCCTTTACTTTTGCAGTACGTATTACTGCATGGTGAAAAACTCCTGCTGTATTATGAACGTTTTATTGTATTGTCTCAGTTGCATCCAGAGTGCTCATATAGCTTAAACACTAGTCTGCTGCAATCCAGAGCCAAAGAAAGGCACTGGGTTTTTAACAGCAGTCTCTAGTTGCTAAACTTCTTCCTCTCCATTCCTTAATCTCTCTCCTCTTGAGTTTGTGCTTTTTGTATCTCTATGGCAGGATTACAGAGAAGACTGTTATGCCTAGTACCACTGTGTTTTGTGCCTTTGGAAATGATTTCCGACAAGGCAGAAATATGTTGACAAGTGCAAAGAGCAAACTGATTTCTCCAGCAGTAGAGTGAGGTTGCTCTGGGACAGCTGGTCTTAGTACTTATTGTACCCCAGATGAGGCCAGGCTACCTGATACATGGGTAAAGTAAAAACAGGAAAGCTTTGCCATCAAGATAATGTGGGAATTTAGCATTGCTTTTTATTTCCAAAATGGAAGGGTTAAGGTTTCACTTCAAAAGAAAAGATACCAGAGGGGCACAGCCCTGTAATGAGAGACAAGTGACCATCACTGATGAATACTGTGCTGGATTCACAGGTGTATTTGATTGAAATATAATAGTAATTTTGGAAGGGCAGGAGAAAAATAAGTCCACTGAATGCAGCCATGGCGCTCTGGGTGGTAACTTGTGCTGAGTGCCTTAAAGGCCTGCTCTCCCCAGGAAGCGCTGAAGTTTGGGCTTTAGGCACCTACCTATCGCTTTAGATGCCTACATCCAAATTTTGGATCCTCCAAATACCTGCTCAAGTGCCACCTAACCCTGTAGGTACCTGAAGTCCTTACGGCACCTACATTTCTGTCAGTGGACAGGTGCACAGCTACCAAAGTCCTGATGCCCAGCCCCCAACTCAAGCCTAAACCACAACAGGATCCTCAAGCTAGGTGTCCCATCCCCTTCTGCCTGCCACCTGCAGGGCCTAATCTGGGAGGCACAATCAGAGCCCACCTATTAGATCAGGACTCGGGCATAGCATGGCTGGGGTAGGGTGGGGAAGGAGGTTCCACACACTCCTTTAGCTCAGTGGGTAGGGCAGTCATTCAAGATGTGAGAGTCCTCATTCAAATGTAGAGCAGGGGTTTTAATGTGGGCTTCCTACCTCTCAGGTGAGTGTTCTAACCACGGGGCTGTGGAGCCTTCTGAGATAGGTTTCTCACTCTCTCCAACAGAAGCTGTTCCACTTTGTATAATCTACTTAATAGTCATCGGGCCAGGGAAAGCATGAGAATGGAGCTATAGCCCAGTCATTAGAGCACCCTAAGTGCTCACCTGGCACTTGAGAGACCAAGTTTAAGTCTCTGTTTCAATGACTAGTTATACAAAGCGGAACATGTCGAACAAGAACGACTGAAAAAAAACTCTACCCCAGAGTGCTGGGTTGCTCAATGGTTAGGGCACTCATCTGCATGCTAAGAGACCTGCATTCAAAATCTGGCGACGTGGCAGAGCAGGGGTTTGAGGCTGGGTTTCTCACATTGTAGGTGAGTCTTCCAACCACTGGGCCAAAAGTTGTGGGAGGGACACTCCTCCAGCTGTGTTTTATGCTAGACAGGACTTAGGTTCCTAACTCCAGGAGAGGCTTCATGGCTGGGAATCCCAAGCAGAGGGAGGCACCTCTCTCCAGCCCAGACTTAGGTGCCCAGATCACTTCAAGGGGCAGGGCTTAGACCATACTCCTCTCCTTGGCATTTCCAAATGGCTAATTTAGGCTGCTCCCTGTGTTGTAAGCACCTAACTCTCCCCATGTACCATATAGGGAGGCTGGGCACCTAACGCAGGATTGTCAATGTTTTTAGGCATCAGGGCATCTACATGTTGGGCATTGCAACACTTTGCTTAAGTCCCTTTTGGGATCTAGCCCTTTGTGCCTTGGTTGGCTTTTCCATCACTGTTTCTTTGGAAAAGAGACGCCTGTTTTATACTGTGAGCATTGGCTTAAGAAGGAAGTCAGACTAGTGTGAGGTCTCTGGTTCCTCTAATTTTATAATGCCAAGAGACTGTAACTAGTTTTACACACCTTCCCTCCACCCAGCAAAATCTGAGAGTCTCCCCCTGGAGGAAGGGGGACAGTGCCTGTGCTGTGTCTGCAGCCAGGTCCACACCTTCTGCCTCCAGGCCCTGCAGAGGCTTCTTTATAGTGCAGGTATTCTGACGTGGAGTGCACTGGTGCACACCTTCCTCCACCACCTCCGAGGGCTCCGATAAGACCGGAAGCTCTTTTTTCTCCACCCATGGGGTCTTCCGCAAGACCTCTTTGAGCTGCTAGTCTTCTATCAGGACCTCCTCCGGACCTGGAGGCTGGTCTCCACAACCAGATCCATGGTGGCCACCGAGGGGGCAGATCTTCTCGTGGAGCCCCTGCTACACAAGTCCCATCTCAGTGTGCAGGTGGCGGAGTCCTACTTGATGTTCCAAAAGCGCCTGGCTGGCATCACCAAGATCAGAGACTAAGACAGGGGGGACTGGGTGGATCCCCAAGCGCTGGGGCAAGACATGGGGCTCTCCACCCTTCAAGCCCCCAGGTATGTACTCCAGGAGGTGAGGGCAGCGCCCCCCACTGCTTGGGCCTACCTTGAGTGGGTCCTGGGGGAGGTGCTCCCTGCCTGCCCCTCACCCCGGGCCCTCCAGACCTCTTCATCAGGCCCCTGCCCCACGAGCTTTCCCAACCACCTCATCTGCACATCCTGAGCTGGCTGCGGGATCTGCAGCTGCTATGCTTCCAAATCGTGCCATGGACACATCTCCACACACTCGTGCTCCACACCCTCTATTTCCTTGCCCTCATGTCCCGTCCTGACACCAAATGGTGGGACCTCTTAGCACCTGTCATGGGCGAGAGACCCCGGTGGGCCAGTTTGTATTACACCTTGGTTCCATGGCCTGCCAGGGATATTGGCTGGCAGCTCCTTCATGGAGCTGTGAGCACAAGTGTGTACCTGGCACAGTTCACCCCCTGTCTCGAAGCCTGTCCCCTCTGCAGCGTGACGGAGATCCTGGCGCATATCTATCTGGAGTGTGCCAGGTTGTAGCCCCTATTTTGGCTCCTCCAGAACCTCTTCCTGAGGTTCTGGCTGCACTTCTCCCACACCTCCTGATCTACGCGCACCCCAGCCATAGCCCCACAAAGTCGCGGGACCTCCTCATCAACCTCCTCCTTGCCTTAGCCAAGGTGACCATCTACAACACCAAGGAGAGGAGGTTGACTGAGGAGGTACCCTGCGACTGTGGGGCCTACTTCTGTTCCTCCGTCCGATCATGTCTCCGAGCAGAGTTCCTCTGGGCCATGTCCACTGACTCCTTAGCTACTTTTGACGAGCAGTGGGCATTGTCCGGGGTTTTCTGCTTGGTGTCCCCTTTAGGTTCCCTTCATTTAGCCCTTTGACCCCCACATCCTGGTACACGAATAGTACCCAGCAAAATCTGCCTGTGGAGGAGGAGGTTTCTGACCACATGGATCAGCTATTTAGCCTTAACTGTCACAGTCTAGCAGCTGATTAACTCAGTTGCTGTAAGCCTTATGATAGTTGCTGAGGGAAGAATGTTCCTATTTCTGTCAAGTTAAATGTGATGAAGGATGAGCAAGTACTTGTGGGGAACTGAGTGTGTGCTGTCTGAGAGATTTAGGTACTGTCTAAACAAGCAGCATTGTGATAGTTGAGAAGATTACTCTTCTGGCTAAAAGGTTAGGTTAAATGTATAGGAAGATCTAGTGTGTTTCTAAATAGGCTGGGGGTCAAATGTGGGGTCAAGGGCCCAGATTTAAGGACATAAAAGCAAATAGTAGAGGAAGTTCAAAGTCAAGGACTAACTTCTTTAGTGTAACCAACAAGTTGTGTGACTCTAATTTCACAAGTCAGCATTTTGGAATAGCACAAAAAATGTTCAAGTGGGATAACAATAACAGTGTCTCTACGTGAGACAGAGGAATAAAATGAGGAATATATATTTTTCAGCAGAAACACCTGAAAAATGCACATTCATGGTGTGTTAACAAGGAAATAGCAACCTAAGACCTTGGCAATGGAGAACTGTGTATCATTTCTATGTGTTGCACAATGAACCCAATAAACGCTTTGGGCTTCAGTGTGAGCTCATGCTACTTTCACACAGGTGTAGTTCCATTGACTTCCCTGAGTTACTCTTTATGCAGTGCTGCAAGGGAAAGCTGAGTTAGGCCTTTTGGAGGGGTAGAACTGGATTGCTGAGAAGCTTTTCTATCTACAACAGATAATTTGGAGACACTGAAACTGTTTATAATGAAGCAAAATGAAATTTTCCAGTATTTTCAGTGCACTGAAACCATCTGCAAAATTACAGCTCTGGCTGTAATAGATCTCAGAGAGGATCTGTTCTTAGAAGAAAATAAGAGTTCCACTGACTACAGAGGCCTGCTTTCACTGAAAGATTAACTCTTGCGTTATCCTTAACTTAAGTTCCATCTACACACACAAATCCATGAGTGCTGTGGTGTTTTTACCTTCAGTTGTCTGGCCTGAGAAGTGTAGGCTAAAACTCAAGTGAGCACAAGTTGAGAACTGCTAAGTCAGCTACAGGTTGTGCAGGCTAGCACCACTCAACTGCTACAAATCTTCCAGTGTCTTCCCATGATTCTCCCATGTGGCCAGCAAGCACAGAGAAATTCTCTCTCAATTCACTGAGGAAAAATTCCTTCAAGGGCTCAACTTACTGCAGCACTAAGGATCATGAGATGTGCCCTCAAAAGTCTTAGAGCCACACATGAGCAAGTGCAGCACCTGTGTGGCTGCAGCAACTCAAGGGTTATTTTGCAGTATGGCTGCTCTCACTCAAGCTAGGCTAACTCATATGGCGTAATTCAAGTTAACTTTACAGTGAAGACATAAAAATGGGAGTCCTGCTCTGAGAATACAAATACAAACTGGTTCTTTTTTGACCCTGAGTTTAAAAGTACCCTCCAATTATACAGCTACTTCATCTACAGGAAAGGCTTCCTACACTGGTTACCAGCTCTCTAGTTTCAGAGAAATGTGAATCACTAATTTCCTTCACTAAAAATGTTGAGGAGTCAACTGATCAAAAAGCTCCAGATTTGATCTCTATTTCAGTCAGGTTTTCTCCTGGCTGTTGATATAATTTGTTTGAGCCTCTGGATTTTTCAGCCTTTGGGATAGAGAGGGGGTAAAGACTTCAGGGCCAAAAAATGAAATAGTTTAGTTTTCGTTCCAAAATAATTTTTTTTTTAAACTTAATTCTCCTGGAGGTTTCAATCCAAGGTTGTGAAATAATCAGTGGCAGTTTTAGACAGCAGAAAATGTAAAGCAACACCCCAGGCTCCACTTGGTGCTCTTTTTGGTCACATATTATCACAACGCATGCATATAGATTAGCTCTACCTTTGGAAATGTAATATTTTGTTTCCTATATTTTTGAATGGGAAAAGAGGTCAGAAGTTCCTTGGGCAGCTGATATTCCAAATATTTCATGTTTGATGCATTTGATCCTGTACCAAATGGAGATAATTCCATTAAATTAATAGTATGGATTTAAAAAAAATATGATGTATTATTTCAACTCCTCAAGGAGGAATTCAAAAGAATTCTCAATAATGTTAAAATGCAAATTTATATTTTCTTAAAGTATTTGTGGTATATGTTTTTAATCTGACTATGGTAGTAAAACTTTTTGATTGTAATGGTTTTTAGCATGAGTGAGAGCCTCAGGATTTGACCCATTAGTATAATTCATGTTTGGATTCAGGAAAATGTTAAATAAAAATATTTGGGGTATTAGTAGCAGCCAAAGAATAGGGAAAGAGGGTATTAAAAGCATCACAACAGTAGGAAGAGAAAAGACTACAATTGGGGATTGGGTTTGTATGCTTTGTTAGGAGAGATGGACTTTACTCTGTCAAATCATAGCTATCACAGTATAGGAATTGTTAACATAGAATTACCGACAGATAGGACCACGCTCTCTTTTTAAAGCACTGGTTTCAAGGTAGCACCTTAAACCAGGTACATTAGTTAGTCTGCTCCTTTAAAAATATTTAATTAGCATACCGAAATGGAGTTCTTCTAACTTCCTCAACATAATCGAAGTTTGGATGGGTGGGATATTGATAAGGGCTGAGACGTAGTCATAGTGTCGTACCCGTTCAAATGAAATTTTGAAGAAGTAAGTCATAAAAGGAGGGCAGGGAAAACAGGAATCCAGAACTATTTAGCCAGACCAGTGAATACAAACCTGAATGGAACTGGGAAACAATCAGTGGACAGTCACATCCCTGCACAGGGCTGTTCATATAGAAGATGCCCGGGATTATAATGAACAGGCTAAAACCTTTAACATCCAAAGGATCATGCACTGGGAAGATACAAGACACTAGTTTTGTAGGGGGGTAGACAACCACTCATTGATAGATATTACTGTCTTGGTTAGGTCACTTATCTAATCTGTTATACTACATGTTGGGGTTAGCTGCTCATGATTTCTCCCGTCTTTACCCTATATGGTATTTGGCCCAACTTTTCACTGTACCAGCACAATTTTGGGGATGGAGGCGGTGGTTGGTCGTCTGGGAATTTTACAAACCCCTACCAGTACACCATGAAATACAAAAAGCTTTCTTATGGAACCATGATTGATGACTACTTTACTATACTCTGCTCAAGATAAATGGACAACTTATCCTCCATTACAAACAATTAACTGTGGGACAGAAAGGAGCATTAAGTTAAGATAGCATAATATTATCCAGGAGAAAGGGATTAGCTATTTATATGTATATCAAGAATTTACAGAGTTTCTCATTGTTTATGGCTACAAACATTTTGGATGGGATAGTAAACTTTGTGCTTTAGGGCTTAAACCAATGTCTAACAATTAGTGATGTAGGGAGCAGATTGTCCCATGTCTGCCTATGGCGGGCTTCTTACATCTTCCTCTTGAAGTGGTCAATACTAGATGCTATCAGAGACAGGATACTGGATTAGATAGACTCTGGGTCTGATCCAATATGGCAATTTCTATGTGCCTAGAGCCAAGGCTGGCACTGGTAATAAAGTATGCACTGGCAGGCTGTTTTAACTTTATAGCATAGCTTCCATCCAGGAAGGAGAACTGGAGGAAAAATACAGTACAAAGTTTATTTTTAAAGGGCAACACAGCACAGAGTTTTATATGTCTCACAATCACACAGTTGCAGCATATGATTCTTTGGAGATTATTGCTTGAGAATATAACTTTTAAACTGATCAAATACTTCAGAGTAACTCTTTATTGGATATGGGTCTCCAATATAAAGGATGAGGGTTGACATAGGGATCTACGTGGTTGGTTCTGTAAAGCATCAGTCTCTTGCCTAGGAAAGACTTTTTTTTAATTTCAGATGTAAGAGAATGGTTTGATGTCAATTTCAGGGATTTCACTTAAGCCAGGTATTTATCTGTTCTTGTAAAGGTAAAATAAAATACCTAACTAATGGTTAACAGACTAATATTAACGTCTAAGATCTTTGCCAAAGTTAGATGTCTAAGACTGAGGTAAAAACAGCTACTGAAGTAGGATTTTGAGAATCAGATCTCAACACCATTTTATTTTTCTTGGCCTAGTGAATTTTTTCTATCTTCTCTGAGTTCAGGTTCTGATTTGGAATGTTCCTTGCGCCAGAGAAGGGTCATATGTTGCCATATATTCTACCAATAAGTTTAGAATTATGGGTTCCCACAGCTTCTTAGCTGGGCTTGCTACTATGATTAAGACTACTGTGATTTTTTTTCCAGCAAAAGGCACTCTGCCTAAGCAAGTCGACTTTGCTTCTTCTCTACTCAGAGAGTGTACATGGTGTGATTGCTAGCGTTATAAGTTATCACATGGCTATTTTTAAGCAAGTACATTTATTCTTAAGGTAGAAAGCATTACAGAGAAAACATATTATAATAAAAAAACCTACACACATGCTAATAAGCTTATTAGAGATCAGCCCTCTCACTTGGACAGGGGCTCTGGTTGGTGATTAGTTTTCTTGATCCTTCCCTGAAGATTGAGGCCTATCTTGGACTAAAAGTTCTATCCATTTGCTGGATCAGAAAGAGGCTCTGAGTCATCTTAAATTCAAGCTATTTATTCAAAAATCCTTTCTTTGTCTGTTGGTCCCTGGAGAATCCAGACTGGGTCTTTGAACTGTCCTCATGTAACACGTGATCAGCAAACAGAAGGCTTCCTCCCCTCCCAGGTGAAGCTTCAAAGGATGAGTTTTTAGGTGGGGGTTTGCAATCCATTCACCCCAAGTATTTCTTCAGAAATCCACTTCAAACATGTTGTCCTCAGAAGTCCTTTGAAGTTCCTAATAATTCCCAGAAATTGCATTAGTCAGTCTCTTAGAGAAGTTGCATACAATTCCACATACACAATTTAATCTTTCATACAAAGGATCCCATAGGGATTAAACATAATTAAATACTGATTATCTTAATTCCGTAAGGTTTGGCCAGAATATTGTCATATCTGTCACACAAGCATATCCATAATTAATATTTCCAATTTACTCTTTAAAGCATTGTTATACGCTCACTCATATATAAGATATTCAGTTCCTTGCCTGTTCACAAAAAGTATCAAGAAACTGACTATTAAAATGTAAGAAGAAACAAACTGACTACAAATATTAGAGGTATCTAATATATATAGTTTGTAAACTTTAATTCATACAAATGTAAAAGATTCCAGTCTTAGAAATAGCAGTTTGTGTTTATAAATGTTAACAACTCAAACAGAAACATACTTAGCTTGCCAGGTTTGAGCTGCTTAATGGTTGTTAATACCAGTTAGGATAGGTTCAAAAAGTTAAAAATCTTTTTAAAAGAACCCTGAACATGGATGGATTAATGACCCTTTCTTTTGCATTAGAGCTCCCATATGCATGCTGAGGGTAAGTTTTGCTGTGGGTCAGTTCAGCTGGCATACCTGAGTGGTCAGAATGTCTGCTGGGGCAATTTTGGTGAAACTTAAACCTTTCAAAATACCAGCGTGTGTTTTGATGAATTGTATTTATTTCACTACAGGGTACTTTAGGGAGAGAAGTAACAGAAAGTGAAAAGCAGCTTCCCAATTTCAACTGGGTATTATGCTGAGTTACTTCAAAAGGTCACAAGAGGCCACATAGCAGCAAGTTCAGCCCTCTCTTTTATTGATGTCCTTGTATTACGTTTCACCCTCACTGGCACAAGTGAGATCAAGGATTAGGCTTGGTCCTCAGTGTTGAGCAGCAGTAAGTCTCAAGCCCCTTGTGTGCATGCTCTCTTAACCCCAAGAGCACAGGGTACAGAGGACGTGTTGGAGCTCTGTTTGGGTATATCTGAGGAGATGTGGGTTGAAGAGCAATCCTCCTCATGCTACTGAAGTGCTTAGGTATGTACTCCTCTTTGACCCTACTCTCTCTACTATGCAGGAATAACTTGGCAGTTGCACAGCAATGCCATCATTATCATAGAATCAAAGTTCACTGCACTCATCACTTTCCATTTTGTGCCTCTAACCTAGCCCTCCACACCTGCTCTCTGCACACTCAAGCATTTTTTTCCTTCTTGATTAGCAGCCAGAAATCCAGGTTGAAAAACTCCAACTTAATCTGGAAAAACTGCATTCAGTCAATTTATGCTTTAATTTTATGCCAAAATGAGATACTGTGAAGGGGGGTGAAAATCCAAGTATCCTTAGTGCACTGCAAATCCCATGCACTCTAAGCAATCAAGTGATGTCCATTGTTTGTTCTTCTAGAACATAACCATGTGTCATAAAAATAATAGTGTCAATCTGGATATTATGGAAAAAGCAATTGAGCCAATTCTGGCTAAAGCATTTTGAGTGTATTGAAGCTGCTAATAGTCTAGCATACTGTATATGTAATTAAGTAGCTTGTGAGAAAAACCTTGTTTTAGTACTGAGGTTTTAATACTGTGATTTGACTGCAGTTCTTTGTCAATAATGTTTCCTAATCTAACACCACATAAAGCTCTTTATGTGGATTTCAATGCAATCCACAATCAGAGAGAGAAACATTTATGGGGAAATGCAGTTAAATGACCCATTTAGCTCATGCAAAATCCCTGTCTTCCTAAAGCATGTATGGTTTACCCAGGTTCGCGTGTGGAAAACCAACCAACCAACCTGTAAAACTAGTGGAACTAGAGGGGTAAGGGCCTCATACATTTTTCATTAGTTTCATAAATGTATTAATATACTGTTGAATAGTGAACAGTTTAAACTCCAAAAACAGCATTAAAGGGTTGTAGAGCTTGACCTAAATTGAGTTCTAGTGTTCTGGGAAAGTTCAAAGTAAAGCAAGCTTAGTATTAGAATAGTTTCTGTGTTTCACTCCCCCTCACAATTTGCTTTCCACACAGTGATATGAAGCCATGCAATAAACCTGCAGAAGCATGCCTGGCTGACGTAGCAGGTTCCAGTTTGTCAGCTTTGATGGGTGCACTTAAAATATTTTGATAACATGACATTCCCCGAAGTCCAAATGCAGCTCAAGCAGAGTGCACCAGCTGTTGCTTCGACTGCCGATCAAGAATATCCCAGATAAAGACAATCTCGTGTAAATCTGCCATGAAAATGAAAACCCTCTCACGTGAGGCTATATTTTTCCAATTACTCTGTTTGCATTCATGTGGAGGAAACTTGCAAGAACAACCCTGAAAACACAAATGGATATGAGAGGTTCTACTCCATTGCAAACAGTCCTTCCATTAGGACAGGAGCTTCCCTCTCTTTCTTAATTGTGCTGCTGGCTGAATGAACAGTTTCCCCATGATTCTGATGATGATCAGTTTTTGTTTGCCAGAGATTTCCCCCCTCTATGACATTAATAAAGAGGTTCATTACTATACTGGAAAAAATAAAAGTTTTCTCTCATCTGGCCAAAAAATGCTGTCTCCTCTCTCCTGTCCTTATATAATCTCCTTGTATAATGGTTATGTGGGCAGATGTTCCCAGAATTCCACACTCTGCATGGAACCTCTTTAGACACCCAACATGCAGCAGGATTCTGCACAGCAACCCAAACACTGAGACTTACACTGCAAACCATCTGCTGCACTCTAGCCAATGAAACGAAAGTTCTACAGCTGTCAAGAAGAGATATTAGTCTGGCCATGTCTAAATTGCTTTGGGAGGTTTTCTAAAAACAAACATGCCAGTCTTGCTCACTGTATGGGGAGATTTGAAAATGTAAGGCCTTCATTCCCAAATTTCACACAGCCAACAGGTAGAACCAATTCCAAAAGGACAATTTTTCTTTCCTGTGGATCATGGTAGTTAATTAGAAATAATTGCATGTATGATCTGCTGGAGTTGACAAATGCTCAGCACACTCTTAAAAAGCACAGCAGCAAACTGTACAGTTGAACATACTGCAGTAATTTAGTACTACTGAATGTCCAAAGACAGACCACCCTTGAGATGAATATTTGGTTTCAATTCTGTGTTCAGGAAGTAAGATGAACCAGGATCAACTAAGGCAATATCACAGTTTTCTGTCATGAGATGTTTCTGAGATGCTCATGCTCTAAGTCACAGTTCCAGCTAAATCAGGGCTTTGAGTGCTGCGCAGTACAGAGGGAGGCTCTATTACCGTAGAAACAATAATGTTTCCAGTGGAGCAGCAGATCTCATTATATATGTAGGAAAGAAGTAGCCTGTGTTTTCCCCTCAGTCCTTTGCAGCGCTGCCAGTGCTTGATCATGATCAAGGCCTGCTAAGAACAATTCCACTAACATGCTAGCTGAAGGATGCCACTAATCTGTAATAGTGGTTACAAACAATTATTTCCCAAATAAAATATGAATAATGTATTTTTGGAAAAGAAGTCTCAAGAATAAATGTACTCTTTCTTTTTACAATTGGCTTAGTTACACTGAGTAACTAAAGCATTGTTTTTTCCTTCACTCCTTTTGAAGAGTCAAGTGGTATTTGCAAGATTGTAACTCTGGCCATAGTGACAATCCTTTCTCTACATTTTTTTCTGAAATTCTTTTTTTTGGGGGGAGGTGTGTGGTGGGGTGAAAATAGTACTTGATCAAGTATTAATTCCTTCCCTTCACTTGCTCCCTTCACTTCCTTCCCTTCACTTGCTGCCAATACATTTAGTAGCACTTCCTTTCTTTTCCACTGACTGGGTCCATTCTCATTCTTTTCTTCAGTCTTCTTGTAAGAGGATCAATTTGAGAAACTTGCTTCAATGCTTTTTTTGTTGTCAGTGTCTTTGTGAAATAAGCACAGATGTCCAGTTAAGTGTCTTTCTCCTAGAAGTAGTTTCCCTTCAGTAAACATAATTTTTTGGTTGCTGCTAGAATGCTCCTGGGAAATGAATTTATAAGTTCCTTTTCCTAACCAGTTCCATTACACTCTGGTACAGTCCTCATGCAGCAGATTTGCAAAGAAATGAGTTTATGCTGGCAATCCACAATGAGAGCCCACTGTATTAGTATAAGGAAGGTGGGGAGAACATTGTATTTTCAAGAAATGTCAGCCTCAGAAGTCTCCCCCTGCTCCCCCATCCTTTGAGTAAATATTCCTTTCTCTTTCTTAGAGAGGACTGCTTCCTTCAGGTTTCTTAACTGATATTTCTCTTTCCAACTCCAGTGCACTTCCTGTTATCCCAGTTTACTCCAAACCAAACTAAAACAACAAAACCTTTCACCTAGTATTGTATCCGGGAACAAAGGAATCTTCTCCTCCTGGTGACTTTATCAATAGTGACACTAGGCTAGGTTTTCAAAGCTGCCTAAAGATGCAGATAAACTCCTAGTCAGATTTTTTCGTAGACTCCTAACTCCCATTGAACTCAATGGGAGTTAGGCACCGAACCTATGTAAGGGCTTTTGAAAATCCCACTAGGTTCTTATCTGCATCTTTAAGTGCCAAAATACATTTGAAAATCTGGCACATTTTAATTAACTTCTTTGGAGTTTACAAGAAAATCCATACAGCACCCCTTACAATAATTTACCCTCGCAGATTGTATTAGCAGCTGTCATCAGTTGTTAGCCTCAGCTTTACCATGCAGTTTTTAACAGGAGGGGCACCTTTGTTTAGGAGCCACACCAACAGAAGAACTGCACCACCAAGACAAAGAAGACACTCTCTTTAAAAATTAAGATTAAGAATCATTTGCTACTGCCAGGGGTGGATCAGAATTAAATGGAGGCCCAGATCCAATCCCACAAATAGAGGTGGCATTAGTTTTTCACCCTCCACATGCTATCTTTATTTCTAGTTTTTCCCAGCTGACCCATCCCATGATAGATGTTTTTCAATCAATTTGTCCTTTCCTTTGGGCCTTTCGATTAATTCTCACCATTCTCATCTAGTTCTCAGCAAATTTAAATGACCCTGCAATTAACTTCCTTTTCTGCTTTTTGTACAGTTGTAAATATAAATTTTAAACTAAATGGTTTGGATTTAGCAAGCTAATAAAAAGGCAGCTGTCCATTTTTTGGAGAGTTTTTTTTTTTTTTTTTTAAACACCATCCTCATTTTGAAGCCATCCTTGATTTAAAGCCACAGGAGAAAGTAATTAGAAGATACATTGTCTAATTAAGTTCTAATTAGAAAACTTAATAGCAGCTGCTAAATAAAGATATATGGTAACTTTAAATTGCTTTTTCTTCAATGGTTTAATGTGGTATAAAAATACTCACTAGATGGTGCTGTCAACACAAGTCCTCCAGGGCAGTAGAGATTGATGCATTAGTTGGAAATTCAGACAAAGAAACAACAATTTAAGAGGAGTGCTAAACATTAACTTGATGTGTCACCTGATTGGTTGTGTCATGCTGCGCAACATGATGATGCACAACAGGGACCCCTTTGTCCTTTAGAAGATGATGAAATTGATGACATTTAGAAGATGATGAAATTGATACCAATTGGAACTCATGCACTTGCACGGTTCAGAGATTCTTAGGACTAGCCCTAATAAACTGACCTGTTTTTGGGCATAGAGCCACTCCTTACTCTGGGCTTAACTTCACTTTCTGGATTTTCCTTTTCTGTGTCAAAGCAATTAGTATGTGGGAAGCAAGATTTAACTACAGCTCAAAAAGTCTTTCAAAAGCAAACCCTTCTACGCAGAAAAGTCACTTTGATTTAGGAGAAGCTGAATTTGTACATATGAGTTCTCATGATGTGGAAGAAAGAGTTAGCTTAAGAGAGAAGAGTGTTTCATAAGCATTTACAGAGTTGAAGATTGAGAAGTTTTGTGATCACAGACTTGAACATGAAGACTGAGGTTACAACAGATTTTAGCCAAGAGATAGTGTAAATTCCACCACAGGCCTCAATTCCCATTGAATTGTGCGTGTGGAGTTAGGTATGCTCAGAGTCAGAGTGTGCCTACCAGATCAGGCTCCACAGCCAATTTGGGTGAGGCAACTTCTATCTTCACCTGCTTTGGGGACTGCACTGGAGCTTCAGCATCAGATGGGTATCCGGGCATCTGCCCCGAGGCAGCAGTGCATATGCCCAGAAGCAGAAACTTAGGTGCCTAGAGGACTTTCATAATGAAAAACTAGGTGCTAGCTAAATGGGTTTTGTGGAGTAGTGCCTAAATCTGGGACTTAGGTTGCCTAAGTTCTGTGTTTGGATCTGGGCCCAAGTGACTTCCCTATGGTCATGCAGCAAGTCTGTGGCAGAGCAGGGAATTGAACCTAAGGCTTAGTCTTCCATCCAAATCACTGGGCCATCTTTCTCTAATTTTAGCACTCAGGGAGCTGGATCCTGCAAGATACTGAGCATTCTAGCCCTGATGCAGCAAAGAGCTTAAACACATGCTTATCTTTAAGCATGTGAATGGTTCTGCTGACTTCATAAATCTAATCATGTCTTTCAAGTTAAGCACAAATTTAAGTTGTTTGTTGGACTGGTACCAGAAAGCTTAGTACTCTGCAGGATCAAGCCCATATTCAGTAATCTTATACTTCTGCGAGTAAGGTGATCACCATAGGCTCCACTCTGTTGTACAATTACCTATCTGTTGTGTGGTGGACATTTGTTTTCCTCTAAAGGAGCAAGCATGTCACTTCCATAGGCAGAATACATTTTCTGAAAGACCAGGTGGTGTGATCCAGTATGGCAAATCCTATGTTACTATATATTATCCTATGTTTCTGTTTAAGCAGTTAATTCAGAGATGAAATTCCATTCATTACTCGCACTCTAATAATTTGGCGTTTACTTCTAAGTATTGCATTTTGTGCCTTTTTGTTGAAGTCAGTGGGAGTTTGCTTGAGTGAGGATTAAAGATTTGGTCCAGCAGCACTAAGGCAGAAGGAATCTAACTGCTTAAATACAGGAATGGCAAATTTACAGAGTGGACTATAAGGTTGTTAAATCTTTTCTGGGTCCCCAGCTATCTCTGAGGCTGCAGACTGAAACTTTATGCAGCCAGTATATGTTTTCGCTGAAGCTCTTTCAGGGTGCAGCTAATTCTTTAAAGTGGATGTTAGTAGATTCCCTGTGTATATCAGCAAAGTAGTTCTGCATGATTTGATAGAGTAAACACTGTTGATAGTTGGTATCCTGTTGGCTGATATAAGGAGAGACCTTAGCAACTGGAATCTGTTGACAGCTCCAAAAAGGGTAGGTTTTTCTGGATTTTCTTGTTTTGGTTTGGCTCCTGAACTCTGTTGTCTATATAAAGAAAAACAAATCACTTGATTTCCTTCAGAAAATGGGTTTCAGTTGGACCTCTTTATATGCCACCAACTTTTCCCACAGTTGATACCTGTCCATTTTGACTTTTTCTACATACCATTGTCTCTCCTCTTTCATTCCTTAGAATGAGTGTGTATTTATTGGCTTGCCCAGTGAAATATTCAACGTAACATAAAAATATAAACTAGTGGTGGGTGAATGTTGGGGTCTGACAATTCAGCTCATTTATGTATCTAAAAGTTTGCATGGTTCTTTGACCTTTAATGGGAGTATTCAAATCTCTTGGGTCTGTAAAATGGAGCTGTGAATCTCATAAGAGTGAGTTTTCTTGTGGCATTTCAACTTTTTTCTTCTTCTTCTGGCCTTGTCTAAAAGGAGAGAGTACAGAGGGTCATAAACATGAAAAATAATGTAGAAGAAGGGGAAGTTACTCTAACATTTTAGATAGTCAGAAAATTTTGTTTGAAGCTTTGAGTTATGATCTGGCTTATTATCATTTTATCCAAAGTACATCATCGCCTCCACTATGGGTACCGCTGGAATGGCCTCTCACAAGTGAATACATTTTAATTCATTCCTTTCAGATGGAGCAGCTGTAGTTTTATAAATTGCTACTTTTATTCTCTGTGAAAATGTGGTACATTTTCCAGCTTTTATCACTGTGGAACAACTCTTCTGATGTGGTTTAGTGTATCAAATTACCTGATCTATTTTGCTTTGATTGGCCACTAAATAAACCTAGACAAATCCCATCCATACTAGAGCTAGATGGTTCTGCATCATTAATCACTCTGTTTTTGTCACCCTTTTATTGCCTCCCCCTACGTTAACTTGTCACTATTGGGTTATTTTATGTTTTCACATATTGTGTGATGGGTTAAACTAGTTAGCTTGCTAGGTAGATTATATGCATTAACACTTAATGGTTTTGTTCAAGCACTGGGCAAACTAAAAGGCATTCCTTTATACAAAACAATTAAGCATTCTATTTGCTGTGTTTTCTGACATGTTTGGTTCCACTCTCCTAGTGGATAGCAAGGGCAATGGAATCATTTTTGAACTGAGCATTTAATTATTTCCTTTCTTGGGAGAATCATTCAGGAATAATGATCATTAAACTGCATTATCAGGTTTCTCTCTCCTACTAGCCAAGTTCCTATTTTTGTCAGAACAGCTTAGAAATTCCTGAAGCAAACTAATTCCATTTAGGGATTTTATTTTATTTCTAGGAAATTAGAAACCTTTTCTCTGTTCAGCTGGCTAAAGTGTGATTCTTCAGATCATGGTATTTAATTTACCATGTTCCTGCTGAAGCAGTTTTTTATTAAAGGCATAAAAGTCTCTAAGCTCTACAGTTGTAGGACCCAGTAGGCAATACTGATCATCCCTCTGTCTTATCACCCCATTTAACTGATCATGCAAGCAGAGCTAGCTAATTCAGCATCAGCCTGCCTACAGTGATTTATTTGCCTGGAATTATAAAACCAGACAAAATGTCTCAGTATGTTTTAGTTTTCTTCCTATCCTTCAGAAAACAAAAATCCTCATGTAAAATTGAAGTCTTGTGTTTATTCCATCTTGCAGTGTCTGAGCTAAGCATCCTAATGGACTCAGTTTATAAATGTAGTTTGGTTTCTCATTTTTCTTTTCCTAAGATCTGCGTGCCCCACACTTTCTTTGTGAAAGTGCTCACGTAGGCTGAAGTATTTCCTATTTATCCTCATTCTTTCTCAACTTTATAAGTTTTCATTTTAAAATGTTTGTCTTGTCCTGATGTTTATCTGATACGTTTTCTTTCTTTGGCAGTCGCTCCGATACTTTGGTTTGTTTATTAAAGTTGTCACTTCCATCATTTTGGGGCAGCCATTCACACATCACTCTGAAAGCAGCAGCACACATTTTTCCTAATCTTTCTCAGAAATAATGGATGCTGCTATTGTTGATATTAGTTCCTTTCACCCAACAGTTATGCTACTTGGCACCAAGATTGCACAAATCACGGGATGTCTTTCGGAGGTAGGTTATTGGAAAAGGGGGAGGGCAAGAATACAGAGAGGTTAAGTAATAACATTCAAATATGCTGTTTAGTAGCAGATATTTGCAGAGACGTACAGTATTTCTAGAAATGCACCTTTTATCAGCTGAGATGATTGGAAAGAGGCACTATGTGCACCTTCTGAACTGCATTTGTTACTTTACTCAGGGAAAAAGTGCTGTTGCCAGCACTGAAAGATGAAATATCAAAATAAGTAAAATTCCCCCTACATAGTACACATTCACTGAATAATAGATGCCACTGCTGGATCTAGGATAACAGCCTGATTGTGCTAGGCTGTTACATATGATGATCGCTTTCTCAAAGAACTCCCAATCTAGGTGTAAAATGAGAGACAACAGGTAGCTGTGACAGACAGGGAGAACAACATAATCATGAGACAGTTATGGTTAGTGTAAGAAGCAGCAATCTCACATGCCAGCTGCTTGGCCATGGTGTAGTGTTTTGCAGGCATCATGGAAGTGTTGGGGTTTAAAGAAAGATTTAAAGGAGGACAGTGTCTAGTGACGTAGTGGATTTTTACATGGCATTCCTCCTATGCTTCAACTACAACATGGGAAAGAGCAAACAGGGTAAAAAACTTGAGAAACTAGAAACCAGGACTGGTGATGCTGACAAGGGTCCATGGCTCAATAGTATATAGGGCAGAATAGGGAAGGTAAGGATAGGTCCTTAACAGTGAAGAAAAAAAGAGTATGTGGTAGAGGAAGGAGAGCTAGTGAAGAGCTGCACAGTGAGAGGGTGACATAGCTGAAATTACAATCAGGAGAATAGCTTTTGTGGTGGTGTTTTAGCAGAGGCTAGTGAAAAATGAGCACCTAAAACCACTGCATGGAGCAAGGTGGATTGGGCTCAAGTGCTGTGCAATCTTTATACAATAGCAATGACAATGCATGTCATTCCAGACCAGCAATACGCTCCACTCTAATGGGGGTTGGGGTAGAGGGGATAGAGGAGGTGGGGGGAGGGGAGAGTTCCTTTTGAACAGAGACTATACCTATTGTGGCAAATTGTCTGATGATTTTGTGATGTGGATAAATGTCCACTAGAGGCTAGGATGAGACCATAAAATTTCAACTCATGTTCACTTGTTCCCTAAGCTAGATTTTCCAGCTGTGTCTCCTGAGGTGGAAGGCATAAGCCATTGAATGTATAACCTACTGCACCACTGGATCCCAGAAATGATTTTCTTGTTGCAATTGTTAATGTTGCCATTATTGTTACATTTTGCTTACCTTATTTGTTTAAAAAAAAAAATCAAGATAAAGCAAGGCATTGACTTGTTAAACCCCATGACAACTAATAGCTGTAGGGAAAAAAAAGGACCCCTTATGAAAGGACTGGCGTAAAAACATGCTGGAAATCCTTCAAATGAAACTTATTTTATAGTGAGCACAAAGGGACCCTGTTGTGGTCCATCCTGCTTGAGTCCCCTAGTTTGTAGTGCTTGTACTGGCTTCAATTACTTGTAAACAGACATACGATCGAATGTTCTTTCCTGGGGAATCACGTGACCGATTTCATTCCTCTAACACTTTATTCATTATCTCTTAAGATTCCTTGGCAAAGCCAGTCATTTTCATCGCAGAAAATAACAAGCAGAGCAGCACATTCAGTTATGTTACACTGACAAAATGTCAAGAAAATGAAAACAAATGTTTTGAACGGTCCTCGGGGGATCTAGAGTTCAGTTATTAAGCTCCCATACCAGAAGCAATGTGATTTAGCCATCAAGGATGATCTTATTCCATTTTCTGTTATTGAGTGCACCACATAAATCTGTGTTCTATTGCTGGAGTAACAGGCCGGTGAATTCTGAGATTACTTTTGGCATGGTCAGTGTTTGTGGACTACTCTGCTGACAATTGCTCTTGTAAGGGGCGAAGCAACAGTATTAATTGTCTTCTTGTTTGTTCAAGTTTTGTATGTGATTAGACTGACATCTAAACAGAAAAATGTGATCAATAATCTACGTGGCAATATTTATGAACCTGCTGTAACTAATACAGTGTGCCTCTAACATTCCTTCTTCAGTTTCATTTGTTTTGTATATCTACCAACTTGAATCCTTTCCTTCAGGTTCTAGTCACTAAAGATTTAAAAAAATAGATTGGAAGGGTTATGTGCAAGGAAATGAAAACCTGGATGGTTCTATTGTGAGTTTGAAGATGAGAGCATTCCACTACAAGAAGGAGGGAGTTCAGGACCAGTGCTGATCTTCTCTTAACAAGCGTAAATGTTAAAACAGTTGCTGGACACAGACCTAAAGTTAGGCACCTAAATTTGTATTTAGGCACTTACACTAAGTAACCCTGATTTTCAGAGATGTTGAGTACCCAGAACTCTAGATTGATTCAAAGGGAAATGCAGGTGCTCAGCTCCTTTCAATATCAGGCCACATCTATTTAGGTGCCCCAGTATGGAGTTAAGTGCCAAACTGTAAGCTACTAAATTTGAAAATTTGAGCCAAGGTGTTGGAACAGTGAGTGGAAGGAACTGATCAGTTCCAGAACTGTGGAATAAACACACTCACATCATTTAAAAAGAGTGAGCAGCAGACAGCTGTTTCATTCGTTCATTCAGTGGCTTCCTCAGAGCAGCAGGATTCCGTTTGCTCGGGCTGTATAAAACATTCATGACAAAAGCCCAAACTGCAAGAAATTATTATTATTTTTTCATTACTAAAAATGACCTTTTACTAAAGGTCATAAAACCTTTCAGCAAACCTGTGTCCATTTTCAATAAAACCTCTTCCAAATAATTGGTTTTTGCATTGAAATCATGCCACATTTGTGAGTTTATTGCATGGTATCATAACAAAGCCAGATTGAATCCAGCAGTTTCAGATGAATTTCACTTTCATATTTTGTTTGTGATTATTAAGAATATGACCTTTATATTACCCTGGCAATGTGAAGGGGCCTAAAAGTGGGCATAAACATAGATGTAATTCACATCTATTTATACTTTAAGATCCCTATACTTTTGGGGTGGGTCTACAACTACAGCGGTGTGCAGAGTATAGATACTGCCCACCCAGCTAGTATGGGCATAAATAGCAGGTAGGGGGTGAGGCCCTGCTTAGGGGAGCAAAGACATGCCAGAATCATAGGGTATATATACCCTACGTGGATCTCTACACACCCAAGCAATACCTATTTCTAGCAGCATAGTGTCCTGCTGCCTCCCCACTGCTCAGCCTTATCCCCCCCACAGTGAAAAGCTCTGACAGCCTTTCCTGGCTGCTTCCCCACAGCCAGAGACTTTCTGCATGTAGCTACACGCTGCTGTGCAAATGCAGCCTACCTTTCACTGCTATATGTAGCTGTATGTACCCTACCTGTTGCCACCACCACCATTATAGGCAAAGCCGAAGAATGACACACAATGAAAATGAGGTCTGCAAACTTTGAGGGATGTGACTTCATGAGGAAACTAGAGTCAGTGTTTGCTTGGTCCCCATGGAACTGATGGGTTTTGCATGGTGTCATACGCTACTGCTCCACTCAGAGCATCTCTGTGAGGTAGGCTAGGTACATATTATCCCCATTTTAAAACCAGGGAAACAGCGGCCAAAGCAGTTTTTTAAACTGATCGCCCAATGCATCACAGGGATTCAGTGGCAGGCTGGGGAATACAGCTCAGGAATCCTGACCCTCCAGCTCCAGTGCTAACCATAACAATTGAAAGGAACCTCTGCACTAGAGTCTGTTGCTAGGGTTAATGGTATTTCGGATGTATGTAGCTCATCCTGTGAAACCAGACTAAACCTATTACTAGAAGGGCAATTGCTCTATTTATCCTTTTACACAGAAACTCTGCTGCCACTTTCCAAGATACAGAACTCTTATTTTTTTGCTGGATTGAATTAAACTGTATTGCAGTGAATTTTGCTGCATTTCCTTTCCATATTCAAATCCACACCACTGAATGATGGAAAAACAACACCCTGGATTATAGCACTCTGTAATGACAGGTAAAGTTCTATCTCTCTGAATAATTATTAAATGTTTGAACTTTGGTCTTAAATTCATATAATATGATGCCTCTTTGTGTGTTTGTGTGTGTGTGTGTGTGTGTGTGATTTTAATCTAAAATAGGTTTCTTTATACAGACAAGGAGCTTAGGAAACTTTTTTTTTAAAATTGCTTCTGGGTTGAGACTGTATACAGTAATTTCAGTTCAAAGGGTAACTTTTTTCCAGAAAATTACAAGCATCTTGAAAATAGGGTCTTGTAATGGAAGTGCTACCTTAGCGATGTAGTACAGTAACTCACATGACATAACATTATTTTGGATTTTTACAAGACAATTTCTATTTAAAAGTTATTTTTTCTTCCCAGTTCTCCATCTGCCATACAGAAGCTGAAGGCCTAGTTTAACCATCTTGTTCCCTGGTTCCCTAGGATGGGCTGTACAAACCCCACCCTGACCAGAGAAGGTTAATGAGCTGCTGTGGGCCCAAATGGCCCGACTGTGCTGTACTTCCAACAACTGTTAGGCTTGGTGGAAGGAGTTAAAAGGGGTTAGCCCAGCTCAGTTGGGATCTGGCTGTAGGAGAGAGCACACTTCCAGCTCTCACCGGAGCAAGGTACTGGCTAGTGACTGCTGCTTGCGAGAGCCTCCCAGAGGGAAGATGGATCTCATGTGGGACTGTTGTTTGATTTGCCCCCAGTGTTTACAGTTGCTGAATAAGATTGCTGCAGATGGTGCCCTGCCTGAATGGGGCAACAGCCAAATAAACCTCTTTTCTGTTTTGCACCTGACCAGGGACCAAACAGTGATTTGGGAGGAGTCCAGGAAGTTGCTTCTGGAACATCCTCTTTTCCTAAAGTTCAGATCCAGAACAAAGTGAAAAATACCATGTACAGTGGAATGGTTATTCACGTATGACGTGTTCAGGTCTACCAGGTCACTGAGTCTCTGGGAGGTATTTACTGGCTACTGGACTGCAGCATATTTAGAGGCACTCACATGATTTAAGCCTCAGGGACATGACTGTGGAAGCAAATATCTCCCCTTCCCAATTGCTCTGGTTCAGTAACTGTCAGTTGATCCTCTACATAAAGCAACATGGGGCCTTGAGTAAAAGAGAGGCACATGAGAGAGGAGAGAACTGGGGTATATGCACACAGCTACAATATTTCTCCCATCACTTGTGTTAGTAAGGAGGAGAGTAGGGACGTTCGAAGGTTATTTGGAAACTAATATGAAAGCCACTAAGTTTATTTACTCTTTAAAAATAATCCACATTATTATTATTAAATAATTAATCCATAATAATAATAATAATTAAATAATCCACATTATTATTACTATTAAAAGTAATCCACATTACAATAATCCACATTACAGTAAGGGGCTAACATTATTATTATTTATTATTATTTTATTGTAATATTTGAAACTTTTGTAGTCAGGCATGTTTGCTTAATACTTTTTGTTCTGTGGCTAGAGATTCATGTCACCATGATGAGGTGAGCATATGCTTTATTTTCTGCCAATACAGGCCTTTTATATAAAGCTGTTTTGTGATTATTTGTAAGGCGTTCATGACAGAGTGCTGCTCTCCTGGTGACAATCTTTGAAGAACTACTCTTAGACTGTGAGAAGATACATTAGCTGAGAGTATGGTTGCTTTATTTGGATTCTACTGATCTAAATACAGTGTGCAAATCCCCAGGTCTCTCCATCTCACTGAATATTCAGCTCCGTTCCCCAGTACAAGGAATTCTGATTGTTTAAGAGATCTCTACATCAAAACTTGGATGTTTTTCTAAAATATTGTAGCTCCTACCAGAAGTTGTGAGTATAATGCAAGAATTATTGAGAGAAATTTTACAGCCTGTGTTTACGGAGGAGGTCAGATCAGGTATCATAATCCTTCTGGCCTTAAAAAAATCTGTGAATCTCACAATAGTTGTCTTTCCTGTTACTCATCAGAATTGACTGTACTTAGCCTCTCCATGTTTGCTTTGACATCCTGTCCCACTGGGGGGTGGGGGGACAGCTCCCCAGACCCATGAAATATCCCCAGACAGGTTTTGGGCAGGGGAGGATAGTGCAGCAGAAAAGACTGATCCCCAGCATGAAGGGTGAGATCTAGATACAGTGAGAGTCCCTCTCTGCATGGATCCTGCACTTAATCCTCAGTTACAAGTTGTCTGTTTGATATATCATAGCCTATAGACTGAACCCTGTATTTTAATACAGCTTTATTTCTCTCATGTGACACATTGGGTTGATTTGGTAACTGCCTCTTGATACTGCAGTTGATAGTGGCTCATTGATGTTTACAGTAAAACATGTTTTGCTCTGAAATTTTTACTTACTGGTGATAAGGTGGAACCTTTGAACCTTGGGCTCTTAAATTCCAGTTTGACATTCCCAGCTCTTTTTTCTGCTAGCACACCTATTGCTATCCAGCTTTAGATAATGTCCGTTGGTTCCACAACTGATGCAAAGGTGGGAGCTTGTATATTACTGCTACAATTGTGATGTTGGAAAGGCCCTTGTACTATACTTCTGAATTTTTTGCATGTAAGACTCCGTATTGGCACTTCTGATGTGTTATTCATACGTTCATTAACAGAGAAATGTGCGACTAAGACTTCAGTTTATATCTGTGTGATTTCAGGCATGATAATACAAGATGTTGCTATAGTGCAAATGTAATGATGTAATGACAGTTCATATTTGCATTACACGTCTGCAGATCTCAACTTTCCTATAAAATTGTATATTTGAACACTTGTGTGATTTATTGAATGCATATGATACATATTCTGTATATAATTACTGGCCCCAGGTGCCTTTTTTTTGGATTTTACTGTTACAAATCTTGTTACTGGAGCGAATGAAGGATTTTCAAGTAAATAGAGAAACACCTATCAAATCAAACTATGTAAAAACTACCAGTAACTAATTTTTTTGAGACATCAGAATTGGTGAAATAATCAACCAAACACTCACTTCATTAGGATTACACCAGGAATGAATTTAGGCTAGATTTTTTTTTCTTTACTGTTCATATTTTGGGGGGAGATGTAAGGGAGAAGAATTGTCTAAACAAGTTCTGTTCAAACTTCAAATGCTGTTATATGAGGCAGAGGGAGCATTTTTATATAATATTGGGAAGAAAAACACATAATCTTTTCAGAGTAGATGTACACAGCACTCTTGGATACCAAAATTAAGTCCAGTTTGGCTGATTCTTTCATCAGATCTGGTGTTTAGTGAAAGTTACCAGTAGCTTTTACTATCTGCTCGTAAATTGCTTTTGCAATGATTTCACAAATATTAGAAAATGTCTATTGACTTCATTAGCCTTACACCAGGGATCAGTTTGGTCCTATAGTTTGTAAGCTCTGCCTGCTCTACCGCTTGTAAACTACATGACTTGCTTTTGCAGAACACAGCTTTGAAATTGTTGTAACATACTTGACTCTATTAAGGTAGGTTCATTATTCCTCAGCTTTGGAGGAGTATAGTTGTGCTGGTTTGGATAGTAGCTTTGGTAATGCCATTAGGGTGTCTCAGAATGAAGACTGTATGAAATAGTTATTTTGTTTCCTCTTCCACATCTAGTAAATTCCCTGTTTATTTCTCCTCTAATCCTCGGGATGAGAGGCATTCAGCATGTTTTCCAAAGTTGGAGGAATTTTGCAAGATTCCTTGGCAATTCCTGTTTCAGCAAAATTAGTGCTGACAGGTTGGCAGCTGCATTGTATGAAGTCCTTTATTTATCCAGAGAACACATACTGCATGGGGCGTGGCAGCAAAAGCTTCCAATAAAAGGCAATGAGTTTTCACATCTGATTGGGAAGGATCACCGAAGTGTGAGAGAAGAATTCAGACTCTGTGCTCCTTCAGTGAATATCTTCTTGGTTAAGATTACTGACAAGGATGGAAGATTGTGATGAGGGCTTTGTGTGTGAATAGACAACGGTCCAGTGGTGCTGAAACAATTTTTATAGTAGGGGTGCTAAGAGCCTCTGCATCAGACTGTAAACTCTGTATATGATTGTAGTATGATTGGCCATCCCTTCCCATCAGTCTTGGAGGGAGGCCACACCTCCTCACTAACTTGCTCTGGCAGGGGTAGTCTCAGCTCGGGGCTTGGGGAACAGTCTCCAAGCTGTAGCTAGTTCAAAGGCCCCAGTAGGGCAGCAAACAGATCAAAGTTCCCTGGGTGAGGCAGCAAACAGTTTAGCTCCTAGATGGGGCTGCAAACAGTTCAAAGGCCCGGTCGGGGCAGCAAGCAGTCTAAAGGCCACCAGGGTGGTCAGGGGAGGGGGATGCAGGCCCACCCGATCCACTGCGTCCTAGCCCAGGTCCCTAGCTATGGTCGAGGGGTCGACCATGGGGTCCGCGGGGTATGCCATGGAGTCAGCGCAGTCCCAACTGCAACACACTGAGTCACCATCTGGCTCCCTGGTCCCCGGAGCATGTGGCCCCTCCCCTGGGCTACTTCCTTCCCTCTGTCCCTAGGGTACCTGGTATCCTGCCGTCCAGTCGTCCTCATCAGCGTAGGTGCCCAGGGGCAGGTTGTAGAACCCCTCGATCTTGTCAGGGGGTGGCAGGTTGGGCAGGTCTTTGGGGCCATCTGAGGGGGGCAGTTCCTCCAGGTCTGGCCCCGGTAGGGCCACGTCCTCCGCATCTGCATCGGGCAACTCCTCTAGGTCTTCGCCCCTCGGGATCACTGGGTCCGATGGGTTGGGTGGATCCAGGGGGTACCGCTGGGCCCCAGGTCTCGTGCTCCTCCTTCACCGGCGCCAGGATGTCAGCCCTGGTCCACTTCCCCAGGTACCCGGCCTCGGACCACTTGCCTGCGTACCAGGCCACAGGCAGAGCTGGAGGGCCAGGAAGGACGTCTTTCCCCTCCGGGAGCTAGCCACCAATTGAGCTCCTGGGCCTCTCTTTTGTATTTCCTGTCCCCCCCCCTCGCTTCCGGGTGGGTAGACAGGCGGTCGCTGGCTCCGCCCCCACAGGCCCAGCCTCTTGCTCCCCGTCAGTCTTGGAGGGAGGCCACACCTCCTCACTACACCCCCCCACCCCTGAAGTCCGGTTCCCGGGCTATGGGGCTGGGCAGGCCTCCCTCACCCAATCGAGATAGGCCATCCGCGTTCGCATTATCCTTACCCAGATGATGCTGCACTGTGAACGCGAAGGGTTGGAGGGCCAGGTACCAATGCATAAGGTGGGAGTTCGTGTCCTTCATAGTCTGCAGCCACTTAAGGGGTGCCTGGTCCGTCACCACCGTGAATGTGGATCCCAGCAGGTAGTATCGTAAAGCCTCCACTGCCCATTTGACCTGTAGGGCCTCCATCTCTATTGTGGAATAATTCCGCTCCCAGGGGAACAGCTTCCTGCTAATGTAGAGCACCGGGTGTTCCTCTCCTGGGTGGTCTGGGAGAGGACTGACCTGAGCCCCACCGCGGAGGCATCGGTCTAGAGCACAAAGTCCTGAGTGAAATTGGGGCTGTACAGGACCAGTTCCCTGCATAAACAGCCCTTCGGTGTGTGGAACGCTGCATCGCAGCCTGGGGTCCATTGGACTCTTTGTGGCTGGTCTTTTGTCAGGAGCCCCATCAAAGGGGCCGTGATTGAGGCCAAGTGAGGAATAAACCGACGGTAATAGCTGACAAGGTCCAAGAATTGTCTCACCTGTCACTTCATAGTTGGTGCTGGTTGGTCCTGGATGGCTTGGACCTTTCCCACCAGGGGTCGCACTAGCCCTCGCCCCAAGACATACCCCAGGTAGGTGGTCTCCTGGAATCCAATTTTGCACTTCTGGGGGTTTGCGGTCAACCCCACATCTTGGAATGTCTGCCACTCAGGGCAGGTGGTCTTCCCAACACTGTATGTGGACCGTGACATCATCGAGGTAGGCTGACGTGTAGCTGGTATGTTCCTGCAGCAGGTGGTCCATGAGATGCTGGAAGGTCGTGGGTGCCCCGTAGAGGCCAAAGGACATCCTGGTAAATTGGTATAATCTGCTGGGAGTGGCGAAGGCCGTCTTTTCCTTTGACCCTGGCACTAGTGGAATCTGCCAGTGCCCCTTTGTTAGGTCCAGGGGGGTAATGTATCGGGCTTCTTCCAATCGCTCGAGAAGCTCGTCCATGGGATAGGCATCAAAGGTCGAGATCACTTTGACCCTCCTAAAGTCTATGCAGAAACGTCGGGTCCCATCAGGCTTTGGGACGAGCATGATGGGGCTGCGCCATTCGTTCCGCGACTTCTCGATCACGCTCAAATCGAGCATTATCCGGACCTCCTCCTCGACAGCTTCCCGCATGCATTGCGGAAGTGGCCAGGTGGTCTCGTAGATCACTTCCCCGGGGGCTGTCTGGATGGTGTGCTGTATTCCAGTGGCTCGCCCTGGCACAGCCGTGAAAGTCTGGGGGAACGCTTCTAGGAGGCAGTGGACATGGGCTCGTTGGTCTGCATCGAAGGTGTCCCCTAAGATGGGTTCCTCAGGCCTGGTTGGGAGTGGGAGTTCAGGTCCCAGCTCTGTTTTGGAAGGGTACGGGGCGATCATCAGTTCTTCCCGTTCATGCCAGGGCTTTAGGAGGTTGACATGGTATATCTGTCGGGTCTTTTTCCAGTCTGGTTGATTCACTTCATAATTTACCGGCCCCACCTGTCTTGAGATCTCATAGGGCCCCTGTCACTGAGCTAATAGTTTGGATCCCTCGGTGGGAAGCAGGACAAGAACCTGGTCTCCCACCTTAAAGGTTCGGGCCTGGGACCCCCTATTGTAGGCCTCCTCCTGGACCCCTTGTGCCACTTGAAGGTTCTGTTGGGCGAGGTCCCCAGCCCGCGTCAGGGCGTCATACAGCTGTGTTACATATTGCAAGAGCCCTTGGCTCATGGATTGGGTGCATTCCCATGTTTCCCTCATCAGATCGAGTAGGCCCTGGGGTTGTCGCCCGTATAACAGCTCGAATGGGGAGAACTGGGTTGAGGCTTGTGGCACCTCCTGGATGGCCATGAGTAGCGGCAGTATTAGTTAGTCCCACCGGCGGAGCTGGTCAGGTGGGAATCTTCTGAGCATCCCTTTCAGGGTCTGATTGAACCACTCTACCAACCCATCTGTTTGGGGGTGGTGCATGGAGGTCTGTAGCTTTCTCACCCCCAGGAGATTGCAGACTTCCTTTAACAGGTGGGAGGTGAAATTGGTGCCCTGGTCGGTCAGGATTTCTTTCGGCAATCTGACCCACGCAAAGACCTTCATCAGTTCCGCCGCTATGGTCCGGGCGGTCACGGACCGCAGGGGAATCACCTCGGGGAACCGTGTGATGTAGATCAGCATATACTGGTGTCCAGCCATGCTTTTAGCAAGGGGTACCACCAGGTCCATTGTGATTCTTTCGAACGGTGTTCCCACCATGGGCAGGGGAACCAGTGGGGCTTTTGGGACACCAGCAGGTGCAGTCAGTTGACACTCGGAGCAGGAAGTGCAGTAGTCCTGGACCTCCTGGTGCAATTTTGGCCAGTAGAACCAGGCGAGGACTCGGGCAAGCAGCTTTGCCTGTCTCAGGTGGCCTGTAGCTGGGATGTCGTGTGCCAGTCACAGCACCGCCCACCAATTAGCCCAGGGGACAACTAGCTGAGAACACGACCACCCGATACAGGAGGTCTTTGGTCAATGCAAAGTGGGGCCACCGGCCGGCTTGTTGGGGATCTGCCACCTCCCCATCCACATATGCCAGCTGTTCGTACTCCTGGTGGAGGGTGGGATCCTCCCTTTGGTCCCAACCAAAGTCATCTTGAGCTGCTCGGGGTTCCCTTCCCTCGTGCTCTGGTTGTCAGGGTGCACTTTCTGAGGAGTCAGATGGGCAGGGCTGGCGGGGCAGATTCTGGTGTGGGACCTCCTCCCCTTCCTCGGCGGGCTCTTTTGGTGGTCCCTGTTGGTTCTGGACACTTTGTGATCAGTGTGGATACCAGTGAGACACGGTACGCCCGATTTGCAGATCAATAAGATTTAATGTGCAAGGTTTTCTATAAATATACTAGTTAGACACAAAGCCTAAAATTAACTACAATATATCATACTCACTAAGCCTGGAGAGCTAAGCAGTCACTCAGAAGGCTGTATACAGGAACAGCTTTCTTCAGGGGCCCCGCCAGGGAGTCAGTGGCCCCTGGTCCAACCGGCAGCACCTCCCACGGAGTCAGGTGTTGATGGAGCACCCCCCTTTGTCTAATGGTAATTACTTATACCCTTCCATAAACAACCTTCACCTAATTATCTCTCTCATTATCATATATGCTAATTACATACATTGGGTTTCCACCCTTAACTACATTCCATTCTCACCATAATAATTGGGGTTGTCAAAACAACATCTGGTGATAGGAGGGGCGGAGTAAAAGTATGTCCCTTGGCAATAAAACAATGTACCCCAGACGTTCAAGGATAACTTGTTGTTCCCATCACCATTATCTATGTGCAGCTGCAAGCATACAGTATCTGTATTTTGTCTTATTATGTGCCATGCTATGCAGAATCTGAGACATCTATAAGGTTATTCAGTCTCTGCCAACTGAAAGATGTCATGCTACAGGAGTCAGAATAGCCAAGCAAGCAATTGAATGCTATGCTAAGCCTGTAGGACAGAGGTCAAGCAACTCAAATTGTACTGGGCCTCCAACAGTCCCCCCTCAAGGCCCATTTGTTCCCAAGGGGCCTCCTGGGTAGCTGTATGTAGGTCCTGATTAAATCCCGGCCAGTCTCTGATTAAATCCCCACCGCCATCTCATGGGTTCGTCCACCCACCGTGAGGGCGATTCACATACTTGGGTACGTTCTGATGTCCCCGTGGATGCACCGCAGCCTGATAGCCTCCCCAGTGGCCCTAGTCCACCGATGGCCTCGCCTCCGGACTAACGTCTGTCCACACCCAGAGTCCACAAGGGCCTGGAGGTGCTCTCCTCCAACTGTCACCAGGACGGTCACTAGTTCGCCAGTGGGCCAGTGGGTCCGGGTCTCGGCAGCACAGACCTGCCCAAAGGAGCACTCCATCTTTGGGCATTGCCGTTGCAGATGCCCAAAGCGGCCATAGGTAAAGCAGGGCCCTACCGCCTCAGCCTCCTTAGGCAGTGGTGATGTCATGCGGGCTGGCTTGAGTGGGGGGAGCGTTTAGTATATTGTGTGACATCACTATGGCAGAATCATAATAATCCATGTGGGATATGTCATGTCAGGTACTGTTCGGAAGGTAATAATATGCTAAGATAATAATACTTATGTTCATGTGTAATATGTGAAATGGAAGTTATAGATATATTTGAGATATCTGTATTTCAAATTGTGCTGCCTGGGCAACACCCCAGACTGGATGGCTGCAGAACAATGGCCTGCATAATGGCCCATTAAGACAATTCCCAGGTGCAAGGGGCCCAGGGGGAGAAGCCAGCATCACCAATGAGTCACTGGAACCTGCTCATGTGACTCTGGACTCCATTTTGGTTCCTGTGAAATTCCAAAAGTAGCATCACCTAGTAAGTCACCAGGATTTGCCCATGTGACTCTGGACTCCATTTTAGTTCTGGTAACATTCCATAAGGCCGCATGGCCAGGACAGAGGGTATATAAGTAAGTCACAGCTGCAGACACACACCTACCTCTGGATCAATTCATCTTGCAACTGAACTGAAGGACCTAGACCCATCCAGGTACTGGATGTGAACCAGAGGGGACTATACAAGCCTGCAACTCCACATTTCTTCCAGAAACCTGGTGTATATGGACTTTTAATCATTTGTATATCTGTGATTTACTTTAACATTTCTCTCATGGTTTATTTCTTTCTATTCACAATAAACCTTTAGTTTTAGATACTAACGGATTGGTTAACAGCGTGGTATTTTAGGTAAGATATTTTAGGTAAGATCCCCGGTGTTCTCGTGGTGGATCAGCTCCCTTCTATTCACTGCCGGTTGCCCTCTGGGCAGGCCGGGGGGACCCCGCTGGCCTTCGAGCTAGTGGGGGTCCCACTTGAGGCCCCGGCAGGTTGGGGGGCCAACGCCGCAGCAGGGGCAACCAAGGTCTCGGCTGCAAGGAAGTCCTCCGTGAGGCTTACGGCTGCTGCCAGAGTTGTTGGCCGATGTCGCAGGACCCAGGCTCTCCCCTCTGGTGGCAGGATGTGGATAAGCTGTTCTCCGCTACCTCTGAGGCAGAGTGTCGGTCGGGTTGGAGCCATCTTCAACAGGCGTCCTTTAACTCCTGGGCCACCGCCCAGGGTAGGGCGCCTGGTTGGTAAGTTCTTGTGCTGGTAAATTGGTAAGTTCTTGTTGGTAAGTTGGTAAGGTCTCGTGCTGCTCCTTCGCCGGCACCCGGATGCCAGCCCTGATCCGCTTGCCTGGGTACCAGGCCGCAGGCAGAGCTGGAGGGCCAGGAAGGACGTCTTTCCCCTTCGGGAGCTAGCCACCAACTGAGCTCCTGGGCCTCTCTTTTGTACTTTCTGTCCCTCCCCCTTGCTTCTGGATGGGCAGACAGGCAGGCGCTGGCTCTGCCCCCACAGGCCCAGCCTTTTGCTCCCCTTCAGTCTTGGAGGGAGGCCACACCTCCTCACTACAATGATAGAAACCACTTCAAGCCAGAGGTGCAGCAGCACCCCTAGTTCAAGGACCTATGCAACTGTCTGTTAGGAACTGAGCCCACCAAGTCATTTCATGTAGGCTATAGAATAGCCATCTGTTGTTGAAGTTATTGGTAATTAACATTTGGGATTGAACTTGAACCATGGCTCTGACATGATCAACTCCCTATTCCATTATCTCTCTTTTCCTATTTCTTGATACATCCAGTTATCCACCCATGTCTCCATTGCCAAAGTAATATTAAAAGGCTTACAAAAAAGCTGTCAAACTATAAATGATTAAGTACTCTGATGTTAGACCGTAACTAGGATGTTAGACTGAGCACCGGAAGGACTTACAGAAACCTCTGTGCTAAATCAGATCTCTAACATTAACTTTAAGCTGCCTTCCTCTAAGTGCTCTGTAGATCCTTTGCTCCAATTTAGAAAGTAGGTGTAAAGACAGCAATGAGTATTTATTGGCTGAGAATGCAGAGAGTTAAGAGAGTAATGTAAGCAGCCAGTGCATTGTGATGATATTATTGCCTGGATATTACTTTTTGAAAAGGTGATTGATGGGATTATCTCTTCTATCCTTTTTTGATTCCTTTTCTGCAATCATTTTGCCGGTTACAATGCAAATTGTAACATTACTATTCCATTCTGCAGCCTATTTTGTCTCCATGTGTGAAGCATGTAACACCTTAAATACTAGCAGGTGACATGCAGGCTAGAGAAGTAAATAAGAGGCTGCTTTCTCTTTTTATGTAGTGAGCAATTTCCAAATACAGCCATTAAGGTAATCCCCTATGGCAATTTCCCAGTGTAAAGGCTTGACTGTTCCTTTCCTGCCATTGTTTGGATGTACTACAAAACCAGCTTTGTGAAGGGGAATGGGTAAATCAGGTGCAGTCTGAGTGGGAAACCTCAAGTCACTTGTATCAGTTTTACACCTTTGTCCTCTGTTAGGGGCTGGGGGCTGAAGTGTATAGGTTGTATTATGTCCTAGTAGGAGGATGGACTCAATTATCTTGTAGATCTTTTTCATGTTTAACTGACATGATGCAAACTTCCTTTACTTGGAAGTCTCAGAAGAGGAGATTTCCAGTATTTATTGGGTTTTATTGTGCCAGATGTATGACATGAGTAGGCTTTTCTTTTGTTATATTTTAGTTACCTCTAATTTGAACAGGAAGTGCAGGGGAATATAGTAATTAAAAAACAAAATAAACAAAAAATCCCAAGGTTTTTGAGGCTCAGTTTTATTTTCAGTTTGAATTTTATGCAAAGGAGCTAGAGGATTTTTATTTATTTCATTCATCCATCCTGACTCCATCCACAACGTTTCATTTAAGGCAATCTCCTAATTCTACATTCGACACAATGGATCTTGTATTTCAAATTCTAACGCTTGAGAATGTGCATGGGTGTGAGCAAGTGTTTGTGCCTGCTGACCTCAAGTGCATCTATATATGCATTGACATAAGTGATGGTTGGCAAAGGCTCTTCTGAAAATTTACATGTCTCTGGACCGAAGCAATGGGCTGGATCCAAATTTGTATCTTGCATCTCAAACAAAATTGTGAAGATCTAGCATGAGAAATCCTGCTTAGGACCTTTCTATGATTTCTGCTTCTTTCCTCCAAAATCCCCGCTTACTATATATAGCCTTCTGGGAAGGATGTCCACCAACCTATGCTCATTTCTAATCTTGTAATCTTTTCATATGTTGCCAGCTTTCATAATTTTATTGTGAGTCTCACACTATTTGATGTTTTATTTTAAAGCTTCAGTTTCCAATTTCTTGAATCTCAGCTTTCATTTAAAAAAAAAATAAGTTTCTCATGTTTGCAGAGAAAAGCTTGAAATATGACCTGAGCATACTTGAAAGGTTCAAATACTAGAAGGTAAACAAAAAAGTTATTTTTAAAAAAACTCATAATTTTAAAGATAAATTCATGATTTGTGCTTTCTAGGGATATTTGCTGGCTGCTCCCCATCCTGTCTCTTCAAAGAAAGCTGTCAGGATAACTGATAGCCCTCTTGATTTGCAAACATATGCAGGAGCAGAACTGTTTGTTGCTCACTGCCAGTGCTGCCCACTGGAGGAACTACACCTCCCAGAGTCCCATGCACAGTTCAATTAAAAAACCAGCATCCATCTGAAGAATTTAGGAATGGGCTGAAGACCTATGAGCCTGGCTCATAGAAAACTATAATGGTTAATATGGGCCCCAAGGTAGGAGCTGATCGTTGCTTCTGAAAGGAAAATTGGCTTTCCCCCCCTTGTTTTGTATTCAAAATCTGGTGCTGTGAATGATTGCATAGTTGATGCTTGGATTGGCTTGGGCCCTTGTGTATTACTTTGAATATACAGACTGTGTTTGTCTAACAGAGATTTAACATTGCTTCATGTAAGTATACAGTACCAAGGTACCATTTCCCCCGTGCAAAATGTAGGCTCTAAAATGCATAGCACATTGGTATACTCAGCAGGCTTCTCCCCTTTTTTCAATCCTCTACACATCTTTACGTAACCCTTCCCTCCCTCCCCCCAAGAGAAGAAACTGTCAGTATGTGTGCAATTCTAGATATACTTATTTAGGCTTAGAATGAAATAGTTTTTCAGTCTCTGTTGTTTGCAAGTACATCTGGTGCTCAGGATTGACAGTGTCAGACACCAGTCAATTTGAGGTTGATGGAGGATTAGAGGTAGTTTCTGCCACTCTAACCTGAGAAGTGCAATAAGCTTCATGCTCAGTATTCTGAGATGGCATGTGGATTTATGGCAGGAACCAGGATTGGGGGAGAAGTGCTCAGGTTTTGGTAAATATCAGCATAGGTGCGGGAACCAAGGATGTGGGGGGTACTGCTGCACCCCTTGGCTTGAAGTGGTTTCCATTATATACAGAGTTTACAGTTTGGTTCAATGGCTCTCAGCACCCCCACTATAAAAATTGTTCCAGCACCCCGGAATGTCACATGACATTCTTAAAGCATTCGCAGACAGGTTATTCCTTTGCCCAGGATGGTCTTTTAATTTCACCAGTTTGTATTTGCAGAAAATTAGAAGCAAGATGATTGTGGGACTAAACCAATGAAAATGAAAGAGCTAAATTATTAGTCAGATGCTGACATTTTGGCTTGCTTCCTCATCTTTATCTTAAAAGGCTCTAGTTGCCTAGAGGCCAACATTTGCCCCAAGCAGTCTTGTATTTAGGTCAGACTAAATGATCACAATAGTCCCTTCTGGCCTTATCATTTATGAATATTTTTTGAAAGCCAGATGGCAATAGCCTATAAATAGAAAATTTCTCTTAATTGTTTTAGAAATAAAAAATAAATGCTTTCAGCCTCTGGAGGTACCCACGCTATGCGTGAAATGGGACTCAGTAAGCTGTGTTACTTTTCACTATGGGAACCAGCCATGATCATTTATTTAAGGGGACAGGGAGCTTGTTTTTCAGTAGCTGTTTGACGCATGAAGTTTGTAGTATTCTGCTTCTTCAGAGCTGCCTTAAGATTTCCGTAGGGCAAATATTGATTATATGCAGCACAAAGTCTTAAATAAAGACAGACAACATGCCTTCAGAAGTCAATATTTAATAGTGGATCTGAAGGCACTGTGTGAAAGACACATGCACTAGAATTAAAAACAAACTAGCGGTAACCACCAGCTTAAAGGTAGGGGGGAAACCCCTCTATGCTCTCTGACCTATATGAAATGAGTGGATGGATTCAGCTTCTAGTGGACATGACAAAGACCGAAGATATGAATACATATGGGAAATGAATGTACACTCATTCTATTAAAAGTGGACACATTGGGCCTGAATCTTCTTTGTCACTCTGGAGTAACTCCATGGAAGGCAATGGATTTACACAGATAAACAAGAATGCTCAGGATCTTAAGCTCTTTGTGTGGAGAAACAAGGGGAGCAATAAATGGAATAAGTTAATATTAGCTAGAGGATAAGAAGTGTATTTCTTATTGTTTCTAAACTAAAATGGGGGATACAGAGTGTTGAAGTACTAGATTAGCGGTCTATAGACCACCGATGGTCCTAGAAGCATTTCATATAGTCAGCTGAGCTATTTGTCCTAATGATGGACTTTGAGCAGTGATGCTTTATCCTATTGTTGGACAGCACAGGAATTTTTTGAGAAAAAGGATTTCCAACAGATTTTTTACTAAGTAAGCTAAAAACCCAATAGTTACCTTTCTGCAGCCTTTGCAGCTACATCATGTCTACACCAATCACAATAATGTGAATACACTTTAATTTTATCTCCTTAATGCTATCCTAATCTTATTTTCTCGTGTAACCAAGCAGCGTAGTTGCTGTAAGGAATGTGAGGAATCTATGATTGGGAGGCTAAGTAGGGGGGAGGTCTTTGAGAGAACATCTACCTGAAAAAGTGGGCCATAATATTAAAAAGTTTAAGAAATGCCATCCCAGAGAGCAATAAGTAGAACCATTAATAAAGAGGATGAAATTAATGCCTCAGAGCTGAGCTGCTGAACTCCTGTCTAATTTGCCTTTCACAAAAAAAGAGAAGATTTGGGGACACGCATAATCACACAGGAGGGAAAACAAGTATATTTAAAGATGCCTGTCGGGTTTGTGTGCAGAATCTGTGGGCTTGTCTACAGAGGTAGATAATACATGACATAGCTAGTGTGCAGCAAACCAGAGTGTAAATGTACAATGTACTAGCCTGCCATGCACTTCCTGACACTGTGGATCCTGCTACTGTGCACTGAAAGTTCCATTGTGTGCTTTGACATACTCCCTTTTGAAACTGAATTTTAGTGCATGGTAACAGGGTCCACATGGCTGGTTAGCGTGCCATACGTTCATGCTGTGGGCTTGCCACACACTGTCTGTGTAGACAAGACCTGCACCTATTATGGAAAGATGTCCATGTGGCTGCAGAGAGCAAAGGTCACCCTCCATTCTGGAAAGCCTGGCTGTGGACGGCAAAACGGCCATGGACACCAAATTCTGTTGATTCAGAGTTATGTAATACTTAAATGAAAACAATGTAGGTAAAAAAACTCCAAAAATAGACTTCAAAGAGAAACTGCTGAATTAGAAATGATCTGCAAACTTGACACATTCAAACTGGGTTTAAACAGAGACTTGGAATGGCTATCTCACTACTGAAGGTAAATTACTTTGCTCACCCGTTCTCACCTCCTACTCAATGGTCGTCATTAGGTCTTAAGTACCGGATTCCACCTCCCCCATTGTTCTCAATGCACCTGGATACTTATAAGATACCTTTGTGTTACCTATTTTCTGTATTACTGCATCTGAAGAAGAGAGCTAAGTCTCTCGAAAGCTTATGTCTACAATTATTAAATTTGTTTCTTTAAAGTGCCACAGAACTCTCGTTGTCTGTACCTTAAAAGGAAGAAGAACACAAAGATTAGAAGCATCCTAGAATGTTAAGAGAATGAATTATTTAACAAATGTTACACTACCACTGCCTATTTTTTTCAAAGATATGGACAATTGGTATTGGAAAGATGGAGAAAAAATAAATGTGGTTTCAATATGCAAATAAGGCTGAAAGAAAGAATCTGGTAATTACTATCCAGTGAATCCAATTTCAGTTCCTAGAAAAATAATAGAACTAATATTTTAAAAAGAAAATAAGAGCATCAAAAGGATAACTGAACCATCAACACTAAGTGGGATATTTTATAAAGAAGAAATCTTACCAGAAAAGTTCTATTCACTAATTTTATGTGACATAAATGGTTTTTAGTAAAGCATTTGATAGTGTCTCAATCTTTCTTTCAAAGTTAATTCAAATTGACTTTGATATTAATCCTGCCTTGTGGAATGAAAGCTGGTTGAAGGACAATATAAGAAAACTAATTGGTAAACAGTATGGTATCAAGTTAAGGAGGTAAGTTGTTAAGTGTCATCTTTATCATATAATGATCTGGAAGAGCAGGGAAAGCAGCACTTAAAGATATCTGCAAATGGTGCTTAGCTGTGAGATGTTTCAAACACCAATGAGGAAATAGAAATAGTAGGAAGGGACCTGGAGAGCCTAGAGAGATGGGCCAAACTGGAGAGAATTGGAAAAAAGCCACACAAATGATCAGAGGGCTGGAAGGACTGGCTAAGGAGGAAAGATTATAAGCAGTAAATATGCATAGCTTGGCTAGAAGACAAAAAAAAAAAAAAAAGTGGGGGGGGGGGGGGACCTGGTAAGTTAACAAAGGCTGTAAAGAGTAAGGATGGCGAGGATTTATTTAGTGAGATACAGCAGTGTAACTAGAAGTGTTAGGATGAAATTAAGAAAAGGACACTTAGGTTGACTGCCAGGGAAGACTTTCTGGTACTGAAACACAGCCAGTTGTGATCCTGCAACCTGCTCTGTATGGGTGCTGCTCTGTATGCCCATGTGGAGTACCTTGCAGGATCCAGGCCTTAGTTAGTGGAACAGTCTCCCAAGTGAAATGGTGGAAAAATCTGTCGCTTGGGGCATTTAAAACTATAATGTATAATCTTGTCTAGATAAGGTAGAGCCACCACTGACCTGTCTATGACCTCAGCTGCCAACAGTTGCATGACTAAGCAGAATTTCAGTTTTCATTAAAACAAACAAACCAAATAAAAAAACCCTATGTCTCTAGCCCTCATGTGAAGAAAAGCTTGAAAACATGGCAAAAGTGTAACAGATGCAGTGTTGTCTGCAGAGACCGGAAACAGTAATTCTGAGAGCCGAGTGGTGAACTGCATCAGGCATCTCATTGGATTATTAACTCCAAGGTCCACCTGCTCTGCGGGGCTTCACCAACACAGGTCTCTGGGTGCAGCAGGAGGAAAAAAGTGTTACTGGGGTACATAGTGGGGGCCCTTGGCTGCCACCCCTGCCTGTCTGGAGTGGAGAGAGGCTTCTGCTACAACTCCTGGGATAATAGGCCCTGTGCTGCTGCCCCTGCCTCTCTGGGAGGGAAGGGGCTTCCTTCCACTTGCCCATCTGAGGAAGGTCAGAGTCATGGTCATGGTGTGGAGGGGCAGGGCCACAGGGGGCCCTGTGTCATAATGCACGTTGGGTTCTGGATTGCCTTAATCCAGCACTGTGAATAATGCACTAGTAAATGAAATGTACTTCAGGGAACAATCCTGTGACAGCCTGAGGACACAGTGATTATGTAATAGGTCCATTCCATCTCTTATTGCTAGAATTTTCTTATAGGCATTTAACACCTTTACCACTTTAAAAAAAACCAAAGCTTTAAGCTCGTGATTATTAGCTGGTTTCTTGTTGCCTCACTCCTGGAAAGTTCATAAGTGAGTGACAAACTTATTTTGTATGACTTTAAGTCCAGTGGCAAAAGGATTCAGTGCATCAATTCATGGCTGATTTTTCAAGTGTCACAGAGTAGCTTGGTTTCTACTTGTTGGAACTGGAGAGCGCCAGTTTGTGTCAACTGAATTATGTAAAAGCTGATTTCCTTGTGCGTTATTAATCACCCCCAACAAATGAAATCATTCTAATTAATTTGATTATTTTTACTTGTAAATGCTACGGTGAAGAAAGGTTTTTGTTTTTGTTTTGCTTTGTTTTTTAATTTGGATAAGTTGCTTTAAAGACTAGTGGCTTGAAAGTGCTGTTAAAAATGGAGGGAGGCTACATAGCTATGTATCTCTGAAGACAGTGATATGGTAACTTAAATGGGACTCTGTGTTGACTTAAAAACCTAAGACTATATTTTTAAAACACAGACAACTAAATTGCATCCACAAATATTTGAGTGCAGGTGCAGATAAGTAGTCATTGCACAAAGTATGAATTTGTACAAGAAAAAATGTGCATGTACAAATAAGCACTTTGTATACAGTTACTTGTGCATCTGAGGCACCTATGTTTGAATATGTGGCCCTCAATAGCTCTTATTTAAAGTGACAGGAAAGCACAGATAAAATTTGTGATTTATTTTATATTCCTAAATGAGTGCATTACAGACATTTCTTCAAATGGAAATCTGACCTCCCTGTGCTCTGTTTTGCGATGCTGTTTAATTTCACTTCGACAATAAAAGAAATATCAGTGACCATGTAAAAGAAGAATTTCTATCAGAGGTCATTCATTTGTCATGTAAGCAATGTTTAATATACCTCTGCTTCCAAGAAATCCTTGAACATCATAGCAGGACTTGGAGGAAGGCTGTCCTGAGTGCAAACAGCAGAACATAATAGACGGGTTGATGTTTTCTCTGAGTCAGAGGCACAGATCTAATGCCTAAGGCTCTTTTAATGCTGGGATCAAGCTTTTCTTTACCACTCTTCCCCATCACCTCCACACCCAGTAAAATGTATGGGTAAAATACAAAATATGCTTTGGAGATGTGTTCATGGTCATCTCAGATCTCTTTCTTAACAATAGAAGGAGCTTTAGTATTTTACAGGCAAAGCTATAGAAATACCAAGCATTCTATCTTAGGCTTTCTAGTGTTGTATTGTGCAGATAGGATCAACTACTTTGTGTAAGTAGTGGGTTTCAAAAACATGGAAATTACAGAGTTATTCCACTTTCTCCATGAAGATATAGGTGTAAATTTTCTAACCTAGCTCCCTAGAATTAGGTATTTAGGTGCCTAAAAAAGTGGCCAGACTTTCTGAAGTAGATTAGTGAGTGAACTCAATGGGCATGATTTGCCTCTGACTTAAACTGGTGTAAATTAGGAGTAACTTCATTGAATTATACTGATAGAATTACCCTGGTATAAAATTCCAGTGCAAGTGGGAGGTGAAATCAGGCTTATTGACTTCAGTGGGAGATGCATATATTCAGCTTTATCAACACATAACAAAGCCTTCAGGAAATTACATGGCACGAGAGAGATTCTTGTCACCTAAAAACTGTACTTTTGTGGAACATGCAAGTTATGAATATTTTACACAAATACTAACTTCATCCTGCATTTCAAAAATGCCTTCTCTGTCTTCAAATGCACACTGCATCACAACAGGCATGTTATGTTGCATTAGGTTATGTCAGGTTACTCTGTATGCATTACTGGATATGATTAAACCTGATGTGACTTAACATAGTGGAATGTGTGTTGCATTGCACTGCAAATTTAAACGAAATCTCCCTTTTTATCAGAAGTAAGTGGAGTTTCTGAAACAGACAACAGAAGCAGCAGTAAGTTGGATGTTCGTGTATTGTCAATGAACCCAACGTTGTTGTTTTTTACTGTGCTTTGGGGACAAATGAGCAGATATTTTCTGGAGCTGTGTTATATTTTAAAAATAGTACTTGGCAAAGTGGTATAGAAAAAAATCAAAACTAGTCTTAAATTTGTCATTCCCATGTGCTCAAAATAAACCCAGATTTACTATAAAATCAAAAATATTTATGAAAAAGCCTTGCAGAAATGTCCAACCTCTATTTGCCAGAGGTGAGGAGTTCTTTTGTTAGTCAATACAACATCATCTGCTTCACAGCCATCTCCATTACAGTTGCTCTTATGGTAAACCACGAGTTGGTAAATTTTTTGTATCTGGGCTGGCACATTTAAGTTTAGCAAGTTTAAGTTTAAGTTTAAATCTAAGTTTAGCAAGTCTGTTCTAAAACCTATTTACTCCTTTCACAGAGCTTTGGAGAACGTCTTTATGAGATAGTAGTGGTCTGCAATAAAAAGAAGCAGCTTCTTCCTCAGGAGTACTTTTGGTTGTAACCACTGGTCTCTAACTCTCCCTACTGCAGGGTTGCCTTTATCCAAACATATTTCCCAGCATGCCTTTCAGGGGGTGACCCTTTAAATTGCCAAGAGCCAAATAGTTCAGGCCTTAAAGCGGACATTTTGTAGCTAACCACTGCTTGCTTTATCTTCCTTTCTGCCAGCTGGTAAGTATTAATTCCTGTTACATTTTCTGAAGTTGTTTCAAAGTCACCTCCAACCCATTCTTGCTCTCTTCCTTCACCTAGCTTTTCACCAGCTCAGTTCAATCTCTCAGGAGTCCCTCCTTGTCCCTGTTGTAATTCTTAAAGTCATTCTGTATTTCTGTGCTTTAAGCACTGCCTTCTTGATTCCCTTATATCTTTGCCAGCATCTAGCTTGCCAAGAATGACTGGACAGCCAGGCCTCTTGATGCTGCTTTTTAGTATGCCACACGGAGTCACCGCTGAGAGATGAGGTACTCTATTTCCATGGGTTGCATCTGCTGCGTTCACAAAATGGTTAGTCCCTGTTTTCCAGGGATCTTGTAGCACGGCACTGTGGCCTTCCTCGGAGCTTTGGCCTGAGGAAGAGCTGCAACACCCCTGCTGGACAGACTTGGGAACTGCAGGGCTCAGACCCAGGGGGCAGAGGGACAGGGCCAAGACAGGAAGGGGAAGTATAAAAGGCCAGCCTAGCACCTCAGTCAGGGGGAAGCTGCTACGGGAGAAGAATGCTCCTTTCCTGGGGCTGCACCTGACCCTGCGGCCGAGCAGCAGTGAGCCCTATCCTGGCAGGAGCCTCAAGTGCCCACCGGGACTATTGGAGACTGCTGACTGGGAAGGACCCCCCCCCAAGATCAGCCAGGACCTAGAGGAGCTGCCTATCACCTGGGATCTGCTGGTGCTGCTTGAGCCCTCTGTGCTGGAGGACCCACAGAAGCCCTGTGACCTGGAGGAGTTGCCATCTGCTGAAGGCCCCGAGGAGTTCCCGGACCTGCCACCAGCTGATGGTGAGGGACTAGTGGGACCCCCGCTAGCCACCTACCCTGGAGAATCTGAGGATGACTCCTGGCTCCAGGTACCCAGGTTCAGGGTAGGAGGAAATAGCCCAGGGACAGCTGACTTAGGTCTTGCTGAGCTTGCACTCACACTAGTGTCAGCACATTGCGGCTGGAGCCCTGCTGATCTAGTGGCAGAACCCTTTGCCACTGGTAGGGCCCTGGCTGGGCCTATGTTCCCCTCCCCCTCCTTTCCTATCACCCTGGGAGTGCCTGTCTCCTCTGGGCCCACAGCCGCAGAGGATACCAAGTGTTTGTGGCTATGGACCCCTTTGCCTGGCCCGCCCCACCCGGTCAGGGGGTCAGGGACGGGCTTGGGCAGCGACTGAACCTGCTAACTTCCCCTAGTAGTAAGGAGGTGTGGCCTTCCTCGGCGCCTGGGCCTTAGGGAGGGCCACGATTCCCCTGCAGACAGACTTGCCAGTGCACAGAACTAATAGAAATGGAAATCCAGTTTCAGTCATCTCCATCGCAGACCAGAATAGGAACACTAGGCCACCAGGTTACCATTCAGTTCCTCACTTGTTAATTGATGCTCCCCAAAACAACCAGCAGCCCAGCAAGGCTGTGTATATAGCAAAGGATCATTGTAGATTTTGTGGAGTTTATTTTCTTACCCTGAACTCTGAAACTTTTGCCCAACATGTTTAGCTGCCCAGATCATATTGGAGCAGGAGACAAGACATATCTCGTGGCTGCACAGAATGTTTCCTACATAAAGGGAAAATGGGAACTTGAGTCTTTTTGGAATCTTTTGGGACAATTCCAGCCGTTTTGATTTTTAAAAATTGTTGAATTTTCAGCTTATCACCCATGTCACCTATTCCAAAGGAACATTTGCTGTCCCTATTTGCTTAGTTCTGGTTTATAAATTTAAAAACATTCTAGGGTGGATTCTGTTTTCCCAGTGTCGTCAATTCTCACAATTTCAGCTTAGGCTGCTCTCAGCCTGATAATGACAGCAGATGCACCACCCTGTTCCCAAATTTCAGGTTGAAACAGGAAAGAGCAGGGGGAGGGAAACTCTCTCTGATTCGCTGCTCTCTCCATTTGCTTGCCTCCAATCGTAGCTGCTGCAGGAGGCAGGCAGAGGTCTTACTCCCCAGTACTCAGGAGCCAAGAGAAGATTATAGGTAGGGGAAGGGTGGGAGCAACCAACAGTGTTTTCACAAGAAGGGAGGATGGAATAGGTCATTGCAGTTTCTAGACATCATACTGCTTGCCATAAATCACAAAAGGATGCAGCCAGTTCACTTCCTGGTGTGTGTACTGCTACAGGGTCTCTTTAAGGCACAGTTCCACTTGTAATCCTTTCTAGAATTTTAACAGACACAGAAAAATTGGATGTCTATTGGATGCTTGGCTGACTGGCACTGTCCTGAAAAAATAATCAAAAGAATAATTTAAGTTGTTCAGATTCTTAAAATAGATGGTTTTCTTTAAATACAAAATTCCATGGGATAAAATGTTGTTGTATTTTGAAATGTGGCTACTTATTTCTCCCCACACTTCACATTTTTGGAAAAGACAATAGTTCTGTCTTAATTTCTTTACCTCTATTCGGCATTGGTGAGGCCGCATTTAGAATATTGTGTCCAGTTTTGGGCCCCCCACTACAAAAAGGATGTGGACAAGTTGGAGAGAGTGCAGCGGAGGGCAACCAAAATGATTAGGGGGCTGGAGCACAGGACTTATGAGGAGAGGCTGAGGGAACTGGGCTTGTTTAGTCTGCAAAAGAGAAGAGTGAGGGGGATTTGATAGCGGCCTTTAACTACCTGAAAGGGGGTTCCAGGGAGGATGGGGCTAGGCTGTTCTCGGTGGTGGCAGATGACCGAACAAGGAGCAACGGTCTCAAGTTGCAGGGCGGGAGGTCTAAGTTGGACATTAGGAAAAAGTTTTTTACTAGGAGGGTGCTGAAGCACTGGAATGGGTTACCTAGGGAGGTGGTGGAATCTCCATCCTTAGAGGTTTTTAAGCTGAGGCTTGACAAAGCCCTGGTTGGGATGATATAGCTGAGGTTAGTCCTGCTTTGAGCAGGGGGTTGGACTAGATGACCTCCTGAGGTCCCTTCCAACTCTAATATTCTATGATTCTATGATTCTAAAATCCCTTAGTCTGACAACTCCAAGCTTTCTTAAAGTTTGTATCCAGAGACAATCTCTAGTCTGCTCTTTATCTTGCTGGTATGATAAAGGCAAGAGAGACCATTAATGATTTAATTGAGGATGATACTTTTTTTTTTAAATCCTTTAGAGATAAAGATTACATAGCATACACTCTTTTGATCAGAAACCATGCTATATAGTTGGCTGTCAAGATAATTTAAATGTGCACCAGTGGGCTCTAAGAGAGATAAGAAACTTAAAGTGCCTGGAAAAAACTGGGTCATTCAAGGGCCTAAAGCAGAAAACACCTGGCTTGGGCATTCAACGAAGTCACTTTCTGAACCCTTCAGTTCAGGGAGATTCTTTTCAGTGCCAAATAGCATCATTTCACACCTTGACAGCTACAAGTGCCCCATGAGCCTCCTAAGTAGTGTAATAGCCCATCAATGCTTGAGTGCTAAATGTTTAACAATGGCCTATACCAGTGCATTTCTTTTTCATGCCCTTGTATTAAACTGTGTATGTTAATATGGGGAATGGCCTTCCTTGATGCAACAGGGCAGTGCCTGCACAAGCAAGTGAAGTTTCTTTAGGGGATGATGCTCTTCTCCTTTTGCTGTGTTGAGGGGTTGTGTCCTATAGCTGCTCTATTGCCTGTAGACCTTTCTTTTTAATTGCATCTATATTGAATTACAAATCTTTTAAACTATAATTGCTTAAGTCCAGTTCTTAGTGGACCAGGTGTCAACAACACACAAAACACAATTGTTATTTATGGGCCCTTGGGTTGCATTTTCAGCGAAGAGTTTAAGGACTAAAGAACAAGCAATTTGAACTTCCCATCTTGCTCTTGAAAGTAGACCATTCAAATCAGGGATGAAGCATTTAAAGGGGCCTGGCAAGGAAGCTTGCATTGCTGCTGCCTGCGCTGGCCCTGTTTTGAGGTTAGCAAGAGGGGTTCAGTCTCCGGTACTAATAATAATACTAGTAATAATCCTACATCTTACACAAGCACCAAATTCACAAATCGAATAGAAAAAATTTCTAAAATCAGTTAAAATCTTTTGCTTAAGACTTCAGTCCAGCATGAGGTACAGAGGGATGGGGCATGCTCCTTTTGGCTCCCCTCATGCTATTCCCAGCCCCACCTCCTTTAGTTTGTTTACTTTTTCCCCCACCTTTTTTCTCTCTCTCTTTGAAGTCTTTGCTCTCTAAATATAGTTTCTTCCCAAGGAGAAACCACATAAAGGAGACAAACATCCTCACCAACAGGCATCAGAACGTATTTAGTTCAGCAGTATAAATATCTTGGATGCTATTCTTATGCTCCACTTAAAAAGGCACTGCATATGTACAGGCCCAGAGGAGTTCCCTTTAAAAACAATGGAAACCAGTTGTGAAAGAAGACTTTATTAAAATAGGTAGCAGGTGTTATATACAGATGTGGTGTGGTGGAAAAGAGGAATTATAATATTCTTTTATGATAAAACTGCTCGGCTTTTAATGATGAGAGCATGTAGAAAAGTGGAAGGTACTTATTTATTCCTCTGTTTTTCAGTGGTTTGCCTAGTACTGAATGGCTTCTATGTGGGGATTTCAGAGATCTAAAATTTTGGTGTATATATTTTGTTTTATGTATCTATATTTCAGAAGCAAAAGAGGTAGAAGTTATATTTAATGATGCCTAATCATTTCCATTTGAACCCCTTTTTTCAATTGCTTTATTAAATTCTGAAATTTGTTCCTGATGGGCTGAAATTGTTCATGGTTGGATAATTGGAGTTTGAAGGCAACATTTATTTTGGAAATTTGAGTTAAAAAGGTTCAGTTGCTTCCAAGTATTATGAGACTGAGGGACAGATAAACTTCCCCAGTATTTTTTTTTAAAGCAACACATTTTTTTGAGCAGTCTTGCAGCCAAAGCGGGTGGGAAATGAAAGCTGAAATTTGGCATAGAAGTATCATCTGAATATTTTGGTGGCATTTAATTTTTACTTCATTGAATTATAGGCCTTTGAAAATCACATTTCACATGTGCTGCAGAATGGATTTGATTATACTTATCAGCAGAAAATGTAGGTGTCATATATTGTATATAAATTATCTTAAGAACCTAACCAGGGCATCATTTGAGTAGGGGAGGAGAAAGGTAATTTATACTAACAGAAAAATGTTAGCAAAGACACAGGAATAACAAAAAAGCCAAATTCAGATTGATTTAGATGAGATGTATGTAGTCCACATACCTTAACTGAAAGCAGAAAAGTAAACAAGATTAGAGACCAAAAGCTAACCATGCATGAATATTAAACAGAGCTGGAAAAAACTTGGGTTGGAAGGGTGATCATAAATAATACACTAAAACCATTTGTACAATATTTGGCAGCAGTGAAAAGGCAGGCTCAAAGAGTTTGGAAACTGGTAACTGTTAGTTAAATACTGTGCAGGGCATTAATGAGACTGAGACCATAGCTGGAACATTATAGTATGTACAGTTTTAGGGGTCATATTTTAGGAAGGACTTTGTGGAAGATTAAAGGTCTAAGACTGAAAGGTCAATATGAATCAGAGTTGAGATATTAATGATATTAGTCTCTAACATACAGATTAGAATAAAAGGAAATGGTAAGGAATATTCTAGAAGTATTGTATGAAGGACCCTAAAAGAGAGAGATTACTCCTGACAAAAGGTTAAAAATAGTTACTGCTGTGGGCTGGTGTAGAGTTTGTGTTCTGCACTGCCAGCCAAGCCAAGACCCACCTCCACCACTTGCCAAGCCAGAAAGGGCTTGGACTGTTTTGGGGACAACACATTCAGTCCTTGGAAGAAGGGAGTTCCCCACATTGCTTAAAGTGACCCTTCCTGCCGAATAAGGAGCCATATTCACAGACTCTTTCAATATAGCCCCATCCTGTCATCCTGAACTGGAAGGATGGGATAAGGTGTAAAGCAAACTAAAAGTTTGGAAGGATGGTTGGGACTTGACAGGGTCACAAAACTTAGGCCTGGTCTACACTGGTGGTTTAATTCGAATTAAAGCCTGGGAAATAAGCAGGAGGAACTGGAAGTCCTGGCACAGTCAAGAAACTACAACATGATTGGAATAACTGAGACTTGGTGGAGTAACTCACATGATTGGAGCACTGTCATGGATGGGTATAAACTGTTCAGGAAGGACAGGCAGGGGCGAAAGGGTGGAGGAGTTGCACTGTATGTAAGAGAGCACTATGACTGCTCTGAGCTCCAGTATGAAACTGGAGATAAGTCAGTTGAGAGTCTCTGGGTTAAGCTTAGAAGCAAGAACAATAAGCGTGATGTCGTGGTGGGTGTCTGTTACAGACCACCAGACCAGGAACATGAGGTAGATGAGGCTTTCTTTACTCAACTAGGGAAAGTTTCCAGTTCGCAGGACCTGATTCTCATGGGGGACTTCAATCACCCTGACATCTGCTGGAAGAGCAATACAGCAGAGCACAAACAATCCAGGAAGTTTTTGGATAGTGTTGCAGACAATTTCCTGGTGCAAGTGCTGGAGCAAGCAACTAGGGGCCGTGCTTCTCTTGACCTGCTGCTCACAAACAGGGAAGATTTGGTAGGGGAAGTAGAAGTGGGTGGCAACCTAGGCAGCAGTGACCATGAAATGGTCGAGTTCAGGATCCTGACAAAAGGAAGAAAGGAGAACAGCAGGATACGGACCACGGACTTCAGAAAAGCAGGCTTTGATTCCCTCAGGGAACTGATGGGCAGGATTCCCTGGGAGGCTAATATGAGGGGGAAAGGAATCCAAGAGAGCTGGCTGTATTTTAATGAAACCTTATTGAGGGCACAGGAGCAAACCATCCCGATGTGCAGAAAGAATAGCAAATATGGTAGGCGTCCAACTTGGCTTAACAAAGAAGTCTTTGGCGAACTTAAACACAAAAAAGAAGCTTACAAGAAGTGGAAGCTTGGTCAGATGACTAGGAGGATTATAAATATACTGCTCGAACATGCTCGAACATGCAGCAATGAAATCAGGAAGGCCAAAGCACAATTGGAGTTGCAGCTAGCAAGGGACATGAAGGGGAACAAGAAGGGTTTCTAAAGGCATGTTGCCAACAAGAGGAAGATTAGGGAAAGTGTGGGCCCCTTAGAGAATGAGGGAGGCGACCTAGTGACAGAGAATGTGGAGAAAGCTGAGGTACTCAATGCCTTTTTTGCCTCTGTCTTCACAGACAAGGTCAGCTCCCAGACTATTACACTGGGTGGCACGGAATGGGAAGGAGGCGAACATCCCGCAGTTCTGAAGGAACAGGTCCAAGACTATTTAGAAGGATTGGACATACACAAGTCGATGGGGCCGGATGCAATGCACCCGAGGGTGCTGAGGGAGTTGGCTGATGTGATTTCAGAGCCATTGGCTATTATCTTTGAAAGCTTGTGGCAACAGGGAGGGAGGTCCCTGATGACTGGAAAAAAAGAAAATATAGTGCCCATCTTCAAAAAAGGGAGGAAAGAGGATCCAGGGAACTAAAACCGGTCAGCCTCACTTCAATCCCTGGAAAAATCATGGAGCAGGTCCTTAAGGAATCCATTTTAAGGCACTTGGAAGAGAGGAAGGTGATCAGGAACAGTCAACACGGATTCACTAAGGGAAAGTCATGCCTGACCAACCTGATTGCTTTCTATGATGAGGTGACTGGCTCTGTGGATGTAGGGAAGGCAGTGAACATGATATACCTTGACTTTAGCAAAGCTTTTGGTACTGTCTCTCACAGTATTCTTATCAGCAAGTTAAAGAAGTATGGGTTGGATGAATGGACTATAAAATGGATAGAGAACTGGCTAGAGCATAGAGCTCAACGAGTAGTGATCAATGGCTCCATGTCTAGCTGGCAGCTGGTCACAAGCGGAGTGCCCAGGGGTTGGTCCTGGAGCCGGTTTTGTTCAACATCTTCATTAATGATCTGGAAGTTGGGGTAGATTGCACCCGCAGCAAGTTTGTGGATGACACTAAGCTGGGGGGAGTGGTAGATACCCTGGAAGGTGGGGATAGAATACAGAAGGACCTAAACAAACTGGAGGATTGGGCCAAAAGAAATCTAATGAGTTTCAACAAGGACAAGTGCAGAGTCCTCCACTTAGGATGGAAGAATCCCATGCACAGCTACAGACTGGGGACCGACGGGCTAGGCAGCAGTTCTGCAGAAAAGGACATGGGGGTTAGAGTGGAGAAGAAGCTAGAAATGAGTCAGCAGTGTGCTCTGGTTGCCAAGAAGGCTAATAGCATATTGGGCTGCATTAGTAGGAGCATTGCCAGCAGACCAAGGGAAGTGATTATTCCCCTCCTATTCAGCATTGGTGAGGCTGCATTTGTAGTACTGTGTCCAGTTTTGGGCCCCCCACTATAAAAAGGATGTGGACAAATTGGAGAGAGTCCAGCGGAGGGCAACAAAAATTATTAGAATCATAGAATATTAGAGTTGGAAGGGACCTCAGAGGTCATCTAGTCCAACCCCCTGCTCAAAGCAGGACTAACCTCAGCTATACCATCCCAGCCAGGGCTTTGTCAAGCCTCAGCTTAAAAACCTCTAAAGATGGAGATTCCACCACCTCCCTAGGTAACCCATTCCAGTGCTTCACCACCCTCCTAGTGAAAAACCTTTTCCTAATGTCCAACCTAGACCTCCACAACTGCAACTTGAGACCGTTGCTCCTTGTTCTGTCTTCTGCCACCACCGAGAAGAGTCTAGCCCCATCCTCCCTGGAACCCCCTTTCAGGTAGTTAAAGGCTGCTATCAAATCCCCCCTCATTCTTCTCTTTTACAAACTAAACATGCCCAGTTTTGTTAGCCTCTCCTCATAAGTCCTGTGCTCCAGCCCCCTAATCATTTTTGTTGCCCTCCGCTGTACTCTCTCCAACTTGTCTACATCCTTTTTGTAGTGGGAGGCCCAAAACTGGACACAATACTCTAAATGTGGCCTCACCACTGCCGAATAGAGGGGAATAATCACTTCTTGTGACCTGCTGACAATGCTCCTCCTAATGCAGCCCAATATGCTATTAGCCTTCTTGACAACCAGGGCACACTGCTGACTCATATCCAGCTTCTTATCCACTGTTACCCCCAGGTCCTTTTCTGCAGAACTGCTGCCTAGCTCGTCAATCCCCAGTCTGTAGCTGTGCATGGGATTCTTCCTTCCTAAATGGAGGACTCTGTACTTTTCTTTTTTGAACCTCATTAGATTTCTTTTGGCCCAATCCTCCAGTTTGTTTAGGTTCTTCTGTATCCTATCCCTACCTTCCAGGGTATCTACCACTCCCGCCAGCTTAGTGTCATCTCCAAACTTGCTGAGGGTGCAATCTACCCCAACTTCCAGATCATTAATGAAGATGTTGAACAAAACCGGCTCCAGGACCAACCCCTTGGGCACTCCGCTTGTGACCGGTTGCCAGCTAGACATGGAGCCATTGACCACTACTCGTTGAGCCCTATGTTGAGCCAGTTCTCTATCCATTTTATAGTCCATTCATCCAACCCATACTTCTTAGGGGGCTGGAGCACAAGACTTAAGAGGAGAGGCTGAGGGAACTAGGCTTGTTTAGTCTGCAAAAAAGAAGAATGAGGGGGGGATTTGATAGCGGCCTTTAACTACCTGAAAGGGGTTCCAGCGTGGAAGAAGCTAGGCTGTTCTCAATGGTGGTAGATGACGGAACAAGGGGCAATGGTCTCAAGTTGCAGTGGGGAAGTGTAGGTTGGATATTAGGAAAAAGTTTTTCACTAGGAGGCTGGTGAAGCACTGGAATAGGTTACCTAGAGAGGTGGTGGAATCGCCATCTTTGGAGGTTTTTAAGCTGTGGCTTGACAAAGCCCGGGCTGGGATGATTTAGCTGAGGTTAGTCCTGCTTGGAGCAGCGGGTTATACTAGATGACCACCTCAGGTCCCTTCCAACGCTAATATTCTATGATTCTATGATGCTCTTAACTTTTAACGTTTAGAGAGGCCTAAATACGTTTTCAGAACCTTGGGTCTTTGGAAATGGCTATTTTTTTTTCTGCATTCCATTTGTAACAGAAGGGGGAATCCTATACAGATTCCATTAGTACCTATGGCACATCAGGGAATAATGTGGGATTTGCCAAATGCTTAAGAATCCTGTCTTCTAGTGACAACACTGATGGCACATGAGAACGCTGTTTTTAATCCTCAGCAGCTGTTTTAACTTTACTCCTCTGCAGACTGGCTTTTGGTTTTTTTTTGGATGGATGGTGGTTTTACCCCATCAGAGGCTTCTATTGGACTCTGTTTCCATGGAGTATGTAGAGAGTATTAATACACTTCCTCATAAAGTGTTCCCCTTTTTCTGTCCAGCCGTAATACTCTGATGGTATATTGGGGCAAAACATGACATCTCCTCTGTGGCAATGGACAGCCCTGCTTACAGCAGAAGTAGTGCATGATTTAGGAAGACCTTGCAAGGGGTCCACATCCCTCCCACGCTTCATAGCACTGCCACAGACCCTGCCCATACAATGGGGAGTCTGTAGTTACTGGGGCAAGGCCAGATAGGCAAGAGTTGGTAGGTCTGAAGTTCTTTGTATCCAACTGTTTGTCCCACACAGTATAGCAGCAGACTCAGGGCTGCAGAAACCACCTTTGATAGTTCTTTTGCTACTCTGTAGCCTGGGAAAGAGAAATCTGCTCTGTCAGGCCTTGTGGGGGTCCCCCTACCCCTGAACTAAGGCAGTTTACTCAGGCCTGGTGAGGATATGGAAGTCGGGGAACAATCTGGCCCATAGATCAACCCTTGTTCTACATTATCTTTTATGCTAAGAGTAATTTAATACTGTGCACTTAACAGCTAACTTTAAAACGCCTCATGCAAATAATTTCTTTCACCATTACAAACGTATTATTTTAATTGAATTTTTCAGATTGCTTTTGTGTCTTTCTTTTTAATGTCAACATTCACTAAGTGCAGTTATATTGGACCATCTTTTTGCCAATCCTGACTAACTCTCTAACTCATGCACTCAGTTGTATGCACGAGATATGGAGCTTCCCTGTTTCAATGTAACTGTCCTCTCAATGGTAGATTTCCTCCACTGGCACAGTTACATTTCCTCCTCCACTCTGTGTTTTTATTATTGCTTCTCTTCTTGAGTTCTATTAGTATTTCTTTGGATCCTTTTTGTCCCTTTCTTTGCTTCCAGCTTTGATTTCCAGGGTTGATTTGAATTCTACGATAGCCTTTTGAACTGGTACATTTGATTTCGGGCTAGTACACTAGCTCACAGTTTGCAGGTTCAAATAACACTTTTTTTCAGCCATGCCCCTGCAGGTCAGATTTTGCCAGATTTCCCAAACTAAGCAGGGTCAGAGCTCATCAATACTTAGATGGGGGAACTGAACCCCTAGGTACTTTAGCCACGTGTGTGCTCCTATTACAATATTAAGATTCAGCTAGTAGCCAGCTATGCCTCCTGCAGGATATTGTATAGTGGCACTTTTCCTGTTGACTAAAACAGATTCTCTAACACTCAGACATGAACTCGTTGTAGAGACTGAGACAAAGAATGCAGCTAGATTACAGCAATGTAAATAAGGGGACAGGTCTTCAGCTGCAGTAGATTGGCATAAGTAGAGTGAAGTCAGTGGAGCTATGCTTATTTACATCAGCTGAGGATCTGGCCTCACGTGTAAACTGACAAAGTTATAAGGTAAAATGAGGCCAAATCCTGAATTGGGTTGCATGGCTGAGCAAGGTAGTAAAGGGGCCAAAGGAGCCCTGCACGACCTTGCATTGGCTAACTGTACAGCTGCTCCTAGCATGAGAGGATAAGCAGGCTTTGCAGAGCCATGTGCAGGGAGGGGTGAGAGGACAATAGATGTACAGGTGCAATGGCAGGCATACGCTGGGCTGGAGATAGATCCGGCACAGTTTACTTCCTTTCTGGAACAGCAGAGAGACTGGGAGGGAGATTGTGACTCAATGAGTCACAATTATTTTGCCAAGCTGCTCCAAGGCAGTACAACTCTCTCTGTCCCTTGCTAAGGGCAGATTGCTAACTTGTGATCTAGCCCTAAATTAGTTATCCTAAAACCTGCCTCAGTCATCACTGCAGTACCTCAGTGTTTGATTCAGTAATTGGCAGTCTTCTCTCTGAGACAGCACTGAACTAAAACTTCAGCCTGCAGCTAGGGAAGGTGGGGGAGCCTCATGCTGTGGGAGACGCCATATTTCACATTCAGACATAAAAAGCAGTGTCCTGACTACTAGCAGCCATTACAGATTCCATTGCAATTTTCGCAATAGGAGGTTTAAAACCCTGTGCCCTGGTCTCTTGCCAATGTGAGTAATTTCATTCTGTCTGTCTAAATTACCCCTGTAGTTTAATATGAGTGTGCGATGTGTCTTCATTCTCTGTGTAGTGTCAGAGTTTAATAGCATACAATCACTACGTTCTTCCCTAGGGGTGGTTGCAAAATAATTCCTGTATGCTGTATCTGTTGTCTGATGTTTTGGATCCTTCAGGGTGAAAGGCACTGTATGAATATAAGGTTATTGTACATCTTTTCTGGAAAGGCTAGCACTCAAGTTGTTGTATCAGAGAAGCACGCAGAGTGGATCCCTCTTGTGCTAAGCACTGTTTGAAGTGCATCGGAAGAAATGATCTCTGCACTGAGGAATTTATGGTTTAAGAAGGAATCTAAGAATCTAAAGCCTGGTGCTGCCGTGAAATCAGGTGTATGCAGATTACAAGAAGGTCTACTACATGGAATTAATTGCAGACTGGGGCCTTTGGAATGTCGTAGTGCTTGAAAAACAATATATTTGAAGGTCCATAATGTTCATAGGTGGGGCTGGGTCTATCTTTTGATACATTTGTACAACCAGTGTTTATATCTGTCTTCGTTTTCCAATGGAATATATACCCCACAGTCTACTCCTGAAAATTTGAATGACACTGTATTCTTCTCCTCCTTGTTGTATTGGTACTTAGTAGCAAGAAGAATCCCTTTCTCCAGGAACAGAATGGTAACATTATTTTGTATTATCTACAGAGTAATTCATTTAAATGAATAATGTAATGCTATAAAAAAGAGAGCTTTTATTTTTTATTAGAGATTTTTCCATGCCAGATCATTACTATAAAAAAAAGGCCATTTACAAAATCTATTCTAACATAATAGAACTAATAAGAATACCTTTATCATGACATTAATATTTTGGTATCTATAATAAATTACATTTATATTTCATCACTTCAGATGACTTTTTATTATAATTTGCATATTTATATGCAATATTTTAAATACATAAAACCATTACACTGAATGTTAGGAACTCCTGAACTGAAAGGCACTGAAGTCAATGGTCAGCATTTCTGAAAATAAATATGTCTTTAATCTTACTAATTTGTAAGCCAAATCTCTCCCATACACGCCCTTTCAAACAAATGTAAAATGCTTTATCAAAATGTACCTCTGCTTAGATTTTAAAAATGCTGTACATAGTATTTCTGAGGTGTTATTCACCAAAGACCTCTGAAGGAACTCAAATATGAACTACTAACTGTGGTATGTGCTCTATCGCTTTAACCAGCTTCCATATCAGATGACTGGAGAACAGCTAATATAACTCAGATTTTTTGTTTTTAAAAAGGCTCCAGAGGCGATTTGTCAATTACAAGCCCATAAGTCTAACTTCAGTAGCAGGCAAACTGGTTGAAACTATGGTAAAGAGCAGAATTATCAGACATAGGAGAACACAATATGTTGGGGAAGAGCCAACATAGGTTTTGCAAAGGGAAATCATGTGTCATCAATCTATTAGAATACTCCGAGGACTTCAACGAGCATGTGGACAAGAGTAGTCCAGTGGATATAGCGCACATGGACTTTTAGAAAGCCTTTGACAAGGCTCCTCACCAAAGGCTCTAAAGCAAATTAAGTAGTCATGGGATAACAGGGAAAGTCCCCTCGGGGACCAGTAACTGGTTGAAAGATAGAAAACAAAGGGGGAATAAATGTCAGCTTTTCACAATTGAGAGTTAAACAGCAGGGTCCATCAAGGATCTATACTGGTACATGTGTAGTTCAACATATTCATAAATGACCTGGAAAAGAGGGTAAACAGTGAGGTGGCAAAATTTGCAGATAATACAAAATTCCTCAAGTTAGTCAAGTCCAAAGTTGACTCTGCAGGGTTAGAGGGATCTCACTAAACTGGATGACTGGGTAACAAAATGGCAGATGAAATTCAATGTTAAGTGAAAAATAATGCACATGGGAAAAATATTCCCAACTATACATGCAAAATTATGGTGTCTAACTTAGCTGTTACCACTCAAGAGATTTTTGGAGTCGTCATGGATAGTTGTCTGAAAACATCTGCTCAGTGTGCAGTGTCAGTCAAAAGAGCTAACAGAATGTCAGGAACCATTAGGAAAGGGATAAATAACAAGACAACATAAAATGTCACTATGTAAATCCATTGTATAGCCAGATCTTGAATACTGGGGGTAGTTCTAGTTGCTCCATCTGAAAAAAAGAGAGTGGGGAAAAGGTGTGGGGTGGGGGAAGAAGGGGGGAAAGGGCAATGAAAATGATTAGGGGGCTGGAACATATTCCATATGAGGAGGGATTAAAAAAACTTGGACTGTTCACTTTAGAAAATAGATATCTAAGGGGGAATATGATAGAGGAGAACATGATAGGGCTCTATAAAATCAGGAAAGATGTGGAAGAAATGAATAGAGAAGTATTATTTATCCCTTCACATAACAAAACCAGGAGTCACCCAATTAAATTAATAGGCAGCAGGTTGAAAACAGAGAAAAGTACTTCTTCATACAATGCACAGTCAGCCTGTGGAACTTGTTGCCCCAGAATGTAGTGAAGGCCAAAAGTATAACTGGGTTAAAAATAATTAATTAGTTAAGTTCACAGAGTATAGGTCCATCAGTGGCTACTAGTCAAGATAATCGAGGATGCAATTCCACGATCTGGGTGTCACTAAATCTCCAGCTGTCAGAAGCTGGAATTGGATGACAAGATCACTATTGCCCTGTTCTGTTCATTCCCTCTGAAGCCACAGTCAGAAGACAGGATAGTGAGCTAGATGGACCATTGGTCTCACCTAGTATGGCTGTTATGTTCTTGGGGAGATGCAATGCCAGGGGCTTTAAAGGAGAAGAATTTTCAGGGACACATGAAGGAAAAATCTTGGCCGAGAGAAACTGGGGGATGGAAGGGAAGGAGGGAATTCTTCCACGCTACTTAGTGATTAAAATCAAATTTGTCTAAGTGTAGCTCATCCAAGAAATTCACAACAATCATTCAAGATAAAAGATGGGGAACTTGCTCCATCAAACACTTATAGCTCCTGTGTGCTGGATGGTCACACTTTCTTCAGAGGGCTCAAAATGTCCTGATAGCCTCTCTGAGTCTTGTCTGAATAAACTTTAGCAGATCCAGTTAGCTCTAGTTCTAGTTCACAGCCCCAAGTTTAATCTTCTTGAAGCACATGCTTAAGATCTTGCTGAACTGGGGCCTTAGGTTGTGGATCAGTGGCATCCTAGGATGTGATTTGCACCACCCTGCTTTTGAGCTATCTGACCGGACAACTGGCACAACTGAGATTTTAATGCTGCAGCCACACAGAATGGGAGTTTTGGGTGCAGAGAACTTCTCAGAAACAGACCCCTTTAGAGCACCATAGAAATTAGGAAATTATTAACAACACTGCAGTAAGCGACCTAGGCCACACAACACTGGTTGGCAGCAGAGTGGGGATGAGTTGATGGGGAGCACTATAATTTCACAACAAAGGAAAATATGAGGGGTAAGAACTAGAGCTGGCTGAAGGATGACAGTTGTGTTTTTTGACAACTTTCATGGTTTTGAATCTTTTCATTCTGCATTGGAATGAAAGCAAAACCTTTTGAATGATTTTGTGAAATGGAACTGTCAATGTCTGTTTTTGCATTGGAAAGGTCATGTTTCTGATTCAGGTCTGTCTGATAAGTGACCAGAGAATTCACCTGGAACTCGGAAAACTTCTTGTTGAAAACTTTTAAATAAATATTCTCCAAAATATTTTGGCTTCAGTGAAACATCATATTTAATTGAAAATACATGTTATCAAAGTGTTCTGATCAGCTCTATTGAGAACCAAATAAAATATATTGACCTGTATGATCTTTTCCCCCTAGCTAATTACACTTGTGCTTTTAAGGTTTGGCATTAATGGTATACTGTCTCAGAGTCTGTAAGTGGCACATCTTCACTTAACTTTTGCCAGATAAACTCAGGATTCTTATTTTCTCTCTTTTTCCATGTATAAGCTTTTCCTGAAGCTTCTCTAACCAGTGCTGAAAGTTGTGCATTCCTTTTCCTTCATAGGTTTGACATCTTGGCTGCTGAATTTGTCTTGCTTCTCTTAGTGAGACAGAAATTAATAAGAGTCTACTTTCCTAATTACACAATCAAAATAAATTATGTCCACAAATAGGAAGGTGTGGAAATTGCATGTGTATTTTGGGTGCCTAGATAATGTCCAACAGTAAATTGTTTTCATATAAATTGCATGGTTAATTAATTGCTTTCAAAATGCCTATGGTGGATTTTTTTTTGCAAATACATCAGTGCCTGCAATTCATAAAAAAACAGAAACAAATTAAATTGCCCATCCACATATAAAAATGTCGCCCTTGGTGTATCCTGACTGTGCTCAGTCATCTGCTCTTTTCCCATCCAGAGCAATAAATTTGGATGAGTTTCTTACACTCTGACTTGCCACTGGGTATCCAATTCAACAGATTTCATTTTCTCCTAAATTACTGACATGCTAGGTTGTGTTGTCTGGCTAGTCTGAACACATTATATTGTGCCTGCAATGTACATACTTTTCTTAAAGAAAAGTAAAATTAAAGAATAAAGTAAACATGTAATTGGGGGAGTATGAGAAGCTGATGGTGGACTGCATGTTTGAGTAAATTAGAGATCTGAATTATTCATGGATAGGTGGAAGTTAAAATCCACAGATAATTTACTTATCTCCATGCAAATCCAACATATCTAATCACCTCATCAGGCACAAGTCAGTTTTTAAGAATGACCATAAATTGAGCTGCCTCCTGCACAGTTGGTCTTTCTTTGGTTGCTAAACTGAAATAATATAAAATCCCTTTTTAAAGAGCTATTTGCTACCTACAAAGAAACAAAACAAAAATTTGAAATGGTAGATTTCTTTGCAACATAAAGGACTACACTTTTTGAATGTAATAAAAAAAAATGGAAAAAAGTGATCTGAAGTGTCGGCGGTCAGTAATCCTTCAAGTCTTTACTTTTAAAGAATGGAAAATTATGCATGAAGATTATTACACAATTTCTGATGGCTTGTATCTCTAGGCAATGCATTTATTTTTTAGGTATGAAATGCAATGCTTACTTAGTCCAGAAGGAGAAACAATAACATAGATTCTGACTCTTAGGGGCAGTTTCTTGCTAATATACAAATATTGGACAAGAAAGACCTCATTGATATACCTTTGCTAAATGAACTTTGTAAGAGATTTCTTCTCAAGGCTGTATTTTATATCTGTTCCTTATCCTCAGCTCTGTATATGTATGTCATAACAGCCTGAAACAGGAGAGTATCAGCTTTCTGCTAAGACAATGGAAGCTCTTTTTGCAGCTTGACTGGCTTCTTCCACATCTATTGCTTCTGCAGCTGCTGCTCAATAAACAGCTGCTAATCTCACATGCTTCACTGCTGAAGTTGCACCTCAAGCCTGCTGGCTCAGATAATTGCATAGTTCCTTAACATCTCAAAGCAAATTTTAGTCGTAAATATCTGAAATGATATCACACAAGATCATTAATCTGCTGTTTAGACCAGGGTCTTCCAAGGACATCAAACTAGGAAGATCTGGAATTGGAACAGGATGCTGCAAGAGGGTAAACTCTGCTATACTGTGAAATACAGAGCAGGGTGGGAAGGGGAGAGAGAAAAATGTATAGAGTTATCAATCTAGGATCTTCAAGAAAAAGATGAATGAGTCACAGAATCCTTAAGGGATGAAGAAGGGAAGAGGAGAATAGAAAAGATGATGAGTTGCAAGAGTAACTTGACCTAAGCCTAGCAGACTGTGATTATGGACTAAACACAGTTCAAGTCAAAATAAAGACCAAGCCAAAGTGTGGTTAGGTTGAGAAGTATCATTTACAGCATTAGAGCCCTGATGAGTAGCGAATGGGAACAGTGAAGAGTATAGACTCTCTGAGGAACTGCCCAGGCTGACATCTGGTATGCTCCCTAGAACCTCAAATTCTAGAACCCAGTAGCTTAATCAAAGAAAGGTGAATAGAGAAGTCAACGTTCCTGTAAAAGCTAACAAACAGTTTGGACACCAGTTATGTGAAGACTATGGGGACAGTTCTATGGGTCACCACTGGATAGATCAGAGCTGATTATTTACCCCAAGATTCCTCAGGTCTGGAACTCTAACTTCTAGGGAAGGAGCATCTAAACCACACAGATTTCCAATTGCATATAATTTAACTAAACTAGATAACTAAGTAATATAGCTAAAGTAAAAAGTACCTGTAAACCAATCAGAATAAAGTCAGTTAATATTAAATGTATCAAATTAATCTAGTTATCAGGCTGATAAATCAACAATTAAGTTTTATTTAATAATTTAGGAGGGAAGCCATCTTGGTTAGCTATTACCCCCCAAAGTAATTGGGCATTATCAGTCCGAATGATAATTTACATATCTTTTGTATTGGCTGACAGAGGGAGGGTCAAATCACTTCCATGTTGAAGCCAGTGTTAAGACTGCATATGTGATGTTTTAGATAACAAGTCTGTTTAAACCAGAGCTGCTTTCAGTATCTGAGGACCTGTTCCCTGGGTGGTGGTCTCAGAAAAGTTTCATGTGTTCTATTCTCTGACACTCACTCACTCACTCATTCCCAGCCATTTAGCTGAATTGAAAACAAGTGCATGAATTCTAAGGTAGAGTCATGCCTCTACTAATAAAAATTGCAAGAGAAAACAAAACCAGAAAGTCTGATACATAGGCACGATGGTTGTTGCAATGCTTGTGGTTTCACTCAGCTTCAGGAAACTGTAGTTGAGAAGATTTATCCAGAATTGTTCTTGGCTCAAATACCTTGATGGACTTGCTGGTGGCTAGTGATTGTTTGCTTGGAGATGGTGAATCCTAAATGTTCTTGGATTCCTGCTCCTTGGTGGCCATCCAATAGGGTAGAGGAAAGTGGCATTGCATGACCAGAGACCAGCACCAGTAAGCAGATATGCTAGAAATAAAGGCTTCTCCTTTTACTTCAGTTTTTTAAAGAGGATGCTGTCGCAGTTCAGGCCAGCTGCAACAGTATTTCCCCCTGTGTGGTTCCTCAAGGACACCCACTCTAGGCTTCAGGCTCCTCAGCCATTATCTTTTTTGATGAAGACCTGTGTCTCTCTCCCTCCTGACTAGGGTTTTTCCAGGCTACACAGTTCCCTGCCTACAAATTGATACTTCCAACAAGCCAGATTGCCTAAACTGGCCAGCATCTGTGCTTAGCTTTCTCTCCAGAGGTTATGAATAGCACAATTGCCCACACTTAGAAGTTATGACAAAGTTCTTTTTCTAAGCCAGCACATTTATATTAAAGATTAAAATATTGCAGAGAAAACATAACAAAATAACCTACACACATGCTCAAAAGCTTACCACGGGTCACCCCAACTCTGGCTTTAGGTTCTGGTATGTGTCAGTTGTGGGTTTTGAAGGACTGGGTTTTCCCCATGGTTCCAAGCTCAGAATTGTCTCAGATTCAGGACAAGAACAACCATGAAACTTCAATCTTTTCTCTATACAGCTTGGGCCTTTTGATCTTGGCCTCATGTAGCAGTTGATGAGCAGACAATGACTTACTTCTCAGGGCGTAGCTTCCAAAGATTGAGTTTTTGCATAGCCAGAGGTGGAGAATTTGCATTCACCTTCCCCTAGATAGTCCCCAGGAAAACCACTTATCATTTTTGGTTCCAAAAGTCCATTCTTGTCTGCCACATTGTTCAATATAATCCTTTGAACTCCCACATCACGTTTGTCACATCTCCCTTCTTGAGAGGTTACATGCAATCAAAGCCCACACTAATACATAAACCATTCATATTATACAACGGACCCCAAACTTAATTCAATAAGGTCTCCAAGGATATTGCAGGAAATTGCAATATCTGTCACAGATGGCTTGGCTGATACCTCCTCTTGGAATGTACAACAGAGTTACCAAAACACATATAACACTTTTCAGTGGGATCTTTGCCTTCTAACAGGGCTCAGTGTTTTGTGCCAACACTGCCAGTCTGTTAGAATGACTATTTGCTTTAGGAAACAACAAGCTATTTGACATCTTACAATACTTGTTACCATGAACAGTTCTTCTACTTAAAAGTATCTCCATGTCCCAGGCTAAGTAAAACAAGAAAATATAAACAAAAACATCATTGTGAAATACTCTTATTTTTAAACAAATGGGCTACTCTTTTGACTTAGGGAGTCCCTCAGTGTCAGCTGGCAAAGGGCACAGCATATCAAAACTCACATCACTTTTGACACACTCATTGTCCCAACATAGTGTTGTCATAATCTGTATATGAAAGATATCAGGCAAACTGGTAACATGCTGGTCATTAATGTTATTGCATGATATCTGTAATGGTTGTGTATAAAGAATTATCGATGTGTGCTGGAAATATGTACATCTTGCAAAATGCCTTAACATAACCCAGCCTGTGCTAGACAAAGGAATTTTGTTTTGCCTATTTCCCTGTGTCTCCATTGTAAATTGAGTGAGAACAACTTAGAGGACAATGACAAGTATAGCTACATACAAGGTAAACAAAGCCATCAAAATAAATGAGGGGGTAGGGCTGCTTAACAAACAAAATGTGGGATGGAGTCTACACCCCAGCTTTTGAAACAGAGACCATAGAGGTTGGGAAATACAAGGAAAGTCATTTGAGCATCCATCACTGAGGGGATGGTAGGGTACAGCACCCTTTGAAAGCTGGGTCCTCTTCGCATGGAAGGCAAGAATTGCTGAAGACTTAATGTAAGTGCAAACCTGTTTAGACAAAGATTATAACTTGTTGAAATTAGGTTTTAGTCAGTGAAGGGTGTGGGGTTTTTTGTTTTACCGTAACCATGCATGTGTTCTATTTCTACTTATTATCACTTAATTATCTGCTCTTGTTAAGAAATTTGCTGTTGTGTCATTACAAAACCCTCTCAGTGCTGTGTATTAAACTGAAATGTGAAGTCCTCAGCTAAGCTACCACACTGGAATGTGTTCTGTGTCTTTGGAGGCAGTGAACTTAATTTCTTTAAATTGTCCAGTGAGAGGACTGGACTCTGCAGGGGAGAGGGTTTTGGGGAAACTCGGGACTGGAAGGGATGTTGACGTCATCCTGCAAGGAGTTACCAGGCTGGTGGAAGCCAGGGTGAAGCCATTGTGGTGTGAGCAGGCTGCTGGTGTCAGGGCTCTGAGTCAAAGCTGCACAGCACAGATGAACCCAGGGTTACTGGTCTGGGTGAACCCCCAAAGTGCCACAACTCTCTCTTTTCATTCTTCATAGGATTAATAAACATGGTAGGCAAGAATTACCTTAAACTAATCTCAACTCTTTAACATTTACAATCAGTAAATTGTCCACCAGCCTACTAGATTTACTGAAACTGGCTCAGCTTAGTTTAGAAAATACATTAGCAATTTTTTACTATACATTAATGGTTTCAAGCTGATTATCATGGTGGCCCAAAATAGACCAGCTCAGTCACTGATTCTAAAATAATCTTCACGTACTGAAAATTTACTTGGTGACAGGGCTCAATGCCAGAAAAATTGATAGTAAGGATCTGTTGTTCTTTCATTCCCGTTTGCTGCAATCTGTTGCAAAGACTGGGGTTTAAAGAATATCAGAACAGTGTAGGAGTGACTTTCAAACTAAACAATTATTTTGCTTTTTCAAAGTTTTGCTTATGCAATTGTTCAGATGGTAATTTAAGGTCACCTTGCAGGTAGAATCTTAGATTTGCATATTAACTTCACACTGTGTATTTAAAAAAAAATGGGGAACTGGGTCTTGTAAACACTTGTGCCTGTCAGTGACTTTACGCACTTGAGTAGTCCTCGTGACTTCACTGAATCTAGTCATGTGCTTAACATTAAATGTGTTCATAAATGTTTGCAGAACCTGGGCCTCTCTCTTCTCTTCTAAGATTCAAGAACTATTGATTTTGACTTATTTAGCTTTTCAGTTAAAACATCCGTTTCCAGAAACATCTCATTAGATTTATTTTGTTAGATCAATGCATCTGTCAGTCTCAAGGTTCTCTTTATCAATGGACCTTTTCCTTTACCAACAAACTTTTCTTTAAAGGGACACTGCCATCCTATGTACAAAAATTCTATGACCCAACCAAAGAGCAGGAATATATCAAGAGTAAAGTGTGTGAAGTGACATTTGCTAGAACAAAAGTTTGGGGAGAAAATTATAGTGAAAGTGGAGTACAAGGCAAAAGTGAACAAAATGCATAAATGGTGTAAAGAACATGATTTTTTGGAAAATCCTTTCATTTAAAAAAAAACTAAGCTATTTGTAATACACTTAAGGATTCTTTAAATAAATAAATCCTCGTACTTTCCTCACTGTCCTATTTAAACACAAAAATACCAAACATTCCAGTAATAGGATTGATCTTTCTTAAAATATATTCTCCTTAGTGTGTTCAAATTCTGCATAGTTAATATATTGCCAAACACCGTGAAAATCATTTGCAGACCTTCCTTAGATCAAACAAAACAACTTCATATTAGAGATCTCTCTGGCAAGGGCAAATACGCTGCGTTTTGGTCCAAAGTCAGATTGCAAGCTCCCCCTCCCCCCTTTTTTAAAAATGAAACTTCAAAGATAATCTCATTTTTGCTAAAACAATGAGAGTCATGTAGCATCTTAAAGACTAACAAATTTCTGCGGGCATAAGCTTTCGTGGGCTGCAACCTACTTCGTCAGATGCATGAAACGGAAATCACAGATGGGAGGTGTGTATATATATCCAAGGGTAAGAAACAACAATGGGGAGGGCAAGTGCTAACAAAGTCAATTCAACCGTTGATTAGAAGGTGAGAATGTGTGAACAGTGACAATTACGTCTTGTAATGAGATAACCATTCCAAGTCCCTGTTCAGAGCCAGTCTGATGGTGTCAAGTTTGCATATGAGTTCCAGCTCTGCAGTTTCTCGCTGAAGTCTGTTTTTGAAGTTTTTTTGTAGAAGTATGGCAACTTTCAAGTCAGCTACAGAGTGTCCTGGGAGAGTGAAGTGCTCTCCGACTGGTTTATGGATGTTACTATGTTTTATGTCTTATTTGTGTCCATTTATTCTTTTGCGTAGTGACAGTCTGGTTTGGCCAATGTACATGGCAGAGGGGCATTGTTGGCACATGATGGCATATATTACATTAGTAGATGTGCAGGTGAATGAGCTCCTGATGGGGTGGCTGATGTGGTTAGGACCTGTGATGGTGTCACTATAGTCGATGTGCGGGCAGAGTTGGCAACGGAGTTTGTTGCAGGGGTATGTACCTGGGTTAGTGTTCTTCTTGTATGGTGTACGGTTGCTGGTGAGTATTTGCTTCAGGCTGGGGGGCTGTCCATAATCAAGGATAGGCCTGCCTCCCACGGCTTGAGCGAGTGAGGGATCATCTGCTAGGATAGGATGTAGATCCTTAACAATGTGTTGGAGAGATTTTAGCTGGGGGCTGTAGATGATAGCCAGTGGTGTTCTGTTGTTTTCTTTGTTGGGTCTGTCCTGTAGTAGGTGAATTCTGGATACCCGTCTGGCTCTGTCAATTTGTTTCTTCACCTCCCCAGGTGGGTATGTCGTTTTAAGAATGTTTTATGGGGATCCTGTAGGTGTTTGTCTCTGTCTAAGGGATCGGAGCAAATCCAGTTGTATCTTAGAACTTGGCTGTAGACAATGGATCGTCTAATGTGTCCAGGGTGGAAGCTGGAGGCATGAAGGTATGTATTGCGGTCAGTTGATTTTCGGTATAGGGTGGTATTAATGTGACCATCCTTTATTTGTATTGTAGTGTCCAGGAAGTGGATTTTTTGTGTGGACTGGTCCAGGCTGAGGTTGATGGTGGCGTGGAAATTATTGAAATCCCGGTGGAATTCTTTGAGGGATTCAATCTGGGTCCAGATGATGAAAATGTCATCAGTGTAGCATAGGTAAAGAAAAGGTGCTTGGGGACGAGTTTCAAGGAAGCGATGTTCAAGGTCAGCCATAAAAATGTTGGCATATTGTGGGGCCATGCGGGTGCCCATAGCTGTGCCATTGACTTGAAGGTATAGATTGTCTCAAAATCTGAAGTAGTTGTGGGTCAGGACAAAGTCACAAAATTCAGCTATTAGCTCATTTTTGCTGTGTTTGATAGTTACTTTTGAATTATGACTATCCCATACTCCCTGCAAATTAGTTTTGTGGCTCTGCTTTTCCATCAGCCCAATATCTCAAAAGCTAACTTTATTTCCACATAGAATTTTACAGGTGACTGATTAGTCAATAATGTCTGTGGACCACATAAAATTACAGAGCAGTTGCTTTTCTTAATTTGGGAGGGAAGAAGCATAGTTAATTATTTTTAAATCCAGCATTGTCAATGATGTGATAAGAATCTCAACATTCACTCTGGACACAGCTTCAAACATGTACAGCACTTGCACAGGTCCTGGGAATTAGATTCCATGGTGATAGGCTCCTTTAAAATACTTCACCTAAATGTAAAGCGATAAAAATGATTAAATGTAAAGAGAGAAAAATGGTTTAATACATAGCTATTCCTAAATGTTTACAGCAGGATTTGTAGTAATTGATATAGGTAAATCCCTGATCACCTATTTTTGAAAGTTTCCCCTGTTAAATTTTTTTTATATCAAAATACATATTTACATATTGAGTAAATGACATGGGCCAAATTCTGCTTTTATTTACACTAATGTAAAGCTGGAGTAATTCCATTGACATCCATTAAATTACTCCAGATTTACATTGTTGTAGATGAGACACTGAAATAACTGAGAAAAGACATTTCCCATCAGTTTAGGATTTCCTTAGTAGTCTTCAGTACTACTTTTGGAATCATAGATACCAAGGCCAGAAGGGATTATTGTGATCATCTAGTCTGACCTCCTGTGTAAGGCAGGCCATAGAACTTCCCCATAACAGTTCCTAGAGCATACCTTCTAGAAAAACATCCACTATTGTTAATCACTATGGACCAGGGGGTAACAAAGTCGTTCAGACAATAGTATGGGGTTAAAAAAACCCAACAATGATCTCTGAACTAAAACAATTTTAAAAATGGGGAAAAAGAGATGGTGACCATGAGCATTGGAGAAGGGAAGGGGAAGAAGAGAAAAGCAGAGACAAGGTGACTCACTTTACACAGGAGGAGGGGAGGGAGTAGAGGGACCTTCATGCTACAGTCTCCATGAGCTCCAAGGGAAGATGTAAAGAAAGGGTTTTACATGGAGTTAAAGCAGTTTTACAGAAATCTGGACAGCTAGATGAGATGCCAACTCTAATGTGAACATACCAGGCCAGATCCTCAACCAGGATTATGTCAACATAACTCTGCTAATTTACATAATCTGAGATTCTGGCCCACAGTATCTTTAGTGGATCCCAACTGTTTATCCACATATTTTTTTATTACATTACAGTAATCAACCTTTTCTTGCTGTAGAAAATATCTCATGTTTATGCAGCACAGTGGACTGCTGAGCACATCCTCGTTAATGTGCAGTCTGTGGCAGCTCAAGGTCAGACACTGACCTGTTCAGCCAGAGCAGAGACTTCTTGTTTAATTTTCCATGATAATTGTGGGGTCTTAGGAATGAAAAAGAAAAGATATCTCACGTGACATATGATATATGCCACATTGTCTCATGACACATCTCCCCTTGCCCTCCAATCCACTCTGTAACATGGATAATGCAAAGTTTACCTCCTATAACATGGAATTTACAGGATGATGCCTCACGTCACCTTTAAACTCTTAGTAATTGTATGATAGCTCCCCTTTGTCCTAAAGATGTGGAAAATCCTTTGTTTCCTTTATCTTCTTTTCACTTCCTGAATATATCTATTGCTCCTATGCAGAAATGCACCAATGACAGCTTAACGTATAACTTTTATGAGCCCAAAATTAGCTTTGGTGAACCTTTTCACCAAGGCTGAATTTGGCCCACAATCTTCAGTCCTCCTATCACCAATGAAAGAGTGAGTGAGATTCCTGTGCATTTAAGGTTAGGGGATATGCGTATGTTATTATTTGTACTGTTAGAGGTCCCAATCAGGGATCTGAGTCTCATTGTGCTAAGCACCACCCTCTTCCCAAAAAAGTCAACTGCAGCCCCATAGAATTTAGTCTATGTGATATGATATTCACATTGCCATTTAATATTTGTCCTTCCTAAAATCATCATTGAACTCCTAAAAAAAAACTTATTCCATTTGCACAAATAGTAACTGCAGAATCAGACCTGTGAGCAATGTGCTCCTAGGGTTTGCATCCTATCTAGCAACTGACCTTGCTAATGTGAACATGTTTTTATGGTTAAGATTAATGAGTCAATTATTTTTACACAAGCTATCTGTAATGTAGACTGTTTTCCTTGACTTGATTATGTTAATTAATAAAAAGTGTTCAATCTTCCTTTTATTGATGCTCATGCATTAATCAGGAGCAATTATCGATGAAATTTTGGGGGGATGGTTGTATTTCCAAGCTCCTCAATATATTAGGCAGAGGAGAAAGGTGGGTGAAGTTAATGCTTTCACTGAAGGTTTCTAAGAGAAAATAAGATGCCTGTACAATGTAATGTAGGGAGAGCCATTTGAAATATAAGATTACTAAATAAATGCACAGAGTTTGAAAGTATAATGTGCTGCTGGTTGATTTTTATGTATCATGCATAAATTAAAGCTGATATGGGTCAGCTATCACTGTTCCCATAGGCAACAAATCCTGAAAGGTACCAAGCACTGATTTTGTGCGAGTTGCAGGTGCTCCCCACCGCTTAGGTTTTAGCCCTGGATTTTTGGCAATTTTGAAAGATTGTCCAGGAACTATGGGCCATCAGATCTGTGTAACATCTTGCCTTAGTGGGTGGGACCCTGGGACAACCCCAGTCAGAGTAAGAGCTTAATTACTAATAGCTAATGGAGTTACTCCATGAGCTCAAGAGGTAGATGTAATATTATTTAGAGTCACCAGAGGGTGCTACTGCATATAGGCCTCATATACATTGCACACCTCTTGTGGCACATAGGGTATTTGTCCACACTGTGATGTGTTGGTACATGTTTCAGTGAAAGGCTCTGGCAGGGGGAGACTGTGGGGAAAAGCTCTGATAGCAGGGAGCTGCCTTCCTCCACCAGAGCTAGCTGCACTGCTGAAGTCTTTCTGGGTGGAACCTTTCCTTGTTGCCCGAGTCTATCTGTGCTGCTGGATCATTTCCTAGCAATGGGACACTACACTGCTTAAATAACAGTGTAGATAGGTAGGCATGGCTTGGGCAAGTAGAGAGCCGCATAGGGTACTTAAGTACATACACACAGGGTTCAGGGCCGTTTTAAGAACTTCGTAGGCCCTAGGCACACTTGCCTTCGTAGGCCCCCGACCAAAATAACTAATTTGATTTTAAGCTATTAATAAATAGTTTTTAAAATAAAAATAAAAAGTTATATATAAAAATTTTTTTCGTAGGCCCCTGAAAGTTTCGTAGGCCCTAGGCACTGTGCCTATTGTGCCTAATGGATAATACGGCCCTGACAGGGTTCATGCATATCTTTACTCGTGTAAGCAGTGCCTCACTATCTACATTGCTATATTTATCAGTGCTTGGGGGGGGCACATAGTGTATGTATTCCACATGCTGCTAAAAGGAGTGTGTGGTGTAGATGTACCTATAGTGTTAGACTTTCTGTTTATCTGAATGTATTGGAGTCCGATCTTGGGGAATATATCAGCTATGGTGTAGTTTTTTTCGATAAGCAGCCCACAGTAAAGGCTGTTCCTTACCTAAATCTGTTCTGTCTTGCCTTCGTCTCTCTTTCTTGGACTAAAAATAATTCCTAGGTACAGCAGCTACCTAGCGGCTATGATCTTGTGACCAAACAAAATATTAAACGATGCCAAAACATTACAGTAAGGGCTTGTGCTTTAAGTGCTGTAGGTCTGACATTCAAGCCCTACTGACAACTGTGGTGTCTATATATATTGAGACACAGTTTGCTACATCTGTAGTGTGGATCTCCACATTTGGCAGTATTTATGTGTTTCAGAGTTGGGCAGTGGGTTCAACACCAAATTTTAGCTCCATTGGTATGATGGCATCTCCCCAAAATTTGGATCTCCAGATTCACTTATCACTATTTGTGTTGTGAAAACGCTAACAGCTGCATAGACTCGCCAAAGTTTCAAATCTACACCTAAAGCTAAATCACATGGGTATTCAGCAAATATATGAACACAAGTGAATGACAACCATAACTGGAGCAACATGCATCTCCAGTGAGTATCAGAGTCAGGTATGCAATAGGCTGGCAGATATGATTTTTAACTTTAACTGACTCATCTCCATTATAGTAAACTTTCTAACTAAAGGGCCAAATTCTGCTCTCAGAAACAACTGTGCAACCTCACTGGTCATTCAAATCAGCAGTCAGGCTGTACAGCTATAACTGAGGGAAGAAATGGAATGGAGATTTTCAAGTGGGACAAGACTTCCATAGTTTTGGCTAGCGTAGCATGCAGCAGAAATGTGTAGGTTCTTCTTGTTTGTGTTCCACCTTGTAGGTTGTATCTGACATTCATCGACTTTTTACTTCCAGTAGGCCAATTTACTGTGGACTACCACACTGACAAACTCCAGCAGGGTGAAACAATTAATGTGGTTACTTGCATTGCCTGTGTAAATCCTCCAACTGCTTAAAACGGGGAGGGGAGGGACCAACCCCTCTTGCTGTGGCAGCACTGGGGGGAGAAAAGAGTTCTGAAGTGGAGCATCTGGTGAGCAGCACAATTTCAGCTCACAGCAAAGTCAGAACAATGATAGGGTTGAAATTCTGGGCACAAACCAAATGGGATAGGAGTTTTTGTGCCCGTACACATACTGTATTCTCTATATACAGAAGGCTTTGCTACTTGGAAAGGTGGAGGGCTCCCTTTTTTTTTTTTTAACTCCCCATTTTCTTTGATTATGGGGTTAATAATGCTGGAAAGTATTCTGACTAGAAGACGGTTGAGGAAATGAATGCTGTTTTGTTTTATAGCTAGGATATAAACTGTAACATCTAACTGGAAAGTTGTTTTTACAGTATGCAGCCATGAATATCATATCACATTAGTCCACAGCCATTTTGCTCTTCTTATTCCCACACCACTGCTACAGATAGTTCACAATAGAAATTTGTGATTTGGTGATGGATGCCTGGCATCCAACCAGCCATTATAAGAAGAGAGTACTGTGTCTGCAGAATAGTCTCATTAAAGAACAGCAGTTATCCCTTCCTTTGAACAAATAAGAACAGCAGCAACTAAAAACAAATGGATTTTGTGGGGAATGGAGTCATTTAAGGGGAAAATATGTTTGGTCACCACAGTGTAGAATTAGCTAAAGCACTTGTCTGGGGTAGTAGAAGGAGAAAGAGAGACTGAAAAGGGCGGCATGTATTAATCAGTGTGTGGCAGGGGTGTAAGTGGATAGGTGTGTGGCCTGGAAATCCTCTAGGTCTGAAGGAGGCATTCCCCACTTCAGCAAACCTGTCTTGTTAGCAGGTGATAGTCACTGATATTTATCCACAAAACCAGAGATGCTAAAATATATGCTGCTTTAACAATTGTGTGCATGCATGTGTGTGAGACTGACATCATGTGCTGGATCCTCAGTTGATATAAATTGATTGAATCCAGGGGAGTTATACCAATTTACATCTGCTGGAGATTTGACCATGTTTCTTGAACCAGTGTATAACTATAAGAGACTTACAGTGTTAGTTCATGTGTTAACATAGATGTTATATAGTCAATATAGACAAGACCTGCCCATTCTAGAGTTAACTATGACTGGCTGACACAAGGTTAAACATACCACTCCTTGTTACACTGAGTAGTATGCCATGTTTTAACACTGTATGTGTTAATACATGTTCTAACATGATGTAATTTTTCAGTATAGACAACATATGTGATGAAGAGTCTCTATATGGAGTCAGGCTTAAGCCTGGCACTTGAGTAAGGTAGGGGAGCTACTGCACTGATGAGCTATTTTTTCTTTTCCTGTTACAAACTACACTCCAGTACACAATGTAGAATGAGCTCCAGTGAAATTCAATTGTTGCCCTTCCTGGCTTTTTATTTTTCCCCTCCCAGGAAAGTGTAGGTTCCTTTTGGTCCAATTTGCAGTGAATAGACTGTTGCGCCGTAGTTCATGTGTATTGGATTTCAACCTAAATGTGTTGAAATTGTAAAAGTAACAATGATATAAATTATTCAAGCAGCCCCTTGATTCAACTCAAGTTTTCCTGGCGGTTGGTTTATAGAGCTTAGTTGTCAAGGCATCAATTGAAGGCAGTCGTTTACTGAGCATCCGGAATACCGCAGAGGCTGAAAGAGGAGCTAACAAGGCTGGGCAGATATTTAGAGCACTGAATCAGTGGCTGGAAATGCTGCTGTGTGTGTGTGTGCAGCAAATGTCACTGAGAGCACTCAAATGTGAAGTCTGTGTGTCTCTCTCTTGCTCCACTCTGGCAATGAGTGTGAGCATCAAATCAGGGAAGCCAGGCTAAAATATACTTTATCTCTTTCTGAATGGTATTTTGCAGCTGCTGTCAAGTTCCCAAAGATTAAAAAAAAAAAAAAAAAAAGAGGTTGACTCTGCTTTTTAAAAACCAGTGACTAATAAGGATTGATTACAATGATTTATTTGTGTTAATGATAAATTTTCTTTACAGTCTATCTTCTAGTTAAGTCTCAAAATGCTTCTAAAAAATTATGTAATGAATCCTCACCCATGTGAGGCAGTTAACCTACTGTAAATCTATTTTATAGATGGGGCAGACCAAAGGCAAGTGAAATGCTTAAGGTCATTCAATGAGTCAGGAGGAGCAATGTGATTAGAAGCAAACATTCAAGAAAATGCCTGCGTTTGTGTATGGGCTTATATTTGTATGTGCAACTAAGGTTCTAGATTGAGCTATGCTGATTTACGTTAGCTGATGTGTGGTCCAAGATGACTACATATCCATTAATTGTTTGATTTGGGCATATTATGGTAGTAAATCCATATACAAAAGCAAAGGAACAGTTGTTTGTCAGAGTAGCGTGAATAACGGTGTTTTTTGGTTCACTGGCAAATTCACTGAAAAATTTTGGTTAGAACCAAACCAAATTAGAAAATTTTGAAAGATGTTGGCAAATTGAAAAACTCTACAAAGTTCAGGTTTGGGACTAGTCACTTCTGAGTCTTCCATTTTGCAGGAGAGAGTCCTAACCACCAGGAAATATCCATTTATCCCCCATCCCAATGAGTATTTAATTATTTACACAGATTGGAATAGCTTCAACAGGGGAGACTAAATAACCCCACAACAAGCAGTGACCATGAGATGGTCGAGTTCAGGATCCTGACAAAAGGAAGAAAGGAGAACAGCAGGATACGTACCATTGACTTCAGAAAAGCGGACTTTGACTCCCTCAGGGAACTGATGGGCAGGATTCCCTGGGAGGCTAATATGAGGGGGAAAGGAATCCAAGAGAGCTAGCTGTATTTTAAAGAAACCTTATTGAGGGCACAGGAGCAAACCATCGCGATGTGCAGAAAGAATAGCAAATACAGTAAGCATCCAGCTTGGCTTAACAAAGAAGTCTTTGGCGAACTTAAACACAAAAAAGAAGCGTACAAGAAGTGGAAGCTTGATCAGATGATTAGGGAGGATTATAAAAATACTGCTCGAACATGCAGCAATGAAATCAGGAAGGCCAAAGCACAAATTGGAGTTGCAGCTAGCAAGGGACATGAAGGGGAACAAGAAGGGTTTCTACAGGAATGTTGCCAACAGGAGGAAGATTAGGGAAAGTGTGGGCCCCTTAGAGAATGAGGTAGGCAACCTAGTGCAAGAGGATGTGGAGAAAGCTGAGGTACTCAATGCCTTTTTTGCCTCTGTCTTCACAGACAAGATCAGCTCGCAGACTGCTTCACTGGGTGGCACGGAATGGGAAGGAGGCGAACATCCCGCAGTTCTGAAGGAACAGGTCCAAGACTATTTAGAAGGATTGGACATACACAAGTCCATGGGGCCGGATGCAATGCACCCGAGGGTGCTGAGGGAGTTGGCTGATGTGATTTCAGAGCCATTGGCTATTATCTTTGAAAGCTCATGGCAACAGGGGGAGGTCCCTGAGGACTGGAAAAAAAGAAAATATAGTGCCCATCTTCAAAAAAGGGAGGAAAGAGGATCCAGGGAACTACAGACCGGTCAGCCTCACTTCAATCCCTGGAAAAATCATGGAGCAGATCCTTAAGGAATCCATTTTAAGGCACTTGGAAGAGAGGAAGGTGATCAGGAACAGTCAACACGGATTCACCAAGGGAAAGTCATGCCTGACCAACCTGATTGCTTTCTATGATGAGGTGACTGGCTCTGTGGATGTAGGGAAGGCGGTGGACGTGATATACCTTGACTTTAGCAAAGCTTTTGGTACTGTCTCTCACAGTATTCTTATCAGCGAGTTAAAGAAGTATGGGTTGGATGAATGGACTATAAAGTGGATAGACAGCAGGCTAGATCATCAGGCTCAATGGGTAGTGATCAATGGCTCCATGTCTAGCTGGCAACCGGTCACAAGCGGAGTGCCCAGGGGTTGGTCCTGGAGCCGGTTTTGTTCAACATCTTCATTAATGATCTGGAAGATGGGGTAGATTGCACCCTCAGCAAGTTTGTGGATGACACTAAGCTGTGGAGAGTGGCCCCTGGAAGGTAGGGATAGGGACCGACAAGCTAGGCATCAGTTCTGCAGAAAAGGACCTGGGGGTAACAGTGGATAAAAAGCTGGATATGAGTCAGCAGTGTGCTCTGGTTGTCAAGAAGGCTGATAGCATATTGGGCTGCATTAGTAGGAGCATTGCCAGCAGGTTGCGGGAAGTGATTATTCCCCTCTATTCGGCATTGGTGCGGCCGCATTTAGAGTATTGTGTCCAGTTTTGGACCCCCCACTACAAAAAGGATGTAGACAAGTTGGAGAGAGTACAGCGGAGGGCAACAAAAATGATTAGGGGGCTGGAGTACAGGACTTATGAGGAGAGGCTAAGGAAACTGGGCTTGTTTAGTCTGCAAAAGAGAAGAATGAGAGGGGATTTGATATCAGCCTTTAACTACCTGAAAGGGGGTTCCATGGAGGATGGGGCTAGGCTGTTCTCGGTGGTGGCAGATGACCGAACAAGGAGCAACGGTCTCAAGTTGCAGTTGTAGAGGTCTAGGTTGGACATTAGGAAAAAGTTTTTCACTAGGAGGCTGGTGAAGCACTGGAATGGGTTACCTAGGGAGGTGGTGGAATCTCCATCTTTAGAGGTTTTTAAGCTGAGGCTTGACAAAGTCCTGGCTGGGATGATATAGCTAAGGTTAGTCCTGCTTTGAGCAGGGGGTTGGACTAGATGACCTCTGAGGTCCCTTCCAACTCTAATATTCTATGATTAAACCATCCCATTGTCCAGTGGTTAGGAAGATGCTCTCCTGCAATCTAGGGCAGCCAAATTCAAATCTTTTCTCCACACTAGGCATAGGAGGGAATTGAACCAAGGGCTCCCACATCCTGGGGGAGTGCTGTAAACACTGGGCTAAGAAGTTACAAGGTTGGTGTCCTTTTTCTCAGTCATGGCTGGAGGCGAGGGGGGAACATTTTGCCCATGCAAATGGACTTCTGTTATTTTAAAAGAACTGACTTAGTTTGTGCCATTAAATCTCACCCTGAGTGCAAATCAAGTTGATTATGATGTGGAATAAAAGCGGTTCTTTACTCACCTCCCGTGTTTTTCATGCCATGGTCATTCTACCTTTTGGAAGTGACTCTAAAATATGTGCTTCTGTGCTGGCAGCTAGCTGAGTGTGTGATTTTTTTTGTCTTGGTAAACGTGCAAAAGAGAGAAAGTTGCAAGTATAGTGAATGAATGGGAATCCTTGTTACCAGACAGATCTTACTTTCCGAATTCACAGTGTCATACTATTTATAGGAAAGAGGAAAAATACCTTTGGAATAGGGAATTTACTTTCATTTCAGTCTCCCTTGTTTTGCTTCCTTCTGCTGATCTGCAGAGATGAGGATTTAAACTGTGAAGAGTCGAGGACTGGCAAACTGACAAACAAACAGTAGTGACAGCCAAGGGAAGAATAGCACTTTACTTTAATCGGGGAGAGAGAGAGAATGAAGCTGAGACTTCCTTTACCACAAGAATCAAATCTGAAGGACGCTTTTTCTATTTGCTTGTTCCACCCACCTATGCTTACAGTAATATATCTAAATCCACTACTTCGGAGCCATGTTGGCAGCAGGGTAGGTTAGCAATTTAGGAGGAAGGATGGCCTTATGGTTATGGCAGATAACTGAGTATCAGGAAATTTGGATTTCTTTCCCACTTTTGGCTCAGACTTCTTGTTTGACCTCTTGGGTAAATCACTTAACCTTCTTTTGCTTTACTTCCCCTGCCTGTAAAATGGTTACAACAATACTTTCCTACCTCACGGAGTATTGTGAGGTTTAATTAATTAGTTTTTTTTGGTACTATGTTAATGAGCACTAAAGAAATAAGTAAAATATAAATAATTTTAATGACCAGTTCCTTGATCATTTTCCTATATTGCAGTAACTTATGGGCTTTTCCTATCACTCCGAGAAGGGCCCATGCACAGTTAAGTCCAAATAACGTCACTCTGGAATGCTGCTTAAAGTCATAAATGGGAGCACCAGTTTTTATTCCCCCTCTGCCCCCCGACATTTATCTGTGCATGTATATGAATACAAATTACACTTGAGTTCCTATCTTGTGGGAAGGAATCTCTCTATGTAGAGCAGATTTCTTAATTCTCTGCAAAGGAGAATGTAAGCCGGTACCATACAAAATTCTCATTTTCTCTTAATTTTTGTGTTGCAGTGTACTTGGGGCATCATGCTACTTATTCTCTTGTGCAGAAACTGGGGAGGACTAATTTAAAACAACTGCAACTTGAAAGCTGCAAAAATGGGAGCTATTCCTCCAAAGGGAGGAAAGGATTCTGGCTTTTTAAAAGAACTGGAGGTGTCCCCCAGACCCTGCCAATCATCAAGGGCAATACCGATGGACTTTGGAACTTCTGCACAGATCCTGTCCTTCACACTGCTCTGTGGGCTCCCTCTCCTTTTTGGTGGTGGTAATACTCACTTAAGAAGCTGAGCTGCTGTGGGAAGTCCTCCCACCATCTCAGCTGTGCAGTAGAAGCCATGGAGGGGACTCTGTTGGAGAGAATGCTGTTTTTGGCAGTGTAATATTTAATTCCAAAAATTTCTATATAGAAATTGGTGAGTCCTAAAGGGGCTGGGGACACCCAGACAAAAAGGGGAAAGAAGAACTGCATTGACTCCTCACTTTCATAGGTTCAGGCACCTCTATGCATGAATTCCTGCTTCATTGATCTTCACCAGACCATGTGTTGGAGCTGAGTGTGGGGATTTGAGCTATTAATACCTAACAATGTATCGTTTATAGCTATAGAGTGTTTTACCCTCATCTTGTCGGTATTCATTTATAGCTGTATTTTTTCCTTTATGTACCTAATCTCAAATTGATATAGACAAAAATTCAGATCTCACATAGAGGGGGGAAACACACAAGGCCTAATTCACAGTTACACTAATGTACACCCATTTTAAGGCCCCATTACACTGTCAAAGCTGTGCACAGTGAGAATCAGGCTATTGTTATCCAGGGCTCACAGATCACAGTGACTTCCCTTTATTTATACAATCTGAACTTTCTTAAATGAATCTGCCTAGCAACAATTTCCCCTTCTCCTGCATGATCATGATAATGGCAACATGGAATAAAGGAGCTACAATGTTTCCTGGCCTTAGCCTTTTCCTTGGGGAATCAATGAGGGGAAAATGAAGCGTTAAGTTTTTCCCAGCTTTTTGTGTTTATTTAAATACAATATTTTTCCTGTTTGCACTATTAGTAATCATAAGATTATCTATAGTCAAGAATGGCAACTTGAAAGTGGATTTGTTACAAAGAAGAGTTCAGCTTACAGCATATAAAACTCACACATTATAAATTAGTTGTAATTGTAATATAAGGCTGTCATTTTATTTTCCTTTGTCTCTGTAAAAGTGTGATGATATAAAATGGGCATGAACTTGAGAGACCATAGTGCTGATTGAAATTTAGAGAGATTGCTGGATATTGGTCACAAAACAAGAATTTTCTCCAGCAACATACAGTATGTGTTACATCATGGTAGCTTAATTTAAAGCCATCCAGGGTCTATTTGAACATATGCTCCAGATTTGTGAACACTTGCTCATTTGTTGGAAGAGGAGACTATATTGAAGCCAGATGCCAGCTATAGGGATGCTCTGAGCAGCATCTGCCTGGACTCATTCACCTCCAGCAAGGACTCTAGAATTGTAAATAACTATCTTGGGTCAGGTACTAAGTCACTCTGGAAGTCCAGTGAGAAATTGCTCCTTAATCAATCTCCACAGCATTTTATTTTGAATTCAGTCTTGATTCATGCATGGAGCTCTTTGTTTCCCTCTTAGCCTTCCTCCGTCTAACATCTGGCTGCCATTTGAAACAGGTGTTCTTTGTGAATGAAGAGGTGATAGCTTTTGATTCCCTGTACCACACAATAAAAATAAGGAATATGTGAGCATATTGGCTTGAAAAGAAAGTCTGGAGCATCTTTGAAAAAAGTACCAAATAGGAATTTTATTCCATAAAGGAGCAGTAATAAGGCTGGAATGCTCGGAAGGACTCAGCACCCACAACCAGGGCCTGATTTTTAGACGAGCCTAGCACCCAGTATGTACAGTTGATGTGTGAATCTGTCCTTTGGTATCACAATGGGAGCTGCTGGATACTGAGCATTTATGAAAATCTGGCCAAAAATGCCCAGTGGGGAGAGGTCACTGTAGAACTTTACCCTCCCTGATTCTCAAAAAATATTCACAGAAGACTAGGAGAATCAATTTAATATCTGAATGGAACTAATGAGATGGATGCTGTGGCTACCCCTGTAAATCTGTAATGGGGCTATTAATAATGATTGTGGAAATGGATAGTGACACATAGGTTTGGAGCCAATAGCTGTAACTCCTTGAGACTGGTAGTGATTATAAGACGACTGCCAAAATGTGTAGGTTTATAAAAAACCTTTATTTATGTTCTTAGTAATTCTGTAGATTATTAAAACCAACAATTAAAAATCTCTTATTTTTCACATTTATGCATTTTGTTTGTTTTGCTCCTCACCTTGCAAAAGGAAACTAGACTGGTCAGATTCCCTTTGGTTTCTAGTCAATTTCACACTCTGGTTTTTATGCACTGGGGCAAGGCTGCTACTGTTGCATAAATAAGCCCATTAAGTTGATTTTCCATGCTTGAAATTAATGGTTGGTTGAACCTGTAGTACTTTACTTGACTCCTGAATGCCTGAGCTGAAAACAGTGCAGTAGTTTGTACTAATCATGAGTGATGAAGAGTAATAGATTACTGATGTTTAGATTCATATCACAATACTGCAGGGGAAAACTTAAATCAAATTAGAAACACTTTTCTCTGATTTTTGTTTTCTAAATGAAAATATTTCTATTAATGTTTCTATTCAGCAAATCAAAATTTTCGTCTTGAATCTACAGTGACTGCTCATTTAATTTACCCATATGTCAATGTAATTTATTTTTTAATATGACTTTAAAAATGTACAGGTTGTTGAGAAATCAGCCCTGCCATTTTGATATAGTTTAGTTTGGTTGCTTCTAAATGTAAGTGGGGGAATGGTCCCGCTATTGTGGGGAACTTTCCTGGCTCAGACACTACCTGGTGGAGTTGGCTAGCAAAAGGATCTGAGTCCCTGCTCCCACTCACTTTACCCAGAGGCCTGCCTGACCTCGAGGACCCCCTCCCACTCTCCTGTGTGGTGGGCTCTCTGTAACCCTGACAAGAGCGGGCCCAGGATTCCTGTGTGGTCACTTAGGGCAAAGGCTTGGGTGTCCCCACTCCGGGGCACTAACTCTGCACTAGGTGCTTCCCTGGCCCACTGATCACTGCATACAGTGCAAAGCAGATACAATTTATTAAACAACAATTAATTAAAAAAAATAATGAAAAGAGGAGAAAGGTTAAAGGAAAACACTTGAGGCTGCCCCCTGGTCCGGGGGCATCACACACAGCGTCACTGGGGTGTAAGGGACATTCACAGACTGCGTTTCACACGTCGCAGGCCCCCTGCCTGGCTGCACTGCAGAGATGCAGAGAGTCAGGCATGTACTCTGGCAGTGGCCATACACCCCAGGCTCTAGGGGACAGGACCCTTCTCCCCAGTGTCTCACCCCCAAGTGTCTGGGTCACGATCCCCTCCAAGGCCTCTTGGCTGATGGTGTCTCCCTGCAGCCAGGTCCTCACCGCAACTGACTCCAGCCCCAGCTCCAGCCCCACTTTGCTTCAGTGCGGCTCAGCTCTGCTCTCTGGGATGCTTCTCAGGGCCCCTCTGGTTCTGTTGCTGAGGGTCAGCTCAGCTTGACTCACTGAGCTTCTTCTCTGGCCTCTGCACCCAGCTCCAGACAGCTCCAGCCCCAGCCTCAGCTCCGCTCTGCTCGGCTCCCTGGGTGCTCCTCTGGGTCTGCTGCTATGGCCGTGCTCAGCTCAGCTCTGCTCAGATCCCTGGGCTGCTTCTCTCATCTCCCAGCTGCTGGCTGGTCTGTCCTTAGTTCTGCCTGCTCAGCATAGGCAGACAGTTGCACCTCACAAGGAGGACGGGAACCCCCCTGCCCTCCTGGCTCCTTCATTGGCCTGCCCTCCCTGTCAATCAGGCTGACCTGCAACCTTTATTTAGCTGAGGTTAGTTCTGCTTTGAGTAGGGGGTTGGACTAGATGACCTCCTGAGGTCTCTTCCAACTCTATGATTCTATAACCTGAGTTGGCCTCTCCCCACTGGGCCTGGAGGCTGTGTCTGTTTCAGGGTCCTGCTTCCTCAAGAGATGCCAACCAAAAAGACCCACTAAATTTCAGTAAGGGGCCAATAGAACTCTTACATACGTATTGGATTAAATAACCATCAACAATAATACAAGCCTCCAGATCATGAAGATCCGTAAATGCAATACTTTTTTTTTCTATCCTGATGAGAATTTCATGTGACTGAGTCTTCATCTCTTAAAGAAAAGCTTTGCGGCAACCACTGCCTACAACAATAATAAAAACTATTCTCACCTAATTTCCTAAAGCCCTTTTTAAAGTCTTTTTCCAATTAGTCTGCAACCCTTATAGGGATTTTTAATCTAAATGAAAAAAAAAAAGAAAATCAAGGCAGTATTACTCCTTCGTACTTAAGGAAGATTATCTACATTCAACCCTTTCTAATGGCCTACTGCAACTTGATACATTGGCAGCTCTCCAGCCTGTGTAGCAGTCCCGCCAGCGGCTCAGGCCTTGAGATCTTAAAAGGACTTTTCTTTAAATTAAAGCCATGGTTTTTTGTTTGTTTGGGGGTTTCTCTTCGCCTCTTGGAGTGATTTTCACCTCTGTGTGGCTGCTTCCCAAAGTGAGCTGGTTCAGAAGGAAGGGAAGCATTTATCAGCAGTGTGTGTATAATTTATGCTCCTGTGCAGCTGACAGAAATGTTCCTGTGCCTAAACACACTCAGCTCCCATAAAAAAACATGGCACTTTTGGTAGCGATATGTGGGTTCAGATTTTTAAAGGGATTTAGGTGCCTGAAGATATGGACAGCACATACTAGGAATTTTCAAAAGTGCCTAGTTGCAATACCCTTTTCCATTTTGTGGTCGGATCCTGCTGTGTGTTCTCCACACTAATGCAAGGAGGGCTTGTGTTAAACAACTAAGTTAATTTTACACCCACCTAATACCACACAAATCAGTCTTCTCCGAGCTGCAGCAGGCAGCTCTCTCTTCTGATCTGCATTGAGTCCTGCATTCCTATATGAAGGGGGATCCTTTGAACTCTCTAGTCATCTCCCACACCTTTATATGACAAATGCAGTCAGTCCACAGGCCAGCAGTCCTTACTCAGGCAGAACTCCCATTAAAATCAATGTTCTGTTTTCTAAGTCCCACAGAAATTAATACTGTACCAAAGATCCCAGCTAACAGTTAACTTGAATTGTGGAAGATAAATATGGCACTCTGCAGAGTAGCAGCAATGAAACTGAGTATGTATCAGTTGGAGCAAGTGACATAAATGACTGGGACTTTGACTGAGTGGGAATTGCAGAATCCACACTTTTTTTTTTACATGTACAAATACATCACATGCAACCTCATTGACAGATATGTGCTTGCTAAAGGATGTACTTAAGGGTAGAATTTAGCCCATATAGCTCCGTTGTGGGTTTAACCCAAAGCTCTATGTTGTAGGATGATGCAGAGGAATGCCCCAGGGAGAGCTCTGCGAGGCATGATGATTCTGACCAATCTGGAACTTCCAAAGCTCCATGGACCACAAGGGGAATGCAGCATCCACTCCTCTTCTCCTGCTATGCTGACTTTGCTGGCTAGCATGGGGATGGAGCAGCTAGCATGGCCAGTGGGTCTTTCCCAGTTCTGGTGAACTGTCAGTGCAAGCAATGTCTTGGTGCCTGGTTTTCTCACAGAGGGCTGTGCCGTAAAATCACTCGCTTGTTTGCACCACTGCAAAGCTTGGCACAATTTGGTTCCCAATCAACAGGGAAGGTACAATATTTAGATAAAGGTCATTGTTTCATGGTATTTTTTCAAAATACTCTGGATCAGATTCTCAGTTGCCTGAGGGACCATATATTGTTTGTTAGCATGACCTGAGGGAGAGCCTAGGCTGCTTCAACAAATACTGGGACTCAAACTAACCTCTAGACTCAGTGAGACATACCCCTCTGTGCTCAGCTCAGCTCCATTTGGATGCAGAAGAGAATCTGCCCCTCTATCCTGATATTTCAAGCTTGGGACTCTGTGACAGCTATTATGCTTGCTTACTGCAGTGCTATCAAATCAATACTGCAGTCATTTGGGTGCAATAATTGTGTACAAATCTTCCTCAAAGCATCACCCCTCCATTTCATGGAAGCAATGTTTGCAATGAAGTTACAATAATGCTGACAGATTTCATGTTCATTTATTTCTCTCCCATAAATGCTCTTAGACAAAAAGAGACTGATCCTGAAACGTATATTTCAGAATGTTAGTTCATGTTCTTGTTGCTGCTATGCTGGTTTCATTTATTCAGTGTTTCTTCTGATTCTGCATGACCTCCACGGTGTGCAAGCTTTCCCAGCTCATCTGGACACATTGAGATACTGTACTCTGAGTCCACTGTGGAGCATCTGTAAATAATACTGCACTGTGGCTCAGAAAAGGGAGGGAAACAAAGGAGTAATTCAGTAAAAGATAAAATGAGGTATGCACATTCGTTCCCTGGACTGAGGAGATAAGTATGCACACACTGATGGAATTTCTGATAATTTCTCTTGTCTGATGATTTTTCTGCACGTTTCAGGAAATAGACTATTTGTCTAGCTAGTGTCTATTGTAGTAGGCACTTGACATGGTCAGGACTTCAGATGATTAAACACAGTATATATGCTAGGTCAACAATAATTCTCTTCTAAAAATATACATGTTTCTAATATGTTGTCATTGCTTAGGATGCCAGAAATATGCACTTTATACTCAAGTGTAATAAAATGGAAAAACCATCAGTGTTGTTATAACTCTTATTTTTCTTCACTTTCTAGAGATTCCAGCAATTTTTAAAAATATGCACTCTCTTTGCAATTTTGCTGCCAAGAAGGAAAAGCTAGTTCACTCTGTAATCTGACCGTGTAATGTGGCTGCCTTATATTCTGCTTTTATGTTACTCAAGACTGTTTGAAGTGTTTCCAAGGTGACATCTGACACACTCTGGCATAATAAAGTATTTAATTCGTATAATGACCAGTCAGGATGATGATGGAAAAACATCTCTATGGGTTATGTCAGGAGAGAAACTTAACCTGAACTATAACTGAACTGTTTTTCAAGCAAACTGCTGTTTTAATAGAAGCACTGGCTTTTCATGAATGTTTGACCTTTTTTAGAAACAAATTACTCATATGTATTCTGAGTCTTTTTTTAATGACTTTTTTTCTTTTTGCATGGAAGACTTAGGTTCACTTGGGAAATAGCTGCTTGTGCTGTTGATATGAAGGTACCATTCATGAAGAGAGCTTTTTATTCGTTCATTTTGACTGCACAAGATGCTTAATTGTGTCAGGGACTCAGCAGGTGGCACATTTACCTCTGAACAGGGCTCAGAGCAGCAGGGAACTCAGTGAATGTTGTAGCACAGGCTGGAGCCAGGGAGCAAAAGACAGGATGTACATGGTAAAACAAGAATGCATGGTGTAGAACAGGTCTGATCCAATGCTGGAATTAACTCCTCTTCTTTTCTTTCAAACTGCTTAGTCCCTATTGTTCAGTGATCATTTTAAAGGAGCAAGCACACATAAAACATACAACTACATCTGTGGTTGACAGTAAGAATAAAATTCTGCTTCATACTCAAACATAATACAATAATATGCATACTTACTGCATGTGTCCCATCTTTCAGTTATCTATTCTATACTCCTAGCAGTACCTTGAATTGCTGGAGCTTAGACAAACAAGACAGCCACATCTGAGACCTCCGTGTGTATCTTGGTCCCAGGTCAGAATGAGTGAAGTAGTTCTAAAATGCCTAAAGGAGGACTATTCTTAGGTTATTTTTGGAAGCAAGAGGTAGCAGAAAGCTTCAAAGAACCTTTTTGCAGTCCAGTTTTGCAATCTAATGTTTGAGTAAAACTCAGAAAGCTCTTCAAACGTTTTGGTGCTTAGTCTAATGGGAAGATTCCCCTTGACTTCAATGGGTTTTGATAAGGCTCTAGACTGAGTTATTAAAGATCTCATGAGAGTTTTCACAAGATCTGGGGATGTTAAGTCTGCTGCTCTGATAAATGTCCTGTAAATGTTCTGTGCTAAACTTCAGGACCAGGAATCGGAAGATCTGGGTCCACTTCTGCCTCTAAAACAAGCCTCTCCTGTGACCTGTGGAAAGTCACTTACCATCTCTGTCTTGATTTCTCTGTTTGTAAAATGAGGATGATGCTCATCCCATTCCCAACCCCCACACTCATCCATCTCACAAGGGTGATGGGAGAATAATGCGTTAATTTTTTTTCAAAATGCTTACAGCTCCTCAGAGTACACTGTATATGTGCAAAGTCTTTTTATTAATTTATTATATAGCACATTCTATCTGAGGCTCTCAAAACATTGAGCTCAAAGTCTTTGGCATGAAAGTTGCCATTTAAGTAATAATTACTGTAGACTTCAGAAAGCTGCGGAGTAACTTACAGCTGTCAGAGAAAAATATCCAAACTTGATACACTTCAGCTTGAAGTTTGTGTTTTTTGTCTTTTCATTAATTTAAAAAATTTCAAACATTTCTTTATTGAAAGGAGTATTCAAGGATGATCATAAAGATTCCTGCTATATCTAGCAGGACTATGGTTTCAGTTACTTTTTTTATCTACTTTTTTTTGAAGGGGTCACTGCTTGATTTGGTGCGTGACTGCTGCATTAGGTATCAGGAGACAGAGCCAAAGCTGGTGCTTGGGTGGTGCAGGTTGTGGATCTCTGATAAAATACATGATGGTAAGCTTAAAAAAACCCCAAAACATATAATTGAGTGAGCAAGTGTTTGTCTCCTAGTAGACTTTTCAAATATTTATCTATTTTATACTACAGTATGTACTGTACACATTCCTTTTTTAACAATAACTCCCCACAGTAGCCCAAGAAGAAGGAAGTGTGTAATTCTCTGGAGGCTGAAGTGCACTTCACATTTGCTTTGCCAATTTCTTTATAGTGATTTTTTTTCTAAAACCTTTGAACTGCAACTTTATTCAAACAAGAGAGAAAATATCATGTTTAATCAATAAGACATGGCAGGGCCTGAATAAGTGTGTATTTATGATCAAAGCTGGTTGTCCTAAATGAATATCCTCTAGTATAATTCAAACAGTGGAATGTCTGACTGAGATAATGCAATTTTATTATAAATGTTACTTTTTTGTCAGAGAATTTACATGTTAACTGAAGAGACTCATAAACCCTGATCAGTGAATTATATGGTTTTACGACTCTAACTAATCAGATCACTCAACTTCTCATGCTTATTTTATACAGTACGTTAAATGGATACATAACACAAGGTGGAATCAAATGAGATTATATCCCCCTTAATAACTAAAACAATGTCAAAAGAGTTGGATTAAGAGAATTAATGAACGCCACTTAAACAAAAAAGCCAACCTGGTGATAAGGGGCTTGGTTGTGCAAACTTTGCACTGTTGTCAGTGTCTGACTTTGGGTGCACAGAAATTCAGTGTGAGGCCTGTATTGATAAGGCCCTGCCATTCAGGAGATTCTAGTATGGGACGGAATCCCTCCTTCTCAGTGGGAGCCCTGTAAAGGCAGCTTGTTCCTCCCTTATGTATATTGTGTAGTTTTGTAGCAAAGCCCTTCTGTTTAATTCAGGAATGGCACAGAGGACAAACTTCTGAGAACTTCATCCAGCTGTTGTTGACTGGGAGACTGAAGGAGCTGCCTTTGGAATGTAATGGATTAATGGGAAAACTGGAAGCCAGACTGTTCACCACCCTAAAGGTGTATATAAATGTTGAGGTGAAAGTTGAAGAGCCCAAAAGTTGCCTGAGGCACTGCTTATATGGCATGTGGAGTGCATTGCAGAGCTTTGACACATAAGATTTATTGTTTTGAAAGATTTTTGTATGGGGAGAAAATGTACTCTCCTCATCTATGAAAAATCATGACTTCAGTCATTAGCCTCCCTGTGAAAATGCTCCAGCCAATGATCAACTCCAAAGAACACAATGGTTAGTAAGAATATATCTGAAAATATTAGTTAAGGACCACAAACTAAACTAGATAAAAACTGATAAATAATCTCAATTCATTAGACAGAAACCCCCCCAGATGTTTAGGGCTGGATTCCCCAGCCTGGTAAGGCCACTTTGTGCCTAGTAAGCTGTGAAAAATGGCTTTAAGGTGTCCAGAAAATGGCTTTAAGGTGTGCAGTGGAACTCTCCACTGCTGTAAATCTGGTGGAGGTGGCTCTGCTGCCTCTTAGTCCAGCTGCCCATCCCTCCCCAGGGTAAGGAGAAGGAAGGTGTATGTCAGGGGCATAGGCATAGGTGGGTCAGTGAGGAAGAGGCCCTCATAGAGTGCAGCCCTAATTTGCACTGGCACCGGTGTCTCTACATCAGAGCTCCACAATTGACTCTCTGTGGCTGCTCTTTTTTCCCAGCTTTAGCCAAAAGGAAGCAGAATTCTTGTTTCTCCTCAAGCCCCAGAACTAGAGCTGACGTACGCCGTCGAAATATGCTGTTTCTTCAAGGCTGAAGTCTTTCTCAGCAACGTATAGATTTCAACTTGACGGGAAAGTTGAGGAGGTCCAGGGTGGACTCTCTCTGGTCAAAGAGAGAGCTGAATAGAGAACTTAACCTTTCTAATCCAAAATATAGATGTTTCAACACAATTCCATTTTATGAAAATGTTTGAAAGGGTTTGGTTTTGTTCCAATGAGGAACGAAAACAGATTTCAGAAGCTCAAAAGATGTGAAATAGAATTGTCATCCTTCTGCCAAAACTACTCAGGACTAACACCTCCCCCCAGTTACATAATAGCTTAGCCAATGCTAGCATGGGAAATTATTTGTTTTTTATTGAAATTTACAAGATACAAGCAAATGAACAATACAGCGAAAAAAATGCTGTGGAAGTTCATTATTCACAGCTACACAGAATATATGTACAAGGCACGTTAATGTCTAATAACTTCTAAACCCACTAAAGAGAAAATGTATGCCTACTGAACCTTCTAGAGATGTTACCCCATATACACTGATTCATTATCTTTACCATATTGATCTCACTACTCTTGCACTCCCACACTGTTAAATCCTGTTTTTGCTGTTATATGGACTTCTTAAAAAGTTTATGTTATATGTCGCCCACAGTATTCTTCAAAATCATTCAGACTGTCCTCTGTTCCATAGGCAACTTTTTCAAGAAATATTGTCTTTACCATTGCTGTAAAATATGTATCTTTCTTAGATGGATCATCTTTGTTTTTTCATTGTTTAAATATAACATTCTTACTATCAATAGACATAAAGAGAACCAACGAGCATTGTTTTCTGCAGGCCTTTCGATGCAACATCATGTGAGGAAGTACAATTTGTGTATCCTGTCATTTGTACAAGGCAAATCTGTTACTTTACTTCCTTGCTCATAAAAAGTATTTATGTTTCAACAAATGTTTCTTTATAAATTATTTTGTTTAGTTTAATTTATTATGAATTATATACTACTGTATTTTGGTCCACATACAACATATCCATTTATCAGTTCATTTTTTTGTTCTGCTATAGCTTCTGATTTATTGGCAATTTACTCTTTTAACATGCTTATTCCTTTATTGGCTAGTCAATTTTGTTTCAGAATGTATTTTAGTTTGGATTGCAGAAACTAATTGTTTTAACAAGACTATTTCTTCAACAGGTGCTTTTTAAGAGGACTCCAGTGTACTGTAATACCACAACAAGCTGCTGGAAAGCAGCTTAAATAACAAGATGTTTGATTCTTTCAGTCTTACCCTACCTACCATCATTATTTAAAATTCATTATTTGCCAAATATCATTAAACAAAAAAGACACCAAGGAGAGTGGAGAACAACAATTGTTATAATTATTTGCAGCCTCTGATCATAAGGAATACATTACTGAAGGGCCAGGTCAAGAACATGGTTAAAAATCATTAGTGGAATTAATCAAAAATCATATGAACCATGATTTTTTTTTACAGTATGCAAACTTACTATTTTACATCAATTATGAAGTGGTGACTGGTTCTGTGGATGTGGGGAAAGTGGTGGATGCGATATACCTTGACTTTAGCAAAGCTTTTAATACGGTCTCCCACAGTATTCTTATCAGCAAGTTAAAGAAGTATAGGTTGGATGAATGGACTATAAAATGGAGAGAGAGCTGGCTAGATCGTCCGACTCAATGGGTAGTGATCAATAGCTCCATGTCTAGCTGGCAGCCGGTCACAACCGGAGTACCCCAGGGGTCAGTCCTGGAGCCGGTTTTGTTCAACATCTTCATTAAAGATCTGTAGGATGGGGTAGATTGCACCCTCAGCAAGTTTGCAGATGACACTAAGCTAGGGGGAGTGGTAGATACCCTGGAAGGTAGGGATAGGATACAAAGTGACCTAGACAATTTGGAGGATTGGGCCAAAAGAAATCTGATGAGGTTCAACAAGGAGAAGTGCAGAGTCCTCCACCTAGGACGGAAGAATCCCATGCACAGCTACAGACTGGGGACTGACGAGCGAGGCAGCAGTTCTGCAGAAAAGGACCTGGGGGTAACAGTGGTTAAGAAGCTGGATATGAGTCAGCAGTGTGCCCTGGTTGTCAAGAAGGCTAATAGCATATTGGGCTGCATTAGGCGGAGCATTGCCAGCAGATTGCAGGAAGTGATTATTCCCTTCTATTTGGCATTGGTGAGGCTGCATTTGGAGTATTGTGTCCAGTTTTGGGCCTCCCACTACAAAAAGGATGTGGAGAAGTTGGAGAGAGTCCAGTGGAGGGCAACAAAAATGATTAGGGGGCTGGAGCACAAGACTTATGAGGAGAGACTGAGGGAACTAGATTTGTTTAGTCTGCAAAAAAGAAGAATGAGGGGGGATTTGATAGCAGCCTTTAACTACCTGAAAGGGAGTTCCAGGGAGTATGGAGCTAGGCTGTTCTCAATGGTAGTAGATGACAGAACAAGGAACAATAGTTTCAGGTTGCAGTGGGGGGAGGTCTAGGTTGGATATTAGGAAAAAAATTTTCACTAGAAGGGTGGTGAAGCATTGAAATGGGTTAACTAGGGAGGTGGTGGAATCTCCATCTTTAGAGGTTTTTAAGCTGTGGCTTGACAAAGCCCTGGCTGAGATGATTTAGCTGAGGTTAGTCCTGCTTTGAGCAAGGGGTTGGATTAGATGACCTCCAGAGGTCCCTTCCAATTCTAATATTCTATGATTCTATGAATTACCCACTGTAGTGAACATGAAGTCACTCTAATTACCACAAGAGGGAGATGTTATAAATGGCAGGCTAGGCACTTGACTTGCTTTTTATTTGGTCCTTAACTGATGAGTTCCACTTTCTATATTCCTTTGGTGGGGGTGGGGGAGGGAGGGTGGAGAGAAAAGCTTCACTTTATAATACCATAATATGAGAGAGTTACTATCTTTTCAATGATATAATTATCTCATTCCTTACTGTTATCAGTAATATTTGTATCCTCACTTGCATTCCAAACGATTTTACTGTTCATTAACATGTAACCATTTTTAATCTGTATCCCTTTTTATTGCTGTATCCCTTCACTTGATATGGCTTTTGGCTTGCATTTCTCATCAGTTTTCAAAAATTTGAGAGAGCACAGCATAAGAAATACACACTGTCTGCAGGACAGCTTCTTCAGCTTTGCCTGACACTAGCAAGCAGGGGTATCTCCTACTACATAGGAGAGCAAATTTTAGCAAGGCCCTGATTTGAAACCCATTGAAATCAATGGTAAGGCAAATGTGCAATGAGCCATCCCCTTCTTTTAAGCATAAGTTATACTGATGTCTCAGAACAAAGGTTAAAAGTGTGTGTAGAATGTATTGTAGATTTTTGGTGTAGAACAGCCTTTACAAAAATATAAAATCACTGTTTTGTGGATTTTTTAATAATAATAATAAGCAAGCTGTCTTCCATCCTCCTGCCATTCATCCTGAAGATTCAGGGAATGGAAGAAAGTAGGCAAAACTTTAGTTTCAGTGTCTGCTCCCAGCTATTAGCTAGGGGTGGTGGCTCTCCTCTATAATAGTGGTAATTTATTTGTTTCATGCTGTTTTATAGTCCAGAAAATTACTTACTGCTCACACTCAGCTAGCTTTTGCATAAGATAGCACAAGAACGTAAGTGTTCTACCACATTGCTGCCTCACTCTGCAGTGAATTCCCCCAAGGGGAAGGTGTTAGTTGGCATTACTGACTGCTGCTCAACAAATTGTGATGTTATCTTAGATGATCAGGCTGGACCTCAAGATGATCCCAAAATGTAATTTTGGAAAAGACGGAGGCAGGGCCTTTTTCAGCATGATCATGTACGTCCAGAATTATACCTGGATATCCACCATGACCCCTTCTGGTGAGATCAAGGACTCTTTTTGTTCTTGCCTTACTTTAGAACAGTTTTGATCTTTTAAGTTCTGCCTGAGTAGAAGCATAGATTGTAATGATTATTTTGCTTTTCTTAGCTGTTCCATATTAACTATTTCTAAATATATCCCCCTGTGTGTTTATTTTGTAATTGTATTAATTTTCATTAGGAAGTCTTTGGGTGCATGACAGAAGGGCAGGTTGTATCTGATCCTTGATCTGACTTTTTTTCTGGATGCTGTTTACTTGTATTAGTTCTGCAGATTCAACTCAGCGAAAGAGTCAGCTGGATTCTATTCTTCCTTATGAATCATCAGGAGCACAGTAGCTAAATGCTACAGTAATGCAATCTACTACAGAGCTAAGCAGTCTGCTTGAAACATTTATTGTTTTAGAATCCCTTGTGTTGTTTGAGAACAAGAATATTTCCTGCTTTTCAGTTGTTTCGTGATGATAAATGGCTGAGGGAAAATTAAGGTGAGCTGGGCTATCTTTGCATTTTCAAAATTTTTGATGCTTGTTATTTATGTGTAACCTGAACTTTGAATTTTTAGGTTTTCGATCCTTTGTGCTTTTTGCAGAAATTACAGTATTTTTTCAGTGTTCCCCCACATCCCTTAAATAATAGATAGATATTTGCCACCTCGAATCCATCTTAATTAAAAACATGCTTTGGTATTTCTTAGGTTTTTAATTTGTCAGAATCTCCAAGTTTCACAGAGATGAACCGTGTTCCTCTCCTAACTTCTCTCCACTTCTCACATGGCTTACTCCCTCCCTTTCCCCACACCAGATAACCAATATCTAGCATTCTCTCTTTTCCCCAGACGAACTTCCTACTCTCCCTGTTGTTCACTTCCTGCCACTAACTCCATTGTGGCTCTTAATATCAGGTCTACACACACTCATCATGTCTGCATTGGGATGGCTATGCGGACAGCATAGTTTTCTTTTTTTTGTTTGTTTGTTTCTGATCCACATGACTTAGGCATTACTTGGTGTTGATAGTGTACTTACTTACGAAATATTTTCCCTCTGCAATCTCTGCTTCCAACGAAAGTAGTCAAAAACACCAGTCCCTATCAAGGCCAGCAGTTTAAGCAAAGTTTGAAGGCTATAATCCAGACCTTTTTTAACATATTTTAATGTTGATTTATTAAATGTTTGTGTTAGGAATGTATCCGAGATGTGTGATCCCTTTCAGTTTGTGATTCCCTTCCCTCTCGAAAAACCTCAGTCAATTCACCTTAAACTTTTCAGAAAAATTCTCCCTTGGCACAAAATCATGGTTATGGAATTTCAAGTGCATTGATTTAGTGTTGGAGAAATTGTTTATGAATGCGTGTCAAAATCACACATTAAAATGGAAGACTTGATTCAACACAAGGAAAGACTAATATGTTTCTGTAATTCCTGTATTGCTTAACAGTGTCTAGTTGTTTGCCATCCATTGTGCTCTCTTTTGTTTCTTCTATATTTGAGGTAGACTAATATCTTGTCTTCTCTCTACTCTCCTAAATCCACATTTCTTATTTTTCGTTTGTATTTTCTGACTAACAATAACAATAATACTTGACTCTTACGTAGTGCTCTATATCTTCAAAACACTTTACAAGCATTTACTAATTGCATACCTGTTGGGTTTCAGCACAGATAGCAGTTCCATCTTTATGCTGCTGGTGTCTCTCAAACCCTCTATTGATCCTGATGTCATTATATTCTCTTAAGTGGGAAAGAAGTTGAGAGAAAAACTTGTCTTTACTGATCTTTTCCAGTTGCTGTGCTTGTTCTCCTTGTCAGGTTGGAATGTTGCTATTCTGTTCAAGTGGAACAGTAGTTCCCAGACTTCTGGGGGCCCATTTCATCCCACTCAGCTAGGCACACTTTAATCTGCAATGGAATTTAAATGTCTGCAAACCCAATCAGTGAGATTTGGAACAGTTCAGGCTCCATTGTGACTGACTTAAATAGGCAACAGGCGCTTGAGCCCAGCACAGAGGCTAGCTTTTGAATTGGGCTGCTTGCCCCCCCAAGGATGTAGAATGGAATGAGAACCCCCACCCTCCCCATGGGCTATCTGCACCTTGGGCTCAGGCATGTTGTAGAAGTAAGCAGGACTACTTACCTACTAACCTTTTCTCAGGAGCAGGTGGGTAGAGAATGAACAGACCCTGGGGTCACTTGCATTATTTTCTGGCTAGAACAGCTGAGCCATCACACAGATAAAGAGAGCATGAAAGTACTTCTGGCTTAGGCTAAGAGTAAATTGCTACATCTGTGGGCGATAGTATGACATAGAAGGTTGTATCTGACTCACAAAGCCTTCCAGGGCTGCTCCTGGGCTGGAACAGGTTATGCACCATTCCTTGCTCCAGGCTGTGTCTAAAGTCATAATCTCCCTCTAGGGAGTATAGATGATCAATACTGTTACTCCTGGAAAATGAATCCAATTCTGGAAGATTGAGCGCACCCTCAACCCCTACTGAACATTCAGATTCTTACAGAAAACACTCAACCTGTGCTTATATATGAATGGTCAAACAAAGATCTTGTTCCAAGAACATTAATTTTTCAACTCCCATGTTCCCATCACACATTTCCTCAACCCTTTTCTGTCAAAGGAATAAAACCTCTCAAAACAGCACCCCTTCCCCCCCCCCCCCCCAAACCCATAAAACAGTCTTCAAGGACAAAATTGTTTATAAACTCATTCTTAAAAGAGTCAGAACTGCAATTAGATAGGGTTAAATAGCAATTCTCACAGCCATTGTAAAACACTGCTAATAATTGCTATACAGATTTAATGGGAAAGACATAGCAGCGGTCTGGAAATGGTAATTATTGTGACTCAGGTTTCTTGGCCCTGCTCCCCAAGCTGATTGTTTACCTTACAGTCAAAACTAAAACACCTAATTTAAAAAAGCAAGCAAATAAACATAACCCCCCTCAATTATTATGATACAGAGAACTGGACTCTGTGGAATAGCGGAAGAGAGTAAAGGCAGAGGAAGATGAGGTATCAAAAAGAAAGAATGTTAAACTCCACAGCTTTTAGTGTCCTCTTGCTCAAGACTTATTGATTGTAGCCCACTGTAAAGGTTTCACTTAACCACATTTTCAAAAGCTTTCATAAATATTGCAATAAAGCAATACATTCATTGCTAGCTAAACCCTAACACCAGCATAAACTTATTTATCATTCAGATGACTGAGCTGCAATAGAGAAGGAACAGGGGGTTAGTGCAGGATTTATACTGCACATCTTGAAATATCTTTCTGCATGAAGTAATAAAAGCCACTCTTCATACTCAGTTCTAATGGCCAATAAACTACAGGCCCAGAAAGAAAAATAAGGGTGGCAAAATCACAGGACACATTAGGAAATTATATTTACGCTACAGTCATTTACTGTTTTGCTTTGATAACAAAACCTTCTCCTGTGAAGTATAGCTTGCCAGAAATCTTACAACAAGGGAGGAAGTTGGCAGGACTTTGTCCAAGTTCTTTGACACGTTCTTCACCACAGAACACTATTTCTAGGACTATTTGGCCAAATTATAGAGTCTGGCTATCCTGCACTGTGTGGATAGGAAGAGGCATGCAAAAATGGCAAAAAGCTCATCCTGATCCTGAGGTTATCATGTGCATGGTTGGTCCCCACAGCAAAATTTAGAGGAACCCTCAGGCTGCTTTAATTTAAACTGGCTCTGAGGAGCCAAAACACAGTTTGAGATTAAAACAGCACCGGTGTATCTCAGTAACATGCTTTATCCTCTGGAAGATTGTATTTGTGTCCTGCCAGAATCTGGCCTCTAGTCACAACTGAAGAATCACAGTCTCCTGTAGCATGATAGCTTTTTCTCTGCTATTGGCTGCACAAGAGAAACATGTAAGACAAAACCTGTCCAGATACTCCCTGGTAGGGACACTGTTTAATCCCTTGCTTGCTTGTGGGTGGTTGCAACATCAAAGGCCAACAGGCTTTCATTTGCAAAAATAAATATATTTTGCCATGTGATCGTTCTTCTCCTGGGTCCCATCTACCTTTCAAAAATGGCTCCCAACAGATTTCTAGCTGAAGCTTAAGATGCTGATTTTGACTGATTAAAATCCTAAATAAATGTTCTTCTGTCTTAGCTACCTGAGTGATAGCTATTCTCCTTGTGGGATATCATAGCAGTACTGATCAGCTGAGACACTCAAGCTAACATCTTCTTGAGTTAAGCAGAGAGGTTAGCAGGTTGAGTGGTTTTGTAATAAACTTTGTAATATGCATGGCTTCTTGCTCTGCCAAAGGCCTGATTTGGTGACTGTCAGAACATGGAGGAAGGCTTGTGTGGTTTTTTTCCAGGCTTTTCTGGGGTCCTGGAGTGGCTGGCTGGCTGGCTGGGGAATAGTTTGTTTTTGCGAGTGGAAGGTCTTTCAATTTTTTATAAATGTTTGTATAATATTTGGTACATTGGATAGAACTAACAGTGTGCTCAGTGCTGTGCAAGACATTCTCCATGTTGTCAGGAACTTGCCATCTAAAACTATGTATGAATTGAACTTGGGAGTGTCCTTTTCAACCAAGATGACAATGAATGTGTCCTGTGTATGTGGGATACCGTCCTCCCTAGAATAGAAACTACTATTCTATAGTGACGAATGGGAGACAGGGAGTCTGTATGAGGGAAATGGTAAAATACTGTTGTGTTGTATTACTACTTTCAAAAGGGAGAGAAGAGTGTTTTCTGCTTGGTTGGCTTGGCCAGTTGTGACTATATTTAATGTCTTAATCAAAAATCTTTCAAACAAGACCAGTATGTTGGATGTTAACATTTAGCGGACATGTTATGAGCTACCAAAAAGATACAGCTGTGCAAACTTTCAGATTACCCAGGTTCTCATTCCTGCATGAATTTCAGTGTAGGGTAACTCTTCACCCCCATATGGATTTGTCTAACTTTATAGGATAGCTTTCATGGGTGCTATGATGTCATGTTTGTTTTATTAGTTGCAAGTAAGAAACCATTTCCAAGACCTTGATATGCCAAAAACATCAAATGGTTGGCTAAAAACTTTTTACACCCCCTCAACCCAGATGATTTTAACATTTTCTGATTGGGATATGAAGCTGTTCAGTGAAACTGAGGTAAATACCATTGCTGCCATACTCAGCCCCTTTCCCTCCCAGTTTCAAATCGAAAACAGCATTTTTGTGAGTTTCCATAAAGACTGAACCTGTTTAAATATGTACTGTGTTAACTGATGTTCATAGTTAATGCAGTTACTTAGCACTGCCTGAAAATACTGTGTGCATAATATACAATATCATGATATACAGTACCAAATCCTTCTGTACTCTGAGGTGCTCTTGAAGGAGCATTTTGGTTGTCAGTTGCTCTTTATATTCCCTCCCTGAGTGCTATTTCAGAAGTAGGATCACCTTAAATTTCATACCATCTCTCTCATTTTCATATTTGTAGAGCCAGCTAAATGTAATTCTGCTGGTTAAAGTGTCTGTTACTGCTCTTCTGAGAAGACACTTGAATCAAACTGACCTTCTAAGGTTAAGTCTTCTAACCTTCTAAGGTTAAGTCTTTTGAAAGAAAAGCAAACCAACTTGTTTGGTCCCCTTCTCTTTAATCTACAAATAAATTAATGTGGACTTTTAAGGTCCTTTCATTGAATTTCTCATTGATGACCGTATTCAAAGCATGTAGTATTCAAATACTTTTTTGCCCTGATACTGAGAAGGGAGAATAAGTACTCCAACTAATATTGTCCATCTTCCCCCTCCACTCAATATAGCTGCCCCCACAATTATTTTGTGAGTCTACCTCAGCCTCTGGGATACTCCATTTTACAGACCCTACTTTTTGCTCCAAACTAAGTTGAGAAAGAACCAGGACTTCCAGCAGGCAGCGTTATACATTTTCCTTCCCTTACTCACAGGAAACCTGGATAAGCTCCTGGAATCAATATGATAGATACCTATAAACCTAAAGGTCACTGCATCAGAGAATATTACATTGACATGACTTGCTCTTACTCCCCACCCTCATTATTACCGTTTCCATTAGCTCACTACTACACCAATATTAGAAAGTAGAGGCCACAGTTTTATTTATACAACATGGAGCTATACTAACAAATATCAGTCCTCTACATGGCACAAAATCAGACTGTACAAAATAAAACCACTATCCCTGTCAGCCAGCATATTTCTGTTTTCAGGAATAAAACTTCATTCCACAGACTGAATACTACCAAGTGCATCCCTTTCTATATGACTCTGAGGGTATGTCTACATTGCCTAGTGAAGTCGACTTACTTAAAGTTGACATTCACCTGTTGATTTTTAGAAGTTGCAGCAGTGTGTACACACCATGCTGTTTGTGCAGGTCTCGTGCGTCCACACTCACCATGCTTATTTTGACTTTCAAAGCAGTGCACTGTGCATTGCTATCCCACTTCTCATTGAGGGGAGAACCCAAAATTCCTCCTGCATTTTACATTAGTGCAGGTGCTGTATATATATGCCCTCTACATATATTCCTTAATGGAGACCCTATCTGTAGCCATAAGGAGATGAGCTATGACTTGTCTCCCATACCCACAACAGCAGGTAATGTGGTTATTCCATTGAGGGATCCAAAATCATGGGCATAATGTATACACTTCTCTCGGACTCTGGGAAGGCCCCAGAATCAGCAAGAGCTTGCTTTATGATTGACCTTAGCTGACATTTCTAACAAAATATTCTTTTTATTGGTTTCCTTTTGTAGTTATGTAAAACTGAGAAATTATATACAAGTAAATAATTCCATAGTGGAGTCAAAGTGGAGAATGTTATGTCTGATTTCAGATATGTGAATACTGTCCAAGTCCAATAATGCATTCTATACTTTCCAGAGATCTATACTTTAAAGAATCAAAACAAGTGTTTATGATTTTGCCCTCATCCTGTTCTTGCTTTTTTTGCTTTGTATTTCATCATAATTCATCAGGCTGTATACTTTAGTAGTCCCATGTTTGTCCTGTGATTTCCCCAGTACTAAAGGACTTGACTGGCCAGGTGTCATTCTGAGTGAATCAAAGATTTCTTTGATATTTGTCCAAACCATTAATCAAAAGGGATCAGTCCACATATATTAAAGAAAGTTTACCTTCTTATTGGTGTATGTAGAAGGAATTGAATGCTCCTTCCAGAAATAATTGACATGATCTATTAATAGTAACCAGTGAGATCTAAGATCCTATTAAACATCTTGGTGTAGTGAATATGTATCCTCATAAAAGTATTGCCCTCAGTCTGTTACTCGCCTGGATTATTACAATTTTGGAAGTGTCCAGTTGACCTTTAAACCACCTCCCTTTCCAAGATAGGTTGTACTAAAGCAAACAAAAAGAAAGCCATCTGAAAATACCCCATTCCCTGTCCTGGAAAACGTAATCCAGAAAAAGTATGAGTTTAGCAAAAGCAATTCAAAATACCTCGGGGATATTTAACTCTCAAATATGTCTGCTTTTGTCCCTTATAAAGCAGTAGAAATAGAGAATTTTATGGAGCTGTCCCAAACTTCTGCATTTGGGATTTTTTTTGTTGGTATAGCGTATTTTTGATTACTAGACCATTCATGTCCTTTGCATACATTTTTTTAAAGGAGGTAGATCAAAGAGCAAATGGCAATGGGCTAAGAACTTTCAGACCTACACTGTTTTCTCTCGTTTTACAAACTGCCTTCCTTAAAGATTGCAGTTGTCATGAGGTGAGAATGAATCTGTGGCTTATGTGCTTTAGGTTGCTTATAGCTTTTTTGCTGCTCTAAGAATCTCTTGAGCCTGTAAATCATGAAGCAATCAACTCATTGATAATATTTCTATCATGTGAAAGAATCCAGCATCACTCTACTAAGCAGCTGAAAAAGACTAGAATTAGCTGTGTGCATGTGTGTGCTCTTTGGTGGGTTTTTTTTTTTTTAAATGTTCTTTTTCAGTAAAACTGTGGGTGACTATATTGAATAGAGCAGGGGGAAATACTAGTAATGAAGAGTTAGCTTAGTGACATTTACCTATTTGAGTTCTTAAAACTTTTGTAAAATCATAATTTTTGTGGAAAAGTTTTTCTCAAAATGAAAGATGAGTGTAAAACATGAAACAGGAATTTCCCTAGAGGCCACAGGGCCTATAGAAACAAACTGAGACATTTCTGCAATTCTATTACTATGTAATTTTTGCAAATAAATTCATGTTATGAAGATTATTAATGAGGAGCTCAATGCAAGTATTTAAAATTGATTTCTTTTGATTGGACACAACCAGAGGCACATGGATGATTCTGTCCCCTGATTGGCTGAATGTAACTTTTCTAATAATATTTTGATTGTAAATACTTGCTGTTATAAATTTGAGATTCACTTTTTATGAGCATTCTGTAATATCTGCTTAAAAATGTGCTCCTTCTGTGAACAATCCACAAGTAATGTATCTGTCAGAATGTTGATGGAAACTGAGCACCATTAAGGTGCAAAGTCAGTTAAAAATATGAAAAGTATTTACAGAAATGTTTTTGCAGGATTCACCTATCTTTCATCTCCAGGTTTTCACACAAATATCTCCCTACCAAATTGGAGAAATAGTTATCAACTTCACCTGCTGACGCCCATTGCTGGTAATTAAACTCATTATATTAAACTTCCATCTGTTAAACTTTTCCAGTGAGTTCCAGCTAGCATACAATATTGGGTTAGTTACATCATGAAGGGCCCAGGAATAATAAAATGAAAAGGAGTATTTTGCACATGCTGTGATTCTTCTGTCTCTTGGCTTCTTTTTCCCACTTCTGTGGATCTGAGAAGTGAACAGGAGTATTCAGTAACACTATTTTTTCAATTTGTGCTGTGCCTACATCAAGGTGATTTGTTTAAAATCCTATTATCTACTTTTCATCTGTTTTGTGAGATTGATTCTTATTGTGGTCTTAGATCATCGAACTGGAAGCTTTAGAGCTGAAGTAAAAGGAAACACAAAAGCCCTCCGTTCAGATGATAAATATTCAGATGTAGTTAATTAGTATGATAGCCTGTGCATAAAACAGAATTGTAAAACGAGTGAGATCAGCCCTGCAATACTATTAACCACATTATAACTCTTTACATGATTCCATTCCCCCCACCCCCCTGCTAAGAAAAGGTCTAGCAAATGTGAGATTTCAATTTGCTTTATCATATGGTGGAACTCATCAGCACCACATGCGCCTGTGAATATTATGGTTTTCACAGCAGGGGATTTTTTATCTCTGCAAATTTGTAAATTAAAATAATTTCACCTATGGCAATCCTGCATAGAAAAATGCCAGTGACCTTGATAGCAATTTTCCTTTCTTTCTTTATCTGCTCCTTTCTTCATAACAAAGCACAATGGGAAACATGATAAAAGTCTGACATGTGCTGTGTGTCACTTTTACTGGGCCCCATCCCTGTGCCAAATAGTGTTCTAAGGTTAGACAGTAAGACTTAAGTGCTATCTTGAAGTGGGAGGCTGTAATATAATAAAAACAGGAATAAACCAAATACATTGCCTGTCCCATTGAAAGAGGGGGAGAGACAACAAATAAAGTAATAGGTAGTGAGATGGTCTGGTAAAAATCATACTACTTGTGATATGCAGGCACACTGAGAAAAACTATCTTGTCTGTCTCTCTCTGTCCATGCACTTACATTCTGATTTACCAAAAAGTTTAATGTCCCCTTCCTTCTGACTTCTGTCCTTCATTACTTTTGATCTTTGCTCAATCTTTTATATTTTGAATAAATAACACCAAATAAAGATAAAATTTAGTAATAATGTGAGGCCTAATTCTCTACAAAGTTACACTAATTTTACACTGGTGTAAGTCTACTGATAGGAAAGAGAAGAAAGTGGGCATGCACAATATAACTGATTGCAATTAAAAAACCCTGGTGTTTATTATAGTGGCATCTTTGTATTGTTTCAGTAGAGGTGGTTTTACCATTGTTTAACTCCTTATCTCCAACGATTTATAACTCATCCATAATCTGTGTGTCAAATTAAGACATCTCAGTTTCAAGAGAACACTTCTAATCTTGAAGAAAAATCCACTTGACCATATGTCAATTGTGTTTATTTACTTCCTGGTTTATATACATGAGCATGATGAGATCACTGTATTTAAAAACTGCTCTGGGCATCTGAATTTACACATGAACATTGCGTTCTCTTTCCTTTTCATTTCCAGTACCAGAGAAAGACAGCTCTGAACTGATCCCACTGTACCTATTCCCACTAGCCATTTCCCTCCTGGCTAGGGAGAAATATACCAGACCTAAACTTAATAATAATTATTTATGTATGAAGACACTCCATATTGGGCACATCCTGCTCCAAATGGGAGCAAGAATGGATCCTTAGTCAATTTGAGAATGTGTTTGTTTATGATAAAGAGCAGGCCTGCTGATCGGGTGGGGGGGGAGAGAAGAGTAAGAGGGGCAATTGCCCAGGGGGCTGGCAATTTAAAAGGGCTCAGGCAGATGGGAGGATAGATATGTATTCTCCTCTCCCCAACACCCCCCCTTTTCCTGAGGTCTCATCTTGATTTGGGGGCCAGTCTCACTTAGACATCCAAAGCAGTGTTTAAATATGGTGATCTCACTGGATTCATGCATACAAACTAGGAAGTAAATAAATAGCAACCATATTCTTTTAGCAAAATCAAGGCAACTACAGTAGAACCTCAGTTTCAAAAACCAGAGTTACGAACTGACCAGTCAACCATACACCTTATTTGGAGCCAGAAGTACACAATCAGGCAGCCGCATAGAAAAGGGGAAAAAAGCAAATACAGTACAGTACTGTGTTAAATGTAAACTACTAAAAAAAATAAAGCGAAAGCAGCATTTTTCTTCTGCATAGTAGTGTTTCAAAGCTCAGTCTAGATCAGATAAGTCTAGATAAGTCTATGTTCAGATGTAAACTTTTGAAAGAATAACAATAACGTTTTGTTCAGAGTTACGAACATTTTAGAGTTATGAACAACCTTCATTCCCTAGGTGTTCATAACTCTGAGGCTCTCCTGTAGTAAGCAACATAAGGTGCAGTTATGGGAAAAGTAAAATCCAGCTTGCAAATAGGATTCAAATTTTAAGCTGCCAAAATATTAGTAGTAAGTAAGTAAGTAAATAGTCCTAAGCCTGCTCTGTTTTATGCCAGGGAATAATGTTGGCTCAGAAGTGTGCCAGGATAAGGTGGCTGTAAGCCACCTTTGCATGCTTGTTTTTAGTCTTGCCGAGCACAGCTCTGGTTCTGGCTCAATTACTTTTAGTGGGACGAGCACTTTAGGACACTCTGGAGAGAGGAAAATTTAACTTTGACTTCAGAGGAGGCTGACACAGCAGTAGGGGCATCTAAGCATGTGGCCAAAGGCAGGGGACCGTCAGTACTCCTTCCCAAAAGGTGCTGCAAAGAAAATGACTGCAGTTAGCATGGACACCCTAAACCCTAAAGTCCTGAGTGGTCCAAGGTCCAATAGCAGTCATGACCAGACAAAACCAGGAATTAGACATAAGTCTGAGAGAAAATCCAGCCTTCACTCTTCATACCTTTGCATTTTGTCTTTGTTGTTTCCCTACCAATATGAGAGTTCTGGACCAAATGTCAGCCTCAGCTTTTGAATACATACTGGAAAATGAAATAAGAGGGGTTGTGACATTTTAGCTGTGAGACCTTTTTCCTGGCTATGGAAAAATAAAACCAGCTGCAGCTAAGCTTGTTCTCATTGTCACAAAGCCAAAGGAAAGCCACACAGCCAAAATGTCACCTCAGAGCTTGTTTTCTGTTATATTTGCAATGCATTTTTGTAGTTCTTTTTTATTTATAAGGGGAAAAGGTTTTGCTCGGGTTTTTTTCTCAATACTGCTCCTCCACTTCCCATTTCATGAACATTTTAAGGATTATTTTTGTGAGTGATTGTGGTGGTTAGTTTGGCACTCAAAAGGTGGAGGATCAATGCAATGACCTGAGACAAAGAGGTTCTGCAAGGTTCCCAGCAAGGTCTCTTAGTGCCCCAACTACTTACCAGAACATTCCTGCAGTCTAAAGACCTCTCCTGTTCTTGACCAAAGACTGATAGTTGTATTTTATTGATGTCATTTTTGTGTGTGTTGGGAATAAAATTTCCATTAGGGACACAGATGACTCGATGAAACTCATTTTCATTTGTGACCCAAACAAATATGGACCCAGACTTCTATGTGAAAGGACTTTAAACTCACCACGTTGTATGTTCTTCTGCTTAGAGATAGTGCTTATCTGTCTTTGTATCTACACAGTGTATTAGCCATGCATCTGTCACCATAGTACATAGGCCTGTGTGTAAGCTTTCTGTTACACTATTGCTCATTTTTTCATGGAAGGTTGTCACTTTTCTTACTGTTAGCAGAGCCATCCTAGATTACTCTTCTCTACCCTGATTCCCCCAGTATATAATCTTTGATACTGTCTCTTCTTTATTGTCCTGCAAAATTATTATCCCAAAATATGAAAGACAATGGATTTCTCAGATCTCCTGCCCCAAAATACAGAGAGCTGATTTCTTAGATGTCTTCCATTCCACTAAGGTATTGTGGGGGCAGTAATGCCGTTTTTTGTCAAAAGCCTGACCTAATTTGAAAGAAGATGATTCTTTTCCCATTTTACAGGAACTCAGCTTGAGGGTGTCGTCATATAGGAAATGGAACATTCTACAGAGCTTGTCAGAGAGGCCTTCTAGTTTCAAGACCAGCCAGAATAATCCCCTGTCAACATAGCCAAATGTGGCCTTAATATGCACCAGGCAATGTGAACGGGGCACTTGATATGAATTGATAAGAACATATACCTTGATGAGGATAGCTTCACTGACATTGATTTTGTGAATAACATAGCACTGGTTGTCAATTCAATGAATGGACTAGGCACTTAAAGCTCTGGAAAGCTCAATGCCAAATTTGGCCTGAAAACTAATTGAGGTAAAACCAAAATACTTCCAATCAGTGATCTGGAACAAGCTGCAGTCTCTAACATCTTAGTGGGTAACCACCCAGTGAGATTGTCAGTGATTTCACCTAACTTGGCTCTGTTGTTAATATGGGTGGCATCAAGAATGATCTTGAAGCCCTCATTGCAAAAGTATCATCAGTAAAGGGTCACTTCATAGAATCATAGAATATTTGGGTTGGAAGAGACCTCAGGAGATCATTTAGTCCAACCCCCTGCTCAAAGCAGGACCAGCCCCAACTAAATCATCCAAGCCAGGGCTTTGTCAGGCTGGGCCTTAAAGACCTCTAAGGATGGAGATTCCACCACCTCCCTAGGTAATTCCACCACCTCCCTGGATAACCATCAAGAAAGTCTTTCACAAACCAAACACCCTGATAAGTAGAGAAACAAAGTTGAGGACCAATAATGCTTCAGTGGTCAGTATTCTCACCTATAGAACTGAATCATGGCTCCTCACTGTCAAGATGAAAAGGAAGTTGGATATTCTTTAGATGAAGCATCTCCAAATAATCTAAAGCTTCAAATGCTACAAATTCAAGTCAAATGAAGAGATCCACTTACTAACTAAACAGGTCCTGCTCTCTCAAATGGTTTTCCCAGTGCTCTCTAAGATTATATGGTTATCTGCTCTGAATGCCTACTGACTTCGCTGTGAGAATTATCTTCGACTTTGATCCTGTGAAAGCAGGAAAGAGATCCCCTTGAGACTTAAAACACAGAAGCTGGGATGACACCAACATTTGTCCCTCACAGACATCCTACTCTGTAGTGTGCCAGATTTGGCTCAGGACAGAACAACATGGAAGCACATAATGCATTCAGTGGCCTCTATGATGTCCAAGTGGCAGCATGAGAACTAACCAACTTTTACCCTTCTCCTTCCAATCAGCATCTCTGTAGCCAGAGGGAGGAAGTGCAGGGAGAATGGATGGACATAGATCTCCTATCTATTTTGTTTTACACTTTCACAGAGTTGGGACTCTTATACAATAAAATCAACCACGTCACCAGCTGTGATCTTTCTATGCGACCTCCACAGCTTTATTCCTCTCAGTTCAAGAAGGACTGTGCAATGCAGTTGCTTTGTGCTCTAGCAATCGCTTCATTTCATTTCTGAATATCTGTGCTGTATTCCAGGTAAGGTCAGAACAGAGTGAGTATCAGTTTGGTGAGTCTTCACATTTCTAGAATCCACATCACAGAATCCATTGCTTAATGGATGTGCCATAGTTGATGAGGACTGTTAAAAAGAAGCCCCAGTTTTGAACAGCAGGATGTGGTGTTTCATTGAGGAGCATTGACAAAGCTCTGTGGGAATCTTCCACAGCACCTGTCTACAAAATGTTTGGCTCTGCCTGTAGTCCCTCACTTTTGTGAATAGAGTAAAACCAATAATTCACAATGAAAACGGGAGAATTATAAGGAGAGTTAATTGCTAGTAAAAGAGAGTTGTTATAACTTCTAATTTTCTGGTATGCTGGTTGGAGGTTACATGGGATGTTATTGTTATAATGCTGTAATTTAGCCTATAACCTTAGCATTAGTTTCTTCTGATCACAGAATATGCCTGAATAGATCAGTTTTCTCAGATATATTTGTAATTCAGAAGTGCTTGATGGAATATTTTCTGGTGAGCTTTCTAAGCAATGGATGCAGCGTGAATGGAATACTGAATATTTAATATTCATGCTGTGTTGTTGTTGGTCAGATAAGTCAAATGGTATTATTTCTGTTCCCTGACTGGATGAGTGTGCATGCATTTCTAGAGTGATTGAGAGTTTGAACTTTTGGTCTCAGTAAATATTTGTGCATGTGACTATAGATTTAATTTCCCAAAAACGTTTGAATGTTCAAATAAATTGAACACAAAAGGAGGGAGAACATGGCCAATCCAAATTCTTTATTACTGTTTTTCAAATAATTATGTGCAGGACTTTATTGTGGTATTCACCCAGCTCCATTTATATGAAAACCTATTCTCTGACTGAACCAACCAATCATACAAAATAAACATAGTTCCTAGTATCTGTATCTAGGACCCTTTGGTTTTCACCCATGTTGTGAAGCATTTTCCTGGATATCTAGGAATATCGTTTACTGCATTTTTCCTGGAAAGGACTGGCTATATCCACAGGGAAAACAGGCAGACACCTGGCAGACAGATTTAGAGAATACTTTGCAGCAGCTGGATGCAGTGATTGCTCTAAACCCATTATTCATTTTGCATAATTATTGACCTTTCTACTTATATTCTCCAAGGAGAAATGCAGGACATTTACGGTTCAACAGAAGAATAGGTGATTCTCAAGTCTTATAGTTCAGGGACTTGTCAGCATTTCCATTATAAATCCCTGTATTAAGAAGTTTACATGTCCCAATGGTAAAATTTTGATTTGGACTACAATTTAACTGTTAAAATACTGACATTTTTAAGGCTGCTACCCAAATGAATGCTTACAACTATGTAAGTGTATGTTTGTGTAAGTAACTCTTCAGATATAAACAAACTGGAATAGAGAGATCTCCAAAGATTCAACTTGGGAGCACAATGACTTTGTAAAAAAATTTGAAAAAAATAACCTGACACGTGACATCCAAATGTGAAAGGGCTGTCGTGTGTTGAAGTAATGTGCCTCTGAGCCTGGTTTTTCTATGTTTCTAGTTAAGGCTGATTGAATAATGACAAAGAAATTAGACTAATTTCTATATTGATTGATGTTAAACATTTGTCGAATATATGGCTGAATTCTATTTGATCATCTGTGGGGTTTCTTGATCAATTAACTTTTTGAGTGTGAATAATTTGAGGGGAAATAATTAAATTTGTCTGATAAATTATTTTGCAACAAATAACTTGATCAGCTGTATTTTTAACATACTTCTGGGTATTTGCTATCACACTAATTGGCATTAATTGTGCAGGATTAGAGTCATTCTTCTGGCCACCTGAGGGCATATAGCAAGGAGCAAAGAGTCCGTTTAAACAAGAATTAAAGACAGTTTTACATTCACCCTGACCATGGTGTTCGGGGTCTCTGTAATCTCTATTTGTGGGAGATTAATGGCTTTCTTTTCTGGTCATATGTTATTGCTAGTAACAATAGGATATCATTATGCAAGTTTGTGCTCATGACCAGTGTGGCAGGCTATTGTGTTAGCTTCCCTATGCAGATCTCTCTACACATCGGTCCTGGCCTGCAATGCTGCTTGCTATTCCACTGACTCTCTACTAATACTGCTAAATCAGCACTGTATTAAGGATAAATATAAATTAGAGAATAGGATAAAATAATGGTTCTCAACCTTTTCCATGCAGGTGCTCTTCCATCTACCTTGGAACCCCTTCCACATAGCAATACAGAAAGATCAGTGGTCATGGTTCCTAGGCTGAGAATCTTAGGATAACCCCCCCCACAATTCACTCTCATTTGAGACCTAACCCAGGATTTGAACCCAAGTCTCCCGATACATTTTCGTAGCCGGTTGCTTCAACCATGTCACCTTTCGCTTTTTCCTCCCTCCGCTGGCTCTCACTTCTCTATTGCATCAAATGTAAGCTACTTGTCTTCACTTTCAAGGCCCTTCATGGCCAGTCCACACTCTACCTATCATCTCTCATTCACTGCTGAGATGTTAATTCCCATCTCGATAGGGCCAGCCTCTATCACCCACTGGTTAAATTTTCAGACCTTTGTGCTTTCTCCTGTGCTGCCCCTTACATTTAGGAGGAGCCCTCCATAAACATCCACAAGAGTGACTGTGTCTTTCCTCAAATCACTCATTAAAACTCTCCTTTCCCATGAAGCCTGCAAAAAACTTAACAACTGGGCTGCTGGTGTGCTGAGACCACTGTCTATCATGCTGACTCGTACAGTTACGTTGTTAGAATCATAGAGTTGGAAGGGACCTCAGGTGGTCATCTAGTTCAACCCCCTGCTCAAACAGGACTAACCAGGACTAACCTTAGCTAAATAATCCCAGCCAGGGCTTTGTCAAGCCGCAGCTTAAAAACTTCCAAAGATTGAGATTCCACCACCTCCCTTGGTAACCCATTCCAGTGCTTCACCACCTTCATAGTGAAAAACGTTTTCCTAATGTCCAGCCTAGACCTCCCCCACTGTAACTTGAGACCGTTGCTCCTTGTTCTGTCATTTGCCACCACTGAGAGCAGCCTAGCTCCATCCTCCCTGGAACCCCCTTTCAGGTAGTTAAAGGCTGCTATCAAATCCCCCCTCATTCTTCTTTTTTTGCAGACTAAACAAGACTAGTTCCCTCAGTATCTCCTTATAAGTCTTGTGCTCCAGCCCCCTAATCATTTTTGTTGCCCTCCGCTGTACTCTCTCCAACTTCTCCACATCCTTTTTGTAGTGGGAGGCCCAAAACTGGACACAATACTCCAAATGCAGCCTCACCAATGCCAAATAGAGGGGAATAATCACTTCCGGTGACCTGCTGGCAATGCCCCTCCTAATGCAGCCCAATATGCTATTAGCCTTCTTGGCAACCAGGGCACACTGCTGAAGCATATCCAGCTTCTTATCCACTGTTAACCCCAGGTCCTTTTCTGCAGAACTGCTGCCTAGCTCATCGGTCCCCAGTTTGTAACTGTGCATGGGATTCTTCCGTCCTAAGTGCAGGACTCTACACTTGTCATTGTTGAACCTCATCAGATTTCTTTTGACCCAATCCTCCAGTTTGTTTAGGTCCTTCTGGAAGGTAGGGATAGGATACAGGGTATCTCCCACTCCTCCTAGCTTAGTGTCATCTGCAAACGTGCTGAGGGTGCAATCTACCCCATCCTCCAGATCATTAATGAAGATGTTGAACAAAACTGGCCCCAGGACCGACCCCTGGGGCACTCCGTTTCCTTGTATTGCCCTATCTGTATCCACGTGTTATCTCTTGTCTTATACTTAGATTGTAAGCACTTTGGGACAGGGATTGTCTTTTCATCTTGCGTGTGTACAGCATCCAGCACAATGGGGGTCCATGACAAAGGCTTTTGGGCACTATGGCAATACAAATTATTATTATTATTCATAATTCAATAATTGTGCAGGTTTAGAGTCATTCTTCTGGCCACCTGAGGTCATATAGCAAGAAGCAAAGAGTCCATATAGCATTATTATTATTCATAATAATAATAAACTCATTGCATCCCTTTGGACTGATTCTGTGGATAATAACTTTAACCCTCTCTCCCCTTTCATGTTTAGGAAATTCCTATGTAGGATAACATTCTTATTTACAGAGAGCCAGAGCTGTCTTGGGCTCTTGTTTAGTTTGTTTATATCTTTCTCTGTCTCTGAAATGATTTTACTTCAAGCAATTTCACAGGCAGCTATTGGCTTTAAGATAAGGAGTGACTTTCTTCAAAGGTCTCTAGGTAGTAAATACAGTCTGCCTTAGCTTCTGACACTGGAGACCTAGGTGTAAATCTTCTCAGAGGCCAGCTGAAATCATTTCCCCAGAACAGTGCTCCAGAGGCAACCTCATTCATATTCCCTCGGAAGAGATTTCATTTCATTAAACTGTAGACTTGACTCTCTCACAAAGAGGTCAGGAAAAATGCTATGTGCAGCCCTCTCTCCCTTCAGTAATGCCATCACTTCTTTGATTTATAGCAGCTGTGCCTTTATGAGCCATGAAAGGGCCATGCAGATAGACTCCTGTTTCCTGTGAAATTAGGAAAAGCAGATGAAGGGATGATATCTGTTTATGGGTGTAAAAATGGAAAGCACCCTCCTCCGCAATGTTGTTGTGATTGGGTCTTATAGGCCAATAGTGACTTTTGTTTTTAAAAAAAAAAGTCAGCATTTGTTTTTACAGATTTGAATCTTTTCTATATTTCTATATTTTTTGTTAAAACCCAAATATATATACTTTATTTTAGCACAAACAGTCTAAATTCAGCCAAGCTGAGTAAGATTATAAAATATTACAAACCAGCTCCTAGCAGTTTGGCTCCACATTTGAATCCCAAAACTCTCTCTTTAGAGCTAAATGGAACATTTGATCACTTTTGGTAAATATTCCCCAAATCAAAGTCATACTACCATGATGTTTTGGTCCCTCAGTTTGAAACTGCAGCTCATTTTCTAATAGCTATTCCTCTGGTGTTGCTAGATCCCAAATGTTTGTTCTTTCTTGCCTCACCTCTACACTTAAAAAAATTTTTTTTTTTTACCTAGGGGTCACCCTTATGCACTTATAATAATTGACTAATCCTTGATAAGGAGATCTTTGCTGAGAGGTGGAACAATTATCTTCTGTTATCTGTGCTTGGAGAAGCAATGAGCTGATAGCATTCCCTTGCTGAAACAGGATTTATGCTTTAGACATTGCTCCAAGTTAGGTTTATTTAAAAAAAAAGAGAGAGCGAGAGAAGTTTTGATACTGCAATACTTCTACAGATAGATCTACTTGCTGGCACATTCCCATAATATGACCCAAAGCACAAGCTTGATATGTAAGTATTCTAATGAAGCAAGAAAGGCAATAAGCCACCTTGTTGTTTGGGTCTTTTGTCTGTGGCTTCTACACATACTACTTTGGAGTCAGTCTTTGTCTTTTGTGTTTGCCATTTTGCTGCTTTATCTGCTCTGTCATGTTTATCAAGTTGACAGAGTCCTGATCTTGTGAACTCAGAAGACAGAACAATGGCAATTTAATGACAGCAGCTCCTTGTTAAATACAATAATTCTAGAAAAGGAGAATACAGATTTTTTTTTCTGGAAAAAGTAGCATCAATGGACTTTAATAATAAATAAAAGTCCACAGTTGGTGCCTTAGGGGCTAAGACTAGCAACACATCAGCATAATAAGAGACTTGTGATCTAGGACTCAGAATTAGTATCTAATGGTGCTGGTCGAACTGCTTGTTACATATTAGACATCTGACAAGTTAAAACATTTTTTCTGTCTATAAATTGTTGACAAACATGCCCCGCTTTTCTACAAAATGAGTCATTATTTTCAAGCATTTGCCAAATAGTTTCTAATACTTAGGAGTCACCCTTACTTTCCAAACAAGTCATTAGTTTAAAAGTGGGTTGTTATCCATGCAGACATCAGTAAAAAGAGATGTTGTGGGGCCAAATGTTCAAAACACTGCCAGGGAGGTTGGTTCATAAAGGTTGCTAGAGATCAGTATATGTTCATGTAATATGTAGTGTTTCTTGCACAATACTACAAAAGCATCTGTTTAATTTCAATGCTGTAAAAGCTTTTGGCATCTTCAGTGTCAGGAGAAGCTATACAGTATATCTTGTTTTAGACAGTAAAATACACAAATAAAGCTTGAAGACCAATATTAAGAGCCAAATTCTGTGGATCTAATCTAAACCTCATGCATTCTCACCAATGTGTAGTATTTAATAGAAGTCCAGAGTAGAGATGGGGTTGACCTACAAAGGTAAAAAAATCTAAACTTTCCCAAAGTTGTGAAGTGGTGAAAAGGGCATTGATCAAGTGGGTTTGGATTGTGTCCATTGAACACATGGGTAGTTTGGATGGTTTCTGGTATAATGTTTTGGTTTGGGCCCATAAACAGGTGTTCTCGACAAGGGTTCTGATTGGTGTATATCTTTTTCACTATCCTCCCAATGACCCACAGACAGAGTTGTACTTTGCTGACAACAGTGTAAAATATTAGTACTTGCCATGCCACAGACGCATTTTTTCCACAAATAAACCAACTAATACTCATTTTCCCCCTTTTTCTTCTTTGCTTCCAGTGTCCTTACCAACCCCTTTTTACGTTAGAAGGGAAAAACAAACAAAACCAACCCCCGCAAAAAACCAGGAAATGCTGATTGAGAGTGTTGATATTAATGTGAGAAGGGACTCCAAAGACAAAAATCTCATTGAGTGACCTTCTTGCTACAGTTTCAGCTGATGTCTTTCTCTTCCAAATTATTATAATTAAGAGACCACACATTAAAAGATTTTCATTTGTCAGATGGATGATGCTGTTTTATAATGTGGCCAAATAACATGCCCATTATGAATTTCAAGTTCAGTGCCAACAAAATGTCTGCACCTTCTACAGCAGCTGAAGCTTCAGATAGAAGGTCATTTAATGACAGTTTGGGAGGAAAGCAATGCAGCATTTAACCAGTAACTTCCCATGTTTTGATATCAATGGGTTTCCATTTTACAATCTGATGTTTCATTTCCTAGTCATTAGGATTTATAAATGCTATCGAGGTGAAGCAAGGAGACATTACTGAAGGACCAAACCAACCACGTTGACGTGTGTGTGTGTGTGTGTGTGTGTGTGTGTGTGTGTGTAACAAATGCAACAGTTTCCATATGCATGCTGGAGTAATTTCACCTTTGGGGATCATGCAGGCTGCAAAGTTGTCACTACAATGTGTCTGTTCTCTGTATTTGCCACAAGCTGAGGCTTTAAATAAATTAATCGGTCTCCACTGCTGAGATTAACGTCATTTCTTCTGTTTTGGAAATTTATTTTACACTGTGCTGTTAGAATTCTCTTTGTTGCTGATATGATGTGTCACTTGCTCTCACCTAGGATAGAATGCATCTTATTTTACAAAGTAATCTTCCACTCCTTCCCTCTACCAGCATCACATTGTTGTTGTTCTTAGAACTTCATCACTGCCGTAATTGTTTTAAATATAATTGTGGGACACAGAAAGCTTCACAAAATCTCATTGTATCAAGGTTCATTTCTAAGCATTGTCTTGGTAATACAAATTACTCATCACACTCCAAATGTTTGGCTCTGGGGGGGAGAGGTATAGATTAAAGTTGTATGGTTCTTTCTTCTGTCTTTTCATGTTTTGCCAAAGAAGTCCGTTAAAGCTGGGGCAAAGCCACCTTACAACATCAGTGGAAAGAAGTTAGGACATCAAAATCTGAATCTGAAAAGCCATGCAGGCCCAACAGTGATAGTATTAGACGTGAAGTAGCAAATGGGATCAAGCTTGCTTCTATGATGCACAAATCCACACAGGCAGGAAAGGAGAGCTGTATGGATCTTAAAAATGAGCAAAGGAAAACATATTTTATCAAACTATACTTAACTTGGGTGAAAACAATTGCACTGTATAGGTTTGTAGGGAAGCATAATCTCTTAAATTGTCCCTACAATGTATGACACAAAAATTGTTTCTGAGGGCAGGTTTTCTGTTTTTTCTTCTTCATAACTGGAGCTAGTTGAAAAATGCCAATTTTTTGCAAATAATTTTGAAAAAAGTGTTTTTTACTGCAATTTTTTCCCCATTTTTGGCAAACAGAAAAATGAAGAATTATCAGTTTTGATGAACGTTTTAATGAAGCCCCAAAATATTTACCCCAGAATTCAGTTTTCACTTAAAAAGAAAACAAAACACCAGAAAACTTCAAACAAGATTAAAAATTTAACACAGATTTTCATTGTGGTAGAAAAGTAATTAAAAAAAAAAAAAGTTTCATCACATTTTGTCGAGCTCTGTCAATACATTATATCCTCTCACTGTTCCCACTATGAGCTCTCTATATCTTTTTACAATGTAATCATCTTGGGCTAAATGCTCTGCTGATATAAATTGACATAGATTTACTGAGCTACCCCAATTTGTCTAATGTCTAAGGCTGGATAAAGCAAGTAAAACAAGCTGTTATGTTCATAGCTTCCATACAGAAGAGTTAGACAAAATATGTTCATGCAACATCACACTACTTTATTTTTTAGAATTCAGAATGATAACAGATAAAAACTCCAAACCAGAGACGGACAAAGTAGACTGCTCCCTAAAACAAACGCACGAGTCAGCCCACCATACTCCAGACTGGCTCTTTTGCAGAACTAATTCTGATCTCACTCTTCCCTAGAGAGCTACAAGCCAGGACCAGGAAACCTCTTGAAAATTAAAGTGAGTTTGTGGTGTGTTGAAATTATGTTAAAATTACAGACACAAAGAGTGGCATAAAACTCCTCCTGGACTTGCACTGAACCATTTTTGAGTTTTAAAAAAATTACATAGATTTTTCCCCCCCGCCCCCATTCATTTATATTTCTATTCCTCACCAAGTTCTGACCATAAGAATGGCTCAGATAATGCATGAGAGGCTGTTTGGTTGGTGGCTGTGGCATGACCAAGAGCCATATAAGTAGGAGAAATTTTGTGAGAGCATGTTTATGCTCTTTGTTTGTGGCAAGATTTCCAGACCAAAGGCCAATTTCTGTTAGATACTGAATTTGATGAAAGTTGAGCTTGTTTAGCAACTTGCTGGATGTGCTCAGCCCATCGGAGGATCAGGCCTAGGTTTTGCAGCTACTAGAGGTTAACAGTTTGCATAAGATTCAGATAATCTGCCATACATACAAGTCACACATCAGTCAAACTGAACTTCTGAATCCTCAAACCTTTTAAGGTTCATCCGCCATTAGTATTGGCATGAGGACACACAGATGTAGTGGCAACAGATCATCCAATGTATGTACAAATTTGAAGTGACTCCAGCTGTGGTATATTTATGCATAAATCATAGCCTTTATACTTATCAATGAGTCTATGAGCATCGTGAGCTTGTAAGTATCTGCTCTTGCACTCAACTTAGTTCTAGAAGCCTGCACATAACCCGAGCTTCAAGAAATTGTCCTATTTTTTGCATTAATCAAATGCTTACAGAAAATTTGAAGCATTTCATGAACAAAAACACAAATCTTAATGATGGGGGAAAACCCAGTGGCTCTTCTAGTCCAGGGGTTCTGAGCCAAGGGTTACAATCACTTTGCCCTTTCCCTATTGCCAAATGGGAGGAGGCTCCCAACTAGAAGTAAGGGTGTTTCCATGGGGTACTAATATACAAAATGTCAAAAACCACTTGTCTAGTTCATCCCTGTGTCCTGGATTGTAAAACTAGTTCCAACATTTATGCAGGATTACATTTAATTTTTTAAAATGTGGTTATACTGGTTTCCTTCAATTAAAAACAATTTATAAAAGCTAGAAAAGCAACAAAATGGAGGTTTTGAAATAGAGAGTTTTGCTGAAGAGAACACTGCCTCTTCCTTATAGCAACATTTAAATAACCACACCAGTGGACACTTTTTTGTTGTTGTTGCTTTTTCACAAAAACAGCAAAAAAGCCCAAATTTGCCATTTCCATTTTTTACCTGGGGAAAGTTTTTCTTCTATTCCTGATCTAAACCCACAAAATAACCCCCAATGAGCTAGAAAGCAGTATTTTTATAAAAGACTTGCTGAAATAAATGCGGCATAAATATCCACATGGTTTCAATTTCCTGAGCAGAATTGACATTTTTATTCTATTTCCTCTTAATCCTGCCTCACTCAGTATCTCCCCTTTGCTGGGCTTCTTTTTCAACTGAGTCCACAGGGGGTGGGGTTAAAATAACACTGCTCAACTAGCTCATTCTGTGTAATAAAATCTATTTCGCTGTGGTCCTAATTTCATCAACTAATCCAAATCAACATTGGACATTAATGAGGAAAGGTTTCCAATTAGATACAGTCTGACACTGACCCAGCTTTTCAGTCACCTTCAATTGTCAGCGATAAAAAGGACAGTTCAATATGATATGGATCATTCACTCCAAATCTTCACAACTCATTTATGACAAACACAACTAACAGAGCATAGGGAACTGCTGAATTGTTTTTCGTTATGCTGGCACATTGGCTTTAGACTGCAGGGGTAATGATCTTTTGTGGTTTTTCATATAGAGTGCCGCTAATGAGCAAGTAGGGATGGGGTGCTGGGGTAATGGCGACCCAAGTTTTCAAGTGACAGTACAAGCAATATGATCATGTACAAAATTCGCCATTATTTCTGGAAACTAATTCACTACCTGGAGGCAGGGATAGAGGAGTAAGAGGATAAACTATTAAATAAAATGGGGACAGAAAGTAAGTAGCTTATTAAAAATGAAAAACTTCCACCAGATACACTGGACTTGACTGTAGCAGTCATTGTAAAATATGCTTCTTTCCATCTTTCTGTAGCCATTTGGTTAGAGTGGTACTGCTATAAGGTAGAACACTTTTTGGTCCATGTTAGACAGCTGTGGAAATACTAGCTCAGAGCAGAAATGGAGAATAGGGTGGACAACGGTGCCTCTAAGAATCCTGTTCTGGCCTCGGCTGGTACCTGCTCAATTCCCAAACCAGTACACAGCAGCCACATGGCTGCTATAAATAACATTGATTTGTAATGACCACCTTGAGGCTATTACGTCTTCTGAGCATAGGCAGCAGGAGGGAAGAGGATTACTAGGAAGAGACAGGATTCATCTAACGAAGACAGGGAAGAGTATCTTCGCAGACAGGCTGGCTAACCTAGTGAGGAGGGCTTTAAACTAGTTTCGACGGGGAATGGGGACCTAAGCCCGAAGGTAAGTGGGGAAGAGGGACACCACAAGGAAGCAGAAGGAGGAGGGTGCAGCAGGGGAGGCCTCCCGATTCATACTGTGAAAGTAGGCCAATCGGCTACTTATCTCAAGTGCCTGTACACAAATGCAAGAAGCCTGGGAAACAAGCAGGAGGAACTGGAAGTCCTGGCATAGTCAAGAAACTACGACATGATTGGAATAACTGAGACTTGGTGGAATAACTCTCACGATTGGAGCACTGTCATGGATGGGTATAAACAGTTCAGGAAGGACAGGCAGGGGCGAAAGGGTGGAGGAGTTGCACTGTATGTAAGAGAGCACTATGACTGCTCTGAGCTCCAGTATGAAACTGGAGATAAGTCAGTTGAGTGTCTCTGGGTTAAGCTTAGAAGCAAGAACAATAAGCGTGATGTCGTGGTGGGTGTCTGTTATAGACCACCAGACCAGGAGGATGAGGTAGATGAGGCTTTCTTTACTCAACTAGGGAAAGTTTCCAGTTCACAGGACCTGATTCTCATGGGGGACTACAATCACCCTGACATCTGCTGGAAGAGCAATACAGCAGAGCACAAACAATCCAGGAAGTTTTTGGAGAGTGTCGCAGACAATTTCCTGGTGCAAGTGCTGGAGCAACTAACTAGGGGCCGTGCTTCTCTTGACCTGCTGCTCACAAACAGGGAAGATTTGGTAAGGGAAGTAGAAGTGGGTGGCAACCTAGGCAGCAGTGACCATGAGATGGTCGAGTTCAGGATCCTGACAAAAGGAAGAAAGGAGAACAGCAGGATATGGACCATGGACTTCAGAAAAGCGGACTTTGATTCCCTCAGGGAACTGATGGGCAGGATTCCCTGGGAAGCTAATATGAGGGGGAAAGGAATCCAAGAGAGCTAGCTGTATTTTAAAGAAACCTTATTGAGGGCACAGGAGCAAACCATCGCGATGTGCAGAAAGAATAGCAAATACGGTAAGCATCCAGCTTGGCTTAACAAAGAAGTCTTTGGCGAACTTAAACACAAAAAAGAAGCGTACAAGAAGTGGAAGCTTGATCAGATGATTAGGGAGGATTATAAAAATACTGCTCGAACATGCAGCAATGAAATCAGGAAGGCCAAAGCACAATTGGAGTTGCAGCTAGCAAGGGACATGAAGGGGAACAAGAAGGGTTTCTACAGGAATGTTGCCAACAGGAGGAAGATTAGGGAAAGTGTGGGCCCCTTAGAGAATGAGGTAGGCAACCTAGTGCAAGAGGATGTGGAGAAAGCTGAGGTACTCAATGCCTTTTTTGCCTCTGTCTTCACAGACAAGATCAGCTCCCAGACTACTGTACTGGGTGGCACAGAATGGGAAGGAGGTGAACATCCCGCAGTGCTGAAGGAACAGGTCCAAGACTATTTAGAAGGATTAGACATACACAGGTCCATGGGGCCGGATGCAATGCACCCGAGGGTGCTGAGGGAGTTGGCTGAGGTGATTTCAGAGCCATTGGCTATTATCTTTGAAAGCTCGTGACAACAGGGGGAGGTCCCTGAGGACTGGAAAAAAGCAAATATAGTGCCCATCTTCAAAAAAGGGAGGAAAGAGGATCCAGGGAACTACAGACCGGTCAGCCTCACTTCAATCCCTGGAAAAAATCATGGAGCAGGTCCTTAAGGAATCCATTTTAAGGCACTTGGAAGAGAGGAAGGTGATCAGGAACAGTCAACACGGATTCACCAAGGGAAAGTCATGCCTGACCAACCTGATTGCTTTCTATGATGAGGTGACTGGCTCTGTGAATGTAGGAAAGGCAGTGAACATGATATACCTTGACTTTAGCAAAGCTTTTGGTACTGTCTCTCACAGTATTCTTATCAGCAAGTTAAAGAAGTATGGGATGGATGAATGGACTATAAAATGGATAGAGAACTAGCTAGAGCATAGGGCTCAACGAGTAGTGATCAATGGCTCCATGTCTAGCTGGCAACCAGTCACAAGCGGAGTGCCCCAGGGATCGGTCCTGGGGCTGGTTTTGTTCAACATCTTTATTAATGATCTGGAGGATGGGGTAGATTGCACCCTCAGCAAGTTTGCGGATGACACTAAGCTGGGGGGAGTGGTAGATACCCTGAAAGGTAGGGATAGGATACAGAGTGACCTAAACAAACTGGAGGATTGGGCCAAAATAAATCTAATGAGGTTCAACAAAGAAAAGTGCAGAGTCCTCCACTTAAGAAGGAAGAATCCCATGCACAGCTATAGACTGGGGACCGACGAGCTAGGCAGCAGTTCTGCAGAAAAGGACCTGGGGGTAACAGTGGATTAAAAAGCTGGATATGAGTCAGCAGTGTTCCCTGGTTGTCAAGAAGGCTAATAGCATATTGGGCTGCATTAGGAGGGGCATTGCCAGCAGGTCACCGGAAGTGATTATTCCCCTCTATTCGGCATTGGTGAGGCCGCATTTAGAATATTGTGTCCAGTTTTGGGCCCCCCACTACAAAAAGGATGTGGAGAAGTTGGAGAGAGTCCAGTGGAGGGCAACAAAAATGATTAGGGGGCTGGAGCACAGGACTTATGAGGAGAGGCTGAGGGAACTGGGCTTGTTTAGTCTGCAAAAGAGAAGAATGAGAGGGGATTTCATAGTAGCCTTTAACTACCTGAAAGGGGGTTCCAGGGAGGATGGGGCTAGGCTGTTCTCAGTGGTGGGAGATGACAGAACAAGGAGCAGTTGTCTCAAGTTGCAGGGCGGGAGGTTTAGGTTGGACATTAGGAAAAAGTTTTTCACTAGGAGGGTGGTGAAGCACTGGAATGGGTTACCTAGAGAGGTGGTGGAATCTCCATCTTTAGAGGTTTTTAAGCTGAGGCTTGACAAAGCCCTGGCTGGAATGATATAGCTGAGGTTAGTCCTGCTTTGAGCAGGGGGTTGGACTAGATGACCTCCTGAGGTCCCTTCCAACTCTAATATTCTATGATTCTATGCAGTGTAGAGCCATTACATCTGCTCAGTGTCATCCAGGAAATCTCTTTATACTGAGCATATTCTCAGAGGGTTCTTTATACCTCTTTTGTGGCTCCTTTATGCTACCAGAGTGGCACAAAGTGTCTGAAGTGTTTTGCAGAACCTGGCACACCTTGTTCTTTGTAAATAATAGTGGTGTTAGACAAGATGAGTATAGCAGACTTATTATTGGGGAAACTTTAATAGCAAAGAATATGTCCCCAATATGTAGTGTTCCTGTGACACGTGCATTGCAGACTATGCGAGATAAAAAGGCTTTTTATCTAAGTTCTGACACTGGGGGGGAGGGAGGTCACTATTAAGTGACTTCAGTTAAATGTAGATGCTGATAGAACTAATAGTGGAGCTGCTTTAAAAGAGAGATTCTTAGAGCTAGACTGGATGACATTCTTAGAAAAAGAATGAACACTTGGAAATTCTATAGCTTCTATTTGGTTGATTTATAATGATTTGTAAGACCAAAATATCACCTACTAATTACATCTACTACAAGCAAAGGAGTCATGAAAGCTGTTTTTTGTATTTCGTAACCAACACAGATTCAGATTTCCATGACGTTGATTCTCTATGTGGATGTTATGACTGCATTAACTTCAACTAACATTTGGGACTATAGATGAAATCTTAGCATCTTTTAAGTCAATGGCAAAACCTCCATTGACTTCAGTGGAGCCAGGATTTTAACCTATGGATACATCTACACTTGGAGCAAAGAATGTGATTCCTAGCTTGCACAGACACACTTGTGCCAGCACTCATCAGGTTAGCATGCTAAAAATAGTAGCATAGCTATTGTAGGATAGGCAGTGGCGAGCAGTGGGACCGGCTTGGTGCTTCAAATATGTACCCATGACATGGGGTTCAGGTGGGTTTGTCTTAGGGAAGGCAGTCCACTCTGCAGCAGCTACATGACTATTTTTACCATGCTAGCTTGATGAGAGCTAGTGTGAGTATGTCTCCACAAGTGGGAGATCACATCCCTAGCTCCAAGTGTAGACATAGCCTATATTTGTAAGCACCAAAGACACCAAGTAGTGCTTCAGACACCATTAAAGTTGAATGAATTAATAACTCACTGTATTTTTTGTGTTGTGGAAACTCTATCAATGTGATAAGAAAGAGTTCTAAGAATAAGTATGAATTATATAAATGGGATTGCTTACACATGTAGATGGATTCAGGGCACTGAAGCTTTGTGTGTGTGTGTGTGTGTGTGTGTGTGAGAGAGAGAGAGAGAGAGAGAGAGAGAGAGAGAGAGAGAGAAGATGGACTATATTTAACTTTTTAATGGTTTCAAATGACAACTTTAAATAATAAACAGATAATTTCATTACCAATAAAAATATATAGTATAGAAGAATAGTGTAAATAAAGTAAATAAAATAGCGTTGCCATGCACATATAAATACTAATATTAGTAATTGACCAGAATGTGGAGTATGAAAGAATACAGTATAATAATGATATAAGATGGTCTGACTCCAGAGACTCCTGTGAGACTGTGTAAAATGTGTGACACCGTTGTTGTTTTGTTTTCTAAGACTGAAGATTGAAAATGCACAAACTCATGTATCATGGAATCATAAAAATGTAAGACTGGAAGGGACCTCAATAAGTCATCTAGTTCAGTCCTCTGCACTGAGGCAGGAGTCAGTATTATCTAGACTATCCATGGTAGGTGTTTATCTAACCTGCTCTTAAAAACCTCCAGTGACAGAGATTCCACAACTTCCTAGGTAATTTGTTCCAGTACTTAACTATCCTTACTGTTAGGAAGTTTTTCTTAATGTCTAATCAAAATCTCCCTTGCTGCAGTATAAACCCCGTCAGTATACTTCTTGGCCTGTCCTCAGTGGTTACAGAGAACAATTTATCACCATCTTTTTTCTAAGAAGCTTTTACGTACTTGAAGACTGTTATCAATTCCTCCCCCCTTAGTTTTCTTTTCTCCAGACTAAACAACCCCAATTTTTTTCAATCTTTCCTCATAAGTCATGTTTTCTAGATCTTTAATCTTTGTTGCTCTCCTCTGGACTTTCTCCAATTTATACACATCTTTCACAAAGTGCAGTACCCTGAACTGTACACAGTAGTCTAGCTGAGACCATAACAGTGCTGAATAGAGTGAAATAATTATTGTGTCTTGCTTACAACACTCCTGCTAATACATCCCAAAATGATGTTCGATTTTTTTTTTTTTTGCAATAGTATTATATTGTTGACTCTTATTTAGATTGTGATCTATTATAATGGCCAGATCCTTTTCTGCAATATTTCTTCCTAGGCAGTCATTCCCATTTTGCCATTGTGCAATTGATTTATTCCTTCCTAAATGTAGTACTTTGCATTTATTCTTATTTAATTTTATCCTATTCATTTCAGACCATTTCTCCAGTTTATCAAGATCAGTCTGAATGCTAATCCTTTTCCCCAAAGTGCTTGCAAACCCCAGCTTGGTATTGTTGCAAACTTTATAAGTCTACTCTTTATGCCATTATCCAAATAGTTGCTGAAGATGTTGAATAGAACCAGACTCAGGACAGATCCCTGCAAGGACCCACCCAGCTTGATTGTGAACCATTGGTAACTACTCTCTGAATACACTTTTCCAACCAGATGTGAGAAGGTATCAAAAATATTTGCGGGACAGTATTGAAAACTTTACTGAAGTCAAGATATAAAAGACACTTTTATATATGAGAGATATGAAGACTCTTTATCATAGACTGTCTATATTATTCTGAAATCACCAAAATCCAAACAGACGTGCAGATGCCACAAAGGATTTGAAATCCTGATTTAATTTATGTTTGCATAAACTACCTGGTATAAAATGAACAACAGGGATGAGAGTATTTGAGGGTTTAGAATTGCAAAGGAAAACTTTTTGAGATTTTTTTATAATAGCAAAAATTGGAACCTGAAAGCTTCTCATAAGACAAACTCCTGATGTACTTTGCAAGATGAAAAACAGAAGTGCCAAAATAAAACTTTTTCAGCAGAGAAGGGCTCAACATAAACCATTTTAACAACATTAGGAAATTACAAATATTTCCAGTAAAAACTAGGCTATAGTCTCATCCAAGGTAGATCTGGCAAGTAAAAACACTGGTATTCCATTAGAAGACCTAATCTATTTTAACTATATCTCAAACAAGTGAAAAAAACTTATGGAATTAATAATGAAGGGCCATGTGGTATGTGTCAAGTTGGATTTTTAAAATTGTATGAAAATTGGCTGATAATGTTTAAAATATATTTGCACATTCTTTTCCATTAAATATGATATAACACTATGATTCCTTTTCTTCTTTATGGGGTGTGCTGGCAGCTGCTCTCAATGCTGTAAATAATCACCAGCCCTGGTTTTGGGGAGGAAGATAATGGAGAGGATTACCATCTGCTTTTGCATCCTTCCTTTATTGGATAGGACCCCACAGTAAAAAGCTGCACAATGCCTGCTGATTGAAGTTCATGTGTGTTTTGTCAAAGGTAGCAGCTTTGATACACAGAGCTTTACCGGCCTTAAGGTTTGCTTGAAGTCTGGGGTGCAAGTGCAGGTCAATCCGTGCAGAGTTCATCTTTTTTTAGGCAACAAAATTAATGAACTTTGGCTGACTCTTCCTGGAGAGGCTGTGCAGTCTGCAATCTTCAGTAGGAGAGGCCTGGTGATCTGCTACTGCACCACCACCAACTCTCTGGCACCTCAAGAAGATCACTAGCTTGTCTGATCCCCCATTCTTTTTCTTTTTTTAAAGTGGCAGTGGGTACATCAAGCCCACCCAGGGCTGGTCTACTTGCCCCTCCCCATGTCTTGCAGCAGCAGGGCCAGAATTCTGTCTCACTGGCCCTGCTGGCAGCCAGCAGATTGGCACTTTCAGTCACACAGAATGCACAGTGATATTAGGGAATTGTTGAGATTGTGGTATGTCAGTCTGAATTTTTTAAATAGCTGGAAAATTGGGAGGAAGTGCCAGAAATCTGCAATGCCTGTTTTCATAAGGTTTATACTATGATTTTGCAGATTTAAGGGCTTTGCATAGTTTGGATAAACATACATAAGTCTATTGGTCTGAATCCAATGCTATTTTATGTGGCTACATAATGTCTAAGTCCAGTGGGAATGCAGTATATCTGGTGCATCTGTGATTGGGAGAGAGCGAAAGCAGTGAAGGTTCCAAATAAGGGCACCACATGGTGAGGTGGAAAGTCTCCAGAAGGGAGCATGGAAGAGGAAAGGTGGGCATGTCAGCCATAAATAGAGGTTGGTCCATGAATCTGTGCTCTGGCTGGTTCAACATGGTCAAACCCAGAATAGGAGGGAAGCTGAATTTGCTACGTACTCCCACCATCCTTGACATAGCAATAACCAGAAGAGGCTTGACTGCACAACTGCCTGGACCTAAAAGTGTTTCAGCTGAGGATTCCATCTCCTTATCTCCAGCACATTTCATCCCAGTCTTACATGAGAAAAACACTTTTACTCTTTGTGTGATTCGTTTCTCAGGACTGAGGACACATGAAGTGTTCACTATGCTTTCAGAGATACCATAATAAGACTTACTGCCTGTATTAGGTTAGCAACTCATCTATTTGAGGAAAGATGGAGCAAGTGAGATAAACGGATTAAAACCAAATTGGTATAACTTTTATAATACCAGTGCTGTGTTCATGCACTGTGTAACCCACTACTACACTACACTGCTGTAAAGCTCAGATTCTCGGAGGGAATTAGGTGCACGACTCCCACTGAATTGCACTGAAATAAACTCTTATTTTATGTACCTGGTCTTCTACTACATACACAGTTATAAAAACTCTCTGAAGTTCATATACAGGGATTGAACCTGGGACCTCTTAATCTAAAATCATGAGCCTCCCCTTCATGAGATAAAAGACCTGGTCCTTTAGTTTGGAAACAGATTCATAAACCTCTTTTAGTGGCTGGACATGTAGAATGTGATAACGATGCACTTGGTCAGCATGTTACATAAGAAAGGAACTTATGCTGTTAACAATTCTGTTTACCTTTTATTAAAAAAAACAAACAAATCTACAACTCATTCTCACTCATGTTGTCTTTACAGGAGTAAATCCAGCTGATTTCAGTATATCAGTGAGAGTTTTGTATTGAAGCCTAATATAGTAAAAATGCCAAGTGTTACTTATCTGGCATGATTTCCTATTTTTATATCAAAAGGAGATGCCACTTGTGATAAAGGAATTGGTAGTGAGTTTCAGTGCATTTAAAATCTTACTCAAAATTGTTTGAAATCTCCCACAGTCAGACTGTATTAGCCTTTTGTCTTTGAATCCTTCAGTGGTAGTTGCAATTAGATAAACCTCCTCAGAGATTTAATGTGATTTTGAGAATTATCCAAGTCTGGCTGAACCTTGTTGGTTTGGATAGTAGGAGGGAAATTTTGAGAAGTCAAGCTTTCATGAAAGATTATCAGCACTCCCTTGCTTTTGGCCACGCTGAAAATACGAGAACATTTTTTCTTGTGGTATTTTCTTATTTCTGCTACAAGTGTCTGTTGAAACCAGAACAGGGCTGAGGCAATTAAGCTAAACATAAACAAACAAAAAAACAAGCAAACAAAGTATTTATATTAGTTCAACTTTTTTGTCCTCTGTAATGTTTGGGTTCTTTGTAGTTAATGTTTTTGTCAAAATTTCAGGATGGTTCTTATTTCACATGTCCTGTTTCATATATCAAAATATAAGTCACCAAGGCCAAAAGAGTAGGGGTCACATCATACCCAGTCAGGAAGAATTACATTTGTTTCATAATATGCAATGTTAATGTTGAGTTTATTTTCTTAGGAAGAATGATGCCTGTGATAGTCAGCAGTCAGTATGGATAGTGCTTTAGTTAGCATTACAGTACAGTATTTCTTTGGGAGTGCAAGAGGCTAATCTACCAAGTTATGAATAATAAATGTAATTAAAACAATACAGAACATAATGGGCCTGATTCTCCTCTCACTTACACTGGTGTGAATGAGTAATTCCGCTAAAGTCCATAGAGTTATACTGGTGTAAAATAGCTGTGAGTGAGATCAGAATCAGACCAAATATTTGCTGAGGGCCTGATCCTACTAGGTGCAGAATACAGCTAATTAAAAAAATTCTGTCAAATCTTTTTTGATGGAAAATGGCTTTGCACAAAATAGAAATTTTCATAGAATTTTTGGGTGAGTTAACTGAAAAATCTGAACACTTTGTGGTTTTCAGTTTTTCACCAAAACTGAACATTTTTTGGAGGGGTGGGGGGAGAAAATCAAATTTCCCAACCAGCTCTAATGCAGAAGACTGTTGATATAAGGAGCTGGACTATTTCTGCCACAAATCATATTGCTAACAGTGAATGTGCTGGTACCACAGAGTGATAGGGCAGGAATGAGAACTAGCTAAACCTAAAAATCTATCCAAGAAGCCAGGGAAATGAATGGGCAGAGAACCTTGATATAGTGTATATATATAGTGAGCTCTTTACCAGTCCTGTCACTTTCAGAATAGCAGCTGTTAACAACATGGGTTTGTGGAGAATTTTTATTGGTTATTTGGTCTCATTGCAGTAGGCTGAGAAGTGGGTGTGGGGGTGTGTGTGGCAGTGACCAGAAGTGGCCTGGGTTGAGCATCTGATTTCTCTAGTCTTTCTGAGTGTCTTGCCTGACACTTCCATAATACTAACGAAGAGAGCCAATACAAAGTTATGCTTTATTCTAAATGGTTTAAAAATGTCTTAGGCATCTGGTCCTCTCCCCCCAAATTCCTTATTTTCTCCAAGGAGAGAGAAAAGTGGTAGATGAGGGAGGAGAAGGTGAACCCATCATGTGAATTTGTCATTGAGAGAAACTACGTGCTTTGGATCTCATGGCACATCTGTGTTTCCTCCAACTGGTGTGGATAACACATCCCAAGATTGTTCCATCATTGATGATTGCATTTGTAAATCTTGATCTACTGGAACACTTATGATGTCTGTGACCCTAGGAGCACTACCGTGCCAGCTGGCAAAGGGGATCACGGCTATGTAACAGTAAAACTCAGCTGTCCTGACTGGCTCAATGCACCTCACACACTGTTCCCATGACATTTATTTAAAGAATGTCTTGTGATATATCATTGGAAAACTAACACCTCACCAATCATTAATATTCTTACGTGATGTATGTACGGCTCACGTATAAAGTATTATACAGATGTGCTGGAAATGTGTAACTAAAATGTGTTTAAACCAGGCATATCAGGGGAAATTAACAGGTTTTTCCAGACAAAGGAAAGGAGACAACACCCCAGGCCACGTGTAGCCAAAGATAGTGGACTATTCAATTGTATTGGAGATTGCAGGAAGATTATTTGCACTGTAAAAAACACAAGTGGGGGAGAAGCCAACATGGTGTCTACACCAGACAGCATGGTGTCTATAGTCAGCAAGGGAAAGGAACTTTATCTGGGGATATCCTTCAGAAGAATATACTTCAAAGGTCTATCGGAGTATAAAAAGATGGGGAGAGAACCCATATTTTGTTCATCACTTGAGGGAGAAAAGGAGCTAAAGGTCTTGAAATCACAGAACAATGGATCCTTCAGCAAAGGGGGTTGAAGTCTTTGGTAACTGAGGCTTGGTCTTACCCCAGCGATTCGGCGGCAGTCGATGGCAATTACGTGAACTACGCAGAAAACTTGCATACCTCCTGTCAACTGCTGTGCTTCTCTTCTTTGCACCGTCTTCACTGCACTGCGTTCCCATCGACGCAGCGCTACACCACTTGCAGGGGTCGATTAATATCGTCGATTTCTGAATCGACTGAGTGGGTCTTCACTGACTGCTCAGTCGATCCAGATAAGTCAATCTGATGGCAGTGACTTTGCCGCCATCAGTGTAGACATAGCCTGAGTATAGGTGAGAAACCTGCTTAGGCAAAGATTGTAATTTGCTGAAATTAAGTTTGTCTTAGTAGTGTATTTTTACTTTTATTTGTTTCTAACCATTTCTATCCTAGTTCCTTATACTTGGTATCACTTAAACCTATGTCCTTTTATTAATAAATTTGTTTCATTTTACTATAAACCAATTCAGTGTTTTGACTGAAATGGAGGGTTTGTCAACCTCAGTTAAATTAAGCTGTTGGGTACTGTCTCTTTAAAGGAGCAGAGAGCTTGATAAGGCTTTGTGCATGCTATGGTGAGAGGGGCTAAGCACTGCAGAGAAAGATGTTTTTGGGATGAGCTCAGAGCTGGAAGGGTGTTGGTGTCACCCTGCAAGTAATAACCAGGGTGGTGAAAGACACAGTGAAGCTATTGTGTTATGAGCATGTTGCTGGTCTGAGGACTCAGAACCAATGCTGAACAGGGGGTTACAGGGCAGGCAATGGCAAAACCTTTTACTGGTCTGGGTTGAACCCTAGAGTGTCACAATGTCATTCCAATTGTTGCTATCAATTTATTGTCACAGAACAAATGTATATCATAAATCACTCAAATTTCACTGTGTTAGATATAGAGCATTGTTAAAATCTAACATTTTTAGAATACTTCAAACTTCATTATTATAGTAAGAGTGGCAGCAGTGATAGCTGTAATTAAAGTTGCATAATGGTTTCCATTCTAACCACTAATTTTTAGTCACCAACTTTCTGAAATTCTAGCTTGCTACATGTGGCTGAATTTTTCATTGCTTTGTCTCTGCCGGATGATTATTTTTATTTTAAAGTATACGCATAAATAATTCTACCATTAAAGTATGAGGAGGGTTAGAAATATATTTTTTCTATTATATACAGATTCTTGCAAGCTTTTTTTGAACATCTCTAACATTGATACAGGAAATGAAACCAGAATTTGGCCTCACTAAGAAAAAGTGCCTATGCTTTTTCTGGAGACAGTTGGTTTTGATTTGACCTAATTAAGTGGCTTTGAAAATCATATACTGAGCATACACAGTAGATATTTTCACTAAGCTTCCAGAGTGTGCAGCCCAAGCCCAAGGTTCATAGTAAAGGGACTCTTTGCTTGATCCTCCTAAGGTACATGGAAGCAGGCATTCCAGTAATGTCTAGCCACATACAATGCATCTGTATACATATGGAATTTAAGGTTTGAGAAACATTTGTGTGATTGTATGTTTGAGAAATAACATGAAATCAGGTAATTAAAGGTATTGAGGGAAGCCTTGTATTAAAGGCTGCATAATAGAGTTTGCAGAGAAGTCACATGATAGGAGTCTTCTAGGATGACCTGAAAGGACTACACCTGTAGGAAAGAGGATAGTATGTTCCCATAGCCACTCAGAGGCATTGTCTGAGATTCCCAAGAAGGGGACTAATTATGACCCACTCTATTATAGACATTCCACTAGGATCTGAGACCACAATTCATTTCATATAGACTACTGAGATCAGATTGTGTAAGTAGTATGAACTATTATTTTTAAAAACATTTATTCACTGGAACTGATCTGGGCTGCCATTGAATCAGTGACCTAGAAGTTCAATGTCCAATATCTCATGATCAGTCCCCTGAGACATCTGGTTCCCTCTTTTGCACACTGTATATCAGTGGTTCTTAACCTTTCCAAACTACTGTACCCCTGAAGCCTGAGTCCCACCCCCACGGGGCTGAGGCATGTAACTTAGTTTCATGGTGCCCCTGTGGCTCCAGGCAATTGCCTTTCTTGCCACCCCCAATACCAGCTCTGCACTTGCGACCCCTCTAAACCCCAAGGTTAAGAAACACTGCTCTATATAAACTTGTCAAAGGCTGTATCTCTCACTACATACTGATTATCATGTTTGCAGTAACATGATCAGCCTTCCCACCATCCCCCTGCTCTGAGTTTCCAGATTGTTTCTCTTGCCCATTATGTAATGGATATCAGGCACAGTCTCAAGTATAACTAAGAGGACACACACACAGGCCTTCTGAGAACGACGCAATGCCCTAGCTAATGAAATAAATGCTTGGAAGGATTTTGAATATTTTTGCACAAATACAAAATGGAATAGTTACTAAAATTAAGTGAAATCTACTGGTTATCCCTCAGTTCCTTTCTCCTCACTCCCTTCACCCCATATGGCACAGCTTCAGGATGGCCTTGTTTAGCATTTCTAGCAACACAGCAGACATAAGTCATAGGTGACAGACTGGATATGTTAACTGGGCTCGAAGGCGTTGCACGTGAATTTTAAGAAGCCAGCAGAATCATCAGAATAACTTTCTTTCTCTCTCATGGACTTTTGATATTTGAACAGAAATCCTAAAACAGAGCAAGGCTGTTACTATAGCACAGCATTTCTCAACCTTTTTGATACCACGGCCCGGCTTGCTATGTTCCTAACCTGGACTGGTCGTTGAGAAACACATAGAATATTTTATCACTTTGGGTGTTGTATCAGTAAGATACTTGTACATCCTGGGTTTGATCCTGCTCCCATGGAGTTAATGTCAAAATGTCTACTGATTTCAATCATGTAGAATCATGTCCTATATAAGTTAATTTTGGATACAGTGTTATTTATTCTTGTGTTGGATCTTAGAGGTGCTTTACTTGCCCTGCTTTCAGTTGTGTAAATGAATCACAATGATATTTCTCTGAACATTCCTCCTACATACCAATTCTCAGTAATTAAATACTACTTCATTTCCTGTACTTGGTAATATATTTAGTTTTATATTTATGGATGCCATCTTTCCTTGTAAATATTATTAATACTCTGGTTCAATAACTAAATGAGTAAATATTTATGGTAATTACTTTGCAGATTTTAAATAATTCTTAGGAAACATAAGGAAAAAGAAGTGATTTATTTTAAGCTGTATTTGCAGCAACACCTCTTCTCTTATATGGTAAACAAAGTCAGGATTAATAACTACCTGGTTGTGAGCTCTCCAAGGAACACAAGGTGCTACCCAAAGTGCCCTCAGTTATTCAGTAGTAGTGCTCTTCTGTCTCAGCCAATACTGAACCAAATTAATGTCCCAGCATAGTTTTCTGAGGCATTTGCTAGTGCAAGTGCCATCTTTTGGATATGTTAAACTGAGATCCTAGTCATTTGTGATCATTAATGATCCCAGTTTCACTTTGGGTAATTGCTTTTATCATTGTTTGGGAACTCATATTCTGCCTACCCAAACATTCCATCTGCTGTTCCAATTGCATTCAGTATTCTTAATCACTTTTTGTCCTAAACTTGTGATGCTGTGGTTCTGATTCACCTCAGGGTTAGTTGCTCTCCATTGGGGCCTGAAGTGATCTCTGTGTGTTTGTTTGTAAAGCCCAATGGAATTCTTTGGAACAAAAGTGCTTAAAATAGTACACAAATAGTCTGAGCTCTATATAGCTATATAGATTGTATCCTGCACTTTCAAGAGGGAATGAATGATCTCATTGAGCTTTTACATCTTTAATAATTCTAGTCTCATAGCTATCAGATTTACTGTCATAAAATCTCAAGATTAAATTCTGCCTAGAAGATATGCACATATAACAACCATGTAACTCACTGGGAATGCTGCATGTACCTAGGAGAGCTCTGCTTGGCTTTTACTCAGTAGCTTATGCAGATTTGACTTTTCCAGGAATTCCAGGGTCTGATGGTTCATTTCTCTAAAAGGGGAAAATGTATGATATTTGCATGATTCAGGTTAACAAACCCACAAGGTTTTGTCTTTGGGTTTTTTTTAATTTGGGGTTTGAGTTTAAAAAAAAAAAAAAGGAATGACCACATTACACCATCCAGCCAGACCACACCAGCCAGACCACATACATCCACCAGACCACATACTAACAGATATGACCACAATAGACAAGCTATTTCTGTAGATGTAGACCAGCAAAGTAGTGTCAATAGTCTGCAAAGGCCTGTCAGGAATTCATGGTGCTTTGCAGGCTTCATCTGTTGTTTGTTTGTTTGGTGCGTTGCCAACAAGTAGAAGTATTGAACCCTGCTCTTTTTACTGTTGATAACCGCCTGGCAGAAGGGTTTTAGACATAAATGTGAATCAATTCCCAGTGCAAAATGGAGAAGACATAAAAGTGCTAATAACATTAGGTACCACTGGTGCTCCAGTTCCTTTAAGATGCAGTTTATGCTTAGTCTGTTCTGCCTACTATGGCTGGATGGTTTCTGTGCCACATGACCCTGCTTCTGCTTCCCTTCCCATTTCCTTTTCTTCACTGCTGTTCTTTCATGTTGCAATCCAGGGACAGAGGGAAGGAGTAAAACAACTCAGAATGGCTTCAGGCCAAACTATCTGCAGTTGGCTCCACACCAGGTCAGTCAGCATACAAATCAGCTCCTTTCATTTATGCCAACCTACTTTATTAAAAAATCGAAACATCTTGTCTTGATTTTATATTTTAAGCAGGCAAATTAATTTTATTAGTTAAACAACTCTGCAGTCGGAAGGCTTCAGGGCTATCCTCTCAGCTTTTAAAGGTTACAGCCTAAGACTTGCCACCAATTCACCCGTTTGCTCTGTTTGAGAAATAAAGTAATAAAAACAACTTATAGTTTGAAATTTAGTGACTTGGAGAGAGGGAGCAGGAGAAGCAAGAGCAGCTGCTTCTGGTTTATGAGATTGATCTCAAGAAGCAGCCTGTTCTGTAGTGAATTTCATACTGGAACAGATGCCTACTGTATATGGGCATTACTAGTTATTTTAATGGGCATAGTGTTTCAAATTTGGTTTGAACCCAGTGTAGTATACAATGATTACAAAAGGTCAAAGCCCTAAGAAACTTGGGAGCCTCTAATTTAAGAGAGGATTATGAACTCACTTCATTAACATTCTGTAAATGTTGACTTATTTGGTGGCAGTGTACTGACTGTACATACATATGACAATGAGTTGAAATCTGTAAACTAGAATCATATCTGTTAGTAAAAGCTATGGAGTAAGGATGGAGAGGGGTGAATTGTCTTCCATTTTTTTTTCACTTTATAGAGCTTGCTTTTGAGTATGGTTAATAGAGAAAAGAAATATTCCCTTACATCTTTCTAGTGGAGATGGCATGGCCCAGTTGATGGGACACTGTGGAGTCAGGAGACCTGTGTTCTATTCCTAGCTCTGTCATTGTCTTGCTCTGTGACCTCGAGCAAACCATGTAGGTCATCTTTTTTTCAAAAGCACCTACCAATTTTGAGTACCTTTGATTTTGGGTGCCCAGCCTGAGACACATGTGATATGATTTTTATAGGTGCTGAGCTCCTGTAGCTCCCAGTTAATTTAGTTGCAGTTCTAGGAAAATCAGATCCTATTGATGTTTCAAGTTGGACTCAAAAATTGAGGCAGCAAAATCACTGGCACATAACAAAATTTTGGCTTAAATTCCCTGTTTCTCAATTTCTCCATATGTAAAATTGGGATAATGATCCCCATCTTTTGAAAAATGCTTTGAGCTGAACAGATGAAAAGTGCTATATGAATGCTAAGTAGTAGTATTATATAGATGAGGAATAACACTATTCTCCACAGTTTAAAGTTGTCCTTGGCACAAGAATGTGGCAGTAGATTATCTCATTTTTGGAGGGCTGGAAAAATTCTATGGGTTCCTCCTATTTTATGCCTTTCCTACCCCTTCCATGAACCATATAGGGCCTACATTGGAAAAATTCTCCCTGCAGTCAATGGCTAGATGCCACATCTTTTGGAGCATATCAAAGAAACTTTATGCATTAGCTGGTATTGGTTATTTGAGATCTGGACTAGGACAGCTTAGAGGCTTGTCTATACAGCCCTGCAGTTCAGACTACAGGGGTGTGAACTGCAGTGAATACTAATGCACTATGCTATAATTCCCCTATGTGGATGCTGCTGGTGCGAACTAAAAGTTCCCTAGTTCATGTTATCATAGTTCTCTTTCAAACAGGACTAGTTCATGCAAACTAGGTACTTCTTAGTTTGTGCCAGCAGTGTCCACATGGGAGAGTTACAGCACAGGACAGCAGTGCCACGCTGCAGTTCACACCCTCATAGTCCATGGTGTGGGGCCATAGCTTGAGACTAAAGCATTATCCAGATTGACCAATAATGCTAAGCCACAAATCTGTCTGCAGATTTCAGAGTGTTGGGACAGTGCTGATCACAATGGACAAGTTTGAAGAGCCTGCATGCTAGAAGATTCTGGGAGCAGGGCCTCATAGCACTAGACTGTGGAAAAATCACTGAAAAGGCCAAACTTGCACTTGGCATCAATATGTGTCACAAATGTTTGTCCAGATCCTGTGTAAGCAGATATGCTGACGTGAAAGACCAATTGGCACAGGCAGCCAAAGACCAGTTTGCCTGGTGTGTACATGTGGAGGCGTGTAATGGCAAATCTGGGGCTAGCTGACTTGGGTCTACTGACCCTATAGAATGACTTGAGATCAGGTGCCTGGAGGGGAGTAGTCCATGATAAGTGAATATCAGCCAATCCCTGCAGCCCCCTCCCAAATTATGAATTAATTGAGGTATGCCACATAATTTTCTGGCAAAGCATATTTTGGACATGACTTCTTTAGAAAGAGGGTGTAAGTACTGGGAAGATCACATGGTATCTAGCTTTTCTATCTATATCTCATATATCCAAGAGGGCCAATGATACTGTTGGACAGAAAAAGGATTAAGACCAGAGGGCCTCGGGTTAACCTAGACCCTGCTCCGAGGGATCATAGATCAGAAGGCCTTGGTGAAGCCAAGACCCCACTACGAGGGACTCAGAAAATAGAACAAGGATCTGAAGGAACCTCAAGAAGTAAGAGACAGTCTTTACCTTGGAGTGGTAGCTATCTCACTTTGCTTACCAATCAGGATACTGTGTGGGGCCAGCATAGTTACTGAGGGTTTATGCTTGGGAAATTGAGGCTTACTAAGGAGAGGCATTGTATAGTCCTTTCTATTTATCTGTGATACCTGCTTTTCAATAAACAATAGCTCTGCATTGAAGATACTGACTTTTGGCCATCACTGGAATGGTTACTGGGTGTCCAGCTGCGGGCACATGAAGTGATCCCAATTGGTCCCCAGCTCAACACAGAGTTGAAGGGAGGGGATACGGTGAAGCAATAAAAAGGGAGAACTGTCTTCAAAAATCACAGCACCTCAAAACTGTTCACACGTTTTTCAAGGAGGGTGGTAAAATGGCAATAATACTACTAATAATTAATGATGATTTGGGGGTGGGAATGGGAGAATTTGAGATTGTCTTTAGAACGTAGGGTTCAGATCAGGCAACCATTCTATCCTGGGTGAACTGGGAGGTGCTTTTTCTTCCCTAAGGCTCAGGGGGTTGCCTCTGGATGACAATGCATTTTTATTTGCAGAGTACTTTTCTGAATATATCTTTTACTTTTTTCTGGTGTTTATCACTGAAATTATGGATCCCTTCATTCACTAAATGGAGGCAGTATTTACATTACAGTGGACATGCAGCACAGCTTCAGCAAACAGCCTATAGTACATGAAATGGACATCAATCCTCTGTGGATGCTGACAGAGTGGAACAGCACACTTTCCTCACAGGGTGGGGAACATTAGTTTTATTGTTTTGCAACATGGACAGACTTCTCCAGTGGCATATAAAATTTAATGCTGCTACTTATTGTTTTTATTGTCTTTGATACTAAAGTGGCAAAGCACAAAAATTATGCACATAAAAATTAGCTACCGTGTTTCAGATATTCTGCAGTTTTATGGGGATTTAAATCTGCAGCAAAGTAGCAGAGTAGCTATATTTCTACAAAATTTCTATTCTGGGAGACCTTGGTTTAAGTCTTCCTGCATTTACTAGAGCTGTGAAGTAGTTCTGTCAGTTCTAATGTTTACTTGTTAATCAATTAAGGCTGATCATTCATTATGAACAATATTAAATACAAATTTAGCCCTTTTTTGCTCGACAAATTGTTTGGGAAGCAACCCTGATTTTCTTCCAGTGAGTAAGTAGTTATTGAACTGTTTGAGCAAACAATTTTTAGACTAATTTTCATGAACTGTTGCCTTTATTTTTTTGCTGTGCACTCTTTGTGATGTGTGATTGCATAGTGTTGTTTAGGCCAGTGGCTCTCAACCTTTCCAAACTACTGTACCCCTTTTAGGAGTCTGATTTGTCTTGAGTATTCTCCCAAGATTCACCTCACTTATTATGTACTTGGTTACAAAATCAAGTATGAAGAGGTATTTTGTTATGTTTGGACACCATCTCTGTGTTGTAGAGGTTTGATATTGCAAATGGATAGAGTTGTTTAAAGGCTTTCTGTGGTACTCACCACCAAATTAAATTAAGAACCTCCTATATATTAACTAACTTATCATCAGAATGATCCTGTGTTGTTCTAGTAGTATTTTTTACAGATGGGGAGCTAAGCCATAGAAAGAGATGGTGACTTTCCAAAAGTCACACAGAAAGTTTGTGGCAGAGCTGGGAACAGAACCCAAATTTCCTTAATCCCAAATAAGCATCTTAATTTTCAGACTATCCTTCCTCTGTCTTCCCTTTGTTTAAACTAATTTTTTGTTTAAACTAATATTTTGAAACTTTTACAAAATTCCCCCAGTGGGAAATATATGATGAGCAAGGAAAAGTAACATTTGGCATTGCAAGGTCAAAATAGATCTATTTTTGGTGATGTTACAATTTCAAGTAGTGTATTTCTAACATGCAGATGCACATACATTTTCACTACACATTTGCTTACACTGTCTTTGCATACCCACGTACCCAACTTACCATGCATGCTTACAGACTTCCTATATACATGCACACACTTTTACATTCAGGATGTACACACACATTCACACTGGCAGTTATTTAAAAAAATGTCTGATTTCAGTGGTACTACTTACATGAATAAGGTTTTGCAGGCCTGTGTCATTTAGTAGAATTTAAGCTGTCAGATATATTTTATTGTTTTGTTTATGTCGTTTCAGTCTTAAGTAATAATGATGCTTCCCTGTGTCCTACCTCATGTGCCCCTGTACAGCTTGATTTTATATATTTGTGTGAATATAATGCTTATGAAAAGTCACTTGTAAAATTCTAGTACAGTGTAGGCAGAGGCTGTGTAAGCTTTCTTCACTCTGTTCTACAATGCTACTCACATTTGATCTGCATGCTTCTTGTCCCAGTGCTGATTTTCTTCTGACCAGAGATTACCACTTCTGTCAGTTGAATGGTGTTTTCTGATATATGGTCATTAGGATGGAGATGAGCAAACTCCCTTTCATTTGTGTGACCTGAGTCCTAATTTCAACCCCTGGTCTCCAGAAATCATAACTCACTCTAACCTAGCAAATCTCCTGATTACAAATACATTCCAGCACGAGGGACATTATGCAGCTGTTATACAATAAGACAAAAATAGAAAGATACTTTTGGTTTGTTTTTTGTTGTTGTTTGACTCATCTTGTCCATTTATATATTTTTTTCTTTTGTATTTTGTAGTTTATGTAGCTACTACTCTGGCTTTGTGAAATTTCATTTCTAGTAATTTTCTTCCAACATGCATTAGGATTGAGGAATATATGAGGTAGTGAACAATTCAGTGGGGGCAGAGTTAAATAGTCCTTAATTGTTTGAGGTTGTGGCTTCAGAAGGAATAGCTGGTCAAAGAAGTGGCAAAGGTAGGAACAATGTGACATTAAATGAAATGTTAAGAATATTAATATAGTGTTTGAAAGAGTAAGTGTGTGCTTATTGTTTGAAAGGTTTGTCTTATGATCATATTGCATAAAGTCAGGGGGTTACCTCCCAAGGTACACAAATATCCTCTAGTTTGGAAAATAGGCACCAAAATGGTTCAGTTTTGTGTGAATGTGAATTTAGTGCTGGTGGAATGTGTTGAATTGATAACCCTATCTACAGTGCAGGTACACCATAAACAGCAGAAGTTCAAGTTTCACCACATTGCCCCAGCAATACATCTATCATTGACCTGATGGAAACACCACTTTTAGTAGTTAGAGGGTAATGTGGTCTCCATGACCTTGGTCTCTCTGAATTTTTTTGTGGTGTGGAAACATCTGTTAGGAACAGGAATGAGATCCACCAAACTCATTTCACACATGCCACTGAGCAACCTGGATGGTAACACTTTGATTGTTATTGAACTGGGCTGAATTTGAACTGGTAATATACATGGTAAGGGATATGAATTCCAACCCCTTCAGTCATCCATTTCCTTCCATTTTATATTAGCTTATAGATCTAGACTCTAGCAACATGTAAACTGGAATGTTGTATGTCATGTTTTTAGGACACAACAGCTTGTTTTTATTTCCATTGACTCATTCTGATTGCAAAGCAAGATTGCCTAATACAAATGAAGTCACTCTCCAAACAGAAATGGTCAGGAGGGTTAAATGTCAAAGTACTCCTTGAAAATAGTACACTAATGAGTATAGTGCACATTCTGTTACATAAGCGTCACATTGATTAGAGTGTCTACAGAAGGCAGATTCAGTTCTCTACATTTAAATGAGACTTACTGTTTTATAGTCTCTGCAAAGGCTTTTTTTTTTTTTTTTTTTTTTTTTTTTTTGGCAGTGACAGCACAACCATTGTTTTTACATCTGGAACAGGTAATTTCCCTCCAAACTTTTTGCTCTCTTGAATAGTCAGTCTTGATTATATTTGTGGTATCTGACCTATTTTTTCATTGCTCTCCCTAAAGATGACAAAACCCCCCAGAACCTGTCAAACTATGAAAAACTACTTTTGATAACATGTATTTCCAAGATAGTCAACAGCATCACTATGTGCATGTTAAATCATAGCAATCCTATCCTACAGCTAGATCTGGGTCAAAAAATACTTTCACAGGACACTATTTATTGGAGTTTATTAAATATTACTGTAGAGCTGGATAATTAGAGAACTTTTTCTAGTTTAGACTCATTAGGCCAGAAACATTCATGGTTTAACTCCATTGACTGAATTTAATACATTAACTTATACCATCTTACACCCACCTGTTAGTGGGTTTTATTGCTATACCCTTTACATCTGACCCTTTTGGCATATAGGTTACACCTATCTAGAGTCTGTTATACTCACTTTCCTAATGACTAATATACACTGCCTTATATATCACCTCTCAATTTGGCCCAATAATCCTATTAGTCATCAGTCTAGTAAAGGAAGCCAAGAGAAAGGGCAAGTGAGTTACATGGGAGTTTACTAACAAGTTTTGTTTTTTTATGATAAGGCATTATCATGATGGCATTCTTTAACTATGGTATGCTCTATCTTTCAGCAAATGCTTACTTATGAAAGTCATTGCTTAAGCTAAAAGAAAAGTTCATTAACAAACTAGACTTTCTTGATAGCATAAAGCCTCAGACAAGAAATTGCCAACTTGATTGTGTGTGTGTGTGTGTGTGTAATGAGGTGTTTGTTCTTCAATCATTCAGCCATTTCCTTTGATAAATAAATTTATCTGTTTATTTTTTTTAGCAAGTACCATCTGAGGTTCCTCATTTCCCTATACTGCAATATACGTGGTAGCATAGCAGCGATAGGACACTTTAAAAATACTAATCGTTACTAGCGTGTTTTGCGTATTCATTTTTTTAAACATTTTGGACTTGAAATCAGGAGGTGCCCCTCTGAAAAGAAAGGAGGTAAAGGAATACTAGAGGAGAGGAAAATGGAATGGCAATATACAGAGAAGAAAAGAAGGTAAAATGATTTCATGAAGAAATATGGTTTCATTGCTAATAATTATTATTACAATTAGTTATCTGATTTTAGCACTTGGTGCTTTAAGAACAATACCAAATATAACGTGACTAAAGATAAAATTGCGAGAGTTGCAATTGATATTTCAGTGCAGCATATGGTATTTGGAATTGTCCTTCAATATGGCCTTCCAACTGATTGATAGTGAATAACAACCTATTTTATCCACTTTGTTAGCCACTGAACAGTATTTCCTTGATATAAAGCTTCACTTCATCTTTGTCTGCATTGATGCTGCCTTTTTAGTTTAAGTTTTGCAAATGATTTTGAAATACTTGATAGTGTCACTGCTGGTTCTCCCACCTTTTTTCTCTTGTCAGGAGAAGCAAAGTCTCTGGGAAGCAGAAGTCTCTGGGAAGCAAAGAACTCCCGCCACCTCTCGCAGTAGGCTATTTTTGGTAGGCACTGGCAGTCACTTCAAAAGCTGAAGGAAAGTTATTTCATACCATTTCAGCACACTCAAGTAGACTGATGATGAGGGTATTTGATTCCAGGAGGATTTGGGGGACAGTATGAACCTGTTTGGGCCCCAAATTTGGTTTACCTTAAAGTTGTTATAATCTGGAGAGAAATGTCTTCTATACATTCTATTAATTCATTGGGGGTGGGGGAGGGAGACAGAGAAGAACAAACAAAAACCAACAAACACAAAATTTCACTAGTGTCTTTCTGTGAAATGAAAAACAAACCTTGATAACAGTCACTATCCTATATATTTTGCAACAGCTGTATCAATGATAGGAAAGCAAGATGATAACAAATCAACAGCTAATCTAGAGCTGCATTAACATCATTGTAGTGCTGCACACAAGTAAGGAATGGGATGAGCCAAGAATGTAGTATTGAACATCCACTAGTATATGGTACCAAAAGATGAAAATGAGCTGCACCAGTTAATTTATTGTTATTGGCAGGTTATGCACCTGCTAGTGATGTAGAATGGCATACAATTAAAAAAAAAAAAAAACACACCCTGTATCATGATGTCAAAATAATGCATGCTAGTGTTTTGGCTTATCTGCCTTAGAATTACATCTTGAGATGTTAAGGGAATTGCTGTTTCTCATACAAATATCCATATTCACATATCAGTAAATGTATTTACCCATGAACAAAGGGTATTTCCTATTCACTACTGATAATACTCTGTTCATTATTTGCTATTCATTATCCTTCAGTCATCAAATAGGGGAGCAGAAACAATACCATGAAACACCATGAAATTTGTTTGCATAAACTTTTTGGCCAGTGTTTATGGGTAATGAACATACTTATAAAACCAGGATGGATTCATAAATGATTTATGAAGAGAAAAATGGACTAAATTTGTCAGATAGATAATGTCAGCAGGTAATTCGACCAGCTCTATTTTTAAGTGGCCCATTAAATTTTTTGTCTATCATGTTGTTTGAATCTACCTCTGTGATGGTATTTTTACTGAATATATATTCATACAAGGGGGCAGATTAATGGTTCATATGCAAACCATACTCAAGATTCCTATTGTGTAGTGCGACATATATCAAAATATTCTCTATACAGGAGATTAGCTAAATGAAAATACTCTCTGCCCTTGTGGAAACTTTTTTTTCCTGTACAATCAAGAGCAACCTCCTTTCTCTTACAGAATATTTTTACTCAAATGAGACTCATTTACAAATACCTCAGCAAGAAAACAGTTGAACTATCACTAAATGTCCATCAGACTCTATTTGGTCATTACCATGCTAGTGAGTTTTCTTGGTTGGTTAAGCATCCTCATTTTCATTTCAAGATGCCACGTAAAGCATTCAACTGCCAGGCAGCAATTAGTTCTTAATCAGGTCTTAAGGCTGAAATATTTGTCAGCATCGATGGAGAGGAATCAGTTAGTGTTTAGTTCTGAGGTTCAGCACTATCCTCTCTACACAGCAATTGAAGAGCCCTAGCTCATTAACATGCAGTGCCATTTCATGAACAGCCTTTTCAGTGCTTTATCTTAGATGGCTCTTTTTATCACCAGGGAATGATTAGTGTATTTACAAAGAGACTCTTCAGAAATCTTTCTCAAGTATAAATCCTCCATTTTTTTTTTTGAATCATTCATTTTTGGTTTACATGGATGTCAATAGCATTTTTTTTTAGTTGTGAGTTTCAAAAATGCAAAATTCCACTCTTTTTAAACCAAATTTCAGCTTTGGGATGGAACCATGCCTCTGGGTTCAAAAACAGCTCCTACTGTGATAGCTTATTAGAAATATACAGAAACTGAACTAAAGTTGCAATGAAATATATTTTCTCTTCTCATGCAGCAAAAAAAAATATTTTTTTTTCTTTGTTGTGGAGAGAGAACTGCATATGGGATAGAGAGAAAACAATAAAATCCCTCCTATCCTGCCCTACACACACAGCACAGTTTAAAGGGTGGGGGAGGATACTGAATGAGCAGTTGAACAGAAGAAGCTTAAATTATGCCCATGCTTGCGTTTTGTCTATGTTAGAGCCTATAACAATGTTAACTGACTAAAACAACCAAAAGGCACAGCTGCTTTATTTCGCATCCTTGCTGATTCGTGCCATATTATGGAGCTCCAACAGTTGGTCTGTGCTCATAAAGGACACTTGAATAGATGTTTCTAATTTCTACTGGCAGTGCATCGCTGGATTTTGACCTCCTGAAAATAAGTCTTCAGAAGGGAGATACTGTGAACAGGGTCTTTTTATTCCCCATCTACAGCACTTTTTGGCTGAGCTGAATTATGTTGATATCTTTTTACATTTACATTATTCTTTCAAATAAACCACTTCCTTACAATTCAATTACTTTATGGTAATATTTGGAAATCCTTGGAATAGGTCAAAACAAACAAAAAGCAAGCTTATTAGTTTTTTTCCAGCTAGTAAAAATGCTTGTTAAAAATCTATTGGGTTTCTCTGTTTGACTATTGAAACCCAAAATGCAAATCAAATACAATATATTAATCAGCATACCCCATTTGTGGGAGAGCTTAGATAGAGCTGAGGTACTACAAACATTTAAATCACCTGTACTCATGGAACTCATGGAAATGTCCTTCAGCTGTAATCCTTTTATGAGTAAGGGTCTGAGTAGGTCAGCAGAGCCCAGCGCACATACAAAATGTATATCCTCATCTGATCCACGATCTGCGAACATGGACTATGGTTATAAATGTAAGCAGAGGAATGGGCCCGCTATTGTGGGGAACTTTCCTTGCTTGTACATTACCCCAGTAGAGTTGGCTAGCAAAAGGATTTGAGTCCCTGCTCCCACTCTCCTTACCCAGAGGCTCCGCCTGACCTCGAAGTCTCCCCTCCCACTCTCCTGTGTGGTGGGGTGCTTGTAACCCCGACAAGGCTGGGTCCAGGATTTCTGGGGCTCCACCCCCAATCTTGTCGTGGTCCCTTAGGGCAGGGGCTAGGGTGTCCCCACCCCAGGGTGCTAACTCTGCATTGGGCACTTCCCTGACCCACTTGTCATTGCATACAATGCAAAGCAATACAATTTATTAGACAAACAGCAATCAAATCAATTTAAAAAATAAGAAAGGAGAAAGGTTAAAGGAAAACACCCAACACTGCCCCCTGGCATGGGGCATCACAAACAGTGTCTCTGGGGTTCACAGTCTGTGTCACATGTTGCAGGCATACTGTCCAGGCCCGGGCTGCACTGCAGGGATGCAGAGTCAGACCCTTGCTCTGCCAGTAGCCGCACACTCCCAAGGTCCCCTTTGCTCTCCCAAGCTGCTCATCACACCCAGCTCCAGACGGCTCCTGTCCCAGCTCGCTCTGCTCCCTGCAGCTGCGCTTGGCTCTCTGGGATGCCCCTCTGCTCTGCTGCTGTAGGTTGGATCAGCTCGGCTCCATTCAGCTTTCTGTGCTCCCCTTCCAGCTGCTAGCTCCTTTGTACTTAGCTCCAGTCAGTTCTGCCCCAGCCATGCAGCTCCAACTCACACAGAGGGCCGGGCTCTCCCCCCACCCTCCTGACTCCCTCAATGACCTGTCTGCCCTGTCAATCAGGCTGACCTGAGTTGGCCTCTCTCCATTGGCCCTGGGGGCTGTCCGTTCCAGGGTTCTGTTTCCTTCAGAGATGGCCAATCAAAAAGACCTACTAAGTTTCAGTAAGGGGCTAATAGACCCCTTACATAACACAGATATTTGCAGATTTGCAGGGCTCTATAGGTCAGCTCTGGCGAAAGCTGTTCTGCTTGTTGTTGCAGCGAAATACTAGCACTTTTTCTGATCCCTCTTGAGCTCCACAGAGTGTTCCAGTGGCAATGGGGACATGCCCATGGCCATAGAAAAGGAATTGCCACAAGCATCCTGGCAATAGCAATGTCTTTTGGGACTTGAGTGAGTTGTGCAGAGGAGAACATAAACCATACCCTGGGCATTGCTTCAGGGTGGGTAGGTAGGAAAATGTATGCAACAGGGAGCACAATCTAAGACCCTGTATCGGTCTTATGATTTTGGTATTGGCCCTTTCTGCTAACAAGAGGTATAACCCTGCCTAGAGCTTCAGAGCAAATTCTGCTACTTTGTGGATATGCCAGGTGGGTGTGACCCGTTTATCAAAGAGAACTGGGGACAGACAGCGAGGTCTTGTCAGGAAACTGTAGGAAGAACCAGGCTGGTGTAGATAGTTTGGGCTGAGGTTTATGGTCTGTTGTTATTTGAGATACCAATTAGGCCAAGCCCCAATAAGGGGTAAGTGTGGCCTTATACAGCATATGTGTATTTTATCTGGGCATGGTGGGAATTGTTCCACCTGTTCTCACATCTGCTTACAATCCCATTTTGTTTAACACATCACTGCACCACCCTTCCTGGACTGAAATGGTAAAGGGCTAGGGAGGACATTTGTTTTTAGAAGTTTTGATGACTTCATTCTTTAGGTTAAGGCTTTCCCAGTCTATTCATGTTGTTACCCCACACTGTGCGGCTCACAGTTGGTCCTGTTCAGAATCCTGTGTGCCAGCTCCCAGAGTGCTTCATTGGAAGTGCTGAGGGAAAAATGACACGATGTGGCTGAAAGCCCCATTGCTCAGTATATTTAAATTAGACTGGAGAAAACACTGCCTCATTTACAAGAGTCAATGATTTTGCACTGGAATTATTAGGTCTTTTCTATCTGAAATCATTTATATGTGGGGTGATTTGATATCTGAGACACACAATTTATAAACTCATAGAAAAGGAGAGCCTTGCAAAGTCATCTAGTCCATCCCGCTGTGCTGAGGCAGGACCAAGTATACCTAGACTGTACCCGACAGATGTTTGTCTAACCTGTTCTTAAAATCCTCCAGTGACTGAGATTCCACAACCTCCCTTGGTAACCTATTCCAGCACCTAAATATCTTTATAGTTAGAAAGTTTCCACCCCTAATATCTAACCTAAATCTTCCTTTCTACTGATTAAGTTTATTAAATTTTTCCTACCCTCAGTTGACATGAAGAACAATTGATCACAGTCTTCTTTATAACAGTCTTCAATATATTTGATGACTGTTATCAGGTTCCCTTTTAGCCTTTTTTTCTCATTACTGAAAATGCCCAGTTCTTTCAGCCTTTCCTCATAGGTCATGTTTTCTAAACCTCTTAGCATTTTTGTTGCTCTCCTCTGGAGTTTCTCCAATTTGTCCACATCTTTCTTAAAGTGTGGCACCCAAAACTGGACACAATATGCCAGCTGAGGCCTCACCAGTCAAGTAGACTGGAACAATTGCCTCCTGTGTCTTACATATGATACTCCTCTTAATACACACCAGAATATAGCCTTTTTTTGCAATTGCATAACATGGTTGGCTCATATTCACTTTGTGATGCACTATAACCCCCTGTTCCTTTTGAGCAGTACTAGTGCCTAGCCAGTTATTCCTCATTTTATAATTATACATTTGATTTTTCCTTTTTCCTGTCGTACTTTGCACTTGTTTTCACTGAGTTTTGCATTGTGGATTTCATACCAATTCTCTAATTTGTCAAGAATTCTAATCTTGCCCTCCAAAGTGCTTGCAAACCTTCCTAGCTTGGTGTCCTTTGCAAATTTTATAAGCATAATTTCCATTCCATTATCCAAGTCATTAATGTTGAATAGTGCTGGACCCAAGACAGTCCCCTTCAGGACCCCATTAGTATGCTCTCCCAATTTGAAAGCAAACCATTCATAAGAACAGATGGCAATGGGTTCATATAATGGTTCCATACTAGAAGTATGGATGCCCTTCATTGAAATGGAGGTTTCAGTCAGCCCTTAGTTCATTACCATTCATAATTGTGATTAACTTCATAAGTAAGCAAATCTGAATGAAAGTTGGTATGAAGTTTATCTATGTAGATGGTATTTTGCTAATGGCCAATAGAAAGATTTGGTTCCAGCGATTGATGCCTGCAGCAGGGAACTAACAAACTATGGCATCAAAATGAGTAAAGAAAAGATAGAAGCTTTATGTGAGTGACTTGCGTGGAACAAAGGAAGATGAATATCAACATTGAGGGCCAGTACTTAAAGGAGGTTTTTGCATTTTAAAAATTTTGGGAGCTGGTTAACGGCAAATGGAGAAATTGACAGAGAACAGCAAGCAAAGCTGCTAAGCATGGGGGAAGTCTGGCACAAGAAAAGTGGAGTGATTTATGATAAACGGATGCACAGACTACTTAAGGGATACTATACAAAACCATGGTAAGACCAGTTCCTCTGTATGGATCTAAGACATGGGTGACCAAAAAGAGGCACTTGAGAAGACTTGAAGCCATTGAATTGCGGTATTTTGAGGGATATGTGAGAAAGGTGACGTTGCTGGCCCACATGCAGAATGATGTCATCAGAAGGGAAACCAAGGTCAGCAGGGGATCAGAGCTGCAAGAGAGGAGGCTAAGATGGTATGGGCATGTACAAAGGATGGATACAGGGAATGATGTTAGGGAGGCATTTGAGATTAGAGTTTGCATGTGGAGAATGAAAAGACAGCAAAGAAAATTGTGTAGAGACTGTGTACAGGAGAACGGAGTGGATATAGCGAGAGTATTGGTCCAGCAAGCCTTGAAAAGACTGATCTGGCAACTGGACCCCTGCTAGCTGGTAAAAGGGGAAGAAGAAGTTGTTGATTGCCCATATTAAACAGTTACATAGAGAAGTAGTATTCATAAGCATAGCGGTCTTCATGATTATCAGGATGTGGTGAAAATATAAGGGTAATATCTTGGCCTCATTGAACTCAATGGGAGTTTTGCCATTAACATAGTTGGGACCAGGATTAACTCAAAGTGAGCAGAAAGAGCAACAGAGTTGGAGACTTTTCCAAAGAATCCTGTAATTCTCAAGGGATGAAAGTGAGAAAACCAGCACAAGTCCTATTTTAAGAGCGTAGTTGGTATGTAAGTGCTGCATGGGACTTGTGCTGGATTTCTGCAAGGGGGGAAATTTCACCCAGAACGTTATCATTTAAATTAAAATACAACAATGTAAATTTCATCAATAGAGAGGACAAGTGTAACTTACAGAATTTTTAACTATTAAGGATAAGAAAATAAGTAATTACTGTTATTGGTGTTCAGGCATACGGGTGCTTCTCAATGTAGGCTGCGTGTGTGTTTCCTCGTGTAGGTGCTGTCCTGCTCTGCACAGGTGACCGAGATGGCACTCAGAATCGAACGAATCGACATGACCATGGATTAGCTGACCCCTTGACTTAGTCTAATACCACCCTTTGCCGTTAATTGGACGATCTGGGCAAAACAACTCTATCTATCATCTTATTAGACATTTCTATTCATCAAAGTGTCATTTCAGGGAGTCAGTTATCTCTTTGGTGTCAGGATGTCTTGGTGCCTTCTGCACCTGCTGTGTATCTTTAGTAATATTTGAATTTTAGTAATATTTTGGAAATGCGTATGTTTGCAGTATCAGCACTTTCTCTGTGCCAGTTTCAGTTAGGTCATAAGTTCACAGGCTGGTTTCTGTTCACTTGGCTTTTTCCACTTAGGCCTTAAGCTTTAGCCTGTTTTACAGGCCTTAAGTTCTCACTTCTACTACAATTACAAATGCCACTAATATCTTGGAATTAAAAAGGGAGAGGGGAAAAAATCATCTCTAGTCAACTCTAAAAAAAATTCCTTTTTGCATATTGACATATAAAACTACACTTTTAAAAGCGTTGTACTTGCTACTGCCATATATGGCATACAATATTTTAAACAGTTGTCATTGGCCCATATAGAACTAGTCAGTAAATCATTATTAAAACCAGTCCCACCTTCTTTACTAAGCAATTCATCCTTATTGACCATTTGAGCTGATTAAAAGGCTATAGCATCACCACAGTCCAAAAATATGTTTTCTTTTACTTTTGATTAGCATAACTTTGGCAAGGAATAATAAAAATGGATTTTAACCAAAAGACAGAAATTCTGGATGAGAACTGTCTTCCTTTATTCTTGGTTAGTTTTGCTAATGTCTGTAAATATAAAAACCTTCTTATTCTGAAATGGAATGTTTCCTTTTTCCCTTCCAGATAATTGACAATTCACTCTCTATCCCATGATGACACTAAAATAACAGTTACAATTTTTATAAGCAAAGAAGAGTCAGATGGAGAAACGTTTAAGGAAAAACCCAAGAGGAATAGGAGGCTTAAATTTAGCAACAAAATTTAACAGAAAACAAAAAGTTCAACCTCTTCTAAGGCCTTAGTGAAAGAGCCTAATATTAAAGATTTAGCAAAATTCTCCATTACTTCCCCCTGTTTTTATGTTGTTTAGTAAAGTGGTGTCCTTTTCTTAAAATACCAGTTGAAAGACCAAATTCTCCCATTGATTTCTATGATGATTTTGATGGAATAAGGAGTGCTGAAAGGTAATCAAAATTTTGGTACCATTGTCCTGGTTCGTAAATAAAGAATCCTATCCACAAATTCCTTAAGTTTGTTTCCCTCCTTTCCCTCACTCACTTTATTCTTTCTTGATCCAGAACAACTATTTTGAGAGAAATTAAATCCAAGTTGAAGACTGTTGGACCTTGACTAGTACTAAAAGTAGTTTCTAAAGAAACATTTGATATAACTCCTATAGCAGAGTGCTGGGAACAGGTCCTCTCTGTCAGTAGCTTCCATTTCAATGGCTGAAGAGAATGGATAGGACTTAGAAGTTAAGGAAACCCTCCCATCCCATGTCCACAATTCTCTTTGGAACAATGCAAGCAACAGTAACTACTAATGTAGGAGGAATTTTCAAAAGCACTTATCGTTGGACTAACTCTGCTCCCATAGAATTCAGTGGTAGTTCTGCTATGAATTCAGTGGGAGCAGAGGTAGGTCATTACTGAGCCTTTTGAAATTCCCAGTCATAATCACTGAGGAAGTAGTGTGATGACTCCCTCCACTGGATGGCCGACACAGAGACAACCTACTTGTCTCCCTTTGTTCAGTGATGTCTCTTTAAAAAAGAGAGTATCAAAAGGGCAAAGAGGGTGGGGCGATAGAAAAATGTGCATAAGCATTAACAAACTGGTGTGATCATGTCTTCATCCATGCCTAATCCACTGGTGGGAGACACCCTCACATCACTTACATACATTTTTTCCAGTTGCCCTAAACTTCTTTTCCTTTTGATACTTTCTTAAAAAATAGACATTGTTGAACAAAATGGGAGACAGAGGTGCCCTTTAAATCACTAAATTACAAAACACAGAATTAAAATGAGCAAAGGTAAACAATTGACAAGTTTATTACTAAAGCTCCCACAGGTTTGTGCTGTGATGAATATAAAGACTCTGAATATGTATATATCATGTGACAAGAAGGACTGGGGGGCTTTTACCTCCCTTCTTCCAGCATGGCCTCAGCATCATAAGGTTAGAGGACCAGGACTGATAAGAAGGGCCTTGTTTGAGTGGTGATAGCAGCAAGAAGGGAAAAGCAGGCTTTATCTCTCCTCTCCCAGTCTCCCTTACACATTTTAGGATGTGGGTGATGCAGAGCCTCTGTCTCAGTGGTATCAGAAAGAGTAATGGTGAAAGTTTATGTTTACCAATTAATTAGACAGACATTTGGTACTGGTGTGAATAAATGACTCAGAAGTAGCTAATGATCTTAAGAGATTACTTTTCCCCTGTTTATTGTCATCAAATGCATTTGGGTGGGTTAAGTACTTTGTGCTCAAGAAAGCACAATGAGATTCAGTTGGCACCAGCCCAGCAAAGTAAGATCCAAAAGAGTTTCACAACCCTAAAATGCAGTGCAAACCAAAATAGAGAAATGGAACTTGTTATAAGGTCTCAACTACCAACTCTGTAAAACATAGACTTTTCCGTGCTTTGTGCCTTATGTGGACACAAGCAACCATTTTAACTCTCTCATGCACGGAAATGATATGAGAACGAGTAGGAGACAGATGGGAGACACTTCTACCTTACTTGGCTGGTTACTAACCTTAAACCTCCAATAATTTACCAGGATGGATATCTTTCAAAAAAGCAAAATAATTCTGATTCTATTCTACTCTATGTGGGTTCCTATTCCAAGCCTTATTACTATACTATCTGAATGCATTGCAGTAGTGTGGTAGCCAATGTGACTAACAACTGTCACATGTTGTTTGTTCTCTCATTCTCTCCCCAGGGACGGAAGTGTGTGCAGCCGAGTGTCTTGTTGTTGTTGGGTGGTTTTTGTTGTTTTTTTTAATATATGTGTTGCTATGTGCGTATGTTAGAGAAGATAATGTCAAAGAAATGTGCCAGCTTGGCAGGAAAGGTGGTAATGTTTGTGATGGTGCTTACTTCTTGGGTGTGTTTATTCCACAGTCTCAGACCAGCCCCTGAGAATTTCAAATTTTAGCAGCCAGACTAGGAAGAAGCCTGTATGGAAAGTCCTTAGCAACCTTCCCTGAGAATACTAATACCTCTTTGTGAATCAGCCAATGGACTTCAATCTCTGTATCTCATTATCCAGCCACATCAGAATTGCAACATGCATGCACATTAGTCTGGGATGTAGGCATCCCAAAATCATGTTTCAGGTACCAGTATTTCAAAAGATCTCAAGGTCAGATTTTACATTATTCAACACTCTGTTAAAGCCAAATTTCAAGTGTTTCACTTTCATTTAGAAAGCTGAATAAGGGGCAAATTTTCAAAAAGCTCAGCACCCAGTATGTTGAGTCCTTTTGAAAAATTTGGCCCCAGATCTAGGGCTGGATGACAACTTTCCATGAAAACTTTATTTCAGAAGAAAAGTGGTATTTTGTCAAAATGAATTATTTTATAGTGTCTTCTTTCTGAAAAAAATTGACTTTTCGTTTAAAACCATTAGAAAACTTTTGGCAGAAAACTGAAAAATATTTGGTGTTCCAGGTTTTTTAATGTAAGTTGACCTTTTACATGGAAAAAGCCAATTTTCCAACCAGCGCTACCCAAATTGGTGCTGTATTGCAGGGCAGCAGATTTCAATGTATCACATTGAGTTTTATTAAATAATTAGAATGCTTTTCTCATTAGCATCCTGTTATATCTTATCCATTGATCATGCGCTGTGGCATGTTGCATGACCAAGTCCAATTCTGTACTCTGCAGAGTGTGATATGTGTAAATCATATGGTAAACATTTAAGATGATGCACTGGATGTAAAAAAGTGGGGCAGAAGTTTGCTTTTCTCTAGTGATGTGATTGGGCTGTGGGACTAGAAAAGAGGATGGAATGCAGGGGGTGAGAATTAATCATTGAAGAATTAATAATAATAATAATACTTGGGTTTGATGACATCAGCTCTTTGCAAGCAATTAATTAAACCTCAGTTATAACTATGCAAAGTAGGTATGTATTATTATAGTCATTTCACAGATGAGCAAGATAAAAAATAACTCAAATTTTCTTAACTTCATGGAGGCCCAATAGTACCCATGAATACAGGCAGAAGGCCAAGTGAAGATGGCGGGGGAGAATAATAGCAAAGCAGTTACTTTTAAAAGAAGCTGAACGTTTTAAACATTATTGCTTAGTGCGGAAGTGCATGCACTTGACATTGTAAACAAAATGGATTTCTACGCAAATTACCCAAAATGACCGCTGCACTGGCTTCACCTTATTTAATTTTGGAACTCAGTGGTGCTTGATGTTGCCTCTTATCCTTCTAAATCTTGAATCTGAGAATTAGGTTAAGCTTATCTATCTCTCATCGAAAAGTTCTCAAATGTTTGCAAACAAAATATACCAAAGGGATCCCAGGTTAAAGACTCAAAACCGTAAATCTAAAACTTCTCAGGAAATGATTCATGGCTTTGGTTTTGATAGTCTCACAAGAAAGAAAAAAATCAAATGCGTACTATATTTCTAAAAGTAAAGTCATATATCATGTTTCACTTCTAGTTTGGCCCCCCAAGGACATAAAAAATCAGATAGGGTGACCACTGAGTTAGTGAGAGTTTAGTTATATGGGCCATTGTTCATTTGAGCAAACAGTAAGCTAGAGGGCACTGCAGAATGCTGGGAAATTAATCTCATCTTTAAAACACACACACACACACACACACATATATATATATTTGTTTTATTTTGGAGATCTATGTGTCAGTCATAAAGTTCTGCTTTCTTCTCCTCCAGGCAATCTATTAAATGGTTCACATTCAGTTGCAGAGCTATCATGGAGGTATAATGAAAAGTATGGATTTCATTCTCAAGATTTTCATCATCTGTTCAGTAAGGACTCTTTTTCAGGTTACTCTTTAGTGATAGCATCTTGGGCTATAATCCTGTTAACCCTTATAAACTAAGTCAGATCAAGTCTTGTCAGTATTTGAATGGGAAACCTCTAGGGAAAATTCACAAAGCACAGGAACCTGTTACAATAACTTGGCAATGGGCTACTTTTCCCTCTGAATCAATACTCCCACATGGGACACTGTGCCAATAAAGTGAAATCTCTTGAGTGAGATGAAAAACCAACATCCTGTTCATTTTCAGTTATTTAAAGTCCAATGGCACTTTGTGCAAGACTGCAAGGGCCTGATTCATGGACCTTCTCCATCTCTCAAAGTAGATAAGCTTCCTCCTCCCAGAATTGAAAGTCCTAGTGTCTTAAGGTTTGGTCCTTCATCCCAGCCCTGACTTTCTCAAGTTCAAGGTATTGCTTGTGAATGCTCTATCCTGACAAGCCAGAGGTTGCAGGCAAAATTCTCAAGACCCTCCTTTGCTTTCAGAAAAAGGGGACTTCCTATACTTCATACAAGGTTGTTCTCTTCTGGTGGCAGGATTGGCAGATCTCTGACAAGAAGTCTCAAATCCACTCCACTCTAGAGTTTCTCCAGGACAGGTCTGAAAAGAGGCTTTTTTCCAGCCACCTTGGGACTCAAGTCTCATCTCTAGGCCTTGATCCTGAACTCACTGACATCAATGGTAAAGCACCTATGGATTTCAGTGGTGCAGTACTGGGCACACAGTGCCCCCCCTTAGCAGAATTGCTTTTGCAGCGCGTTTCTGTATCTGGTAATGAGGTTCCTCAAAGCAGTATCCTATCTTAGGCCCTAGATCAAGTTTCCTATTTCTTCCCCAGAGTCTCAATCCAGTCTTTAATGTCTTTGTGTTGATCACTTCCAGATCCTTCATTCTTTCCTTATCTCCCTCCTTTCTTAGAAGCTTGCCTTTCTCATGGCTATCACTTCACCCCATGATTTGGTGATTAGCTTAATAAAATCAAGTGATACCTGTAAGGGTTTGGATCACAATTCAGGACACTGTTATAATGTGTAAATATCACAACACAATGTCCAGATATTTTGTCATGATAATTTTGTATCCCCCTGCAAATCCAACTGATGATGATAAAAGGTTAAAGGCAAAGCCATGTGATGATGAATTAACTTTCCATCTGTCAAAAAGCTGAATATCACTATTTTCAGATATGTAGTCTGTTGATAATGGGAGACTAAATGAATCTAACACGTGTGAATTATATGAATCGGTCTCTCACTCCCAAATGAAAGTTATACTCTCATTTGGGGTCTTTTCTCCCTTCCGTATGTGCATTGATAGGTGTTACATGCACTTACTGAATGGTGAGAGAAAGAAGATGCATATCTGAATAGCAGAGTTCACTGGATATTTAAGTCTCATTAGAGGGATATGAATAAAATATTTTATTGTAGAAAGTTACAATGCCTCTGGTCTCTGCTTTATTAAAAAGGCTGCCAGGTGTAAGTCATCTTGGGTTTTTATTTAATAGGGTAAATATTAAAGTAAAGATCTGTCCTTTGAACAGTTAATGAAAGAAATCGGAGCTGAATGTGGGACAGAAGAAAATAACTCTAAGGATAGGTGGAGAGTTAGTAGCATTAGGAATGTATACGTCAGAAACAAAATGAACTTTAATCAAAATGTTAAAAGATAATGTGTCTGGCTCATGCTTTTAGCAGAGTAGATTGACATGATTGTAACTGCAAGCTAACATGAAATACCATGAGGTCCCCACAGAATCCTAGTAATTTTTAGCAGTAATTCAGACCTGATTTGTTTTCCGACATACGGTCTTTATTTCACTGGAGCAGCGCTGAATTATTATTAAAGAAGAATGATATGTATATGTTATAGACCATGTGAGTGTTTATTTCCAGCAGTTTTATTGACTTCATGTGCACTCAACATAATCCCTAAGATTAGCAAATTGGTAAATGAATTCTGAATGGTGAAACCACAGCCTTCTGTTGTCCTTTTTCTATGTGCTGTGCTAATAAAACTCTGAAGTTACAAATAGCTTTTTAACAGTAATGGGGAGAAAACCAAAAGGCAAAATCATGACTCCTTCTGACAGGAATGTCTCTGATTAACTCTGAAGGATGGAGGAAAATCGTCTTCTTTGGCTAAGGCAAGGGTTACCAAAATGTGAGGCTTTTAAAGATGTATGGCAATAAAGGACAATGGGTATAGGAACCTTCCGCTCTCTGAGGAAAAAAGTTGTCATTAAGAGACATTTGGAAAGTAAAAGGGGTGCTCTTGTTAGGCAGAAAGTTATTTGCAGGTATACCACAAGATTTCTTCCACTCCACAGTAAATAACTGATGTGCTAACTGTGGCAGACGGCCAGCTTCCCTCTAGTGGGTCTCATGCTTCACCTCTCATAGTGGGCCAGGGAGTCGTCCGTCACCCAGACCTGTCACCCGGGCCCACCCGCTCCTCCGGGTCCCAGCCCAGGGGCCCTATGAGTAGCAGCTATGAGCTATTGGCACTGTATTCGAAGCTGAAGTCTTTTTCCCCTGGGGTACTTTTCCGCCCTCAGTCCTTCTGGCCTCTTGGTCCTGTTTCCTTGTTGCCCAAACTGGGCTCAGTACCTCTCTTGGGACGCCTCCCCTCTTCCACACCTCCACTGTACTCCTATCTGTTCCTCGTAGCACAGCACACTTACTCCTCCAGCTTGTGCCCTGTCTCTCCGGAGCAGTGGGCTTTTATCAGGCACCTGGCTGGGCCTTAATTGGCCTCAGCTGCTCCTAATTGCCCTCTACTGACTCTGGCTAGTCTGCAGGGAATAAAGCCCTGAGCATTCTGGGCTTACATACCTCCCATCATGTACTCTCCTCCTACTGCTGGGGATGCTGCTGCCCTGGGGAGCCCCTGCTGCTGTTCCCTTTGCTTCTTGGGGGCCCCATGGGTCTTCCTACCTCCCCTGGCCAGCTGGGGGGGGAGCGGGTGTGTGAGTGGCCTCTCCACCACCACCACTACCACCAGGTGCAGAGGGACACCTCTTTCCAGGCCAGCTGCTTCTCCCTTCTGCTGCTGCTGTTGCTGTGAGCACCCCCTCGCTGCTGCCTGCCTCCCCTCCTAGCCCCCATGCTTGGGAGCACCCCTGTCCTCCCCCTCTTTGCCTTCCCTTCCCTGTAGCTGCCCCTAATGCCACCCCCTGTAGTTTGTCCCTCGTCCCTGACCCTGGCCTTGCCTCAGCTCCTGCCCCCCTCCCTGCTCCTGCCCCCCTTCCAGCTTGCACCCCCACCCTTGCTCCCTGTGTCTCTACCACCCCTGGAGTCGTCTCCTTTACCCTTGAGGGCTCCCAGGAGGCGGCCTTTGTCTTCACCTCTCCCAGCCCGCTCGGGGCTGCTGTCTTCCCTCTGCTGCCACCCCCAGGGCCTATCCCATCCGGCCACAGGGCTACCGCAGGGGCCAGGCCGGAGGATGAGCCCCCCGAGCTGCTGTGCGAAGAGCTGCGCACTTTCCTCGGGGACACATGTGGTGCCTGGAACCAGGTGCAGCTCGTGCTGCAGCGCTGGGGGTATTTCCACCGCGTCCTCTGGGCCGTGAGGGCCACGATGAAGGAGGGGAAAGGGACCTGGCAGCAGGACGCCGCAGCCTATCAGCGGGCCCACAGCTTCTGTGATGCCCTGATGGCCTTCGGGACTGGCCACAGGTAGCTGCGGAGCCCAACGGGGACCGCTAGGGCACCTGCCAGCGAGGACCCCCCCAGCCCTCCTCATCATGCCTGTCATCTTTGCCACCTTAAACAGCAGGGGCTGCAGGATGGGTCTCCGCAGGTGGCAAGTACTCTCCTTCCTTCAGGAGGGGGGATACACTGTGGCGTTCCTGCAGGAGACCCATACGGACTCAGCCGCCGAGGCCAGCTGGCGGCTGGAGTGGGGAGAAGGGGTGTACCTTAGTCACCTCTGCCTGCGTGGGCAGAATGGCCACCCTGTTCTCCCCCGACCTGCAGCCCAAGGTGCTGGGGGTCACCAAGGTCGCGCTGAGCCGCCTGCTGCACCTTTGGGTCCACATGGGGGGGCTGGCATTTAACCTCGTCAACGTCGTTGCCCTGAATGCAGGCCCGGAGAGGGTGCGTTTCTTCCAGCAGGCGGCCGCCTTCCTCGGTGCTCTGGATCCTCGCGAGTGCCTGGTCCTGGGCGGGGACTTTAACACCACCCTCGAGGAGCGGGACCGCACGGGGACCGAGCAGTGCCAGGCCGCCGCCAACGTCCTCCGGGAGATCATAGACAGCCACTCCCTGGTGAATGTCTGGCGGGACCACCACCCGGATGACACCGTCACCTTCACCTTTGTCCGGGTGGGGGAAGATCAGTCGAGCCACTCCCGGTTGGACAGTATCTATTTTTCACGTCACCGTCTCTCGCGGGCCCACTCCTCCAGCGTATGGCCGGCCCCATTCTCGGATCACCACCTGGTGACCGTGAAGGCCTCTCTGACGGCAGAGAGGCCGGGGCCGGCCTACTGGCATTTTAACAACAGCCTGCTGGAGGACGTGGGCTTCGTAGCATCCTTCCGGGAGTTCTGGCTGGCCTGGCGGGGGCAGAGGCGCACCTTTCCCTCGGCGTGGCGCTGGTGGGACATGGGGAAGGTGCGCGCCCGGCTCTTCTGCCGCGACTACGCTCGGGGGGCCAGCCAGCAGAGGGATGCGGGGATAGAGCAGTTGGAGCAGGAGGTCTTAGCGCTGGAGAGGCGTCTGGCTGCCAGCCCTGAGGATCCATCCCTCTGTGGAGCGTGCCGGGAGAAGCGGGAGGAGCTCCGGGTCCTCGAAGATCTCCGGGCTCGGGTGCCTTCGTTCGATCCCGCATCCGTCTCCTTCGGGAGATGGATCGCGGCTCCCACTTCTTCTACACCCTGGAGAAAAGACAGGGGGCCCAGAAGCACATCACCTGCCTTCTGGCGGAGGACAGCGCCCCCCGACGGATCCGGTGGAGATGTGTGGAAGGGCCCGGGCCTTCTATGCCGCCCTTTTCTCCCCGGATCCGACCGAAGCCGCCGCCCGCAGGATGCTCTGGAACGAACTTCCCACGGTCGGCACGGGCGACCGGGACCGGCTGGAGCTACCTCTCACTCTGGCCGAGTTCTCGGAAGCCCTCCGCCTCATGCCCACCAACAAATCCCCGGGCATGGACAGGCTGACCGTGGAGTTCTACCGCGTGTTTTGGCACGTCCTCGGCCCAGACCTCTCCATCGTCTGGGCCGAGACCGAGGCCAGCGGAGAGCTCCCCCTGTCGTGCAGGTGGGCCGTGCTTGCCCTGCTGCCCAAGAAGGGGGACCTCGGCGACCTCCGGAACTGGCGTCCCATCTCGCTCCTCTGCACGGACTACAAAATCGTGGCCAAAGCCGTCTCCCTGAGACTGGGGTCCGTGCTGCAGGACGTGGTCCATCCCGACCAGACCTACACCGTCCCGGGCCGCACCATCTTCAACAATCTGTATTTGGTCCGGGATCTCCTAGAGCTCGGGTGTAGGGATGGTCTGTCGTTCGCCCTCCTGTCTCTGGATCAGGAGAAGGCGTTCGACAGGACGGATCACGGGTATCTCCTGGGCACCCTGCGGGCGTTCGGCTTCGGGCCCCGCTTTGTGGGTTTTCTCCGGGTGTTGTACGCCTCCGCGGAGTGCCTGGTCAAGCTCAACTGGACCCTGACCGAACCGGTCAGCTTCGGGCGCAGCGTGCGTCAAGGCTGTCCGCTGTCAGGCCAGCTGTACGCCTTGGCCATTGAGCCCTTCCTCTGTCTCTTCCGCCGGAGGCTGATGCTCCGTGAGCCAGCCCTGAGGCTGGTCCTGTCATCATACGCCGACGACGTGCTCCTTGCAGTCCAGGACCCGGGCGACCTGGTGCGGCTGGAGGCCTGCCTGGCTGTCTACTCGGCGGCCTCCTCCGCCCAGGTCAACTGGGCCAAGAGCTCTGGCCTGATGGTAGGGGCCGGGTGGCGGGCGAGCTCCCTCCCACCTGCGCTTCAAGCCATCTGGTGGAGCACGGGTCCGCTGGTCTATGTAGGCATTTACCTTTCTGCCACCCATCCGTCCCCGGCAGAGAACTGGCAGGATTTGGAGGACAGGGTGTCTGGGCGGCTGTGGAGATGGACAGGACTGCTCTGGTGCCTCTCCCTTCTGGGGCAGGTGCTGGTGATCAACCAGCTGGTCCTGTCCATGCTCTGGCACTGGCTCAACACCCTGGTCTCGACCCCAAGCTTCCTGGCCCACCTCCAGAAGACAGTTCTGGAGTTCTTTTGGCTAGGACTGCATTGGGTCTCTGCAGAGATCCTGAGTCTCCCTCTGGAGGAGGGCGGGCGGGCCTGTGCTGCATCCACAGCCAAGTCACACCTTCCACCTCCAGGCCCTGCTGACTCCTTTATGGTGCAGGTAGTCCGGCGTGGAGCCACTTGGCGCACGGCTTCCTCTGCTGCCTCCGATATGACTGGCAGCTCTTTTATCTCCATCCAAGTTGTCTTCCGCGAGACCTCTCCAAGCTGCCGGTCTTCTACCAGGACCTCCTCCAGACCTGGAGGTTGGTCTTGGCCTCCAGGCCCCTTGCGGTCCCCGAGGGGGAGGATCTCCTCGCAGAACCCCTGCTATACAACCCCCACTTTGGTGTGCAGGTGGCAGAGACCCCCTCGGTGCAACGGAGGCTGGTCCTGGCTGGAGTCACCAAGATTGGAGACCTTCTGGACTATGACCAGGGGGACTGGGTGGACCCCCATGCGCTGGCTCGGCGCATGGGGCTCTCCACCCTTTGAACCCCCCAGCGTGTACTCCAGGAGGTGAGGGCCGCCTTGCCCCCCGCTGCTCGGGTCTACCTCGAGTGGGTCTTGCGAGAGGGTGGCTCCTGCCCCCCCTCACTCCCAGCCCTCCGGTGCTCTCCATCAGGCCCCGGCCCCATGAGCCCACCCGGCCACCACCTCCCTACGCACAATGCCAGCTGCACAATCTGCAGCCAGTTCTCTTTCGAACCGCACCAAGGGTCCATCTTTACACGCTTGTGCTCCATACCCTTCATTTCCTTGCCCTCGTGTCCCGCCCTGATACCAAGTGGCGGGACCTAATGCCACCTGTAGAGGGTGAAGACCCCCGGTGGGCCAGTCTGTATTCCACCTTGACCCCACGGCCTGCCGGGGACGTCAGTTGGCAGCTCCTCCATGGAACCGTGAGCACGGGTGTGTTCCTGGCATGGTTCACCTCTCACCCTGATGCCTGCCCCTTCTGTGGCATGAGGGAGACCCTGGTGCACGTTTATCTGGAGTGTGCCAGGCTGCAGCCCTTGTTCCGGCTCCTCCAGAATCTCCTGCTGAGGTTCTGGCTGCACTTTTCCCCACACTTGTTTTTATATGCACATCCCATCCATGGCCCCACAAAATCGCGGGACCTTCTCGTCAACCTCCTCCTGGCCCTGGACAAAGTGGCCATCTATAACACCAGGGAGAGGAGGTTGCCTGGGGGGACTCCCTGCGACTGTGGGGCCTATTTCCGTTCCTCTGTCCGTTCACATATCCGGGCGGAGTTCCTTTGGACGGTGTCCGCTGGCTCCCTTGACACCTTCCGAGCAGTGGACACTGTCCGAGGTTCTCTGCTCAGTTCCCTCCATTTGACCCTTTGACCCTCACGCCTCTTCCTGTTTTTTCATTTGTTATCCTACGAATTCAGTTGAGTCCTGGGTCCGGTGGCTCCTCCCCTTATGCTAGGGGAGGGGCCTTTAGCGGTGGGTGGGCCCAAGCCCACCCACCACCTTGGTACTCAAATAGTTGCACTCTCCTACTTCCCTCTGCCCTTGCTATATCACATAACATAACACTTTACAGTGACCAGTTTTTTTGACAACAGCCCAGCTTAGAAACATAGTTGTGACTTTTTTTTAAACCAAATGTCATACTCATGAAGATGTCAGACTTGCAATCTTGGCGAGTGAGGTATTTATCCACAGAGGAGTTATAGCATGAATAGAGCACTGCAAACTTCCTCCTGGTCTGGAGGGAACAATATTATGTGTTGTGATGGCATTTCAGTCTCAAAACCCAGTCAGTCTTTGGCTTCTGCCCACCAGGAACAGGACTGGAATCACCAGTTCATTTCACAGAAGCCATTGAGCAGCCACTAAATTAGGGAAGGGTGAACGCTTTTTTTTTTTTTTTTTTTGGCTCAATTTTGAGCATATTCTAATGTTGTGGTTTTGAAAGTTCAGCTTGAATCTGAACACCCATGAGTTCATTCTCTGCTTAGGAGAAACTGAAGAAAGAAGCAAAGAGGAGGAAAAATATTCTAATGAAAAACAAATAGGGTGAAACATAGAGCACAATATAAATAGAGGAAAAACCACATACCCAGAGAGAGGAGAGGCTTCTCTTTAGGTGCATCTGATGAAGTGGATTGCAGCCCACGAGAGCTTATGCCTGAAGAAATTTGTTAGTCTTTAAGGTGCCACAGGACTCTCGCTGTTGTTGCTATATGCAGACTGAGACAGAGGCTACCCCTCTGGATATTTAGGAAGAAAATTCTGAGTCTTGCTCTCCCTTTGAAAGACACAAGTGATTGCTGTTGAAGACAATATTATGGGGGAAAAATTGGGCCCCTTTTTAAAAAAAAAAAAAGAAAAGAATCAACCTTTGGGGGAGAGGAGAGAAATATAGCTTTTAATTAAGGAAAGAAGGTTCACAAACCTGGACCAGGTTTTAGGAGCATAAAATATAGTTAGCAGGGCTCTTGAGCTCCTCTCATGCCTATGTTTGACAATAATGACTTCTGATCACCATCTACCTATGCTGGATTTTGAACTGACGAATTAGACACACAAGCCTCCAGTCATTACCAGTCTCTTAAACCATCCTGTTCCCATTTGAAGCATTTAAATATAAATGAAATCAGGTCAGCAGTATATATTTAATTTCTGCAATGCATGTCTTTCTGAGGAAGCGTAGCCTTCTTCATATTGTGAAATACTTCCATTAGTCTTTTCTGCTGTGGTCTTGATATTGAAGTCTGACAGGCAGCATTTTACAAAGTCTCTGAGAGAATATCTAGGATATAGAAATATTAAGTGTGAATAGATTGTAGCTAAAACTGTAATTACAAACATTCAAATTTTGTACAGTTAATTGTATATTGAAGATATTTATATTCCTCCAGTTAACTTGTAACATGCAACTAAAGAATGTGAAACAATCCTTGGAATGTTTTATTTTGTTGCTGGTAATATAGCCAGATTCTTGGTATCCATAACAAATAAAGTACACATAGTATATAGTTAAAAGGGCTGAGGCCCAAATGGAATGCAGATAGTGAATTATGCAGTGATTTCAGCTCTCATCGTAGAAGGCTGGTCTGAATTTTTAAAGTTTCAGAAGTACAGAGAATATGAAGTAATTATTATCCAGAGCACAGTGTGCTGTGTAACAATAGTAATTTTGAGGTGGTCATATCACTAGTACCTGATCCTGTTAGTACCAATAGAAAATGCCTAAAGGTCAAGCCATTTTTAGCTAATCTGCCCCTTGCTCTGTTTTAAAGTGCCATGAAGTAGCATCAGGATTAATGTCTAATCTTAGAAAAAGTATATATTTTTGGTTTCCTGAAATAATTTGTCTTTAACTTTAGACAAAAGACTATGCAACTTGTTCATCCCCTCATTTCTTCAAATTCCTGCCTACACTAATGCAGCAAATAACTTGTGACCAAGTGATAATTTCCATTTATATAGCACCTTTCATTTGGAAGAATCTCTTGGTACTTTATACACATAAACTTCAGTAATATATAAACTATGCACAGAGATCACAGGCACACACTCTGAAATACAGCAGGTGTTATACAGTGCACAGCAGCACTACACAAAAGTTTAGAGCAGGAAGTGAGCAACATTATACTCAATTGAAATTAAAGGTGCGTTTTAGATAGGTATAAGTACCCAAGTTAGAATTGGGCCAAGACATCAGGGTTAAGATGAGAGCTGGACAAATGCTACAAAAGACAACATGGGTGGACTTTCATCCAAATAACAAAAATATAGATTCATTTAAAAAAAATGTGGGCCCAGTTACATTTCCTTTTGCTACAAGTGACCTGAATGAGTTGCACACAAAATCCATGTGCAGTGTCCAGCAAGAAGTTTTATTGGTCCTATAAAAAACAGGAACAACGTTATATTCTTGAGTTCTATCTACTGGCATCATATCTATTAACATGTATACAGGCACATTTTCCAGAGCACTCCTGTAGCAGCTTTCTGGGTGAAAATAATTCCTGTGAAAAGAGACAGGTATTGCTTAAATCCAGGCAAAAGTGCCTTTGAGGTCTTTTGTTTAGCTGCTCTGATGGGATGATGTCTAGGCACAGGCTTCAGAGATCTATTTGACCACTTTCTGAGATTAATGTTTCATTACCAGTGGCTGAAGTAGATCCAAACAGGAAGGAGTAGTGCAGTCACAGTGGCTGTATGTTATGAGTGTTTACGCTGTGTTTTGAAGTGACACTACATCATCACATTTAATGGGACATGGCATGGGGAAAATAATAATAATACATTATCTTATATAGCACATTTCAGCCATATTTCTCAAAGAACTTTAAAAAGGAGATTGGCACCATTATCCCCTTTCTACAGATGGAGAAAATGAGGCACAGAGAAGTGAAGTGACTTACCCAAGGTCACCCATTAGGCTAATGGCTGAGTTAAGACTATCAGAGATATGATCTTTATTGCTATTTACTTGAGGACAGATTTACAAAGGTATTTAGGTGCCTAAAGATGCAGGCAGACACATTTGTAAATACCATTAGTTAGAAGCAATGTGTGTGGGGGGGGGGGGGCCATGCAGGGTCATGTGCCCCGCCCCCAGATTTCTGCTTTCCATTTAGCATAGAGGTTTTCAAACTGTGGCACCATAGGGAGCATGCCGTCTAGTCTGAAAACTGTTGCCTGTCTCCTGTCAAGAGCCAGTGGATTGGAAGCGGCCCAATCTGGGCTCTCTCTGCATGACCAGGTGCTTTGCAGGCAGGGCAGGTGGCACAGCTCCAAGCTGTGCCCCAGGTGCACTATTGCCTCCCCCCAGGTGCTGCCTGGCGAAGCCCACTGGAGCTGGTCCCTGCCTGAAGAGCCTGGCTCCCATGAGATGCTCCTTTAGGTGCTCGTTTGCTGCTGCCCTGATGCTCCTGGCTCTGCTGTTGCTCCTCAGCCTAGAGGTGATGCATGGGGCTATCACTTGCCCCCCCCCAAACCTTTAAATTTTGCCCCCCACCATTAAGAGTTACATGTTGTCTCTGCCTTTAGTCATCTAAGTGAGTTAGGTGCCTAGCTGCCATTGCCTATATGCATTTTTAGGTTCCTAAATACCTTTAGTGCTTGTGGTGTACTTGGGCCTGGACAAATAGAGATGGTCCCTTTTTTTTAGAATTGGAAAAGGTGCAGAGAAGGGCAACGAAAATGATTCGGGGGATGGAACAGCTTCCATATGAAGAGAGACTAAACAGACTGGAACTGTTTATCTTAGAAAAGAGTCTACAGTGGTGGGGGTGGAATATGATAGAGGTCTATAAAATCATGAATGGTGTGGAGAAAGTGAATAAGAAACTGTTATTTACACCTTCACATAACACAAGAATTTCCAGGGTCATCCAATGAAATTAATAAGCAGCAGGTTTAAAAGAAAAAATGGAAGTACTTCACACAATGCATGGTCAACCTGTGGTACTCATTGTCATGGGATATTGTGAAGACCAAAGGTATAACTGGGTTAAAAAAGAATTAGATAAATTCATGGAGGATAGATCCATCAATGACTATTAGCAAAGATTGTCAGGGATGCAACCCCATGGTTTGAATAGCCCAAAACCTCCATCTGCCAGAAGCATCTGGCACTGGCTACTGTCAGAGACAGGATATTGGGCTAGATGGACCATTGGTCTCACCCAGTCAGTGGCCATTTTTATGAACCCAAAGAATCCAACTGTATAGGACACTATGGTTAAAGATCACAACTTTAGATAGGAAGTGCAGTTTTCAGTTTCTATTTGCTCACTTTTGTTTCCTTTGAATGATACTTTGCACTTCTCTCTTTTATCTGTCTATATTCTTCTCCATAGTATCTGAGGGTTTGATGTTACACTCATTCAGAAAATTCCATGCCCATTTTATACCCCCATTTTCCAAAACATTTTTATACATATAGAAATGTATATAGAGATAGATAGACAAATATCCTGTGTATGCCTCTATCTGTAGTACAGAATGGACTATAATGTTAATGAGATTTCTGATGACATAATGATTTAATTAAAATCTCTCTCCAGACAAGTGAGGGATATATGCTTGCTGTGCACCCAAAAGCCCGTCTTCAGCTGCCTTGATTTCTGTAAAGCTATGCTGATTCACACCAGCTAGGGATTTAGCCCTTCCCCCTAAATTGAATCACAGGGACATGCATAGAAAAAAGTTACCTTGCCTTAAAAGTTCTCAGGACAAAAATTGTGATTCTCTTTACCTACTTTTAAAATATGGGGGAGGGGGGGTTTGGTTTCCCTTTCTTTTCTCTCTTTATCTCAAGCTGCCTTTTCTCTTGTCAATCAGCCATATGGAACGAAGAGAGAGAGGGAAAATGTCCCTTCACAGTTTTCCCCTCTAATGCACCCCCAAACCACTTGTAAAATGTAACACTGTTTTAAATTTTTTAGATTACTTTCCATTCAACTCTTGCGATAAGTCAGAAAACTATGGATCAGAAAAGAGAAACAAAAATGTTTTATGATGAATCCCGTCAGTCAAGCAAGAGTGCGTGACTTTTGAAAGCAAGAGAGAATATTTCACTGAGCAGTAAAGCTTTTCTTTGTGCTAGGTCCTCCACTGCAACCTTAGTGTCTGCAGAAGTACATTAGATAATTGTCTCATGTACCCATAGCACTTCAGATGTCCCTTTATTAGGTTTTATTCCATCAGATTTGTGAACCAATTTAATCTAGCTCTAGCAATAAACCTTACAGTTTGCCTGAGCTGTATTCAAAGCCTTTGATTTTGTCGCCTTTTCAGCCAATCTTCACCGATGTAAATATTTTCCGTCTCTCAAGTGATAACTCTTATTTCTATAATTGGGCTTACTCTTACTACTTCCAGTAAGAGTGTAGAGCTCCTGCACATTCAAGCTCCCTCAAGTGGGGATGAAGTGGTGCATAGGACCTTGGGTAGGCTTGCTGAATCATTCTGAATTTCACCTGATAAATGGGTTCAGCTAGGTAGCTTTCCTTACATGAAGCAAACTTTTGCTTTCCAAACCATGTCCTTCCCCCCACCTGACCCCACCCCATCACCACCACCACCACCACCACCACCACTGAAGTCTACTCTCTGATTCCTTGCAATAAAGGATTTGCTGACAGATGGGTTGGTGGAGTATAAAGTGAAGTCCATTGGGAAGTCCCCTATTACTACATCCAATTGTCTAATCTGTGACATAACATATAACCTCAGTATGCTACAACGACAGCAAAATTCCCTATGGCCCTCTTTGGAATGTGGTTTTGTTTTTTCAGATATCACTCAAAGATTTCAAAGGAAAATGTATCTTTTGCTGGAGATCAAATTTCTTCTTTCTTCTGCAGTTCTTACTGGTGATGTTCATTGCATAGGAAGAGAAGGCACTATCACCCTGAAGGAATCTGGCTCAATAAGGTTCTGAGGCAGGCTACTTGATTTAAATATTAATTTCATATTCAATCTTCATTCAGATAATAACAGTAACAAAAGGCAAAAACAAATACTACATTTTCCCCCAGCAAAATCAGTCTTTAATGCACAGTTAAGGATAACTTTTATTTCCTTTACAAATATCTACATTTGTTATTACATCGTACTTAATTTTCTGACTTATTAGCAATATAAATTCTTCTCGGTTAAAGTTCCAGTAGTGGTTGTCATTGTTGCCATTCAACCCAGTTGCTCTTCAAGAGTGCCTCTCTCTTTTTTCCCCCAGTGTTTTTTGTATTATGTCTGTGGGCTTGTCTACATTTAATTTAATTTACCGAAAGCTGGGGTGTGAATCTATCCTGCGCTAGCTTTCTGCACTAGCTGTATGTGTGGATCCTGTTGAAATGTGCTAACCGTTCCTTGACTTAGCCCTGTTTCAAAGTGGTATAGATCAAAGTGCAGTAAGGGACTCTTAGTGCATGTCAGAAAAGTCTACATGTACAGTCTGTGCATTTCAAGCTACTGGCGAGTGGATTTATACCCCAGCTTGCTGTGAACTAAAAGTTCATGAAGACAAATCCTGAGAAAGAATAACAGAATACCAAAGTATGAATTGTTTCTTTATGTTAGCCTCATGATAGAGATGATGGAGGGCTGCACTCTGGATTTTCATTTCTCTAAACCTTGCAAGGTGTTCAGATACTATGATGTCTGACATAGTCTAAAAACCTAGATAGATCTTCTCCCAAGCTTCTATCCCCACATACCCAGAAACTGTTAGCTTAGGAAAGGGAGGATCTGAGATCAGTTTGAATGGGGTTACTCCAGCTGTCCTTGAGATTTCTCTGAAAGTAGATTTTTATGGGTTTTTTAGTGGCTGTGAAATCTCTAGAGGCAAAATTGAATACCTATGCCTCAAAACCACAACATCTGGATGGTATCACAATCTCATAGGGAAAGCAATGGCAAATAATGAGCACAAAACAGTGTTACTCAAAATGATTTGGAATGTACAAAATCTCTCTCCTTTGAACTTGCTCAGAAAATGTAATTGTAAGCAAATATCGGGAATGTATGAAGAATGTCCAGAGGAAATGTTAGTGTGTGTGTGTTTTGGGTTAAGTAGAACAACCTAATGTTGCTGAGACTCCTGATAGTATAGTAAAATTTGATAAAGTCACTTTTGGAGGAGAATGTCATCTTATTTAGAGATGTACTTATTCTACTGAATCACCAGATCAAAATGAAAAGAATTGGACTGCGTCAGCTCTAGTTTATGTCTCTAATTAAACTGTGTCTTTCAAAGGGTTCTCAGGTCAAAAGAGAATTTTTCAAACATGACAACATACACACAAAAAAGAAATATTTCATGCTGGAAAGAGTGTTCATGCTATGGGCTAGATTCCTATGGGCCAGAACTCTCACCTCTGCCAATACCATGGTAGCTAATGGGGTGGGACTGGAAGTAAGTTAACTTAAATGTGGTTCTGTAAATTTCCAGATATGTCCCGTGTGACTTACAGTTAGTGTCTTTTTTCCTGCCAAAATTCAAATAAATATGGATGGAAAATGTATATTTTGTAGCTTATGATGAAACCAAGTGCTTACAGGATATTACACTGAAATGGAAGTGTTTTCGCCAGATTGCTGTACAGTTCCTATAATGATATACAATGGCACCTTTTTTCCCAGTTATGTTGTTTGCTTTGCCCTCAGGCTGTTGCATAAATACTGAGCTTCTTAACGGTTGTACACTATGCAAAGCCATGTACTCCGATTGTGTGGCAGCCCTTATTAGCCAATGAGTGTAAAGGGACTTGTATAATTGCTGTATGGTTTCATAGACTGTATAGTTAATATCCAAATCTCTGCACTTGGCTATTATAGCTCTTAGACATATTTTTCAGAAGTGATGGAACTACCTCCAAAGCTAAGCACCTCTGAAAATCATGCCATCTGGTCTGAAAAGCACCTACACTCAAAATATACCAGCTGTTTGCCAACAACAAACATTCAACTGCTACTTTTTACTCTTTTCAAGTAAGGCAGAAAAACTCCAAAATGTACATGAGAGAAACCGGGACTAAGGGAACCCTTCCAAAAATTAACATGGGGTTCTGAAAGAGATTAAATGAAATCTGTTAAAACCTTCTTCCTCTATCTGTTTTACTAGTCATCCTCTTTTCTGCCTACAGATGGCAGGAGTCTTTTCCCTGGAAAAGTATGTGTGTGTGTGTGTGTGTATGGCTACTTTCACTGGAAGATTCCCAGTTATTTGGGGAGAAGAGTCTCGCTAACTTGGTGGGTAAGAAGTAGGTGGGTGAGTAATGAGGTGAGAGACAGGGAAAGATGATGGGATGATATAGTTAGTCCTGCTTTGAGCAGGGGGTTGGACTAGATGACCTCTGAGGTCCCTTCCAACTCTAATATTCTATGATTCTATGAAAGATGAAAATGAAGAGACAGAGAAGGGGAAGTGATAGATGTGGAGTAGTGGGGGAAACAAAGTTTTTAAATGCATTAAAACAATTTCACTTAAAGCTGTTTGGCAGCTAGTTTTGTTTGTATATTTATCTTCTCTCTCACTTAACATTTGAATATTTAATTAGAAACTTCAGAATAATGAGAACAACTTGAGGGCATTGCCTTTTAACTCATTAATAACCATATTCGAAACTGAATAAACTTCTTAGCATTTGGCCTCGAAGTTTATTCATCCAGCATTCAATTATTTCTTTGTAAACAGTAAGCAACCTCAAGTTATTTAAATACATTTATTAAGAACTGAAAACTGGAACCTGACAATAATGATTTCACTGTCAATTCAATTATTCCAGAGTTCTACAGTAGATGTTAATTTAATTACATATTGCTGGTTACATTAAAAGGTCCCTTAACTTTTATAATGAATTAAAGATTTATACAATGTATATTGATGGTTCATAGAAGTTGTTCTTTAACTTTCGCAACATTTAGTTTCTGGTGCTTAACAAGGCTAGTGTCATATTTCTTCTTTTATATAGGGAGGAATATATGCCATTTGTTCATTTGATTTAGGTGTTAACTCAAGAGGGAAAGGATGATCTTGTGGATAAAGCACATGGGAGGCAGTCAAAAGATCTTTGTTCCATTCCTAACGCTGCCGAGCATTTGTTATATGACTTTGGACAAGTCACATAGGGTCAGCTCCTCGATGGTGTTTAGGCATTGATTTCAGTGGGAGTTAGATCCCTAAAAACCTCTAAAATTCTGGCCTTTAAGGGCAATTGTTCTGGAGCATTTCCAGTGGAAAGACTGATGATGACTTCAGAGGACTTTGGATGAGATTAACCTCCCTGAGCCTCAGTCTCTACATCTGTAAAATGGAAACAATAATATTTAACTACCTTACATGATGCTATGAAGTTTTACACTTTAATGTTTGCAATGAACATGAAGATACACCAATGGATGGCACAATATCTGTAATATTTGTATTGTCATTGCTTCCCAAGCCCTCTGTCAGGAGCCGGGCACCGTTTTGCTGGCAATGTACAAAACCGGAGTCATCTCACATTTACTCCCCTCAAGACCCTCATTCTTTTCCATGTGTTTTCCCCAAATAGAGTGGTAGAAACTTGAGGTCTTTCAGCTTGCTGTGTGACCTTTAATTGTTTCAACTTGGATGGTGGATTTTGCCACATTCACTGGAGAGGCAGCGAGTTTCAAAACCTCAGCCTGTGGATTTCTAAAGATTGACTGGAGGGAAGGTCGATTCCCTATCTAGATCCCTAGCCTCAGCACCGCTGCACAACCCCTATGTGGCACCTTTGGATTGTACAATCCCTGCGCGAGTCATGCTGCTAGGAGTTTCCTTCTGAATCCCTCACAACTGGTTGTGGGATTCCAGGAGAAGGGGGTGGAAAGGGTTAAGAATTTGTGAGGATTTGCTGTATGGGATTTTGTGGGGAAGAAACTGGAACACTCCAACCACCCAACAAACCCCAACCCGCCTCAAACTGCAGAACTTCAGGGAGGAACTTCCGAAGAGTTGAAGGGAGGGAGGAGCAAGCCATAGTTGCCCATTTGTGCCTTCCCAGCTGGGATATGGGGCAGAGTCTCCCCTCCACTCATGGACCTGGGGGGGAGGAGGAGTATTTGACCCTAGAACTGAATAATGAGGACTCTCCCTTTTCTGATAATGCTTGTATTTTCCTATTTTCTTTATACCTACCCTGTCTCCTGCCCACTCTCTCTTTGCACAGGTTAGTGCCAACATTGCCATTGCCCCTGAAGAATCCTTGTAATCTCTGAAACCAAGGGTTCCTGATTATGTCCAGCCCCTACACAAACATGTATGGGGCTGGAGGAGAGGCTCCTTACACCCTCTCCTTTTGCAGATTTGTTCAGAGGACGGGCACAATCTGGCCCTTAACGTTTTCTCTGATCCATTTTCCATTAACTGTCCAAAATCACAGAGCTGTCATCAAGTGCTTGGGAAGATGAAACATGCTATACAGTACTGGGCAGATACTGCATTCCTTGTGCATCCAGAACTCTCATTAAAGTGACTGGCAGTTTTGGATGTGCAAGGAATGCAAGATCATTGCCCATAAGAGTAAAGCATTAGAATTATATCCCTTTTAAACCTGTTACAAGCTTTTGTCCTCACTGAGGATTAACTGCATGAACTTTTAAAAGCTATCATTTTTAGAGGTATGGAGAGAGAGAGAGAGAGAGAGAGAGAGAAAACAAAACCTGTGAACAATTTTTTGAGAATGGAAATATAACTTTTTCAGCTCTTTAATTCAACATCAGTTTTCCTGATTTTATTGAAGCATTCCCACAGATAGTCACTTATGGGTGGAAACTAGACACAAAGCCCAAGAGTTTAGAGAATTAGTGCATTAAGTCAGATTCCTGAGTCTTTAGGAACCTTCATAATTGGCATGATTTTCAAAAGCACTAAGCACCCAGGTGCTCCTATTGTGCAACACAGCACTTTAAAAATTAAGCCATGTTTTAGGCACTTCAGTAATGACTAACGAGCCCAACTTTAGCCACTCATTTTTGAAAACCTTATTTGAGAATTTTAAGCCCAAACAAAATTTGGGAACTTTCTTTTTTCCCCCTACATGTTAGTTTTCTAACGTTATAAAAGGGTAAAAAATATCCCTTGGAATGGCTTCTTGAACCTTCATCTTAACTTACAAGACGGACTGCACAATAGATCTACACATAATATTGACGATGTGGGCGTATCATGGATTTATAAAGAGGCACTACTATTTTTTCTGTGTTATCTATCCCTTTCTGAATGATTTCCAACATTTTTAGTTTTTTTGACTGTCACTGCACATTGAGTGGATGTTTTCAGAGAACTATCTACAATGACTCTAAGATATCCTTTTTTGAGTGGTAACAGCTAACTTAGACCTCATCATTTTATATGTGCAGTTGGGATTATGTCTTCCAATGTGCATTATTTTGCATTTATCAACATTGAATTTCATCTGCCATTTTGTTGCCCAGTCACCCAGATTTGTGAGATCCCTTTGTAACTCTTCACAGTCTGCTTTGGACTTAATTATCTTGAGAAATTTTGTATCATCTGCAAATTTTGCCACTTCCCTGTTTATCCCTTGTTTCCAGATTGTTTATGAATATGTTGAACAGTACTGATCCCAGGACATAACCCTGAGGGACACCATTATTTACCTTTCCATTCTGAAAACTGACTATTTATTCCTACCCTTTGTTTCCTAACTTTTAACCAATTACTGATCCAGGAGAGGACCTTCCCTCTTATCCCATGACCACTTACTTTGCTTAAGAGCCTTTTGCTGAGGGACTTTGTCAAAGACTTTCTGAAAATCTAAGTACACTATATCCACTGGATCACCCTTGTCCATGTGCTTGTTGACCCGCTCAAAAAATTCTAGTAGATTGGAGAGTCATGATTTCCCTTTACAAAAACCATGTTGCCTTTTCCCCAACAAATCTTATTCATCTATGTGTTTGATAATTCTACTCTTTACTATAGTTTCAACCAATTTGGCTGGTATTGTAGTTAGGCTTACCAGCCTGTAATTACCAGGATTGCCTCTGGAACCTTTTAAAAAATATTGGCATCACATCAGCTGTCCTCCAGGATTGTGGTAGAGCAATTGATTTAAATGATGGGACATACCACAGTTAGTAGTTCTGCAATTTCACATTTGAGTTCCTTCAGAAATCTTTGATGGATACCATCTGGGTCCTGGTGACTTATTACTGTGTAATTTATCAATTTTTTCCCAAAAACATCCTCTAATGACACCTCAATCTGGGACAGTTCCTCAGATTTGTCACCTAAAAGACTGGCTCAGATTTGGGAATCTCCCTCACATCTTCATCCATGAAGACTGATGCAGTGAATTAATTTAGTTTCTCTGCAATAGCCCTATTTTCCTTGAGTGCTCCTTCAGCATCTTGATTGTCCAGTGGCCCCCCTGATTGTTTAGCAGGCTTCCTGCTTCTCATGTACTTAACATTTGTTTTGCTGTTACTTTTTGAGTCTTTATAGCTTTTTTGGCTTTCCTAATTATATTTTTACACTTCACTTGCCAGAGTTTATGCTCCTTTCTATTTTCAATAGGATATAACTTCCATTTTTTAAAGGATGTCTTTTTGCCTCTACCTGCTTCTTTTATTTTGTTGTATAGCAACAGTGGCATTTTTTGGTCCTCTTATTCTGTTTTTTAATCTGGGGGTTTACATTTAAATTGAGACTCTATTATGGTGTCTTTAAAAAGTTTCCATGCAGCTTGCAGGGATTTCACTTTCGGCACTGTACCTTTTAATTTCTGTTTAACTAACTTCCTCATTTTTTTTGTAGTGGCCCTTTCTGAAATTAAATGCTACCATGTCCCCTCCCCGCCAGGGATGTTAAAGTTTATGTTATGATCACCATTGCCAAGTGGTTCAGCTATATTCACCTCTTGGACTAGACCCTGTGCTCCATTTCGGATTAAATCAAGACTTGCCTCTCATCTTGTGGGTGCCAGGACTAGCTGCTCCAAGAAGCAGTCATTTAAGGTGTCAAGAAACTTTATCTCTGCATCCCGTTCTGAGGTAACATGTATCCAGTAAATATGGGGATAGTTGAAATCCCCCATTATTATTGAGTTTTTTTTTTTTAAAGTCTCTTTAATCTCCCTGATCATTTCACAGTCACTATCACCATCCTGGTCAGGTGGTCAGTAATATTTCCCTACTGCTATATTCTTATTATTCAAGCATGGAATTACTATCCATAGAAATTCTATGGCACAATTTGGTTCATTTAAGATTTTTATTTCATTTGACTCTATGCTTTCTTTCACATACAGTGCCACTTCCTCACCAGTATTACCTATTCTGTCTTTCCAATATATTTTGTACCTTGGTATTACTGTGTCCCATTGATTATCCTCATTCCACCAAGTTTCTGTGATACCTGATGTATCAATATCCTTATTTAATATGAGGCACTGAGGCTCACCCATCTTATTATTTAGACTTCTAGCATTTGAGGAAAGATTAACAAGATTGGGACTTTTCAGCTTGGAAAAGAGACGACTAAGGGGGATATGATAGAGGTCTATGAAATCATGCCTGGGGCGTGGAGAAAGTAATTAAGGAAGTGTTATTTACTCCTCTCATAACACAAAAACTAAGGGTCACCAAATGAATTTAATAGGCAGAAGGTTTGAGAAGGACAAAAGGAAATATTTCTTCATACAACATAGAGTCAACCTGTGTCAATCCTAGTCAATCCTCCTTGCCAGAGGATGTTGTGAAGGCCAAGGCTGTAACAGGGCTCAAAAAAGAACTAGATAAATTCATGGAGGATAGGTCCATCAATGACTATTACCCAGGATAGGCAGGGATTCTGTTTACCAGAGGCTGGGAATGTCCGAAGGAATGGATCCCTTGATGATTACCTGTTCTGTTCATTCCCACTGAAGCACCTGGCATCAGCCACTGTTGGAAGACAGACTACTGGGCAGATGGACCATTGGTCTGACCCAATATAGCCCTTCTTATGTTCTTATATTCATTATGTTGTCAAATAGTCCATTGTAAGTGATCCGGCAGGCTATCCCAATCCAGTTCCACGGGGGCATTTTTGTGTGTTTTTCTTCTTTTAAAATGTTACAAAAGAAATCACAGCTGTTTCAGTAATGTTAACAGAGATGGCAATAGTGCAGTATTTGAAAAATAAAAGAATCCAGGTTGTACTTTTTTATCATGTATTAATTCTCATTGCTATGGTAAACAGTGCTCCAAGAACGATGAGCAGTTCTGTGGAAGCTTTATGGGATGTGTTTACTAGTTTGGTTTGAACAAAGTTGATTTCATTAATCACATAGCATTAGCTGGACTGTCAGGAAATTTACAGACATTACATTATCTAGTTGTACTTTTCATGGCTGAATCAAGCCCCCTGACCCACTTTTCTATTAATCATTCACTGCTTTGATGTGATTGATCATTTTCATAAATTGTATAACTCAGGCTCTTACCAGCAAATATTTTTATTACTTTCTGGAATAATATAGACCATTTGAAATAATATTTCCTAAAACATGTGTTTAATGTAACAATTGAGCATCTTAAATTTCAATGTAAGTTTTGTGTTATCAGATAACTTAAGAAGGTCTGTGATATGAACACATTTTCTGCCTGGTGTGTATCTCATGATCCTAAAATATTCACTATAAAAAAGCTCAATTTTAATCAGACCTCCATAACCTGTGAGTATCAGTATTTTTATTCTACCTCTCTCAATAAATGCTAGTAAACAGGAAGTTGTTGACTTTGCTTGCCAGCCATACCCTACAGTTACCAAATCTTGAATCCTTTACTCAATTAGAAGTCCTACTGACTACAGTAAGGGCTTCAAGATTTGTCTCAGTTATTTCTTGTTCTAAATATAATGGAACCAATGGTGTCACAGACTCAGCTGTGTGGCTATTGCTGACAACTGCTGACTTTTTATGTATGGCCATTATATTGGCAAAGAGACATGAAGGGAAACAACTATTTCCTCTTTGCAGCACATAATTTATTTGATGAATTTATCTCTTCTTTTTTTCATTCTGTTCACAAATTATTCCTGAACAGACTTTGATTTTTAGAAATTTGTTTATTATTTGAAATTGTTTGAACATTTTGTTTTAGACAATGGGTTATTCATGAATGATTGATTTTGGTTATATTTTATTTGCTGTATAATGTGTGTGATGGTTGACCACGTGGTTTTGTTTCCATTCTCTGGCTGGATTACTAAAATTTATAAACAGAAGGGAAATCAAAGAGATGTTAAGACTGCCACAAAAACTTTCATGAGCAGACTTTGGGACTGATTTTCATTTAAATTAAGGCCACTTTACACTTTTCTGGCAGCATAAAAGAGTGTAAATGTAATGTACAAAGCAGTGTAAAGGGGCCCTAGTATAAATGAGAATCTTGTCTTTTGCATTTACAGCTGTTCATATGCTTATTTGTGAGACTTTGCTTTCCAATAAAGCCTTGGAAACAAAAAATTTACTCCTACGAATGTTTTCAGAAAACATATAAAAAGCATCATAAATACTACCAATGCAAATTGAAGTTTTTACTTCTATTAATGTTTGTTAAAACTTTTTCCACAGTATTATTCCAGCTCTAGTTCCCATATAACAGAAGCAATTTTTTGCTTATGTTGAATTTCAGTGGGCTTCCTCGTGAAAAATATACAGTGAAAAATGGAATTGGGATTATATAGTTATAAATCTCAGTAGAAAATTCACAGCCATTAATCTCTATGGGAAATCTCCCCAACCCAGTCTAACCTATCAAAAAACATTAACACGTATATGTAGATGTGACATCCACCTGGGAAAGTCACATGTTAAAAGATCAGTTGAACAAGGACCTCTTAGGACTGTGAAAAGATTCCTTGTTGATCTGGACATTGTTAACAGATTTATTTTGTTGGAACTTCAAAGATGCATGTCAACAAAGGGACGTCAACAGTGAAAAATATTCACAGCTAGTGGGGAGTGAGGAAACTTTGTTATTGAAAATATGCATCAAAGATGACAGATGAGATGAATGTTCACAACCTAAATATATCCTATGTGTACGTATACAGCACATATATGTGGGTGATATCCATGTAACAGATTACAGAGCCATATAATAAAATGCATTTGTCATGCACTTTTGAGTCTCTCACCTGCTCTCTACCCCATATTCATCTCTCCTAAAATTTATACTGACATTCCTTAACCTCAAGCATCTTCAAACAGCTGCCACTTTTTAAATAAACTTGCTAAAAGAATGGTTCCTTCTTACTGCTCAAAATTAAACTGACCTGAGGCCTATGATGGGTAATAGCTAGTCCTGACCTGCTTTGAGTTCTAATATCTCATGACTCCTCAGAGCTAGAAACAGGAGCTTTGTACTCTCTAAATAATCCCTTTCTCATAAATAAAATGCAAACGTGAAATATCACATTATGCATTCAAAAAACACTCTTAACCCATTAGTTTCATCCATCATAAATGGTCAAGCCATCTACACAATAACAACATTAAATAGCAGCTTGCCTCCTTGAAATCCAATATAACAGAACCATTGTACTGTGCGTGACTCTGATTTGCCTGAAATGGAGTATAACTCTAGCTAAGTGTGTGTGCGCATTGAAGGGAGAAGAGTGATATTACCGTATGAGAACATATAAATTAGGAAGTCAGTCTGGTCTTCATAACTGCTGTTCCTGTAAGGAGAGGCCCTGATTGAGCGGTAACACAATCAACTCACACTATTGTTGTGAAAGATATAAAAGTCCAATTGATTCTTGAGTAAAAGTATAAGATCTTGATGGTAAATAAGGCTCACTGGGCTTAACATTGTAAAGAATTGGAATGGTTCTGGGCAATGTCACTTGTAAATAAAATCTACACTGCACTGGAAAACTTATCTTTTGACTTCCCTAAGGGCCAAGACCTTGCCCTGGCAAAATTCCCCCTGAAGTTAACAGAAGTTATGCCTGAAGGGGAAATATAGGAACTGTTACAATCTTGCCTTAGGGCCCTATTATATAAGACAAGGTACAAACACAGAGTAGTAGATGGTCTCCACCCCAAGAGCGTACCTATAAACCAGTGAGAAGACTGTCATTGGATTCAATGTGAACAGAGTAGCCAGTTAATTACTATGGCTGTGACTAGTGCTACAGGGGGCTCCAGGACTGCAAAGTTACCCAGCTGCTGCACAGAGGTATAAAAGGGAGGAGGACCCCTGCACCCTCTCTCTCTTGTGCACCTATAGAGCAGATAAGCACAATTTGGCCCTTAAACTGTAAGTTCTTCTCTGTAAAGCTCCATGGCTTCCTCTTTCTGGTTGCAGCCCTCTTCCTGAGGAGGAAAAGATTCACACTACCTATATCTCCTTGTCTTCCTTCTCATAGTGCCTGCCAGCTGGGGCTGTGCATTGGGAGAAGAGCCAGAGTGAATCAGTGCTACATTCTGAGAGCTCCATTCTTCAGTCTGAAGCAGCCAGAAGCAGATACCAGTATTAGACACTCTTTGTGCTAAGAGCAACTGCAAGGTTCAAAATGAAGAGTTCCACAAGGACACTGCATGTCACCACCTCTCTCTGGCTGCCCTCTTCTGCTGTAGAATTGACACCTTCATTAAAAAAATTAAGACTGTAGTCCTCATAGTTTCAAAGAAAATCTTCAATGTGTGAATCAAGTATAATTGATGCAGTATATGTGCCTGAGTTTTCAGAGGACTGAGAGTGGGAAAGGGCAAGCTCAAAGAGTCTGGTTCTGGTCAGCAGTGCATGCATAATCATATTTTGACATCTCAATTTTTTTTCTTTCAGTTCAACCCCCCGAGGACCAGTAGCAGCCAGAGGCAGCTGTTCATGATCAGTACACATGGACTCCAGACTACGGAACATAATTCCATGGCTATTGCCTAGTCAGCCAGAAAATTCATCTGGGTCTGTTCTGAGCTCACTTTACATGTGAGCTTTGCCTACCCACTTTCAAAGACCACTAGTCCCCACTGTCTTTTCCTGAATCAGCCCCTTGATAATTACCTCTATAAGAAATACTGTATAACATCATCTTGAACAGGGATTTACTGACCTAACACCCTGTACAGCTAGTGGCAGCACATTAAAACATCTCCATGCATCTAGGTGGCCTCAAGTGACAAAATGGCTCCTAGATAAATGTGGGAGAATGATTTTGCATTCAGATCCAATTGAAGAGTGATGATGAACTGCAGCCTTTATGGTCAAGCCAAGTGAAACACGAAGCAACATATAAGATAGTAAAACTTTCTAGGCAGATGGTATAATAGAAGAGGGAACGCCTCAGTGGACAGACTGAATCTGGTAAGGTAGCAAGTAAATAAGCAGAAAACAGCATATAAAATATGACTGAATATTTCCTGTGTTAAAGTTACCATTATCTCCAATTCTGTTGGACCTTCAGTTTCATTTTCTTTAGAAACGGGTGGATTTCTCTGAAGCACACACAAAAAATCTGTTTCACAGCAGATATGGCAGTGACTTATTCAGGCTACCACTGTCAGTGTAGACAACTTCTCTCTCTCATCAATCTACTTACAGTTCTGTACAGAAAATTCACCTATGTCATTTTCTATCTGTTAATCCTTCCACAGTTTCTTAATGTTGGCAAAAATAGCCCCCAGTTTGAGGACTGGGTGTGCTGAGGTCTTTCTCTCTCTGTGCTTTGTTACTTAGTAAAGGGAGACAGCAGGACTAGAGTTTATTAAATTTGCTTTTGTCTCATCGCCATCATTTATAGATTCGATGTCAACCCACAAGATCTTCTGTTATAATGAGCAATGTAATTAGTCTATAATTAGCAGTTAATCACAAATCTATAAAAGATGTTTCAGAATATTGACAACAGTTTAAAAAGTGACATTACCATATATAGCGAATTAATTACAGATTTCAAGTTTTGTCACAGAAAAATGCTTTCTTAAAGCACCTTGTAATTTCTACAGCATAAATTAATCTTTCCTGTTCTCATCTCCAGAAACTATATGTAAATAGTGATATACTGTAGCAGATCAATAGAACAAACTATTCCAGTAAATATTTTGATTTAGCGCAATTTTGTTCAGAAAAATGACTATGTTAAAATGGCAAATTCTTACTCAGCAGATCAGCTTCCTGTGTGTATTCCGAGTCCTGTCTGCTGATTTTGATGACAAAAATATGTTTTTATAATTTTCCACCCCTGTTAGTTTTGCAGAGCCAACACGGCTGAGAGACCATTGGATTTTAGTCTCTCTTGTGCATCACCCACAGAATTTACTAAGATCCAATAAGTTGTGGATCCCCATTGAAGACCTGGGGCTTGTCTACATTAGAAAAATGGGTCAAAGTTAGGTCAAGGTGTGTTAACTAACTTCAACCCAACTACAACTTTTTCCCTAATGTGGACACATTTCAACATCTTTTACCAAGATTAGACCATGATCTACTGCATCAGTCTAATGGCTTTGCAATGTACCACACTAGGAATACTTGTGATTAGGTTGAGGTCAGTTAATACATCCTAAACTAGGGATAGTCAATTTTTTTTGTCAAGCTCCAAATGTCTTGATCAAGGTATAATCAAGGTCCAGACTTCAGAGAAGAAAATAATAATAATAATTTTTAAAAAACTGTTTTAAGCAAATAGAAAGATTTCAGGGCCAGTTCAAAAGTGTCTGTTGGTCTGGATTTGGTCCATGGTCCACCTATTGACTGCCACTGTCCTAAACTAACCTTGATTGATTTTTCTAGTGCAAACACACTCCACTCTATCTGCAACATAAGTGTAATTTGAGGCATAATTAATCCCACAGTTCCTTTACTACTGTTGATGCATAAGAAAGAAATCACCTAGTTTGACACTGAAATCTGGGCTGGATTTATAGGGCTGACAATTAGGTACTTTTTATTTGTAAACTGAGCAGATTTGATCTGGAAATCAGTGAGAGACAATAGTTTCTACAGAGCTTCTTTGCAGAGTAGAACCACACGTAAGTAATAAATTAACTGTACTGCTAGTAAATTGATTGAAATACTGGCCAGTCCTCACACAGGGCTCGATGCTGGTCCTGACCCAGTCCCAGAGTGGTTCAAAAAGCACAATACTCCATGGGTTAGTCCACAAGCTTCAGGTAGACAAATTTCCTTCTCTAGCTCCTCAGCCTACAGGGAAAGCGTGCTTATTACAACACCCATTTAAGAAGTGCAGCGTATTTGCCTGTGTTCATGGCTAGCTCTGCCTCTTCCTGTCCCTTCTTAGGCATCCTGCACTTCAGAGGATGTTAGGAGGTAGCAATCCCTGTGCTCAATAGAGTGCAAGGAGTGGGTCTAATGTTTTTACTTGGCTTTTGCTTTCCCCTTACTTGGTGCTGGACACAGTCTGCCTCCAAAAGAGGAATACCATCCAAACATACAAAACACACAACATGCACAAACAATTTAATTACCCAGAAGAAAAACGGAAGAAAACCTGCAGTGTTGCTGACTTCTATTTGTGACATTCAACCATATCTTGTAGGCATTATGATAATATCAAGAAGGGTGAGTCTGTTCCTTGCATTTCATAAATTAATCACGATCCATCATTTTACTCGGGGATAAATCATTCCTCCTTGTGCAAAGCCTGAGTAAATAGGCCAAGGCAAAGAGTGACAGTGGAGTACTATCTGGTGTCTGTACCTGTCCCCTTCCCTTTCTGATCACAAGGGAAATGAGTGGGGAGTGGGACATTTTTCACAGCCCGTTGTTGAGACTGACTACACAAAGAAACCATGTTTTGGAATAAGAAGAATGTTTTTTGTCCCCCTACCCTCCTTTACATTCAGATCTATCAAAACACATGGAAATGCACAATACAGATAATTTCAAAGGTGTCAGTCAGCGAGATGAATGGGTAATTCCTGTGGAATTGCACAGAGTATTATATCCACTAATACCAAGTGGATTTCATGGGCAATGTCATATAGTAATTGACCACTTATACTGAAGTGCTGAACAGTGGTAAGGCCTACAATATATCTATTTAAGGGGGTCCTACAGAAATCTGGTCATAAATAGGACATAAAAAACAGTCATTCTTTATATTCCAATAGTGGTGCAGTGAAAATAGTGTGTAAGATCTCAAGGCGACATTGGCATGTTATTATCCATTCAGTTATGTTATAGCTTCAGAGAAAATGTCAAATCCTCTAGCATCCCTGCAAAAGGAATTTGTGAAAGAATCAAAGCAGCAGCCAGAGGAAAAAATCTTCCATACCTCGATATCTGGGCTTCCATTAGGTACCCATTAAGCCTTAAAACCTTCCCATGTTTTCATGTGGGTAAAAGGGTCCCCAAAAGCAAAGGAGTCATCTCTGTTCCATGGGCGTACCATGAAGAGATTTGGGGCCTCTTATGCACCACTGAGCTCTGGTCTGTGGTGGCTCCATTTGCAGTAGTGCAGAAGAGGCTTAGAGGACAGAGATGGAGGCATGGCTAGTCGATCTGCAACTACATGGATGTACCAGTCAACCCACATCCACATATATATCAGCTCTGGGTGCCTCTCATGGCTTTCGGGTGGCTGGACTAGAATTCTGACTCTCGGGCCTCAGAGAATCCATTTATATAGGCTTTATGCAAGGAGTGAGGATTTGTCTGAGTGAAGGGTTTAATCATTTGAGGTAAGTGAGGAATTTACTTCTCCTCTCCCATCCGTTATGAAATGTCCATTACATTATTGTTTAAGTTCAGAAATAGAGATTTACAGCACTCTATTTATTCTTCATGAATGATCTTTTTTATGTAAATGTAGTTTTGAGATCGTTTGGTGCTATCCTGTTTCTTTGGTATTTCTTTCTATTAGTGCCCTTCTGGGCAAGCTGTCTAACAATGTCCTTCCAATCAGTAGTTGGCTGAATTAAATTTAATTGCACAGTTTTTCCACAAGTGATAATGGACATAAAAAGCAATTTCACTGAATGTCTACTGTAAATGTTTTCATGTTTGTTCAGATTTGTGTCCCTGGCTATTGCACATGCAGTGTCAGGTTCCTAAAGTTATGGTAGATGACCAGTTTTCACACCACACTTTTGAGTTCTCAGATGAATACTTCAGCAAATGAATGTGCATTCTGGGACATCAATGCAGGGCCCTTAACCCTTTTCTTTTGCTTTCCCTTCTCCCCATTCATAACCCTACAGACTCAAAGCACTGTGAAGTGGCATGTCAGAAGCAATTAATATCAAATAGTTGCAGTGCGGTGGGAACAATGCAATTCTAAAGTGTCTCTGCAGCACTTCCTTTGGATGTGTGATAGTCGTATTTGCAGGTACTGGGAAAGGCAGGTCTAGGCTCACCCAAAGCTAGAGGCCTGCCCCCTCCACTGAGAGGGAAGAGCCATGCACCCAGGCCACAAGTGAGTACTGAGAACAACAAATGAAAAAATAGGGACAGGAGTGAAGGTTAAAAGTTAAAAATTAGGGATCCAGAGGAGGACACTGAGTAGAAAACTCCTGACAGTGCCTTGAATGTGTGACAGTATGAATGCTCAGGTAGGAGGAGATAAAAACAAGCAAGCAAGCAGATGATGCTGATTAACCACTCCTCCCAGAGGCTGTTGGGAATAGGGGGGTATGAGGTCCACATAAGACAGACCCAGCTCATCCTATAGGAGAGGATGAGTACATACAACACCCCAGCAGACTGGAGGCTAAAGAAATGCCAAGTGGGAAAGCCAGCTCTAAAAAAGGGTCAGGAGGAGGAGAAGAGACAATCAACTGGGAAGCAGGTATAGAGTTGGGGAGAATTGGGCACAGGCTGCACCCTACCTTCCTAAGACACTTTGAACTTGCCTGAAATGTAAAAGAATGTATGGGGAAATGGGATGAAAGACATTGGATGTAAATTATGATAAACTAAATACTGATACCTTTCTTGTATACCTTTTCACTAGTGTCCTTTTCCTCCTCTCCATAACATCCTTCCTGTTATGATCAACTCATCCTGGCTCCCCAGGAAATGGCTTGATCACATTTGATGATGTGCGATTTGGAGCTATCTGGAGGGCCACGTCACTTTAGTGATTATCTGCTGAATTCCTTGGAGCTGGTGAGAACCCACCAGTCCATTGGCTGCCTCTCTTCTTTCCCAACCTAGACCAGTCTTTTCCTTTCCCCATCTTCCCCATCTTTATCCACTGTGCAGGTCTGAACACAGCTGTAACTCCTCTTAGGTGCCCACCAGCACATACACTGGCTATTCTTTACAGGCAACCCCTGCCTACGCGCCTCCCCTCATTGCTTTTTTGGGCTTAAAAGAAGGCATGCCTGTACCTGTTGTGTCCTAAAGCTGGATCCTGTGAAGTAATTAGGCTGTGCCTAAACATCATTTTGAGAGGGCGCTTAATATCTTCCCCATTATCTAAAACGGGACGCATACTATAAAAGAAATGGTTCTCTTGTTAGATCAAACTAAATGCTTTTACCCTCAGATCTCAAATAATCTCTTCCTCCCTATGTTTTGCACAAGGAAAGCTGATACAGATTGGCTCCGGAGAACAATCATTTAACGCATTCTCACTTGAAATGTCCATTTTTCTTTATGACTCTCTGTTCCCTTCAAGATAACTACATATGCCGTGCTCCTTCTTATTACTGCAAAGGAGGGCAAAGTGCTTCTTGACTTGTTGATGTCACTTCTTGGATCAGCTGTCAGGAAGAGCCTGCAATCATCCTCTTCCCAATCCCCTCCCTTAACTCCTGAGCTCTAGCATGAAAAACGGGTATTTTTTGGTCCGACAGCCAATAGATGTACCATAATAGGAACCTGTTGGAAATTGTGTCCTTTTTCTCTTAGTAACTCTGGAAATAGGGTTAAATAAGTTCAAAGTAAATGAATATCAGGCTTCTTGGAGGAGAAGGTGACCAGGCCTTGATGTTTAACTCAGTTTACTTTATCACATTTTCATTTACCTAGTTTTAGCTTCCTCTCATTCAGAAGCTCATCATTGCCTCTCTATCTCCATTATAGTAATCTCTTCCATACGTTTAGGTTTATTACTTTTTTGTACAGAAATTATTATTCCTCAGTTGTCTTATACTTACATGCTGTCATCTTGGGAGTTCTAATGCTCTTGACCTAATAAGATTTTGTTTGGCTAAGTATCAGCTGGTTTTTTTTTAGCAAATGAAATAGGTCACATCAAAGTCTCCTGATTTTTCCAAGAGCACAAGATCATCAACATGACACAACACCACTGCCATTTGGGTGGTATACATTTTTGCCTCCTTCCTGTGCACCAGTCCAGTTGAAAACCAAGTATACACTATTGGTAACAGGTTTTAAAATGTACTTAGCTGAATCAATTTTAAGACCAGTTAGAAAGGTTTCCCAGGATAGACAGGCCTATGAGCATATATGAAACGCTAGACTCAATCGCCAGCAACAGAGGCACAGCTTGATTCATGATATAGGTGGACCTCAATCAGCCAGAAGCAAAAGTTGGGCCTGGCATGAAGGTTTTATGAGGCAGCTAATGGTTAGAAGAGACATGGAGGTGTATAAAGAAAAAGGGAAAAAAGAGAACAGTTTGCTGTGTACTTGCATTTCCCTTGAAAACATTCTGGATATGCCCTGCTTTGACTGATAATGTATTCCTCCAGCAGTACAACCCAGCTTCCTGTTTCTCTTCATCACTGCAGCTGCACACTGTGCTGAAGGCTTGGGGGCCTTTCCTTCCATTACTGCAAAAAATGTTTCCTGATCAGTATTCTGAAGAGCTTTTCCATTTGTCAAATATTTCCTCTTTTTATTCTTCGCCCTAAGAAACATTGTGCTATTTGTCAGCATTCAACTGCGTTTGCCATCTCAGTTCTTCTGTGCCTCACTGCACTGCTACTTCTTTTATGGTTATGTGATTAACAAAATCTGGAGTCTACTGTTCTTTTCTGGTCTCTTGCTAATAACTTTTTCTCATTCTGAAGGGAGGGTGTGCACTCGTGATGTAAGATGTGGAAAGTAACGGATTGATCATCACGTGTTTTATCTACCTATAGATATGCTATGCTGGGCTCTGTTCTCATCAGATAACATAAGCTAAACATGGTCATACTTGCTATCTACTTGGATGGAAAAGGGGAATTGTGTAAGAAAAAAAAACCAGCCAGTGCAGGAAATGGTGAAAATTCAGAATGCGCACTTGTCCATTTGAGTCTTTATTGAACTAGTATTTCAGGATTGTTTTAGGATTTGTGCTAATGGAAGTGCTTAACTTTAACTGAGGAATAAAACAAAACTCCTGACCCCTTATAATCATTAAAAATCCCCTGGCACTTTCTGCAAGATTTAGGGTATTGAGTCTGGTGTCCTGCCCAAATTACAAACATAGAAATTGCATTCTGCTCATTTAAAATCTACCTGTAGTTTCAATTGCAAAGTTATTCTGACTTGCCCATGAGAACTCAAGTAGAGTGTTACTTGCACTAAATGGTTGCCATGTCCCACATCAGAGAGAACTGCATTTAAATGTTGATCCCTATAGTATATAAAACTATCTCTAAAGCATCCTAGCAGAAAGGCACTATATTTAAATATAAAGTGTGGTGATGTTGTTGAATTTATTTTCTAGACTAGATTTTGCCACTTTTTGGATCCTTCTCTGAACCAAGACAAAATTCCACTGATTTTGAGATTCTCTATTACTAGTTTTATGTGCCCTATAAAGCCATTCCTTCAGAAGGGCTACTAGAGGCACTTAGGTGACTCATCTTGGGCTTGATCCAAAGTTCACCTGTGGGAGTCTTTTCATTAAGAGAACATTTTCACCAGTGTGAAATGAATCATTGTATCCATATCCATCCTAATGTCCTGAATCTTTCCATACAGCAATTGTAAGTAGGCTATACCATTATATGCACCAAAAATTATTCTTTTAATGGTTCCTCCCTAAGGTATTCATTTAAAATGGAGTAATTGGATTTCTCTGTATATTTTAATGTTCTATTTGGAAAATGCATTCTTTTCTAAAGTTCCAGAGGGGTAGCAGTGTTAGTCTGCATACAGCAAAAACAACAAGAGTCCTGTAGCACTTTAAAGACTAACAAATTTCTGCAGGCATAAGCTTTCATGGGCTGCATCTGACGAAGTGGGTTGCAGCCCACAAAAGCTTATACCTGCAGAAATTTGTTAGTCTTTAAAGTGCTACAGGACTCTCATTATTCTTTTCTAAGATTTTAGGTTCTAGAATGGCCTCCCAATAGTAGTTATATGGGCAAACAACCAATTAGTTTTCAGATAGAGTTTGATAAATTTGAGAGGGATTGTATGGCTGGGTTGCCTATTGTGTTGGGGGGGAGGGGGACAGTCTCAGCAGCTCTAGGGGTTTCTTCCAGTTTGTGTTATGTTCCTAAACTCTTTCACTTCTGAGCTTCATCTGCAGGGGTCAGAATGGGGACGAGGGGGAATCCCTCTGTATTCTGAGGGAATTTTTGTTTTGGTCACCTCCCTGTGAAGCATCAAAGATGACCTGACTGGAAATAGGACACTGTATGGGATGGGCTGGTGCTCAGAATTTTTCTCAGGTGCTTGGCTGGTGTGTCTTTCTCATATGCCCAGGGTCTAGCTTGATTTTTCTATTTTTGGTGTCAGGATGGAATTGTCCCTCAGGTCAGGTTAGCAGAGACCATGGGTTGTTTTTTGTTTTTTGTTTTTTTCCTTCTTCTGCAGTGTGGGATTCAGGTCTCTTGCCAGGATCATCTGGGTATGTCTCACATAATTATTTCCCTTCCATTACAGTGGCATTGGTGCACCTTGGTTCCTCCTGTTCTCTACCTGCAACACACAGCAGTTGACTCTCCCGAGGCCTGTAATACCTTGATCTAATTTGGGTTGTTGGCCCTGGTGTATATGTGGCTGGGTGGTTTTAGTGGCCTGTGCTAAACAGGAGGTCAGATTAGATGGTCTGGTGGTCTTTTCTGGCCTTAAGTCTTACCATTCTTCAACCTCCTAAACTACCAGTTAAATTATTATATATATAAGAGATTATACAGAAGAGAAGGAAAACTAATGTCAGTTACGTTTACTGTTTATTCTTGATGATATAAAAATGTGCATAGTATGGAGTAGCATTGAATTTTACCAGAAAACTGGGATGATTAGATGGCTATATGTGTTCAGGGGGAAAAGGTAATACCAAATATTTACAATTTATGAATTCTCCACTGCCAATTCTCTTCTGTATTTTCCTCTACAATATGGTTATATACACATTGTACTTTTTGAAATATGTGACCTACTGAATTCTTGGAGAATAAGAACAGGCAACCTTAATAGGATCAAACTCACATAAGTCCCAGGGCAATGCACAGTAGTAGTGGTGGAAGCAGCATTGCTACCACTTCAGTGTAGTCACTCCCCAGGCCTGACTTGTCTGGAGTGGCTCTATTTCCCCAGTGAACACATTAAAACCAAAATGCAATAGGAGGTACAATACAATATAAGAAGCAGTGCATTTCTATACAATAGCTCTCTCTAAATGAGGTCCCAGAGCACTTGAAAAAGGAATGGTAAACAACTACTGTTCAAGCAACAGTGTACACACAGAAACTTGCACATAAGGCCAAGCAGTAGGAACAGCTACTTTAAGGGTCCCGAAGGTTTCCAATACAGTTACATCTGATCTCTAATTAAAGACCATTTCTACAAAGCAACTGTGGTAGGGAAGGTGTTCTATTGATCCATTGGATGGTCACTTAAGACATATTTTGCTGCTAGTAGTACCGGCTAAGGAAGAAAAGTACTCTTTCCACAGAGGTCCTTCTTATTTGTGAAAAACAGGATTTCAGTTCAAAGATTTACCAGGACCCAGTGGAGGGATTTGAGGGTAGAAGTGATATTTCAGGGAAGCCAAATCTCTATTTAAACTCAGGCAGCTGCATTTTGAATAAATCACAGCTAGTGCAAAGGAGCCCTTAGGGCACCTTGGAAACAAAGACTTACTTACAACAATTGATCTGAGAAACAACACAATTGTCAGGATTGCTATGTCTCATCTCTTCTTGTCCATTTAATCATGTAAAGTTTTTAACATGCCAATGCCAACATTTTGTCAGAAATAACATCAGATGGCTTGACTGCTCTGACACATTATGTGCAAAGATGGAGTAAAATTGACACATCAAATGGAAATGTGGGGGACGGGGGGACATGAAGATTGTTATGTATGCACTATGTAACACTGAAAAAAGACCTTTGATTTTTTTTTAAAATGAGGTTCAATTTAATAATTTGCAGCCCATCAAATGGGAATGTCATGAAGATAAACAGAGAATCCTGTGAATTCCATCTTACATTACCGGAGACAGCTAAATAAACCTGGGTATCATCCTGAATAGGAAAGTAAGTACAGTCTATGGTGAAAAAGATCAAAACTAAGCCTTAGATACATTACACTGCATGATGCTGAACATGCTTGGTACAAGTCTGAACAGTGGTTTTCTGAAATAGTATTGAACATGAGTTGTTCTGGTTTACACTTCCCATTAACCCTTGGGCAGCTGAACTTGTTGTTGATGTCAGTGTTCAACAGCAGGTAACTTTTAAAATGTAGACCAGGACTTTGACTGGAGTAACAAAAAAAGAGTTCTATGAAGCCATTCCTACCTTATTATTTGGTATATTATTTTCTTAAAGTTACTTCTATTTTTCCATCTTTAGAGCTTTTTAGGGATTTTGCACTTTCCCTCTATATAATTTCAAATATTGTATTGATGATAAAAGCCATTTAATGATTTTTTAAAGAAAACTTTGTCTAGTTGTCACATAGTTCTTTGGTCTTTTAATTGATATTTTAAGTTCAACTAGAGAAGGAATGAAAAAAGAATCTTCAATCAAGTGCTGTGCCTGTTTTGCACATCTTTAATTTAAAATAATAATCTTGCAACCTTCACATCACAAACATTTAGGGTGGGATTTTCAAATACAGTCAGTATTTATTTATTTATTTGGTAATTGGGCATAATTATGTATCATGTACTACCACAGTAATTTTTGTAAAACTGAATCTCAGAGTTGGGAAACCACTTTAATTATGAGACAGAGAAACGGAAGCTGCCTAAACAATTAAGGAATAGAAGTACTAATGTAATAGAGCTCTAAGGGGTTACCGGTAAAAGGAGTACACCAGTCGTGGACCAGGATCACATTGTGCTAGATGCTATACAATCACAAAACAAAAAGATGGTCTCTGTCCCAGAGAGCTCTTCCTGTACATCACAAGAGGAAAGGATAGGTTAATTTAGGAATACAAAGACTTTTTCATACTGAACCAAAATCACAGAATCATGGAATATTAGAGTTGGAAGGGACCTCTGGAGGTCATCTAGTTCAACCCCCTGCTCAAAGCAGGACTAACCTCAGCTAAATCATCCCAGCCAGGGCTTTGTCAAGCTGCAGCTTAAAAACTTCTAAAGATGGAGATTCCATCACCTCCCTAGGTAACCCAATCCAGTGCTTCACCACCCTCCTAGTGAAAAACCTTTTCCTAATACACCTCCCCCACTGCAACTGGAGACCATTGCTCCTTGTTCTGCCATTCACTACTATTGAGAACAGCCTAGCTCCATCCTCCCGGGAACCCCTTTTCAGGTAGTCAAAGGCTGCTATCAAATCCCCCCTCATTCTTCTCTTCTGCAGACTAAACAAACCTAGTTCCCTCAGTCTCTCCTCATAAGTCTTGTGCTCCAGCCCCCTAATCATTTTTGTTGCCCTCCACTGGACTCTCTCCAACTTCTCCACATCCTTGTTGTAGTGGGGGGCCCAAAACTGGACACAGTACTCCAAATGCGGTCTCACCAATGCCAAATAGAGGGGAATAATCACTTCCCACTATCTGCTGGCAATGCTCCTACTAATGCAGCCCAATATGCCATTAGCCTCCTTGGCAACCAGGGCACACTGCAGACTCATATCCAGCTTCTTATCCACTGTTACCCCCAGGTCCTTTTCTGCAGAACTGCTGCCTAGCTCATTGGTCCCCAGTCTGTAGCTGTGCATGGGATTCCTCCATCCTAAGTGCAGGACTCTGCACTTGTCCTTGTTGAACCTCATCAGATTTCTTTTGGCCCAATCCTCCAATTTGTCTAGGTCATTCTGTAGCCTATCCCTACCTTCCAGAGTATCGACCACTTCCCCTAGCTTAATGTCATCTGCAAACTTGCTGAGGGTGCAATCTACCCCATCCTACAGATCATTAAAGAAGATGTCGAACAAAACTGGCTCCAGGACTGACCCCTGGGGCACTCTGCTTGTGACCGGCTTCCAGCTGGACATGGAGCCATTGATCACTACCCGTTGAGCCCTATGCTCCAGCCAGTTCTCTATCCATTTTATAGTCCATTCCTCCAACCCATTCTTCTTTAACTTGCTGATAAGAATACTGTGAGAGACAGTATCAAAAGCTTTGCTAAAGTCAAGGTATATCACATCCACTGCTTTCTCCACATCCATAGATCCAGTCACCTCTTCATAGAAGGCAATCAGGTTGGTCAGGCATGACTTTCCCTTGGTGAATCCGTGTTGACTGTTCCTGATCACCTTCCTCTCTTCCAAGTGCCTTAAAATGGAATCCTTGAGGACCTGCTCCATGATTTTTCCAGGGATTGAGGAGAGGCTGATCGGTCCGTAGTTCCTTGGATCCTCTTTCTTCCCTTTCTTGAAGATGGGCACTATATTTGTCTTTTTCCGATCATCAGGCACCTCCCCCAATGGCCATGAGCTTTCAAAGACAATAGTCAAGGGCTCTGAAATCACATCAGCTGACTTCTTCAGCACTCTCGGATGCTTTGCATCTGGCCCCGTAGACTTGTGTATGTCCAATCATTCTAAATAGTCCTGAACCTGTTCCTTCAGAACTGAGGGATGTTCACCTCCTCCCCATTCTCTGCCGCCCAGTGCAGTAGTCTTGGAGCTGACCTTGTCTGTGAAGACAGGCAAAAAAGGCATTGAGTACCAGAGCTTTCTCCACATCCTCTTGCACTAGGTTGCCTCCCCCATTCTGTAAGAGGTCCGCACTTTCCCTAATCTTCCTCTTGTTGGTAACGTACCTGTAGAAACCCTTCTTGTTCCCTTTCACATCCCTTGCTTGCTGCAACTCCAACTGTGCTTTGGCCTTCCTGATTTCATTCTTGCATGTTCGAGCAGTATTTTTATAATCCTCCCTAGTCATCTGACCAAGCATCTACTTCTTGTAAGCTTCCTTAAGCTCACCATAGACTTCTTTGTTGCGCCAAGCTGGGCGCTCACCAAATTTGCTATTCTTTCTGCACACGGGATGGTTTGTTCCTGTGCCCTCAATAAGGTTTCTTTAAAATACAGCCAGCTCTCTTGGATTCCTTTCCCCCTCATATTAGCCTCCCAGCATCTCCCTGAAGGAGTCAACTTCTGCTTTTCTGAAGTCCATGGTCTGTATCCTGCTGTTCTCCTTTTTTCCTTTTGTCAGGATCCTGAACTCTATCATCTCATGGTCACTGCTGCCTCAGTTGCCACCCACTTCTACTTCCCCTACCAAATCTTCCCTCTTTGTGAGCAGCAGGTCAAGAGGAGCACAGCTCCTAGTTGATTGTTCCAGCACTTGCACCAGGAAGTTGTCTGCAACACTCTCCAAAAACTTCCTGAAGTGTCTGTGCTCTGCTATATTGCTCTTCCAGCAGATTTCAGGATGATGAAAAAATATATATAGTCCATATAACAAAGGAAAGCTGGCAAACCCTTGGCAGAAGGCAGTCACAATTGTTTTAGTGCCTGCCCTGTTCTTGATATTTGGTATTACTATAACCTTTAGTACTAAAGGATGAACAAATCAACCAGTTAACAAATGCAATGGATCCAGGTCATGACTAGTTTTGAGCAAGGAGATGAGGGAGGGGCTAGGGCTCCTTCCCCTTATGGACCTGCAGAAGGGAAAACCACAGTCCTTCTTTCCTGTATTCATACCTTCCGGGTATGATCATCCTTCCGGGCTGACTTGTGCATTCAGTGAATATCTTCAGTGATGCTAACCATTTCAGGGGGAGTGTGATGGGGAAAGGTCTTAGTTGTACTGGCTGATAGTCCAAGGGTGGTGCAGAGGGCTGGGGAGAGTATATCCAAAATGGAAGTGGAGAGCTTCTCCTCTATATGCTCCTCCCAAAGCCCCTTAGATAATTCTGCCTGAGATTAGGTAAATCTTTCACATGTAAAATACCCCTGGAAACTACTGGTGGTGTGACCTCTCCTGAGCAGCCTGCCATAGCTATGGTTTCTAACAACATGAGAGCATTCAGGATAGCTGCATTTAGCAAGCTTCTTCCATAGTCAAGAACGTGACTACTAAATGCTGACATTCTGGAAAGTAGAGGCAAGTCAAACATTCTACAGCCATCTTATTCCTATTTCTCCCTCTAACCTTCTTTTTGATTGAGGCACAGTCCACGAAGAAAGACTTCCTAATATCCCTGAGCATGTACTTAATAGCAAGCCTATGAATATCTCCTCAAAATTGCAGTTAAGTATAGTAAATCTCTTTAGAAGAGAGTATGATATACGCAATTCTCTGTCTTCTTGCAGGAGTTATTCAGATGGTACTATCTGTGATAGGCAAGCTTCCATTGGCATTGGTGATTTGGGTGTCATGATCATCCAAAGTGGGGACACTTATCCATCTCATATGAATCTCTTAGCTTTAGAATTCACAAGAACCGGCTCCTGAAAGCTTTCCAGTGCATCTTGGAATCAGCCAAATGAAAAACTAAAGTAGTTTGTTTCACAGTGTTTTGCTATTTCTATGCTCAGCTAAACCCCGCCAAAAAAGAGGAGACCAAAAATGAAACACAGTTAACCAAGCATTTCTGAACAAACATCAGACATTTGAGATGGGAAAACTCCTTTTAGACCATCCAGTCCCTCTCTATGCCACTGCATAAAAGTTCAGATTCACTTCAAGGTTTGCGTGGAAATTCAGATCACAACTATCTGAACCATTTCTTGCATCTTTGCATCTTACTAGGACAAGTGACTCATGAGGAACCATTTAAATCCATCAATCTGAACTCAGACATTTCTTGGAGTTCAACCTAACAGACATTGTAGTCACTTTATTGCTTTGCATCATGTCAGTACACTGTGCCAGAGCGCTATGCTACAGAATCTTGCTCTCAGAGCACAGGTATGTGGAGATGCCAGTAACCTCCCTGTGGCCAGCTCTGAACTGAGACCTAATTAGCTCTATTCCAGAATCCCATCTCAGGAGCACAGGAAGGATTTTTTCAGCCTATGTGTGGTTCACCACACAGATGAATCTAAATCTGACAGTTTTCCATGTTTGCCCCTGCATAGTTATTACATACCCTAATACATTCTCAGAGTCATACCCAGCTCTTAGCTACATGTGAAGTCAATAGGAGATGCGTACGCTTATTTGAAAGCAAAATTTGGTCTTTTTTTAAATCTTCAATGTTCCACCATCGCTGCATTGTGCAGCATACTGAATAATTGGACTTGATTTTTTTTTATCCTTGACTCATTTTTTTAAAACATGGTTGTATTTGTTCTCTTCAAACAGTGTGTACAAAAAGTTAGGAACACTTCTATCCAGTGATAAAATAAACTAAATATCATCCAGCTAGAAAGTTAAAGTGGCTTAAATGTGCATTTGTAATTTGTAATCAGTTAAAGTGAGGACTACAACAGAATATGATAGTTCCCTTTCTGTTTGTTGTGATTACTATGAATATACGCTGAATTGATTGAAAGCGCTTACTGAAATGGCATATTTATGTCTTGAATAAAATAGTATACATTCAGCATAAAAAAATAAATGTAGCTTTTCTTAAGGTGAATGAATAGTGTTTCCCATAAACTCTAATGCACATGCCAGCTTAAGCTTAGCCTTGATCCCTGCACCTGACAGAGGAATATATCTACTAGTAAAGTAGTCACACTGCAAAGCCCATCTTTTAAAATTATTTATTTATTATTTATGTTACTGTATTGCCTAGTGGACCAGTCTGAGATTAAGGCCCATTTGTGTCAGGTGCTGTATAAAACAGATAGTGGAAGACTATCCCTGCCTTGAGGTGGGAATTGAGGCACAGATAAAGCAAGTGAATTGCCCAAGATCACAGAAGCACACTGCAGGGGATAAGGGACTTGAACCTAGGTCTTCTAAGCCCCAATGCTCTGCCTTAGGCACATGACCACCCCTTCTCTTTTCTCTGGAGTGAGGAATGAGCATAAAAAAAAATTCCAGTAGACCTAGTTGACTCAGATGCATAGGGAGGAAACTAACCTAGCTATTTTGGTTGAGATCAGGGATCAAATTTGTGTGTATGTTGGGGAGCGGGGCTGTCCTGTGGGGTACCATGGTGGTGCTCTCCCAACAAAATAATCTGTGCCTGCTAAAGACACCAAAATAAGCTAGTAGCTTGTGCTGTGCTCCTCTGCTGGGCTCTAACCCTTCTTGGTTGGGGTGGAGTGGAGAAATAAGTGTTAATACTCTCCCAAGCCCACTGACTCATGGTGCTAAATGAAGTATCACTCACTGAGCATTGTGTAGAAATCTACACAATATAATTCTCTTTCTCCTGGCTTCCTTGCTATGATGACCAGTGAAATAGTTAACGTTAATATTTATATTATCATCACTGGCATCTGAGGCTAGTTTTACACTATAAAATTAAGTTGGCTTAACTACATCGCTCAGGGGTGTGAAAAATCCACAATCCTGAAAAAGCCTACTTAAGTTAGCCTAAGTCCCTGTGTATTCCTGTGTATTCTTCCATCAACCTAGCTACTGCCTCTCAGGGAGGTGGATTAATATGCTGCTGGGAGAATCCCTTCCATCAGTGTAGGCGTGTCTATACTGAGTCTCTTCCGTTGGTGTAGGTAGTTTCTACACAGCTGTGCCACCGTAGCGTTTTGCGTGTAGACAAGCCCATAAACTTACTAAAGAAAGAAAAAAAACCCACCAGATTTTGCATAACAAGAGTGTTGCTCAGGAGAGGGGCTGTTACATCATATTGCCATGTACTGGTCCAATTCAAGCCCTGGTTAAAATACTTTAAAATACTCTTTGTAAATTGCTCTGTTACAATGGTTTAGTGCAGGGGTCACATGCTGCATCTTTTCAGAGGATGGTGGAGCTCCTACTCCAGTACCCATTTCCCTAGTGTCCCTGAAGGGATTTTGGCTAGTCATCCAGAACTCTTTCTGAAGCTTCTGCCTTAATGATGCCTCTCCTCACACCAATATGGCAAATGATTTTAATTAAAGAAAGAGATGGTTCATTAAATAGCATTTTCAAATCTTGATGTTTAATCTAGTTTGTATTTAATTTTCACATTATTCCTTAATCTGTACTTTAAACAAAACATGAAAACTAAAATAGTTTACATCTGATACAACCCTTTATTCCCAGCTTGTCCACAGACATGCCAACTGGTGTTGGAAAGTGCTTGAATTATATGGATGACCTATGGGTATTCTACACCTCATTTCTGTCAGTTAAAAAAAGAAAGTAGGAATCATGATGAAAAGAAAGGTGGCTGAGAGAAGAAGTGTAATGGCACCATCACCTTTTACTACATTGAGTGCTGCAGGTGGATGGTAGGGTTTGGAGCACTGTACGGTAATTTATCCTGACGCTAATGCAACTACTCTAAATGTGCATTAATGTCTTCTCAAGGAATAATGCATAGTACTTAAAAACAACTCAGAATGATGACGAGAAAGAGGATACAAATACTCCACTGCTGCTTCCCTTTATGCATATCCAGATATGGAGCAGTTTGAGCACTGTTGAGGGAGCAAATGCATTTCGTTGGCAACGGGTACTATCTGTATGTGCCATTGGGGGAAGTTCATGTGAGACTGATCTTTACAACATTAGAGCAAAACAGCAGGCTCGATGAAAAGAATACTTTGAAAAGCAAGAATCAGGCTGATACAATCTTATCCAAAATAGAACTTTAGCCATGTAAAAATATGGGTTCAAATCCTTGTAAGTGTTACTCCTTTTCAGCCCAATCCTTGCCCAGCAAAATAAATCGGTCTTACGTGACTAGGTAAATATTGAGTAAGGCCATCAGGAATTTGGATATGTGCCAGTGTGCAGCCATATTAGAAAATAATTTATCATTTTAAACCAATCAGCTAACTGAGGGCACAATTTGGGGTAACTTGATCACACTCCAATTCCCTTATTCAAAGTGTACACGTGACTTTGTAATTCCTAAGCAGAAGAGAAAAGGCCTCATCCTGTTGTCTCACTGAAGTCCATGACCAAACTCCAAACTTTAACTGGAGCAGAAACAGGCCCAAAATTAGCTTTGGCTACAATGGACCAGATCTTTGTGACCCTCATGTGTGCACTAATTATGCATGCAAATACAGTGAGTGCATGTGAAATTACAGTGATTGTCTGTGAAATGTAGGCATGTGTATTTTTCACATGCACAGTAATGAAAGTCTGTGTTAGTATATCTGGTTTAACTGGACTGCTTTCAAATGCAGCTGTATTTTCATAGAGATCATGTGCCCACACCAATCGAATGTTACCCACATTTTTAGATCAGATGTGTGTTGAGATAGACTTTCGAACCATATCGTTATTTGGCTGAAATCCTTTTAAATGAATCTTTTTTAACATTAAAAATTTAGGTGTCACATCTCTTTGATGTTTAATATTTGTACTGAAATAACATGTAGAAGACCCAGGCAAGTATTTGGATTCCATGGTTCTAGAGATATTTTGTACAGCAAAGAAGTACCTGAAGCACTTACTTATAATCTAAGCAGAGTTTACAATCTAATGTTTTGTTTAATAAGAGCAGTTACAGATTCAATTTTAAATTACACTGGTTGAAAAAGCTAACAGAATTTTTCATAAAAAATACATCCCGAATAAATGAATTCACCACCTTTGAAATGTTATGCATACACCTAGACATTGTACATCCTGTGTAGGCAATCTAAGGGCATATACAGGTGCTCAGGCAGGAACTGAGGGCATTCCTACTGTTATCTGATTGTAATAGAAACATATGGATAACTGCAAGGAAAAGACTAATTAAAAAATGAATACAATATAAACAGCTAAGAAACTGGTGTGCCCTGTTTCAGAGCAACGTCCTCATGCATGAAAAATTGTAATGAAAATTAATTTGAATGGCATTACATTATATTGTAATTTGTTTCTTAAACCAAAGAGTTGTTTAAGTGTTTTATTTAAAAGCAGTTTTATTTTCAAACACTTTATGGACCAAAAATAAAGGTCTCTATTATGGCTGCTTTTACAGTCAGAGCTATGGTGGGAGGATTGTGGCAAAGTACAGCACTGGTATCAGTGGACAGCAGCATTCTGCCAGAGAAGTACTGAGGCAGGAAGAAAGTGTCCTTTGGGACTAGACAAAATTCGATGTTTATGTATTTGCTATCCATTCCATTGAGGCAAAGCTTTTTGTTTTTGCTTTACCTATCTACAACACAGATGAGCCCTGAAGAAACTGGCTTCATCTCACTGGCTGCAACAGATATAGAAACTATAGATATCCTAAGGCAAAGTTATATCGGAATGGCATAATCATTTTAAAGAAATAGCCGGTAACACTGAAGTCCACTAATCAGCAGTGCAGGGAAACGATTCAGAGAGACATTTGTTGTAAGACGAGTGGAGAAAAGGCATTGAGAATAAAGAAAATTTTTGAAAAATCTCCCAGGTAGAGGACTGTAAAATGTACCAACTACCCTCTAATTCACATGCTCTCCTAAATGGTCTACCTTTGGTACATGTAAACCTGGAGATAAATGCAATAGAAAGAAACCCATCTTTAACTGGTGACCCACAGAAACTTTGCAGGTGTGCTCTGTGGGGACTAAGCCAGATACATCAGAAGAAAGCCCCTCTTCAGTGGTTTTGGAACACAGTATTAAATATACTCTTCTGTAGGAAGAAGATTATTTTACTCTTACTAAATATTATGTGGCAACTGGATTATTGAGATTGACATCAGTGGATCCCATGAAAGATGCCCAAGCAATCTCTTGAGATATCCTAAGTGCAAGCAGATTCTTCCTCTGAAATGTAAATGTCAGCAAACTGCAGAAGGACTTTGAAACAAAACCAAAAAAAAACATCGTTATAGGTTTTGAATGGACTTTTCTCTGCCTACCAGGTCTATTCTTCATGAGTGCCAGAGAGAATAGAGTGGTTGACCTCAGGAATAAATCTGTCCTCAGTGGAAAGTATTAAACAGGCCAAGCATGACCTAAAGATGTATTTGTACAAAAATATAGGTTTCCAGTTCCTGCTCCCCAGAAGACTCAAAGCTTTTAAATATATAATTTCTTAGTTTTTAAAACAAGTTTTTAAACAAAAATGGCATTTTTTGAAGGCCAACGGTATAAATAAGTTCAAAATGGAATTAGATAAATTTATGGAGGATAGGTCCATCAATGGCTATTAGACAAGATGGTCAGGGATGCAACCCCATGCTTTACATGTCCCTAAACCAGAAGCATTTGGCACTGGCCACCATAAGAAACAGGATGCAGGGCTAGATGGAACATAGATCTCACCCAGCATGGACATTCTTATCCTGGAATCAAACTGGACTAAGTTCCACTAGTGCAAATTGCAGCCTTCGGTGTCTACATATAGACTTTATACTGGTACAGACACACTGAAGGCTGAAATTGGGGTTAATTCTCAATATAGCTAAAGTCTGTATCTTTAGTGACCAAAGGCAGAGAGCTCAGGGTTTTCTCTGCATTTGCTTATGAAGCTCTTTGTTTTTCACTTACTTGCTATGGACTATTCTTGCAAGCCAACCTTTCTTCTCATGAAGATCCATCCAGCTAGGATCCACCACCTTCAGAACTGTGCGTTAGTTCATAGGTCCTATTAGGTACCTTTATTTTCTTTATACTGTATTTAGTAGATAGAATCTCTTTCTTGTGATTCCATCCTGTGAGTTCTGAAGGTTGCCAATTTTATTCTTAAATTCCTGATGGCTTTCAAAAGTGGATGAAAAAATGTAGAAAGGCTAGTTGTCTCCTTCCACTGAATACCACTATAACAAGATTGATGGTAATATAGCTTTAAAAATAATTATAAAGGGCAAAATTGATTGTCATATTTCCTACTAGCACTGGAACATATGTGATTTTATTTTATTCTGTCTAACCAGTTTTAAGTGAGTTTTAGAACTTGTAAAAGATGCTAGATTGACAGTCCTGGAGCCTGAAGTCCTTTATTTGTACATACACTGTCTTACTAAGGTACATCAACCTTGTTCTGGAAGGGCCAACCCTAGAGGTGAGATGGTAGCTCAAGCTCCATAGTCCTGGATTTATTGGTTTTGTTGTTAAGACTGGCAAGCTAGGTGCCAATCAGAGCTGGGTAAATAAAAACTGAATTCACTAAAAGGGTATTCTCAACTAGAGCTGAGTGGGTTGTTTTGACAACTTTTTTTATTTTTAAAAAAAATGCTAACTTGTTTGCAGGAAAGGATTGGTTTTGATAAATTTCCTACTTTAGAAAAATAGTTTTAAAATGAATGAAAAAGTTCTGAGTTCTGAGGGCGGGGAGGGTGGAGTTGCCAAAATGACTTTTTTGTTTTGAAATTAAAATTAATTTATAGCTTAAAAATCAAAATTAAAATGAAATGTTTAGAAATTATAGGAACAAAATACGGTGACTAACCTGATCCAATCCCGCCGCCCAATTTTCTATTTGCAAAAAAAATTGAGATATTGACTTCATCCAAATTTGTGATAAGGGAAATTTTTTCAAGTCATCAAAATTCTTGGAGTCAGGGAAAGCCATTTCCCACCCAACTCCACGTGGAACCTTTTTTATTTATTTTGCTGCAAACATTGAAATGAGTGATTTCCCCCCCCCCTTATTCATTTGCAAAAATGCTTATAGAAAACCATAGTTTCACAAATAGTCATGCAAATGCAGTTTTGTGTGAGTGATCACACCTAAAGTATTTGCATGGACATGGCGTAAGCTCTTTGATCTGTACTGGCTCTCTGGACATGGGTAGATTTTGCCCTTACACTGGACCTATTTTAGTTTATAGAGCTAGGTTTGTATTTTTCTTTGTATAGTCTCTGCTTTAATAACTTTTGTGGTTTTGTTTGTTCCTTTTCTTCTCCACCCATCTTATGCAATAACACTGCAGAACAGTCACATCTGGCTTTAAAATACAATTTGCTTTTTTCATGTGGGGCACTGATGCACAAAAACAATCATAATGCTAAGTAGGTACTAATTATGTACACCAAGGTACATTGAGGTGAAAGTGGTTTGATTGATGGAAAGTGCCTGAACTATGGGGAAAAAATTGTAGCAAAGTTTTTTTTTTTCTTCCCTCTCTCCCCCATCCATCTTTCTTTTTATTTTAAATGTTTTCCTATTTTCCCCCCAAATGGCAGTCATGAGAAGTGGTCATATTACATAACCACTTCTATCCTTGCCAGATGGCGCATGATGCCATTAAATCTCTGACATTGCACTCCTCAACAATTTTGGTTGCATGCTATTTGAGAATTAATTCTAAATTACATTCAAAACCAGCCAATTTCTACCTCAGCTTAGCTACCTCCTTCCGCCTCTATACCCTTCAGTAATGGAGAATTCCAAATTATCTGTGTTTCATTTTATGTCTCTTTGCAATGCTGTTTCCTACAGTTTCTGCTCTAATATGAAGATTCTCAATTTAGAGGGGCCCAAAGCAAAAGTTGGGTTCCCAGAATTTGCGGTGTTTGAAAACTTAATCTGAATTTTTGTAGTTTGGGTATTGGGCATGAGATAATGTCTCCTTGATTGAAAATATAAGGTGTTGAGAATGTTGGCATGTCATTGCTGCTATAGGTGCAATTCTTGCAATTAAAGATAGGCCCAGACCACAGTGTATGGATCTGAATCTGGATCCAGAGTTTCCCACTATTTAAGTGTATTAGGAAGCAGGGCTTTTGGTTCAACCCATATTAACCCAGACACAAAGTTCAGCTCCAGATTCACCTGTCTTTTGTGGATATTTGGATAGAGGTTTTTGTTTCAGCCATCTCTAGTTCCATTGCTGGATAATAAAACCTCTGTTATGCAATATTATTTCCCAACAGATCTGCTTCTTTCAAGCAGGATTGCACATGCTTGACTGACATTTTCTTTGTGATGCTGTCAGAATTTAGCTAATTATGAGATATACTAATATGCAGATTCCTTGGGTAACCTCCCAATTCCCCAATTGTGCCCTCAGAGAGGTTTGTGCTGAACCACTGTTCATTGCTACATCCTTTTGAAAAATGCCACAGTCCATATCCTATGCAAGGAACAAACAGAAAAGGCTGTCATGGAATGAATTCCACCAAAAGTTTACAGTGCCACCAGAGACCAAGCAAAACTATTGTAAAATGTCAATTTAAAAGTAAAGCTGGGTTGAACTACTGCTTTTTTTTGGTTCACTGGCAATTTTGAAGAAAATTTTTTTAAAAAATCAACTAAGCTCAAACCAAAACTATATGTTCTTTAAAATTTTGGCATATTGTAAAAGTTGACAAAACCATCATTTGAGCTTGAATTTTTCTTTTTGCTTCCAGTCACTTAAAAAATTAAAAGCAAAGAAAATGAAGGACTAGGATCACAAAACAAGGGAGGAGGTGGGGCTTTATCCCAGTGGTTAGGGCACTCACTTGGGTTCAATTCCCCCCTCTGCAAGACATGGGACAAGGTTTTGAACTTTAATCACCCACATCATAGGAGCATGCCTTAAGTCCCAGAACTATGGGGAGTTCTGGAGGACAGGTGTGTCTCAGTCTCTCCTTGAAGCTGTTCCACTGTGTATAAAAAATTAAATAGGCATTGGAGCAAGGAGTCTCTCCCAGTGTAGATGAGTCCCGAAACCATGGTGCCAATAGAGCCATTTGCATTCACTTTCTTTGGCACAGTGACTATTCAAGTATTATAGAGAAAATAGAACAGGAGATAGTCCTTGCCTAGAATATCCCATGGCCCAGTGGCTAGGGTACTTTGAAATAATGTGAGAGACCCAGGTTCCAATTCTTTTTTCCACATCAGGTAGATAGGGGAACTGAACCTTGATTTTCACATCCCGGATGAGGACACTAGGCTGACGGTTATAAAGGAGCAACTGCTGCCTCCTCCAGTTCTTTATGAAGGGCACCTAAGCCCCTTGGGACTCCAGCCTTCCTGCTTCCCTCTGTCCCCCCCCATATGGCCAAAACTATTTAGTATAAGTGTCATATTCATGAATAATTTTAAATTGACCAAAATTGCATTATTTGGCAAATAAACTATTTGTCTTAAAAATGTCACCCAGTTCTGTTTAAATTTCTTAATTAAATATACAGCTAAAGATGCTCTCAAAGTAGTATGGTTTAATGGTTGGCGGATTGGTCTGCAAGTCAGGAGAGCTGAGTTTTTTATTCCAGTTCTGCTAATTACCTGCCTTGGGCAAGTTGCTTTGCCTCTCTGTGCCTGTTTCCCCTCCCACCCTTTATCTGTCTTGTCTGTTTAGAATGAAAATAGAATGAATGCTTCTTTGAGGCAAGGGACAGTCTCTCACTATGTTTGTACAATACCTAACACAACGGAGTCCTTGCCTCAGCTGGGGCACTACCAGAATACAAATAATAAATAATGTAATAATTCAAGGTGCATCAGGAAAATAGCAGAAAGGCATGGAATTTATGATCTCTGCTGTATTTACTCTGACTCTTGTGACTGTCAACTGGTGTCAAGATGCTAGAGTGGATTCAACCAGTTAATGTAAGCTGGAGAATGGACTTGATGTAATGTATACTCAGCATTAAAACTAAGACTCAAACTAGGACCCTCATGATTCAAAGCCAACTGTTCTCCCCTGTGGAAAAAGAAAGAGAGCCTCCCTCTGGCAGATGTAGTAGGTGCCTCAGCTGGAAGCTTACCCCCACCATTTTTGCATGGTTTTTTTTGTTAGTCTGTTGTGTGACTTCATGCTCTTGGAACAACAGGCTTGACGCATTAGAAGGCATCCAGTACCTATGTTTGCGGTAAGACTCCTTTTTCAAAGTCTGTTAGGTAATTGTATCATGGAAGGAGGTAATTTGACAGAAAAGCAAATGCATGCTGTCTTCTAGTGAGGTAGGTTGCTGGCTGAGTGCTCCCAAGTGAACATGGGGAGGGAAGGAGGGAGGAAACATTCTGTGATATTTCTGTCCTTTAAGACAGTTGGGGCTGATTGAAATTTTTTTCAGCACTTCTGGAGTTGTCAGTCCACAGCAGGAGAGTGGGGAAGGGGCACCCCAGGAAATCAAAGCAAACTCAATTATCTATCTGCTGACAATGACAAAACCATTTCATCCTCAGCTCTTCACAGAATGTGAGGGGGGAAAAATTAAAAGCGTGAACATTTTTAATGAGTGCAATTATTGAATCATCAGTCACACAGTCCATCTGCTTTAGAGCGTTCCAGTGACTAGAGAAATACTAAAATACTGCATTGCCTTTTCGCATTCATATAATCACATAAATGTTCTTTAAGGAAGAGCTAATGATATTCATATATCATGCCCATTTCTTTCAGTAACTCACAGCTCTCCTTTTTCTTCCTTCACTTTATTAATTACTAATTTTGCATTTTGATACAAACTCAGTGGAAATACCCTGGCAAAAGCATGGGTAACAGCTCTGTGACATTAAATACAGACACATATAATATTCAGTTGGAGAGATAAATTTTGCATTACTTTATCTCAAAGGTACCATTCAGCTTGGAGTTTTGTGAACAAAATGAACTTTACACTGCAGTAAAAAAGGAGGACTGCATTTTAAATTCCTGTCCCCAGTACTATCAATCCACTTTGTACACAGGTCTGGCTGTGACAGTATGTCAGTGAAGAGCCAAAGCTTACTCAATAGAGTTAGAAAAACCTCTGCAAATAGTCAGGATAGATGGGGGGAAGGTTCTGACAAACATCTAAACTTGAGGAATTGTGACAAAACCATAAATCTCGTTTGGCTCTGGTTTCCTAATATCCATCCCAGAATGGCAGGGAAGGCGGAGATTTGGATCTTGAAACACTAACAGGCTTTGCCATGTACTAACTCATTATTTTGTTGGGATATGTGTGACAATCATGTGGCTGAGTAAAAAGGAGAAAGATTTTGTGCAATCAATGTTGGTTGGGATGCAAACAAATACAATACAATGTACAGATCTGCATTGGGTAGGTCACGTCTGGCTCCCTCTACAATACCCAGCTATGAATTGCCCAGATTCAGTAAAGTGCATATCTGAGGTCTGAGAAACGAGTAATATTGCTACAAGCAGCAATGTGAACATATTCTAAGGTTTTATCTTTAAAAAAAAAAAAAAAAAAAGAACTTCTTTCAGTCAGAGTCTGTAAACAGTATATAAAGTAACAGTTCTTTTTCTATAGATAATACAACAAAAACAGCCCAAAACAGGCTCTTTTCTCAAGTCTGGAAATCCCATTTCTTGTAGCATTGCATAGTCTAGTCATAGGATATGTAATTCACAGCACCTGGTGCCAAACTAATGGCCCCAACAAATAAGACATTTTGAATTATATATCGTGTCCACTCTAACATTAATCCTGGCATTTGAACTAAAACCATCAAGACTGTGCTCGAATGCTGAGGAACCCCTATTGTTGTCTGAGATAAGGTGAATTATTGTTTTTATTGTTACGGTATCATGCCTGCTCTATGAAATAATTATTTATTACATTTTCAAATTGTATGTTTTATCTGGGAAACTGAGATCAAAGAGGCAAACAGTTAGCTATAATGTTATTGGCAGCATCCAGGCTGTGGCTAATTAATATGCTCCTAACTTTTTCTTCTCTCCCCCCTAGTTATTGCTTGCTGGGGCTACAGCAACAATTTTTGCTATCAAGATGGAGAAGTGTTAAGTAAAGTAAATAATTAAGCAATGTATCGCTGAAGTTGTTCTCGTTGGAGGATTACTGGATTATTTTGCTTTTTAGTTCCAAATGTGGGTACTGACTCTTTCACGGAGCTGTGAAAAGATATGGCCCCAGTTTCACAAACTTATGCCTCAGTAGTAATCTAAAAGTAATCAGTAATATCCTTCTTCTGTGAGAAAGTAATCATTGGTATGTGGCATATTACTTCTGAAACTAATAAATGGTAGTATATTAATTCTCCCCTGAAACTTTGACAGCTATGTTTCAGGGCAGTCAGTAAATGGGTATGGGCTGTGTCAGGGGCTCTGCAGAAGACTCATCCAAGCTAGGTTTGGCTTATCCCTTTGCAAACCAAGGTCTGGATCCTATCAACGTTTACAAAAGTGAATAACTTTACAAGTTAGTTTGTGATGCCAGAGTGTGATTTAAGATGATAAATTACTGAGAAAGGAAGAAAAATGATATTGCACAGAAGTCAGATGTGGAGAGATAGATTTGAGGGTCTCAAAACTTGAGATGGCAGAATGCCCAGGCCTACACTGTGCATCACAAAACACTCCCATACTATTGCTGAACTTGGGCCTAGTTTTGATAAAATGGCTAATATATAGTCAGGCATTAAATGCCTGATCTTGACATGAAGTCAAAGCAAAAGTAAAAATGGTGACTGAACTTTGAGATTTTGGGGATCGTTTGAACTCAGTAATATGTGTGAATCTGGGAGCTCCAAACCAAAATTGAATGACTGCAAAGCAAAAACATTGTTTCTCAGAGTTTATATAGGGATTCTCTGATAAAGCTGAGATCTCCTACTTTACATGTTTATTATTGTTATTTAATATTTATATTTTGGATCAGGTTGGGCCATACAGTGGTAGGCATTGTATCAATATATAGGCAATTATAATCCTTGGACCAAAGATATTACAACCTTAAAGACAAGACATAATGGGTGGGTGACACAAACAAGCCAAGAGACAAGTGGGACAGATGAAGTAACAGTAATAACAGTGATGGAATCCTGGCCCCATTGAAATCAACAGCAAAATACCAATTGATTTCAATGGATGCATGATTTTACTCAGGAGGTTTGTAGTATAAATTAGCCATGAACACAACTCTAAAATTCAGTAAGCCAGTTGGGATCAGCAGTTAGAGGAATCATAGCTCACCCCCGACTTTGCCATTATCGGGGGCTAAATTTCTGAAGTTATTGCAAAGGTAGTTTGTAAGAACTTGAATATTTGGTCAGTTTTCTTAACTTTCATCCCAGAACTTGAGTACAACGGACAAATTCATCCCTGGAATAAATGGAGACAACTCTCACTGATAGCAGGGCTCAGCTTCATCCATTATGAAACCAGGAGCTGACAAGAAATAAAGAGAAAAAAAACCTGTCATAAAAATCACTTTTTATCCAAAGTAAACTGCTAAGAATGGCCTATGGTAAAAGTCGTTTACAAAGTACAGTGACAACCAATTTATAGGAGCTTGTTGCTACAGTAAACTTTAATACCAGCAATATTTTCAACAGACATTGGTGCTGGTAGCACACCTTGGACAGTCCTCATTGAAAAATTGGTCAAAATATAGTGGTACTGAGCAAAAGTGGGACCAGCCACATTTTAAAATGTATTTAACCTTTCCCATCTTTACCTAATTACTGAACACTTTTTTTAAGTGGCAAAGTATAGTCTCTAATTCACCACTGCCATACCAATCAGTTTAACTGTGCAATAATACTAATGGAAGTGGGGGAGCAGGAAAAGAGAGATGGTGAGAGAGCGAAAACACATAATGGCTTCTTTGAACTGTAAGTAAAGGAATAGAGAATGTTAACAAAGAATGTAATTTAATACCTAATCAATTTACTGATTGGATTTTCCATTAGATTAATTTTGTGTCCAGAATGAATTGCACTGATCTCAGAAACAGCTATAATGACCACCACTGCACTGGTATAAAAAAGATAATGTCAGAGATTTTAAACTGCTACTATAGTTAATTAAATGTGTTCAGATAATATTACAGGTCAGACATAAACCCACAAAAGCTAGGAAATTTTGAGGTAAAGCTGCCAGAAAGTCTGTGAGTCAGGCTGTTGTACTTACATATTGCAGCGCATACGGTCTTTCATCTGGGGTCCAAGAGCAGTGGATTATTTTACATACCAAAGGGGTGAAACCTACCCTCAGATAAATATGCAAAATTTTCTTTGATTTACATACACAAAATCCATCGATTTCCAAGAGCAGTATTTAGCTTTATTAAATACCTTAGGGGCAGTTTAAGATTAAATAGAAACAAACCAAAAACCCAATATAGTTGTGCTGTGTCTGAGCTGTGTTCAGGACAGGAAGAAAGGCAGGCAAAAGTGACCTTTATGTTCCACCTTGTAGTGTTCGGTATTTTTATCTCGGTGGCGGAATGGAGATGTCAAAGTGCTTATTTATTACCTGAGATAGCATAAGAAAGACAGACAGGAGCGGGAGTCCTGTACCATACAGGAACTGCAGCTCCGGCACAAGCCTTAAGATGAAAAGTACAATGAAAGTACAATTAACCACAAGGATATAAAGTAGCAACTAATAGGCACAGGACTTATTATTATCATAAGCTGAGCAACCGCAGCAGCAGCTGCAGTTAGCGAACAGAGAAGTGAACCTTAAGCAAGGAAGAGACCTGCCAAGAGGATACCTACAGCAATATACTCCTGGGGCCCATCGATGTAAGAAGCTAGCCTTATTTAAGCGTGTGCAGGGACGCTTATCACCAAGAACGAGGGAGACCCATACTTCGCTCTGATAAGCGGGTGACGTACGGGAACCGCCTGCCCGAGGCATCCGCTAGCGCCTCCACGGATCCACGGAGAGTCTCCGCTTGGGAAGGCTCTTGGGGGATTGATATACCCTTTTCCCCCCTCAACTTGCAGCAAGCCTTACCCAGTAATACATGACGTATATCTCAATCCCAGTAGGGATTGGGCCTTAACACTTAGTTGCTAGTAGTCTATTGGTAGTTAGCTAGGGACCTTTTGGAATAAGGTGACGTTAGTTGTTTACTTCAAAGAGAACTCAGTCATAGTCTTACTTCTCCTTTATTATTACTAAAATAGGAACCTTTTAGCTTATCAAGCATTAGCAAATGTCTGTGGCTGTCTCAGGATGCTCCAGACCCCAAGGCACTTCCTCCTCTGGCCTAAGGTCGGGCAGAGGGCAGCGTCTGGGTTTTGCTCCTGAGAGGTCTTAACTCTAGCTTTTCTGGCTTAGCATTGCTTTTAGGGCCTTGCTCTTGTCAAACTATACTGATTTCGCGTTACAAAGTCTTGCGCGCCCTAACACACCTGATACTGGGGCCAATGGGTCATTCTGGCAGCCAGGTATCAACCAGATACACCTGTGTCCTGGCCAGGCACAAGAAGGTATGGACATCTCCCCTGCATTTGGGAGCAGAAGAGGCTAAGGAGATGCTTGCAGCATCTTTAGGCTACTGGAGATTTCTTACTAGCTGGCTTTAGAGCTGCTTTGTGCTGCTGGAGCAGAGGATTTGACCACAAGACTTATTCTTAACTCCAGGACCACTGGACTAAATTCTACCTGTGTGTGTTATCGCTTTAACCTGTAATATATTAACTTACTTTAGTTTTTAACATCTAATTAACTCCTTTGTTGTTTTACAATATTAGCTCCCATTCAAAGAGTATGGCACCTCCCCATTCACGTGTATGAGACTTGCCACGATGAGGAGGCAGATGACACTGCTCTTGCATTATAAAATGCAAAAAAGATCCTGGTGAGGTCCTAAGTCAGACAAGGACCTTGACTTCCCCAGCCACGCTTAGCACTTCTTACAGGTTATGCTCTTCTCTTTGAGATCATCTCTGATGATACGTAGATCATAAACAGATTCATTATGGAACATTCAGCTGAAATATTTGACATCAGAATATGTTTAATTTTATCCATAGCCAATCATTCCTCTTACTAGTACAAGTTTGAAAGACATGGACCATTTGCAATTTTGCTTGATGATTTTTCACTTTACAGTCTAGCATTCCCCACAGCAGTATTCAGTCAGTCCAGACCAAAAGAGACAATGACTTCTGAACCCCAGTCTCTTGTTGTTGACTTGATTTCAGCTATATCTCAGGCCTGTACGGGCTTCTTTCCCTTTCCATTTCCCAGAGCTTCTGGGGTTCCCTGGCTGTCCTTCTCAAGAGTGGGAAAAGTCCAGGAGATTGTAGAAGGGGTTCTCACAGCACCATTTCTGAACTCTTAAGACAGACAGACTTCAGCATTTTTAGAGTTCCCACCTGGCAAATATAAAAATGGGAAGATCAGAAAGACATCTAGACTACGAATGAGCTAGAGAATTACCAGCTGGATAAATATTTTCTGCCCATTACCACAGCTTCTGAGTGAATTCACTTGGTGTTTAAACTGAAATAATGTGAATTACATTTGTGAACCATTCCCTAAAAGTACAGATGTGAAGTCAAGTATAACTTCAGTGACGCTGCTATTCAGAAACCAATTAACTCTGGCATGTTTTTCTTCAGAGATCCAAGAGATGAGAGAATCCCAAAAGCAACTCTGAGAGTAAGCGTGCCTAATAGTAGATATCATTTAATCAAAATTTAAGGTGCTGAAATGGTGTTCATAGGAAATAACAGGAGGCGATACAAAAATAATGGAGAGGGTAACAGAAGAATGGTTTTTGTGACTAGACTGGAGGCAGGGGAAATCTAGGGCCGATTCCTGGCTTGGCTAAAGACTTCCTATGTGGCCTTGGGCAGGTCATTAAGACTCATTATTGAAAGTGCTTATTAATTTTGGATGCTTTGGAGAAAAAGAAAAAATATACAATATTGACAAGTTTTCAGCTGGGTTTGATACAAAACTGAGTCAATATGGTGGAAAGACACAGAAAGACTGTTCTTAAGGGGAGCAGCTACAGGGAAGAATGCTCTTGCACCAACATGATCAAACTGTGTAGAGGGATAGAGAAGGAACTGTTTACAGGCCATAGTCAGGATGTACAGGGGTCGGTCCTGGGTCCGGTTTTGTTCAACATCTTCATCAATGATCTGGAGGGCGGGGTAGATTGCACCCTCAGCAAGTTTGCAGATGACACTAAGCTGTGGGGAGTGGTAGATACCCTGGAAGATAGGGATAGGATACAGAAGGACCTAAATAAACTGGAGGATTGGGCCAAAAGAAATCTGATGAGGTTCAACAAGGACAAGTGCAGAGTCCTCCACTTAGGAAGGAAGAATCCCGTGCACAGCTATAGATTGGGGACCAACGAGCTAGGCAGCAGCTCTGCAGAAAAGGACCTGGGGGTAACAGTGGATAAAAAGCTGGATATGAGTCAGCAGTGTGCCCTGGTTGTCAAGAAGGCTAATAGCATATTGGGCTGCATTAGTAGGAGCATTGCCAGCAGATCATGGGACGTGATCATTCCCCTCTATTTGGCATTGGTGAGGCCGCATTTGGAGTATTGTGTCCAGTTTTGGGCCCCCCACTACAACAAGGATATGGAGAAGTTAGAGAGAGTCCAGCAGAGGGCAACAAAAATGACTAGGGGGCTGGAGCACAAGACTTATGAGAAGAGTCTGAAGGAACTAGGCTTGTTCAGTCTACAGAAGAGAAGAATGAGGGGGGATCTGATAGCAGCCTTTAACTACCTGAAAGAGGGTTCCAGGGAGGATGGCACTAGGCTGTTCTCAGTGGTGGCAGATGACAGAACAAGGAGCAACGGTCTCGAGTTGCAGGGGGGGAGGTCTAAGTTGGACACTAGGAAAAAGTTTTTCACTAGGAGGGTGGTGAAGCACTGGACTGGGTTACCTAGGGAGGTGGTGGAATCTCCATATTTAGAGATTTTTAAGCTGAGGCTTGACAAAGCCCTGGCTGGGATGATATAGCTGAGGTTAGTCCTGCTTTGAGCAGGGGGTTGGACTAGATGACCTCCTGAGGTCCCTTCCAACTCTATGATTCTATGATTCTAATATAAGGTGTAAAGTTTCACATCCCTGAGTGGAACATGAAAGAACTTCATGGAAGAGATGGAAAACAAAAAATAAGAGTATTAGAAATGTTAGAAGTAAATTATATTAGTGAAAAAAACATAGCAAATGGGAGGAGAGGGAAAAAAATTAAAACCAGGAAGAAAAAAGTCAGGATATGACTTTCACATATAAGGTCATTTATTCATTCATGGTTCATGATGTTAAGTTATGTAAATGAATATGCAAATTAGCCAAGGCCTTAGGGCTCCTGAGAAGTTATTTGTGTGGCCTTTGGTGTCACAAGGAATAAGTACTACTGGTTTAAGTCAATATCTTCATTAATGATCTGGAGATTGCACCCTCAGCAAGTTTGCAGATGACACTAAGCTGGGGGGAGTGGTAGATACCCTGGGAGATAGGGATAGGATACAGAAGGACCTAAACGAACTGGAGGATTGGGCCAAAAGAAATCTGATGAGGTTCAACAAGGACAAGTGCAGAGTCCTGCACTTAGGACGGAAGAATCCCGTGCACAGCTACAGACTGGGGACCGACGAGCTAGGCAGCAGTCCTGCAGAAAAGGACCTGGGGGTAACAGTGGATAAGAAGCTGGGTATGAGTCAGCAGTGTGCCCTGGTTGTCAAGAAGGCTAATAGCATATTGGGCTGCATTAGGAGGGGCATTGCCAGCGGGTCGCGGGAAGTGATTATTCCCCTCTATTCGGCATTGGTGAGGCCACATTTAGAATATTGTGTCTAGTTTTGGGCCCCCCACTACAAAAAGGATGTGGACAAGTTGGAGAGAGTGCAGCGGAGGGCAACCAAAATGATTAGGGGTTTGGAGCACAGGACTTATGAGGAGAGGCTGAGGGAACTGGGCTTGTTTAGTCTGCAAAAGAGAAGAATGAGGGGGGATATGATAGCGGCCTTTAACTACCTGAAAGGCAGTTCCAGGGAGGATGGGGCTAGTCCTGCTTTGAGCAGGGGGTTGGACTGAGGTCCTTTCCAACTCTAATATTCTATGATTCTATGATTCTAAGTCACAAATAATATGTGATCATTTTGGAAGCTCTGAGTTCACTGGTACAGTGTTATTCTAATGGATAAATAGGGGTCTGAGCCAACACAGATTAGGTGTTTAGAGTTCAAGTCTCTGGTGAAGAATTATAGAGAAAACAGGATGTACTCAGTTATATTATTCTATGAATAACTGCCTAAGAGATACAGCACTCAAGCCTAATTCTTTTAAACAGAATGGCATGTAATTTAGGCAAGCCTCCACGTATGCTGCATGGCATTATCTCTGCATGACACGTACTGTTGAAGACTACAAAATGACTCAACTTCCTGGAGGTCTTTGTACCTTGAAAATTGTTGATAAGAACGCTGTGGCTTGGCTTGACTGGATTGCATATGCCAAATAGAAATCTCTGCAAGTTACTTTGCACGTGTTGATCATTTCAGTTCATAACACTATGCCTGGAAACATGGACAAGCTTTGGGTATAGGGCATAAATGAAGTGATCATAGCAGGTGTAACTTAAACTAGATAATATTTTGCTTTGATTCTGTGTTATGTTGGGGATTTGGAAGGTGAATCTATTTTTTTGTGTACTTGAAATATGGATGTATTCTTTTATTCTGTTTTGATGTGAAAGCAGTTCAGAATTGCCTCTGGTTATGCTTTTGAAATCTCTGTGATATCACCCAACTAGAATTATGTGCACATATTTTCTAAATTCTACCACGAAAATAGCTGAATTCTCTATGAATTTATCATATAGTATCTTTGCAAAATTATGCAATTTCTCCTTTTTCTTAAAAAGCTATTTCTCTTCCTAAACTCCATCTCCTGGAGTGCTTAATGCCTTTTAAAATATCTATTACTGTGGCCAGTACAACTGCAATATGCAATAATATATATATATATATATATATATAAAATGTCCCACAGAGTTACCACATTTTCCACACCAGATAGTTTTTCATTTTTCTGGCGAATCTTTTTACATGTTCTAGGATGCTGCTTTGTGAGGGCCAAATTTTGTCCTCACATATGTATGTGCAGCCCTCATTGAACTTCTTTGGAGATGCATATGCATAGCTGAGAGAATTTGTTCCTAATTATTTAACCCTGTGTGACTTTTCTAGTTCCGATATAAATTCATTAGTATCCCCCATTCTTCTCTTGATTCAGCTCGGTTGCCATTTTCCTCATCTATCATTCCATTTATAATCTTGTTGAAGACATAGATACCATAATTCAATATCTTCAATTGCTGACAAATGTTTCTCCCCAGCTACACACAGATGGGTCCTTAAAAGTGCTTGGTACCATGTATTCTTAGTGAGCCAGTTGAGAAACTGAAGCCCCAGACAGGTCTCACAACAAAGCCTCTGCACAGCCTCAACTCTACTACTGGCTCTCTGGACTCAGTCCTGCAAAGTACCGAGCACTTTGGCCCCGATCTAGCAAAGGACTTACATGCTTAGCTTTAAACATCAAAGTCAGTGGAATTGTTCACGTGCTTGAAGTTAAACACATGTTAAGTGTTTTACTGGATCAGGGCCAAAGTGCTCAGTATTTCACAAGATTGATTGATGAGATCTCTTCTCCCCCACAAATTCCCCACTGCTTAAGTGGTTGAATCCCATGCACAATCACTTCCATTAAAATTTTTTAAAATGGCAATTTGAGATGGAAAAGGCATTCTGGAAAGTTGTAAGATAAATAGTATACTTAAAGAACTGCAAGGACATCTATGGGGCATAAGACATTGGTGAAGGAGCAAGGTGAAGATAAGATCCTAACAGGTGTCAATCTCTGTGTTAAGCTTGAGCTTGTAGATGAGTAAATGGAGGGTTATGCTCCAACAATAGTGAAGTCTGTATTTTTCTCTTGATAGTACTAGTGTTAGTTCAGAATTAACAGAAGAAGACAGCCCCACTGGATGTCATCAGTAGTGAGGAAAAAGCTGAGCTTTCTGTAATTCCTTAAAAACAACATACAGTATGTGTTGTTCATCTGTACATAGGTCGAGGCTCTATCTCATTCTCACCAGTGTAAATCAGTAATAACGCCATTGAAGTCAATGGGGTTACATGGTGTAAAGCTGGCATAGTTCTTAGGAACTGGCACATTTACAAATCCAACATAGCTCCTTTTGCTTGGCAGTGCCTTGAGCTTGATAGATGCTGTGAGTTTTGATGCAGGGCAATGTGTGAGCTAGTACTAATGAACTGTGCAAGTTCTGCCTGGTGAAAATTCCAGTTCAGCTGAATCTACCAAGGTCCTGCCTGGAATGACACTGAATGGCATCTACCAATGTATAACAGTCTGCATGAATCACTCCTATCTGAGTCTCTTGTGGGATATGATAGCCAGTTTTTCCAAGCACCTGACCGCCTCTGAGGACTTGTCACACCTTCCTTGGCATGCAGTGTGAAAATACATATAATTCCACCTACAGCTGTGTGTCAACTGGTAGAGAAGTAAAGCCTCCACCATGTTGTTGCGATGTAAGAATTTCCTGGGCAAGCCTTCTTACATTAAGAAATTGTAAAAACGTGTTTTCAGTCTATTGTTAATGCTGACTATCCATCTGAGAGCAGAAGCAAAGCCTTTGACTTATATTTTAGCAGAAAGTCTTTTTATGATGGCCTAAGGCAATGTAAATTTGATTCATATTTATAACTGGCAACAGTGGCTACTGAATTTGACATCATTTGCCTAAAGGGGATAATAAAGTTTTATGAGTTTTTGCCAATATTTGCTTACTTGCAGATGTGATTAGACAAGGGCAAGTGCCTTCTTAGTACTGAGACTCTGTTGGGGGAAAACAATACTTTGAAGCTTACAGCATATTAATAAAGGAAAAGCTTACAGAGATTTATGTACTTTGAAAAGGAGTGTTTAAAATGCCAAGATTAAAAGTCCATACTTGAAAGGTGCTTTGTTGGTGCACAGACTAAGATATAAGCCATTTTCAATAAACCCAATGGCTGATCACAACCCCCAGGGAAGTTATATCTGCTTTCTTTGTATATATCATTTGCTCCAGTGGAGCCATTGGCTCTGACATGCTCTTTCCACAAAGGAATAATAATATATGTGTGCTTGCCAGCGTTTGTAGACATGACCAGACAAGGACAAATCCTCCCTCCTATCCCCCACCTTTTTGCAGTTGAGGGGAAAGCAGTGCCCTAAAGGATGCCAGCCAACTAGAGGATGTGAAAACTCTAATGTAAGAACAACTCACAGACAAGTTTATTGGCCAGAATTCCAGTTTTAAATGAAAATAAATCATACTGCACTGGCAACACATCACTCTGTCAGCAGGAAAGGATCTTGATGGAAGTGTAATTCCATTTCTCTGCTTCAGCTAACTTGCCACCATCTAGACATGAGAATCACTTTCTGGAGAGAGAGGACCTAGGCTGTGGTCTGAGCCACCCTCAGAGGATCTCATTGGGAGTAGGCAAGCCAGTGGAGAAGGCTTGGATGAGATTTTTATTGTTTCAATTTCCTTTTTTGAAAGAAACCAAGCTCCATTAAAGGGGTATGTTTAGATCCAGTTTGTTTGGAGCAGAGGAGCCAAAAACTGCCTTATCATGTGTATGTTGAGTGAGACTGATACTGGCAAAAGGAAGGAACCTTCTTCTTGTAAGGCTCACTTCCTGTGGGTGCAATTCATTTATTCAGGTTCTGATTTTTCGCCTTGAATCATACTTAATTGTAAATTGTGCTCCAAATTCTTTTTCCAGTCCTCCACTCTGCTTGGTGGGATTCTTGACCTTTTCCTGTTGACCTTTCTGTTTTATTGGGATAGTTAAGGGCATTTTGTGCTATTTCCTTCATCCCCATCCTCCACTTTCTACCCATTCCATTCAGTGCCTTGCTGTTGTCCTATGCCCTCTGCTTAATCATTCTGTGCTGCCCTTATTTTAAAGAAGTCAATAAAAAAATTGGGTCAGCTATTCCCGTATCTGCCAGCTATGATTAGGACTTGGGCTAACTGGTATGGATAAAATAAACAAAGACATGAACTTTCATGCAAAAACTGGATTGGAACTACTTTTAGATCCAAAAAAAAGATATCTTCCTTCCCCATTCTCTTTCATTTCCTTTTGCTTCTGTGCTTCCTTGTTCCTGACAGGACTGGTGTGGACGTGTCAAAATACTGATTAAATGGCTGGCATTTTTGGTTTGAACTGAAGCAGGGAGTGCTTGAGATCTCCCAAGAAATCCTGATCTTGGGAAATGTCCAGCCCAGGTTAACAGACACAAAGGGCCACATTTTTTAAAAGGACACTGAGGTCTGCATGCAAACACACAAGTTCATGAGCATATTTTGCAGGCAGTTGAAGTTAATGAATGTATTAATCAGGTTCATCGGTGTGGGATGAGCAATCAGGTGATTTCATGGTGGTGTCCTAGCTAGCCATTTGCATGTGCAACCACACAATTTGTATGTAATATAACTACGTGCAGAATTTTTCTTTTTTAAAACCATTGTCCAAAGCATTCAGATTTGGTAGTTACAAACTCTTAAGTGCTTATCCAAATTGAACCTATGAATGCTTTGAGGGTTCTTACCATTCTATACCTCAGTGTCCCTATCTGCAAAATGTCAGAGATACTTGCCTATCTCAAAGGGCTTGTGGAAGTTAATAATAGTAAAGTGTTCTGGACAGGAAAGTAGTGAAATAAGCGCTAAATAATATTGAAGTTGAGTGTTCAAAATTCTGAGATGTTGCTTCATAATAATTAAAGTTGCGTGCTTCTTTCCTTCACCTTTCATTTTATATATGGGGGTGGGTGGGGAGGGACAGAGACAAACCAATACAGAACAGTTCCGTTTCTAGTTTGGCTCATATTCACATTAAGTGGCTCTTCTCCCCCCAGGTGAAGGGCTCTGGAGAGTTTTGCCAGTTCACTTCCTGGTTCATAAAAAGCACAGCAGGAAAAAATAAGTGTTACTAAGGAACATTTTAGTTAGATTAGAAGCGGGGAGGGAGGGGACAATTGCTGCATAATAACTGATTGTTGATTGATTTGGGGTTGTTTTTTTTAAACAAACATTTTCAGCTTCTGAGATTGAACAGGAGCACATGGTATATATCTAGTTGCCATGACGGTAAATTTAAAATAGGTCAGAATTATAAATAAAACCTAACCAATCAATTAGTAACAACCACCGCAACCCCACCCCACTCCCATCAAACTTGAAAAGAAATGGGTTTTTTTCTGTTCAGCATAACTATAGCAATGTATGTTAGCTATTTAAAACACTCATTTCAGCATTTAATGATATCTAACTTGTTTAGCTTCTAATGCCAATTAGAGGTGAATGATGAGACAAATCATATTTAATAGCAATAAAGTGTAATTGTACATTTATTACCAATGTAATTTTGAGTTAAAAAGTAACAAGGTTTATCCTATAGCTGGTATATCCTAAATCACAATAGGGCTATGGTAATAATCAATATTTAATTAACTTATAATTACTCACAATAACTGCCTTTTAAATGCAAATTAAATGCTTCTTTGAGACATTTTAAGTGTTACTCATTTCTCCTATTAGATCAGTTTACATAGTGCTTACTATTAAGATTTATCCTTACTGGTGGTAAAGGCATTTGGAGTCTCAGAAGATATATTTTGCAGAACATTAGTGAAAACCCATGCATATAAGGACTTACTAATTTCTCCTTTGTATTTATCTTAAAATCATCTAATGATTTAACAATTATAATATTAACATAAAGCATATGCTGCTGGCAATCCTCTTTAATTTGCACATGCCATGCCCTTGTTCTGCAGTGATTCATTCCATTTAGTCAAAGTGAATTGACAAGAGATATGCAGGTTTTAATATAAAACCACAGCCTCAGATCTTGTTCAGTTTTAACTCCAGGCAACATTCTCATTGACTTCAGTGGGAATTTGCCTCAGTAAGAACCTCTGGAGCTGGTCTATTGTCTCCTTAATACACGGTGTCACACAAGCCACTTTACAAAGAGACTCAATCATAAACTCAATCATAAAAAAGTAAGCTTAAAAGAGTTGATGATTCAGTGGCCCAGGTAGATGGCTTTAAATAGATAGTGCAGCTTCACAGTGTATTGTGAAAGCTGTCTGTGTCAGTTCTTGTGGGATTTGCAGATTATATTTGCAGAGATTGCTACACTTTCAGGTTCACTTTGAGTTTCAGCTTTGCACAAAACCTGAGATTTGAAATCGAACCTACATAATGTATAAAATCAGTGAATTCTCCCCACTCTTCCTTTCCTTACAATAAGCTCCCAGATTCCTCCTAACTTAAACAATCTTTTGTGATGGAGTAATCCATCTCACTCCAGTGTCTTCTGGGAAAAGATGACCTCCCATCCCCCACTTTTGCAGGCGCTGGTACTGTAAGTCTCTTGCTCCCACAGTCCATGAAAAGTTCTCTTGAGTTGGGTGGGCAGGAGAAATAGAGAAATTCCAGTGAAAGCTCTTATTCTGGTTCTGATTTTTGACACTAAGATTTCCTGAGGTTTCCTTAGTTTCCATGTGTAATGGAATCTGGAGCATCTCAGACTGCAGTCTCAGCGAGGCAGTAGGAGCAGAAGATTTTTCTGACCTTCTTCACTAGGCTGGGACAGGTAAGGCCTTCAACCATAGCAAAGAGTTATTCATGGATTGGTGAGGTAATCCTCCTAATGACTGCAAAAGGGAAGAGCAGGCCAATAAGCTGCCCCTAGGAGGTCTGGAGATGTTAAGGGAATGTTGCAGTCCAACAGAGCCATGCATTATTCTTAAATTAGGAATGCCCCTGTGGCTAATTTTCAAATAGGAGGTAGCTGTGGGGGGTGGAGGAAAGGAATGGAGTGGTACAAAAAAAAAGAAGTTGCCTCAGGTTCTCCAAAGCCTAGTGAGACTGTTCTGAGAGGGCATTCACAAACCAGGTGAGTTTAGCCTATTTTGATATTTTGTTGTGACGCTTTCCTAGCGAATGGGACACAAATGAAAGAATCCCCTTAACAGCAGAGTCACAGGGAGGAGGCAGAGGTGATTGGCCAAGATTTGAAGACCAAATGAATGGGTGGAGGAGTAAGTAGACACTGACAGCATGGAGCAAGTCCAGTTTTGAATTGGACTCAGAGATTAATTGAAAACCAATGTGGGAAACAGAGATGGTTGTGATATGGTCTCCTTTTCTAGTGGAGTTAGAGAGCATTCTGGACTCACTTACTTAGAGAGTGACTTAGAGAGTCAGGATTTAGGAAGACAATAGAAGGAATAGCTTGTATTGAGATGGGAAATGATTAAGCGTTTTAATGGTGGCTGCACTTAAGCCTCAGTAAACCTGAGGGAAATGGTGGGCTTCCTAGTGAAAGACAGGTTCTGCATGGCAGCTCAGCAGGGGACAAACTGATTAAACAACAAACCTCACCTCCTCCTGAGGCTCTCATGGTAGAGTATAGCCAGGGATCTGAACCCTGGTGAACAAAACCTAGGCACTCAGGCCCTATCCACAGTAGGAAAATGACCAGCTCCAGGCTCCCACAAATTCATTCTCATCTAGAGTTGAAAACATCTAGTTATTCATGCAGACATGGCCACATCTTTTTTTAGTGCCTGATGCAGACAATGTGGTAGGTCCTTATCAACCAGAGAGTCATTTTCCTCATGCAGATGGAGTCTTACATTTGATTATGCTGGAAAGTCAAAAGCTTAGTCTCAAGCAAAAAGAACATAAAATTCTTTCTGAGATCATTAGTAACGCTTGTACAAGGCTCAGTGAGCCAAACAAACAATCCTTATGGAATAGGGCTATAGGATTTAATAGTATCTTTTCCATAGGTTGTATTTTTATTCAATCATCCTTTAGCAGTTAATAGAGAATTGCATCCCTATACAGGTATTCTATAGGATAGTGCAAGAAACAAATAGAAAGCTTTTTTAATTTCTACGGACTCCTATGCAGTGCTAAAACCCTATAGAATCCATCTCTTTTATTCTATTGGACTAATCTATGAAGAAAAGAGTAGTTCACTACAATTCTCAGAGTTGCTGAAGAGATTCTAACATAGGGTCCTAGGAGAGGGAATTGCAGAGAATAACTTGTCTGGGTACTGTATGGACTGAAGAATAAATATGAAGTCATTTTCCAGCATTGAAAAACCAATTCATTTCACAAATATACATTCACTTTAAAGTAACAAAAATGCAAAAGAAACATAACCCCAAGTAATTCAAAATAAAAGGAGCCTAATAATCTATGCCAGTTTCAGATCCTGTGCAATATTGACAGAATCAGTACACTTGGCAGCTATGCATTAATGGAGGCACCTGAGTGACATTCGCTATAAATGATTAGCTGAAAAGCATACTCCCTGCTGGGCCAGCAGGGTTTGTTTTGCTCTATTAGTCTGCAATATTTAAATCATGTGATTGCTGAAAGAGACCCACAACATGTGCATAACTGGAATAGGTAGGGAATAATGTGGAGGAGGGGTTGTTTGTTGAAAGTTATATTTTTTAATGAGTCTTATCTTACCACAACAACAAAGGATTTTTCAGAGGGATGCAGTTAATTTGCAGCTTTAATAAATTAGAGACTTGTGGAAGAGAGGTGGGAGAAGACAGAAAGCATAGGTGATGGCTGACTGTGAAAAGAGAGAGGTTTCATCCATTTCCTTGATTGTGGGTTACACATGGTATATGTGAACTGAAGTTTAAAAATCAATTAACTTCATCTTCCACAAGATTGCCCATATTAATTATGTATAAAACACATATAGGCACTATATAAAGGTAAGCTATAAAAACAGAAACAGCATCATGCCTACTTTTAACAGACTATTCAAACTCAGGGGAAATACCACCATCTCTTAGATATTTCCCCCTCACTCAGCTTCTGCTACACACTGAAATTTTAATCTCTCATCAAATGTATAGCAGCCATAAACTATAGTCCCTTTTTATCTAGTTTCAAATGCAAGAAGCAGCACATTCTTTGTAGTGACCTAAACCTATCAAATGAAATAACTCTCTGGGATGCTGAACTCTAAATTATGAGTGATTATTTCTAAATTCATTACAACTTTGTTTGGCATTTTTATTGCCTGCTTAATTTCTTCCAGCTAAGCCACAGAAGTTATTATCTGTGACATAAGCAATGAATCCATTAGAAAAAAAAGAATTTCAAGATTTATTTTCTAGCTGCTTGTCTTCCAATGCCAGGTGATTGGGTCAGGCAGCGGAATGTCATTGCTACAGGCTGCAGCATCAGATTCACAGAAATAAAATAAAGCTTGCCATAGACTTTGTATTTGTATTCAAGAAACTTCAAAGCACTTTTCAAACATTAATCAATTAAGCTCCACAACAACTTTCCGAGGGAGGGAAGGGAAACTGAATCAAAAAGTTTAAGGAACATGCTGAAGGTTACAGATTGAGTCATTAGCAAAGTGGGGAAGAGAATCCAGAAGTTCTGATTCATTCTTCTGACATCACTCTCCTTAAGAAAGATGGATGGAAAAGCATTTAGGAATGAATGTTTGTTCCAGGACTTTGTCACACCTGGACCAAGGCCACATCATCATCTGATACCATCATATGTTGGTGCACCAGGGGAACTCTGTTCATCTCAATAGCAAGGGAGAACACATTTTTTTTTTTTTGCTAGAAGAAAGAAACCTATTTTGCAATGACGTCTAAGTCAGGTTCTAGGGTTGTATGAAGTCTGAGCTACATATATTTCCACTCAGCTACATGACCGCAAAGGTTTTTGTTTTTGTTTTGGGTGCATGCAATTGTGGTTAAGTAAGCTATTGTTATCAGATCTTGGGTTTTAGGGCAGACACCTGCTGGGGCTAGGGCGATATCCATTGCCCCCCTTCTTGAACAATTGACTAGTGATATTATTTTTTTGCTTTCTTCTGAAGCATCAGGTATTGGCCATTGCCAGAGGCAGAACCCTAATCTAGTGTGGCAAATCCTATGTTCTACTGATCTCAGCCTATGGCAGGTTTGCAATTAAGAATCTCAGTGTCATTTTACAAACTGGAGCCAAATAAAAATCAAGGTAACTAAGATCCCTGAAAGAGGCAAGAGACAGAATAAGCAAACAGGGCACTACTCTCAATGGTAGTTAATAGAGATGGGCCAACAATAATCACCAAATACATTTAGCAAATATTCCCTTTTTATCCAATGTATTCAATAAATAGGGGGGGTTTTAATTCTTAAAAAAAAGCCAGTCAAATCCTATTTTGAGCATATATTCCACAACTACAGGCAATATCAAACAAATACATTAGATTTTTTTTCTTGGTGTTCAGCCTCATTTAAGGTGACCATGGCATCATCCTGCCTTTATTGTAAAGTACATGAAGGGCCTTTACTTATACACACTCTGAATAGAAAGTGGCGGCGGGGGTGAGAGATTAACTTTAGTGATCCACTATTTGTGACGGTGTCTAGCATGTTTTTCATTGATGTGGAAGTGGATCCACAAATAGTTTTGCCTGGGCAATCAGCCTGGAAAGCTCGAGCTGTTTCCTGACAACCACAAACTGTTACACATTTCCTTGGTGCTGTCTGAAAAGAAAGTGGACAGATGAGCTTCCCACCCTCCCTTCATTACCCAGTCCCTATCCCCACAACACATGCACAGCTGCCTACCTCCCTGTTGGGAGGTGATAGAGGAGAGAAACTACTATGTAGCAAAGGAGAGCACATTATGCTTCCACCAGAAAGACTATGCATCCCCCTCTGGTAACTTTGATCATTACAGTTATTGCATACTGACCTGGGCATGGGCCTGAGAGTTGTAGAGTACCTGAAACTCCCATTTACTTCACACTAAAGACCAACACAGACTTTATACAGACCAGCCATGAGACAAGAAGTAATTTTACACACAGAATCTGCTATTTCTGCATAAAGAATACTGATATACCAGCTAATTCTTTTGCAGATTAAGTTCAAATTATAAAATACCAACTCCGCTCTGTGCATCGTAAATTGTACCATTGATGTATGGCCTGCTTTTATTTAAATGGGATCATGTTCCATCTGTACTGTGCCATATAGTATAACTCAGTGAAATAGTTCTTTAAAGAAATGTTAAGGCTCTAAAGTATCCTGCTGAAAAATACCCTTGGACAATGAAGCACTGCTCTGCTCCTGCTGCTGTTGCTGCTACAAGTATTTCTTTCATTAAATATTAGCACATCTGCTCTCTCTCTCTCTCGCTAAACCGTGTCTCATTACAGAGCCAGATTGCCCTCTCCTCCATAGAAATCGAAGGCCAAATTTTGCCCTAGTGTGAGCATGTGTAACACCATTGAAGTCAACGATATTACAGTCACTTACACAAGAGCTGTATTTGGCTATTGGTAGTCAGGGGAAGCTGCTGTGGGCTCAGAACTATTAAAAATCAGATCATTTATTCAGGTTCCAAAATACGGTCTCAGAGGGCCTATCATGTGACACCCATTTTTGAAAACGTTGGCTCTTGCGCCCAGGGGACCTTGAACTAGCAGTGCAGGGCAGCACCCCCTCACTTGAAGTGGTTTCCATCATTTACAGGTTTGTTCAGTGGCTTCTAGCATCCCCACTATACAAATTGTTCCTGTGTAACCGCTTGCATCTAGAGCTGGTCAGATCATTCATAACAAACAATTTATACAACAAATGTCAGCCTTTTCTGTTAAAAAAATTTCTATCACTCTTTAATTTTTATGGATTTGTTTCCTATTCATAATTTATCAAAATACTGCATGCTGTCAAATTTCAGCTTATTACTTGTTTGTACCCTATGCTTGCGCTGGGTATTTGCTATTCATTATTAACACTGTATTATTAGTCACCTTTAGTCAGATGATGTTGCATGTATTTCCTGAGTGTGGAAATATTATTATAACTTACCAAGTTACTAGGCCTTTGATTATTTCAGGCAGAGGATGTAAGCCATTTGTGAAACTATGACAAGCTAGACCATTAGAGACTATTTAAGACATTTTAAATCTCCTTCTGTTCTTAGTTCCTTGAATCAGGCCTTTTCTGATGCAATACTGCATGCATTGTGAAAAAAATTAGGTTATTACAATGGCATGGGAGTGATGACATGACGGAGGGAGATTTACAGTCAATTTTCCTCTGATCTCTCTTCTACACTAACAAATTGTGTGTAATCTCACCCACAACTGGTTACAGCCAGATCCCTGTTTGGCTACATTAATTGTGTTTGGGGCAGGATGTTTGCGAGGGGTTTTTGTAGTCGCACAGACTTATGCAGCTCTTATCCTGCAATGGCATCTTCCTCGATGGTGGCAGGCAACCATACAGCAGACTTATCAAGTACTATTGGATAACTAGTCAGAATGTCTGAGCTATTTGTGGGCCTGAAAACATTCCTGTGCTTGAAGATACCTGGTGGTTCAAAATTTCAGCTTTTAACCATATCTAAATGTTTGGAAACTACAGCAATTCTTGAAAAACGAGATCAAACATTTTTCAGGGCCTTCTTCAGTGTCAGCACCCCAAATGGTTCTACATGAGTGTTATTAAAACAGAAAATGTTGACTGAGTCGCAATGGGATTGAAACAAGTAATTGATTCTGGAAATGGAAGGGTCATATCCTAACTTGAAGATAAAGTTGCAAAACGGGTATAATCTATTAAGCACAGTACTGAAGTGTATTTAGTTGACCTTCACAGATTCACATTTGGGAACATGATCATTCTAAATTATAATAAATAAAATAGTGTTTTTACTATTGGTTTTACTACTTTTTAGCAAAATTAATGGAAGTATTTTATAGTGAGCTCTCACATTACTAAGGCTCCACCACTTTTACAAAACACATTATCAGACATTTGCATTTAATGTATATGTAATTCTATGAAGTATCATAAATATTTGACCAAACTGATGTAAAAAAAAGATATTCAGTGAATGTTTATTCACTAATTATTTTTAAGTTTTGTGTTTACATATTTGCTTAATTCACAAGACCAAATGCAAAAAATCCTTACTGAGTTTTTACAAGGTCTTTACAGGCACAACCCCCTCTGGAGATTTGATCTAATATTTGGTAATTTGCAACAGATCTTTCAGCCATGAATATAGATTAGCAGGGACTCTGCTTTTGGAATTGAACAAATATGTGCATGTACTTTTGGTTGTGCCCAGCATTAAGGTGCAGATCCTGGTGCACATAAACAAATAAGGCACATGCAAATGTGCTGTCATCTTTGTATGAATGCTTTTAAAATCTGTCCCTGTAATGCAGAAAGGTAGAGCCAGACTGCTTGATGTTTAAAAGAGCAGAGGGATGATTTTGTAGATCTTCCTGTGTTTCACAATCACGTTTTGATTTCTGCAGTCACTGTAAATTTCTGCAGTCACTGAGTTTCAAGTGCTGATTATTGTACATCATGTCAACCAGAAAGGTGTTCCATGCAAAGGGATTGTGGTATGCAAAACTCCAACATATTCTAAGGGTTATTAAGTCATTCTGCCAATGTAACTTACAGAACAGTCATCAGAAGCAAATAATCTTAAACTAAGGAACATTTGAGGGATGAAAGGTAGGGTAGGAATCCGCAGTACAATATCTACACTAACGTTCAGTGGACTGTGCAAAAACAGCCTTCATTTCTTTAAATTGAATTGATTTCAGCCAGTCTTTGCAGAAGCCTTACAGATAACCATTGCATTAGGGATAAAAGGTGAATAGTCAGCTAGTCTTTTCTCTGGTTTGAGAATGACATGCTAGGCAGCTAGAATTCAGTACTGCTCGGATTGATTAGGCTGTACCTTCCCATGACTGACAAAAGGATGTATCAACACAGCAGCAGCAGACACATCATTGCATTGAGCAAAGGAGGCTGGTGTTGGCAGATAAGTGATAGAAAGCTTGGCTCATCACCATATTTTATGAAAACCCCCAAAAAAGGGCCAGGCTGCAAATGTGCAGTTTTATAACATGCTGGTGCAAGGTTTTATCTTGCAGGACGATATCTAAAAGATAGTCATGGTATTGGTAACTGAACAACCACATTTGTCATATTTGGCATGGCTAGTTTGCATGGGTTTAGATTTCCACATAAAAGCATTTGTCTAGCGAACACTAGTATTTATTACTAATAAACAACAATATTCACATTTGGATACATATGTTGACAAAAGCAAGAGAGTTATGTGAAAATTTTCACAGCTAAAGTGAAACTGGAACATTTTGGAAAAAGGAAAAAAAATACCCTGGTTTGCTATAAGAAGCTTTAACACAGCATTTAGCAAATGCACAAGGGGAATTCTGCTGAAAAAAAAGTTAAGTTTCAAAAATCTCAAAAATTATGTAAGCATTTTTAAAATGATGAGACTGGATGATATGGGGCAAAGTATTGTGGCTCAAATTGTCATAACATTTTGTATACTTTTCCAAATTCACATAAAACTTTCACAAAATAGAAGTTAGAAATTACTCTTTATGTGACAAAAAACAATGAACAACATGTTTATATTGGTTCTTACCTTGAAAATGAACTAAAAGCAGACTCATTTATTCACACTCTCCAAACATGCAAGACTGGGCTCCCTTCGAAAGCTGCCAGTTGTCTTTAATAAATAAGGGCTTGTCTATATGGGAACTTATTCTGGAATAGCTAGTTTGAATTAACGCTGTGTGCGGATGCTCTTATTCTGGAATAAGAGTATGTTATTCCAAATTAGCCATTAAACAAATTGTTTCGTTCTACTTGTGCTCTCAATAAGCTTGTACATGTTAAAAAATGTTCATGGTTATTTGAGAAACTCTCTTACATCAGCATAGACCCATAAAATTTTAGGATTGAAAGGGACCTCAGGAGGCCACTCGGTGCTCAAAGCAGGACCAATCCCAACTAAATCATCCCAACCAGGCCTTTATCAAGCCGGGCCTTAAAGACCTCTAAGGATGGAGATTCCACCACCTTCCTAGGTAACCCATTCCAGTGCTTCACCATCCTCCTAGTGAAAAAGCTTTCCTAATATCCAACCTACACCTTCTACACTGCAACTTGAAGCCATTCCTCCTTGTTCTGTCATCTGCCACCACTGAGAACAGCCTAGCTCCATCCTCCCTGGAACCCCCTTTCAGGTAGTTAAAGGCAGCTATCAGATCCCCCCTCATTCTTCTCTTCTGCAGACTGAACAAGCCTAGTTCCATCAGCCTCTCCTCATAAGTCATGTACTCCAGCCCCCTAATCATTTTCTTGGCCCTCTGCTGGACTCTCTCCAATTTCGCTACATCCTTTTTGTAGTGGAGGGCCCAAAATCAGACTCCAAATGCAGCCTCACCAATGCCGAATAGAGGGGAATAATCACTTCCCTCAATCTGCTGGCAATGCTCCTACTAATGCAGCCCAATATACCGTTAGCCTTCTTGGCAACCAGGCCACACCCTTGACTCATACCCAGCTTCTCATCCACTGTTACCCCCAGGTCCTTTTCTGCAGAACTGCTGCCTAGCTTGTCAGTCCCCAGTCTATAGCTGTGCATGGGATTCTTCCATCCTAGGTGCAGTACTCTGCACTTGTCCTTGTTGAACCTCATCAGATTTCTTTTGGCCCAATCCTCCAGTTTGTTTAGGTCACTCTGTATCCTATCCCTACCTTCCAGGGTATCTACCACTCCCCCTAGCTTAGTGTCATCTGCAAACTTGCTGTGGGTGCAATCTACCCCATCTGCCAGATCATTGATGAAGATGTTGAACAAAACCGGCCCCAGGACCAACCCCTGACACACTCCGCTTGTGAGCAGCTGCCAGCTAGACATGGAGCCGTTGATCACTACTCATTGAGCCCTATGCTCTAGCCAGTTCTCTATCCATTTTATAGTCCATTCATCCAATCCATACTTCTTTAACTTGCTGATAAGAATACTGTGTGAGACAGTATCAAAAACTTTGCTAAAGTCAAGGTATATTACGTCCACTGCTTTCCCCACATCCACAGAGCCAGTCACCTCTTCATAAAAAGCAGTCAGGTTGGTCAGGCATGACTTTCCCTTGGTGAATCCATGTTGACTGTTCCTGGTCACCTTCCTCTCTTCCAAGTGCCTTAAAATGGATTCCTTAAGGACCTGCTCCATGATTTTTCCAGGGATTGAGGTGAGGCTGACCGGTCTGTATTTCCATGGATCCTCTTTCCTCCCTGTTTTGAAGATGGGCACTATATTTCCTTTTATCCAGTCATCAGGGACCTCCCCAAATTGCCACGAGCTTTCAAAGATAATAGCCAATGGTTCTGAAATCACATCAGCCAACTCCCTCAGCACCCTCGGGTGCATTGCATCCGACCCCATGGATTTGTGTATGTCCAATCTTTCTAAATAGTCCTGGACCTGTTCCTTTAGCACTGCGGGATGTTCACCTCCTTCCCATCCTGTGCCGCCCAGTGCAGCAGTCTCGGAGCTGATCTTGTCTGTGAAGACAGAGGCAAAAAAGGCATTGAGTACCTCAGCTTTCTCCACATCCTCTGTCACTAGCTTGCCTCCCCCATCCCCCACACTTTCCCTAATCTTCCTCTTGTTGGTAACATACCTATAGAAATCCTTCTTGTTCCCCTTCACGTCCCTTGCTAGCTGCAACTCTAATTGTGCTTTGGCCTTCCTGATTTCATTCCTGAACGTTCGAGCAGTATTTTTATAATCCTCCCTAGTTATCTGACCAAGCTTCCACTTCTTGTAAACTTCTTTTTTGTGTTTAAGTTCACCAAAGACTTCTTTGTTAAGCCAAGCTGTACGCCTACCATATTTGCTATTCTTTCTGCACATCGGGATGGTTTGCTCCTGTGCCCTCAATAAGGTTTCTTTAAAATAGAAGAATAGGACACACACAAGTCCATGGGGTCGGATGCAATGCACCCAAGGGTGCTGAGGGAGTTGGCTGAGGTGATTTCAGAGCCATTGGCTATTATCTTTGAAAGCTCGTGGCAACAGGGGGAGGTCCCTGAGGACTGGGAAAAAGCAAATATAGAGCCCATCTTCAAAAAAGGGAGGAAAGAGGATCCAGGGAACTACAGACCAGTCAGCCTCACTTCAATCCCTGGACAAATCATGGAGCAGGTCCTCAAGGAATCCATTTTAAGGCACTTGGAAGGGAGGAAGGTGATCAGGAACAGTCAACACGGATTCACCAAGGGAAAGTCATGCCTGACCAACCTGATTGCTTTCTATGATGAGGTGACTGGCTCTGTGGATGTAGGGAAGGCGGTGGACGTGATATACCTTGACTTTAGCAAAGCTTTAGATACTGTCTCTCACAGTATTCTTATCAGCAAGTTAAAGAAGTATAGGTTGGATAAATGGACTATAAAATGGATATAGAACTGGCTAGAGCATAGGGCTCAACGAGTAGTGATCAATGGCTCCATGTCTAGCTGGCAGCTGGTCACAAGTGGAGTGCCCCAGGGGTCGGTCCTGGGGCCGGTTTTGTTCAACATCTTCATTAATGATCTGGAAGATGAGGTAGATTGCACCCTCAGCAAGTTTGCGGCTGACACTAAGCTGGGGGGAGTGGTAGATACCCTGGAAGGTAGGGATAGGATACAGAGTGACCTAAACAAACTGGAGGATTGGGCCAAAAGAAATCTAATGAGGTTCAACAAAAAAAAGTGCAGAGTCCTCCACTTAGGAAGGAAGAATCCCATGCACAGCTATAGACTGGGGACCGACGAACTAGGCAGCAGCTCTGCAGAAAAGGACCTGGGGGTAACAGTGGATAAAAAGCTGGATATGAGTCAGCAGTGTGCCCTGGTTGTCAAGAAGGCTAATAGCATATTGGGCTGAATTAGGAGGAGCATTGCCAGCAGGTCACGGGAAGTGATTATTCCCCTCTATTCGGCATTGGTGAGGCTGCATTTAGAGTATTGCGTCCAGGTTTGGGTCCCCCACTACAAAAAAGATGCAGACAAGTTGGAGAGAGTATAGCAGAGGGCAACAAAAATGATTAGAGGGCTGGAGCACAGGACTCATGAGGAGAGACTAAGGAAACTGGGCTTGTTTAGTCTGCAAAAGAGAAGAGTGAGGGGGGATTTGATAGCGGCCTTTAACTACCTGAAAGGGGGTTCCAGGGAGGATGGGGCTAGGCTGTTCTCGGTGGTGGCAGATGAAAGAACAAGGAGCAGTTGTCTCAAGTTGCAGGGCGGGAGGTTTAGGTTGGACATTAGGAAAAAGTTTTTCACTAGGAGGCTGGTGAAGCACTGGAATGGGTTACCTAGGGAGGTGGTGGAATCTCCATATTTAGAGATTTTTAAGCTGAGGCTTGACAAAGCCCTGGCTGGGATGATATAGCTGAGGTTAGTCCTGCTTTGAGCAGGGGGTTGGACTAGATAACCTCTGAGGTTCCTTCCAACTCTAATATTCTATGATTCTATGATTTCACTCCTGCATGCTCAAGCAATATTTTTATATTCCTCCCTAGTCATCTAGCCAAGCTTCCTTCTTGTAAGCTTCCTTTTTGTATTTAAACTCACTGAAGATTTCTTTGTTAAGCCAAGCCTGCCATATTTGCTATTCTTTCTCCACATTGGGATGGGGTGGTCCTATGCCCTCAATAAAGTTTCTTTAAAATACAACTAGCTCTCCTGGATTCCTTTCCCCCTCATATTAGCTTCCCAGGGGATCCTGCCCAATAGCTCCCTTAAATTTGGTTCTCCAACCTTTTTTCTTCTTCTTCTGCTTGTATTACTTCTTTCTCACACATCCACATGCACACATATTCACACTCTTTCCCCCTTAATTTTATTTTGATTTGCACATGTCCAGTCCTTTCCCTTTCCAGATACATATTAAACAGAAATGCAGGGGCGGGGCAGCATACCCACTGCCTGCTGTCACCTACAGGCAAAATACTTGAAACCCATGAGTAATGAACTATTTTTTTTAAACAAACAAAAACAGTTTTAGGTTGGGACATATTTAAAGAGACCTCTGTTTTAATGCTGGTTTTAATCTTCACAGTCAACAATGGTCTCAGTTAATTTAGTTAAATATGGGTCCCTCAGAATTCCGTAGGTATGGAAAGGCTGCAGATAGGTCATGTAAGCAAAAACATTTCATTTGTCAGGGAACCATTCTGGAACGGTCTTTCCTATATAAATATCTCGTTGATGTTTAGTGGTGGTATGTTATATGTAATTTGAGAGTAGAGCTGGGTGGAATTTTTAACTGAAAAATTTCCCAGAAAATAAAAGGTGTGAAAATGTGTTTGATATTTTTAGAGCTAAAATTTCTAAATTAAATTGTGTCATTACAAATTCAGTGATTTTCTCATTATGTACTTTTTGGTGGGTTGGTTGGTTGGTTGGTTGAACCTTTTACTTCCTTTTTCTAGGGTGTGGTGGGAAAGGTGAGGGGAGAGTCAAAAAAGGGAGATGAACTGAAAATTGATTCGAATGGAATCAAACCTAAGAGTTTTTTATTTTGTTTCAGATTGTTTAGAAATTGCTCCCAAAAAACCCAAAAATTCTGAGTGAAAATTGTTCAGGAAATGGTACTTCTGTGAATGACTTTATACCACTGAGCAATATTGTCTGGCTCTGCTATTTTCTGGAGTGGCTCAGCAGCAAAACTTCCTCTGTTTACCAACCCTGTGGGATACTGCATGACTGAAATTTGGTAATGTCTGCAGTTCTCTTGTTTTGCCAGCTTTAATTACAATCACTGTAACTTTTGGGAGGACACAACAGTGCCTAAAAATTATACCAGTTGTGCCAAATTCTATCTTGATAAGCCAATGTAACTCTGCTGGTGCAACCCCCATAACTTGGAAATAGTGGGGCTGTGCCTGGATTGGAAGAAAAAATAGTGGCTCCTGAAGAACCCCTTAGGAATTGGGAGGGAGGTGACTTGGGGCAAAAAGCACCACTCAAGCTGGTTGGCAGGCTGATGTGACTCAGGTAAGCCATTGGGCCCTGTGCATGTGAAGAAAGGTATATAAATCCTGTGCCTCCAGCCTGATCGCCCCAGTCTCATACCCAGATTAGCAGCTGCTATCTCCCCACCCCTGGGTTTAGCATAGAACTGAGTTTGTTTTCGTCTACTGTGGCTTGTGCTAGTTACCTTTTGGGGTTTCTTCAATCTCTCCACAGCAGTTCAGGAACACAGCAGTGGGATATAGTTGAAGATGTCACAACTTAGAAGGTGGCAGGTGCCCAGTGCAGGTACTCGTTCCTCAGGGAGTCTAGTTTCCTGATAATAAACTGGGATTGGAATCAGATTTAGGGGAAAGCATCCCCTAAAAAAGCTAGGAAATGCAGCTGGGGCTCCTAATATCGGTACAGCGAGAAGACAATCCCCTTTTCCTAGCTCCTTAGCCCTCATAGAGAGTAATGGGGTCCTAGCAATGGGCAGGGCAGCAGTTGTGGAGGGGTGGGGGACTGCCCACAGCCCTCCACCAGATGGAATTGATTAAGAAAGGAATCATCACCTGCACTGGAGTTATTGCTGGTTAGTACCCAAAGTTGTGGCCTAATTAAACCACATCTTGTCCTTTTTTCAGTATGTCTCAGACAATGTAAACAGAAAGTGTAATGTATATCCTTAGTTTAAAGTTACATGATTGTAAGGTTTTAAACAATTTTATGATTCAGCAGTATATACTGCAGTCCCATAGCATATAAAAGTCTATATATTTTTTCTTTTCTTTGTTTGACAAAAGTTAATATAAAACAGCAACCATGTTTAAAAAATATTGGAGAATGAAGCTGTTTTGGTGTAGCAGCATAGAAACCTGGAGTATTTGTTTAGGATTAGACTCTGCCACTTGCACTCACATCTGTGTAGTCCCTTATTCTTATAGTTGGTGAGGAGTAAAGTATTATTAAAGGCAGTAGAGCTGATCCTTAGAATTCAATGTGCAGAATTCTTAAAAGTCAAGACGCACCTGAAATTTTTCACTTCATGCCTTGTGCTGCTTCTTATGTTTCAGGTCTCAAACAATGGTGTATGGAGTTATGCTATTTGATAATGATGTCAATAAGATATCCATTTACTCTGTTTAATTTCTACTTTCATTATTTTTCGTTAATGCCATTGCAAAAAACTTGTGCATCAAATGCTTAATAATTGACACATACAAGTATACAGGAAAGGCAATCTTGCTCACAGTTCCTGGTCCATAAGTCATCTATCATTTTCAATAAAGCTGTCTCTTTCTGAAATGTACCAAAGTACCCATGCCTAATTCAGGTAGTCAGCAAACTGCGGCATCTGCCAGCTAGAGGATATGGCATTGTCTGATATTCCGTCATCCAGCATTTTCATTTCAGATGGGGTAAGTATGTTATAAGGGTGTGGTAGCATTCACATCTGATTAACACATGTTATTACTGAGTTAATTCCAGAAAGCTACAATATTACCTCTGACATATTTCAAGGTGCCACCTTTGCTTCTCTGTGTATACTCGTTACCACACATCTGGTGAAATATAGAAGTTCCAAATACAATAACAAAACTGGATTAACAATATTATAATTTTTCTATGTATCATAAATCAAAATCAGGTTATGATTTAAGAAAAATCAAAGATGGCCTCAAGCCAGTCAGCAGCACTGTTACTGCACTCTGGTTTATGACAGGATATAGTGAATAGCTGTCCACCACGATGGCAGATAACTTAATGATAAATACTGCTTGTTAAAAGTTTATTGTAGGGATCAAAGCCACAGGCCTATGATAACAAGCGAGCAAGAGATTCACTGTGAAAAATGAAAGAAATTGGAAATGATCAGTGCAAAGTCTAAAATGTATTCCAGATGGAGGATCAAAGAGGACATGATTATATTAGAGTTATTTATAACACCTTGCTTATATGATCTCAATTACACAAATTAAGGAAACAGGATTTTCTAGCATGGGAAATCTAGGCTTTAATCTACCCCAAAGCACTGGGTCTGATTCTCATTTACACTAAGGCCTTTTATACCACTCTGACAGTCTATGTAATATAATTTGTAATGCAATGCAAATGTAATTTAACCCCAAAGTTTTGAAAAGGGTCCTTAGCATAAATTATGATTAGGCCCAAAATCCACAAGCATAAATTTGGACACATAACTATATCAAGAGAGAGCTCTCTCAGTGCTATCAGTATAGAGGGTTGATGCTAAGCTGCACTGCCCCCAGAGAATAGCGGGAGGCATTCTGACTGAGGCACAATGCCTCCTTGAGTTCCCCATTAGCCTTTTTAGGGTGTGCAGCATATCGCCGCCTGCCCCCACCTTCCAGAATGCCAGCCAGCTCCAATTAGATAGCACATGGTGTAGGGTAACCCTTGCTCTCTTTTTAGTGAGTTGTTCCCACCGCTTGGCAATAGCCCGTGTGCTCCCCTTAGGGCAGGGCTGCCATTCTGGATGGCCCTTACACAGGCTCCTTCCCCTCCACTGCATGGACACATAAGGGTGGAAGGGCATTATCTTGCCCACAGTGCTGATGAACACCCAAAAGGGTCAGCTCAGATAAGTACATGGAAGTTCAAATTTTTATCTGAAAGCCTTGAGACTGCAGAATCAGGTTGAAAATCCCACATCAACAGCCTTTATCATAGTATTTGACCCTTTAATCCATTTCCAACCAGGTCTGGAATCACAGGGGTGTGAACATAAAGTGTTAAATAACTTTTTCAAATGTCAGGTCTGATTCTGTAATCTACCTAAACATTTTATGCTACTGCCTATCACTGTCGTATCTCAGCATGTTCCATGTAAAATAAATAGCAATAGGAAAGTCCCAAGAGGACTTCATGGAGTCGCTAACTCTTCCTTTTTCGGGGTCAAACCTCTGCTAGGAGTAAGGAGTATTTTTGATAGAGGTTTAGGGGCAGCAAGCAGTGTAGGTATTGAAAGTGTCATTTTCTCATCCAATGCACTTATAAACATACCTCAGGCTTTGTAATTTAAATAAGCATCCAAAACAGACCAGCTTATTCTCATAAATGTTCGTATTTGGTGATTGCGATTGTTCTGGTTTGGTCTTTTCATATTCCCTTTGACCATGTATGCCAGGCCTGAGATGTAACGCAGAACAACGTCTTCAAGGAGCTCCATTTGGGGAGGTAGGGTTCTTTTCCTAGTGGAATGAATTTGGGATTTGAGCCCTATCCCCACAAGCAACAATGTAACTTCCCTCTTTGTTCCTTGTGTACCAGCTGCCCCACATTTCTTTACTGAAACTCCTGCTCCTGTAGTAAAACATACTGTGGGGTAATTTCTTTAATCCACGTGAAGTAGTTGTAGGCAGCTGAGGATCATCATGTCCTCGTTTTGTGCTGAGTCACAGGTCAGCAGACAATACGCTGAATCCCAGATGTTCGCACACGATAGACTCAAGAGCCCTGAAAAGAGTTCAGTGGGAATCAGTGACAGGTGCCTCTTTGTATAGGAATGAACCTAGGAAAAGGAGGACATATTTTAAAATAAATGGGCTCTTATGGCAATTTCTGAAATAATTGCAGAATTTTTATCATCAGGTCTAGAGACCCAGTGTTAGTGGAATGTTACTTTGCACAACTTTGCCACAAGATTAAATCCTTCCCTGTGTGTATTACAGCATCTCTAAAATTCCATTAGTTAACAAAAGCTAACCAAGCCCTTCTGTAATATATGGAGGATGGCGCTAAATACTTAAATGTGATGATTCGGGGAGGACCAGGGTAGCAGGGATGTGTACAACACTTGCATCAGACAACTGAAGTTTCAGTTAATTTTCAAGGTAACAGATAGCAGTTCTCGTCTTGTCATGTACCATGTACCACTGTTGGTATGTTGGTTCAGTCAGGTGTAAATGGTTTTTCAAAAAGACTCCATTATAATTGTGATGCACTTTTTAGTTTTAGAAGTGGGACACTAGATCTTAAAATTGAGAATTGCAGTAATAGATATTAGGAGACATAGTCTGGGGTACTTGAGGGTCATTTATACCAAATGATTCTATCAGTTACTACATTGGCCAGAAAGGATCATTTTCTACTATGACAGCCAAGTGCAATGCTCGCATACAAAGTAAATCAACCAGACATAGCCATAGGATCATAAGTTAGAAATAGGAAAGACTAAATATGTCAGTCCACCTCCCTGCAAGGGTAAGATGCTGTCTTCCAGTAGACAATGTACCAGATATGAACAGATCCTGTCATATTCTTGATCTGATTGGAAAGGGCAAGTGATATATCAAAGACACGTTTGCTAAAACAAAGATAATATATGATATGAAAAACCGTGATATGAGGGTATTGGCAGCCTAACTTGGGTATCACTAGCCTGCATCACTGTAATATGGAAGTAGCTCTAGGGCTCATCCTAACATGTTGGGCTCAATTGCATCATCAAGCCAAGACTTGCAGGAGGGGGCAGTACAGAGTTAGGGAATTCCCAGAAGCATTGTACCTCAGGCAAGCGCACAACCACTAGGCTGTGCAGCATGCTCTGCCCCACAAACAGGATCAGGCAGTGGGAGTATGGTCCGACTTCCTCCTTTCCCCCCCCTGTGAAAGCTAGTGCTTGCTGTGGAATAATCTGCTCTCAGAGGGGTTCAGGGACTACCAGTTTGCATATGGCCAGGTAAAGGTGAGGTGCCTTGATCCTGACCCTTGCATGCTCACACCAGGGAAAATCCCAGTCCCTTTTGCCCTCTTTTTATATTTATTCATTTATTTTTTTTAACAATGGTAATGTTAATTTCAAGCCTTGGATGGCTCAAGCCATTTTCACAACTTTTGCTCAAAACGCTTTGCATGTGAGGCTTTTTTTTTTAAACCTGTCATTGATTATGACCTTTAAACAAAGTGTGTTTTTCCTTCTTATTTTGTCCTCTGAAGATAATTACTTACATAGCCATTACACATTGTTTGGCATTGCTTTGGTTGAACTCTGCTATGCCGTATGTCCCTTTGTGCAGCTGTCACTGTGACACTGCCTCTCTGGGCTGTCTTCAGGAACTGGTTAGCATTACCCTCCCCTTGTGAGTGCTAAGTGGATATGCTGTATTTTACTGTGACAGCTGGACCTTTTTACTTGAGCCTTATTGGATTTGATATTTGGATTTACCTTTAGAGAATGTCTTTTTCAGTTGTTTATTTCCAAGGTCTCCTGCCAGTCCAGAATGTGAAAGACAAAAGGAAGCCCTGAAGTTGTGGATCATGATGCACCCACCCTGGGTACCAAATGTTGTGGCACTGTTGTTTTTTGGCATTGTATTTCATAAGATTATCTGCATCATATCAGAGCTGTGGTGAGATGAGAGAGGGAAACCGCTTCAAACTTTTGTCCTGGGCAAAGATTTGTATTAGCTATTTTATCTTGATCAATAATTCTGTGTTTAGTGCTGATGATGTGTTTGGTGCTAAACAAACCAGTGGAAAAACCAATCTTGTCCACACACTCCAAATGGAAACTCAGTCTCTATATGTCAATAATACCGCCCAAAGTCAGAGTCAAAGCAGAGACATCATAGTGCAGGAGAGCTCCCGGCTGACTTGCACAGTCCCTTCAATGTGTGCAAATCTGACCAATATGATCCCCTCTCTGTGACCAGTTATGTCCCTCCCCAAACTCTTTGGGGTGGCCTGCACCCCCAAGGGACACTAGGAGGTAGCAGTCCTCATACATCTTTAATGTAGCTTCTGAAAGTAAAATATCCCTGAATCCACAGGGACTGTGGCTGTTAGTAATTGTATGACTGATATCTGGATATATATCTTCTAGAACCAAATTCTGCCCCCCAGTTACACAGGTGTAACTCTGGAATAACTCCACTGACTTTAGTGGGATTACTCTGGATTTACACCTGTGTAACAGGGTGTATAATTTGGCCTTGTCATATACAAGGTTATGTAACTTTAAGGACATACGATGCACTGACACAAAGCGCAAAGAATTGAATATGAATGTGTGAGTTTATTCTATGTAGACTAAAACCTGAAAGCATGTCAAAAACTGTTCAGTCTCACCACCCAGTTGGGAAAGGCAGGGTCGTTCAAATTGTCTGAAGTGGAGGAGGATTTGCATATTACATTTTAAATATTCATTCAAGACAGGAGGCAAAAAATCAAAACGTAAATGGAAAAATAATTTTCTTGGACATTTCTCTACTGGCTCTTGTTAGGTTCATAAATCTAGCAAACACAGAAGTCTTTTCCAAATTAAATAAGTACGCAAATAAACCACATTAGTCAACAGATGGGTTTTCCCCAGGATCATCCAGTGCTAGTTCACGTGCAGACACACACACACACACACAAGAAACTTCCAAAATAAAGCCTTCAACTCTATTCTTAACTGTGTAGGCAGTGCAAAAGTCAGAGAACAGTGGGATTTGAGCACAGGTACTACAGTACATAGACCCAATGGAATGTATACATGAGAGCATGAGAAGTTTACCTCCACATTTTGTTGCTATAATACCTAATGCAATTTTTAAAAGTATCCACAATAATCTGAAGCATCATCCTTTCCTCTCCTTTTCTGCAGTATACTTAGTACGATGTAAGGCAGTGTGGCCCAGTAAATAAAGCACTGGACTGGGTTCTACTGGCCTGATGGGTGACCTTGGGCAAGTCACTTCCCTTCTCCATGCCTCAGTTTACCCATCTGTAAAATGGTGATAATAATACAGACTTCTTTTGCAAAGTGCTTTGAGATCTACTGATGAAGAGCACTATATATTAACTAGATATTATTATTATTGCCACAACACACATTAACAGAATGTGGATGGCTGTGGTTTTTCCCACCTTGTGGGAACGTTGATTTCCTAGCACTGATAAGGTTTGTTTCCTGTGGTTTCTGCAAAGCCAGTGTCACGTTAGGAGAAGGAGAACTAATGGGATATATTGAGGAGTCAGTACCTGAGTGCCAAATCTGAAGAAATTCAGGGTACTTGAAATGAAAGTGATTGAAACAGATGTAGATAAATGCAGAGGAATCCAATATTATGTCATCCTCCATCTGTTCAAGCAGGGGTATGACTCCCAATTCCATAGGTAAACTTCCTTCCTTTTCATGCATCCTTTGGTTCTGTTCGATGTTCACTAGTATTGGTAAGGGTATATAAAACAGTTTGGTTAAATAAGAGATGTCGCCAGGCTTTGCACAAAATTCAAACTGAACCTTTTTTCAGGGTTGAAACATTGTGGTTATTTCTCATTTGTTGTGCCCAGTTGAAGAGCTGGAACGAACATTTTAACCAGCTCAAATGAGCCACATTCTGTCCTGCTTCACCAACACTGACATTTCACATTTGGCATCAGCAGACAACATCACAATGCCAACATCCAAAGAGCCCTAAGATCCAGAAGGATGCACTCCTAGTACACTGAATGAACTCTGGGTCTAGTGTTCAGATTAATCACGGAATTTAAGGTGTCGCTTTTAACTTAAAGCGTTAAATGGCTTGCGACCTTTCTCTTTGAGAGACCATTTCTCTCCTCAAGCCATGCTATCACAGTTATGATAAAAGTTGGTTCTCAAGCTGGTTTGAAAGAGATGGAGCTGGCTGTGGAGAGCTTTCTCCATGAGAGGCAATCAGCTCTGGAAAAATCTCCCCTCTCAGGATGAAGTGGTCTTGGTCTGTTGGCATGCTGCAAGGTACACCTAGATATGTGGGCTAGTGTGGAACATGAAGTTTCAGATGGTTATGCCTGTGTTGGGAAGGGAAATTTCATATTTAGCAGTTGGTTCAGTGCTGTTGGGCTGGTCAACTGTTTAACTTTAGCTTTGTTTTGTAGTTTGTGACAAGGGAACCTAAAGCTGTGAATAACTGGCCCTTTGTATTGTACAAATCCAAAAAAAAAAAAGAAAGTAATGATAAATTTGTGATTAGAACTAGAGTGGCAATAAATGTTTGAATCAGAACCCAAAATCATGTGAAACTTACCCAGTTTGGGGTTTGCTTAGCAACTGGAAGCTCAGATCAGTTTTGTAGAAAGGCTTTTGCAGATGCTGAGGTTTGAGAACAATTAGCAGAATCCCAGACCCAGTTTTAGTGAACCTGATTTTTTTTTCATTAAAATCCATGTGAAACTTACAATTTTGCATGATTTCAATGTTAAACCATGTAAGACTCAGTTGTTTTGATTTGAATTCCGCTGGAAGAGTTTGGGTTGGTTTGAGTCCCTAGAAGCCACGATTGTGAACCTGGAGTGTGATTTGAAAATGGGGAAAATGTTTGTATGATGCACTGTGAATGGAAAATGCAAAGCTTTACTGAGCACCTGAATTTCTATTTGTTTTTCCACCCTACATAAAATTAGAGATGGGTCCAACTTACCTAGTTAGGACCTAACTTCAGATCAGAAACCAAAATTTGGGGAGGAGGACGGATCTGGACTCTGCTTCAAACCAGTTCTTCTAAGAACTGTACATATACTAAGAAATGTGCATTTATAGCATCTTTCATGGTATGGATCTGAAAGGGCTTTAATATCCATATGAACTACCCCAAAAGCAACTACTTCTGTTCAACTAACAAGCTGCAGAAAACAAGCCAACATTTACTGTTTCAATCATATATAACCCAGTACAGTAACATTTAATAAGGTGAAGAATGGGAAACAGGAGGGCAACACTGGTCTGTCAACAGATGGAGAGAGCAGCAGGAGAGGCAACATTAGCATTCTGCAAATCAACTTGGCAAGAGTAAGTTAATACCAGTAAGTCAATTGATCAACAGGAACCAGAAGGGCATCAAATCCTACAACAATCTAATGTGTAACTCTAGCTTCATTTATTGCAGTTTAGAGCATTTCCCCCTTTAAACTTTGTGGGTGTATTTAGAACCTATGAATGTTTGGGACTAAGGGCATTGCTGTAGTCTGGCTTAATGTGGGGAAATGTCACACAAATTTCCACACAGCTCTGCCAATACAACTCTTAACCTGCAACAACCTCTTGCTTGCATTCTTTTCCTGCTCCTATCCTGAACAAAGATTAGCACTTGATACAATAGAATCAGTGAGGATATGTTATAAATTACCTATATGTTCAAGGTAAACTTATGTCCAAGAGTCTCAAAAACAAGAATTGGGTCTGAACAGGTATCCTGCCCTGGATACATTAGTCAACCTGACATATATTATTAGGTACATCTCAGCTGTGAGGAAATGCAGCATTTAACATTGTTTTTGGACAGAAATATCCTAAGCTTTCTTGATGCTTGTGGAGATGTGGAAGATAGGTGATTGTATTTGATGATGAATATTGCACTTAAACACACCTTACCTTACCCTGCAGCTGGTTGAATAAAGCTAAAAAGTTGAATAAAAAGGAGAAGAGAGATTTGGAACTTAGCATCACCTTTTCCTTCCTTCAGAGCACTACAGATGGGACCATTTAGTGATGGCACTGGGAGCGTGGAGCAGAGTCGCAAAGATACTTGGCTTTCTAATAAGTATGGCGTTGCTGAGGAAGATTGAGATCTTTTTTGTTTCCAGATTTGCCCGTCACCTTGAGGTATACTCATTTATTAGGGTTACCTTCCTGGAAGGGGGTGTGTGTTCATATGGCTACAAGTCCCCTCCCAATGGAGCTATCCTGCAGGACCTAAGGTTTCCAGGCTGGATTCCTCCAGCCCCAGATTCAAATACACGCCCCCCTCTCCGCCAATACATACAAACATTCCAGATTAACTGAGTGCATCTGAGCGGACCAGGCTATCGGCTGATCCCTTATATGGCCCTGAACTCAGCAGGCTGGGTGACACAGCACTTTCAGCTGCACCCTTATATGCCCCTCGACTCCGTAGGCTAGGCAGAGCAGCACTTTTCAGCTGCCTCCCCCATCACTCTACAATTGTTCTAGCAGTAACCCCTTGATGAGCAAACCCCCTAGGATTTTTCGGCACTCCAGGGATCTTTGGCTTAGGTAAAGAAGCGTTGCTGCAGAGCAAGATAGGAAGTTGAGAGAGAGAGAGATTTGCAACCAACTTGATTATAACAGTTAGTTTATTGCCAGGTATATAAAACATATGATACTAATAGTCATACCATACAAGGAGAGAAAAACAATCAAATGCTTACACTACTACACAATTACAGTTGGGGTATTGGAGAAAGCTATCCCAGGTTTGATTATAAAAGTAGAAAGTTATGCCTGGACTAAAAAAGAGAGAGGGGGGAGATGTGGGGGGTGTCACCACTCCGTGCAGCTCAGAGGTTCCCAGGAGACAGGCTGTTCAGGTTAGGATCCAGAGTGCTTGAGATAGGCAGAGCCCCCAACACGATCAATCAGGAAAAGGGGAAATTCCTGTGGAACTGATGCAGAATTTGGATCCAGGCATCAGAACAGGGGTTTGAACTTGGGTAGTGGTTTTCGTAGGCACCAGGTTTGTTTATGGCTAAAAAATGTCTCAAAGAAGTATCCCAGAGTGGTTTTCTTTATGCTAGATAAAAGGAACTGATCATTCCTGGCTATAGGCAGTGTTCCTTGAGGGAGATCACAATGCTACCAGACAGATTCAGTGTTTTGGATATCAATAGCTAGAATGGTCTGATAACTGTGGAGCTGGATGTGTGCGAGTTCATTTACATCAAGGGCAGAGATCTCCCATCATGCAGTGCCAATCCCAGAGTTCAGTGTGGTCCCTGCTTTGGAGGTTGGTTCTCCATACGCTATGCTAATTTTTGTTCCATCTTCGATGTAGATGAGGTATCTGTTCTCCATTTGATGTGCTAATTGAGATGCCTCCTTTTTACATCTTCGATGTAGATGAGGCTAGGGAAGTTGTATCACTGTTGTTGGGAGGCTTTTAGGTGTGTCTTCCACTGCCTTTTCATATTGAGATGCCTTTGGTTTCTGATTCAAGCAGGGGCTCCGGGGGGGGGGGGGGGATTCATGTGAGCCAGAGAGAGTAGGGGGTTTGCGCCCTGGTTCCCCAAGAACACAGAGCTGCCAGGTAACATTTTTTACTGTGTGAAGTTCTTGTGCCAAGTGTTAAATCCTCTCATGGAGAGAATTGGCATCAGACCTAGAAGGAGGGCAGGAAAATGATCAAAAGTCAACATGTCAGCTTTGCTATAACTCACATCTAGTGTCCTGTGGCTGTGATCAAAACTGAATGAACCTTTGAATTACTCAGAACAGTCAATATCTATTGATGATGTTGCAGAAATAACAGTATGTGCTTGTATCACCTGTACAGCTTCACCTTAAGTAAATCTTTTCCTTATTATTTCACACAGCCACAGTTGACACCTAACCTCAACTGCTAATGCTCCATTAAGTGATAATATAATGAATGTTTTCTTTTTACTCCAAGACTATACTATCTTACTGTGAGATCAAGCATTGAAGTTAGGAAATTCCAAAAGTTAAGGTTTCTCCAGCAGCATTAATTCAGCCATGGTGCACATCTAATATATTTCCACAGTGTATTTGTTTTGATTTCCTATGGAAGGGGTAAAGGGAAATGGAACCCTCCACTGAGAATTCCATACCTCCAATCCCTACATGTTCGCATTTAGGGCTTTTGAGCACAGATGCCCTAGTCTACCTCTTTCCTTCTGTGCCACTTCGACAGCTGAGGTCAATTGGGGCACATTTAGTGATGATTTCTAGATGAAAACATCAAAGGGCTGGAGTTAGTGTATTCTCAGTGGAAGGCTCTCATCTGCATAGTTCACTATCCCACTGGGTTTCTATGGCCCAGTTGTATGGTTATCAGGTCATCGTGCCTGATGAGGGTGAGTTGGGTAGTATGTAGGCTAACTGTGGATGAATTTCTTCCAATGCCGAAGTTTATCAACAAGATTTTATATATATATATGACTCATACAAACTGAATTTTAATATGGTTTGGTGTACTGTGATCCTTTCATAAATATAATTAAAACTTCCTTAAGATTTCTTAGGAAAATAATTGTGGTAGTGGGAAGGAAGCAATGCATGGAAGTGTCTTATCCATTGGGTGGGTGGTGGTACAAAGGAGGGTTTTGGCCACTGCAGTGGTGGTGGCATGATCTGGGAGATGTATATTACTGAAGAGGTGCATGTGCGGTGTTGAAGGCACATAGCTCTCCACCTCTTCCTTACTTTGGAACTTATTTTTTTGGACCCATATTTCTAAAAATATTTCTTTTTTCCAGTTTGACAAAATGTGCAAGCCCCTTGTCCAATTAATTTGATATAGTGCTGTGCTATGTTTGAGAGCTAGGAAACAATTTATGTTAAACAGGTAGCATCCGGACTAACAACAATACTCTTGAAAAATAATAGTGGGTGACATAGGAAATTAAAATGAAATACAGTCATAACAAACACTTATTGCAAATGGGAAAATTTGATCATTTCAACCTCTTCACAACATATGGTGTCCACATATGTGAGTGTTAACTCTATATGGTAAATTCAGCAGGGGGTTAGGCACAGTTGCAATTCTAATCCACAGTTATTTTTACTTTTAAGGATTGATTGTTAAAGATTTGAATGTGAGGATCCCATTGGCAAACACTTAAGCCTAAATCATTTGCATTACATTTATTGTGTGAGATTTACTACATTAGCAGAAAAGACAACTATTAACTTCTTGGATATGAGGAATTTTAGATACAAGAGCCACCAGTGTTTAAAATTTAGGCACCACTGGCTTTCTCACAGCTACCACTCAGCTAACGCCTAACCCTTAGGTACCTAAGTTACCCCTGGTAGACATGTGCAAAGCCACCTAAATCCTAACGCCACCCATAGCTAATTAGTTGCTCATGCCTAAACCCAGGTGGGATTCTCAAACTAGATGTTCCCCTGCCTATCTCCCTAGCAGGGCTTGATTTCATAAGCATTCACAGAGCACAATTTGGAGCAAGGACTTAAGCCTCCATCACATCTCCCACGAGAGTCCCCTAGCTATTGGCTATTAGTTATAATGGGACAGGTCTCTCTCTGGCTCTTTGTGAGAAAGAGCTGACTTGGTTTAGGTGCCTAATTGTAGGAGAGGGTTCACAGCTAAGAATCCCACTCAGCAATAGGTGCCTCTCCACGCTGGCAGTCAGGTGTCTAAGGCCCAGATCAATGGCACCTTTCCTCAACTTTTCACTCTTGGCTTGTTTAGACAGCTCCCCACTTAGCTGGCTGGCTGACTTCTGAGGATCCTTTTCTTAGCTACATAACTTCCCCCATGCATTGAGCCTGGATGTATAGCTCCAGATTGAGGATTCCATTAGCTGGGAGTGTGTCTAGGCATTGCAATACCTAAAACCCCTTTGTGAGTTTAGCATCTGGGTACTTCTATCTGAGGCACTTATGATTATTTAATCTTCAACAAAGTCAGAAACTGACATGAGGGAGTTAACAGGTTTTTATTTAAAATATATATTATGTTTTCTGATGGGTCTCACCACTAGTTTAATGTCATACTGGGGAAGAGAGTGGTGCTGAAGTGAGTTAGTTTTTGCGTGGCTGATGGAACCTTGCATACAAGGACTGCCCTGAAGCAATATCAACCAGCATATGCACATTTGTAATTGAAGTTTGCATAAGCAATACACTGAGAAAAGGAGCCTGGTTATTTTCTGGAAGTTCAATCTGGGCATTTTCAATGTGAGAGCAGCATGACAAAGAAATCTGAGATGACAGACAAGTGAAGCACAGGCATATTTAAGGAAGGGACGTTCTTTACGGCAATCATCGGCACTTGAGTATCAGTCACCAGCAGAACTGCGTGAAAAATGTTTGTGCACATAATAAAACCATGCCACCAAAATGATGCCATCTCATTTTTTTTCCAATGAGGTTCTTGCTTTCTTGAGCTATTATGGTCACAGACATTGCTACAAGCGCAAATTCATTTTTAAATGTATCACATCAAATGAAAAAACATAGAGGTCAGTTTGCAATGTATTGGAACTCCAGCCCTGATATTGAATTGGGATCTTCTAACCTGGTCACAAAAAGGAAGGAGGGGATGGTGTCTGTGTCCCCTGTATACCATATATCCCATATATTATTCTCTAATCACTCTGTTCCCTTTCTGTAATTTTTATGAGTCTGTAATAACACTTCCTTTTCTCAATCCCCTTTGCCTGCCTTGTCTATTTAGACTCAAAGCTCTTCAGGATAAGGGGTGATCTGTTGCAATGTGTTTGTACGGTTCTTAGCACAATAGGTACCTGATCTTAGTGGGGCCTATTGGTGCTGCTTTTATCCAAAAATAATAGTGACACTTCTGCTATTACTAACTTTGTTAGTGTTCAGTAGCTTTCCCTCCTCTCCTGCTTCTTTGAGTTTTTGCTACATCATTCATCACAGATAAACACCAGAAAGATGAGAGCTAGAAAAATTAAATATCTGTGTGTTATTCTGTACATGTTGTTCTTTGCTGCTCAGCTCACCACAGTGACCCAGATGACCGTTACCCAGATAATTTGAGGCTATAACTGCAACATATAGTTCTTTCAGTGAATCTGAGCCTGGCACCAGAAAGAAGGAAAAGGGAGAAACCTTAGTCTAGTATCTTCGGGAGTCCCATTTAAAAAAAAAACAAAAAACAGTCTAAAAGCTGCCTTTTAATTAAATATTAAAAGACAAGTATAAAATACAATTGGAGTTGCTTTGTTTTTAAATAAGCTCAGGTATCTATTTTACACACCTTCACAAGGCTGTATGTTAAATTCTCCTCGAGAAGCTGGAAAAATGATTTTGCCCAAGACCCTTGAGGATTATTGGAACTGGTAATTCTGCCCTTTAAAACAAAGCAATCTGATAGTCTTTTCCAAAGCAAAAGAAATAGCTTCCAAACATATAGCTGTATCCAAGGCTTTGCCTGCTTTTTGACAATATACAACCTAAATCCTGCTTAGGAAATGATTGTTTGGGATGGTTCTAAATCACCAGGTCATTTAAACTAATGTCATGTAGTGTAGCTGTTGCACACTTAAACTGATTTACCTCTGCTACAATTTGTTCTCTAGCACTAGTGCAGTGGAGTACAAATAGCCAAGAATATGGAAATCTTTTTTCATTTTTGTTCTAAAAGAATCACTGGTGTGAACCATGAGTAGAAAAAGAATTCCCAGACTTTTGGGGCATCAGAAGAAGTGCATTAAAAAGCAAACATCAAGATCTCTTTTCTTCAGTTTCAATTTTTGGCCCTTTATTTGCTCCCACTAATTGCACTAGGCTTTTTCTCTATTCTGAGATCTGCCTGTACTATTCTGCCATTAGTTTCCCAAACTTTCCACCTTAGGCCTCATAGTTTAGCAATTTGCATTTGGGAATTGGTCAATGGGACTTGGTTACTGGCTGAAATGCATAGTTTTTTGTTGAATTCTGAACAATTAACTGGTTCATACACCCTGGCAAATGTCAATCAAAATTGTTTAAGCTTTTTAAATCTCAGTTTAAGAACCTACATGGATTGGAGAGAATTTTCTTTCACTAAGTCTGAGAGAAGGGGGGCGTGTATTACTTGAGAGGCTCTGAGGTGAATGTGAAATTAATATTTCCTAAAATGTCTAAGTAGCCAGATCTTCCACCTGTATCCTCTCTCTTCAGGTATAGGGGTATTCCTGGACAGGCCAGGAGCATGAAGAGGTAGAACTGGAATTTGATGCACAGGAGAGAGTGAAAAAAGCAACCAAAAAGATCAGCATCTCAACAGAAGTTTAGTTGTTCTTTTGGTTATAAATAAGTGAAGGGAAAGGAAAGAGAGCCTGTTATCTGAGGAAAAGCAAGAATGGTCTTCTAGTACATGACTCAGAGTTTGGGCCCAAAGGGTGAAATACTGGCACTATTCAATTCAATGGCAGGCAAAACTTCCATTGACTCCAGTAGGGCCAGGATTGCACCCTTGGGGTCTATTCCTGGCTCTGCCATAGAATCATAGAAGTGTAGGACTGGAAGGGACCTCAGGAAGTCCTTTAGTCCAGACTCCTGCACTCAAGGCAGGACTAAGTATTATCTAGATCATCCCTGACAGATGTTGGTCCAATCTGCTCCTAAAAACCTCCGATGACGGAGATTCCACTACTTCCTTAGGCAATTTATTCCAGTGTTAACTACCCTGACAGGAAGCTTTTCCTAATGACCAACCTAAACCTCCCTTATTGCAGTTTAAGCCCATTGCTTCTTGTAGTATCCCCAGAGGTTAACAAGAACAATTTTTCTCCCTTCTCCTTGTAACCTTTTATGTACTTGTAAACTGTTATCATGACCCCCCCGTCTTCTCTTCTCCAGATTAACAAACCAAATTTTTTCAATCTTCCCTCATAGGTCATGTTTTCTAGACCTTTAATGTTTTTTGTTGCTCTCCTCTGGACTTTCTCCAGTTTGTCCACATCTTTCCTGAAATATGGTGTGCAGAACTGGACACAATATTCCAGCTAAAGCCTTATCTGCACAGAGTAGAGCGGAAGAATTACTTTTCGTGTTTTGCTTACAACACTCCTGCTACTCCATCCCAAAATGATGTTTGTTTGTTTGTTTGTTTTTGGGGGGGGGAGGAGGGGAAAGGGGGCATTCTATGATTCTATGAACAATGTTACACTGTTGACTCTATGATTCTATGTTGATTCTATGATTGATTGATTCTATGATTGATTGATTCTATGTTGATTCTATGATTCTATGAACAATGTTACACTGTTGACTCAGATTTAGCTTGTAATTCACGATTCCAAAATCCCTTTCTGTAGTACTCCTTCCTAGGCAGTTATTTCCCATTTTGTATGTGTGCAATTGATTGTTCCTTCCTACTTTGCGTTTGTCCTTATTGAATTTCATCCTATTTACTTCAGACCATTTCTCCAATTTGTCCAGATCATTTTGAATTTTAATCCTTTCCTCCAAAGCACTTGCAACACCTCCCATCTTGGTGTCATCCGCAAAGTTTGTGTGTACTCTCTGTGCCATTACCTAAATCATTTATGAAGATATTGAACAGAACCAGACACAGAACTGATCCTGGTGGGACCCCAGTCAATTTGTCCTTCCAGCTTGACTGTGAATCACTGATTACTCTCTGGGACTGGTTTTCAAACCAGTTATAGTAACTCCATCTAGCTCCAATTTCCCTAGTTTGTTTATGAGAAGGTCATGGCAAGACAGTATCAAAACCCTTACTAAAGTCAAGGCATACCACTACCACAAGGCTGTTACCCAGTCAAAGAAAGCTATTAGGTTGGTTTGACATGATTTGTTCTAGACAAATCCATGCTGACTTTTACTTATCACCTTATTATCTTCTAGGTGTTTGCAAATAGATTGCTTAATTATTTGCTCCATTATCTTTCCCGTACTGAAGTTAAGATGACTGGTCTGTAATTTCCGAGGTTGTCCTTATTCCCATTTTTATAGATTGGCACTATATTCTTTTCCATTTCCAGTTCTCTGCAATCTCTTCCATGACTTTTCAATGATAATTGCTAATGGCTCACATATCTCCTCAGTGAGCACCTTGAAAATTAAAGGATGTATTTCATCATGTCCTGGTGACTTGAAAACATCTAGTTTGTCTATTAATTTTAAACCTATTTTTTCCCTATTTTAGCCTCAGATCCTACTTCATTTTCACTGGTGTTCACTGTGTTTGATGTCCAATTGCTGCTAAACTTTTTGGTGAAAAAACAAAATAAAATTGACTAGCACTTCTGCCATTTTCTGTTATTGTTTCTCCCCCCTCACCGAGTAGCATGCCTACCCTGTCCTTGATCTTCCTCTTGCTTTTAATGTGTTTGTAGAATGTTTTCTTGTTATCCTGTATGTCTCTAGCTAGTTTAATCTTGTTTTGTGCATTGGCCTTTCTAATTTTGTCCCTATATGCTTTAGTTGTTTGTTTATATTCATCCTTTGTAATTTGACCTAGTTTCCACTTTTTATAGAACTTTTTTTTTTAAGTTTCAGATCATTGAAGATCTCCTGGTAAAGCCAGCGTGGTCTCTTGTCATACTTCCTATCTTTCCTATTCAGTTGGATAGTTTGCTCTTGTGCCCTTAATAATGTCTCTGAAAAACAGTCAGCTCTTGAACAGTTTTTTCCCCTTAGATTTGCTTCCCATGGGAGCATACCTACCAACTCCAAGTTTGCTGAAGTCTGCTGTATTGAAATCCATTATCTTTATTGTGTTCTTTTTCCCTCCTACCATTCCTTAGAATCATGAACGCTACCATTTCATGATCGCTTTCACCCAAGCTGCCTTCCACTTGGAAATTCTCAACCAATTCCTCTATTTGTCTAAATCAAATCTAGAGCAGCCGCTCCCCTAACAGACGTGTTATATGACCTTAAACTAGTCACCCAAGTTCTAAGTCTCATTTTTTGATCTTTAGAAAGAGACTTTGATACTTTCCTACCTCACAGGTTTGTTGAGAGGTCCAGTTTGTTAGTACCTGTAAGGTGCTTTCAACATTGCATGCAAAGATTTCAAAGTATTATGATCTGATTCTTGCAGTCTGTCTAGACACCAGGTGCTTTGGGTCATCTTAGCCTCCCTTTTCTCCTGTCACTATTTCTTATTCATTGCATTTGCACTTATCCTCACTCGTCCAGCTGTCGCTCCTCCATGAAACAATTGCAGCAGAAATCGTCCCCTCTGGCATTTATATTACAACAAAATTTGTGTCTGGGTGGCACACTTGATCTTGACCACACTCCCCTAGGCACTCATAACTTAAGGCACCTGCAGTTGACTGCTCTAACAACCTGTTGATGTGTTTATGTCTGCATGGTGCTTATCTGCAGCTGCTTGGAAGTGGAGCCCTCTGCGTAAGCACGACAAACCTGAACTTGAGATCAAAACCCACCTGATAGAATCATAGAATATTAGAGTTGGAAGGGACCTCAGGAGGTCATCTAGTCCAACCCCCTGCTCAAAGCAAGACTAACCTCAGCTATATCATCCTAGCCAGGGCTTTGTCAAGCCTCAGCTTAAAAACCTCTAAAGATGGAGATTCCACCACCTCCCTAGGTAACCCATTCCAGTGCTTCACCACCCTCCTAGTGAAAAACTTTTTCCTAATGTCCAACCTAGACCTCCCCCCCTGCATCTTGAGACCGTTGCTCCTTGTTCTGTCATCACCACTGAGAACAGCCTAGCCCCATCCTCCTTGGGACCGCCTTTCAGGTAGTTAAAGGCCGCTATCAAATCCCCCCCTCACTCTTCTCTTTTGCAGACTAAACAAGCCCAGTTCCCTCAGCCTCTCTTCATAAGTCCTGTGCTAATCATTTTTGTTGCCCTCCACTGTACTCCCTCCAACTTGTCCACATCCTTTTTGTAGTGGGGGGCCCAAAATTGTACACAATATTCTAAATGTGGCCTCACCAATGCCGAATAGAGGGGAATAGAAAGGAGAGATGTGGGATTTACCCATCTCTAAACTGCTCTCTAACATGCTGAAGCAAATACTGCTCTTTCAAATCCATTTTACCTGGGAACGCCAATGAAGAAATTTTGCATACATTTGTAATGTGTCTATTTAATTGCCTGCACAGGACAGTCCGAAAGCAGGCTGCCTCAGTGAGGGTAGGGAGCATTTTCCCTTCAGATCCTTGACAAACCCCCATGATGCAAAATCCAGCTGCAATCCAGACCTACCGCTCTCTTGAGTGCTAAGATATTGGGCCAGCTAGCAAGTTCCATAGCCTTAATAGGATGAAGTCAGCTTAACTGGAGGAACCCAGTCAAGGGCCCCACCACATCTATACATTTGATCATCTCTGCCATCAGGCCCTGAGATGAGGCCATGCTATTTCTTTCAAAGGCATGGGAAGAGTGCTATACATAAGGCTCCCTACCAGTGCTGACTAAGGGAACTCAGGATTGAGTTCTACAGAGAATGGCAGAAGTGCAGTCTATAAATATAATGCATACAAAAATAGATTCAGTATTTTATAATAGATAAATGTATTTTAATATATATATTTCCAATATTCTGTAATGAAATAGATATGACAGTATTGTCCCATTTCAGATTATTATTGTTATATATTTATATTACCAGAAAATAAATACTTTGAGATGGAGTTGTTTGAAATTACATATCAATAACTTCTGGGTAAATAAAACTTTACAGTTAATTATCCTCAAAACAAGTATTGGAAACCTAGGAAAGTCAGAGTTAAATTTAAAAGATATCCAAATCTGTTAAGGTATGGAAATAAATACAAGTTAAGGCACCCAAACTAATTTTAACTCTTCTCTCTAACAGCACCATGCAATGATTATTAGTGTATAAAATGTTTGTTCTAGATTAAGTCAAACTGATTTTAAAAACCCCCATAGGTTTCTCTCCCTTTACCCCCAAGGTATTCCTATAAGGAAGGGTTAAGGTTATTTTAGTTCCTTCACTGTGGATTTCTATTTTTTCAAATTATTTAAATTTTTGAAATCTCTCAAATATTAAAGCCAAAAACGTCATTTTTCTATGAAAAATTTTGTTTAACAAAACACTATTTTTTTTGGCAGGACACTTTTTCTGTTGACTCATCTTGACCTGTTCTATGCAGTGTTGTACAACCACTACTATACCTTTCAATGTGTGACAAATACAGGATATGCCAAACTAGAATCTGCTACTGCATTTCTAAGGCATGGAATGCAACAACAAATCATGCAATAATCCACATATTATAGAAATGGTAAACCAGCTTTATTGATTTTAGTTTGCTCTTTGACAGTGTAGTCCCAGAATTGTATTAGTCTACCAAGCCCATCAATTCTCAAACTTTTAGATAAACCATGGCTGTCTCCTGAAGTCATCTGCTTCATTTTCTCCTGTGCTTGTAAACTGATCATGAACTTTTATCAAGTCATTTTTGCCAATGTTATTGATATAACTGCAGTGCTGCTTTGTAAACTCAAGTGTCTTCTCCTTTTCATTATTGGTCACTTCACTTATTACATTTGAAATTAGGTCTTTTTCCTCTCAGCTACCAAGAGAATGATGAACTAATCCATTCACTCTCATTTGGGAATAAGTTAAAGTTCTCTCCATACACGTCTGTTCTACATATATCTGTAGACCCCACCATTAATAATGAAGTGAAGGCACAAAAATTAAACTTCTGTACTGTGGAGATAGTAGAGGATGAGTTTGAGTACTTTGGATCAATATTTTTTATGGCCTAAGAGGATGTGGCAGAAAATTAACAAGAGCCGATGCTCATTAGTTTCCAGCCCAGTTTGATAGATCCCAGAGGCAAAATGATCTGGTAAATCTTGAGGTTTTTATCTAAAAATGAAATAAGAATACTGGCCTTTTATGGTTCTGTCAGTACACTGTACTTCTACACTGTAGGTCATTCAGTCTTTTGGCTTCTCACAATGGCAGCCACAGCATTTGCTGTGCCTGTGACATGGCCAGGATGCCAGAAAAGAATTACCTTAATCTTGCGACACAGATCCAGTCACCTTCCTCTATCTATATGACCACTAGATTACTGTGAAGGGAATCCTAGTCTCCTGATCCCCCTGTGCTTTAAGATTCCCAGGTCTCAGAAAGCTGCAACACTGTTTCTTCCTCTGGCCTCTCTGGCACATTTCCTAGGCACCCACAGTCTGCTTCCCCTTTACAGAAATGCAGCTCCTCAGCTCACCTGCCTCAGGTCCCCAGGCCAGCTCTGACACACTCACTCACCAAAGATACCCTGGAAGCTTAAAAATACACCGTCTCCCAGAATCCCACTGAATATATGAGCCAGCACTCTCTCAGAGGCTCATGCATATAACAAACAGTGGGCAGTATAAGACAATTGCTTTTTAACTTAATCATATGATGCACAAGAGAGGACAGATTATTTAGAATGCAGACACACAGAACACAGTGCACCTCAGTAGCTCACCTTTTCCTTGAGAGACCATTAGCGTTCAGGAAGGCAGGCAGGGTCTGCTGCCTCATGCAGCACACTACATGTTGAAGTGGCAGTTGCAGTGGGACTCGGAGTGTTTGCTGGAGTCATTCTATTGAAAATCCCTTGAGTGGCTGGCCAACAGCATTCACTCACTAAGTTAAGAGTCACATGCTTGCAGGAGGCTGTGCGTGGCTGACCCAGGAGTGGGGGTTAACACAGCAAGGCAAATGCAAGACAGCCCCCAGGAGTGAGGGATTGGGGTGACAATTATACACCAGTCCAGATTGCAGAGGGGAATGTCACACCCTATGATCAGTCACAATTACCTTGGCAGGTCTAACTTATGTTCAGCACCTGCAGTTTTCTTTCTTCTGGGAGCAGTGATAGTGGTTTCAAGTTACAAACCTACTTAAAAGCCAAGAATTATTTATGTAAAATAAAAGCATTGTAGAGAAAACAGATCTTAAAATACACTATATGCATGTCTAGTTTATGAGGTGTCTATCACTCTCCCACATGAGACTCCTGGTAGGTCTGAACTTCCTACAGGACCAACCCCTCCCCCTGACTGGTAAGCCCTGGACGACAGGTTTCTTCTCTGAACTCACCAACCAGTTGTATGTCAGCTTGTCTCCCTGTCAGGATTCACCGACAACCCTTGCCCTCCCGCACCTTGCTTCAAGGAACCTCGTTTTAAATCTTGCCCAATCCTTTGATAACTCCCTAGGATCAAGTCACCATTTAACTATTTATAACCCTTTGACCTGGTAACGCCAAACTTTGACAAAACAAAGCTTGCTACAGGAGGTAGGATCCTTGAAATGAATAGACTTCCTCAGGGTCTTTCAAGTATGTGCCTGAATGTTCTTATCTGGGAAGCCATTGTGTTGCCTTCCTGCACAGTCCCCAATGAATTCAAGCATTATAGGTGTATAATAAACATTCCACCCCTGCCCCCCGCCCTCCCCCAATGTAAGGCAGATCAGTAGGTTCATACAAGAAAGTCTACTAACCCACCATTGTTATAGTAACTTTACCTCTCCGACTAGGGTCACATACATATGTTTTACATCTCTGTATTCTTAGACCATTACATTACAGTTCCAAACCCAACACACAGAATAGTTATTTCTTTGGTATGATGTAATTTCACTGAGTCAAAGAATATGAAGTTACTGGCATCACCATATACTCAGATTTTAAGGCCAAAGAGAGCCAATATGACCATCTATTCTCACCTCCAGTATAACACAGATCACAGAATTTCACTCAGCTATTCTTGCATCAGTTTGAACTAAATCATCTTTTTTAAAAGCCATGCAGTCCATGAATGAAAGACTCCACATAATGTAGAATTTACCCCTCTCCTACCCTGAGGTAAGGTGTTCCAATGGTTTATTGCTCTCACTGTTAAATTTTTTTTCCAGTTTCAATTTTTCTAGCTTCATCTTCCAAAACATTGCATCTTGTAATAGCTTTGTTACATTAAAGAGCTCTCCAGTATCAGTTATCTTGTTGTGTAGATACTTAGAGATAATGATTAAGTCACCTCTTAAGCTTCTAAATTGATTGAACTCTTTAAGCTAAATAATATTTTTTCCAGTGACCAACATAACTAGCCATTTGAGTAAATTATATTATCTGGAACAATTTATTCCAACCAGTCTTTTATACATGTTCATTAGCTGGTCCTCTGTTAGCAAGTCTAAACAACATGAACCAATCTTCGCTGAGCATATTGACATAGACCGTTCCTTCCATGCATTTGGAAGTGAATTTAAAATGTTTTTCAGATAAATACCAGCTAGACCAACCACCTAGACTAACTTGGATAAACTTGTCACAGGTTCATCTATCACTATATTGCACTGATAACAGCAAAAACAACTTTGTGTGTGTTTGCACAAACATCTATGCAGTTCAATATTACCCTCAATGAGAGACTTCCACAGGTGACCTATTTAGGGAGACATTTATAGCTAAAATTTCTATTTCATCATCTTCTCCTTACCTTTTTTTTTTTTTTTTGGCTGAAAAAGTGAAATGGTAGATGACATTTGATTTGTTTTAAATGTTGCATGCCCATAAATCTTGTTTTGAACAAAAATTAGTGTATTTGAACCCTAGAGCCCTAATATTTGACATTTATGGATGTTTGACATACAATAATCAATGCATTCATATTGTATTTAGGAACAATATGAAAGCCTTCCTGTAGCTAATAGAACATGCATAAGTGGTAAAGAAACACTGATAATGTACTGGGTAAAAAAAGTATGTTTCATTCTGTAAGGATAGTTTTCAACTGCAAGTCCTGAGGGCTTGTAGATCAGGTGAGGAATTCCTTTTCTTTTTGTTCTTCTCAGTATGAAAAGTATCACCCAGTGCAGTTTTCAATGCTTCAGGCTAGATTCTGGCAGACCAAGAGTAAAGGGATTGGGGAGACAGGATAAAGGAAGCCTATTCTTGACCCATTCTAGGGTCAGATAGACTGCTGGTACTGCACTAGGTGTCTCTCTACCACTGCCAGAGGAGCTACAGAACACTACAGAGTCCAAGATGAAACGGAAGAGGGAAAGAAAAGATGAGTGAAAGAATTGAAAGAAAGAAGAACAGAGGAAAAGAAAGAAGCGAAAAGGAAGGAAGATGGAAAGAAAGCTAGGCAGATGTAGAAGGAAGAATTAAACAGGATCTCTTTTTTTCTTTTTGGTACGGAAAGAAGCACAGTTAGAAAACTTATGATGAAGCTCAGCAATCATGTGAAATTTTGTCAAGGGAAAAAACTGTAGTCCGACAGAAAAAAAACCAAGTTTTACAATTTTGTTTTAGTTATTCTAATACAATATATCCGAAAATTTTAGGCAAAATCACATATTGTAAAAGAGCATTTAAAGGAACTTCAAGGATAAAAATAGCTGTCATGATTGTAATATCTGAATAATGTATCACACAAAGTATAAATAAATTAACAATGCAGACCGTTCACTTAAAAAGTTTTGATTCCTATAAGAATCAAATAAATCATAAAAAAAGTCACATAGGACTGAAATCCAGGCTAGCCAGCCAGTTATTCACCGAGCCAAATTCTGCCAGTTATATACACACAGTTCCCATTGATTTTAATGGGAGATGTGTACATAATCAATGGCAAAGTGTGTCCCTTGCTGGGGAATTTTGGTGGACGTTGAACAAAAATGGAAAAAAGTCCAAAATACTTGCTATCAAGTATGTGACCAGATTTCTGACAGGATTATAGGCAAATAAAGTGTTTACTATTTAGTGCTTGTTGAGTAGGGTGTTTGTGAAGACATAGTACCCTGGACTGTGAAGCTTCTCAGTTTTCTGACACTAAGCAAAGTCAAGTCTCATCATAGAGTGACAGCAGACACACATTGAAAATTCAGGTACTGGTGATTTAGTCACTGGCACTCATTGAACCTGTACCTGCATGAAGCTAGGGAGTAGGATGCCAGAGAATGAGTGATTTTGTGCTATATAATAGTGAGATATCACTGTAATTATTCCCAGATGTTCACAATTGAGTGGAGATAAATAATCACTGCTTCCTATGAGAACTCTTGCATTTCTACATATATAGAAAACTGGGGAATACACAAACAGTGGGTTTTCTTCTATGTGGGCCTGATCCAACTCTCACTAAAATCAGTGACAGTTTTTCTATTAACTTTAATGGGAAGTGTATCAGGCCCAGTGAGAATTAAATGCTCCTCTCCCAAGGCACAGTTCAGAGGATAAGAAAAATCTCAAACTCTCTACCAAGAGAGTGATTTTCCAAGTCCTGGAAAATCAGAAACCATTTCTGCTGTTCCCTAGGCTCCACCTGGCTACTAAGGTTTATCTCTGCTGTACCTGCACTCTAATCCTCTCCAATGCACAGCAGGAATTACTTTTGTTTAGAGTAGAATTCACTCCTATTTGTTTTCAGAGATTCATGGATCTTAAGACCAGAAGTACCATGATCCTGCATAACACAGGCCACAGAGCCTCACCCAGTAATTCCTGCATCAAGACCCTAAATTCAGTTTGACCTAGAACACATCTTTTAGCGAGATATCAAGTTTCAAAGACATTGTGATGAAGAATCCACTACATGCCTAGGTTTTAGAAAGAAGAATGCCACATAGACAAGTTGTGTCCCTGGCTCTGTCCCACCAAGATCTGGCATGTGGCTCCTTCCCAACTAAGCTCCAAATCCACAGAGCCCCTACAAGTTAATAAAACCAAGTGGCTTCTGCATGTGTAGGGGAAGTGAGGGGGAATCATGTCACAGCTGTGTGTGTTCCTACCACTGGTCTTGGGGAGGGTCTTGTCTTCCCTTTCTCCTCTCTTTTGCTTCCCTCTGCCCTTCTCTGCCGAATGGAGGGAGTATCTGGATGATAGAACTTTGGTTTTTAAATCACTAGATTTAACATTTATCTACTTTTGAGTGTTGGAAAGGATCAGAATTCCATTTATTTATTAGAATCCCCCAACTGAACATTATCTCCTCATTATTGCATTCACAAATCCAACCTTATGGTTGATAAGTATTTTTGTCCCTTAATCTTTTTTCAGTCATGTTTCCATTTCCAGTAATGTGACCCTGATGCTCATGGTTAAGTTTATCTCCAGGCAATCTGAACAATTTCCAGAATAAGTCTATCCTGGCTAACATGTAGGAAGTTCAGTTTATCAAGCACATGTAGGGAATAGTGAAATTAGCATTTACAATAACATCCTCCAAAGGAACAAGGAGATCCATTTCTAGCTTATATCCATGGATTGTTTGAGAACAGGACAGCGAGGGTCTGCACATTTTGCAATCTACATTCACTGTAGAAAAAAGTTTCCAACAGAGAGTGCAGGCCAGGTCTCCCCTAAAGAACTTAATTGACCATGTTATAGACTACAGTAGGACTCAATCTGCACTGTGGTCACAGAGAGTGCCAAAGGAACCAAGTCAATTTAGGGAAATCACCACTTTGTTCTTATAAAAATGAGACACATCTGGGAGGTACTTATTTACTAATTCAAAGCAGATTTCATTTTTTTACATGGTTAAATAAAGTCAAAGTTGTTTTTTTTCCTTAAAGTATTAAATGTACAATCTCTTGTAGCATGTATGGTGTATTAATTTTAGGGCATAATAGCAAAACAAGCCTGCATATTGCTTTGATTTGCAGAATCTGCTCACCTCCAGGAGACTTTTAACCCTGGTGAATTCACTGGCTCACTGGGGATGATTCATGGAAGTCAGAAGGTTCACAGATAAGAATACTGCACTGACCTGCAAAGTGCTTGTCATTAACATGTCATTATGCAGGTCAGGAACATTGAAATCAATTCAAAGTGCAGTTCCTGTCACTAACATGTCATTAGACAAGTTAGGAACATTTCAATCCATTCAAAATGCAGCTCTTAAGAACATCTTCCTTGGCTGTCACGCTGATTGTGTTTATCCCCCCACCCCTTTGAACCTCTCCACTCACTCCTCATTTTCCATTGCATCAAATTCAAGTTTCTTATACCTATCTTCAAGGCCTTTCACAACCATAACCTCCCCTGCTTAACCCACTTTTCTCTTATTGCTTCCAATCCTTCAGCTCGGCTAGTGATCCTAGCCTGGAGTGTTCATCTGTCTGCTTCTTCCTCAATGTTCTTCATACTATCCTCCATGCTGATCCTTATTTACGGAATATACTCTCCCTAAACTAGTCCCTGTGGCCACTTTTCATAGCCATCCTCAAAACCCACTTCTGCGGTCATGCCTGCAAGAAATCAGCCAACACGTGACTGCAATGTGAACTGCAGTCAGAAATAGTTGAAAATTTAAATGAAAAATGAGATACCTTTAAATGATTCAAGACCCTACAAGTTGTGCACTGAGCTAATCTATGTCAGCATGGGTTCTCAGCACAGTTGCCTTAGTCCTGTCTCCTCCTTCCCTTCTGCTGTTTATAATAATCACTTGCTGCATCCTGTTTCAAATTAGATTGCAAGTTATTTGGGGGTAGAGGCCATGTCTGCTTGTGCATTCACACTGTGCCCAGAACAATAGGGCCTCAATCCTGATTGGGATTTCTAGGCACTCCCACAACCCAAATAATAACTAGTACTTGAACATCAGATGGCTTTCAATTCTGATTTCATCCAAAATGGTAAGCTACCTGAATCATTTCTACAGCACTCCTGAATATAGCACATAATTTTCTCTGTCTAGCACTCCAAAATGTCACTATAGTTTCCATACCAAAGAATCAAGTCACACTGGTGTGTTATGACATACCTGTCCATAGGTGAATGACCACTTTCTGTGCTGATGTCAGTCAGCAACATCAGGGAGAAATGAGTTATATGGAGATTGACAGAGACAAAATGTATAGTGGACTCTTTATTTTACATTTTAAATGCTAAGGAGACTTTCTCCCCATCCTGCTCAAATAGAAAAGGTGGGAATCTTGAAATGGCATACATTTAAGGGAGTTCTGTTCTTATATTTTATCCCCATGAAGGAGTGGATTTGCCATACCTTTTCTTCAAAGAAAGGCTGCTAAAGCCATGGGTAAAATAAATTTTTAAAAATCAAGTTAGCTGTGCTAATGTTTTGCTCTTTTATTGGGTATGAAGATGCAGATGTTTGTCCCCACACTTAACTGTGCATTGTTTTCTCTGTGAGCATAATAGCGTGTCCCTGTGAGACCACTGTATAGCTGTAAGTTGAGGAAACCAATGTGAGAAACATGCCATCTGTGCATGAAAAGTACCAGCATTATTGTTATTTATTAAAGGAATTCTCAGATGGAGATATATCTTATCCAAATACAGGCCCAGGCCTAATTTAAATGTTGTAACTATTCAGTTTATATAGTTTGATACTAGGTTTAGCTGGTTCTATGTTTTCTTTCTTTTTATAAAGAAAACAAAAACAAACAGATTTTTCCTCTTTAACGTGTTAAACTTCATAGCTGCATGAAACATTTTTTAAAAGAAATAATGAACACCAAACATTTGACCTTGCTGAACAATTTCTTACATTACAGTTGATTTTCAAAAGATTTGATGTGTGTTAACTCCTGCTGTACAACATGACCATCAATAAAAAAAAAAAGTCACAAGAAAGAGCCAAAGCTCAAATTTTCATCCTTCAGGAGCAGCAACAGATGAAGGAAAGCACCTCCATTAGGACCTAATTGTGCAACCCTTACTCTAGTAGCTGTGAATTTACATGAGTGAAGTCAATGGAATACTCATGTGAGTAAATGCATAAATGAGTGCTGCACAGCTGATAGGAGAAAGTAGAGTAAAGGGAAAGTGGCAAATGCTGCTCCAAGGCAGCATGAAAAATTTGGATGCATCCCAAAACAGGCATAGTAGCAGACTCAAGTTTTGGATGGATAATTTTTTTCTCAAACATAGCTCATCTCTACAATGGACTGGAATCTTGAGTTTATTATGCAAACTCCTCATGAAGTCTATAGGAGTACATGTGTGAGCAAGGCTTTGTAAGGGTATGTCTGATCAGGACCGTGCTCTGGAAAGAAAGTTAGCTACTCTTAATCTCAGCTTTACTGGAAAGGGAATTTCCAAACAAGTCCATGGCTAATCTTTACCTGGGAATTAAGTATAAACAGAAAACAAAAGAGTTAAGACAGAAATAGTAAGGCAGCAGAGAGTTAGCTGCATGTTACAGCAAATGGATTATGCATGGTTTACTTATGATTAATATGATAGGATTATATGTGGCCTGGGCTTTAGAGAAAGAGTCATTAACTATTTTTTTTTTAAAATCCTGTTTCCAAAATGTGGGTGACTCTGGTGTTTGACAATGGAGAGACTAATTACACTGACACGCGTACTGCTCTTTGAATACACTTCCTGCTCCTGCCTCAGTATTCTGTACCTCTGCTGTTCTACTTGTGGATCTCTTCTCAACAGAAATTGCCAACTGCACTGTACTTGTTTTTTAATGTGACATGGGATGAAACTACTAAACTAATTCTGTCTGGCCATCTAATCAGGAGTGGAAGCCAGGTCTGGTAAAGGTAGAAAGCAATTTTACTAGAGTTTTAACTTTTAAAAAATGGCTCTAATAATGCTTACCACTTGACAGGGGCACTATGAGAATGAATGGGAAAAATAATATTGAAGGTCTTGGGTGAATGGTGCTATTAATTTATTATAACTTGAGCATATCACAGCTATTATCAGTAAAGTTTGAACATGTTTCCCTTGTAAGCCTCTGTTTTCACATGGTCATCACTTCCTGAAACATTCATCTTTTGGACAGAAATTTTTCATGCTTGGGCACTGCCTGATGATGAATTTTTTACAAAATGGTTGAGCAAAATCTTTGCAGCTGAACTAGAATTATGGGTAAAAAATACACTTATGCCACTGTAAAAGAAAATCATAGCCACCCATGTTTGAACAGGGTGGCAGCTAAAAACAGTTTAAAATATGAAACTCAGCATATCTGATGCAAGGATTTTGCTTGGCTTAGACAAAATGTTATACGTGAGACGCTGTGAGAAAAGTCACTTCTGAATATTTCTTATTTCTCATCTGTACATATGATGTCTAGCTTTCTTGTCTGACAAAAGAGTCTGATCCTGGGCAAACCTCCCATTGACTTCAGTGGGAGCTAGATCATGCTCATTCCTCTGGTGTGGCATAAGCCAGGCAGCGGCTGCTCCTGGGATAGTTTCCAGGCATGCATGCCTGCACACATACACACACCACAATATCCAAACAAGAAAACCTATCTTAGCATAAGGGCTGGAAGCAAGCATGTGCTTCAAGAAAACCCAAAAATCTACATATGCACACAGCATCTTGTAATATCTTACAGATACTAGGGCTTTGTCTACACTAGCACTTTTGTTGGTAAAACTTTTCAGTCAGGGTGTCAAAAAACCCCAAAACCCCACACTCCTGACCGACATAAGTTTCACCAACAAAAGCGCCAGTGTGGACAGCGCTATGTCAGCAGGAGATACTCTTCTGATGACATAGCTACCACTGCTCGTTGGGGGTAGCTTAATTATGCTGGTGGGAGAGCTCTCTAATGCCATTGTAGAGTGGCTACACGGGACACTTTACAGTGGCACAGCTGCAGCGGTATAGCTGTGCTGCTATAAGGTCTGTAGTGTAGACATAGCCTAAGCCTTTAGTAAATAAATGTTGTTTGATGTGAAATTACAGCCATCCCAGTATGATTCAACTGTATTTTTAAACAAGCGTTGCAAAAAAACCTAAACAGTCAATCCTCCCCTACTTCATTTACCTTAATGAGGTGTGAACTTCAAAAACTAATTGAGACTACTTAAACATAAAAAATCATAAATTAGAGTTCTAACAGCGACATTTAGTTGGCCACGTAGATTATTACTTTCCTTTCTGTGTTTGTCAAAGTACATTTTCAAATGCTGAGATCTAGCCCAATCGCGTCTGGCCAATCTCGGTCTGTTCCGGTCAACATTAGTTCTATGCCTCCCAACTACTTTAGAAGATTGATTTCTGGAGTTAGTCAAATCCAATCCCTGAGGGAACTTAAGAAAGCTAAAATAAGGCCTCCTACGAGACTAACTGCACCGCCTGGAGGAAGCATCTCTTGATATTGTGCCAAGCACATATTTACATTACTGTTTCCTCCAAATCCCCTAGTTAATATTCTGTTTGCATCCTCTGCTAGTAAGTACTCCCCTATTTGCTGTGTTAAGTAATAGTATACGATTTTGGGGCCCGTCATTATAGTTGTGAGATGAATTAATTCGGAGGCTATGCGATCTCTTTCTCCCCTATCCAAGCTAGTAAGGGTGGCTTGAGTCCCATAGCCGCTATCTCTCTTATACGAAACTCTCAGGACCCTTCCCAATCCTTTGGGTTTGGGAAAGAGATTAGATGGTATCACCGGTAAGGGCATATCAGGCTGTGGAGCAGCCTGACCATCCTTTGTGGCCTCATGGTATTCCGGCGGCGCTGAGGGTGCTTTAACTGAAGCCTCAGAGGACAAGGAAACAGTTGACAAAGCTTTGTTGTCCTTTGAAGGGCCTAAATTTGCCATTGCCAATACTACATTTTCCTGCAAAGCCAGACCTTCCAGATCATGAGGGTTCAATATTCCATTTACCTTAGATTTTCCTTTGTTTAATTTGGCCCATATCTTTCTTTCGTCCTCTGTAAAGGAGCCTTTCGTTACATCACCCAAGAATGGAAGATGGTGCGTTTTGGCCCATGCTAAGAAATCCAATCTTTCCTGCAATGATTTTTTATCTTTTCCTTTAAGGAAAGAAAAACTTACTTTGTGCCATTTTGAGGGACTTTTGGCCACCAAATTTACCTGCCAGTTCCCTTGCACAAAGTTCAGATCTTGAGAGAACGTGGCAAGATGGCGAATCCATGGAGAGCCCGGGCATCCCTAAGCATTCCATAAACATCCCCATCCTGACAAAGTCAACATTACTATCCAATTCATTCCCCAAGCTGAACTTCAGTCATTACGTATTGTAAGATGTATTTCTATAGGCGAATGATCTTGTTGCCCAACATGAAAGTTAACGTGTAGCAATGTTTCCTGATTAGTTGAGGCAAGTCTGTGATCATGATTTTTCCGAGGGCATTGGGATTCAGGGAGCTGTAGCTTAGACTCAAAAGAACCCGGTCCCTCGGGGAATACCATTATTCAATAGAAATACTAACAAAACCTCTGGCGTACCATAAAACTTTAACAAGGTCCTCTTTCTCCTTGAGTGTTAGGCCACAATCTACAGTTCTTATAAATGTGATTATCTGAGATTTTTTGCCCTTGGCCCAAAAAGGAGGCCGCTGTACCCAGGGACCTGTTTCTATGTGCCAAGCAAAACAATGGGATGATACAATACCTCTAACGGGACCTGGTCTAGTCCAAACCACCAAACCAGTTTTTGCAGTAAAAAGACAAATTGTCGTCTCATTCAATAATCTCCTAGTGGGGTCTATAGGTTCTAATCCAGATGTGACCAAACTGTTTCCTGCTAGGAATTGAACCCAAGAGCGAGATTCAGTCATGGAGAATTCCCAAAACTATTGCACCTGTGCAATAGCAAGGCTTATGAAGAATCGCTCTTATTGTGCCAGAGAAGTAATAAGTTTTAATTTGGTTCCAAACACCTAAACAAATAACTATCTTCCAATCCCGATCAGTGGAAGAATAAAAAGGGATCCACTCGTTAATACGACAAGGATTTGTACACGACTGAAAACCCTCCAAATCCTCCCTCCAAAGAGAAACCACTTGTTCAATCACTGACCGGCCCGCAGTAGAGAACAATGTGGACATAAAGTCCATCCTCTAGAACCTTCCAGAATCCCGTCAATCCCACTTCTGATACCACGTAGACTCAGAGCGGCCTGAAAGACCATAGCTTTAGGAGTGTGGGTCTCTGGAAGCAGAGGAGTTGCCTCAGCCGAGGGGTGGGGGTGACCGAACAAGAATACGAATAGGGCTTTAACTGAAGAAATATGGCTCATTTATTTAATCATAATATTAAGTAAAGAGCATAAATGTAAACAATACAAACATGAAACCAAAGAAAGATACAAAGACCTAATATTTTTCTATGCATGCAATCATTTCTCATGATACACAATTCTATTATTGGTCATTTTATGTTTACAGACAGATATTCGCTTGTAAACTCTCAGTTATTTACAAACAGATGGTCGTTTGTAAAATCCTAGTTACTTTTCACAGACAGACAAACAGACGGATGTTCGTTTGTTATCTTAAAGCAAGTGCTACTTTCATATATTACCAAAAGCGCTTCGCTCCTTAAGCCCCTTAGGCCGAGTCGACTCTGATAAGTGTTAGCTGTCCCTTGGACGCTGCTGGTTCATAGAAGGGCTCAGTCCAGCTACCAAGGATTCCAACGGGCTGCAGTCCGAAGTGCCACTGACTTTTGGGGATTTAAATACTCTCAGGCTGATCACCAAACTGATCAGCTTAATCAGTATGTAACCCACCCAGTGAACAGTGTCACTTTTGCTATCAGTATGTAACCAATTAGTGAACAGTGTCACTTTTGGGTCAGTATCATGATCAGTGAGCATTTCTGCTGAGGTATCCTGACTTATAGACACTTTCAAGTGTTATTTAGCTGGATGTGGTCAGCTCTGGTCAGATTTTGTTTTTATGTCTGCCCTCTATTTGTGCTGTGCTAGCGCCTGGACAGCCCTTATCAGGTCCTTCCAGCCCTTTTCCCAAGCTATATACTTTACTATTCTATCTTAAAGCACAAAACCCATTAACTATTCTTTCTATATTCTATGACCCTTGGGCACGTTTTGCTATACTATGTAGAGAAGCCCTAAATAGACATGGCTTGCTGAGTTGGGCTAGGATAGAGGCAGAGTTTACTTTGGTTTCTGCCTGTTCAAATAATGGGAACCCTAGCAATGGTGAGCACAAAGCTTCCAAATGTGAGACCAGCAGCTATGGAGCTGCCAAGATCTGGGCCACCTTACGTAGAGCTGTCAAGCCTGAGATCAGCTAACAAGGAGCTTTCATGTGAGAGTCTGTCTGTCACAGTGCTTCCAAGTCATGTGTAGACTGCTGCAGAGCTGATGTATTTGAGTCGGTACCAATTATATTACAAAAAACCCAATACTTTTTTCACTTTATAATAAGACACTAAAATGTTAGGGAATTCTTATGAAGATCACAGAAAGTGAACTCTGACAATGAACTGCAGGAACAAGGACAATAATATGAAATATTCTACAACAAGTTGCTATGGTTCAGTGAACTATTTTGTCTTGCTAAAATTTCTCTTTACAGTGTAATCTCTTTATAACTTGATACCTGAAGAGGATTATTTCAGGACTTCTTGTAGAGAACTATATAATCAATGGTATGTAAACAAAGCAAAAAAATCTATACTCTACAAAGCTGCCAGACCGTCTCAGGTTACAGATAGGTTCTATATTTTTTTAGGCTAATTTCAAAAAGAGGTAAGGATGCACAAAATGTGTGCACAAAAGAACACTCATAACTGCACATGCACTTTATGGTTGCATGTGCAAATTGAATATTAGGATATCCAAAATATTAGACACTTTACCATGCACTTACACGTACAATTGCTAATATCACTCTTTCCATGGCCCAACAGCTATTAATTGTCATTATGAATGACCATAAATTGCTAATGTGAATGACTAGTCACCGGGCAGAAAGAATAACTGTAACCTTTGTAGTTATGACACTTGCCTGTGTTGTGAGACACCCAAGTTCCTATGTCATTAACTATTTAATTGTTTTATAAGGAGTAGGACAGAGGTGATATTAAGAAGGTTTTATCTCAGAATATTTGGTAGCCCAGAAGCTAGTGTATTAATGTAACAGAGCCAAACTTCAAATCCTTTTTCCACATCTGGGAGAAAAAGGGAATCCCACATCAGTGCTCTATCTACTAGGCTCAACTCAACCCTTTAGGGGATGTTAGCATCTACCCCTCTCCCAAGTCTGTGAGCCTTTTGCCTCAAAGTCTAAACAAAAGGTTTTGGGTTGAAATGAAGTGGTTAGTTTTGGTGTTACCAAAACATTGACCTTTTTGGTTTGGTCAAAACTATTTCATGAATGTATGTCAAGTTCAGGAATATTTTCAGTTGACCCCAAACTGCATTTTTCAATGAATAAACTCTCCTCAAAAAGTTTAACCCATCTCTACTTCTGGCCCCAGAAACTATGTCTGTCTTTCTTTGGTTGCTAGTTAGTAGGGTTTATTTGAAATGTGTACACTCATGGCAGTTGTGAGCCTTAAGGGCCTTCAAGCTTCTCAAATGGAAATGGAAAGTATCACATTCTTATTTATTTTCCTCTTGGAAGTCAAGGTACAAATTACAAAGAACAGCACAGAGAGGCAGCAAAGCACTCATGAAAGTTACAAACAGGGAATGTTCTGTATTTTTCAGCACACTAATCTGTTAATACTTTAGATATGATGGTATGATATACAATGTGCAAGTCTTAGTGTTTGGATAATTAGACGAACATTTTAAAAATGCATTCTGGATAGCAGTGAGGGATTATGTGTGGATTGATTTTAATCTTCAGAAGATCAGATAGAAAATATTAATCTTTAGACTCTTGTATTTAACCTTATATAAAAAGTAAAATGACAACTTTTGGGGCTTAAAAATAAAAGGTATCATACAAAAAATTTGTGCTTTCAAGTCACCTATGGAAAAATCTCTACATTATAAGAGATACAAATGACAGAAAATGCTCTGCTGCCTGTAAGAATCTATAGCTTTCTAAGATTCCTTTCTTCAGGAACAATGTCTAATGCAGATTAAAATGTCATTGATTTTTCTGTAGGATCTCTCAGAATCTGCAAATACCCTTTCTACAGTGAATTTCACTTGTCAGTGGTCACCATGGCACATCAAAACAGTTTACATTCTGGGCTTGTTAATTAAAGATAATTATGCAAGTTAAGAAACATACTTAGATGGTTGTACTTTAATCAACCCTTTGCTCTACCTATTAACCATTATCAGAGTTACTTAACTGTGTTTCTAGGACATAACACTACAGAAAAGGCATGTATCATAGAATATTAGAGTTGGAAGGGACCTCAGGAGGTCATCTAGTCCAACCCCCTGCTCAAAGCAGGACTAACCTCAGCTAAATCATCCCAGCCAGGGCTTTGTCAAAGCACAGCTTAAAAACCTCTAAAGATGTAGATTCTACCACCTCCCTAGGTAACCCATTCCAGTGCTTCACCACCCTCCTAGTGAAAAATTTTTTCCTAATGTCCAACCTAGACCTCCCCAACTGCAACTTGAGACCATTGCTCCACCATTGAGAACAGCCTAGCTCCATCCTCCCTGGAGCCCCCTTTCAGGTAGTTAAAGGCTGCTATCAAATCCCCCCTCATTCTTCTCTTCTGCAGACTGTAGGACTGCATCAGATAAAACAGTCAGGACTGGGTTCAGGATTTTGGGAGTTATAGCAAGGATAGTAGACACCCTCTTAAACTCTACTAATTTTTAATTAAAGGATTCTGACTTCAAGGTTTTTGGGGACTCCCAATGTGGTTAGTTTTGACCCCTCAAGATCCCAATTTTTGTGTTACTTCCCCATTTAACCAGCACACTCCATGTTCCTCACCCCTGCCCAGGATGTCTGCTGGCCTTTCAGAGCAGGAGGAATCCTTGGGGTCTATTGTAATAACTAAGCCAACAAATTTACCCTATTTGTTAACTCAGTTATAAGAAGTGAGTGAAAGTTGATAAAAAGTCACAATAATGTAGATGGGAAACGGTGCAGAAAAGAAGACTGAATTAGTCCAAATGAAGAGGCCTACTGATATAACTCAAGGACTGTGTTAGGCTGATGCTTGGTAAACAAGAGAACTGTAGGTGTGTTGAAAATTAAGCCTCAGTGGTGGACAAATTAAGGAGGAGATGGGCTATTCCAACAATAGGTTCTTTTGGGGATTCTTAAAGGAAACAACCTTGTGGTGAAGACTCCCTGCAATCTGTCTAACTAGGCTGGCTGGGAGACAGGAGAAGAGGAAAGAATGAGCTTCACCATCACGGCTACCAACCCCACCATTTCCTGGGGCCCTGGGATCCACTGTGAAATCATTAAAACTGTGTCATCCTGATTCACAAAGATATCCTGATCAGAATGGATCATCAAGAGGGACCCAGATGACACCACCACCTCCATTGGCTTCAATTAAATCGAAATGACCACCGGGATGAGAGACTGTCCCCTCCCTTCACCACCCCTCGCCCCTTATTTCATCTCTCTCTTTCCTACCCAAGACTATATTTTGCAACATTATTATAAGCCTGTAACCAAAGAGGCAGTAAAAAGCAGTGTCCTAAACAAATTGTTACTGGTGCAAGTTTGCCAGATCTTGGAATGGCTAGTAGAACTGTGTGTTGTGCCTGAGATTTTCCAGCAGTAAGGTTGCAAGTGGAAGTTAACATCCAAGACCGAAGTTGCATTTTCTATCTTTGCTGTTCTTTCTCTTCCCTCTTGCGTGCACTTGTTTTATGTTCTAGGAAGGAAGATCCGACATCAACAGCAACACCAGCAGCTCCAGCCCATCTTGACTAGCTTCTTTTCTCCTCCCAACAGTACAGTTACCACCATCTTTAATGCCATCTAAAAGGCGGCAAACAAGGAGGTTCTCTTTTAAAGATTCTCTACAGCCAAAGAGAACAAAGGATATTATTAAACTGGAAGTCTTATTTAATACTTAACATTTCAAATTCTTTATGTATCTTTAATAAAAGGTTAAAAAGGATTTTAATGGTTTTTGCCACGGTACTGAGGTCTCTGCATACCCAACCCTGAACTTGTTTAAAACTGTTTAATGTTGGACAGTGACAGGGTCCTGTTAACACCTTTGACTTGTTGGGCCCATTTATTTAATCAAAATTAACACAACAGACCCACCCACCCAGAGGCACTACTACCAAAGTTGGGCAGTCCACAGATTCACTGTAGAATTGAGCCTTTTCTACCAAGCCTTACTGGAGCTTACCCAAAAGTGTGCGAATCTGTAACAATCGGCTTTGCCAGCCCCCAAAAGCTATCTCTGAAAGCAATCCTTCAGCATCTGCACCTCCAATTTGCATAAGAAATTGCCAAGTGATTATGAGTGCACACTGACAAAAACAAGCCCAGCATGCAATGGAGTGGGCTGATTCTCCTCCTTCAAGTTACACTGAAACTCAAAGATTCAGAAAAATTATTGTATACGTAAAGGGTTTAAGACTTTCAGGTAAAAGATCTATGACATTCCTTGACAGTTATGCTTCTGAGGAAGAGAGGGTAGGAGACAAACTTTCAGGGAGGGTGGTTCAGGTCTTTGTTATTTATGCCACAGCAAAGCAGAACGACCTCAAAGATCACCCTGTAAATGTAAAACTCCATTCTTTGTTTTATTTCTCCCACAGAAATACCCCGAAGAAAGGAGAAGCTAAAAGAAATGAGGCAGAAAAGGTAAGTAAGATCACCACTTTAGGGAAGAGGAGAAGAACTTGATTAGAGCACAGAAGGAAGGAGAGTCTTGTAGTTAAGGCACTAAATCAGACCTCAGGATATCTGGATTCAGTTCCCAGGTCTCCTGCAGACTCCCTGTGGGACTTTGGGAAAGTCACAATCTCTGTCCCTTAGTTCGTCATCTGTAAAATGAGGATAGTAGTATTTTCTCCCCTCCTCCCCATCGCCCTTTTTCTGTTGTGGCTATTTAGGGTATGTCTTCACTGCAGAGTTAGCCTGAGTGACCAGCACATGAACCTGAGCATCCAGGTTAGCCTAGCCCTACTATGCTCAGCCACACTGCAAAGCCATAGCCTTATTGTGTCTCTCTGTGCTGTGAAAACCCAAACTTAACATCACCATATTAGGAAAACCAGAAAAAACAGCAAATGAAACTGCCAAATAACAGCTAAATTAACCAATTTCATTTCAGTGCCAAAGCTGAGTGAAACGCAGAAAAGTAAACTAACTTGAATGGTGAAAAGTAAACTTAGCTGTTAACATACTCTTCACTTTAATAATGTACTTATAAAAAAAGTTCTCTTTTAAAAAAGATTTTAGACCTGTAATATTTAGATTCAGATCTGGATTCTGATATTCCCCAGTCTTGAGGAGGTTTGCATTGGGTGACAGGGGCTTCTCTAGACTTGACAGCATTCCTGTAAAGGTATATCAATTCTTTTCTCTCTTTACTGACACACATACTCCAGGAGTCGAGAAACCCAGGCTGCCCCAGTGGGTGCTCCAGAAGGGAGCTGCTGGGGAGCATAACTCTGCAACAACACTCTTTGGAGTGTCTGATGCAGCCTTCCGTTCACTTGTGGCAGAAAGGGTGTGGAGGCATAGTACCACTCTCCCCAACACATTTTGTTATGGTTAGTCTGAAAGAAGACCAGAGACTGCAGTTAAGGCTGGCCCTAGTGCAGCAGGTACAAAGACTGGGAGGGGAAGAGAAGAGCCACTCAGGCCTGATTCCCTTTTCACTAATGTTTGCTATGTGCATTAATTAAGGAGTAAAGTGTTTGGGGCCAGATTCTCAGCTAGTTTAAACTGGCATAGCTTCACTGTAGTCAAGGGAGCTGCACAAGTTTGCCCATTACTTTTATATTTGCAGTAGAAGACAGATGCACCACTTACAGATAATTAAGGGCTATACTGTACCACCTTAAGAGGAGCTCTGGGGAAGACTTGTGACTCAGATTCCCATGCTCTCCGGTGTTCAATGTGTGCACGTGTGTGGGGGTGGGGAAGGGAAGTAATTAGTTACAGCTCTTCACTGGGTATAACATCTTCTCACCCTCCCCCCCTTTGAGATGGCCCAGCTGCAGCGGATGGCATGTTGTAGGTGGAGTTATGATTCCACCCATCCATCTCCCTTTTCTCTCTTTCCACCTATGTGGTGAGGAAAAAAAAAGGTCAGCAGCCCCTGCCTGCCCCACTGCAACTGGCCCTAACGCTGATGCACAGGAGGATGTCTGCTCATGTGTAAGAGGGCTGAGCTGGTGGACTCTTATCAGCCCAGGGAGCTTGGCAGACATTCACCTGAGTTCTTCTCAGGACCTTAGCACTGAACACAGCGTATTAACACTAACCTTTTCCATCCAGCACTCTTAGCCCTACTTCTTGGCTGCTCCCTGCAGGATTAGATGCCACTGGCCATTCACCTGGGAGTCGTCCATGAACTGCATTGTCTCAATTGTCAGCATAGCCAAGTCACTAAAGTGACTTGGTTCTTTAGCTAAGAAGCCCTAGGTCAGCACTTCCTATGGTACCAAATTCAAAGACTTCCACCCCACACCTGGGCTCCACTATAGCCTTTCTGAGTATTCTTCAGTCTCCAGGCTTCTGCCTTTAATATCAAGGGTCATTGCTTCATCTCACGAGGGGGCACTATAAGGGGAAGAACCCAGACCCACCTGTTTCTATGGATTCCCAGCTCTGGGATGCCTAAAAAGTTGTACAGATTGCCCCTATAGCCAAGCCAAAAATAAGGACTCCCTCTCCACAGGGAGTTTTCCTGCATTACCAGGCCTCTCACTCTGAAAAGCACCAACTCTAAGGCTCCTTTCCTTGGAGTCCTTTTCTGCTTGACTCTCTCCCTTGGACACTCACCCAGCTTCTATAATACACTCCTTCAACAAAAACATACCCTTCCAGGTATTGTTTCTTCTCTTGGCACTGCACTTCTTCAGCTACAGTGCACCTCTCTTTAATCTCTTTCAGCAGCACCGTTTCCTACTACACTCCTCCTTAAGCAGAAAGGTAGCTACTCAGCAGGTAGCTTTCAACATCTGGTTTCTTTCCTCACCCAGGCATCCCTTTTATCCACCCAGCAGGCCCAGCTTCTGGTCACCTGAGTCCTTGTCAGGTGACTTTACTCATGGCCTCCACCTGGGGAGGCAGGCCAATCCTTGCACAGGTGCAGCTGAACCACAACCCTCTTAAAGGGGCAGCTTTTTCCCCTACACACCCAAGTTAAGGCCAGCTGTGGTTGGAATTGTGGAACTGTGTAAGAGCCCGAAATCTGATCTCTATTTATAGGGTGCAGATTCAAGCCGCAGAGTTACCCTGTTTTAAACAAAAGTAACAAAATTGTGTTTGTGAACATTACAGTGATTAGCCTGACATTTTTCAAAATGGGTTACCAGCCTGAAAACCAGTTTGCCAAGTTCCATTCCAAAACCATTTTGTTTTGATCTGTCATTTTAGAATGGGAAAAGCAGGACGACTGACACTTGACTATATCAGTGGAACGAACAGCACCCCTTATAACTAACATTATACAATAGGGGGATAAAAATCAAGGAACTTTATTATTCACTAGACAAAGAATGCTGTACACTACTGTCTATATTAATACAAAGACCAACACTGTTCATGTTGAAATAAAATTGTTTCCTAATATATAAAGCATGCTCCTTGTAGTTTATGACACTATTTAAAATAAAAGTTTTCATACACAATCAGGTTAACCACTGTCTCCTCCACTATAACGTACAGTGGCTAGTGCTCATAGCCATCTGGTACTTTACTTTTCCTGCTCCAAAATATCTTCACTGTGTTTTACATAAGACAATGCAAAGCGAGAGTATAAGTCTGTATTTCTACACCAGGATTTTGTGAGACTTCTAAACACTGTAGGCAACAGGGTTTCAGTGGAAATAGAAAATTCATGGTTACTTTCTCCTCTCTCTCTGAAAATACAGCATACTAACATGTACCACTCACTAGTCTGCACTAACAGATAGGGGCAGACCGATTTCCATGGAACTAAAATAATATGCACTAGGTGACGATCTGTCCTATAATCTGCCACTATACTACGATCTCTGTTCTGACCTCATTACATGTATGTAATGAGAAAAATGTTATTATTGTGCTTGTGCACATCTGCACAACAGGAAATCTGTAAACTACTTAGGGATCTATGTTGGTGTATCTGAGTTATAACTTAGCCTAAATTTATATAAACAGTAGAGTTTTTTTTTTCTTCCAAACAGATTTTCATTGGAAGTTCCATCAGAATCTAAACGTTTCATTTGATTTTGACCTTTTTAGCAGGAATATTGTCCAAATGAGTTGTTTTTACTTTCTCCCTTTGTTCTGATATGTTTCACTTTTACTTTTGTAATATAATAATTTTAATGTTATATATAATATTTCAACACTATTAAAAATGAAACTTTTTGACATTATTGAAACATTATCAGCATTATCAAAAATGAAATGTCTAAATGTTTCCAAATCCATATTAGTTGGAATTTCCATTTCATAGTAAATTTCAAAATTTTGACTTTTTTCTGATTCAGAACTAAAATTATTTTTTAAATGTTGGAATTTCTTACAGAATGGAAATTCTGTTTTCTGAGCACCTCTAACAAACCTATTAATATACATGCCCCCAAATGTTGTGTAAGGGGGTGCATGGTGGAGATCCTCAGTTCCTTTCTGACACGCACATCAGTAACAGTCAGAAGCATTTGTCTCATGTTTATTAATATTCTGCACCTTTTTCTGTATTTAAAATCTGTGTTGAAACTGCAGTCTCACTCTGCAGATCATGAATAAGCAGGTAAGTTATGGCACTGTAGTGTTCCATGCCACATCATAAGATATCACGTCACCCCCTTTCCCTACTCTCTCATAGTTTGCATTTGAACCAGTGATGAATCAATATTTTATGATTCTATATGTGGAGACTAAAAAGGTTATTTCCCCAGCTTGACTTAAGGAGAACAAATAAAAAATTGCCCCAGCACACCTCCAATAGATTACTTAGCATACTAATGTTGAATCAGGCAAAACTTTATGTATAGAAAAGAATCAGTGACTGAGTTGAATTGGGGGGAGTAATTGCATGCCCTTCCATCAAATGTATCTATTCTACCATGAATAATTATCACCATCAACTGTTGGAAGAGAAAACTGGATCCTTGAACTCATGACTTGATAAGTTAAAAGCTTCTCCACTCTCCTTTAAATTGTTAATCAAAAAACAGCTAATGCTACCCTGTCTCTGTTTTACTATGAAATAATCCTATTCCTTTACTAGGATAAACTACTTGGCCCTCAGGCTCACAGTTTATCCACTCAGGACCTGGATCATTGTCTCATAAAACATTGCAACTTGACTATTATCATTTAACCACATTCCAGTAACAAATAGAATGTGTGTAATTATTTATTCCAGTCAGATTTAGCTAAATTCCACATTAGCTGAAGAGCTAGTTATTATCAGAAAAATGTGAAATACATTAGTTGAACAACGTCTTGTACAAAAAGCTGTCTGAACATTCAGCCTGAGGAAAGTTAGGGATACATTGTGACAAAGACAGATAGACTGACATGACATACATAAAAAACACCGACATATATATAGGTTCCCTGCTACACAGAAACACTCTCTAGCTCACATTAATACACACATTAGGATTCTTCATATTTTCTAATATGGATCTCAGACTAGCTTAAAACAAAAGATGAAATGACAGAACTCCCAACCACAGAACTGATATCATCTGTATGTCCTTATACATCTTAGTTTCTTTGGTAATACTGAGAATGAATAAAGTAGCAAAAATGAGGGACTTCAGGCCACAAAGAGTTACATATACATCTGTGATTTTATTTTGTCTGTGGTTCCAAAGAATGCTGAAGACATACCCTCACAGCATTTAGATTAAATTTAGTTTTCTGCCATCCTGGTCTCCTGATTGCTTGTCAGGTTGTTTCTTTTCCGAAAAACAAAACAAAAAAAAAACAAAAAAAAACCCCAGACTTTCATTTAATTTCAAGAACTCCGGTAATTAATATGCATGAGCATGTTAGACTATGCATAACTCCTGGCATGTTAGTCTTAAGACAAACATGAACTGTTCATCCCTTTTTCTGGTCCAGCTGGTGAGTGAAGGAGGGGTAGGATATCACTTCTGGGGAATTATTAGCCATTATCAGTAGTAACACTATATACTGTTCTCTTTCATGTCTTTGCAACATCTAAATTGCTAGAAACTACAACTTATTTCAAGGCAGAAACCAACTGGTTGCATGATCTAGTGATCTAACACCAGAATAGGCATCAGGAAGTCTAGAGTTCTACTCAAGGTGCTGACACTGCCACCCTCTAAGGATCTGTTTATTCATTTACAGACAAATTTACAAACTGACATTTAATTTGCCTCAGCTTTTGAGTGTACAACCTATTTGTATCTAAAGTATCAAAAGACGAAGGAAACTGAAATCAGTGGACATTTTTAAAAAGGGCTACAGTAGGTATCTAAGATTGGATACTTAAAATTCGAGGCACCGAAGATCTGAAGACACTTCTAAAAATTTGTCTCTCTCTGCCTCAGTTTTGCTAACTGTAAACAGGGGAAGATGATATAGGTTTATTTACCACACAGGAGTTGTGAGGATTAATTAGTTAATTGCCATAAAATGATTTGAAAGTTCTGACTATTGCTATTAAGAACAGTAAATCAATTTTTCCCCCAATGAGGGATCTTTCACCACTTTGTTCCTTTCTAGCCTAGCTGTAAATGGATAGTACCGAGGATAATCCTTTTTAATGATACTTCTGAACACTGGATTTGTTCAGTGCAATCATTCCATTTTAATTTGAAATCAGGTGATAGAGCTAAAGGTTAGCTCCCTGAGCACAAACTAACTAGTTCTAAAAAAAATTAAACACTCAAAGTCCTGGTAGTTTCACCCCTGTAGTAATTAACATATTCCTCCTTCAATTTTAGAGGAAGGATTTTCCTATAAATTCTGAAGTAATCTGATGTTCCCTTTATGGAGCACTTAAACATATACAAATGTTATCCCACTGGGCATTCAAATATTTTTAAAACTCGTCTCAGCATATTTCTGTTTTAATTTTATAATAGGGCACTACTCCAAGTGTTCTTCCTACACTTGTTTTTTCTCCTGCCATGCTTAGAACACATAAGGAAACAATCTCCTCCTTTTGACAAAGGTATTTATTCCCATTCTAATAAACGGATGACAGAAAACCCAGTAAATTGCTGAATGGAAGCCAAAGGGAGAGAAGCAACTTGGCTGTCATGTAAAATGTGTATGTTTTGGCCCAAATATGTTAATTACTATTGAAGGTTTGAAAATTTGTATGAAATAAACTGTTCCCTGGTTTGTGCATGGTATATGTTATTGAACACTTAAGAAAGATCATCCATTATGGACCTGATCAAAACCTATGAGAGTAAATGCTCTTATGAATTTGATTGGACAGTAGAATCATAAAATATTGATTCATCAGTTCTCCACAATATTTAAAAGGGAAAAAAATAATTGATTTAAAGTTGACATTCATACCAATGTAAAGGATCCTATGCACCACTTAAAAACCCACTTATGATGTTAAGGCCAAATCAACAGCTTAGTCCAAATGCTGGGCAAACACAGAGCACGTATAATTACTTATAATACTTTGCCTTGTCAGGCCAAAGGTTTTTTTCTGTGCCTTGTGCAGCACAGAACACATTCTGCATGTGTAACAATAATAAAAAAGTCTTGGCTTTTACTACAGTTATATCTCATCTCACGCAAACTGCATCAAGATTTATAGGTCAAGTTATGACTAGAAAAGTAGCTCTTTCTCACTCAACAGCTCTATTCACAGCGTGGATTCGGAGTAACATGAAACAAAATAGCTACAGAGCTCCATGTTATCATTTTTAAGTAGTCATTTAGGGCTAAATTCTGCACTGACATGCAATTCCTAATCAAAAGGTTTGCTCAGAACGTTATTTGATGCAGAATACAGGCCTGAGAGTATAACAGCAGTTTGAAAACAGCAGTAGTTTGTTTGTATTATTGTTGGGGTTGACAAAATGGATAGTTATACCTCTCATCTATTCTTGTTGTGAGGGAGGAAGCCATTTTTATACAATGATACCTTGTTTCTTAATTACCAAAGCTAAGAAAATATGAAATCCATTTACTTTTCAGATGCTTTAAAATTTTTAGAAAGATTATTAGTGTGAAGATCATTCTTTATCTCCCAATTAATAAGCTATTTCGATGTATTGATACTTATCAATGTGCTTATTTTAATTCTTAATCCAACAAATGTTGATTCAAAATGAAATGTTTCTTTATGAAGACTGGACAGAAAAAACAAAACATTTCCTTCAAACTGACATTTTTAAAACAAAATCAGTTGCCAACAAATTTCAGCCAGTTATACATTTAAGGCAAAATCTTGGGCCTACTGAAGTCAATGGGAGTATGGCCATTGACTACAATAGGTCCAGGACTTCACCCCGGATCATCTTTCGGACTATGCCCAACAACTAGGCTGATTTAAAAAAAAAAAAAAAATTGAATGAAAACAATTTTATTCTGTTACTTTTGCTTTTCAACTTAAAAACAAACAAACTCCCCCTCCCCAACAACACTTTTCTAGTTGAAAAGGGAGAAATAAAAATATTGAGAAAAGGTGGGCATTTCATGTTGAAAAAAAAATTTGAATACCAAAAAATTTGGGGTTTCATTTTTTATTTAATGGAAAACAATTTTTTCCATCTAAAATTTTATTTTCGATGAAACTCAGTTTTTCATAAAAAATAATGATTCAACCCAAAACTGGGGGGTTCCTATAATTGTGAATAAGGTGTAATGCAGCACATCCACTACATTTGAGATCAAAGCAACAGAAAACCTATGCTGTAGAAGTGACACCTATTCCTAGGGGAATGCAGAGGATAAGAAATTAGGCCTATCCCCACAGATGAATCAGGTCCAATGCTAAAATCCTGAGTAGGGCGGTAGCGGTGAACACACACCTTCCCCAGCCCTAGTGGTAATGGCCACAGGATGGTTACATAGTTTCAGGTACTAAAGTGAATGTTAGCTGAGGAATCTTTGCCATGATTTAGAACTTTTTGCATGGGAGCAAAGTCCTTTTACTCAGGCTTTGCTTGGAGCCTGTGTGTGTGTGAGAGAGAAAAGCTGAATTTGATTTCTGGTTTTTCCATCTGGGAGTTCGTTTTTCTAGAAAAAAAAAACCCCAGCATTTATTAAATTTTCCTAATTTTTACACTAAAGTTAACATGTTACAGGCTGAAGAGTGCAATCTTTCCTGCTTCGGACTACTCACATGACTACTCACCTCACCACAGTGGGTACATATTGCACCTACTTACTTGGGACTACTTATATGAATAAATGATCACTGGAGTAAAGGTTACACAATCAGATCTTAAAGAGAAAGCAGAAATAGATTTACACATACAACTGGTATAAATTTCAGAGCAGAGAAAAACGAAGCTGAAAACTAGGAGAAAAAACTAATTAAAAATATCACTCTAAATGTCAGAAACAAAAATCTGAGAACAAGCAAAAACCCTAGTATTTTATGAATTCCACATCAGCAATATAAAACAAAACAGCTGGCTTTCCTGGGGGTTACAATTGTACAAAATGTGGTAATTATTATTGCAAGAACAAAGTCAGTAAATGAAAATGCAAAAAAAAAATAAATAAATACATACACACACATACACATTTCGCATTAGGAGATAATCTCCACGTAGCCACACTGTAATAGACAATTGTGCTAGAAATATATAATTAAATATTGTGAGAATTCAGTCTTGCAGGCCACGATCCAAAGGCAAACTCACCAAATTCTAGACAGCTTCTTCACAAGCACGGTGAACTTCCGTTTCATTCACTTCACAAAATAATGCCACGCCTTTCAGTAAAACTGATGCAGTTAGATTGTAAAAGGGCAGCTTAATGTACAATATTATTGCATATATTCTATACTTTCTAATGGGACCTGGAATCCGAACTTCCTGCTAGGAAGATAGGCTTCTATCAAGAGAAACTACAATTCTAATTGCTGACCACCTATCCTGGGTTTTTCCTTCTCATACTCCAGAATACAAGTACCTCCCAACAATATTAACGTAACCAGCAGCAGAAGCTACTTTTCATCCATATTTTCAAAGCGTAGCCTTTGTGCGTAAAATTGCATGTACACCCAACATTTTCTATTAACTATTTAGATATCAACAGACAGAGCACTCTAATAACAATGCTCAGATTTGGCTAACCCAAAGGATTGAGTTTTATTAGATCTGTGTTACCAATCAAGTATTTATTAAACTGCCATCTAATGCTGTATTATGTAACTCCTGCTGATCTGAACTACATAATGGTTAAGCACATGTTAATTGCCTTTTCTCTGCAGGATCAAGAGCAAGGGTCTGTATGTCAGTCATTCTTAAATGGGCTTTTGACGCTGAGCTTTAATCTGAGTTTGACTCTGAAGTTTAATCTCTGAGATTGAAAATAAGGTGAAATTTATTCTTGTACTGACAGCCCACACAAAACATGTAAGCATACATTAAGGGGCAAATTCTTAATGCCTTCCTCACATGGGTAGCCCCACTGTCTTAAGGTTCAAATAGTCCAAAGGACTTAATACAGGCTTTGGTGTGAATTTCGACCATCAAGCTTGCCTTTGAGGTTGGGGAAGCTATGGTTTACCAAAATTCTGAGCTACAAAGCTCACAAGGGAACTAGCCTGCACCGGAGAAGGGAACAGCTATCCCTGTAGATTAGCTCTTGTGCCTCATAGAAAATGCTGAGTCCAGAACAGCAACAAATGCAGACACTAAACTGAAAAGCTTAGCAAAATGCACTGAGGAAAGTTGTTACTGTCTCAGAACTTTACAAAAAATAAATAAATCAAAGCATGATGCAAGGGAATACTTAATTCAAATACTTTGTTAATGGGTCTCTGAAGCAGCATAGATATCAGATCATAAAAATGTAAAATACCCAACAACTATCATGTTATTCTCTCTGAAAACAACAAGTGAGCAGTTGGATATCTCCTGTCTGAAATCACATCCCTCAATGCTGTTGGAACACGCAAGGCTTATTTTTCATTTTTAGCAAACACATCCTTCCTGCAGTCAAACATGAGGAAATGAAAAATTAGGCACTTGGCCATGATCAAATTGGGATTTAGCGTGAGAAAATATAAACATAAAGCAGCATTTTCAAAGTCATGGGGGGAAGACAAGGAGTATTGCTCACAAATCACATTGTTATTTGCATGTGTGTAACTTTTCAAGCCTCCCTCTCTACACTGCTGGCAACTTGGGACTCGATGCAATGGGATCAATTGAGTGGGTCATGGAGACCTGCTCAATCGATCCTGGAAATGCTGTTTGGTCGATGCCATTAATCTACCTCCCCAAAAGGTGGAAGGCTGCGTCGACCGGCGGGCGTCTCCGGTCAACGCAGCACAGTGAGGACACATAAGTAAGTTGACAGGAGATACGCAAGCTACTTTACATAGCTTATGTATCCCCATTGACCGCTGGCAGCAGTGTAGACCAAGCCTGACTCTTCTTAACTCAAAAGTTTCTGGGGACTGATCCAAAGCCCATGGAGGTCAATAGAAAAAGTCAGACTTGGGTGCCTAAAATCAGACACCAAAATGAGTAAGTGTCCCGATTTTCATAGCTGCTGGACACTCATAGCTCTCATTTACATCTTTTTAATGAGATCTGCTGACATAAGTGGCTTTCGATGCCAACTTGAGGAGCCTAGGTTTGAAAAGTTTGTCTAAATATCTTGAAGAAGAAAATAAAAGCTTGTGACAAAAATAATTCAAATTATAAAGATTAAAAAAAGCTTTTAAATACATTACACCTCTTTTATTCAGCAAACTAAACTGGGCCAAAAATTGGGAGTGTTATGCAATGAAGCTTTACCAAGGTTGTTTACAAAAGGCTTATTGTTAAATGGGTTGTGGTTGGTGGCTAGATGCCATTGTGTGACTGCATTATCTCAACATGATGGCCACAGTGGAGACCATTCACTAATTGGACACTCTGCCCCACTGCAAAGCCCAGCCCACTCTGAGAAGGAAGGCTGGAAAGTTATTTTGGTTGTCGTACAAGCAGGGTATGACATATGCTTTATTTGCATTTAAGCAGTACACAGAATCATCAAGCGAGAAGGGAAACAAAGGGAGCTCAAATTGGTGAGGAAAAAGCAACAGGGACAATCCATCCCCACAGACTTTTTTTTAAAATCTCCTGGCACCTAGCTGGAAATGTGTTTCAAGAGTGTTTCAAACTGTAAAAGGAGGGCCAAATCCCCCAGGTTCCCCCCTTTCCTGCCCACCACATTCTCTGCACCTGAAGCAACAAAGGAAGCCTCTGTTGGACTCTTGGAGAAAGGGTCCTGACCTAAGACGTTTGGTCAGTAAGACTGCAGAAAGCATGTGGTGAGAAAACTTTGCTTTGAATTTAACATAGTTTGTTAAGTTCGGCACCAGTTGTGTTTTATCTTTATTCTTTTGTAACTATTTCTGACTTCAATGCCTCATTAATTGTACTCACTTAAAACCTTTGTTTTACTGTTTTATGTAATTCAGTGTGTTTACATTTAAGAACCTGAATAACTATTTGAAATAAGCTGGCACATTATTTTTAAAAAAATAAGATCTAATAAAGCTTGTATTGTCCAGGAGAGGGCTGGTCAATACAGGACATACATTTCAGGAGGAAGCGGGGGGATCTAAGACTGGGGGTTCACGCTGCAGTATAACAAAGGCTGGTGGGAGACAGAGTATAACACAAGTGTGACTGGCAGGCTGCAATTACATATAGACACTCAGGCTGTGGCTTGCATGCTGGAAGGTTGTTTGTGAATGACTCAAGTGGGAGCTACTTCAGAAAGACATTCTAAAGCACCCAAGAATGCAGGGCAAGGTGCTCATTAGGGTAGATTGTACCCTAGTATGTCACAGAGATGTTGACCATTCCAATCTGACAGAGGTGAGAGGTAGCTGGAATTTGGGCAAGGTTAGGATTTGCGGGGAGGAGGATACAGTGGAAGAGCTGAACTTTAAGAATTCTTAGAAGGCATTATCAGGGGATGGCTCAGCTGACCTAAGGAGTCTCTCATATGGGATTTCATAGGGTTCTGGTTGGTCACCCCTCAGTGTGTGGATGGAGCTGTTGTGGGCTCACGAGGAGAAAGGTTAGTGAAGAGTTTGGGCTGCAGCTTCTTTAATAGGCGGACAATACCCAGCCATACATTTTTATTTGTCAGTTTCAAGTGTGCAATTTACCCAGAGTCTTTCACTGCTGCTGCATGCATGAAAACTAGTTGGCTGAGGCTCAAGCTGGAAAAAGTTGTATCATGCTAGTGGACTAGGCGATGCAAATTTAAGAGGAGGAAACTGTGACAGCTTCCTCAGATGAGGGAGTATGCCCATGATTTGTTGCTCAGTATCATAATCTTGGGAGAAATGTGATCTCTTATAAAAATCTTAATTCAGTTAAATGTTGCTACCATCTCTGGGGTGGCCAGTAGCAGCAATGGCCAAAAACGTTTTTCCCCATCTGTGCTTGACAAACAAGTTGCATCCGTTTCTTTTGGCTAGTGACCTCTCCATGGTTGTCCATGTTATTAGTAAGTCAAGCCTGGATTACCACATTTTAAAGGGAGCTACTTTTGCTGACTATGCTGAAACTTCAGCTAGTGCCCAATGTGTCTGCCTGCTTGTTAAACAGTACTAAATGCAAGAAGGAAGTTATATATTCACATGACTAGAGAAGTTGTTGCAGAATTACAATTGTAGCCTGCACAAAAGTTGCTAGTTTTTTACTGAGCTATTGTATTCAAACTGCTTAGGACTCCAAAGTCTATATTTGAGCTGTAATGACATACAAAATGAACAAACAGCACACAACAGCAGGCATACTAGAATAGTATAACGGAGATAGCCACCTAGATACATACTGAAGTCTTGCTGTTTTGTTTTTTTTTTTGGACAATTTCGCACATCCCTGAACTGTTCTGTGACCGTAAAAATGCATTCTGTTTGTAAAGTTATATTATTTAACTGACAATAAACTGAATGTGATTTTGCCATCATGAAACCATATTCATTTTAATGCACATAATATCCTTTTATTCTTTTCACTGCAAATTGCTTGATTTTTGATAATCTATCAGCATAATGATGTTGACATTTATCAGTATTCTACCATGGACAAACTGTTCACATCCTTGCTGGGAGAAAAAATATAAACTAGATTTTAAACATGTTGAACTGTATGTGAAGTAGAATACTGTATAAAGAGGTGAAAGTAGCTAGATGATGATTCATCAAACTCATCCAACTCTAGCAGAGAGAATGCAACACTGAAATGCATAGTGGCAATGTACATATTTGCTAAAATATTTTTTTATTGCATTTTAGCACCTATTTTCAAATGAGGATTTGATTTAGCTGAATTAGTTCCACACATTTCCCATTCAATTTTAGATTACTGTAAGATTAATATTAAAACAAATAAGACCACTGCTGTGATTACTGCCTTATAACTTAGGTCACCACTAGTTCCCTCCTAAATATACAGGGACAACCATCTGTGAGGTTTGCTTTAAGCACTGAAATATATCAAGAAAGCTTTTATAGTCAGAGGGCAGCAGATGGCAAAGTTTGTTAGGCTATGAGCACAGGAGACCACTTTTGAGATCAGTTGGCTTTGTTCGATCCTGTCTGTTGTGCAGTGGATGCCTGCTTCTCAAATGATAATGAATAACTTGATATAGGAAAAGTGATCTTTTGTAACCCTCATTCAGCATAACATCATATCTATTACCTGATGTCATAAATCACAGCTTCTTTGTGTAAGCCAAAATGATCGGCTTTACTTTAAGCATGATGATGGGCTAGGAGTAGAGGTGAGTGAGTCTTGTAACCAATCTTCACCTATATAGGTCTTTACAAATAATGCCAAAGGACAAACAGTACTTTGGAAATATGACAGAGTGAACTCGGAACTGAGGTAAGCTGATACTCTAATAAATGCAGGACAATACGCAAAATGTATAAACTGAGATTGGGCCACAGATTGTCTCCACTGCATTCTGCACCACTAGCACAGTATGGAGAAGAAAATTAAAGAGACTAACATAGAAAGAAAGGAGGAGGGAAAAAAGGAACTGATTCTGATCTCCATGAAATCATTTTTGCACCACTGTAATTGCACTGTCTTCAGTGGAGTTATTCCTGATTTACAGTGATCAGATTTCAGTCTTGTAGGCTTCCATGTGAAGGAGTTTCTTAATCAAGCCAAAGCGGACTTTAAACCCATTAAGAAATTTAAGAAAATTAAGGATTTAAGAAAATCGAACAACTGCCACATGCTATGTTCTGCAGTGGAACTGCAACCTACATTCATTTAGCTGCACATGTTTTCTTGTAATTCCTAGCCAGCCTTCTAGTAGCCACATTACTTATTGTAGGAGAAGGATGATCACCCACAAGTAAAGAAGTAAAGAAAGGGTTGTCCATGCATGCTGGCTTTGGTTACATTTCTAATAGGCTCAGTTTCTTAAGCCACTTTCTCTTTTTCTCCTAAATCCTGGTCACAGTCAAATCTAATTTTTGATGCCCTTTTCCACAGCTAAGAGGCAGAGTGATTGATCTGGGATTTTGAGTGTAGCACACTGCAAGTTCTTTACTTCTTGTTAGTTCTGCAGCAGATTCTTGGCTTGGTGTTTTCACTTTATTCAGTGACGGAGGGGAAATGGAGAGTTATGTGGTCTTGGTTTTGTTATTGAAGTGTACCACTGGATCACCTCAGACTGGCACCTCACAGTTTAGTGATGTTGTGACAAGTAGGTTCTACTAGTCCTCTGTGCCTTCTGAGAAGGCCCGCTAGTTATGAACTCGCCCATGTAGTCTGAAATATTACAGATGGGCTCTTGGCCTTTGAACATAAATGTATCATTGAAGTTCTGTATTAACAATGGCTGGATTTACAGTAGCACACAGTTGGCTGTATTTTCATCTGTACCAAACTCAGCCCCAGCCTTGGTCTTTAATCTTTTACATTACTACTTTGAGCCACCAAGATGCCAACATCCCTTCATTCCTTTCTGTTACTGCCCTCTGCATGCTTTCTTTCAGACCATCCCCTGTGCAGGGGATGACTTCCCAAAATCCATTTGCCAAGCTGTCTGTAGGCATGTGGCCCAACCCAGCAGGGGGAGTGGCAGCTGTTCCTTGGGTCTAGGCTCTGAGGAAGGCCACAGCGCCTTAGTCAACAGCAGGAAAAAGCTAGTGGTTGTTGAGTCTGTAGCTCCCTGGCCCTCGGGCAGGGCGGGCTAGTAATCTTAGTATCCTCTGGCAGGCAGGTTCAGAGGAGCCAAGCACCCCCAGGGTGGTTAGGGAGGGATCAGGGGGACACAGGCCCACCCAACTCCACGGCATCCCAGCCCAGGGTCCTATCAGTGGCAAAGTAGTTTGCCAGTGAGTCAGCGGGTCTCCAGCAGCAACATGCTGACTGGTTCAACCACAGCCTCAGCAAAACTAGGTTTGGCTATCCCTGGGCTACTTCCTCCACCCTGTACCTGGGTACTTGCAGCCAGGGGTCTTCCTGCAGGTCACTAGGGTAGACAGCAAGAGGGAGCCCCACAAGTCCTTCACCATCAACTGGCAGCAAGTCTGGAAACTCCTCAGGCAGCTCCTCCAGGTCACAGGGTCTCAACAGGTCCCCTCATATACCAGGCTCAGGTAGCTCCAGTGGGCCCCCAGCATCAGGCAGCTCCTCCAGGTCAGGGCCAGCCTCAGGGGGTTGCTCCCATTCAGTGGCCTCAGCTAAGTCTTCCCAGTCACTCAGGCCCAGCAGCCCTACCCAGTCATTCAGGCCCAGCAGCCCTACCCAGTCACTCGGGCTAGGCAGGCCTTGGAGGCTCCAGTCAGTGGGGCAGTTGCTCCACAGGACCTGGGTCAAGCTCAGACTGCAGCCTGAGGGAAGACACATCTGTCTCCAGCAGCAGCTTCCCCCTGACTGAGCTGTTAGGCCTTTTATACTGGCCTTTCCTGTCCTGGCTCCTCCCCTTTTCTCCCAGGGTAATTGGCCTGCAGGGCTTTGTTGTGCCCAGCAGGGGGTTTTGCAGTGCCTTGATCTGCCCAGCAGAGGGATTGCAGCGAGGATGGCCACAGTGCCTTGCTACAATGTCTCTCCTGATTCAAATCCCTCCTTAAATCTCAGTTCTGCCATATTGCCCATAAGAAGCAAGTCAATAAAAAACGACAAACACTTCCACCTCCCAAGTCTTAAAAAAGCATTAAGACGCACACATGCTTTGCGGAGTAACTTTGTGATCTGGTTATTGTCACTTTTGTCCTGAGGCTTACTTATGATCCTCACTTTTTGTGTCATAATGAACATACTTTATAAGCTCTTTGAGAAAGGGTCCATATCTTTACTTGTTTCTGTGAAGTACCTGGCATTCCTTGATGTATGCCCAAGTAATAAATAATAAATGAAATTATGTGCGCAAATCAGATAGCAGAACTGTTACCTAAAGATCTAGGATACATTCTACAGATTCGGTGTGTGGAACTAGAGGGTTAAAGATATTGAAAGGATTTTCAAAGGAGACAAAAGCAAGTAGGTCCCCAAATCCTATTGTCTTTCATCGAACTCCATTAGGCTCCTTTGAAAATTCTAGCTATTGGGCCTGGTGCTTCCACTGTTGCCAACTAAACACTGATCTAGAAGTCCTCTTGTCTTGTTTCCAGCAGATCAGCTCTTATTGATTATTTAACAGTCTAGTCAGAGGCAATGTAGAAATAAGAAAAGCTAGACTTAGTATTGTTATAATTGCACTCATATCTTTAGATTGGCAGTAAGTCTCAATGCTGCTCTTCACAGGCATACTTTCAATAGACAGTACCTCATTGCAAATGGGCAAAGCAGTCCATTCAGCGTGCTGCTCAGTAAAAAATATCCATTCTAGGATAGAATAACCTACAGCCAAGTACAAACACGCACGACCCCTACTGAAGTCAATGGGAGTTGTGTGTGCATATGTAAAAGTAGATTTTGATGCATAAAAATTGGTACATGGAGTAATATGATCTTGTGGTTACAAGATTTAGGATAGGTGAGGTATCAATCAACATGACAAAGGCTAAATATTAGATAAAGGTTTTTAAAAATGACAAAAATGGGAAAGGAATGAAAAATGAATGCCCATTTTGTCTGTATTGTCTATTTAGATTCAAGCAATGGCAGATATTTTTGTGCCAGTAAAGCACTTAGCACTTTTTTGCATTCTAATGTAAACAGTAAACTATTACTAATAATGAAGCCCTCATTGCACAGCATCTAGTTCAATGAAAATAGACAGTTGTACCAATCTTAATGCTCTGTGAATGGGTGGGTGGACATCTCAGTCCAGAGGTTTCTGAACTTTTGCAAACTGATTCAGTTAATCTTTAATTGAAACTCTGAAATAAGCTACTTGGCTCTGGCAAAAGCTCTCAGACTCCCAATTTGTTTCTTGAATTAGCACAGCTGATACTGCTCTCTATAGCTGCTTGCATATTAACTGCGGGGATCAATTTTTTTGTTTTATGCTTAAAATGTATTGTCCTGCTGCAGTGCGAGACTCCTGCTCTTAGTTTTTCTTTGAGTAATTAGCAATCAAAATGGAAGGGTTTTTTTTAAAGCAACTTCCCAAGTCTCATTAATCATCAATGATCCGCTGCTAAATCTCCAAGGATACCATAATTCTGTGGAGCCTCCACTTAGTGTCAGTTGGCTAATTCTTACCTGCTGACCATGCCAGTGATGGGTTTGCAATGGCTGTTTTAAAATCACTTGCTGTGCTTCACTAAACTGCTCTTTCATTTTCTCCCCCCCTCCCTCCATTGAATCTGATTTTCATTTCTGGAATTCAAGGTACAAGAACTTACATAACAGACCCCACCACAATAATAATAATTAGAGCAAACATAGCACTTGCCCATGCAAAGTGCTATACAAACATTAACTAATTGATCCTGCCAACGCTCCTGTGAGGTAAGTAATTAAGTAGTAGTATCCTTATTTTACACCTCGGGAAACTCAGATATATAGGGTCCTGTTCTGGGATTTGCTGAGCATTCTCAGCATTCACTCACCACAGTAGGCAGGAGGGTTAAGGGAGGTGGAAGCATGATCAAGCCCATAAGTGTTATTATGAGCCAGATTTTTAAAAATGTTCATCACTTTGCAGCTCCGATTTAGAATAATAGGAACTTCTGGGTACTGAACACTGAGCAAATCTGATCATTTGAGTTGCTTTAGTAAGAGCTGGAGTCTTGAAAATCTGGCCATTACTAAATTTATCAAGATCACACAATTAATTAGTTGCAGAGTCAGAATTAGAATACAGAAGATTCTGAAGACTGCTTTCATGCTTAGTCCATTAGACCATGCTATGCCAAACCTTGGCTCATACCTTAAAGCCTGGAGAGCCTGAGAAATAAACAGCAGTCTTCTTTACTGACTCAAGGCTTTTGTATATATCGATGCTTTAGTGAACTCTGTACACTTTAGTGATAAAAACATAAATGTTAACAAAATAAGGCTCTATGTTTAAAATGTAAGTCAATTCATTTTAAAGCGTTTTTTGCACTGGGTAGTAACTAAAAAGCTATGTTTTTGTAGTTTGTAGTGAGCCTAAATTTGATTTAAAGATTTGCATTTTGGGATTAGGTGAGAGTTAGACTTTGGAGAGTTACATGTTTATCCAAGATTACTGTTGCAGAAACCACCATAGGCCTGCATTGGAAACCGCCCCTGCAATATAGACAGGCAGATGCCTTACATGTAATGATTCAGTACAAAGACGACATTTTTATAGTCACACACACTAAAGTAAGGTTTCCCAAAGTCTATCTTATCTTAGCATTACATCTTGCCCCAGAACTGGTGATAAAGCCATGCACTGAACGTGCTTATACACAAACATTTTTTTAATAATTTGTCAACAAAGATTTTCATTTATTAGCCAAAGTATTCATCTTTTTCACTCAACCCTACAAAATAAAATCAAACAATAGTAGTAGTTTACATTTATATTGTTTCTTGCATCCCAAAGAATTCTAAAGTGCTTTATAAACTATATACAGGAGTGAGCTATAGAAGCAATGAGCTTGATATGGGTGGATCTGTATAGAGCCCCATTGATAAACAGTAAATACACTGCACAGCAAGGTTGGACAGGAAGTGAAAAATACTCCATCCAGTAAAACCAAAGCAAAAATGTAGATGGCTCAAATGTAATTCCTCCAGCTAGAATTTGGTCTGAACACTCATCAACGACCTCTACTCTTCCAAAAAGTGGTCTGAAACTTGGTTTTAAAAGTCCTCCACTGCAGGCTATTCTCTTGATAAAATAAAGAAGCAAGAAGACTGCAGAGTAATCCAGGCCGGAGCTTTTGGCAGCCCAAGTTCACACACTGTGTTATAAAAATTAAACATTTTATTTTTGAAAGGGCAGTTTGGGAAGTGGTGAGCTGGCATTTGCAAGAGGTTAAATGAAAAAGAAAATGGTTAGCCTGTGAATGTCCTTTTGTCTGTTTCATATTTTCAGATAATAGCATCTACCCATATTCAGTATAATTGTGACCTGTGTTTATAAAAGGATTTTAAAAAAGAATAGAGAGAAGTTTGCATTTTTAATAACTATGTAACATCTTTAGAGACGAAAAAAGGGTTTTTTTCTTGATGCACCTTGCCCTTGTTTCATACAAATATAGATCATGTCCTTAAAGATAGTACTAGGGATTATTTTTGACATACAGTTCTATACACTCAACTGTTCCGCATTGGTGCCAGTGAAAGATTCCAGGTTTGGGATTTTTCCTATCAGGGGCTTATTGGGAGACTACTCATCTGTGTGACAAACGTCTCTTTTAATGAGGCTGTCTCAGTGGTCTGATGGTCTGCTACTTATTTGTCAACTCCTTTGATTTTTGTCACACAGTTTTCCATAATCGACTAACAAAGAGGAGCTGACTGACCTTTACACTTAACCTGAAATATTGGCCAAGTTTGCAAAGAACTTGTAGGAAAAGACTAAAGGCTTTCAAAATCAGTAAAATGCCACCATGCCTGAGTATGCATTTAGGTGTGCATGTGTATATGCACCAGCGATGGGATGGCAGAGAGATACAAGAAGAATATTTGCCATGCTTTGCTGAGCTACAATCCTAAAGCTTATATTGACAGCGGATTTGACCTTTGCTTACCTCTTTGCTAAAATACCAGGGTTGGGTTCATGAAGAGGAATTTCCTGGATTCTGCTGAAGCAGAGAGTACTACCCTAGATCAAAGCATAAGGGACATTTCCTTTTTACATATAAGTATGTCAAGCAATAGTCTGTTGGCATTTTTCTCAGCTATCATTTCGTTGCTAATGACCTAAAACTTAACTCAAGGAAAAACTAAGTAGTTCCCCTTTAAACTCATTAGAAGGAAGCTGCAAACTCATTTTAATATGATCTCTACAGACCCAAATTCATGAAATCTGAATCTAATTTCAGCTAAAGTTAGATAAAAAAATAATGTATGTCTGTCTTTTCTCATAGCATACTTGGTCCCATCCCACATCACCACCACCAACAAAGCCAGTGAGATCTGGAATGTTATTTAGAAATGTTTGTCTGTAACCAATGGATGTGCTTTCTGAATGCTGTCCAGTGCTGGTACAGGAGAAGAAAACATTTCTACTGCAAACACTGACAGTGATTAACATTACCTAAAGTCTTTCATTATAGCATCCACTTACTGACTCTATTTATTGGAACATAGCAAAAGTATTAAGCAGCCTCCAGGCCTGATCCAGGGACATGCCAAATACCTGCATCTCCCAGGCTCAGTCAGGCACCTCAGCCATCTTTATAATTAAATACAACAACTTCCATTGCTAGGGCCTGACGCCCCACCCCTTACGTAGACAAAGCTCTCACTGACTTCACTGGCACTAGTCTTGTGGGTAAGGTCTGCAGATGAGGAGATGTTCACATTCTTAACTACACTGTATCAATTGTGAAGACATCTTTACAAAGTGATGGTTCAGATGTCAAATATGGAAATGACAAGGTTTTATTCATGTACCACTTTTAGAAAACATATTTCACTACCTGAGAAAGCAAAGAAGCAGAGGATTAATGTTGACCTGCCAAGTCAAATCCTTTCACTTGCACCACAGGATGCCTGGTAAAAGCACAAGCTACTCTATCTCACTAAACAGCCTCGAGTCTACATGCTCTTACTAGAGTTTAGTGGGAGTTTTGCTATTGGTTTCAATGGGAGCAGGATCAAGCTCAAAAGTTTCCCCTTTCCCCTGTTCTATTTGCTTTATGAGCTTCTTGACATCATCTCACTGGTTTGGATGCTAAAACAAGGCACAGTAACTACCTAGGAGTGTATGCTCTAGTCTACTTCATTGCAGACATGAAACACATATAATAGCAACTTCATGTGTGCACTAAGCAGAGTCTGTCTCCCTCACTGTGCACTATGACAATTATCCCTATTAAGAGGAGGAAATCCCTAGTTTCAGCAAAATATTTATCACCTTCACACACACTCCCTACAAAAAGCTCTCCTAGTTAAATGTTTTGAATGCCATGCACCTAGATAGCCTAGTGAAAGGTGATTGATCGAATATTTCAATAGCGTTACAGTGTGCATTCCGGGTTTCCTCCCCAGTTGTCCCTGTTTATTAGTTTTAAAATATTGGCAGGGCTACACCAAGAACCTGTTCCAAGACTCGCAATGGGAGTCACTGTACTGATTTCAGTAAGGTTTGGATCAGGTCCAAGGTGCCCATTAGCTTTCTTTTATTTTGTGAACTTAGTGTCTCTGAACAATGCCTGACTGACAACCAGTGCTGGCCCTTCCTAAGTGCTTCAAACCAGAGCTGAAGAAAGGAGGATGTTGAGCCGAGGATCATTTTAGATCAATTCATGTGCCCAAAGCTGGGCTCCCAGTAACCATACCAGGTTACCAGGCCAAAAATCAATAACTTCAATGCAGAGCTATTGTTTATTGAAAAGCAGATATCAGAGACAAATAGAAAGGCTTGACAAAACCCTTGCTAGGATTATTTAGCTGAGGTTAGTCCTGCTTTGAGCAGGGGGTTGGACTAGATGACCTCCTGAGGTCCCTTCCAACTCTGTGATTCTATGTTTCTATGATTATACAATGCCTCTCCTTAGTAAGCCTCAATTTCCCAAGCATAAACCCTCAGTAACTATGCTGGCCCCACACAGTATTCTGATTGGTAAGCAAAGCGGGATAGCTACCACTCCTAGGTGAAGACTGTCTCTTCCTTCTTCAGGTTCCCTCAGGTCCTTGGTCTATTTTCTGAGTCCCTTGTAGTAGGGTCTAGGTTACCCCAAGGCCCCCTGGTCTTAATTCTTCTTCTGTCTGACAGTATCATCGGCCCTCTTAGATATAAGACATAGATAAGATATCTTAGATAAGATATCTTAAGATATATCTTAAGATATCTTAAGATATAGACAGAAAAAGCTAGCTCCCATGTGATCTTCCCAATACTTAAATCCTCTTCCCAAAGAAGTCACATGTCCCCAAAATATGCAAAATATGCTTTGCCAGAGAATTATGTGGCATATTCCAATTAATTCATAATTTGGGAGAGGGTTGCAGGAATTGACTGATATTCACTTATTGTGGACTACTCCCCTCCAGGCACCTGATGTCAAGTCATTCTATAAGGTCAGTTGACCCAGGTCAGCTAGCCCTATATTTGCCATTATATGCCTCCATATGTACACACCAAGTGAACTGGCCATTGGCTGCCTGTGACCATTGGTATTCCACATCAGCATAGCCGCTTCCACAGGGTCTGGATAAACATCTGTGACACATATTGATGCCAAGTGCAACTTTGGCCTTTTCAGTGATTTTTCCACAGTCTAGTGCTATGAGGCCCTGTTCCCAGAATCCTCTAGCACGCAGGCTCACCAAACTTGTCCATTGTGATACTATATAGTGATTCAGCACCGTCCCAACAGAGGGTGTGATGGAAATTTTGCCTACGAGCTATGTATTTGCTTTTCTCCAGAGAATGACAATAAGGGTGCCAGTTAGGGAGTGAAAGTTTCTACATTTGTTCCCCACATGGCTTTGCTGATCAGTGCAATGACATCTCTGAAGTCAGTGTAATGACAGCCTCATGGTGATGGTACCTGGGTAACCATATTTGTAGTGAGATCCAAGAATAAGCAGCATGAGCTGGAATGAGATCATCAACCAATTCCTAAATAAAAATCCAAAAGTGTCACAGCAGATAACCTTCATATGAAGGGCTCTGCAGTCCATCGTCTATCCCATGAACTATGCAGTCTTTTTTCTAACCCATAGATTTAGAGGTAATCAGTTTCTGAGAGTTCGCTTTCATTGCACAGAAGTCAGAAGCTGGGTGTGGGACACCTAATTAGTAACTTGGCCTATCATGCTTTATGAGCTTAGACATAGTTTACTATCGTGTATCAACACTACTGGCTATTTGCTGGGGTGCAGCTGGCAGGACACTCAAAATGGTGCCTACATGTGCTTTTACATCATCCTAATCCTTTGGAGAACATAGGTGATTAATAGTGTGACTGGATAGAGTGTCAGGGTCATCCTTAGTTCACAAGCTTCAATAGCTTTAAATGTCATCAAATTCAGGAGGCACCTTGCCTGTTTATCAGTTATACGAATGGCTTGTGATTCTATCAAACTACAAAACCTTGCAAACATCTTGTAAGTCTCATGCACTTACCATACATTCTCTCTGTATTTGGGAGTACATGGTCTCAACGTTTGAAAGGCATTTGGAATACACTGTGCTCGTTCAGTCAATCTTCAGACAACTGGAGCAGCACCCCACTGGGACCATACCTGTTGGTATTCATAGATGGCTGCAGATTAGGAAACAACAACCGGGGATGTGGTCAATAGATTCTTTTGATCCTCCAAATCATGCTCCCCTGCTTTATCCCAAATACTGTATCTCAAGCAGTTCATAAGAAGGTTGGCTTTTTGATGACAGTTTAGATGTGAATTTGCTCCAAAGTTTTAGAATAGCAAGGAACTGTATCCATTATGATACATTTTTACGTGATGGCCTTTCAGCTAGAACTTTGCCTTTTTGGGGATTCACTTTCATTTTCTCTCAGTATTGTAGAATCAGATTCCCCTAAGCTCCACATCCTTCTCATCGCTTTTGCCTTGTGATGTTCTACACTCTGCAGATGCCGAGCTGGATCAAGCCCTAAAAGGAAACTTTAGTTTCTAGGTTACTTATTCTGGCACTTTTTTGCCAGCACCAATAGGATGCGGTGGGAATAATCTAATTCACTAACACTGTCGGAGGATAGAATATAATTTGATAGATTTATAGCGGTTAAAGAAAAGTTATGATCTGAGCCAAGGCATAACAATTTAATGTTATGCAAAACAGTTCATTACCTGTGTTATCTCCAGATTTCATTAGGTGTTTTTTTCCCTAGAAAAATGTAAGCATCTTAAAAGAAAACAATGTTTGTGGTGTCTCTGTACTTAGCCTTTTTGCTCATTATTGGAATGTGGGTCCCTGACTCTGTTTAGACGGTTGGTTTAATTTAGTTTTTCAGACTGGAAATGTGTTGACATATACTGACATCTGTTTAACTCCTTCCATCCCAAATAACGCTCAACTGCCAATGGAAGTTATTCATCTCAAGATCAGGATCTAGCTATACCTCTGTCTATACATAAATTCTGTGTGCACTACTGAAATGCAACAAGCTGTGAGGTGGTGCATAGCATTTGTTTAACTGTGCCACAGCAATGCCACATAACAGTTTGTGGTGATGATATTTTTTTTTTATATATTACATTAAAAACAAGTTCCAAAGGGGTAGCCATGTTAGTCTGTATACAGCAAAAACAATGAGAGTCCTGTAGCACCTTAAAGAGTAACAAATTTCTGTGGGCATAAGGTTTCGTGGGTTGCAACTGACAAAGTGGATCAGCCTGTGAAAACTTATGCCCACAGAAATTTGTTACTCTTTAAGGTGCTACAGGACTATTAAAAACAAGATTTACACTAATCCAGTATTAAATATTCAGCTAGGGTTTTAAAGCCCAAGAAGCAATTATTTTAAAAGTGCTTTAAAATAAAAAAATCTGGCTATTTTAAAAAATTAGTGGAGGAAGAAATAAATAAAAAAAGACAAAAGAAAAAAAAGAAAAGCAGAGACCTCAGAATTAAATTTTCTTGCTTCTTTTTTCCTAAAAGTCTTCTGCTTATAGTCCACTTTAATATTTCTATACATTATTAACAACACTGTTGGTTTGGGATCACAAAGAGGCATTCATTAGCTGAATTTAGTAATCAGTCTGGTTTTTACTTGCAAAAAACAGCTTAACAATTTATTTCTATTTAATTACCTTATATAGCTCTTGCAGTGTTTACTAATAATGAATACCTTATTCCCTTTGAAATGGCATTGATCACCAATTTACACAGCTGCATAACAGATTTGACAAGACAAATGTCACAGGCCAGAATCTCAAAGTCATTGTTCTCTTTTGCATACTTACAATTAAATCAATATATAAGGCAATCCATACTACAAGTGAACAAGTTATTAACATGGAATTGTAACAGAGGCAATCTTTTCTGACACAATCTAGATTTGCTGAACATGAGTATGCAATTTATTTTAGATGGGCAGCCATGTTAGTCTGTATACAGCAAAAACAACGAGAGTCCTGTAGCACCTTAAAGACTAACAAATTCCTGCTGGCATAACCTTTCGTGAGCTGCAACCCACGTTGTCAGATGCATAACATGGAAATCACAGATAGGAGGTATATATATACATCCAAGGGTAAGAAACAACAATGGGGAGGGCAAGTGCTTACAAAGTCAATTCAGTTAGAGTAGATGAGGCCTCTTCACAACCGCTCTTCTACTGGTTTATGGATGGTACCATTTTTTATGTCTGATTTGTGTTCATTTATTCTTTTGCATAGTGACAGTCCAGTTTGGCCAATGTACATGGCAGAGGGGCATTGCTGGCACATGATGGCATATATTACATTAGTAGATGTGCAGGTGAATGAGCTTCTGATGATGTGGCTGGTGCGGTTAGGACATACCTTTATGCCTCCAGCTTCCACCCTGGACACATTACACGATCCATTGTCTACAACCAAGCCCTAATATACAATTGGATTTGCTCCGATCCCTCAGACAGAGACAAACTCCTACAGGATCCCCATAAAACATTCTTAAAACTACAATACCCACCTGGGGAGGTGAAGAAATAAATTGACAGAGCCAGACGGGTACCCAGAAGTCACCTACTACAGGACAGACCAAACGAAGAAAACAACAGAACACCACTGGCCATCACCTACAGCTCCCAGCTAAAATCTCTCCAACACATCATTAAGGATCTACAGCCTATCCTAGCAGATGATCCCTCACTCGCTCAAGCTGTTGGAGACAGGCCTATCCTTGCTTACAGACAGCCCTCCAACCTGAAGCAAGTATTCACCAGCAACCGTACACCATACAACAAGAACACTAACCCAGGAACCTACCTCTGCATCTGACGAAGTGAGCTGAGCCTCATGAAAGCTTATGCCTGCTAAAATTAAATTTGTTAGTCTTTAAAGTGCCACAGAACTCTCGTTGTTTTATCCATAAACCAGTAGAAGAGCACTTCAATCTCCCAGGACACTCTGTAGCTAACTTGAAAGTTGCCATACTTCTACAAAAAAAACCTTCAAAAACAGACTTCAGCGAGAAACTGCAGAGCTGGAACTCATATGCAAACTTGACACAATCAGACCGGGTCTGAACAGGGACTTGGAATGGTTATCTCATTACAAGAAGTGATTGTCACTGTTCACATTCTCACCTTCTAATTAATGTTGTGAAGAGGCCTCATCTACTCTAACTGAATTGACTTTGTTAGCACTTGCCCTCCCCATTGTTGTTTCTTACCCTTGGATGTATATATATACCTCCTATCTGTGATTTTCACTTCATGCATCTGACGAAGTGGGTTGCAGCCCACGAAAGCTTATGCCAGCAGGAATTTGTTAGTCTTTAAGGTGATACAGGACTCTCGTTGTTTCAACTTATTTTATTAACTTATAAAAGTATGTTTCATTTTTCCCTTCCCACTGCCCTAGGTCCTGCTTCTTCACAGTGAGCATCACAAAGACTAATTTATCCATTTTCAGTTTAGGAGAAAACTCCTCCCAATTGATGTTTTTAGCTGTCTTTTTAACCATGTTAAATGACTGGAAACTGGTGAAGTGAAAGACTTTTACTGCTTGTTGCAAGTGAATTGCATAAACGGTATTGATCTGCTATGAAGGGTTTACAGTAGAGAAACATTCAGCACATTAAAGTGTAAATACCTATTTGATTTATATTTTACCTTTATTTGAAAGATTTTTTTTTCTTTTTAGCAAGGCTCCTTTTAACAATTCAAAAGGCACCCAGCGCTGTACTGTAGATGGAGTCATTCCTGTTTTATCATTAACGGCTGAACTCTTCTGGGGCGGGGGAGTAAATGTGTGTGTGTGGGGTGGGAAGACAGATGTCCCTGTAAAAGCTGAAACTGAGAACTGAGCAGCAAGGAAAGGCAGAGAGAAGCTTCACAGATTCAGAATTGCAGCCAGTTGCCAGAAGGCAAAGCCAGAGACACTAGAAGGCAAAGCCTTATATCTTCAAAGTCTGCAACGTCTTTGCCTTTGATAATATTATTTTGGAAGCTCTTAAAGGAATAGCCTAGAGATCACAAACTGGCACAATTTGAGGTAAAGCAAAATTCTGTAAACCACCTAAGGGACTAGAAAGTGGTGATGGGGTGGAGGAGAACTGAAATGTCTATGAGCGCATGATGATGAGAAAGAATGTTTCCCTTCTCTCATGGCTTGTATAAGGTCAGAAAGAGCAGGGAAAGATTTGGTGGCTTTTTATATACTGCATCTGAATAACTTTATCATTAAAACTGTACCTGGGAAAGGCTCTAAAATACTAGCTATTGTACAGTTAGTGTCAGGGAAATTATTTTTTTATTTTAGTTTTATTGCCTACATTTGGGGTGACTCAGTGGTCTCAATCATGAAATGAATTCATCCAAGATAAAGAATGTGTTTGAAATGGCAGGCTCCAGGCTGCAGAGAAAAATATTTTAAATCCATCACTGCCACACACTGTGAGACCAGCTTAAGCCTCACCCGCTTTTTAAAAAAAGGGATGGGCTTTTTTTGTTCTCAGACCAAGCCAACGAGTGCCTTAGTGCACCTAGTGCAGAAGGCCAGATCTGTGTGAGATTCCAATGTAAACTGACAATAAAAGAGATTAATTAGCATAACTGACTGTTTCAGTTATGAAGATTAAATAGCCTTTTATTGCAGATGTTTGCCAAGGAAAATGCTCCCAGTGGAAGACTCTAAGCAGTTAAGATAGATTTGATGAGGATTTTAATTGCTGTTATGTAACTGGTAATGGAAAGTTTTTATTAAATGTCATGCAAGAGCCAATCGATAATTTGGAGGCAGAAAGCTCCTTTGTTGCCTAGACCTTGGGCATTTTGCTAACAATATTTCAGATGCCAGGGAAGTACCTTTTAATTTTTGTTTCCATTCTGGCTGCTTTATTACTTTAAGGTCCAATTTGCTTAACATGGGCAAGTAGCATTGTGCTGAGGTAAGGAAGAGCACAAAAGTAATGAGAACCTTAAAACATAAAAGACTCTACCTAGTGCTTTAGTGGTAAACTAAGGGAACTTGTTTTTCATCTCTGTGCTCTCCCTTATTTAGTAACCTAATCACAGGGAGGATGATATTCTTCCCTTTTTCCCCGTCCCCCCAAACCTCCGTGTTTCCAAGGAGCCCTATCCCTACCAAGTCTGGATAAAATTTCCTTAAACCTCTGTGCAAAGAAGGAGAAGCCTCTGCTGGCAAAATTCAGTGAAATGAGTTGATGTAGTAATTGTACGTGGTTCTACTGATGTGGGAAGTGCCTCCTGGTCATTTTACCAGAAAAGGGGAGATCCTGACTTAGGAAATTTGACTTCATGCACAGAAAGCTATGCTACAAACAAGACACAATACGGTGCATGGTGGAGCCATTGGACAGATATACACAGACAATTTTTTAAATACTAATCTTCCCCTTAGAGATACCCTGTAAATTGGAATTCACTGATCTGTTATTCTTTGTCTTCCCTCAGAGTTTCATGCACTGACCATGCTCCTCCTCTGTCCACACTCATTAACTCATTCAATGAATATTGAATGAAATAAAGTGGAATCATGCTGAATTCACATGCTATTGCTTGGCATACCAGGTGAATCTAGCCATTGATACCACGCTCATCATCATGATATTTAAGCACTTCGGGCATCATTACAATCAAGGACTTGATGAATACATCGGTAGAATAATGTTCTACTTAAAATCACCTTCACACATATGTATTAGTAGATTGAGTGGAAGGAAGAAAAGATCTATAGCCCAAAAAGATAAATACAAGGATGGTGGAAGGAAAGAAATAACCCCCTATCACAATTTCCTCTGTATTTACAAAAAAATCTAACATGAGCTTTTTTTCCAAGGGGAAATAGGATGCATCAGTGTTAAAAAGAGGGAAGGACAGAGATGTGATGTTGATATGCTACCCTGACAAGACAGTGAATTGTTTTGGAAGGATGAAGGCATTCTGCTTTTTAGGCAGCAGATATTTCAAACTGTGAGGTCTTTTGCAGCATTCTGCAGTTCTGACTTGTGTCATGATGCTACTGCTGCTGATGTATGCTAGTGATGAAAGATTAGCTAGATGACATCAGAAGATGGCTGAATGAATGCAGTAGGCAATTCCTGTTACATTCCTTAACACAATTAGCAACAATACTAAATCTACATAAATCGTAACAACTTTGTCTTAAATCACCTTTCAGCAGAAGATTTCAAAGTGGTTTATATAGCTGGATAAGTATAATTAGCCAACTTTAATATATATATAAATAAAGAGTTTATGCACATTTTCCCAGGTCACACAGCAATGCCAGGGGCAGTCAGGAAGAGACCTGAGACCTTCACACTTCCAGTCCTTTGCTCTAACTCTTGCACCATGACTGTCTCCCTTTGGCAATGTGAATATCAAAGGAATTTGTGGTAATGATTAACCACTTGGAGGGGAATTTTCAAAGCTGGTGAGATTGGCAGATTGTGAGAGAAAGCAGAGCTCTCTTTGGCCACTCTGAGTATAATATGAATTTTTAGAAGGCTGTTAGGAATGGAAGGAAGGGTTGAAAATTCAACCCCAGCATTATTCACTCTGGGTGGGTTTGCTGGCACACTGCACTATTTTTTTCTTATTGAGCCTCTTTCATCATGTTTCTTACACCCTGAATTACATTCCTTTTTCTAATATGCAAAAACATCTTCACTGAGGTCAGGGCTGGATTTCCAGTTAGGGCGCCGGCATTCTAGGGGCACCTAAACAGTGGTTTCATCCCTGATATTTTAATAATTGTGGTGAAATGATAATTATAATGGACCAAACATTGGGCAGTGCTCACTACCCTTTAAGAATTAGTCAAGTAATAATATTTCTCATAAGATGATGCTTCTAACCTGACAGTTCATTTGCTCTGTATTATCAGCTACTCGTGGGTGCTGTTGCTGTGCAGAGACAGAGACTGTTACAGCGACAGCTTTCTCGTGTACGTGCAGTACAGTTAATCTTTTATTAAACTAAGTTGTTATTCTTCTACTTCTTTCCCTATTCTATAGAACTTACATACTCCCTGTCACCATAGTAACTGAGTACCTCACATCTTTTAACATAGTCACTTTCTCAACCTCGCTGTGAGGTAGATAAATGCCATTAATCCCATTTTACAGATGAAGCACAGTAAGGCAAAATGACTTATCCAATAACCCACAGGGGAACTGCAGCAGAGCAGAGAATCAAACCCAGTCTCCCAAGTTATAGACTAGCACCCTACAAACTGGACCACCCTTCTTCTGACTCTTAATGGACCCAGTAATAGACCCTCTTTGTTAGTGCTCCAGACACAATGCTCAGAACAACCTATTTTTAATGTGTAAACCAAAATAGTTGCCTTTTCAAGTTCCCAGCTATTGTTCTGTATGTATGACACCATGCATCCTGCTTCGTATGTCCCCTGTATCTGAATCCCCTGCCTGGTGTGTTCCCCACAGCAAAGAAAACTGCAGAACAAAACAGATGATTAGATATACATCTCTGACAAAAGCTGAATTGAATTTAAAATGTGTTAGTGATGGCTCAAACGATGCCACCCTACCTCCTGTCTTGGAAAAAAAATATTACAATTTTTAAACATGAAAACATGTTGGAACCATAACAAACAACTTGTGATGCTCCTATGGTGGCCAGTTTCTTGGTAGGCAGCCCTAATTGTTGCAATTGCTTTTAGGTGTTATAATGCACTCAAGTGAATTATGCACCACACTGCTTGTGAATGACAGCCATTTCTGACTCCATTAATATGGAAGATTTCAGCCAAATGCTTTTAAATGATAGCTTCTCTTTATTTGTAATTTCAGACTCTATTGATTTCCTTCTGTTCCCTTCATTATGATTTCAATTGATAACCTTGGCAACTGCAATAACAATGATTGCACTTGACACTGTCTGAGACTCTTGAGATGGTATTTGAATAGGAATGGCATAATTTGGGGAAAAATGCCTACAAGAACCTGCCATTAACAGTACACTTACACTTTACTTTTATTGACTTTTCTCTATTTTGAGCAGGCCCTTTTCCGGGAGTTTGCTGTTAGTGGGACTACAGTAGATTTTGGTTAGGATTTCTGTGACTTTTCTGAAGTAAAAGATTCTTAAGAGAGCAGGGAGGTTGGGCTTTGTTTTGTTTTTCTGGTATTTGCCCACTTTGTGATACTTAGTTCAGGGCAATGTCCCAGCTGTGATTTTTTCCTGTCATTACCAGAAAACTCCCAAGGCTATGTGTACAGAGCCTCCAGCCAAGATCTCCTTTTACAAACTTTATTATGTCATTGTGACACAACAGAATTTCAAATACAAAGGCCTGACTGTGGGTTTTAAGTCGTGATGTTTTGATGTGCCCGAAGGGCTCTATTTCAGTGCGATTTATACCTCATGTATGACCAATTTCTTGAGAGAGTTTCATAGAAAAAAATTGGTCATGTAACTCACATAGAACTTATATTACTCAATACCTACCGATTGCCTTATAGCTTTATTTAAAAGCTAGCCTCCAATCAGCCAAAGTATCCTCACCTTGAAAGTAATTGAATTAAAGGGCAGATCTGGTTTCCCACCAAAGATATGTGATACTTGGAGTGTGTGCTGGTGTCTATACCAAAAGGGACAGAGATTAAAGCAAAAAAAAAGGGGGATCCTTCTTTGTAAATTACCAAACAGTGCAGGTTTATGAATACGGTATTAAAAAAGTTACATACAAGTTTGGTTTCCTGTTCAGACGATATCTCTTTTTCACCATGCTGTAGTCTTTTGTTTTGATTTGATATTCCACTCTCACTTATCATTGTCAACATCTTCTGAATGACAGCTCCATATTTATCCTGTTTAAAAACGTCAATTGTCCCGACGTCTCAATATTCAGCCTCACTTGTTGGATAGTAACAACATTCCCAGTTGCACTAAAAGCATCCTACGTGACATCTGGACCTGGTGACAGCTAAAATGTTTTCCAGTACATAGTGTAATTTTAATTTCAGAAACCAGTGTGTGGCCACAATCCACATAACTGATAGAGTGTGGGCAGACTATGCAAAGCTCCACTGAAATCACGAAAGAAAGAAAAAGCCAAACTTTCTGATGGAGCACTTCCCTGGAGACCTAAGGACTGGGGCACAAGCCTGAAGTCAAAAGGGCTCTATGCAGGTGTAACAATCTGCCTGTGTGCTATCAATTATACATTTGGAGCCTACAATGACACCCCTCACCCCCCATGTATTTCACTGAGAAGCTGGCAAATTTAAATAAGTAGATTAGATTTGGCAACAACAAACATTACATAATCTGCATTTTAGAGACATGGGTTGGAAGAAAAACCATTGGAAGAATCAGGAAGAGAAAGACGATACCTTCCTCCTCCCCTTCTGAGATTATGATAGGACACCTCCTTGTCTTAAGCCTCTCCTTGGAGGTGATAGCATCCCATCTGGCCAGCAGATTCAAGTCAGGTGATTTTAGAGAAAAGATCATTTCATACTGGAATATTTTATGCCATTATTATATTTAATATTGTGAACACTTATCCATATCAAACCTGAAAAAACACTATCCTTTTCAAAGTCTTGCCTTACTATGTTCAAGAGGCCAAATCAGGGAGGTCCTAAATCACATTTTTATTAAGTCTTGATGCACTGAGTAAGTGAAGACTGAGCAGCTGCTAACATGACTACTCTGTTGTTTGAGCACAGGCTAGTGCCACTCAGTACTGCTAGTTCTTCAATGTCTTCTTGCTTTCCCACAATTCCTCAGCTGCTTCCACTCCCCGGGTTGCAGCTTGTATGAGCTCTTTATCAAAACATGCTACTGATTTCTTATGGCAACAAGCTACTACTGAAATGCCCACCACCACCCTGTTTCATAATCCCTGGCAGCGTCCTTTTTTCCAAAATAAGAGTCACGTGGATTGCATTTGTGTCAACATTTGGGACAAGCTAATTTTATTTAGAGTTGCTAGGCTAACACTACTTCTGCCCAACTGACCAGAATGGACAGACAAGTTCTCCCATGATACACTGCAGCAGAATTCAGAGAGGCTCAGCTAACTGCAGTGCAAAAGAACTGTGGGAAATGTTCCCAGAAATCTTAGTGCCATCCTAGTGCTTGCAGAACCAGTGTGGACACAGCAAATCAAATGTTATTTTGCAATGTGGCCATTCTGTTGAACTGACCTAATGTGAAAGAAATAACTCAAGTACAGATTACTCAAGTTAACTTTCTGGTGAAGAGATACTCTCCTTTTCTTGTTGCTGATTTTTCTCTTTCCTTTTCTCTCTGTCACTCATCTTTGTTTATTTTCCTGTGCACTCTGTCCTCTCTCTCTCCCACACACATTGCCTTTCCCTTCCCTTTCTTTCCTACTGTCTTCTTGTCCTCCACCCTCTTCTGAGTTTAAAATGCCACTGCTATTTTACAGAGTTGCTGTCCCTTCTTCCTCTGAAATTCCTTATGTTTAGCAAATTCATTGTAAAAACATATGTAAAACAAAGTTAATACTTTTTATAATTCTACAGGAGAATAGAATCTGAAACCTTTTGTAATAGAACGGACTGTAATCTTCAGTGAGGTGCTCACTGTCCTGGAACTAAGTCTGCAAACCCTCCATTCCTGGATGCCCAATTGCTTTCTTTGGAAACCTTCACTGCTAAGCTCTCCCATTCTTTTTCTGGGTAGACCTTTGGTTCACTTTTCCTAGCATTTATATGGGCATGACTGTGTTCTTTGGCTTCTGAAGTAGATCAAAAGAGTTCCAAGTCACCTCAAAGGCCTGAGGAGAGAAGAGAATATGAGAATGAACAATGTAATATGCTATCTCTATTGTTTGCTGAAGCTTCTAAATATTCATCACAGAATGGACCCAATGTGCCTAAATCACTACCAGGAACCACGGAGAGTACTGATTAATGTACTGTTTTATCACCAACTTTCAAAATCTCTACTTAAAAACCAGGTTTAACTGAGAACTTTTCAGAATGGTCTCACCACCAGCATAGCCATCCCCAGTATTGGTCCCACAAATTGCCTGGCCAGTGTAATGAACTACAGCCTTTGTGGGAACACACATCTTTTAGACTAAGCATCGTCTCTTAACTGTAGATCATTCTAATATTCTGAATGTGATGCTGGACTACAAGATAAGCTTCAGTAACAGACCTCATGCCTTTTCATACCCCTGTAATGCTCTGACAGTTCTCCATATGGGCTCCAAAAGGTGGATATAATGACAATAGCACTGACTTCATTCTACAATGAACAGTTACAAGAAAATTTAGCATAAGTGGAAAAGTTCTCCTGCCTGTTCTCTCCCAACCATTGCCCCTCCTGCACATCAGAGCTACCATGGTTCAACTACTATGACCCTGCCTAAGTGGCAGCAGGTGTTGCAGGGCAAGATTTTGGACTGATGGTGCATTTTTTTGGAAGATAGACAGTTCAGATCTGCATCCTATAGTCTCTCTCTGGATCAGTTCTCACATGCCCCACGGAACACCACGTGAACTAAAAGAGCCCTCATTACAACAGGATATGTTGTGGTCATGGGTGGCTTAACTTACATCTTTACCACTGGGGACTCTTGAGCTCCCCATCCTGCCCCTGTGGAACTTAAGAACAAACAGTGTGCCATCTGGTTATGGATTGTGCTCTTTATCATCTTGATGGTGGATGGATGCTAGCAGACCAGGTAGGCAACAGCTGAGCACTGACAACTTCATAGTTGGACACCAGACCAGCTCACCTGTATGTTAGTATTGTTCCAGAGAGACTTATAAGAATGTGTTTAGACTCTATGGAATGCTTGTAAGTTACTGCATGTATTAAATTTCATGTATAATATCTGTATCCCATGATACAAAGTGATATATAAATTTTGCTTTATAGCTGTAAAAATACTTTCTCTGAACCTGTGAACCCAGTCAGGAGGAATGATCTATCATCCTTTATGAAGGATTATCGAAACTAAATGGGCCATTGTCGAGCATCGTGATACAAAGACTTGTTTAATGGCCCTCTCACATCCATAAAGGTGCTGCATGTAAGAAAGTTCGTCCCATCAGCCTGAATGCTGGAAGAAGAGGATAAAACAAGGGATACAAGAAAATTCTCTCTCATTTGCTGTTTGGACTCTGACCAGTCTGGAGCTATGAAAAAGAAGCAGATATTTTCTATGTCAGCCTGGACTAGCCCTAAAAGACATTCAGAGTTCACAGATTACTACAGCTCTGTCACTTTTTGAAACCATAGACTCATTTGTGTGTGTATGTTTGCCTACTTTAACCTGTAAAGAACTTTTATTTCTTTTCTTAGTTAATAAATCCTTAATTAGTTTACTATAGGATTGGTAACAAGTGTTATCTTTGGTTTGAGACCTGAATTACAAATTGACCTGTGATAAGTTACTGGTCTCTTAGGACTGAAAGCAACCTGAATCTTTTGTGATTGCAGCTAGCTATCACTAAGTCCAGCTTGTCTGGGTGGTGAGATAGACTGGAGTGCCAAAGGGACGGTCTGTGACTTTGTGGTTAGACTGTTAGAGTGCTTCAGGAGCTCACATTTGGTACTGGGCTGATGAGATCTAATTATAGAACATACAAGCAGTTTGGGGTCTCTGCCCTGCTTCTTGACAATCTTTCATGAGATTGGCACTCCTGGTCAGGAACCACTTCAGACCGTGTGTCAGATGAGCTTGACATCTTCAGGTAATGCTGCTGTAATATTGGGCACATCACTTCCCGACATCTAATTCATTGTTTGTGCCATCTGAAGCCATGAGATTTAAAGAATAGAGTACTATTCAACATGATAATGGTATCAAAATTTGGACCTTAATAAATAGTACCAGTACAGTGCCATTATAGTTGTAAATGCATTTATTGTTCAGTAGTTTAAACCCAGTCTGTAACACTGTCACAAACCTATATTTCCTGGGAGAAATCTACAGTATTGTAGCTAATGTAGCCTTTTCCCCCCAATTTAAGTATAAAAGTGCCTGAACTACAAAGTTAAGAGACAGATTTAGATATGAACTCCCCCAGAGTTATGGTTGTTCAGATAAAGGTTTTTGGTTCAGGCTCGTTTCTACTTTATGGTTTCAATTTCTTAGTCTCTTTCTAAAAAAAGGACAAATTATTGGATTTCATTCTGACCTACCTGGTTATTGACTACAGTGGAGAATATCACCATCTCTGAAAAGTGGAGCAATATTTAAAAACATCCCTGAAGTGCTCTTGGTCTAACATTGTGCATAACACAGCAATTATTATATCCTACCACCTTGACTTCTATCCCTTACCAAGCTGCTTTTTCATCGCTGCTTTGAACAAATTTATTTTTCCACATCTTATTTTGGCCTGATGATGCTTCACAAAGATGGTCAAGTAAATAAAATGCCTTTTAATCTTTGTCTGAAGTAATTTAAAACAAGAATAAATAGAAGACACAAACCATAAGTTTCCATTTGAACATTAATTGCAAATGCTTTGTACGCTTTGCTGGACAGAATGAGAGAGTTGACAGAAAATATAACTCCTTTACAGAGTAGTAGTTGCTTGCAAGTACTGTATCTTGAAATGTGTTTAAGAAGCTAATGCAATTAGTTGGCTATAATTAGGGCTGATGGGAACAGCATATTGAAGTTGGCATAATAAAGCATCTCATTCAGTTAAGCAGCTTTTTAATGCTTCCCTCTGTGGTCAGAAGTTGTCTAACCAGGTATGTGAATCAGCTATGTACTGCACAATGGATGTCATGAACTTTCTTGAAGTGCTTCCTCTTATGAAACATGCTCAATTACTTGAAAAGCTCGGAATCAAACAAATTAATCCTAAAAAATACCATTTTAAGGAGCTTTCAGAGCAGAGGAGTTATATTACCTTTTGGTTGTTCGAAGTGGAAACATAAAAGTCCTAGAAGGTCATGGTAGCACTGCCATGACCACCACTCCTCCTCCTCCTGAGAAACCTTCAAACCAGTATAATGCCCCTTTCTAGGATCCCAGTTGGTCATTCCTTCTCCTTTCAGCTCTAACAGAAAAGGTGCCAAAAAGTGCCATTCTTACAGTTGTCCATTTACTTACATCTGCTTTTCCTCTTTCTGTTTCTTTATGCTCTACTCTCTATTTCTCCTATCACCACATGTCACTCATTGATTTCTGTGCTTTTGCTTCCTCTTATGTGCATCACTGTATGGTGCTGTCTTCCAGCTGCATTTCCTTTCTCCATGGACTTGCAGGGGTGTGTCTGCTGGCTGGCACCGTGACTCTGCTATGACTTCTATTGCTGAGGGAAGGAGAAGGAGGGAGATATCTTTTTGCTTTTTCTACCAGTTTTCCTGATACAGCCCCCATTCCACAGGAAAAGGGTATCTTTGGCTCCAATTGTGGGCCATTGTCTGATCATCTACTGCAGCATCCCTCCCAGGATAGCCTCCCAGAGGCTGGGTTTTTTTTCCTCCTTTGGCCCACCTTTTGCATGGAGCAGACTTTCTCTGCAAATTCTAAGGGATTCCCTGCTATGATGCAGAAAGGAAAATACCCATAATGTGCAGACAGACTAAATGTGTGGTGGGATAGCATGGTGCCAAACTGTACTCCTTCATCAGACCTCTGCAGACCAACCAAACTGCCCCGTTTTTGTCGTAAGAATTATGGTTAAGCAATGAATTTTATAGAAGAGCCATTTTTGCTGCAGTGCTCTGACTTTTTGCAAGGGAAATAAAAACAATGCCCTTCTTAGCTGGAACAAGATGATGTAAAAAACACATGGAACATATTATATTATAGTCCCAGGCCAAATTAAGGAAAATGAAACCTGTTAAAAGGCTGCATGAAGTTTAGACAACTATTTGTGTTGAGAATAATTATAAAGCACCTGCTTGGATTTCCTTAACAAAATACTGAGGACTACATTCTTCTCTCAGCTACATTAGCATAAAATGTAGAGTAGCTTCTCTAGAGCCAGTGGCATTACTCTGGGTTTACACTGATGCAAATGAAAGCATAATTAGATCCTTACTATTTGTTCAAATGCAGAACTTCCAAGTAGAATAGAAATCAAAAGTGCTCTCACTATCAGTTATTTCTTCAGCAGACAAAACCAGACTAATTAAAGTAGTAATTAAAAAGGTGAATGCTACAATATTAGTATGATACAGCTGAGTGAAATTTTTCAATTTTTTTAAGTGAAAATTTTTTTAAAAAGAAAATTAAGGCCAATCAAAATAATTTGCAAACTTCTGTCAACTTCACCCCCTTGTTTTGGTTGGGAAAAGGTGCTGGGGAAAAAAAATCAAAATGGTTCATTTCCACATTTTTTAAATGAAATGGTTCACTTTTTCAATTCAAATTGACTTTTGGTTTTAATTTTTTTTTTTAAAGGAAGGTTAAACTATTGTTTAACTTGAAATTTTTTAAAGCCAATGAACCAAAAAAACCAGTTAGAACAGCTCTAGCTTTGATAGAGTATAAACTTTAGTTTGTTTCCAGCTACTGCTAGCAAATAAATAAATACCTATTTCTTATTTAACACCCTTCAGAAGTAGATCTCCAATCACTTTGCAAAGGAAGTCAGTATCATTATCCCCATTTTACAGTTGGGGAAACTGAGGCACCAATAGATTAAAGTGACTTGCCCAATATCACAAACAAAGCTAGCGGCAGAGCTAGGAATAGAATCCAGTCCAATGCCCTATCCACTAGACTACACTGCCTCCCAATAGCAACATGGCAGTTCACTCAATAGCTTAGTCAATGGCAGACATTCTGAAACTATTTCAGAGTGAGTACTACATCTTAATAGAAAGATTGCCTTGTGGTTGACCTTTCCTCCCACTGGCAATTGAATGGCATCCATGTGGGAATTTAAGCAATTGATTACATGGAAAAGGAATACTAATAAAGTATTTAATGCATTGTCAGCTACTGTAAATGCAATTTAGCTACTGGAAATTAAGAGGAAGGCAAGCACCATGTGACCATTAGTCAACTCTCTTCAGATTATTGGCCGCCTATGGGTAGTCCACAGACCATAGGTTGGGAATCATTTGTCTAAGTACTCTGCTGAAAAGCAATTAAAGGCCCAATCCACTCTGAAGTCAGGTAAAATTTCCACTGACTTCATTGGGAGCAAGATTGCACCTCCCTATCCTCACGCCTTTAGATCCCGAAATAGACATCAGATAAATTACTTCTCTAACCATAAGAAGTGCCTTTTTCCATTTTTAAAGAAATTACTTAAAAAATGTTTTAAGCTGCCAACCATATTTGGTACTTCTGACTCCCCCCACTTAACTTCATAAAGTGTGTCATTTTGAAGATTTACTATCTACAAAGATCTTGACAGTATTCAAGCAACTGAGTCAAACACGGCAGCAGAACCCATTATTTTCAGCGTAATGAGTCTGATTCCTATTTTTGTAGTAGGCTTTCAAACCACAAATAGCTTTTTTTAAGAGAAGAAATTTTAGTAACTGATTTTTAGGCAATTGTTTAGGACGGAAGCATGAAATTAATCAGACCTGTAGTCGAGTAGATGTCAGTGACCCTACCGCACAGTCAATCCTGAGGAAGGCCACACCTCTCTGCCATTACACCCCTGGAGTAACGGCTCAAATCAATGGGAAGATTAGCAATTCCTTAATCCCCAGGCTATGTAAAGCAGTGCATGGTTTGAAGGACCCAGCCTTCAGACAGGGCAGGACAATGAGCAGTCTAAGTCTCTGTCCCCCAGCCAGAGGGACCGCCAACCCCAATGTAGAGGCTCACAGTCAGGGAGTGAGCACCACCACAGTCTAAGGGCTCACAGGCAGGGGGTGAGCCGTCCACCCCTGATGTGGCAGGTGGTAGAAGGATCCAGCCTCACTCTACTCCACCGGGTACCAGCGCAGGGCCCTGGCAGTGGCGGAATGCCCCACCACTGGGTTGGCAGGGCTCCAGCCAAAATGCATTGACCAATATTCAAGCATGAGCACAGACTGTGGTCGGTTATCCCTGGGCTACTTCCTACCCCTCCTCCAAGGTGTACTTGAGTCCCGAGGTCATCCTCTGTCAACACACAGCCAGTGGTAACCCCAGCAACTCCTCAGCATGGGGCATCTCTGATAGTTCTGGTAGCTTGGTAGGACAGTAGGTATCTCCAGCAGGCTCCAGAAGCAGGTGGGTAGCATCTGTCTCCCTCAGCAGTTTCACCCCAACTGAAGTGTAGGGCTCACCTTTTATACCTCTGGTTCCAGTCCTGCTCCTTTGCTTCCTGTTTGGTGGGCGTGGACTTCCTGGTTTCACCCACTAGAGGGTCAGTGGCCCTCGCTAACTGTCAATCTCTGAGGGAGACCACACCTCTCTGTTACAAGAGCCTATTAAGCAATTCCCCCATGAAAGTGCTAAAACAAACAGATGCAATTTGAAGCAGTATTGTAGTAGTAACTTAAAATGTAAATTCTGAGATTTTTGAGTCTTTACTGGCAGCTGGAGGTAGCCACACAATGTGTGGGCCTGATTCTTGAGTCTGCTCCAGCTGCTTTGCACCATTAATTCATTGTCAGCTACTGTTAATGCAATTAAGCTGCTGGAAATTAGGAGGAGCACCCCACCATGTGACCACTAGCCAACTCTTTGAAGACTATGAGTAGTCCACAGACCAGAGCTGGGAATCACTTCTCTAAATACCTCTGCTGAAAAGCAATTAAAGGCCCAATCCACCCTGAAGTCAAAAGGCAAAATTTCCCCCTCCCCATGTCTTTAGGGTCTGAAGCGAAGCAAAGCAGCTTTAAACTTGATGGATCCAGCCCTGTCCAGATTCCTCCCATATAAGGGAGTGGTATTCCAGGGGGGACAAAGTGTGTGGCCATCCTGGGTACCTCTTATTTTATTGTATGTCAGCACTCATATACTAGGGCATTTGGTGCTATATAAATAGAGTGTGAGAGAGATTTTTTTAACCTGTAAATCATGAGCAAATGAATGTGTAGAGTGCTGATAACATCATTTACTTTATCTTCTCTTGTCAGACTGAAAAACAATGTTAAGACTTGTGCATTTTATTTTTAGAGATAAAGAAAGAGAGGTTGGACAAATAGCTTTCATATCTTTATGGTATATATTTATTTTGCTGAATAAATGCTCTGCAGCCAATCCTGAACATCTCAAAGCACCATTTTGTAGCTTTCCATGTTAGTCACAATGGGCCAAATTCCCTACTCAGTTACACATCAGATTTTCTGCAGTTTTATTGGTACAAATCCATTGATTTGAAGAAAAAAGAAAAAAGACTATAGCCTGTTAGATAGTATATCTTGCCTGGTAAGGAGATTCCATTTTTTGGGAAAAAACTGCACACTGTAATGCAAACCTTTGAACATAGTTTTAAAGCTGTACACTTTTGGGTGGAAATATAGGGATTATCTAAATACAGTGGGTGTCCTGCCGGCAAAATTTACAACTGACTTCAATGGGAGTGAGATTGGGCCCACTGTTTGTTTGAAGACACACTCTTTCTTTTGATTATAAGTAAAGCGATAGCTATGAAAATGCAATAGATGTATGAAGGGCTACATTGCAGTTCCCGCTCACCTCAATGACAACTGTGAATGTAGTTTATTACTTTTTTTGTGTGTGCTTAATTTCATGTTGAGCTCCAAAATTAATTCATGTGGACCTGGGCAATCTCAGTCTCTTATGCTGTGTCACAAGAGTTGCCCTGCCCAAATGAGAGCAAGGCAAGTACCCTTGTGCTCACTGGGTGAAATTCACCCCAGCATAAAGTCTATGCAACCACCAACACCTCACTTAAGCCAATGAGTAAAGGGGTTAATTTCACCCACACTACAGAAACATACATATGGGAAACAGACGTTCTAAATATAGGAATTATATTAATTCTTAAAATGGAAGCAATATTTAATATAACAAAACTGGGAAAAGAGGTCTCAGAGCTTTCTTTGCATCTAAGAAGCTATTTGGTACAATTTATTTTCCTTTTACAGTCTTTTCTTCTTAAAACGGTTAGAGCAGATTGGTAGATGGATTCCAGAATCCAGTCTGAGACAGTGCAATGAACTCCCACAGGAAATAAAGACAATCACAAGCTTCACACCTTACACTCCAGCTCCACTCTCTGACCTGACTTCTCTAACATAAGCACATAGCAGTGTGTACCTTTTTTAAAAAATCTCCCAAACCCTACCAATGCAAAACACAGCACTTCACTGCATGCACAATTATCCCCATGGGAAGAGGGTGAGAGAACAACTGAACCACGTACGACAGATGTTAGTCACATTGTTTAATGCACTGGAGAAAGACACTTAGATACTATGGTGACGGTGATATGAGAACCTCAATAGAATAGAATCCAGGAGCCAAAGAGCATAAGGACTTTCTCCAGCTTTTTTTCTGCAGTGATATTACCTCCCTTTAAAAACCAAACCTAAAGACATTTAAATCTTTGCATTAGCAAAACAGTGCTTTGTCCCAAGAGGACTCCATGGACATGTCTGGTGTGAAAACTAATTATTATTATTATTTGTCCTGTAGTTGTACCTAGGAGCCTCAGGCATGAACCAGGACCTCACTGTGTTAGATAACCAACCAACGCAAAACAAAAAGACAGTCCTTGCCCTAGAGAGCCTACAGTATAAGGGCATTTCTACAATGCTGTGGCAGCAGGCATTGATGCAGTGGCATTGATTGATCGGGTCTGTGTAGACCTGCTCAGTTGATTGGAGAGTGCTCTCTGGTTGACTCAATTAGTCCACCTCCTTGAAAGGCGGAAGGCAATGTCAATGGGAGGTCATCTCCCATCGATGCAGTGCTGTGAAGACGCCACTGTATGTCAACGTAAGTACGTCAACCACCGCCACCAGTGCAGACCAACCGTAAGTCAGTATTTAACAATGTGACCCAGTTGGTACTGAATAGCTCGGCTGGGTCCACCCCAAATATCTGAAGACACAGAAGGCTATCTATATCATTTCTGCTGACTCAGGGTTCCATCCTTCATGTTGCTATAGCATTTCAGATTTCCAAAGACTGCTTTCAGGTGTCTCATATATAAAGTAAAATTAGTGCTGGCCAAAGTTGGCCAACAATATAGACTTAGATCCTCTGTAGGACAGATACAGCATGGCTAGCAGCACTGACAGCATGCTTCAACCATGACCTGAAGGAGCCGTTATGTGAGGGTGAAATGGCATTTAAGTCTTTCTTCAGATATATAAAATCCTACTGTGACTGCCAACAAGGGTATCAATTAGTGCCAGTTATGGTTGTGGTTTGTCACTTACTCCTATTTTTAACTGTACTCCCTTAACTTGTTCTGGAAAGCCACTACTCAGCCCATGACACCTGCTATTGCAGCAACATCTGAGTGGTGCCATTTCTGACAAACTATTTTTTTAGATGTCCAATACAGCCCATTTTCTCACACTATCCTTAGTACACTTCAAGCTATAATTTAACATTTTAAATACTTAGCACTTGCTCTCCTGAACACATCTAGTGCTGGTATTTTGTGCTGATATGCTGTTTCAGCAGAAGAAGCAAACAGTTTTCAGGTATTATCTTGCCAAGGCAAATCATAAATTATGCTTAAGGGAAAAAACATTACAGTGCTTTAATCATTTATTGCATAATGAATGCATATTTCAGCTACAATGAAACATTTAGGAATTTACTGAAAGTAAAATGATTAATAAAGCATAAAGGAAGTTGAATAGTGGCACATTTGATATACAGCAGTTTAATGGTAATATATTGCATAGGACTTTTAATGTACTTAAGTGTACTGCAATTTCATGTCACAAAGCCCCAGACTTGTATTACTTCATTCCTATGAGTAGCCCAATGAATATGATGTTAGCAGAAATTCACTGATAAAACATAACATTAATGATACAAAAAGTCTGCCCTTTTTATCAAGACAATAACAAAATTTTGTCTGGCACAGCATAATGGTTAGATTGGATGTCTCATATATGTTTGTTTTGTTTGTTTTTTTTTTTGGGGGGGGGGGGGGTGGGTTTTTTTTTTTGTTGGCTACAGATATGATCCCATCCTTCCCTCAACTAGTGTGGAGCAAGAAGCCAAACTATATCCCATACATTTACACAAGATAGAAGTAGCCAAATCTGATGTAATATAATTTGCAGCTTCTGAAGCCAGATCAGGCTGGAAATGTTATATCTTCCTTTCTTCTTTTGTTCAGGCATTTTGGGTCCATAAAGTGTGGCTTGTGGCTTTGACATAGAGGAGTAGGAATGCAGTAGAGATTGGCAGTTGCAGTGCTATGTACTCTGCCAATGTGAATCAGTTGTTGTCTGGCATTTATACAGTATAGGAAGAATATAACCAAATCTATCATTGCCTGGCACTGTGCACTAGAAAAAGACACAATGCATGTGAATCAAGAGCAATATTTTAAGCATGAGCCAGCCAAGTAGCTGTTTATCGATAGTTCCAACATGTGATTAAAGAGCTGCAGGGACAGAATTTTACAGTAGGATATAAGATTAGAACTTTATTATGAACAGTTGACTGGGCTAGCGAGCACATGGACTGCTTCTGTCTAAATGCAGACACCACAGTTGTGTTCAGAGGTTTCCTGACAAAATATATTAAACAAAAAATCTTCAGTTTCTTTTTTTTCAGAAGAGAAACCTGTAGCAATTATATGATTGCAGAAGAGGATTAAAACAAAAATGGTCTAACAAAATCTTCAGGAAAGTCAAGCTCAAAATGAAATTCTATGGAAAATCTGAGAAAATAGAAGTAAGGTTTTCAGCAAAGCATCAGCTAGTAAAGAAGCAAGTAAAGGGCATTATTTCTCCATGTGGCAGAATTAGAGCTCAAGATGTTTTGAGTTTGATAGAGAAGCAGATTTTAAAAAGTAATGTTGCTCATGGATAAATTAGAAACACACTGTGCACCATAGAATACTGCATAGCACAGGCACAAAGGATTTTTCTTACATAAGAAAACAGAAAAATGGTGAAGCTATTGATGTATTTGTGACTCATTGAAACTGGCTCCCAAGTCATGTGGAGTTTGGAGGTTTTGTGAATCATTTTATGATATATGGAGTTATATCAGACCCAGTGCATGACAAGTTATTAAGAGAAATTGAATCCAACATGCCCTTGATATTTGCAGAGGATGCAGAAATGAAAGAGCAACCACATGAACAGAAGGAACAGCATATTCTGTGCAATAAAAGGGTTTATTTGGGACATATAGCAGACTGAGACCAGACACACACACACACACACTATGAACTAATTTTAATTCAACAAGCAGGAAGAACAAACATCCTATAACTTTGCTCCATTACTCATTTCAATACCTTACACAAAAGATGCACCAAACCTAGGAGAATGACAAATACAGAGTAATAAGGGCAGAAAATTGTATATTCCAATTCAGTGAAAAGCATGCAAACTGGAACATGAAAAGGTGGCATAAAAGTTCTGCTGCTTGTGAACAAAACCATCCTCTAAGACAATATTGTGTCTTTGAACAACATTACTGGAATTGTAGCAAATACAATTATTTATCTAAATGGTCTATCGGATGACAAGGCACTTTCCCTAAAACACAACAGTGTCAATTACAGACATGCTGATGAGTGAGGCTTCAAAGGAAGAGCAAAACGTTGACATCAATAAGAGTTACTGCTGCTCAATCCTTCTTAGGACCAAGCCCTCATTTAGGATAATAAGTGCAAGTATCTGGGACATTTAACTTACACTGTGTTTTGTATAAGGAAAGGATAGAAGAGAACACTGCGGTTCATATTGTTGAGTCTGACTCATGAAAAATTCTGGGTTTGCCAATAGTAACAAACATAAAATGTAGAGTCAATATTTTAAAGTGGGAAGCAGTGAATGTTGATATGTTTACAGAATACCAGACTGTATTTGAAAGTTTGGGTGTTTTCCAGGAAAATAAGCCATAAAAATGAACTAAAATATTATATTAGTAGAGCAATTACTAGGGAAGGTAACGGTGACATTACAAGGCAAAGTAAAAAGACACTAACTGTACAAGAGAATTGCAAGTGATAGCAAATGCGCAAGAAGCTGTAACTTGAATCAACTCAATAGTAATTGCAGATAAATCTGGAAGGTGGTAAGTAAGAATTTGTCTAGACTATAGAAACATAACAAAAGCAATAAGGCATGAGTATTTCTAACTACCTATTGCTGAAGAAATAACCAACAAGCTAGCAAATGGAGAATTATTAATATTATTAGATGCCAGAAGTGGGGTTTGGCAATTTCACCTGAATGAAAGAAACTTGAATCTCTAGACTTTTAACACACCATATAGAAGATCAGGTTCATCAGAATGCCATAAATAAGATCAAGGCTTGAAATATATCATAGTACAGAAGACTTCTGAAAGCTAAATTAGTTACATTTTAGTGGAAGGGAATTACCATAGACTCTGCTACAGGAGACTGAAGGGAAAATGGAGATTCAACATTTTAGTCACTTTTTGGCAAAGGAAAGGTTGAAATCAGATGACATCAATATAGCAACCACCTTTTGAAATTACTTTGTCACTTGCAAGACAGATTTGCAAAGGTTTCTCAGACTGCTAATGCATGGAGGAAATTTTATAACAAATACATCAACTATAATTACATCATAGTGACAAATAGTGATACTTAGAGACAGAACTAGAGTTTATCAAGATGACAATGCATGAAATGACACATTATAAACAGAAAGTGCTAAGAAAAATATTTTAAGTGCTTTGACATAAAAGAAAGGTTTTCCTGCCACTGGACACAAATTTCATAAAATAAGCGATCAGGGCCAAATTCACAACTGGGGTAAACTTTCACTGATGCTGCATCCATTTATTCCAGCAGTGAATTTGGCCACTAGTGTTTACATATGCATCACAAGTAGCTCAGCAAAACTATGCTTTAATAAAAAAGGAAATATTCTGGCATCCTTATTTGGCAGCAGTCATTTTCATCAGTACTTCTATGAGTAAGACGTGAATGAAGAAACAAATCGCAAGTTGCTTGGGGCTATTTTTGGAAACCTTCTGATAAGCAGCGCGCCACCAAGAATACAGAGATAGTTTGCTAACACTCCAGTAATACCAACTACAAGTTGGATACAAGCCATGAAAGGATTTAAAAGTAGCAGATGTGCTCTCAAGAGCATATTTGCATTGTGGAGAAGGTGTGAGTACAGATGGAACTGATGTCATGTTACATCCCAGGACAGCAGACTTAATCTATGATCTGTGGAGCTACTCCGAATTTGCACTGCAGTAACTGGGGGCAGAACCTGGCCGTGAACATTTCATTCAATTGCACCAAATGCTAGCCCACTGCAGAGTCTGAGGCAGACCATATTATAAAGTTGTTCAATTTAAAACTCTGAGCTAACTATTGACTAGGGGTTTCAGAAGGGAATCAAGTGCATGGGATGGGCCATGCTGATTTTCCTAGCTCTCCTATAGAGAGAATGATCTCTGAAAAACATGACCATCTGTATATTCAGGGTTTGTTTGAGCATCCTTGTTGTTTTTACAAAATTAATATTTTGTTACTGTTTTTTTAAAATCACACCACTGCCGTGTCTACTTTAAGGAGTTCCCATCCAGCTGAACTGATGAAACTGATGACAGGCAGATTGAGTGCATGTGGATCTCAAGAACTACCTCCTCCGAGGCACTTTGCCTGTCCCAGCCAGGGAGCCTCTGTTGACTTTGTATGTGCTGATCCCATAGTGCTCACGTATAAAGGCAAATGTGCAAGATGGCACGGGAAGAGGGGATATTACTTGTTTAATAAATGGGAGAAATAGCCCCATCATCCTAGCTGCAACTAGCTGCATTGATGTTCATCAAAATCATCCTTTACCTACCCTTCTGCCTCCTGTTAGCAGGGGTGTCTTTGGTCTACACTGACAATGTAGCTTGACATAATGCAGCTTACGTCGACCACCTAAAGTATGCGTCTCCACTGGCATGTCAGTTACGCCGACCTAAATCGCAGTAAAATTTGACTTAATAAAACCACCTCTGCAAGAGGCACAATGCTGAAGTCGAATTCTGTGCGTCAAATGAGCATCAGTGTAGGTAGAGCGCAATGTAAATCGATGTCATTGGCCTCAGGGAGGTATCCCATAATGCTCTGTTGTGACCGTTCTGCACATTCGCAGCCAGCTGCAATGTGGCCATGTAAACAGGAAATAGGTCCTTCCTGCAAGCCCCAGGAAATTTTGAATTCCCATTTCCTGTTTTGTCAGCGTGGAGAGAGTTTGCCAGAACAACTGATCATGACGACGGCATGCTTCAAACACGCTCCAACCTGGAGTCGACCTGAGGTCTTGGATCTCATCAGTGTGTGGGGTGAAGAGTCTGTCCTGGCTCAGCTCTGAGCAAGGAAAAAAAATTTGGATATCTACAAGAAGATATCTCACGGCATGTTGGAGAAGGGGCACAACAGAGAATGTTCAGGGTACTTATTTTTACATTGTAACATTGCTTTTCATCCATGGGATGAGTTAACAATGGGTACCTTGTGCTTTGCTTCGCTCACAATGGACAATGTGGCCTTCAACACACCACGGTCCCATACTTCTGCAGAGCACCTGTCGCAGATAAGAAGGCAAAAAAAACCCACCTGGGATGACATGTTTAATGAGCTAATGAACACCTCCATGGCTGCTGACACAAAGCTAAGAGCTTGGAAGATTTCATTATCTGACAAACTGAACATGGATGTGGACAACCGGAAGGTGGCACAGAAGTATGAGTGTTCAACACAAGAAGAGATGCTGCATATAATGCGTGATCAGTCAGACATGTTGAGACGTCTGGTTGAGTTTCAGGAAACTTGGAGGCAAGAGAGACTCCCTCTGCAATCCCTGCAAATCTCTGAGCTAACGCACTCTTCCCTAGCCTCCACCCCCAAGTGGTCTAGCAGGAGGTTGAGCAGGGTGCGGTACGTGCTGCATTCTTTGCCGATTGAGGGGAGCAGAAAGAGGTGACAGCCCCTTTAAGGAGTGGGAATGTGAGATTCTTTCATGTATGCACAGCCAAAATGCATGCAAAACATTCCATTATCATCCATTTCCCCTCTCTGCGAAGGATCACCAAAAAAAAAAGTACTGCTTTACTATTCATTACTGTTTATTTATTGATAAGGGAATAAAGGGAGGAGGAAGGTGGGGTACTGGAACGGTGGGTGAGGGGGAAGGAGGGGAACTGGCTTGGTGGGGGATAGGTAGGGGATGTAAAGTGAAAGCACAGCACAGCTAAGCAACACACATTACTGTTGCGTCTCGTTGCAAAAGCGGTTTTTCAATGCTTCCCTGAGGCGGAGCACTCCACGATTAGCTCTCAGTTTTGCAGTGGCATCTGGCTGCTCAAAATTTGTGGCCAGCCTGTCTGCCTCCACAACCCAACCCAATGAGAACTTCTCCCCCTTTGTTTCACAGACATTATGGAGCAGATAGCAGGCAGAGATAACTGTTGGGATTTTTTTTTCACTGAGGTCTAACCCAGTGAGCAGATTTCACCAGCGCACCTTTAAACATCCAAATGCACATTCCACCATCATACTACACTTGCTGAGCCTATTATTAAAACACTCCTTCTCACTATCCAGGTGCTTGGTGTATGGCTTCATTAGCCAGGGGAGCAAGGGATAGGCAGGATCCTCCAGGATCGCTATTGACATTACAACATTGCCAATATGTATTTTTTGGTCAGGGTGTATGCCTTAATCGTTAGTTTCCTAATTAATTTACTTGATTACTGGATCTGTCACCAGGTGAATTGACTGAGACTGATACCCAATAAGGTGCAACCAAACAGCTTTTATTTTGGGATGTATCAGAAACACGATTCCAACATAACACAGCTATAACTCTACTTGAATAAACATTGGTGTCAAGACAGGATGGGGGAGTGAACCCCAGGCCCACTACCTTAGAACACAACCCCTTTGGTCCCTTCAGTCTGCAAAGTATTTACAGTTTCTTTTCTCTCCCTCCTAGGGAGTGCTGGCCACGATCTCCTTTGCTGGGTCCAGATCTCCACAGGTAAGTCTGTTCCATCTGCTTCTCATCCTACACCCGTCTGCTTCTCGTCCTAGACCCGGCTGCTTCTCGTCCTCAATCCGTAGCCACGCAAAACAACAGTACCTCACCACGCTACCACTCAGATGGGCCGCCTCTTACTCTGGCACTCACTGCCTTAAATAGTTTCCCAGGGCCTGATCTTAGCCAATCCACTGCTGGGATTTTCCCACCTTGTTCGGGCTTTGCACATGGCACCGATTCTTAGGTTTTTCCCGCCTTTTGCTGTCACTGGGCAGACTTCACCTGCTGGCAGCCTGCCAAGTGTTAGCATCCTGCCTGTCTCAGGCCAGTTCAAAATGGATTCTAAATCCAAGATGGAGTTTTCCCATATTATTTATCCTATTTACAACCTAAAAAAGGACACAAACATAACTATCATTTCCACATAACAAGGGAAGAAAGAGCCCGCCTGTATCTTTTTTAACAGACCTGAATTCCTAAAGATGCATGCATCATGCACCTTTCCAGACCACCCCACATTGATGTTAGTGAAGCATCTCCTGTGATCCACAGGGGCCTGCAACACAATTGAGAAGTATCCCTTTTGGTTTATGTACTCTGTGGCAAGGTGGTTCAGGGCTAAGATAGGGATGTGCGTGCCATCTATGGCCCCCCACACAGTTTGGGAACCCCATTGTAAAAAGGTCTTCCACTATGTCCTCCATGTTTCCCTAAGTCATTACCTTCTTAGCAGAAGTCTATTAATGGCTCGGCACACTTGTATCACAGTAGCTCCCACGGTCCAGCAGTCTGTCGTTGCTAGCTTCCACAGAGTGATGGCCACCCTTTTCTCCACTGTCAGAGCTGGTCACAAGCAAGTATTCATATGTTTCAGGGCTGGGGAGAGCTCGCCTCAAAATTCAAAGAAAGTGGCTTTTCACATTCGAAAGTTCTGCAGCCACTGCTCATCATCCTACACCTTCATAACGATGTGATTCCACTAGTCACTGCTTGTTTTCCAGGACCAGAAGCAGCGCTCAACCAACTGCAAATGGTGTGTGACAGCCTGCAGCAAACGGGAATGGTCTCATTCTATTGCTTGAAGCAAGGCGGCTTCTGTAACGTTGCAATTTTCAGCAGCGCAGCTCCTGTCTCACCCCTGAAAATACTGGAGAATAAGTCGTGAGGTGTTTGTCATGCTCACAATAATAGTGTAGAGCTGAGCAAGTTCCATTCCTTTCAGGCTACAGCGTGCGCACGACAGAGAGTGACAGGTTTGAAAAAATGGCGCGAAAAGGCTATCGTCTGTTTGTTTGGACTGGGACAAGAAGGGGGGGGGAAGGAGTACGTTGCAGCATAGGAGGACAACAACCTTCCCAAAAGCCTCTGCAGCTAGTTGCACTGTGGGATAGCTACCCACGGTGCACTGCTTTGATTGTCAACCCAAGTTGATTGTCAATCCAAGTCAATCCAAGTTTGGCTAGTGGGGATGCAATCCTCCGACACAATGAGCGTGATGTGATCACGCTCTTGTGACTTCTAAACTTCGATGGGTGAAAGTCGATTTAAAATAAATCGACTTCGCTCTTCAGTGTAGACATACCCCTTGTTTTCACTTTCCTGATTTTGTCCCTACACACTCACACTATTCCCCTGTGTACTTCTCCATACCTACATCTAGGTCATTAATAAAAATGGTAAACATCACTGGTTTTAGATCTTTGAAAACATCAAAACCTGATATTAATTTTCTCATTTATTCAAAAATTAGATGAATGTTAGAAGTGCCCTTGGAGAAGTGAAGTTCTTGTTGAACAGAAAATGAAGCACTCTGTTTAACTTAATGATTGCTTCCTTCTTCAGGTGTTATTTTAAGAGGATGGAACTGACAACAGGCTTCTACACACTTCCTCTGCCCACCCCCTTAATGATTAAAGCACCTCGTAACAGGCCTTGGATTTTTAATTGAAATCTTTGTGACAAAATCACTGCCCTAATTATGACATGAAAGTAAGTTAAGAGGAAGAGTTTAAGTGTAACATCCCATATGCTTCCAGTAGAGAATTGCTGACCAAACACATGCTTCTTGCATCAGTCAAAATAATAAATGGTGCAGCATACTATCATCTATTCCAGAGAACCTACATTTGTTATAGTGCATATTAAATTTACAAATCACAGAACTAGAAACAGAACAGCTCCTGCAAGTGATCCAGACACCAATTTACTATGCTAGACTAAGGTAACTTGGGCTTTTTTACATAACACATCAAGCAGCCATGAAATGATAAAAACTTTCTGCACCTCCTACCTGCTCTGGCTGTGATAAAATGTCTTGGATGTGAACTGCTCTCTCTGTTCCATTTCCACTCCTCTGCTTGATTCTGAGGCATAAAACAGCAAGATACACTTTCATGTGTTTATTTAGTAAATCAGAAAAGCAAGGATATTAGAAATGAAAGCAGAAATATAGGTGGGAGCAGTTTAACAAAAATAATTTATATTTTTAAAGTGTTGTACAGCAGAATCATGGAATCATAAGGTTAGAAGAGACTGCAAGGGTCATCATGCTGCTGACTCATGTTGAGGTTGTGACCCACCACAACTCTGAAATCCTTCTCAGCAGTGCTGCTGCCAACCCAGTTTCCCCCCATTCTGTATTTGTGCATTTGTTTTTTCTTCCGAAGTGTAGCACCATCCATTTGTCTGTGTTGAATTTCACTTTGTTGTCTATAGCCCAATTCTCCAGTTTATCAAGATCCTGTTCAATTTTAAGCTCTATCCTCCAAAGTATTGGCAATCCTCCCTAGATTTGTGTCATCTGCAAACTTGATCAGCATGCTCTCTATACCTATATTCGGGTCATTCATAAAGATGTTAACCAACATCAGACCCAGAACAGAACAGATCTCTGTAGAACCCCACTTGAGATCTCCCTCTAATCTGACATCATTCCATTAATTGTTACTTTCTGTATGAGGTTGTTTAACCAATTAGATATCAACTTAATGGTAGTTCTGTCAAGCCCAGATTTCTCCAGATTACTTACCAGGATGTCATGTGACACTGTGTTAAAAGCCTCGCTGAAGTCCAGGTATATTAAGTCCACTGTATTTCCTCCTATCCACCACGTCAGTTATCTTGTCAAAGAAGGAAATCAAGCTGGTTTGACATGATATGTTCTTCGTAAATCCATGCTGGCTGCTAGTGATTACCCCTTCATTGTCAAGATATTTGCAAACTGAATGTTTTATACATTGCTCTAGTAGCTTCACAGGTATCAAAGTCAGGCTGACTGGTCTATAGTTTCCTGGCACCTCCTTTCCCCCCTTTTAAAGATGGGCACTACATTAGCCCTTCTCCAGTCGTCCAGGACCTCTCTTGTCATCCATGAGTTTGTAAATATTATTCCCAGTAGCTCCAAGATTTCTTCAACTAATTCCTTCAGTGAATAGCATCCAGACCCACAGATTTGAATTCATTCGAATTGGTCAGAAGATCTCTGATATGTTCTTTACTTATCCCAATCTGCATCCCTTCCCCTGTTTGTTTTTGGTAACTTTGCTAGTCATCCAGTCTAATGTTACTTTTTGTGAGAACTTTGAAGCAAAGTAGGCATTGAGCAGCTCAGCCTTCCTATCATCTTCCATTACCAACTCACCTTCTCCATTGAGCTGTGGACCCACACTATCCTTGATCTTTCTTTTTTGTCTGACATATTTGAAGGACCCCTTCTTGTTCGGTCTAACATTTTTTGCCAACTGTAATTCATTCTTTGCCTTGGCTTTCCTGATTTTGTCCCTGCATGCTTGTGCTATTCCCACGTATACTTCCTTGGTTACATGCTCCTTCCATTTCCTGTATGTATCCCTTCTGGTTTTAGAGTTAAAAATCTCCTTGTGCAACCACATGGGCCTTCTGTGGCTCTTCTTATCTTTCCTCTGCATCTGAATAGCTTGATGTTGAGCCTCTAGTACTACATCTTTTAAGAACTGCCAGACCTCTTCAGCTCCTTTTCTTCCTAAATGGTCTTTCCATGGGACCTTGCCTATTATTTCTCTGAATTGGTTGAAATCTGCCTTTTTTGAAGTCCAATGTCTTTGTTTTGGTGTTCTCATTTCCTTCTTTCCATAGGATCTTGAATTCTATCAGATTTTGATCACTTCCTCCCAGGTTCCTGACCACCTTCATGTTTGCAATTAATTCATCCTGGCTGATCAAAACCAGATCCAAAATAGTTTACAACATTTTTATTTTTATAACAGGCAGATCTGGTAATAACACCTATAGTTAAGGATGCTTAATGTTTCCCATTGTAAGCCCCAGTTTTCAGTTGCTTATAATTTTGCCAAACTTTAAATATTTGGGCTGAACTTTTCCGTGCCTGGATCTGCTCCATGCTCTGTGCAGATGAACTATTGCAAGCCCCTAACAAGCTCTAAAGAGCGTTTGCTAATGGAGATTTTTCATATGCTTCTAATTACATATAATCTAGATAGATCTTAATGGGGTAGAAAAAGGTCTCTCTTTTATCTCAGGATCATTCTGCAACTATATTTCAAGTCTGGCACAAAAGTATGGAATTATTAGTTATATCAAGAAACAACTGAGAAAAAAGCATAACTTTGGTAAAACTATCTGTTTTCTGTAGCCTTGTTCTTGAAAATCACTGAACCTTTTCAGGATATGTACAGTCAGTGTGTATGTACAGTCAGTGGTTGTATGCGCCCCCCCGCAAACTTCTCCTACACTGAAGGACTTCTCAGGTAGCTGGTTAAGAAAACTTTCCAGCCTCTTTGCACCAGTGGATCAGGCACATAATATTTACACACACAAAAACCCCACAAAAAATCTTTTATTCTAGATATGTGTCCAGATATTCACTCAAATGGTGCACATTGCTAACAATACAGAAAACCTTCATCCACATAACATCTTCCCCAGCCGAACTCACTGAGAGTAAGGAATACTTTTTCTTTCATGGAGACAATACTGAAAAACACCTCGAAAAAAATCCACGTGGCATCACAATTGCTAACTTCAGATGTTAATTCGTATTTCCTGAATGTCAATCTTTATTTTGTTTTAATTTCCTTCATTAGTATAATATGATAATTTTTCCCAAAAGAACATGGGAAGCCAATACATTTTAAATAGAAGTTCATATGTTGTTTATTCTCTTTTGAACACTTAACTGTTACTTAATATTTCATACAAAATACTACATTAAAAGAACATAAAAGTTGTAAAATGAGCACCCAGAAGTCTGGAAATGTCAAAGTTAAGATCTAATCTGCTACTTTAACTCTGCCCTATTCTTCATATGCCTTTTGTATAGTCTTCAAGTACATGATCATGTTAAGCATGTGGCTTTCCTGTCATACTCCAAAGCATACATGCATATAAGGTGGGTCTGGTCCAAACTTCCTGTGGTTTGCTTTTATTACTAATTTAAATACTGTTAAAGGACATATTATATGGTATCTGGCTTTTGCATGGGTGTGTGTGGGAAATTAGAAGTTTACAGCTAACATTTTCTGGGCCAGATTCTGATCTCCTCACTCACACTGAGGGGCATCTTGAGGTCAATGGGCTGCTTATGAAGTAAGGTATAAGAACATCTGAACCTGGCACTCTGTGAGCTGACACTTTCTAGTATTTATTTGCCAATGAAATGTAAAGAAAAAGAACAAGTGAAAAACAAATCTTTTGTTTATTTGCCTACTGTGCTATTTTTTGTAAATTATTTGTAAATAATTAAAAATGAATATCTGAAGAACAGAAATTCAAGAACCAAAAATATCTTTAATACCTTGACGAAGTCTCATAGATCTAGTTCCATCAGATCTGTGCCTAGGAAGTTCATGCCTGATTCAGTGCTGTGGTATTCCAGTTTCATGTCAGTGTAATTCCATAAAGGTCAGTGGAGTCATTCCAGTATCTGACTGAGTTAATTCCAGTGTCAGAGGTGAATCAAGGTCTTAGATTTTAAGAGTGAGCTTTTGGAATTATTTATTTGAGCAAAACAATTTTTTTCAAATTTTAGCAACAGATGGATTTATATAACATATGATTTGTTTATTACTTTGAATGTTCTGAATGTAAATAATTAGATCTTTGCTCTGTATTCAGCTCAGTATGTGAATACACCCTGAATATTCAACATATGAATATTGAATTTGCATTTTTTTCAGAGTATGACTCAAATTTGAAGACAGAGACAAAGAACCTTTACTAGTTTCAGTGGGATTGACATACTGTTCACAATGAAACTATCATTGCAATGCAGGTTTATTCAAAAACCTTTCAAAATAAATTCCGCCTTCAGATACATGCACACAACCTCCTTTGACTTCAGTGGGAGTTGTGTGTGCATATTAAAGGGCAGAATATGGCTCAGCGCTTTTACTGGTATGGAGAAAGTCCATTATTGTATCAAGCACAAGACCCAGATTTGTTCAGAAATGAGTTACTTGAAAGCGAAATAGCCACCAACTATACAGTGAAATTTAGTAAGAAAAAAGGCAAATGTTCTGCCAGCAGTTAGAGTTAAATTTCTGATAGGCTACCTGAAGATCATAGAGTACATTAAATAAATGAAGATAAGTAATGTACTGTGAATAGGGGGACAAGATAACAATATCTGAGGATGTCATGAGACACAGTTGCATGTAAGTGAACCTTAGAACATCATGTACCATAGTTGTGCCTAATGGCTTGGAGCAGCAACTTATGTAGGAGCGTGGTGTATTCTAGAACTCTCTGGCTGCAGCATTTGCTGTAGAATCCACTTCTTATTACGCAATTGTGTTCCAGGATGGATCTCAGTATTTAATGTAAAAATTAAATTTCTAGCCCTCATGTTTTTTAAAATAATTTGGAAATTGTGAACCAAATGCATATTGATGCAATGGTAACTACTTGAGTCTGCAGACAGCCTGAAATAACAGTTCTAAGATGTGTAAACCACCCCTTTCAACTCTAAACCCAAAAGATGTAATTGTCAACACTATTTCACTGCTAATCACTTTAGCAGGAATATTCAGTTCTTTTGCTTAAAGCAACTCTCCCCAGTTGTATCTCATGCCTCTCCAAATCAAAATGAGTAACACCATACTAATTATATTATTCATTTTCCTATGTAAATTCAATAATAGCTTCATTTTTTATATTAAACAAAGTGTCACGGTCTCTCTCTCCAGTCTGCTGTGCAGAACTTCCACAGAATCTAGGGACCTTGCCACAGAACTTAGGTCTAACTTATTATTGAGTACATACATCATCGTATTACTACCGTCTTCATCTAGTCCACTAGTAAAATGAACCTGTATGCCAAATTCACAACACCATCACCCAGTACTGCTTGTCCTGATGGCACCCACCCCATACAGCATTCTGAGAATCGGAAAAGGTTACTGTGATTCTGTAGGTGAGCACCACACCAGCATTTTGGGGGGACTGATATAGAAGAATGCAGAAATTGCCGCAATGGGGAAGGAATAACACTTCTACAATAATGATATTAATGACCTTACTAATGTGTTTATTTGTCACTGTCTAGAGTGGGAATGAGAATTGATTTATCTGTCATTATCACCGCCTCCATCAATCTGGTTGGAGCAGCAGGAAAGTGGCAGATTTGCAAAAGAAAACTAGTACTATTGAGCAGTAACAATATAAATCTTTTTCTTGCATGCACTCTCTTTAGATATTTTATGTGATGCATCAGCTTGCAATGTTAGCATCTTACTGGTACATAAGCAGGTTGACATGAAACTTGGATAACATTTTCAGAAGGACCTAATGGGATATAGACTCCTAACTTGTTTATATGCTTTTGAAAATTTTATCCCACGTGTTAAGTTTTTTCTCCCTATTCCAAAATAGACAGGGTTGTTTTGAACATATCTTCACTGACCATTTCACTCTCTTCTTTCCTTCATTCTGACAGTAACGCAGGCCAGAACAGTGGCCAAATCATCTGGAAGGATCGTCACATCAGTATGACATTAGTTTTGATAATTATTTAGAGTAATACGCATCATTTTATCCTTGGCTGATAAAGCTGCAGCTTATGTCCTATTTCTCTTTGGCATAAAACCATTAGGAATTTTAAAAAGCTCCAAAATCTATTGTAATTAGTTAAAATTGGCTGTTTTCTTTTTTAAATCTTTCTGTCTGAGAAGGTTAACAGGATCATACTGCATTGAGGGAAAGAGTGATTATATCAATATTAATAAGCTCAGTGAAGTGCCATGGACTTCAGCATAGTTTTGACACTATGCAACCTGACCAATAAAAACTAATTTTAAAAATAATTTACCTCCTGGAAACCTTAAATGGATTTTACTAATGAAAAAACTAACATAGATCTTTGGTATCTGATAGGTGAAGCAAATGAGAATGCAAAACCTGCAGAGGCATGCATAAGGATGAAATGAAATATCCTATAGGACAATTTGTCTGTTTAGAAGTGCTTTTGCACTTTACCCATCAATGTTTATACACTGAATATTTTTGCAATCAATTAAAGTAATCAAAACATAAACATAAAAGCTTCTTTGTACAGTGAGTTGACCATTGATGACTGTTCATCAGAACACGTCCATGGCTGCTGTGCAAAGCCAGAAACACTACAAAGAAGTGACTCCATTAGCTCGTAAACTGTAGCAGACGCATCAGTGTTTACATGTGGGCCATCTGCTAGAGGAGGATGAAGAGTCAAACTGGGTTAAGATGGGTTACCCATGTATATGTGTATTAGTAGAGACCCTAGAAACCTTTTAAACACACCGAGAAAACACGCTGATAAACAGGCCAGAAAGTGGACCAGATACATAGAGGTTTAGGTCCAACTTTTAATATTTGGGAGTGCCAAGTCAGGGATGTAAGTCCCTATTTCAACACCTAAATAAAAGTGGCTTCCATTTCAGAAATTCTCAGCACCAAGACATCCCACTAAAGTTAATGAGAGTTGTATATATAAAAATATATCTAAATAAATATATAAAAATATCTCTAAAAAAATAAAGCCACTTTTACTTATGTGCCTAACTAGAGGGGCTAGGTATCTAACTTTGCACACACACACTTGAAAATTTTGGCCTAAATGACTCCACACAGTGAGTTACTGGCATAGCAAGGAATAGAACTCAGGCATTCCTTTCTTCCAACCTCACGCTGTCCCCTAGACCGTGCTGCTTACTGTCATCTTTCACATTTTTTATTCCATTCTTCCATAGTCACATGATCAATTTTCTCATCAGGAGAATACCATGGACTTACCATACTTCTATGGTTCAGCGGGCACAATGCTTCCCAGACTGGATAGACAGACATGAACTAGCTCTATTCAAGCTAGCACACTCTGCTAATATCACAAATTGTGTTAAAATAGTGCATCAGATACAGTTTTTATAAAGCAATAGATTTTGCATTCACCTCCTGAATTTTTCTTTTAAAAAAAAAATTACAGAACATTGCTAGGGATTTTAAAAACACCACCTTTAGATTCAAAGGACACCCAAGCACCCTTGAGGAGCAAGGCTCTTGTTAACTGCATATCTGAGAAAAACAGTCATATTTCAGACACCAGTACCCTCCTATCCTTACCTCTTTCTCCACCACCTCCTACAGACAAACTGTTAAAGACCAAGAGGACTCAGGTATACATTTTCCCCCTCGTATACACAGTGCTTTTCATTCTGTTGCTTTGTTCATTCCTCCTAATTGTATTTATTCGCCTCCTGTGTCTATACCCTTGGTGCCTGGCATTCTGACGTCGATATGCACAGAAACCTTTTTTCACTCCAGCTCAGGAGTTCACAGATGGAGACACTAGCACCTGCATAGCTTTTGTCTAGTTTTTTGGTGGGTGGAGGGTCGGAGGGGAGGAGGAGACCTTTGGAAAGACTAGCTTCAAATCCTTGATTAATTTCCTCTGAAGATAAACAATGGCTCACTGACTACCACTGCTAGTAAATTAACTTCTGACCCATCTGGAATCCTTATAAAAAAGCCTTATGAATTTTTTTTTACCTATAAACATCAAAAACTTTTAAACTACATTGTTATTGGCCACTGTGATGTGCCTTTTCTAAAGCTATAAACTGAGAAATCACCCCCGGTTCTCATGATTCATTTTCTCATAAATTTCACCTTTGAAATGTGCAACATAAGGCTGCTTGCTTACATGGATTTACATAGAATTCCGCATGAGCTATGTATTGAATAGACCTCTCTTTTCACCTGGGCTTTAATTTAACTTGTGCTTTCTGTTACTCTTTGTACACTACAATCAATGGATATGTATTGTGCCACTGTTTTTTGTGTGTAATTTTTTTTACCAGGAGTTTTCAAAAGGAGCTGGCTCACTGCTTTCTCTTACAGAGGGTTCTGGGCTCTTTGAGTCCATACTACTCTTACAGTGCTGCAAGACAAAGGCAAGTTGTATCCAGAGCTTAATAGTACTGCAAAACTACCAACTAGGCCCTGACATGTTCCATTCATTTGAGTGGATGTCCCACTGGAACACCAGGCAGAGGCAAAATGGTTAGAGGCTGGCTTGCTCCGCCCCCATAGAAGTAATTTGTTTTGCCACTTCAACATTTTCTGAATAGTTTCTATGCCATTTGTTGGAACAATTTATTCCAGCCCTCTTTTCTCATTACCAACCTCACAGTGGTCCTGTGCGCTCCTCCTGCTAACAATCTGCCTAAACCCTTTGTCTTCAATATGTCTGAGCAGCCAGGAATTTGTTTTGAGAATTCATACTATTCCTATGATGAATGATTTTCATTAATGATGCATATCTATCCATTTATGAATTAATCACACATGATCGAGGGATGAGCTCAGATATAATCTGATGATTTCAGTGTCGCCTTGATGAAGTATTCATGAAATCAAAAGATGACACCTTTATAAGTCACAGCAACTCTAGTGATTTTTTGTTTTGTTTTTTTGCTCACCTTTTCATCATGAACGCAGATATTTTTGTTTGGATCAGACAGAAACAACACACATGAAGAGCCTGATGGATTTTTCATTTGTATGGGTTTCCCATTTTCCTTCAGGATTCTGTACATTCTTACCTGATGGGATTCTACACTGACTGGAGCCTTTTCATCATGCAAGTGAGTCTGAGAACATTATTTTAATATAAATAAACCTATTGGTCACTTGGGCATTCTGACCTCATAAACTTTACAACTCCTTATTATGTACATTGTATAAAAATATTGATTTGTGAGTATTATCAGTTGTTAGTGGCTAATTTAATGGACTTCAATACAGGCCTTGATAACATTGCCCCAGTTTTAATAACACACTTCAAAGTAACAGTGAGATAATGAATTTTATATTTGATTTGCAGTAAATATTCTTTGCATGTACTTAAAAATAAAACCAAGAATGGTGCATAACTGTCCCAAATAAAGCATGTGTCTCACAAACCCTTAAGCACATGAGTAGTACTACTCACATGAGTACTCCCATTATGTGAAATGGAACTAGTGAAGTCAATGAAAAGATTCTAGGGACTTCACTGTGCAGCACAATTTCACCTGTCGACCACTAGTAAATGTAGCTGTACCCATTCACACCAACTGGCTGATTATGTACACCTTATAAGAAGTGTGCATACTGATTGTGCAGCTGAATTAGCCAAACATACATGTGCAGCACAGCTCACTATTTATATTGCGGGATTATAGAATCCAATCAGAGATCGGGGACCCCTCTTTGTGGAAACCTTACCCAAATATTGAGAAGAGAGTCCCCAAGTAATTTACATTGTAAATTGTTCTTCCTAATGTTGCTGAAGAAATGTTATTGTTCATAAATATTTACAGGGTATATGTGAATTGCAATTTTCAAACATTTCAGTGTTGAAATATTATCAAAACAAACAAAAGGTGTTGCAAGTTTTTTACTATGGGAAAACTGTATGGTATCACTCATCTAGTGCTCAGAACAGTTGTGTTGATTTTGCTCAAACTTTCAAAACAAAAATCACCTTAGGACACAGAGCAGGCCTGGAAAATATCGGCCTGCTAGGTGGACATTTTACAAAATGATGAACAATTCCCAAACTGGAGGCTACATTTGGTACATTTCTGTGTAAGTACAATCTGTGTGAGTTGTGGAATATGTTATAAACATATCTATCATTATACACACATACATGCAAACACACACTAGAACATCATGTACATTAAAATAGATATATCTACATATTATATGCAGATATCTGTTATGTACATATAAATAAATAGAATATACATTCACTTCAATCTCTAGCTCAAATCAATATGTATTTTTGTATGTAATAAAAGGATTATAAAAAGCATGTGCATTATACTAAGAGTACTTATTAATTGGCATGAAAACTGTCTTTCCTCCAGTGGTTTCAAGTAGGTCAATACTGTCCTCATTTTAAAATTGGGGAAACAGAGATACTAAAGGTCACACATGGTAACAGAGGTAGGAAATGAACCCAGGTTTCCTGATTTCCAGTTCACTGCTCTGATGAATAAACAATAATACTACTACCAATAAAAAACCATTACAAGCCGTTAACAAGCTCAGCTAACTAAATCCCAAACAGATCATACAAACAAATTTCCAATAAAAAGTCTATTATTCTCCAAGACATACTTAAAAGAAAAAAAGACAACATTAAAAAGAAAATACTACTCAGGTTTCACCAGAGAGCTAATTACCAAAGTTGAAGAACATTGGTGAGTGAATGCAATCTGAAGATATCATACATCTTCTATGTTTCAATAGGCATTTAATCTAGTTTAGTATATCCACAGGATAGCATACTGATAATGTCTAATACCATCAATCAGCACACATTACATATAATCTGTAAAAGGTTGCTAAGGCCTGGTCTACACAGGTGCTTTAGGTCAACTTAAAGTTCCTTAATTCGAATTAATTACACACATGTTTACACTGGCGCCACTGTTAATTCAAATTAAGGTGCCTGTAAAATCAACCTAATGAGACCGCCTCTGTAAGTGGCGTAGTGCCTAATTTGAATTTGTTAAATCGATTTAGTGTCAGGGTAGACACAAAGGGGGTTAAATCGTATTAACTGACCTCTGGAATGTATCCCACAATGCCCCATTTTGACCACTCTGGACAGTCATGCTGTGCTGCTCTGTAGTCACGGTAGCAGGAAAAGTCCCTCTCCCCTCAAGCCCTGGGAAGATTTGAATTTCCATTTCCTGTGCTTGCTGCCAGCATTGGGAGAGCTTTGCCACTGTTCTCAGCATATCTACCGCAAAGCTCAAATGTGCTCCAGCATGGAGTCAACCAGAGTCCTCATCAGGATATGGGGTGAGGAGTCCGTTCTGCTCAGCTCAGAGCCAGAAAAAGGAATCTGGACATTTATGGGAAGATATCACAGGGCATGCTGGAGAAGGGACACCAGAGGGGTGCTCAGCAGGGCCGAGTGAAGATCAAGGAGCTGCGCCAGTAGTATCAGAAAGCCAGGGAAGCTAACAGCCACTCGGGCTCCTCTCCCAAAACATGCAGGTTCTATGATGAGGTGCATGCTATTCTGGGGGGCGATCCCACCACAGTGCCTCCCCACAGCATCGATACCTCCGCTAGTTCACAGTCCATGATCAACTATGAGGACTCCGTGGACCAGGAGGAGGAAGCTGTGGAGAGCAGGGTGCAGGAGAGTGGGGTGTCCATTCTTCCAGAAAGTCAGGACTTATTCTTGACCCCTGAGCAGTCCACCAGCACACAGGACAGCACAAATGATCCCGGGGAAGGCACATCTGGTGAGTTCTCTTTCTTATTAGCATTTTTGTCCTTGTACATTGGGTGTGGGGGTCACGAAGGGGATCTCAGGCGTTTCTTTGACTGTACTGGGTGGTTACCCAGGGATCAGTTTTTTTATGTGATGAGAAACGGTACTTTACTCATCAGTTGATATCACAAAGAAAATTTAATGTATGTAATCTGTTATCCCTCGAAAAAATTTTCAGGGGAGGGCTTTTTACTCTCTCCACGGTAGATTCTTCTCTGCAATCAAGGTAGCCCGCATCATGACTTCATGTGTTTTAAGCATAGTTCCCCCTCTCTCCCATGCCATCTGCAGTTCCTCTCTGCAAAGGTTTGGAATACAAGCAGAGATCTCCCCCCCAATGCCTTCCGCAGTTCCTCTCTGTAAGGGTTTGGAATAAAAGCAGAGAGAGGAAATCATTTGCTACATTGTTTCATGGACCCATTATTGAAATAGTTACATTTGTATCATTTTCTTCACTATTCTACCTGTTGCTACCTTTTATCATGAGCTCATTATCAAAATTGTTACACTGGTATCATTTTCCTTACTATACTAACTGTGGCTACCCTCTTATTTTTCTTTCATTCTGTAGACACCTCAGCAGTGGACCGACCCTTAAGAAATGCTGTGGACAGACTGTCTCAGATTAGAAAAAGGAAAAAGAAAGCAGAGATGACATGTTTGCGGAGCTCATGAACGCCTCAGTTGCCGCAGAGACAGAGCAAAGAGCAAGGTGGCTGAACTTGTCCCATTACATGGGACAAATGCAGAAGCATGATCGCAGCACCATGCAGGAGATGCTGTGACTTCTGCGGGACCAGTCAGACTTGCTCTGGCTTCTTCTGGACAGAGTCCCGCTGCAGCTCCTCCATAATGCTCCTCAACTGAGTGTTTTGTCACCTCCCCCACCCCCAAGAGGGCTCGGAGGAGATTGTCCAGGACGCAGTACGTACTCTCCTCCACCCCGGTGGAGGTCAGCAGAAAGTTGCAGTGGCCACGCTGACTGCTGGCCAGATGGCTACCACCTACTCCTGGAGACAGTGAATGAACCCTCCCCGCCCTTCACCCATGACTTGAATGTTAAGAAATAAAGTTTTTCATCATTCCAAAACTTTTCTTTATTAAATCATATATTGTTCAGGAGGAAGATGGATTTGTCAGGCACAGATATCAAAAGGGAGTGGGGGTGGGATGAGTATCAAAAGCAAACAACATACAGCATGGGTGGGGGGATCGTCAAAGGCAAGCAACATACAGGAATATATATCACTCCTGCATCTCATTTCAGAACCTGGTTTTCAAAGCTTCCCTAATGCAAAGCTCTCTGCAGTTAGCTCTCAGCGTAGTGCTGGCATCTGGCTGCTCATAATTGGTGGCCAGTCTTTCTGCCTCCACAGCCTAAACCTGCAGGAAACTTTCCCCCTTCACTTTATGAAGAAAACAGCAAGCCGCTATCACAGAAGGGAGGTTCTTCTCACTCATGTTCAGCCTAGTGAGGAGACTCCTCCATCTACCCTTTAAATGCCCAAAGGCACATTCTAAAACCATTCTGCAACTACTTAACCTCTTATTAAAACACTCCTTGTCACTGTCAAGGTGACCGGTGTATGGCTTCATTAGCCAAGGGAGCAAAGGGTAAGCAAGATCCTCCAGGATCACTATGGGCATTTCCACACCCCCAATCTGAAGTTTTTGATCGGGGAAGAAAGTTCCCACCTGCATCATAGAGAACAGCCCTGGGTTATGAAATACATGAGCGTCATGCACCTTCCCAGACCACCCCACATAGATGTCGGTGAAGTGACCCCTGTGATCCACAAACCCCTGCAGGACCATGGAAAAATACCCCTTGCGGTTTATGTACTCAGTCACCAGGTGTGCAGGCGCTAAGATGGGGACGTGCGTCCCATCAATGCTTCCCAGCCCCCACAGTTTGGGAAGGCCATCTTGGCAAACCCCTCCACTATGTCCTGCACATTTCCCAAAGTCACTACCCTTTGGAGCAGAAGTCTATTTACGGCACTGCACACTTGATTCATGGCTATGCCCACTGTAGATTTACTAACTCCAAATTGATTCCCAACCAAGCGGTAACAGTCGGGGGTTGCCAGCTTCCAGAGAGCAATGGCGACGCTCTTCTCCACGGTCATAGCTTGTCTCAAGCGAGTGTTCATGCGCTTCAGGGATGGTGCCAGCTCCGAGCACAGTTCTAGGAAAGTTGCCTTTCGCATACAAAAGTTTTGCAGCCACTGATCATCATCCCACAGCTGCATAACTATGTGGGCCCACCAGTCTGTGCTTGTTTCCCTACACCAGAACCTATGTTCCACAGACTGCAGATGATACGTTACAGCCTGCAGCAATCGGGAATTGTTCTTCCGATGTCTTCTAGCAGGGCAGCCTCAGTGGCATAGGTGTAATATCTGCTTCGTCTTCTTGCTCTATTTCTAAAGTTCTCCATGATAAGCCGCGATGTATTTGTCACGCTCACAATTATAGTGCAGAGTTGAGCTGGCTCCATGTCTCTGCTGCAATGGCGATCACGGGGAGTAAAAAACCGTCTCAAAAATCCTTTTCCTGTTTGTTTGGGGGGGAATGGGGTGAGGGGGAAGCAGCGCTGCATCCTGGGAGGATGACACTCGTCCCAACAGCCACCGTGGCTAGTTGCACTGTGGGATTTTGGATCCAAAAACAATCAAAATGAAATAATGAAAACACGTGAAACTATACTAAATGTTTGGGTTTCTTGGTTTGTTTCATTGTCAGGCGTTTAAAAAAATAAATATCACTAAATTTGGAAGCAAAACATCATTTAGAAGCAAACAATTTTGACTTTTTTGAAAAATAAATGTCCGTTTCATTCCAGCTGAAACTATTTGTTGAATTCAACTCAAATTTGCAAATAGTCTTCGTGCCTGGAGAAATGTATTTTTTGGCAAATTTACTATTTGTGCAAACAAAACAAAAAGTGGATTACCTCACATACATTTTCACCCATGTCAAATCCTTTTCTACTATATAGTGGTTCATCCCATATTTGCTGAATTCATTTTTTTTTGTTCCCTCTGCTCCTCGGAAAAGTGACAACATTCTGCAACACTGTCAGAATGAAATTTCTCCCAAAAACGTTGCCTTTTGCCAAATAAAAGACCAGAATTCTTGATGCCCCAAGCTGAATATAGGACATGCTTGTGATGGGTAGGGGAAGAATATGGATTTCTCCATCACATGTTTTCATGGGCTTGGCTGGGTAGGACAGCTATATACAAACTGAAGACTTTGGCAGGCAAAATGTGGTGGGAGGGAAAGTTTTTAGCAGAAAATAAATGTTTTTATATATATTTATCTGTAAATCATTCATGTCACTCGGCTGTTTGCAGAGTGATTCTATTTTAGAAGACAGCCAGACATGTTAATGCACTTAAAAACACCAAAAGTTTCCCTAGCAGCTGACACAGAAAACTTGAATTTTTGGTAAGCAGTTGCATCGGTCCACGTCAAAAAGCTAGTCTGTCTTTCATCTGCTTGAAAAGTTCCAGAGGGGTAGGCGTGTTAGTCTGTATACAGCAAAAACAATGAGAGTTCTGTAGCACTTTAAAGACTAACAAATTTAATTTCTGCAGGCATAAGCTTTTGTGGGCTGTAACCCACTTCATTAGATGTAAGGAATAGAAATCAGATTGGCTGATGTGGTAAGCCACCCCATAAAAAGCTCATTCAATTGCACATCTACTAATGTTATATATGCCATCATGTGCCAGCAATGCCCCTCTGCCATGTATATTGGCCAAACCGGACTGTCACTATGCAAAAGAATAAATGGACACAAATCAGACATAAAAAATGGTAACATCCATAAACCAATCGGAGAGCACTTCAACCTCCCAGGACATTCTGTAGCTGATTTGAAAGTTGCCATACTTCTACAAAAAAACTTCAAAAACAGACTTCAAAGAGAAACTGCAGAGCTGGAACTTATATGCAAACTTGACACAAACTGGTTCTAAATAGGGACTTGGAATGGTTATCTCATTACAAGAAGTAATTGTCACTGTTCACACATTCTCACCTCCTAATCAATGGTTGTGAATAGGCCTCAACTACTCTAACTGAATGGACTTTGCTTATACCTAACTTCCCCATTTGTTCCTTAACCTTAGATGTATATATATACACCTACAATCTGATTTCTATTTCTTACATCTGATGAAGTGGGTTACAGCCCACGAAAGCTTATGCCTGCAGAAATTAAATTTGTTAGTCTTTAAAGTGCCACAGAACTCCCGTTGTTTTTTCATCTGCTTGTAACTCTTGAATACTACCTCCTCATTCCTCTCTCTGCTAATATATGGTCAGAAAACAACTTCCCACACAAGGCAAATGCTCAGCATTGAAAACCTGCTAAGCACACACAGATCTCAATATCCCATGACTTTTTAAAAATCAGATGCAAACGCATTAGCTGCTTCATCAACAGCTGATCTCTCTTCCTCCCACAATTTTAAATTCAAGGATGTCATAGTATCTCTGGAAATAGTATAATCACTTCTCAGAGGCTGGCAAATTACTTTGCAGACTATAAATGAGCTTTGCTCTTAGTAACATTCCACATACAGAAGCACCTTCACTTCTGATTTGGTTAGACCACACATGCAGGCAGAGCTATAAACTCTTCAAAAGGCAGCTGCTTTTAACCTTTTACATTTCACTGCTTTGCTTTTATCATACTTTTCAACTAATCTTAAAAATTACTGCTTACTACATCCCCAGTTACAGGATGTTTGCTTGCCAGTCACAGGCTTGTTTTTGATGTATATGGCTTCACCCAGCATCTCTTTGCCCTTCTCCAGCCTTCCAACTGCCTTTTGTTTAAAGCCTGCAAAGCAGGCACCTACAGTTTCCCCTTTGGGCTCCATTTTGTTGGTAAAATCTCTACTGAATTTTTAACAAAACCAAACAGAAGATCTTCACATGACCCTGCCTCTGCTGTCTGCATCTGGAACATGAAACATGTCACGGTCATGGAATGCCACCTCTGAGAGAGAGAAGCAAAGTGTCTGGAATAGCATTATGCCCAGGACAGAGGTGTCAGGCACAACGAGCGGAACAATAGAATGAATACTTATTATAGTGCTCTACATTAATGTACTGCCTTTCATGCCAAAGAAGACCAATGCACCTACATTTACAGACCTAATCCAAAGCTCATTCAAATTAATACAAGTATTTCCATATACTTCAATGGGCTTTGGACCAGGACCTATTGCTCTGTTCTTGCAAGGCCCTTAATCATGTATGTAGCTCTTACTCACTATGCCAATGGACTACTTGCATCAGGAAGGATTACTCGTGTAAAGGTTACAGGATCTGGCCCTATATACATACTGCACCATTAAAAGACATCAAGTTTGCTTGGAGGGAAGCAGACAACTGGAGCACAACATGCAGCATTACAGCTTCGGTTCAAGGAAAACTTTTATCTGGGACTTCAGGGCTCCCTCAGAAAAAGGTGACATAGAACTTCCCCAAAATAGCTCTTAGAGCATATCTTTTAGAAACACACAGAATCATGGTTTAAAAATTGTCAGTGATGGAGAATCCACCATGATCCTTGGTAAATTGTTCCAATGGTTAATTACTCTCACTATTTATTCCCAGTCTGAATTTGTCTAGCTTCAACTTAAAACAATTTTCTCTGCTAGATTGAAGAGCCATTATAAATATCCGCCCCCCCCCCCCACACCAGGCAGATACTTATACACAGTAATCAAGTCACCCCTTAACCTTCTCTTTGGTAAGATAAATAGATTGAGCTCCTTAAGTTTATCACTATATGGCATGATTTCTACTCCTTAAATCATTCTTGTGGCTCTTCTCTGAACCCTCTCCAATGTATCAATCTCCTTGAATTGTGGACACCAGAACAGGACCCATTATTTCAGCAGTGATTGAACCAGTGCTAAATATAGAGGTAAAGTAACCTCTCTCCTCCTACTTTGGATTCCTCTGTTTATGCATCCCAGGATCACATTAGCTCTTTTGGCCACAGTGTTCATGTTCAACTGATTATCCACCATGACCTGCAAACCTGTTTTCAGAGTCACTCCTTCCCAGAATAAAGTCTCCTAGCATGTAAGTATGATCTATATTCTTTATTCTTAGATTTACATTTAGCCATATTCAAGTGCACATTGTTTGCTTGCACCAAGTTTACCAAAAAGACCCAGATTATCTGTATCAGTTATCTGTCCTTTTCCTTATTTACCACCACTACCCTCAATTTTTGAATCAACTGCAAATTTTATCAGTGATGTTTTTATGTTTTCTTCCAGGTCATGATAAAAATGTTAAATACCCTGGAGCCAAAAACTAATCCCTGGGGGATGCTAATGAAAACAGATGCACTCAATGATAATTCCCCATTAACAATTATATTTTGAGATCTATCAGTTAGACAGTTTTTAATCCATTTAATGTGTGCTATGTTAATTTTATATCTTTCTAGATTTTAAAAAAAAAATTAGGTGGTATTAAGTAAAATGCCTTACAAAAGTTTTATTACTTCAAAAATATTACCTTTATCAACCAAACTTGTAATCTCATCAGAAACAACATCAGGTTAGTTTGACAGGATCTATTTTCCATAAATATATGTTGGTTTGCTTTAATCGCATTATCCTTTTTTAATTCTTTATTAATCAAATCCGGTGTCAGCCACTTCATTACCTTGCCCAGGATTAACATAAGGCTGACTGGCCTATAACTAAAATTAAAATTGGCACAAAATTAATTCTATTCCAGACTTTTGGAACTTCATCAGTGCTCCAAGATTGCTTGAAAGTCAACATTAATGATCCAGCAAGATCATCAGTCAGCTCTTTTAAAACTCTTGGATGCAAGTTATCTGCACCGCACTGGATGTGATTGCAGCTCATGTTGGCATGCCCACACTAGCTTTAATCTAGCTATCATGGCCAAAAATAGCAGTGAATATGTGGTGGCATTGACCTTGGCTAGTGCTGTGAGCCCATACCCATAGGCTTGTATAGCCCCACTGAAGCCTGTACTGCCATGTTGTCATTGCTGTTTTTAGCTACGCTAGCTAGATTAAAGCTACTGTATGTATGCCTAACTGAGCTGCAATCAAACCTTCAACTTCAGTGTGGATATGGGTGCAAGTAGAATTTTCCTAAGGAGGAGGGTCCAGAGCTCTCTCTCCCCTGCCCTGCACTCAGCCCCAAATTTTCTCCCCATCCACCCAGACAGCTGCTGCCACCACACCCAGACCCAAGTTCTCCCCTCTGAATCCAGGTCCCCACACACTTCACTCCTGCGCCTATGCACCCAATCCTGCGCTCTTCCCTCCGCATTTCCCTGCACCAAGATTTCCCCACCCAACACCTAACCCCAAGCCCTTCCCCGTGCACTGAGCTCTTAACCAAAGGATAGTCAAGCTGACAAGCACTATTCCATTAGGGGGCAGTCAGTTCTGGAAAGTCCCAGATCCCATTCTCCTTCTGCATCTCTTCTTCTTCAGGAAGCATCAGAAGCCGAGATCCAATCCTCCCACCCTCTTGGGAAATGAAGGTTTCCAGTGCCCTCTGCTCTGCTTCTCCCTGTGGGCAGAGGGAGGAGGGTGCAAATAGGATCTGGAAGCACTGCAAAAGTGAGGGAGGCAAGCAAGTGACTCATCTGACATTTGGCCCACCAAACTTCAAGCTCCGGTCAGGGCCAAAGGGGGCCAGGAACAAGACCTGGGCTCCCTCCTTCTTCCCTCGGTTGCACACCTGAATATAGACATATCTGAAGAGTATATATAGAACAATTGGCCCCCATCTAAGCTGAGGCCTCTAGGTATTGTTGTACTATAAATGATAAATAATAATACTACTACCCAGAGCTCTGGAATTGTGCCAGCTCCAGTCACAATGTCTCCTGGAGCTTCCACATTGACTATAGGATGGAGATTTGCTGAAAGACTCAATAAAGCCTTTCGTTGCACTTTATATTTCCTTATTTGAGGTTCAGAAGAAGGTATTGCCCAATGCACAGAACATGAATATATCAAGGGTAATGGTGAGATGTTATTGGTATGCCGTGTAATGTCATTGCATCGGGGGCTTCCTAATCTTCTTTATATCCTATAAATATCTGTTATCAATAAAATGTTGATTAAAACAATGAAGGGCTGCTGTAAAGATAAGGGCCAAACCACTTCCATCATGTGGATATAGCAGTCGGTCTGACTACAGACCAGTACTTTGGCATGTGAGCATCTGCCAGTCCTCAGCCTGGGTTTGGGTCAGCTTACTCATGGCCTGAGATGAGACTCTGCTCCACCCATAGGTTTTGTGATATTTTCTCCCTCCTTTTCTGGCTCCCTTTCCTCATGTTTGGGTTTGGAGTTAGCTCGGATGTTAGCTGTGAGGATGCTGATAGTGCTGTACTCACTGGCCACATCCAGCTCCTGAGTGACTCCCTCTTTGCATCTGATTTGTGCTTATAAAATGGCTGGTCAAAGAAGTCAGACTTGGGCTATTTTGGACAAAAATTTGGCGAATGAATTGCCGAGTCATGGAGCTTTCACAGAAAACACCTTGCAACCAGCATGTTCTTGTGTAAACCAATGGGACTTCAGCTCAAGTGTCTGCTGATTTTAAGAAACTACTACCTCTCTCCCCATGCCAGACAAGCACAAGTGACTTCAGTATGCACACTTGAACTGAAGCCCCACTGGTATAAATGAAAAGGTGTTTCCTGTGAGAGTGCCATAACTATGCAATTTGCTTCACCAAAATCTGCTCCAAAAATAGTTTGATTCTAAGTACCTACAGTGTATACTGCAAAGCTTCACTCCCCTACACACACACCCTGCTTTTTTTTTTTTTGGCAAACATTTGATAATAGGGTAATTGTAAGATTGGGAAATTGCTGGATGGAGGAAGAGGATTAGAGTTTTTGAGCTGCTTGCACTGTTGATGGTGCATTATGTCTGGCTTTTAATTTTGCTCTATATTTTAGTGATGAACAGGGTGGCCTGAATAAGAATAGGTGGTCCTTTTTTAGCATTTGTCTACATATAAATCACCATTACCTCCTTCTACCACATGCAGACTTCTTTCCAGAGTCTAACAGCCACTATGTCCAACATTATTTGACCACATATTTATTTTAATGTTCATAGATCTAGATGCAAAATACAATATAACAAAGGACAGAAAGAAATATGGATCTCTGTCCAAAAGAGTATATAATATGCTCAGTTTCCATGTTGATCAAAGGCATCTTATGCCTTGCAATTTTATAGGGAACTTAATCAGCTCAAAATGAATCATGCCACCATGAAGGGAATACTTCTCTTAAACAAATTGAGATGTTTATGTAGCCAGCATGGGAGACTGAGGCATGGACAGCTAAGGATGTATGAAAGCTGCATTACTATCTTCTTACGTGTGCGTGCAGGAATTAGGTACTGTGCTTGGGACAAAACTATGTTTCACTCTGGGGTTGGTAAAGGACAAAAGAAATAACAAAAACTCTTATTTTTGTATCTTTTGACATCAGACCATTTCAATTTGGGGGGGAGGAGGAGGTAGATTACATGCAGTTGCAAAGGTTTCACCTTTCTCAAATAAATCTAAAATATTTAAAAAGACTGTTCAATGTACTTGTCTAATCCTTTTAAAAAAACTGCAGTATCATATACTACAGTCTTCCAGACTATATTTCTTTCTTTAGCTGGGCCAAGTTGTCCAAAAAATTTCTCTCCATTTTTAAAGAGATTGATGGCTCATTTAAGAAGACAATAGTTTCCTTCTGTTTCAGCAAATGAAAGAGCACTTGCAGTGGCAAGACTCAGAAGGTGCTGTGGTAAAAGGAAGTTCTCAAGACATTTTTGGTAGTCTGAATATCAGAACTTAAGTTCACAGCTCTTCAGCCAATCTTCAGTCAAGTTCCGGTTTTTCAGGGAAGGCCACCACAGAGATGCTTGACTAAATCCCTCTATACTTGAATTCTCCAGATTTATTTTACTTCTTCCAGCCTGGCTTCAGACCTAGGAATGGAATGTCTATGGTGACGTTTATTCACCCTAACAAGATTGAGTCAACTCCCCCGTGCTATATCCTGGGTGTGGAGTGAGTGGGCCTTAGGTGATAGGGAGAACGTGACATATTATAATACTTCACTCATACCAATTTATTTTGCTGTTTAGCCAAAGGTGACAGAATTCTCAAAATGTAATTATCATCATCTCATTTTACAGGTGGCTGCAGATTTTCAGCTGCAGAACAATCAATACACTGACAGTGAGCTCTACCCCTCTTTCCACTTAACCTGGATCTTACTATTTTGTTGTTTCTCCAAGGCCTGTAAGAAATGAGAGTGATAGAGCAGGACCCTATTTGATGATAAATAAAACCTAAAGGAACTTTTGTGCTGCAAAGAAAAGCAAGAACATTTTTTTGGCTTTGTTTTGTTTTGAAGTCACAACATTTCTGGAGGCAGCCACTGGTATAACTGTTAAACAGGCTGAGATTTTACACCATGGAAGACACCTACATATGTAAAGTATGCCTTTAATTTTCCTAAACCCAAATCCTATGTTTAGAGCACAGTCCACACAGCAACACTATGCCAAGGAGTTACTCTGAGGTTGGAGTGGAGAAAAAAACTTCCCTTATATTGCCGCTATTCCAGCCTCAGTAAAGGGAGCCTGAACAATCTCTATGGCCCCTTCTTAGGATGGGAAATGTCCTGTGGACCTGCTCAATGACAGATCAGTAACTGCCAATGTCCTTCAATCAAATCTATTTAGTAATGCACAGGGAGCCTTGTAGAGCTGGAATCAGCAGCATGTAGGTGGTGTGCACCCACTGCACAGGTTCCCCAAATTTTCCCCCTCCCCATGCAGTAGAAGTGGACCAGCTCTGCTGCAGGTGGGGTCCTCTGTGCCCAGGAATGAAGAGTCAGGAATTGGTCCTAGGACTTGTTACATTTCCTTTCCCTGGTGGATCCTCCATGAGGCTCCGCAGTAGCATTTGCCCACATAGTGTTTTGCTCTTAGAATCATAGGACGGGAAGGGACCTTGAGAGGTCTTCTAGTCCAGTCCCCTACATTCAAGGCAGGACCAAGCGTTATCTAGACCACCTCTGACAGGTGTCTGTTCAACCTGCTCTTAATCTCAAGTGACAGAGATTCTGCAACCTCCCTAGGCAATTTATTCAAGTGCTTAACTACCCTGACAAAGTTTTTCCCAATGTCCAACCTCAATCACCCTTGCTACAATTTAAGCCCATTTAAGCTTGTCCTATCCTCAGAGGTTATCAAGAACAATTTTTCTCCCTCCTCCTTGTAACAACCTTTTATGTACTTGAAAACTTATGTCCCACCTCAGCCTTGTCTTCTCCAGACTAAACAAACCCAATTTTTTCAATCTTCCCTCATAGGTCATGTTTTCTGGATCTTTAATCATTTTTGTTGCTCTTCTCTGGACTTTCTCCAATTTGTCAACATCCTTCCTGAAATGTGGCACCCACAACTGGACGTAATACTATAGGCCTAATCAGCACAGAGTATAGTAGAAGAATTACTTCTGATGTCCTGCTTACAAGACTTCTCCCAATACATCCCAGAATGATGTTTACTTTTTTTCCAACAGTGTCACACTGTTGACTCATATTTAGCTTGTGATCCACTATGACCCCCAGATCTCTTTCCATAGTACTCCTTCCCAGGCAGTCATTTGTATGAATGCAATTGATTGTTCCTTCCTAAGTGGAGTACTTTGCATGTGTCCTTATTGCATTTCATCCTATTTACTTCAGACCATTTCTTCAGACCATTTTGAATTTTAATTCTCCAACACCTCCCAGCTTGGTATTGTCCACAAACTTTATAAGTGTATTCTCTATGCTGTTATCTAAATCATTGATGAAGATATTGAACAGAACTGATCCCTTTGGGACCCCAATTAATATGCCCTTCCAGCTTGACTGTGAACCACCAATAATACTTTCTAGGAACAGTTTTCCAACCAGTCATGCCCTTATAAGAAGTCCATCTAAGTTATATTGTCCTAGTTTGTTTATGAGACGGTCATGCAAGATGGTATCAAAAGTCTTACTAAAATCGAGATACCACATTTACCACTTTCCTTTTATCCACAAAGCTCGTTACCTTGTCAAAGAAAGCTCTTAGGTTGGTTTGACATGATTTGTTCTGGACAAATCCATGCTGACTGTTACTTATCACCTTATTATCTTCTAGGTGTTTGCAAATTGATTGCTTAATTATTTGCTCCATTATCTTTCCGGTACTAAAGTTAAGATGACTGGTCTGTAATTCCCCAGGTTGTCCTTATTCCTCTGTTTATAGATTGGCACTACATTTGCCCTTTGTCAATGCTCTGCAATCTCTCCTGTCTTCCATGACTTTTCAAAGATAATCGCTAATGGCTCAGATATCTCCTCAGTCAGCTCCTTGAGTATTCTAGGATGCATTTCATCAGTCCCTGGTGACTTGAAGACATCTAACTTCTCTAAGTAATTTTTAACTTGTTCTTTCCCTATTTTGGCCTCAGATACTACCTCATTTTCACTGTCATTCATTAAGTTAGAGGTCCAATTGCTACTAAACTTTTTGGTGAAAACTGAAACAAAAGTCATTTAGCTCTTCTGCCACTTCCTGTTATTGTTCCCCCCACCCGGCACTGAGTAACCGGCCTATTCTGTCCTTGGTCTTCCTTTTGCTTCTTATGTATTTGTAGAATGTTTTCTTGTTACCCTTTATGTCTCTAGATAATCTAATCTTATTTTGTGCTTTGGCCATTCTAATTTTGCTTCTACATGCTTGTGTTATTTTAAACTTTTGTAATTTGACCTAGTTTCCACTTTTTTTGTAGGACTCTTTTTTTGAGTTTCAGGTCATTGAGGATCTTCTGGCTAAGCCAGGGTGGTCTCTTGCCATACTTCCTTTCCTACACAGTGGGATAGTTTGCTCTTGTGCCCTTAATAATGGCTCTTTGAAAAACTCCCTTGAACAGTTTTTCCCCTTAGACTTGCTTCTCATGGATTCTTACTTATCAGCTCCCTGAGTGTGCTCAAGTGTGCCTGCTTGAAATCCATTATCTTCATTATGCTGTCTTCTAATATTGCATTTTGATATGGTTTCTCTTAGCACACATTTTACCACTATAACTGCATTTAGAAGGGCTCTGACCAACTCCTTTATGTCTATGCCCTCAACACCACCTGTATGTTTATAGCATTGAGTTAATCCATAGTCTATGGATACAATGGGCTAATCAGAAAACTTTCTCTGAGAGCTTCCTTGAAAGAGAACACTAGTTAGAAAACAGGCTCTTAAGTATCAATGATAGGAGCTAAAGCAGTGGAATCCTACAGACAACCATATACAAGAACTTCACAGACCACCACACCTACCTTCATAGGTTTAGTAACCACCTCAAATACACCAAGAAATCTGTTATACACAGCCAAGCACTCAGATACCACAGAATATTCTCCAAGGAGGAAGTCAGGGATATACTCCTTAACACACTCAAATCCACTGTCACCAAACCAGGACACTCCACCAGGGAAGTAGATCACATCAGGGAATTGGCCACCCAAATACCGCCAAGAAAACCAGCTTTAATATAGACAAGAAACCCCTTTTGACCATAACTCTCTATTTGTCAACTACCACCCCAAATTTGAACCCATACAGGGCATCAAAGAATTTCAGCCCAAACACAATGGGGACACCATACTGAAATAAATATTTCCTGAACCCCCACATCTGGCCTTCAAACACCCCAATCTCTCCAAACTCATCATCAGAAGCAAACTTTCCACAAACAGGGACACACAAACCCAAAGTGGCACCAGAACCCTGCCAGAACAGATGCAAAACCTGAAAACATATCTCCATTGTTACAATGCTCACTACCACCTAGAACACACCTTTCAAGATCCAGGGGTCCTATGCATGTCTATCACAACATGCGGTGTACCGCATCCAGTGCACCAAATGCCCCAAAAACAATTACGTGGATGAAACCAGACAGTCACTACGCTCTTGAATGAATTACCACAGAAAAATGATGACAACCCCTCCCCTCCCCCCCCAAAAAAAAACCACCCTATCACCTGTGGGTGAACACTTTTCACAAAGCGATCACTCTATATCTGACCCGTCAGTCCTCATCCTCAAAGGAAGCCTGTACAACACTTTCAAAAGACGAGCCTAGGAGCTTAAATACATAAAGAGACCTTATTGAGGGCACAAGAGCAAACCATCCCGATGTGCGGAAAGAATAGCAAATATGGTAGGCGTCCAGCTTGGCTTAACAAAGATGTCCTTGGCGAACTTAAACGCAAAAAAGAAGCTTACAAGAAGTGGAAGCTTGGTCAGATGACTAGGGAGGATTATATAAACACTGCTCAAACGTGCAGGAATGAAATCAGGAAGGCCAAAGCGCAATTGGAGTTGCAGCTAGCGAGGGACGTGAAGGGGAACAAGAAGGGTTTCTACAGGCATGTTGCCAACAAGAGGAAGATTCGGGAAAGTGTGGGCCCCTTAGAGAATGAGGGGGCGACCTAGTGACGGAGGATGTGGAGAAAGCTGACTCAATGTCTTTTTTGCCTCTGTCTTCACAGACAAGATCAGCTCCCAGACTGCTGTACTGGGTGGCACAGAATGGGAAGGAGGCGAACATCCCACAGTGCTGAAGGAACGGGTCCAAGACTATTTAGAAGGATTGGACATACACAAGTCCATGGGGCCGGATGCAATGCACCCGAGGGTGCTGAGGGAGTTGGCTGAGGTGATTTCAGAGCCGTTGGCTATTATCTTTGAAAGCTCGTGGCAACAGGGGGAGGTCCCTGAGGACTGGAAAAAAGCAAATATAGTGCCCATCTTCAAAAAAGGGAGGAAAGAGGATCCAGGGAACTACAGACCGGTCAGCCTCACTTCAATCCCTGGAAAAAATCATGGAGCAGGTCCTTAAGGAATCCATTTTAAGGCACTTGGAAGAGAGGAATGTGATCAGGAACAGTCAACACGGATTCACCAAGGGAAAGTCATGCCTGACCAACCTGATTGCTTTCTATGATGAGGTGACTGGCTCTGTGGATGTAGGGAAGGCGGTGGATGTGATATACCTTGACTTTAGCAAAGCTTTTGATACTGTCTCGCACAGTATTCTTATCAGCAAGTTAAAGAAGTATGGGTTGGATGAATGGACTATAAAATGGATAGAGAACTGGCTAGAGCATAGGGCTCAACGTGTAGTGATCAATGGCTCCATGTCTAGCTGGCAACCGGTCACGAGTGGAGTTCCCCAGGGGTCGGTCCTGGGGCCGGTTTTGTTCAACATCTTTATTAATGATCTGGAGGATGGGGTAGATTGCACCCTCAGCAAGTTTGCGGACGACACTAAGCTGGGGGGAGTGGTAGATACCCTGGAGGGTAGGGATAGGATACAGAGTGACCTAAACAAACTGGAGGATTGGGCCAAAAGAAATCCAATGAGGTTCAACAAGGACAAGTGCAGAGTCCTCCACTTAGGAAGGAAGAATCCCATGCACAGCTATAGACTGGGGACCGACGAGCTGGGCAGCAGCTCTGCAGAAAAGGACCTGGGGGTAACGGTGGATAAAAAGCTGGATATGAGTCAGCAGTGTGCCCTGGTTGTCAAGAAGGCTAATGGCATATTGGGCTGCATTAGGAGGGGCATTGCCAGCAGGTCACGGGAAGTGATTATTCCCCTCTATTCGGCATTGGTGAGGCCGCATTTAGAATACTGTGTCCAGTTTTGGGCCCCCCACTACAAAAAAGATGTGGACAATTTGGAGAGAGTGCAGCGGAGGGCAACCAAAATGATTAGGGGGCTGGAGCACAGGACTTATGAGGAGAGGCTGAGGGAACTGGGCTTGTTTAGTCTGCAAAAGAGAAGAGTGAGGGAGGATTTGATAGCGGCTTTTAACTACCTGAAAGGGGGTTCCAGGGAGGATGGGGCTAGGCTGTTCTCGGTGGTGGCAGATGACAGAACAAGGAGCAACGGTCTCAAGTTGCAGGGCGGGAGGTCTAGGTTGGACATTAGGAAAAAGTTTTTTACTAGGAGGGTGGTGAAACATTGGAATGGGTTACCTAGGGAGGTGGTGGAATCTCCATCCTTAGAGGTTTTTAAGCTGAGGCTTGACAAAGCCCTGGTTGGGATGATATAGCTGAGGTTAGTCCTGCTTTGAGCAGGGGGTTGGACTAGATGACCTCCTGAGGTCCCTTCCAACTCTAATATTCTATGATTCTATGATAACTCTGCTAGACACTAAAAATCATACAATACCTAGAGACACTGGATTTATGGTTTATTGCAACAATATATAACCCACTAACCCCCCCTTTTTGTCCTATGATTACATTCGTGTTAATGGGCCACTCAGCTTCAAATGGTCCCTTACAATATGTGCTAAATACTTTTGCTAAACAATCTGTTCCACCTTGTATTTTGCTATGACACTGGGAGTACCTTTCCCAGACCTGAAGAAGAGCTTTGTGTGGCTTGAAAGTTTGTCTCTCTCTCCAACAGAAGTTGGTCCAAAAATATATTACCTCACCCACTCTGTCTCATCACAAATTCAAGATACTCAAGAGACACTGATAAGCGCTCTTCTGTGTCTTTTGACTGAGAACTGGCTTTCCTCCTCTCGACTGCAGAACTACTCATACAAAAGATACCAACCATTTCCAGCTATTGCCCAGCATGAATTAACAACTAGGTTGGGACAAAAGAAATAACTGGTTTGGTAATGACAGGCTAAAGCCAGAATGAGACCACTTCTCAATAAACGTTAACAACTACTTGAACAATAGCACAGGTTTTACTGAAGTGCACACCTAATACCTTCCAAGTGGCCAGCATTCTGAAATCTCTGTTTCCTAAGAACCCTTCAAAATTAATATGAAAGATATTTATAAAGATTACTGATTCAAAAGAGATGGAAGTAAACAGTGAAGAACTGAGTTATTTTGCCTGTATGAAACATGAAAGCAGTACAGAATCCAAATGAAATTTTAGATTAAGTGATTTAGGAGAGACAAATAGACATTTTTGTAGATCAAACAAAAACAATACGACTTTCCTCAAAGTAGTACCACAGTCACTCTTTGGAATCTCATTTGTTTAAAGGCAAATATATAAAAGAGGACGTCCTTGAACACTCCTATACCAGCTTTGTGTCCATTGTACTCATCAGAACCAACATTTCATGTGCTCCAGGTTGAGACCTCTTCACCTTTTTTTACATTAAGAGAAAAAGCTTCCTGATGCTGCTGACCTGAACAGGAACTCTGATTTACTAACAGTGTTTCAGTCATGGTGACTGTTTGACCCAGCAATGGCCACAATTGCATTAAAACATCTCAGGAAATCTTAGTTATAAATTAAAACATCAAGAAATTGTCAGAGCTTACATAAATAAGAGTGTGCTTCTAAAGTCTTTGAACTAAAACTCACAATGCATCAGAAAATGTGGACGTTTACTGACCATTGGTAGTGTAGTAAACTAAGAGCCTGATCCAATGCCAACTGAAGTCAATGGAAAGGCTCCCATTGATTTCAAAAGGATTTAGATCAGGACCTACATTATATGCTACGTTATTATATCATGGCATTATTACTAATTCAAAGAGTCTATTTTCCCATTTTTGCTATCTTCCCAAAGATGCAGGATGGGGGAAGTGAGCAAATGATTCTCCATATCCAAAGGGGACAAAAACAGATAGGGGAGACAGTAAGCAACCTATAAAATGGAGGAAGATTGTGTGGGGTGTTGGCTGCGGGGCCTGGGAAGGAAAGACCTTCATAAGTATAAACAAACATATGTTTACAAATTTTATTGTAAAAATAGCCACTGAAAAAACATTTCATAAAAAAAACATTCCAGGAGCATCATCAGAAAAATCACCTAAATAAAATGACATTTACAGGTGAAATTTGTACATACACACAAATCTTTAAGTTTTCACAGCTCTCAAAGGGGACCACTCTGCAGTATGAACTGCACAGAGACCGCAGACTCAATTCATATAGTCCACTGAAAAACTGTCAGATGGTAGCTAAAACCTTTCTATCATTACTGACTTGGATCAAATTAAAACCACAGAACTACAAGTGGGTAGGTCCTCACTGTACAAATTTCACAACAACCTTTCTTTCTGCACTCCTAAAGTCCAGAATTATCTTATAAATGCCGCTTTCATTTAGTGTATTTTAGATCTGAGCTAATAATAATTGCTCATTTTGTTCCCAATACCCCATTATCAATTCATTTATCGTCACCAGACTCATTTTCAGTCTGTATTAGGCTCGACCTGTTGGTGATATTAGCTCATTTTTTATAATATACTACATCCCAAAGACATTTGCTAAAACATCATCTTTTGTAATCAGGTCAAGTAACTCTAAAAAATTTCCTTTATTGACTGATTCTGTGCACTCATCATGGCCTCTTAGTGCATTTTTTCCCCTCCTGGCATAAAAGATAATTACTTCTATTACTGTACTAAAATCACATTTTTAATTGCCAGTCATTTTCTGAAGCTGCCCATTAGTTTCCATGTGATGAGGTGGAGTATGTAATTTATTTACTTTGGAAATCTCAGTCCACTCATAGTATCGGATAGTTAAGCTCAGTGCTTTTTCTCTTGTTTTTCAGTGTGGTTTGACCAAGGCACAAGACGTTTAAGTAGTTTGACTAACATTATTCAGTGAAAGACTCCATGGAGTTAGTGTCAGGTACTAGGTGTTGTGGTGGGGAAGGAGGAAATTCCCATGCCTATATGCACACAGAGGTAGTTTTGCAGTAAGGGTTATACCACCTGGAGCCACTGGTGCCCTTCCCTAAAAGTCTGTGGCCCTAAAGGCCACAATGACAGTTTGCTTGGCATCTAATGGAACACGTAAATTTAAAAAACAAAAACAAAGGCAGACAGCCAGTATATTTGCTAATACTTGTATCTACCATAGTTGAATACATTGCTTGCTGTTAGAGCAATGAAATCCTGCAGTTGATCAGCTTTGTCCTCATTTTGCAAACACAAGGGATACAAAGGTTATGCTTTAAAACTATGTTTGGTCCTCATACTGCAGTCGGGGCACCCCCTGCTCCAGTCATCTAGATCACATGGTCTCTTTTTTATTCACAGTGTCTGCAGCATAGTGATTGTTATTGTGGTAACCATTTAGATCAAGTTGCTTGTTTTATTCCAGGATACCTAAGAGATTCTGCATGCGAATGAAAAACAATTTGAGACATTTATAGAAATATATTGAGAGGAAACCTAGTTTTGTTGTTATAGCACCGTCTGAGACTCAGGGGAACCCAGATTCCATTCACAGCTGTGATATAGATAATTCACTTAATCTTCTGTGACTCAGTTCTCCATCTATACAATGGGGACAATAATTAGAGTTGGTCAAATTTCCTCCCGCCCCCTCTTTCATGGAAAATGATTACTGTTTTGTTTTGGTTTTTTTTGACAAAAAGACAACTTCCAAAACGGATATATTTTTTTTTGACAGACTCAAAATTTTCTACTTCCCACAAAATATTTCCATTGAAAATACAGTTCAAAAATCCATTGAAAAATAGTTTTGACTGAAAATTTTCAAGCCGCCTTAATAATAATATTTACTTTCTCCAGTCCTGATAGGCTTGTCCATTTAGCCTGTAAGCTCTGCCACACAGGAACTCTCTCTTGCTGTGTGACTGTACACCTAGCTCAATGGGTCCTGTTCCAGTGGAAGCCTAAAGATGCTTAGCTAATAATAAATAATAATCATCAATCCAAACAGTGGATGACTTTGCCATTGTGACAACTGGTGTATGAAAATTGTCCTACTTGCCGTTCCTGTTTGTTTGCTGGTTCCCATACCCAGAACTCAGACACAAAGAGAGTGGCACTGGCTGTGCGCAGTTTCTCAGAGTCTGCTGCTATATATCTGCTTTTTGGACTGTTTTGTTTTGCTCAGACTGTTGCTGACTTAACCAGTTCATGATTATCACGTTTTGATTGACAACTTTTGATTGACAATTTACCTGCGTGTCTTGGGATTACCATTCTGGGGTGCATCTCTGTGTAACAGTCATGTACTCCCTTTCAAAGGCATGTTGCCAACAAGAGGAAGGTTCGGGAAAGTGTGGGCCCCTTAGAGAATGAGGGAGGCGACCTAGTGACGGAGGATGTGGAGAAAGCTGAGGTACTCAATGCCTTTTTTGCCTCTGTCTTCACAGACAAGATCAGCTCGCAGACTGCCATACTGGGTGGCACAGAATGAGAAGGAGGCGAACATCCCGCAGTGCTGAAGGAACGGGTTCAAGACTATTTAGAAGGATTGGACATTCACAAGTACATGGGGCCAGATGCAATGCACCCGAGGGTGCTGAGGGAGCTGGCTGAGGTGATTTCAGAGCCATTGGCTATTATCTTTGAAAGCTGTGGCAACAGGGGGAGGTCCCTGAGGACTGGACAAAAGCAAATATAGTGCCCATCTTCAAAAAGGGAGGAAAGAGGATCCAGGGAACTACAGACCGGTCAGCCTCATCTCAATCCCTGGAAAAATCATGGAGCAGGTCCTCAAGGAATCCATTTTAAGGCATTTGGAAGAGAGGAAGGTGATCAGGAACAGTCAACATGGATTCACCAAGGGAAAGTCATGCCTGACCAACCTGATTGCTTTCTATGATGAGGTGACTGGCTCTGTGGATGTAGGGAAGGCGGTGGACGTGATATACCTTGACTTTAGCAAAGCTTTTGATACGGTCTCTCACAGTATTCTTATCAGCAAGTTAAAGAAGTATGGGTTGGATGAATGGACTATAAAATGGATAGAGAACTGGCAGGAGCATAGAGCTCAACGAGTAGTGATCAATGGCTCCATGTCTAGCTGGCAGCTGGTCACAAGCGGAGTGCCCAGGGGTCGGTCCTGGGGCCGGTTTTGTTCAACATCTTTATTAATGATCTGGAGGATGGGGTAGATTGCACCCTCAGCAAGTTTGCGGACGACACTAAGCTGGGGGGAGTGGTAGATACCCTGGAAGGTAGGGATAGGATACAGAGTGACCTAAACAAACTGGAGGATTGGGCCAAAAGAAATCTGATGAGGTTCAACAAAGAAAAGTGCAGAGTCCTCCACTTAGGAAGGAAGAATCCCATGCACAGCTATAGACTGGGAACCGACGAACTGGGCAGCAGCTCTGCAGAAAAGGACCTGGGGGTAACGGTGGATAAAAAGCTGGATATGAGTCAGCAGTGTGCCCTGGTTGTCAAGAAGGCTAATGGCATATTGGGCTGCATTAGGAGGGGCATTGCCAGCAGGTCACAAGAAGTGATTATTCCCCTCTATTCAGCATTGGTGAGGCCGCATTTAGAATATTGTGTCCAGTTTTGGGCCCCTCACTACAAAAAGGATGTGGACAAGTTGGAGAGAGTGCAGCGGAGGGCAACAAAAATGATTAGGGGGCTGGAGCACAGGACTTATGAGGAGAGGCTGAGAGAACTGGGCTTGTTTAGTCTGCAAAAGAGAAGAGTGAGGGGGGATTTGATAGCGGCCTTTAACTACCTGAAAGGGGGTTCCAGGGAGGATGGGGCTAGGCTGTTCTCGGTGGTGGCAGATGACAGAACAAGGAGCAATGGTCTCAAGTTGCAGGGCGGGAGGTCTAGGTTGGACATTAAGAAAAAGTTTTTTACTAGGAGGGTGGTGAAGCACTGGAATAGGTTACCTAGGGAGGTGGTGGAATCTCCATCTTTAGAGGTTTTTAAGCTGAGGCTTGACAAAGCCCTGATTGGGATGATATAGCTGAGGTTAGTCCTGCTTTGAGCAGGGGGTTGGACTAGATGACCTCCTGAGGTCCCTTCCAACTCTAATATTCTATGATTCTATGATTGCTTATTTTTAAATGTCTTCTATGAGACAGTTAAAAGAAGCTGCTTAATACTACCAAAAAGATAAAACATGAAGTATATTTTCAATGCAGTTTGCAAAAATAAATAAAATAGAATTACCAGGTTTTGGGGTTGAGTCCTAGCTTCTTTTTCTTTCACAAAAACGAAAAGAAAGAAAATGTGGCCCAATTTCTGTTGGGTATGCACTTGAAGTAGACTTTTGTAATAGAGTGTTGATATATGGCAACATCTTGAAAACTATGGCAATCATACAGCAATGTTTTGTCAACTCTACCAGGGTAATCTTGAAAAATGTGCAATGACTGTATGCCCTCACCTCTGGGTTTCTGTCTTGTGGAGACAACAAAATAGCCTTTTGTTTCCCAACACTACTGACTACATTTATACTTTTTATTTCAAAGAAATGAAATATTTTAACTTAATTTTTCCCTTAACTGGCCTTATGCCATGGCAGTGTGTTTATTAGACAGCCACAATTTCGGCTAAGTTCCTTCTAGTAGTCAGAACTCCACAGAGAGAAATGTCAAATGTACACATTTAAAGATAGTGTTTCTACTGTACATTTAATATAGTGCCTTTCATTCAGAGGATTCTGAGTGCTTTACCAACAAATTGATATATGGTGGTGTCTGAAAGGTTGTGCAGACTAAATGAGTGAGAAGGGGCTTGAGAGTCAGGAATGCCTTAGTTCTATATCCTGGCTGTCATTCACATTCTGTGTGTCTTTGGTAAGTCCCTTCTCCATATGAAAAATAGCGGTGTTGATACTTAGCAAGATTTAAAAGCAACTGGACATTTATGTGGATAACAGGAATATCCAGAGTTAGAATAGTTAGCTTTACAAACACAACCAAAGAGCAAACAAGATTTTGGAAGGGATATAAACCTTCATGCATTGGAGCATAAACTAATCTGTGACAAATGGTGATTAGAAAGATACATCCATTGTACACAGGTTATTCTGCAATTGCAGGTTTTATCGCATCATTCTCTGAAGTATCTAGTCCTGGCCACTGTGGTGACAAGATACTGGACTAGATCACTGGTCTTATCCAATATGGCATTTCCTATTTACCTGACCCACCTCACACAGGAGTTATGAGCACTAATTAATTAATTAGCACTATATACTGGTAAGTTTTAGTATTATATGCAAATTATATGCAGCAATCACTTTATCCACCAGAAACGTGCAGCCAACATTGTGGTGAACTATGGCAACTATTTAACAATGCATAGCAGCAATATTATACAACAGTTTGGGACTGAAGCAAACCTTACCCATCCCTGCTCACTGCAGGGGGAGTTTATGTAGGCAGATTAATAATTATCCATTCTGAAAACTGACCAGCACTAAAGTGAAGTTTACCTAATCTCATGAGAGCTGTACATATATCCCCTTTGGATGGTGAAAGCCTGCAGGGGATGCATAGGAGTTGCATTAGAAGGAATTGTTAATCCTCTCCTCAGAGCAGCAGACTGCCAGAAAATTTCTAGCAATCTGTAATTAGGCCTCTTCACAAGACCAACTCTGGACACAAACATCTTGGCCATCTATTGCCTCCCTGATCTCCATCTCAGCTCTTAAGATAGTGTCAGGATAGCTCCCAAATCTGACATACCCAGGTCCTTGAATTACAGAAATAGTGCTATCACCATGTTCAGTGATCTGCCCCGGGCACAAAGTAAAGGACAGAAGCCCTTGTTGAAATTTACCTGTCTTCCAGAAACCTTTGATACTTTGTATCACAACATTTTGCTGATACAAGTGCATGACGTGGCAGGCGTAAACAGAATTACCTTCAAGCTATGCCTTTCTGAAGAATCTCAGAGAATGATGATGGATGATGCTCCTCTTCCCCAATGAAAATGTGGAGCTGTGGAGTCCTATGGGGCTCAGTCCTGTCACATCCTTTGTTTGATATCTGTGTGAGGGAGGGAGGGATCATGAGATAATGCATGTTATAGTGTCATCAGTACTCCAATGATACCCATCTCAAACTCTCCTTTTCCATTATTGTCACTAGGCTCTCCCAAAGACTTGCAAAGCTGTGATTTGGATGAAGAAACAGCAGGCTGAAGTTCAACCCAGAAAAAAAGAGGAGAATGCTTATTGACAGTGAGAGGGGGAGGAGGAGAAGGAGGAAGGAAAGAAGGGATGCTGTGAGGAACTGGAATAGAATCTTACTGCTCCTTCAACTGAAGGTGTCTTCCCGCTATAAACAAGTTGATCTGTAATATATGAATCTCGCTAGATTCATGAGCACGCTTATAAATACAGCAGTCAACTAATTATTTCATTGTTACCCAGCAAAGAGATTATGCCCCTTCCTTTTTTATGCAGACCTTGTTGTGAAATCCATATTTTTGTTCAGTTCTGTGATAGGTTCTACCTGGGTGGCGAAGAATGCTGCTACTCACCTTCTGAATGGAATAAACCGGCAAGAGAACATTACATGTGTGTTTCATCCTCTTGCCTAGTTGCCACTCAATTGCCAGATGGTATTCAAGATGCTGGTGTCCATACACATAACCCAAAAGGCCTCATTAGACTCATAACAAAAGAGTCAGTTAATTTGCATTACAAACATGGCAACATCTCTGGCTCACTGCAATTAGGTGAGCGTACACAGTCATTCAAATGCATGATTGAACTTGTCCTGGAAAACTATCTAGGGAAACACAGCAACTATGGACTAATTCCTTCACAGATTTACACCTGGTGCAAGTTTATCAAAGTCCATAGGACTGAATCAGGTGCGAGTATAGAATGTAGCCCTATATGCCTAATTCTATTGCTGAAAACTCTCTCGTCCTGCTTCTCCCCGCTACCAACACAGCAGCCATTTAGGGCAAGTGGCTGTACAAAATGGTGGCAGAACAACACCCAGAATATCTGTTCATTGTTGAATTGATGAAGTGTCACATCAGGAAAATTGGGAAATTATGTGACGTTGGACATTGATTAGAGAGGATTTCCCACTGAAATACTCTCTTCCCATAAACAGCTCAGTAATGAGTCCTGCCCAGTTTCAGTCTCTCATTCTTTCGCAGTTTAAATACATATCCTTGGATGTGCTCCAACTGTGCTAACATCTGAAATATAATGGACAATGTCACTAATTCACCAATCAAAGTAAAAATAAATGTATGAAGAACCATATGGAAATAGCTATTGTATTGTATACAAGTTGCTTCAGTACATTGTGAAATGTTACTTTGCAGTACAAAGTAAAGGATGAATGACAATTATCAGCATGGTGGCATTTTTTGGCACAGAAATGCAACATTACAGAAAATGAAAAAAAGTTAGCAGCATTTATTGTACCAAGTACTTCAATCTGGGGCTCTTAGCCCATTGAAGAAGTTGACCCCTGGCAATCTACAGCACTAATAGAGGCTGGAAGATAAAGCTGGCTGGGAAATGTTAACCATATTTCATTACTCGGGGACAGTCACCCAGTGTTGTCTTGTAATAGTGTTTCCTCATCTGTGCTTTAAAATGCTCTGTATACTATGTTTCCTTAAAATATTTTCACTCAATGTATCTCTCATGAAATATTTTTAAAGGGATGCTGTACAGATGCAATTTACAGGTTTCATTTATCCTCACTGGGACAGGACCACTGTCCCACCAGCAGATTCTAGAGGAGGGCAATTGGCATTTCCACTGCCACCATGGACTGGGGATTTTGCCAGTGAAGGGAAACTTTAAATTACAGCTGGGGCTCAGTAGGAGTCCCAGCAATACAATTTGCTGGAGAGATGTGCTATCTCAGACCACGTCCACTCTCCAGCCACCACTGGCCACTTTCTGGGCTCTGCTGATTGACTACACACCCCCAAATGAAATAGTGTTGTAAGTATGTTTCACCACTGCAACCTCCCTCTTTGTAGATTTTCTACCATTGGGAGCCAATGGTAAAATATGTTCCATATATTTAAAATAATTTCTTTAACTATGTCTAGTGACACCTGGTTGGCTCTTTGCACTTGTTGATCTTTATTAGCACTTCACACCAGCTAAAAAGCAAAATCAGAATGATCAGTTTCACTTTCTGCTTATAGTATAGGTTCTTGTGTACCTTATAGTCTCAGCTTGATCATAACTGCACTTATGGGCATTGTCAACCTTACAATGTTTGGATTCCAAAAGTATAGCTTACATTTTTTAAAGGGATTTCTTTTGAAAGTCAGGCTAACACTTCTATTTATAGTTATGTTTTTTTATAAAAACTCAAAATCCTAAATATTTGGGCTTAAATTTTTCTAACAACATCCTGTTACATTAATTACCAATGTGAACTCAATTTTGATACTTATTAATCATCAGGTTTATATAGAGACTATAGGAATAGCAATAAGGCTAACCTAATGTTGTGTAGTAGCCATTAGATCAAACACAAGTTAATGGGCACAATACAGGTGAAATCCCACAACCTGCGTGTGAATGAGTCCTTGTGTGCCTGGGCAAACTTACACTAGGGTTACCATCCCACTTACTTTCTCAGGCCCCTAAGGACTCCACAACAGGCTTGCCTAACTCCATAATACCCCTCCTTTGTGTTATTTTATTAGAAAAACGGTGCAAATAATCATTAAACACAAATCCATGGATATAGTACCATTATGACCCCTATTGCAAATCCCACAAACCAAGGATTCCAGATGTTTGGGAGAAAGCTCCACTCCATACATTTGCAGTCTTGGAAATCCAGGTTTTCTGAACAAAAGTGTGTTCAGGTGCTTTATGGAGCTGAATACAAGCTACATTACCTTGAAATTTAAGGATTTTTTTTAAAAAAAGACCCACAGGCTTCATTTGAAACTGGATTATTCAGGCTCACATCTGTAGTTATAAATCCCGATCATGACCATAAATCAAGGAACAATGCAGTTTAACAGCTGCAACCCCCCCTTGAAAATGTATTGATGTCCTAACTGTCAGTACTTGACCTACTGAGTGGAATGCACAGACCTACTTGTTAATCTGAAATTCAAATACAGTTCACTGACAGCCTGTGTTTCTGTGCATTTATTTCAGCTGAGAAGCACTGCTAGGCAATGTAAACCTTCTGATTATTTTTTTTTAATAATTTATGCAAATTCTTTAAATACCCATTCTGTTCTCAGAAATCAACTGATAAATTAGGAATCTAAGGAATATTTTCTGTTATGTGCTAAAAGGATTTCTTTCCTTCTCTGTAATAAGAGATCAGCTTTAGCACTGGCTAGACCTTAGTCTTTGAAATTGATCTTCTGGTATTTTTCCTGAGAAGATATGTCACAATTCAGTGAAAATTAAGCTGCTTTACATAGTGTAATCTGATGGTTCAAAACTCAGCAAAAAATATTTTGTTTAGTTTCTTGCAGGATTAATAAAAAAGAATGCTATACACAGCTGTGCAAAATTTGAATAAACAAATGTAACTGCATAGCAAATTTCTTCAAAGAATCATAATATGAGTACGTTCAGAAGGAAGCCATTAGAAGTGACAAACAATTATTGGTCAAAATACATTCCTCAGCTTTGCTCTAGAGCGGTTATTTTTCTATCATTTTGGTAATTACCGGTAATATCCTCATATATCACATGCTATGATACTAAATGCTTTGATTTAAAAGGGTCATTTTCATAAAAACTGCTTGAAAGAGCAGGAAGAATAGTAGTTATTAAAATACCCTTTTTATTACTTTTTCATGCAGAAAGAAAAGTAAAAAAACCACTTGTTTCAGACACAATACTGTCTCGAGAGAGCGAACGAGGCAATGCAGATAGTGTGTCTATAGTTAGGATTGCCTGAGACTTTCTATTAAACTCAGCTTTTAGTTGTTTATAATTTTGCTAAACTTTAATTATTTGGGCAGAAATTTTCCATGCTGGTTGTCTGCCAACTTTTTTTTTCTATTTGTTTGTCTAATTATAGCAAACATGGTTCTCAGAAATTAGTTATGGAAAAATACATTGTTTTGCCCAAACAAATTTGACAAGAGTTTCATCAAGAAGCTAGAACATCCATGCTCTGGAGTAGGAACTTCAAATTTGGCAGTAGTCTTATCCTATTGTCAGGGCTGTCCTTTTGCTGTCCCCTTGAAAATCTGTCCAAATTTATGCAAGTGAGAGCCTCTGAAAATCTCAGTTCATACATGCTCAGTAGAAATGTTTTAGAGCTTGGCAGTGAAATTCTCTGAAGTCTATATTGCATCTATATTGAACATGCGCCACTTCAGGGCTACTAGGACTGGACAGGACTTTCCCTGTTATTGCTGTCCCAGGAGGCAGGGGCTACTGTGGTACCAAGCACAGGAAACAGGATTTAGGGAGGCTATCTTTTCTGTGCTCTCAGGCAGCAAGGAGACAAGCAGGAGCCAGCTTACTTGAATGCAGAGGAGTGAGGAACTGGACTTGAAAGTTGTGGCAATCGAAGAGCATGTGACAAAGACACATTGGAAGGGACAGAAGGGGTCAGGCACTGTGGGAACAGACACAGAAAAGTACCCGCCCCTCAAAGCCTGGAATACAACCAGGATCACTCAACATTACTCAGCTCTCAGAAAATAACTGTGAAACCATTAGCAAAATGCGTTCCTCATCTTTCTCTAGTGACTGATCCACATAGACATTGACAATCTACTTACTGCTATCAGTTACTCTAGTGGCAGAGCTGTGGATGTAGCGTTTCTAACCCTGCTATGAGCCATACCTATAACTAAAAATGAAGGAATGTAAGTCAAATAACAATACAAGGCATGCTTTGGATTCCTGTCTACTTTTAGAAATAAATGAAAACATTTTTACTTGTGAGTGCCTGAATAAATGATAAAATTTCCCGAAAATAATTTATCCTATCCGGAAGCTTGTAAAGATAATAGTATCATTACTACTGATATTTCACTCAGTGCAAAACTCCCATTGATTTCAGCATGTTCCAGCTTAGACCCAATGTCTGCTGTGCTTCAGAAAGCCTTGTCTACGTTTTCCAGTTTCATGCTATAATAGGTTTAGCTGTTATTGCTATTTTAATCTAAATTTTATTTGTCATGCAAGTATCAGGTTAGCTCTCTGGTATGATACACAAGGTCCAGTAAGAACTGAAAATCCAGTCTTATGATCTCATCTATAGCCTTGAGTATTTTCTCCCAAAATTCATATGATTTCCTATTTCTCTAATTTTATTTCTTTTTGTCTCTACTTAAGAATCCTCCTATCTGCTCAAGAGTTGTTAGCAATACCCACCAAAAGGTCACCATGGTTTCTTTACCAGTGAATAAACATCATCTTGGGGGGGAGGCACAAATAGTCCAAGGATGAAATTCTCCTTTGTGCAGAAGTCTAACAGTTCATGTAGAATTTAAGTGGTATAGAACTTTTGTGCAAACACTCTCTGAATTTGAGTGAGTTTTATTCTAAAGGAATATCCCATGTTCAATAGAGGTCAAGTTAGACTCTTTTTGTCTTCTTTAACCTTGATACTAAATCCTTAAAAACAACCTCTTCTCTTTCTAAAGAATCAAAATCATCTTCAGCTCACACCTCTTAGTCCCCATCACATGAAGTCAATGGAATTGTTCACGTGCTCAAAGTTCTGCACATACTTAAATGCTTTGCAGGATTGGCACCTTAGTGAGAGAAATTATTTCCTGTGCAGGTCAGCAGAAGAACTAAAGCCCTGAAGATTGATACGTGTGCTTAACTTTATGCCCTATGCTCAGTCTCATTGAAGTCAATGAAACCACTTTCCAGATAACTTTAAGCATGTTGACTTCAACAGGACTAGGCATGTGCTTAAGTTACTTGCTGAATCATGGCTACAATGTATAAAGTTAAGTTTTTGCAAAGTCAGGACCACAGGTCCCATATAAGCCTTATTTTGGAGGCTTAAGAGGTTTAAGAGACTTGAGTGCTGAATCAGTTTTGTGCAAAGAATGGATGGAACTGAATGTTACTCACAGTTCTTATTTCCATTATATGATTCTTTAGTTTATTATTAGCAACAACCATATTATAAAACACTTTGCCATCTGTCTGCATGAAAAACCACTATCTCCCAATATATCCCAAAGTACTTTATAAATGCAACAATCTTTTTTACAGTCTATTCAGGGGGAAGACTTCATGAAATGCAGTCACTTCTGGGGTGGAATGCAACTCTAATTAGCATACACAAATTTAGGGCAGGAACGGAAAAAGAATACTGAATCCATTTAAAACTGCCAGGGAGAATTTAGAGAGGCAGAATTCTAGAGCTTTTCACCTGATATTACTCAATTAAGGCTCAATTATATACTTCATCTAAGTAATATGTAGATGTTATTAAATAAATAGTATGCCATATCTAAGTAAGGCTGATGAGAATGCGTTGCTGCAGAAAGAGATTTGCCTAGCTGAAAAATATGGGAAAAATGCTGTTGAATTAAGACCTGCTCTGGGTAAGTCTGAACTTGTGTCCCAGCCATTAATATTTATTTATTTGCCATCATAACTAGTCTGCTACTACAATAAATAGGAGTAATGACTTCTGTACAGCAATTCCCATCTCACATCAGAACATACTCCCACACCTGTATGCATACATATGCCACAATCTATAAATAGTAATGCCTTCAGTTTTCACTTCATTTTAAAATGAGGTTTCACACTGAAAATTGACTATGTAAAAATGATATTGTCTATCAATGATTTTTTGGATCAAATATGCTCATTTTACAAGTAAAGAAATATGTTTACTATGTGCTAGCCCTGCACATTTACTTTTGAAATCTGAAAACCTGTCTGTGCTCCTTTTGCTTATGTATTATCACTGCTGCTAATAAGTCAATAGACCAAGTTCTGCCCTGAGTTACTGTGCCAGAATAAATAATCAAATATCATTTGTCATATGCATTATTCAGCAAATCATTCTTTGGGGACAAATAGTATTTGCTGAATAACGTATTCAATGAACAACAGTAATATTAATTGAATATCTTTTTCAATTAATATTTGTTTCCAGTATTCAGCTAACTCTTCGTGGTACCAGCCCATTGGGCCATATCTTCTTAGGTACACAGTTATGACTTAGCTGTACAGGTATAACTGAAAAGAGAATTTGTTCCAATGTCTTTAACATGGACACACAGATGTAACTGAGTCAATGTCAGGCTCTGAAATTGGAAGTCTTGGCGCTCATGCTCCCTTTGCTTCCGGATTACCTAAACTTGACACTTTAGCTGGCCATTTGCATGGCCATTAGGCGTACTTCCAGTTTGTATTATAAGGGATTTCAAAAATCACTGGTGCTGTATTAATGTCCTCCAAGCTGGAAAGGGACAAGTGGTAAAGACTAAAATTAAGCAAAACCAAACAATTGATGCAAATACAGTGCTCCTTACTCCACAAAAGATTGCCAGTTAAATTGTGGTCTAAAATCAAGGATTGGGGCCTGACAACCTCAGAGACTGCCTCTCCCTATGTAACCTAAATAGCAGTTGTGATCAGCAGGATGCTTCAGCTCTCAGGCCACTCTCAATAAAGGACTTAAACACATGCTTATTTTTAAGCTGTTAGCACCCGCAGTGTCTTCGTCTGATTCAGACCTCCGGCCAAGCCATTATCCGTGTTCCCCCCTTCCGGGAGAGGTTTTTGCTCCTCAAGAGTCCGACCACTTTCCCTGTGGCCACTGACATTTCTCAGTCTGACCACTTCTTCAGTGGCACCTGCAGTCCCTTATTCTACCACTTCCTCAGTGGCTGGGGGGGCAAAGGAGAGAGGGACCCAGGCCCGCACACGGACCCTGTGGATTGCAGCCTCCTGCTGCACCTCAAACTTCTTTCCCTGCTGCTGGCTCCCTGGGCCACTTCCCCCAGCCCTAGCACCTTTTCTGCCTGTCCTTAGGCCCTACTACCATTCACTTCCAGCAATTACACTGACTCGGTACTGTAGGCATCTCGGCTCACAAGACACACAAACTCCCCTCTTTGAGCTCCAGGCAGTGTCTCCATGCAGCTCCTTGTATATGGGCCTGCTTTTCTCCCAGACTCTCTCCTATTGGCCATCTCCCACGCAGCCTACCTAGGGCTGCTTTTAACTTCTTAAATGCCAATGTGTGGCAGACACCCCATCACTAATTTATATACCAAATACCCAGAAGAATATGTAAATTAAAGTTAGTGGGAAGACTAATTTGACTTACACATTCCTGTTAGCTTTTCCTGTTACACATCTCTGTTTGGGCTCTATATTAGTCTACAGTGATTTATTCTCCCTTTAATTTATTTATGCTGGCTTTCTAATGTGTAATGTACTGCACTTTATGCATCACCTCTCAATTTAGCCATAGTCCAGCCCCTCAGCTGATATAAAAAGGTGTAGTGCCACTGAAATTGACGAAGCTACCCTTATTTACAACTGCTGAGAATCTGGCCTCATATGTTTAAGGCCTTCTGAGGATGCTATAATCTTTGTTCAAGGGAAAATGGCCCACATTCCCTAGGGGAACTACAGCCAACTGTTGGCCCAAGAATCAGCTGAATCAAGACAGACTGATATATAAACTTCTCACTGCAATAGCGTAGCCTATGGCTATATTCCCGGGCTGCTCAGTGATGTGTTTTTGATTATTTGCATTTCAGTTAACTGTTATTGCTCTGATGCGTGCATGCAAATTTGCAGAGCTTCATCTGTCTAAAGTTATGCTTTGAGGACATGCTTAATCCTCTTTGAGGATAAGTAATTTTTATTATTTTAGAGTTTGCCTTTTAAAGGGTAATAGCTTTCATCAATATAGGAGACATTTGCCATGGGTGAGCTATGAGGCCACTGCTGTGAAGGAGAGGTCCTTGAGGAGGATCCAACTGCCCAGGCTGTATCCTTATATTGTTGCTATGTCTCATAAGTAGCTTAGTTTCATTCAATTGCAGTAAGCATATGGGACATTAAATTATGCCTGGGGATCAAATGTGTTTATCTGAATGCTGAGAACATGCACACTGTGATTTTGATCAACCATGTTCTAAAAAGGACAATATAGTTTCTGTAAATCCACTACTATCTTTAAGTTTGCAAAGTCCTTTCAGAATGTGACCCTAGTCCATCTCTCTTTCCCCCCCAGAGGGAGCAGTAAGTTATTCCTCCAGGAAAGACTGTTTGTAGGAACCCCTACTGAGATTTCAGAAATATTATCATATAGCCTGACTTGTGTAATTCCCTTTACTCTTGCCCAGTAAGAATGGATTACTTCATGGTCTTCTCCTACTAAGACCATTTTAATATGCTTTTACAATTTATACCACTTATTTGAGAGCATAGCAGAAGGAAAAAGCTAATTAGATCATTTCCCTTCAAGAGATGGATGTACTGTAGTCCCCTAAGAGAGACTATAATGGACTAAAATGATGTTAGAGATGAGTCTAAACTGCAAAATTTAGCTTTAGAACCATCTCAAAATCGGTTGATGTTCATATTTAGGCTTTTGGTGTCATCCACAATAAAATAAAAGGAACCCACTACGAAGTTTGTGTCTGAATTTGATCTTGGATTCTCAGTATTCTGATTAAGGCCTATCTCTGATGTTACACTTTTATCATAGCCAAATGATCAAGAAGAAAGCCATAGCTTTGGACCAAATGCTGCTATCATTAATACTGGTGTAAATGTCAAGTCTGATGTCAGGGCAGGGCCAGAGGCAACCTGGGTCAGTGACCAAGTGTCATTCAGGAGATGTGTAGCAGACTCAGAATCAAGCCAGGTCAGGTCAGGATGCCAAAAAGTCAGAGTTCATAGCACAGCAAGGCCTGGGGCAGACACAAGCAGATAGTTTGCATCATTGCTCAGACAGCTCACTGTGATGACTTACTGGTTTATACACTGACATAGGCCAATCAGTGGGCTGCAGGGGGCTGCCTCTCAGGCCCCACTGTGCGGTATTGCCTGCAGTTTCTGGCTTCACACGGTCCCTCAGCAGAAACCCAGCCTGAGCGCCTGCTGGCAATGCAGAAGGGTCAGCAGGGTGGAACTCCCATGGCCTAGTCCCGGAGGTTCTTACAGTACTACTGTACCTACTGTAACTTTACTGAAGCCCATGGGAGTTGCATATGTAAGCAAGGGAATGGGTCTGCTATTGTGAGGAACTTTCCTTGCTTATACACTACCCAGTGGAGTTGGCTAGCGAAAGGATCTGAGTTCCTGCTCCCACTCTCTTTACCCAGAGGCCCACCTGACCTCGAGGGCTCCCCTTCCACTCTCCTGTGTGGTGGGCTTCCTGTAACCACAACAAGCCTGGGCCAGGATTCCTGGGGCTCAACCCCCAATCTTGCCGTGGTCCCTTAGGGCAGGGGCTAGGGTGTCCCCACTCTGGGGTACTAACTCTGCACTGGGTGCTTCCCTGACCCACTAATCATTGCATACAGTGCAAAGCAATACAATTTATTAGACAAACAGCAATCAAAAATCAAATAGAAAAACAAGAAAAGAGGAGAAAGGTTAAAGGAAAACACTCAACACCGCCCTCTGGCACGGGGGCACCACACACAGCATCTCTGGGGTGGTAGGGAGGTTCACAGTCTGTGTCACACGTCACAGGCCCCTGCCCAGGCCCTGGCTGCATTGCAGGGATGCAGAGACTCGGAAACTTGCTCTGGCAGTGGCCACACGCCCCCAGGCTCTAGGGGGCAGAGCGCTTCTCCCCAGCGTCAGCCCCCCTGTTGGGGTCCCGCTCCCCCTGAGTCTGTCCTGCAAGGCCTCTGGGCTGGTGGCACCTCCCTGCGCTGGGCCCTGCCCAGGGTCCCCCTGGCTCTCCCCAGCTGCTCACCGCACCCAGCTCCAGACGGCTCCAACCCCAGATCCTGCTCTGCTCGGCTCTCTGGGATGCCCCTCTGGCTCTGCTGCTGTGGGTCAGCTCAACTCCAGGTGCCTCTTCTCTGGCCCCCCAGGCACCAACTGCTTTGTCCTTAGCTCCGCCCCGCTCTCTGCCCAGGCAGGCAGCTCCAGCTCACATGAAGGACGGGACCCCCTCCACCCTCTTGGCTCTCTCATGGGCCTGCCCACCCTGTCAATCAGGCTGACCTGAGTTGGTCTCTCTCCACTGGCCCTGGGGGCTGTATCTGTTTCAGGGACCTGGTTCCTCAAGAGACCGCCAACCAAAAAGACCCACTAAGTTTCAGTAAGGGTCTAATAGACCCCTTACACATAGGTATAACTGAGAACTGAAATTGGCTCGTTATGAACATTTTGTATTTACACCATAAACTAGTGATGTGATTCCCAGCTTGCATACATATATTCACTCTAGCTCTTACCAAGCTAGCACAAGTATAAACAGTCGTTTAGTCACTGGTGGTGTACAAACTGTTGGGTTTGTACTTGGCACAGCTAAGGCATGATGTCACTGCCTCTGCTACCATAGCTACACTACTACCACTACCTACTCAATGGACGCTAACATGCATATGTGTACACAAGTTAGGAATCCGTGCCCATAGCTTGTAGCAAGGACATAGTCTTAATGGCTCTATGAACCCTGCAAAATGGAAATGACTTAAAAACGTCAAACTATTTTCAAGATTGATTTACCATTTTAAGATCTACTCTAGGCCAGATGCTCAGTTAAAGTAAGCTAGTTGTCAGGATACCAGATCATAGGCAGTCATGCCTAGTGAGTGGGTCACGGCAGGAATCAGGCCTAGGGCTCAGAGTTCAAATGTCAGCAGCCATGGTCAAAGCAGAGTCAGAGATGAGAGCTGAAGGGAAGGACCAAAGTCAGAGTCCAAGTGCTAGAACCAAGGGTTGAGACAGAGTCAGTCCCAGGAATCAGAGCCAAGGGTCAGAACTGGATTATCTGCAGTCAGGGAAGGCAGGAGCAAGGATGAGTGCAGGGCAGGGTTCAGGCTGGAGCAGTATAGGAACAAAGCAAGAGCAGGTCTTGGAGGAGGCAAGGACAGGGAGGCACAGAATCTACAGGCATGTGTACTGATCAGCTGTGAGCTTCTGCAGCCGCTGGGCTTAAGAGCAAGCCACCGGACTGCTTTAGCCAATCTGGTGGTTCTGCAGTGTCCAGTTGTGCTTGTTGGCTGCCTGAGGAGTGGTCAGGTGCTGCTGCAGGCCCTCATTCCTGACACCATTGATTATGGGTGTCAATGGCGGCTCTCTAGACAATGCATAACTGACACAAAATTATCCCAAGCTATGAAAAATGCTGCTCACTCCCTCCTCACCCTGGATAATGTATTGGGGGGGGGGGGGGGGGAAGAAAAGAAAATGCATGGAACAATTTCAGAGCACCTGGGGAAGGAGAGGGCGGGGGATGACTTTATTTTAAGCAACTTATTTTAGGAAAAATACTGAACTAATTTACAAAAGCAGAGCTGTGTGTCAAGATACTGACAGGACATCTCCTTCTGTAGTCAGTAAATGGCCCGTGTAGCACTATCACTGTAATTTTGGCTCCAGTCCTGCCATCAGATCCATGTGGACAGATCCACTGGCATGTCACTCTGTGATGGATGTCAGTATAACAACCTGGTGTGATATATCAGTGGTATATAGATCATATATCGGTGATATATGGCAGTGGTTTCAACCTTTTTCAGTTCAAGACAAACAATACCATCAAAATAATTGAGCGGGGGCTCACCATATCCACCAGACCCTGGGAGGTGCAAAAGCAGATGGATTTGCACCATAGGATGATTTTTACAATTTTTTTCATGGGTGGAGGCTCGGTAAAGGGCAGTGGTGGATGTGGAGTGTCTGGCTGGTGCTGACTGGGGTGTAGGATCTTCCAACGTCTCCCTCTGGACTATCCAGAGTGCATCTCAGAGCATAGGGCCATATGATTCCAAGGGGCTGTGAAGCCAGGTCTAAACTCTTGAAGCAGTGTTTCCCAGCCCTGGGGCTAAGTTCTCTCAGGCCTGGGTTGAAGGAGTGGTGTGTGTGTGTGTGTGTGTGTGTGTGTGTGTGTGGGGCAGGGGGGGGGATGAGGGGAGGAAGTGCTCTGGTATAGTGATAGGGACAGTAGGCAGGCAGGGGCAGAACAACACAAGCAAGAGATGCTAAACAGTCACTCACTGGCCTGTACTCCCATTGGATCCTAGCAATAGTATGATTTTGCAGCTTTCAGCCTGTAAGAATAGTCCATCGGGAGCTCCCTCAACCCACTTTTAGGTTAGTAACATGACTGGCTGAGATCTACTGGGACAGATCACAGTTAACAGCTTACTCCCTTGAAATCATAGAATCATAGAATATTAGAGTTGGAAGGGACCTCAGGAGGTCATCTAGTCCAACCCCCTGCTCAAAGCAGGACTAACAGAGGGCCATGTACTGGTTGAAAAGAAAATAAATAATACATGGGTGTTGACACAGTAAATAAAATACCTAAATTAAAGAAAAGCTATGATAAAAAAGTGTAATCTGACAGTGAGACATAATACTAGACTATTGTGACACTGTAATAAAATGAGAATAAAAAAATTACAAGATGCCACACAGAATCAGATGTACAGAAAAATTGCATGAAATATTTTAATGTAATAAACAGTATGTGATCATATAGTTAAATATTGTTATTAAAATGCAAAACAGGACAGAACTGAGGTTGCACGTGTAACCTGAACTTCAGTATTTCTTAACTTTTGAGTGCTTAACATGAAAAGAGTAACATAGCGTTTTTGTCATTTCCAAAGCTTACTGAGAACAAAGATTGCTTTGAGTAACACTTTGGCTTGCATCTAGATTCAACTTTAAGTTCAGAGGTATAGCAATGTATAGGTTTAGGAAGATCAATATGATATAGTAAGAGCTATTATAGATCTGTCATAAAAAGACTGATTGCTCAGTTGTGGAAGTCTATTTTGGTTCATGCGGATAGTGTTCATAAAAAACAGGTAAACTTTAGTCAACTGGCATTTTCATGAATGGACAAAGTACACCTTTTCTCTCATATGTACATATTATACTCAATGCACTCGTGGAATTGTTCCCAGTTAAAATGGTTAATATCGAAATTAAAAACTGAAAATTTCATTGTGTTTTCTCATTTATAGAAGAGTATTTAGGCTAATCCAGTTATAGTTATTACTTCTCTAAAGAAACCTTGAATACGATTAACAGTAAATATCCTTTCACCTGAGTTTCCATTGCTATCAGATATTTAGGAATACATATTTTTAGCCAAACCTCTGATCTTTTAAATTACCCTTCTACGGTAAAACAGATTATAAAAGAATAATCTTAGTTTATCCTCATTTTTCCAGGCTTAATTCAGGGGGGAGGAGAAATTCCTCTTAAGGGCACTATCTTTTTCAGGTCCTTCTTATTTCAGTTTTCTTAAGGTATCCTAAACGAGTGCAAAGTGACATCAAAATTTGTGTGGAATGAGAAGACAGAATTAGAATTCCTACATAAAATAAAGATACTAGTATTGGGAATTCCCTAATTTATTTCTTTACTATTTACCACAACCCTGTCATGCATTAGACTGGTGGATTAGTGTTACAGCAGAGCTCTGTTGTATCAGAGTAATATTGGGTAGTCCCAGATCCTGGAAATACTACTACAGCATATTCCTTTTTGGCCTGGGTCTAATAATTTAAAGTCAAAATTAATAATCCATACATAAAATGTAACCATGACAATCTGGTTTAAAGGATTTAGAATTCTTAAATATACTTTTTAGACCAACATTTTCAAAGTTTGATTGTGACAATTAGGGTCCAGATAGCCAATAGGAGAATGGGGGGAGGAAGGGTTGAACCACATAATAAGCAGTTGAATCAATTGTTTGTATACAATGTTATAAAACATGTCAAGTAAGTTCTTATGAAAGCTTCTAATGATTATAATCATTATGAGATATGCATACAGGATATAGTTATGAATTGATGTATTTGTGTCCATAAAGAACAGGGCTCATAAACTGCAGCTTCACCTCACAGTAGGATAGTGAGTGATCAGATAGGGAGAGGTACCTCCCCAAGCCTGGTGTTTACACAAAATCAGAATGAAGTAACAATACATTGTACAACCCAGGAAAAGACAACAATGGTCACTAAAGTTAATGGAAAGATATTGAGACAACTGGGGATTTCGCCACTTTGAATACCTTATAGTGACTGAAGAAACAAAAAAAATTATAAACCCATTTAAAATGGACAGTGTGAAGTGAAAGGTATCCAAAAACTGAGGGCCAACCTGTAGGCGGGACGCTGTCCCTGAAATGCTGGATCCCACTTATAGCTTGAGCAGGGGTTCCCAAACTTTTTGTCATCATGACCCCATTTTAATGAAATATTTCCTGCCTGCACCCCAGACTACATGGAAGACGCCATTTTGCTCTTTGCACAGTGTGTCCTGGCATGCACCATACATGCAAGGTCATGCTGTGTGGAGCAAAATTGCACCCTCCACATATTAGGGATTGCTGCAACCCCATCTGCTGATGCCACAACCCCATTTGGGGTCACGCTCCACAATCTGGGAGCTGCTGAGGTAAAGAGTGCACTGGGAAACAGTTCAAAAGCAATAAATAACTTGTATTAGAGAAGGGATTTGAGGTAAAGCCTGATGTTGCATCATTATGTTTCTGTACTGTGTAACTTGTATATGTTTGCTGTTCCTTACCTTTTCATTTTTGAATCTGTGTTTTTTCTATTAAATAAACCTTTTGCTTATTTTTACCTCAAGCATGTCTCTGTCCTGCAAACTTTGTGAAGTGGGGAGCCAAAAGGGAGCTGGTGTGTGTGTGTGGGGGGGGGGGGGGGGCGGCAGGGAGGGATGGTTTCACTCCTTCGGAGGGTGATGAAACAGAGGAGAAAAGTCAGTGTCTCATTGTTAAGAACTCAGGAAGGATGGATTTGGGGAGACTCAGGACTGGAAGAGGTGTTGGTGTCACTCTTCATGGTGTAACTAGGCTAGTGAGAGGCATGGGAAAACCTTGGGCAGGCTACTGGTGTCAGGGATCTGAGCACAGCATTAGGGCATTAGGGCACCCCAAATTTACAGGGCAGGAGGTGACAGAACCCCTCTACTGGTCTGGATGATCCCCAAAGCATCACATTGATGCCTGATATTATGCATCTAAATTCCTACTGCAGCACCTATGGTAACTAAGTTGACTGATTTTCAGAGGTGCTGAGCCACACTAGGTCTCATAAGTTTTATGGTATGTAGATACTGATGGGAGCGCTGGGTGGCCATCACCTCTTAAAGTAAGGTAATTTATTTACCTAAATATGGCAAATATACCTAAATATGGAGTGAGGTGCCTAATTTAAGCACCCAAACTGGAAATTTTGGCCTTGTCTTCCTCTCTCTACTCTGCATTATTCCACTACTGCCTTCAGGTAAGTATTTTTCCCAGTCTGAGTGTGGAATAGCCACATTTTATGATGACCTCAGGTTGTATTTCATGCAAAAGAAGGCTGTTGCAATGCCTCCATTGATTCAGAAAAGACTAAAAGGACAGTGCCACCTACTGAATCGCCAACTCCACTTCCTTCATTTCCCAGAAGCTTCTTAGAAATATGGTATCCAAGTACGGCACTGACCCAGCCTAATCCTATTTACTTCCCAATCTGTAGTGTGTGAGGTTGTTGCACATCACAGTACAAGATGGTATGGCTGCAGGATTAAGGACAAAAGGCTTCTTGCAGAATTTACCCCCTTACATTAGGAAAGATTTTGCTATACTGCTCTGGCAATGAACCTCAGTCCTTAAATCTCCAACAATATGCTTTTCTAAACTTGGATCTTTCCAGAGTAGACAAACAACAAGTTGTTTCTCTCGTTCCAAAATTTAAACAATATCTACCACAGCCAAACTGAATCCACCAAAACTGACACAAAATTTTTTATCCAGAGAGGAAGCCAAGTATATTTAACCCATAGCTTCCTATTTGAGGGTGCTTAAAAATTCCTCTTTAGTCCACAAGTTTATAATTATTTTTACAGCCTCTGGTCCTGTGAGATTTGTTTTGCACAGATAAGGTGCAACTGGCACCGTCAATAATAAAAGAAAAGAAAATATTTACCCACTATTTATGTGATCATGCAAGTTATGTTGTCAATATTGTCTTTGGTAATCACCTTTTGGATACACTAGCCTAATTATATGAGATATTAAACATGAAGCCTAGAGCTGATTGCTTGCCAAAAAATTCCCAGTCTTTTTATTATTTATTTATTATTATTGAAATATGCAGATCAAAGCCAAAATTGTTTGCAAATCAAGGTTCATCTCAACAAACCTCCTGACTCAAGAAAATGTTGGGAAAAACTTTCAAAATTGTCGAAGCATTTTGTTTTCACATTTTCAAAATGAAAAAATCTGGTTTTCTGATTTGAAACAACTTTTTGTTTCAAAATGTAAGCTGATTACACTTTTAAAAAAAAAGAGAAAAAAGTCAAAATTAAAACATTTTGTAATATTTTAAACAAAATATTTTGATTGACCTGACTCCCTGATCCACCAAAAAATCAGTTTTTCAATTCATGAAAATTCGAGATTTTGACTTTTCATCCTTATATGAGATGAGCAAAAATTTTGAACTCTCAGAAATATTCAGCTGATGGGAAAACCATTTCCCATTCAGGACAAATGAAAACCTCAATTGTAGTTAACATTGAGGAGGGGTCATCAGATTATTTTAATAATTTTGTTTCATGTTTAATAAGCCTAGCAATTGTGAATGAGATCATTCAGTCATAACACACATGCTACAGGGGGAAATGACAAAAAAATGGGGCAGGTCAGCAGGGTAATAGAAAAGCAAACTATAGTATACTTCCTTACTCTCACTCCTGACTAATGTTGAATTATGTTGCCAGTAAAATTTAAGTGCAGAACTTATATGAGGAAAGACTCATTACTAAAAAAGCTGAATAATTAATTACATTATACCAAGAAAAAGAAATGGAGAATGCACTGTGGTCCAGTTCAGTAGCTGCAGATTTTTTTGGCAGCAAAGTGCAGCATCAACAATGTTATTTTGTACAATGGTGAAGTCATGCAACCCTAAAACATCTCACCATCTCCAAAGTGACAGGATGTCTCTCTAGTAAAATATTCTGTCTAGTTCAGCTTCATCAGTAACCCCCTTGCCAAGATGTTGCTTTTCCTAGGACAAACCCCCATGTACACTGAAAGTAGTATTGGAGAAGATCAGCGAACCTTTCAGTCATTCAAGCCCCAATTCAGCAAGATACTTAAACACACTCCTAATTTTAACCCTGCGTGGTCACATTGAATTTAATGGCTTACAGTTAGGGATATAAAGCTAAATCCTCAAAGATATTTAGACATTGAAATCAATGGAAATTAGGATCCTAAATGCTTTTGAAGATGTGGACAATGCTCACATACCTTGCTCAAATTGAGCTTCAGTCAGCAATGTAGCCAGAACTTCATAGGTATATGATGATTTACAGCATCTGAGGATATGGCCCTATATATCTCCTTTAGTTCTAGGGTTTCCATCAATGTTCCAAGTAGCAGAAAACAATCCTGCATCTCTGTGGTCATTCAGTTTTCAGGTATTGCTATTTCCTTGAACACCTGACCAAGAGTTTGAGTGACCAGATGGAATAAGATACCAGACTGGCAATCTAGTAAAGGCTTAGTATTGTCCATCCTTCCTTCTTTCCTTCCCTCCCTCCCATCTTCTTCAATTTTGTAGTCTTTGACAGCCAGTTACACAACAGAAAACAGATAGATAATCTTTTAAATCCCTGCTCTTTCAATTCATGAACCATTCTATTGTCTAATTAGGATTCCTTGGTTTTGCTGTCTCATCAGCCCCACTGGCAATAACCCTAAATGGTGCTTAGCATGCATAGCTACTTTCCAGACAGCAGCTGCTGAATAATGTTCTAAATATTTTACCTATTCTCAATTCATTGACTACACCTGAGCACTATAATACAGTACATACTTCTTACAGTCTAATGCTTACAGTAATTACTGCAGTCAAAAATGGATTTCACAAAACAGATCAATTCAGTTTCATTAGATATTTTATCAGTTGTAATGGACAGAAATTGAGGTCACAAAAACACACACTCTTGGGGGCATTGTGAGGAATTACCAGTTTCTTTTGAGGTAGCACTTTGAAAAGTGGTAGCACCAGCAGGTGTACAAATGAAAAGGAAGAGCATGAGTTTCAGAGTCTTTTTTCTATATGTATATATAAATGCTGCAAACCTTCTTTGTCAGGTGAAAATGACCTTTAACAGGTCATACCGTCCGATGTTGCAAGGACATTCTTATTAGCAGACACCTACTTGCTCATTCTCAAATGTCCATCATCAACTTGTTGTGCAATCTATTTTTTACCTTTAAAAATAAACTTTTAAAATATGCAAACATGTACCATGACTACACCGGGCATTAAAATTGAAATATACTGTAGAAGACTACCAGTGTTGCAACTGTTAATTTCAGTCACTTATATATTCCATTCTCATAGAGCTTCTCTCTCTCTCTCTTATACTTGTCACTTTCTCTCAATTTCCTTAGTAAGACTGAAATCCTTCTGTCAGCTCCACCATAGAAATTATGGATCTTGATTTCAGTGCAGAAATGCTTTCTCTGCAGTTGCCTCCCTTTATTAAAAAGAGATTTGCCCCAGTTGCATACTGCTTGTGCGCCAACATTTTTTCAAAAGAGGACATGGGTTGACTAAAAAAAGGGGGCACATCTGTCCTAGTCCAATTCTGGCTGAAATGAAAACCCAAATGGTGTACTATCTTTGAGGACAAATAACTTGTGTAACATTCAATTCAGAAGTAGAGTTACAAAAGTGAAGTATATATGCTCTCACAGACATAGTTACAGGTCCTAGAACAACCATAAGCAACAAAGAAAATCACTCTTCATGGCCAAAGTCAGTTTGGGTCAGCCATTTGTCACAGAATCAACCCAGTTTCCATGGAATCCACAAGAAAGAGGACCCAGGGCTCCTTTCATCAAAAGCCCTGAATGTCAACATTGATAACGACATCCCTTGTCAACATCCCATGGAAAAGCACTTCTCACTGAAGAGCGAAACAGGGGAGAGCGATCTTATTGTTTAATGGAGGTACTGGCCTGAATAGCCAGCATGAGAGGCCAGTTACTCCATTCCATTTGTCCAGGGAGACAGAAGAAGAACAGAAAATAATTGAAGTAGTAATTCAAGAGCATGGACCTGGAGAGCAGTCCGTGTCTGGGAAAGGGAAGGCATAGGACCATTGAGAAGATCTGTGAAACCCCTAAATTTAAGGAGAGAAGAGTTTGTAGGTCAGGAAGGCTAGACCTTTGTTCCTTTAAGGGCCTGAGGACAGAAGCCTTATAAAGTTGGCAGAGCAAGACTCCCCTCTATCTCAGGCAGAGCAGACCATCGTTGCAGTTATTAGACTCACCTGGGAATGATAAAGAGGCTGATTAGATGATTGGGCAGGTAAATCAGAAGGAGACACCACGGCTAGTTAGGGGGAGCTTCTGAAACTAGCTGCTGGAGTTGCTGCACGGGGGGAAAGAATTCAGCCAGGCCACACAGCTCCTGGGTTATGCAATCTCTGAACCTGAGGGTGAAAATTAACAGGCCAGGGAGATCGGAACTCAGAAACACAGGCCCCAAGAAGGAGGGCTGTGCAACTTCTAAACTTAAGGAGAGAAGAAGTTGTAGGCCAGGATTTGAACCACAGTCCCTTGAAGGAGGGCTCTGAAACTAAGGAAGGGATAAAGGAGACTCTTTTGGGAGCTGGATGGTGTTTAATAAATTAGATCCCAGGAGAGGGGGAATATAATTTTAAGGATCAATCAGTTATTTTGGGAACCTCAGAGGGAAACTGAGGTGAGGTGCCTGCAGGGCCATACCAGGTGATGAGGGGCAACCTGGGATGGTACCTGTCTACAAACACTAAATGCCAAATTCTTCTCCATTCAAGTGCACCAGGGGAAAGTACAAGCATGGACAATATGTGCAGCCATACAGGGCCTTGTGTATGTAGGACTAGCTAACTACATCTTTGTGAGCACATGGAAAAGGAGAAAGCTACAGCTACTTGGCCTGCAACCTCCTGCCAATTGCCCCACTGATACGGAGACTCTGACATGCCATTTTCCTGGGCAAGCTATGGAACATATGCCTTTGCACAGCTGAGGCCAGTTCAATTGGTTAAGAACTGTTAAGGATACAGAACATGAACTGATAAAGAATGAGGGCTAGGTACATGATAATAGCACGACTAGGTAGGTGAGGCAAGGATGTATCACATCTTTCTCATTTAGTTAAACTCACTTTTCTTTACTCTGGCTCCTTTGAACATGGCTTGTATCTCAGAAGAAAGCATGAAAAGGATGGGAATAAGACATCATGGAGGCCCAGGAAAATTAAGAATAACTGATATATAGTGATGTCTGAGTCTGTAGGCAGCCTGAACCAATTGCTTTAAGATGTGCTCCTTTCATCTCAGTGGCCTGATAACTATGAAATCTAAGGATCAGAAGAGCCCAGATGACCATAAATCTTACCAGAGTTAGGATGAAATGAAAACACAGCCCTTCATTCTTGCCATCACACAATAAATACATCAGAACTAAACAAATGACTATTTAAACAATTAGTAAGTATAGGTTCATGAAAGGATAAAGAACACAGACCCACCAATTATCTGTTGGCTCAATGTAATTTGTATACGTTGTTCAGACACCATATTAGTGAATACAAAATAAATACCTAGTAGATTACATTAGACAGTTATACTTTCTTCATCCTCCACTCTGTTCTATCACATACAGACACAGCTCGAAACACTTTTTTCCTTCTCCTGCTAGCTTTCTTACCAAGTTTTCTTTATGCCAGTCCCTCCCCAAATATAAGAATGCACCATCATTTTCACTCTTCCTTTTCCTGCCCTCCTGAGTCATCTCCCCTCCCCCACCCAGAGTCTCATCAGTCTCCTCTCCTTAAATCTCCTTTCATCCTACTCCCTGACCCCAATCCTTTCCCCCTTTGTCCTAAGTCAGCAAAGACTGATGGGCACTGAGATTCAGACTCTAACTAGCACCTTCACTAAGTATGAAGCTTTCTCCTCAGGAGAGATGGCTGAAGATGGTATGTAGGGAGGGGTGGATTTGGCTTCTGTTATGCAGAATGACAAGGTGAGCTGAATAGATTTAATCTGCCCTATTGTGCTTTACTAAAACTTTGGCAAGTAACATTTAGGCTAATCCCACAATGGGACAGCAAACCAGATGTGAACCCAGGAAAGAGGAGCTGAGAGCTGGATTCTACTGCTGTGAAAATTCGCTGCAGAGTTAATGATTCTTCCACCTCACAGCTGCAATTAAATCCAATACTGTGTGTGTGTGTGTGTGTGTGTGTATGCACATACATGTGTATATAGGGTTGATAGTGTCCACATTCCCTGCAATGGATAAACTGTCAAGAGAGTAGGAAGCACTATGACTGAGACAATGTGTTTTTGAAACGTGATGTTATTTTAAAGGCAAATATTAAGTTCAGGAGACAGTATGGCTCAGGGGATGGACTAGTTATGAAATACAGAACCTTTCAGCTCTGTGTCACTGGTTAAAATTCAGTACAGATCTGCAGGGACTGAAAAAGTTGTTACTTGCTGAAGGTTGTTGAATGGTCTATGTGAAATGAGGTGATGGTCTCAGCTTGGTTCCTAGTTGACAAATAATCACACCACAGAACCACTTTCTGAATCACAGGAGAAAGGCCAAGATTTGAATGGGCAAGGAGCCTGAATTTCCCTCTCCTGCCTTGCCACCATTGCAAATGTGTCCCCTCCAGAGCAGGGGTGTAGTACATAGATGGGGTAAGTAGGGAATTGTCAGGGGTCTAGTCCGCAGCAGAACCACTCTCCTGGAAACCTAATGAGTGCAGCTGGTTTTGACAGAAGCTGTCTGATTGGCTGCAGGAGTCAGCAGGTTGATAGTATATCTCAGTAGCAGCAGTCTAGTGGCTGCTCAAAGCATTTCCAGCCTGCAGCTGTGCTTGGTCTTATCTCTGCCTCTGCTGTCTCTACCCTTGCTCCCCATCCTCACCCAGTACCTGCTCCCCTCCAACTTCCTCCTAAGTGCAGGCTCCAACCGTCTGCTATGCCTTCTGATTGTGACTCTGGTTAACCATTCAGCTTAGGCTTTGGTTTCTGACTCCTGTCTATGACCCTAGGCTTTGCTCCTGGACCCGCCCCATCTGGATTCAACTCTGATTGTCATGCCAGATTTCTGCTTCCATCACTAGGCCAAACCATGCACAACTCAGTAGCTGGCAGTTTGAGCAGCCTCAAAAGATGGAACAAGAATGGGCAAGGGACTAGATTACCTCTGCAGAATCCCTCTGAAGGGCTGACATGCCTCTACCAGATATTGTGAGAATCCTGCATACCCAGTAGGCCCAGGTTATAGATCTGCAGTTACAAACTGCAGCCCTACATGTTCAAGCCATTCCACTGGTATCTGCCATCATGGCTTCTAGGGAGCCAGAGATTCCAGAGTGGATAAGCTTGATGGGGAGCCTCATGAACTGTGCTGGCTCCTGTTCATGCTTTCGCCCTGTCATTTTCCACTGACCAGACCAAAGTAGGACTTTTTATTATTCTGCTACGTGGGGAGGCCCTAGCCAGCGTATCTCCCCTCCTCGAGACTTCTACCCCCTGCTGGGGTAGCTCAAAGATTTCATCCAAGCATTGACAATCATGTTTGACGATCCAAATTGAACATGGTCCACCAACATCATACTTTTGGGGCTGCATCAGGGGAAGAGGTTGGCAATCTTGCCGTTGAGTTTTGGTGTCTGGCAGCAGACAGTAGATGGAACGAGGCAACGCAGCGCCACCATTTCTGACATGTCCTATGTAAGGAATTCTTGGATGAGCTGGCATGGGTGAGCTGCCACACAACTTACCTTGGTCAAGCAGTGACTCAGTGACTGATGACCATCTGACTGAATGCCACTAGGAGAGAAAAATCAAGTTCCTGACCCCTTCCACATCCTAATCACAGGAGCCTGAGCAGGTCAGCTGGGTTTGGCCTTGCTTTTCTGACATGGAGAAAGGCTAGTCTTGTGTTTTAGACCTATGCCCATATTATGGGGAATTTGGACACTACATTGTGGGATACCCTACTAAGAACCAAGCCTTGTCTCAAGCAGAATGACTTCAGGACTCAGCCCCAATGAGGTGGTCTGGACTGAGCTTGTGTTCCTACCCTCGCTCCAGGAACTTGACACATCTTTGTCTATGGGGTTCCTGGCTATGGATGGACATTGTGCAAGCACCCTCCCTCTCCAGATACAACTTCCCACCTATATCAAAGGTCAAGGTGAGGGTGCTCATGGAACTAGGAGCCTCCAACAATTTCATGAACTTAAACTTTAGCAGATTTCACCACAATCCAACTCAGTGCAAGCGTATCCTGGATTTGGTGGAGTCTATTGATGAATCCTTCTTCTCTTCCAACCCAGGTACTCATCAAATGTCACCCTGGATGGTTACCACCCACCAGGGTCACAGAGGTCCTACAGTTTAATCTGATCCGTGCACCTCACTTTCCTGTTATCCTTGGCATTCTGTGACTTGTCACTAATGATCCATGTATCTGGGGCCAGTCATAGTACACTTCATATCAAGACTCTCCCACCAATTTTGCCTCCCAAAACCATGTCCCAGAGCAGAAACGTCCACAAGATCACAACCACTTAACCTGAAAATTCAGAGCTCAAAGGAGGTATACTGAAGGCAACTACCACAATACCTGTGAACCCTTGATATCTTCAGGATTCCTGGTGAAAAATTGGGATTATGCCAATGTTTCTGATAAAAAGGAGGCAGATAATTTGCCATGCCATTGCAGTTAAGATTGTCCAACTGACCTACAACCCATAGCAAAGATCTCCTTTGGCCACATATACACTCAGAACATGAATACCACATTACTGAGCCCAGTTTAGAAACTGGTGAATGGATTTAGTTAAATAAGAAATTAATTTTATTTTGAGTAAAAATGCTATTTTAACCCATATAGACCATATTTTTGATTGGCCCTCTCGCTATTTGCATCTACCATGAAAGAGCCAGTCATGAGTATAAACACTGCTCTCAGCGTTTAAACTGCTCCCTCTGTGCAGTCCCAATGACACACTTGCACCACAAGGTTGATGGGGTTTCACCGAGAAGCAAGCTGAGCAGTTGCATTGTGCACCAGAGAGTTTTCCCTAAATTTCCCTAGACTGTGCAGCTCCATACAAATCCCAGCACAATGTCTGACACTCTTTGGCCCCACATTTCATTTTAACATTCACATCTGCATGTTCTAGTTCAGCTACATCTGGAATACTGCTCAAAGAAGCTGTTCTCATTGTATTTCCGGACCTGCTGGAAGCAGAAGTTACTAGAAACCTTGGTAGATCTCCACTCCAGTTTTTAGACTCAGGCAGTTCAGCTAAGCATTTAGGTCTAAACATTTAGGTTCTACTTAATTGAATCAAACTCTGACCTTTTTGAGGGTTGGCCACCACTAATCTAAAGAGTAGTGCAGAATTTAGCTGTAGATAAATCACCCTTTTCCAGAAATGTAATGGAAGGAAAGTGAATAGATATGTTGGGCCCAATTTTGATTTCATTCAAGCCAATGTGAGCTTTGCCATTAACATCAATAGGAGTAGTCATTGGTAATTACATATTTGTAACAGCTAGAGAAGAGATTCATAAGGTTTGTTATATAGATTTTTAAGGTAATCTAGTCTGATGTCCTTTATTTCACTCAAAGTCCTGCACCAAGCCCCAAAAATGTGGCTGAACAAGATCATATATTTTAGGAAGATATCTAATATGGATTTAAAGATTCCAAGAGATGGAGAATCTACTGCAACCCTTGGTAACTGGTTCCAATTGTTAATTACCCTCACCATTTAAAAATGTGCATCTTATTTCCAGTCTGAATTTTTCTACCTCCAACTTTTAGCTACTGTATCTTGTGTACTTGTCTAGAAGACTGATAAGAGAGAACACTTTTATCATCTTCTCCCCATGTAAGTATTTATAGGCTGTGATCAAGTAATTTTTTAATCTTCTCTTCAAACAGCTAAACCAATTGTGTTCCTTCAGTCTCTCATAAGTCACCTCAAATAATTCCTCTAACTCTTCTCAACCCTGTCCAGGTTTTCCAACAACCTCTTTAAATGTAGACACTAGAAATGGATAGTCTCCCAGCAGTGGGCTCAACAATGCAGTATACAACACAGATAATGGCATCTGTTGTTCTTACTTGATATTCACCTGTGTATAAGTTGATGCAGAATCAGACTGGAAGCTCCTGTTCAGCTGATTATCCACCATGTCTCTTAAGTCCTTTTCAAGGTCACCATTCTCCAGAGTGCCTCTTTTTTATTATTATTAGTTGTATGACCCTGCATTTGAAGATATCTAAACTCATGTTGTGCTATTGTTCCCAGATTACTAAGTGATCCAGAACATTATACATCAATGAGCTGTCCTCATTCTTATTTACTGTCCCACCAATCTTTGTGTCATCTGCAAAACTTTATCAGCAATGATTTATATTCTCTTCCTATTATAGATAAAGTTATTGACTAACACTGGGCAAGAACCTACTCTAGCAGAATGCCTGGCAAATCCCCCCTTATTGATGATTCCCCAATTAACAGCATTAACTATAACAACAGCATGCTCCTGTTCCCAGTAAGTCAATGTCAAAGATCACCTTGACCTCAGTGAAAGCAGATTGGACCCTTTTTCTCTTCACTTTCCTCCTGTTATTCTTCTGGAGCAGGGTGTTGTACAAGCATAACTATATTCTTCATTTCTTTGTAATGTACAAGAAACAAGTTTTTGGTGAATGATTAAATGCTTTGGTGTTTAGTCAGCCACAGCAGCCGTTCACTGGTCCCTCTCTTACAATGCAAAAGAAATCCTCACTTAAAGGATTTAAGAAACCCTGGGAAATATACCAACAACCCTGGTGTGGGGATCTGGGAAATTTACAAGGATGTTGCCTTTAGAGTTCTTATTCATTAATCCAAACAAATATACAATGGCCTTTTTTGTAGTAGTAGTAGTATTCTCTGCTTCTAGTGATATTTTAAAATTCTTACCTCAGTTGCACATGGTTTCCAAAAAAGTCAGGTTAGGCTGATGCCTTTCCTTTAACACCTGCCTACATTATTTAAGTATTAACAGATTTTCCTACAGGAACAATACAAAAAAAGTGAGTTCTGCCTAAGGCAAAATGGGCTACTCTAGACTTTCTATGGATTAATTTTTCATCAAATGGAGACAAAAGAGCAACAACAAAAGCCATATCATGTGCAAGCCATTTTCTTTCCATTAGAGCCAGAGGTGGGACTGCAGGAAGTACACAGAGGAATTTGAGTATCTTCTCAGAGCAATTAAGCCCAAGATCAGCAATTATTCTTGGTGAAAATCTCAGTAAAGCAATTTGAAATACAACAGCACCACAACTAAACAACAAACCTTACCAACTCTTGTGCTCTTAGTGCCAGATCCTTATTTGGTATAAATTGGCATAGTCCGTTAACCTCAATGGAGCATTACCAATTAACAGCAGCTGCGTTCTGGCCCTATATCACATGAGCATTGAGATATATCATGTTTGCATACATACACATTTCCTACACTTCTTATTCTCTATGGGGGGAAATATTCTCACTGTCTTATTTTTGTAAAGGGACTAGTCAGTGCAATCACAACAACAACCCTCTCTACTCACAGTACTACAAGTGGGCAACTTGCAGCTTTATTCAAGGGCAAAGCAGAGTGTGTGTTGGGGGAGGAAGGCCTCACACATAAAACAGGAAGTAAGGGAGGAGTGGCGCATGGTTCCATCCCATAATATTTTAGGTAACTTAGTTAACCCCATTGTAACCACTTTACATCATTTATTCCTTCTGCACAATTCATTCCCTCTGGATTTTGAGGCAAGAGCCGAAGCATATTCTGAACTTAATATGTGCTTGGGCCTCTGTGCAAGATAATAAAATGCCATGGAAAAATAAAACCAAGGATAGGAGGCAACCAGACAAAAACAACGAAATGTCATGTTCTAAACAGAGTTACAAAAACAAACAGATTAATATGTGGGATGCGGGAGAGGTGCAGGCTGGAAGACGAGGTGCAATCGGAATGCAGCCTGGTTTCTTTTTCAAACTCTATTTAAAGAGCAAAAATATGATTTGATCAAACATTCAACTTGAATTCCTTACGTTGATTAAAAACAAACTGCTGACAAATACAGTAACTGCATTAAATGGCTCTATCCACTAGTGCTTGTTTGTTTTAGAATAATTTTTAAACCAAGGGGAGGGAAAATGCTCACTGCATCATGAAATAAGCTGTCTCTATATACATGTAAAATCCTTTCTCTGGCTCTGCCAGTACCAAAGGGATACACAACAGAAATTCCCTATATACTGTCTTATATATGGCCTTGGTTTTGTAATGCACATGTCAACAAATTGTCACAAGATCAAAATGTTTAAGAAAATAGGAACACGATGCCACACAACTAAATAAGAATTAAAATATAAATTACCATCTAACACAAACAGAAGTAAAAACAATGGTCCCTTATCTAATTGCACTGGAGCATCTAGTGACATTGATGGAAGTTTTGTCATGGACTTCAATGGGATCAGGGCTGAGTCCAAATTAATAACCATATTTTTGTAGTGCACCACACCCACTATATTAATGTAAAGCAACTTAAAGGGTTAAGTTCATGTCACTGGTCCAATGACTAATTAGTTCGTTAGTTATCCACGGTGGAACAGCTTCAACCAGAGAGATTGAAGAGCCCCACACCAGAATATTCCATGTGGGAGACCCAACTGCAAAGACATACTCCACCTCAACTAAAGGGAAAAATTGAACGTATGTATCCCACATGAGTGCCTTGACCACTAGGTTATAAAGGAGGCAGCTGCTGCTGCTGCTTTTGCTGCTGCCACCACCACCACGTTTTGTGAATCTAGCCTTTCCTTTTATATTAAAAAGTGCCTGGGAAAACAAAACAAAAGGGTTCATTCTGGGGGCAAACAGAATGTTCTGTTTGAATTGAAATGAAGTTTTTGTGCAGTTTTTCAAGTCAACATTTTTTTCCCCAGTATTGTTGGATTCAGTTTGGGTCAAAATGATTCCCCCTTCCCTCCCACACACATTTTTTCAGAGCTGACTGCAAACCCAAAACTTCAGTTATTTACTCAGCTCTAATACTGATAACCATGGTGACCCAAGACCTTTTAGTAATCCACAAAACAGGCCATTGTGGGATCAGCAGTGCAAGCTTTCCCACACTTCCCAACCACAGAGGGACCTCTGCTAGGAATTAATAGCTCCATGTCCATTCCAAGCCTTGTTATTTTTGCAGTTGTGGTGATGTGTTTTTGTTTGTTTGTTTTCATGGGAATGTTTGCCCAATAGGAACTAGACTAAGAGCATTGCACATCAGCTGTCAGATAGTAATAAATTCTGTGCATTAGTGCTCACATCTTGTGACCTAGGAATGAAAGGGTCCATTGCCCTAGAATCAACACCCTGAGACATCCAGTCCCTAGGTCTTATTGTTAAAATGTCACCAAAACCCCTTGATGGAATTACAACCTATTAGAAGTAAATAATTCTCTGTATTTGTATTAAATACCCACGGGCAGTAATCCACTTTATGGGCCAGTGACTCAGAAAATATAATTACTACATTAATGCCACTTCTGATTAATGAGAGGAGTGCAAAGTCATCAAACACTACAGCATCTTGACTTTGTTTTCACACCTGTAATTTAAAACAAACAACCACCACCCAACACAGAGTAAATGAAACTTGTTTACAATACACTCTGGTTCTGGGATCTTGTCTGCCAGCAACTGGAAAGGGGCAAGGTTTCATGAGTAGTTGAACTAACCTTTGAAAACAGATGTTCGTAATGGACATACAGACAGACCCACTTGTAATTGCATGTGTGTTAAATATGTTAAGTTACATTTAGGATGTTAAATCCATATTTTACCATAGGAGGGACTGTGTTGTAAGAAAAGGACGAACTTTAACTGAGAGCTTGGCTTGTGGGCTTACGGTTTTATGCAAATTTAGGTAATATAGGTTATTAATGTGACAAACAGGCTCACGTGAGACTACTATCCCACTGTCAGTTGTGATAATGCAGAACTTTACCATCTGCCCCCAAAATCAAATCAGTTGTGACAGGAGGGTTAGAAGAAGCCCAGTAAGATGGATTTCAGTGGAGTATTAAGAACATATGCAATGGTGACACAAGTTAATTTCATACCCACTAAAAATGCTTATGATGGGCAATACTAATTGATTACCATTGATGTAACTCAGCCTTTCGTGTCATGCAACGGAGGGGGGAGGGGAAGAATGGCTATACTGGAATTTATCAAAAGATCTTGTGATGACAATCACTTTTACCCATGTTATTATCATTCTATACCTGTGAGAAGAAGAAGAAACGTGTCTACTCTAATCTTATCTGATATCTGACATAATCCCTTCTAAGAAATAAATGAATACAATTGTTACTGGCAAGAAAAAGGGTTCTGAAATTTTAATTTAAGTTGGGCTCGTCATAATCCTATGTCCTATAATAAAGGTTTTTGTTAATTTTAATTTACTTTCCAGGGGTTTTTTTTGGCTCCTGCTCTGGTCCCTAATACGCCTATGAAAACTGATTTAAGCAAGTTGTCTAGTCTGCCAAAATCTAAGAATTGCTCATTTCAGCAGGATATTCCACAACTGACAAATAACTACTAAAGTAGGTTGCATGATACCGAAACTGATCTGTGAATATTATTATGTGAATAAAAATGGCACATGACTCCCCTGTTTATTCAGAAGAGTGTCATATTATTCATGGTTTATGGGTATTCAGACAAATGCAGTTTACTCATCAAAATGTTTGTGGATGCAATAAGTTTAATAATTTTTATCTGCAATGATGATTTACCCAAAATTCTGTACTGTCAGTAAATTATTTGCTATGGCTAAAACTTTCAGAAGGGCCTATGGTTACTTAGGTTCCCAAGTCCTATTGACTTTCAATGGGACTTAAGCACCTAAATCACATAGGTGCTTTTGCAAATTTTGTCCTATTTGTTGTTTGTTAGTTTCAGCCAGCCAGTCAGGAAATAGCAACAGTGCTAAATCACTTAGGCAACTGGTCAGACAGCAGGAATAATGAATAGCAGAAGTGAACAGTTTGTGTATAACCCATAGACTGAAATTGGTTTGCACAATAATCTATTGGGTGAATAGCTACAAATAGCACACACGTTAGACTTCAGGATTAGTTCATGAATAATTTGCAAACACAGCTAAATGTGTCAGTTGATATATTCACAATGATTTATTTGACTAACTCACAAACTGTGAGTCAGATTTTGACCTCATTTCAACACTAAATCAGGAGTAACTCCATTGCTATCAACAGCGTTTACCAGCATAAAACCCATACTGCTCCCAGGGTCTGTGTCCTGCAGTGTCCTGATCCATCCAGCAGGGGTGTCATGGCCCTTCCTCAGTCCCAGGCTCTGGGGAAGGCCACAGCACCTTGCTACACTCCCACAATTACTCTTTCAGTCCATAGCTCTCCCAGTCCACCAGATTATAGAGTCTACCTCAAATGAGCTTGGAATCTAGGATTTCCAAGACCTTGTACTCTTCTTGGCCCTGGATATCTACAGGAGGTGGTGGTGAAGCACGGTGGCCAGGAAAAGGTTCAGAAAGGACAGATGGAAAATCGGACAGGCAACTGGATTCCAGCCACTGGAGCCTAAATGCTACAATGTTAATTTGTTCTGTCGTCTTAAATGGGTTTAGGTAGTGGTGGTCCAATTTGTATGAACAGTGGGTGGATTTGAGGTGTTTGGAGGAGAACCAAACTTTATCTCCTATAGACAGGTTAGTGTGGCTCAGCATTTTCAGTTGGCATGATTTTGTATGCCTCTTTGCTGGCTTCCATTTGTTTGGTGGACCCATTGAAAGTGGGCAACTGGATCTGCTGCAGCAGGATCCTGCATAGGTGAGTTGTATGCTAACTCTTCATATGACAGGATGACAACCCAGTCATGTTGCCAATAATTGAGAAAGCAATGGAGGTATTGTTAAAGGAGCTGGTTCTGTCTGCCTGTTGGTCTGCAGATGACAGGCAGAGGAGGTAAGGGTAAGCACTTCCATTCTAAGCATTTCCAGCGTTTGCACCAAAAACAGGAAGTGTATTACGAACCTCATTCTGAGACGATTCCGTTCAGCAGTCCATGAAACTGAAAAATGTGATCTAGAAAAAGGCATTCAATTTTCTGTGTGGTTGGGAGAGAGCAAATGGAAATAAAATGCACCATCTTAGAAAGGAGATCAACGGCAATGACTGAGGGAATGGGAATGAGGTAGCTCTGTGATGAAATCCAAGGACACCAAGGACCAGGGCTGAGAAGGGTAGATACAGGCTGGAGAAGACTGAATGGTTTGTCATGTAGGTAATTGCTCCAACAGCACAGATCACATAACATTAGTAATCAACCCTAGGCACCACAAATTCTGTAACACTAGGTCTTGGTCTTTGAAGCAGCTGAAGTGGCTGGCAACTAACACATCTTGCATGTTATGAGTCTGAGGTGGCACTCTGGGATGGCTCTTTCCACAATAAAGTAGACTACCCTTCAAATGAAACCCTGAGCTAGGCAGAACATTAGGTGCATCTAGGGTCTGACAGAACTTAGTAGCTTTGTGGTCTTGGGGAATCAGGGATGAGATGAAGAATATCAGGCCCTGTTTGTTGCCCCTGGAATAAAATTTGATGGCTGTAAAATGGTAGCTATAAGAGCTGTTCAGACTCGATATATTAATCCTTGTGGACCAGGGCATCTACCTTGTCATTTCATGATCCGTGGTGGTAGGTGATGACAAAGAAAAGCGACCAGCAGATCTGTCACTGGTTATGATTACGAGCTGTTCGCAGATATTCAAGATTCTTGCGTTCAGTAAGGACCCAGATCGGGAACTAAACTCCCTTTAGAAAGTGTTTCCATTATTCAAATACTGCCTTTATAGTAAGTAACTCCTTCCCCTGATGTCATAATTCTTCTCAGAGGGTATTAGTTTTTGTGAATAATAGGCTGAGGGATACCATTGGTTCTCATAACGAATTCTATGACAGAATAGCTCTGACAGCAAAGTTCGAAGCATCTACCTCTATGCTGTTGATTCTGGACACTTTATGATTAGTGTGGATACCAGTGAGACACAGTACGCCTGATTTGCAGATCAATAAGGTTTAATGTGCAAGGTTTTCTATAAATATACTAGTTAGATACAAAGCCTAAAATTAACTATAATATATTATACTTACTAAGCTTGGAGAGCTAAGCAGTTACACAGAAGGCTGTATACAGGAACGGCTTTTTTTAGGAGCCCCACCAGGGGGTCAGTGGATCCTCTGGTCCAACCGGCAGCACCTCCCACGGAGCCAGGTATTGATGGAGTGCCCCCCTTTGTTTAAATGGTGACTACTTATATTTTTTTATAAACAACTTTTATTTAATTTATATATATATATATATATATATATATATATATATATATATATATATTAATTGCTTATATTGGGTTTTTACTTTTAACATTTTATTTTTACTATGATAATTGGGGTCGTTAAAACAACATCTGGTGATAGGAGGGGCAGAGTAAAAATATGCCCCTTGGCACTAAAACAGTACCCCAGACGTTCAAGGATAACTTGTTGTTCCATCACCGTTATCTATGTGCAGCTGCAAGCATACAGTATCTGTATTTTGTCTTATTATGTGCCGTGCTATGCAGAATCTGAGACAGCTATAAGGTTATTCAGTCTTTGCCAGCTGGAAGATGTCATGCTACAGGGGTCAGAATAGCCAAGCAAGCAACTGAATCTATGCTAGGCCTGTAGGACAGTAGTCAAGCAACTCAAATTGTACTGGGCCTCCAACCTGTGCGTGGCAGGATCCGAATGCATGAGAACAGGAGCCAAGGTAAAAGATCTCTTTAGCTAATCAAATACAAGCCGTGCCTCTGGCAATCAGACAAAGTGGATTCCCTTTCAAAGGAGTGCAGTTATGGGAGAAGCTAGGTAAGAGAATCCTTTGATAAAATGCCTGTAGAAATTTGCAAACCCAAAAAACCACTGAACAACACCTCTTACATCCTTTGAGACTTTCCACCTGGAGATAGCAGACACCTTTTGTGGGACCATTGTTAGCCCTTCAGAAGAAATGTGGTAGAAAAAAAAAATGTCTTTGCCTTCACTGGGTTTGAGATGGATGCATTTACCTGTTTTATGCTTTAAGAAGTGAGGGTTGTGTGAATGTTGAACAGCACTCATGGTACTTACTGTAGCATGGCTATCATAAATAACTGAGGGGAGGACATGGCTATATGCTGATTAAGGGCTAGAGCCTTATTACTATAAGGACTCAGGACTCAGCCATTCACTGTATGATCAAGGCTATGTTTTCCCAAGGCGATAGTTGACCCAGGATGTGGTTTCTTCGGGAAACGCAAGGTGTGGCTGCAGAATTGCAACCACTGTGTCATGGCTGAGGGGATCTTTTTATTATTATTGGCTGGCATTCTACTCTTATGGTATAATTTTGATTAACCCTCTCATTCCAATGTCCATTACTTGCTGTTGGTATTTAAAGCACAGTAGCCAGCTTTTACAGCGGCTGCCAGCCTTCCCCTCAGCAACCTACACTGTATTAAATAAACGGTCTCTATTTTTCAGCTGGCTGTCTAACACTTTCCATAATGGCGGTTTTGGGGAAGGGAACAGGTTGCCTGGTGCTTCAGGATTATATTAAACCTGTCAGTAGTTTCCAGCCCTGGATTCCAGATCTTGGGGAATGACAACTGTGCAAGGCCAATGAATAAATAAATAAATAAATAAAATAAACAGACTACATATTTGAAGCTTGGGTGATCATTTTTCCTGGGGTAATAGGTTCCCCTTGGTGAAAGAAATTGCAATTACTATTAGTTCATATGGCAGAAAATTGCAAATTCAAAAGAACATAAATATGTTCTTCCATTACTGGAGCTTACAATTGACTATGAGGTAGGAGGGGGCAATACTAATAGGAGGCTATCAAACAGAACAGATACGTTAAATTATGTAATCAATTTAATGTGCTTGGTTGGTTGACAAGGAACTCTGTTCACTCCTTGGCCCTTATTTCATAACCTTCACTATCTTTTCGTGTGAGACTTTAAAAATATATATACATTTTCCTCATGAAAAAAAGTCCAGTGTCTAAAAATCTACCGTAAACATTTTCTTGAGGCACATATGCATCGGGGACAGAAATCTACAGCCAATTCTTCCTTCATCGGAATGGGAAATTGGTCACTGGTGGCAGGAGCAAGGGATAGGAGCCCTGATTTGTAAGAGAATGCTGCTGTATTCTACACAGTAAGGTAGATTATTATAGCAGTACTACAGGGTTTGGTGTAATTACTGTAAAATCCCCCTAGTGTGGGTTTTTTTTGCCCCTAAACTTTGTGAAACTGTTTCATACAGCTTTGATTCTAACCGAATATTTAATGATCTAATGTGACAAATGACTGAAGGTAAGAGTTGGTGGTAACAGATATCAAAATTCATATAGAATTAGAAAAGTGGAATGGCTGGGGGGTTTTTTATTTTATTTTTTTAAATATGTAGGTTTAACACTGGAAAGCAGTTGTCCAGAACCTGGATTTCAGATTCCTTCTATGACAAGCAGGAAAGGTGCAGAGTGAAGATTTCAAATCAAGCTAGGATAAAACTGATTTAAAAAAAAAAAAAAAAAAAAAAGATATATAATTTTACAGTATAGGCCACATTTTCATGCTAATGCCTAGCCTGGGAACCTGCCTCAGCAGATCAGCAGGATGATGAAGGAGGGGAAATCATCCATAAAGGTTGCTTTATATTATAGCTCCAGCTGCCTCTGGCCCTTTTGCACCCTTGATGAGAGTGTGGGGGAAGATTTATGCAGCATAGATCCTCTAACTCTCCCTCATCATTTGCCATGCAGCTATGTCACGCAAAGATTGTGCACCTCTTCCTCACATACCCCAAATGCAGCCTTCCTTTTTTTGTAGTACAAAACTCACTAGTTTTGCTGTCAGGGAGTCTTTGCAATGGCAGAGGCAAAGCTTGTTCCTAAGGCGTGGTCTACACTAGAAAGTAGTGTCAACAAAACTCACCTTTAGTGTACCCAGTGCAATGACCCTTTTGTCAACAAAATAAAACCACCTAGACAAGAGGCGTAGAGCCTTTTTTGGCAAAGTTTTTGCAAAAAAGCACATGGGTAAGACACTACCTTTAGGTTATATCACTGAAGATAGCCTCCCGATTATCCCAGGATGCCACTGTGAGTGCTGCTCTGGTAAGCAGTTTGAGCTCGGCTGCCCTGCAGCCATCCACCTCTGCCCCTCTCCTTTCAAAGCCTCAGGAAGTTTTCAAGTTAACTCACCTTGGCGAGCTCACTCCACAGCACAGCAAACACAGTCCTGCCTGCCTGACCTAAACTACAGGGGAGGGGTGTAACTCCTGATGTGCCATGCAGAGCCAGGGAGGGAGGTGGGGCTGTGTCCCTCTTTCCGCCCCCACGGGTGTATCAGATCCATCTCTGCTGAGGGAGATGGGGGAACGGGTGACACCAGATATGAGCTATCTGTAGCAGCTTTTTTGTTGAGATTGGTTACTTCCAGATGCTGCTGTCTGAATTTAAAGAGACAGGATGAATACAGACACACCCACTGTCCCTCAACACGCAGTCTCTCTCTCACTCACTCTCCTGTCTCCCCCCACTTCTGTGGGCTTCTTGTGTTTGTGTTCAGCAGTGTCAGTTTGGCTGACAGGGCAGTTTAAAAGCAGCTGTCAGACTAGTAGGATGCCCCTGGAATGATGGGATTCAGAAACCATCATGTGACGCTGTGCCTGTCCCATGAGGCATTGCAAATCCTTCCCAAAGCACCCTGCATACAATTGCACAGTGGGATAGCTACCCACAGTGCACTGCTCCCTGTGTCCACAAAAGAGCTGATAGTGTGAATGCACTCCTCTGACAGAAGGAGAGAGTGAAGACACGCAGCAGCGATTTAATTATAGCGGTGGCTGTATGCCAGCAAAACTTTTGTCAGCAAAACCGTCTAGTGTAGACAAGGCCATAGTTGCCCATCCCTTAAGGCAATGGTAGACTCTGTAGAAATATTCTCTGTTTGAAATATGATCGTGGGGGGTGGTAGTTTCTTTTCAGACTATGCTTTCTTTTAGGTTTTAGATGACTGGATCCCTCTATAGGTTTCTTTTCTAAACATCCTCTTTCTCTGCTCTGCTTTGATATAATTCTCACTTGCTCAGATTCTTTTTTACAAATTGATCAATAATTATTTTGGACTCTTCCTCCAGTAGTGCTAGTTGAAGGGACTTTTCTCCCTGGGTACAAAATATTATTTTCTAAGCATTACTTTGTCCATTTTTATATCCCCTCTTTACATAAACGTTACCCCTATACCTTCACAGTCACCTTCAGCCTCTTGCCTGTGTGTGGTTCTGAAAAAAATAGCCAGGAAGGAGCAAACTGTAAAAACTCCTGCTTCACGTGTGCATCCAAATCTCCCACTGGTTTCAGAAGTAGTGTTGGGTGCATCACGAATGCAGGCTCCAGCCCTGAACATGTAAAAGTATTAGTCTTAGCAATAGTCTTCATCCCTATATTTAACTGCTTTTGTACAGCAGCAGTGCCCAACCTCTGGTCTGGGGCAGCCTCAAGGGTGACTGTGTTAAGAAGAAAATTTTTATCTGATACTGAATTGAATATGTGGTTCATGAGGAAAAAAGTATATCTTTCCAAAAGATATTCTTTAATTCAACCAGGAGTTATGGTCTGTGCTGTGCAAGAGGTCAGATTAGATGATCACAGTGGTCAGTTCCAGCCTGCAAAACTATGAATCTATGAGTCATGCCCTGTGATTTTAAAGTGAAGTGTTTTAATCAGTCCTAACACTGAGCCTGTTCGTACTGCAAACTGCCCATTGTCTTCAGTGAAAGCTTGGCTGCTTCCTTAGATATCATACTTGGACAGAGAATATGATACAGCTGAAAGGATTCAGGATCTAGTTTTCGCCTGTCTCTAAAGGTGTCATCTCTCAGTCATAACTCTAGAGTATGACTTGTCTGTCTTTTTAGTGAAATACAACAAAATTCTGACATTGTGAATAGCTGTGTGCTCATACTATACAAGATAGTCTGATTCATTTAAAATACATGTGTAGTAGTGGATTAATACTAGTTGTACTTTGATTACTTACAGTACATGGATACTATTCTTCACCTAGTATCTATCCCATTTTAAATACATTACCTATAAATTACACATAAATGAGTCCCTTCCCAACCCAACTCCCTTGGAATGGCAAATGCATTTTCCAAAGACAAGATGGGTGAGGTAATATCTTTTATTGGAACAACTTCTATTGATTAGAGAGACAAGCTTTTGAGCCGAAACATCAACAGAAGTTGATCCAATAAAAGATATTACCTCACCCACCTTGTCTCTGTAATATCTTGGGACCAAAATGGCTACAACTATACTGCATGCAAAAAGACATTTGATATCAGAATTCTGGCTGTTTCATTTGGATTGCTCATGGGATCAGTTTATTTAGAACTGAGTTGGTTAGGCTGTATGAATGGAATATTCAATTAAATCTTTTTTGGGTATTATTAGATATTCATATCAGCTAAACATTTAGCTTGTTCATTTGTGAAATACGCTCTTTTCTATGCATGCAATAGTGCCTTTTCACAATGAGCGCAGTTCTGATCTCAGTTCAATGCATGTGTAGTGACTACAAGTGGAATAATCTATGTGCTTGAGAGCCAATAACAGTAGCTACATTAAACTGTTGCTCCAGGGGGATTTTTCACTTTTCCAAAAACACATTAAGTTGGACATGCTTGTCGCACATGTCTTTGCTCAAAGAGAACAAAAATGCAGCATGCAGATATGGAAGAACATTTCCTAGCACATTGCTTATTGACATATTCTTTGTTTGAAACTATCTACAATGCATTTCATGAACACAGGCCATTATTTTAAAAAGTGGTTAATGATTTTGAGTGCCTGACTTCCAATCCCTTAGGGACCCAGGCTTGCACCATAACCGGTGCTGACACTACACTGCAGTAGCTGGGATGGGGAGACTATCATGTGCAATGTGACATCCTTCACATGAAACATTAAAATGAAGACCCTTCTGCCTGCGTATGCTAGCCAACTGTCCAAATGGAAGTTAAACAGCCCATTGCACTTTTGAAAGATGCAGCAAGAAAAATTTCTTGTTGTCTTGGCCAACATTCCCACTCTCAAAACAAGATAAAAAGTTCCAGGCTTTATCTGAATTATTGCTCCTCTTATGGCCATGACTCCTTTTGTTTACACAATCATTGCACCACCAGCTTTTACCTTGTTATTTTTCAAGGACCTACAGACACTTGAAGTCTGAAAGGAGCTATATAAGATCAAAATCTAGCAACAGAGCCTCAGCTGGCATGAATTGTCATAGCTTCATTGAAATTAAAGCCATGAAATCAATGGAGCTATGACAGTTTACACCAGCTGAGAATCTGCTCCCTAATTTATTATAATGGGAGCTTTTTAGCCTTGATTCCTTCAAAGTAGCTATTACACAGTCCTGGTCATTTAAAATTCCCCCTGTCATGCAGGAGGGAAGAAAGCATTTTATTTACTAACAGGAACTCTGTATTATTCAATGGATTTCATCACATAGGGCAGGAGGAATTATAAAAGGCCAGGACTGAAGGGGTTTTTCACCCCCCCTTTTTTTTTGCATTAAAAATAGCACAAAAGGAGAAAACTTTGAGCAGATTTCCAACACACATTCCCTCCTACCTTCCCAAATTCAAATGCAATGTACTCAAAATTTATATTGGTGGACGTAAAATGAGAACCACCAGTATCTTCTATAGTAACCATCTGATCCCAAGCCTATAGCATACTAAGCTAGTTGTCACTTACCTTACTGATGCCCTGGAGCTGAACCATTTTACATTGGAAGGTTAGCACAACTGAAAGAAAAATATCAACAAAGTGAAAACAGGTGCTCTTGTAAAGCTTGTTCTGCCAGGTGGGGGGAAGGGGTGCTTAAGAAGGCAAACTTGCCAAAGGAAGAGGCTGTGAACAGGAGGACTCTTGTTTCACAGCAGAGACTGCTGCTGAGAACAGAGACAGGTCAGCAGAGAGGGAGACGGTGGCAGGCTTCACTGCTCTCAAAGCTGCACAGACTAGCAGTATGTCCCAAGAGGAGGCGCTAGAGGTAGACACCACTAAGGGACAATATACCCCCTGACAGACCAATCGCAAAGAGTTGAATCCAGATAGACTGCATGAGAGACAGGTCACCTTTGCCTTTCTTTGCTCTCACTCGGATTCCTCTCGTAAGGGAAAGAGAGGAGGGGATCTGTTTGTTTACTGAGAGAACTCTTCATGTGCCACAGACTGGGGTATGTGTGCGACGGAAAGTATAAATGACCTGAAGTGTGGTCTAGAGAGGACTTAAGGGAACCCCTGTCCCCCCCATGCTGGTGTATGAATATGTAACACAGGCATCTCACATGATAGCCCATATTAGAGTCAGCCAGCTAGTACATTCTTTTAGTCTCCCGATATCAGGCAGGTATTTTTTTTTAATAGGTACTAAGCAGAATCAGTAAAAGCATCACAAATAGCATTTTGTGCACTCAATTAAAACCATATCAGGAATGCCATACCTACATAATCTGCAAAGCACCAGATCCTGGTTGCTCTGGGAGCTTATTTGTCAGATGCATTCAATGGTGAAAGAGCACAGTGCAGATGCTTTAATTAGGCAATGTAAGACTTCAACTTGCATTAGTCTTGATTTTGGCCTCTGGACATGGCTTCATCTCTGACAAATGCAAAAAAACCCCCCTATGAGCCATCAACCAAGGCAAAATACACACCACTAAGGAAATTACAATCAATTTTCCCTCTAAACTGCACAAGCATAAGGCCAGAGAGTGACCAAAGAGCTCCTGAGCAAGCTACAGATAAAATATCAATTTCCCCTCCACTCACAGAGCCTATCGGATCATAAACAGAGACATAAAGGGTATTGAAAGGTATGAAACACACCCCACTGCACCACACGCACAGATAAATTGGGAGGGTTTTTCTTCAATCATAAAATCTCACTTCAGCTGGAAAATCATTTTAATGAGCTATTGTGGCAGGTGAAATTGAAAATTCTGGGCAGATGACAGGTTGCAAATTAGGCACTCTGCCTTCAGCCTTCTTTATTAACTGTACTATTTGTGAAGGGCATATCAAATACTACTATTGGATTATTATAGAGATGCCACACTTCTCTCTTCCATAACTGAGGATGAGGCTAGCCTCCCACCATAAGTCTAGTTCTTATAGCTCCACTAACCTGAAACTTCACATTTGAAGCTTTAAGCAAAAGTAGATTATTTCTGCAAGAGGCAAATCAGTAAAGGTGTTGGTGAGATAAGAAGGTGCAGAAACTGGAGATCACACTTTGTGAACATTGTGTGTGTGTGTGTGTTGGGGGAGGTAATATCAAGTCTAACTTGTGTAGACTAAAATGAAAACTATATTCATATATATCAACTTCCCAGGAAGAAAATGAGTGATATGTTGCATGCTTAGGGCTAGAGACTCAAAATGCTGGGTCACCCCCTCTCTAGAAAGGTTGAGTATAGAGGGAGCCAAGCTGCTGATGGCATACAAACTACCATACTGGATACATGCTGCTAGCCAGGACTTCAAATCACTTTTGCCTTGGCTCATAGAATGGAAGTCCCTCCCATTTCTGTATTAATAAACATTAAAATGGAGCCAGAAATTCACCAGGCTCAAAGGCAGCTTTGGTTCCTGCCATGTCTGCTGCAGGCTTCATGGCGGGCTGTTCCTCAAACAGCTCATCTGAGTATGGCGTCAGGATGTGCTGCTGCTGATCCTGCTCCAAAGCCTTCGCTGGGACCAGTTTCAGCAAGAGAGTCACTTCACTGTTTTCAACTGGCACCTGCTGCTGGCCCCCATCAGGCCGTATGCTGGATTTTGGTGCCAGCAGGGAGCCTGCTCAGCTGATGAGATCATCATGCACCTGCATTGGTTCGGTGCTTGTCACAGTGGAGAACAGTCAAGTTCCTTATGAGATGATGTCAGTCAGTGCACACTGAGGTGCAGTTCTGGTCTCTGATTTCACCATACTCAGTCTTGAGCCACCTGATCCATTGGCTATTCTCAGCTTCTGTTAGGGAATGTGATTCTGTTTATCCCCTGTGAAGCACCTGGCATTAACCATTGTTGGACGACAGGATACTGGATGAGATGAACCATTGCACTGGCCCACTATGGCCATTCTTACAGTCCTATGTTCTTATTGCCTGCTCTGATCACTGGTCCAGCAAATTTGCAACACAGTCAGCTTTTTTGCTATGTGCTGGTAAGCGTGGGCATTCCTTGTACTCTTACTAATGTGCACTGGTTTGCTGGCATCACACCAGAAAGTTACCACAATCTGGCTGTGCTCATGTAACCATGAAGCAGCGCACTTTGCGAACCATTTCTTCTGTTCAGTCTCCATTGCAAACTCAGAAGGCTTCAGAGAATGTGTTTGCAACTTGATGTGCAGAAGACAATGGAAGGGTTAAACACTGACTCACTGAGCGGCACTACACCAAGGGGCACTGCTTCCATTTCCATGGAGATTCCTGGTATAGCAAGGACAAAGGAAGTTGGCCCATAGGATTGGGGGATACTTTTGGCAAACTCCCAAAGTGAGGAGCACTGCAAAGCTGACTTTCCAATGGTTGGCAATGGACCTGTAGCAGTCTGGGGTAGTCAGCTTTCAGATGGTTATAGTAACCTGCATTTGAACAGGGATGGCTGCCCTCAGGAGTGTCATGATGCTGGAAGGTCAGGGCAACCTGCTCATAACGCTCCAGACACGTAGGTTTCTTCAAGTCAAAGTTCTGGACCTACTGTTGGTCATGCATGATGAAGTGGACCCACCAGACTGTGCTTGTGGCCCTGCTTCAGAAGTGCCAGACTACGTAGGGCCACCAGCGGCTGCACTAAGTATCATGAGCAGCATCACCCTGGTCAAGTCTATGTCTTCCTGCTCCATCATAAGCGCTGTCCAGTGCCTTTGGTGAGTCAGAAAATGCCACCAAAATGTCCACAAGTATCTCACAGAAGTTGACCATTTCCTGACCCAAGAGTGAAAGCACAACAAGAGAAGTTCTTCAAAAGGTGCCTCAAAAGATGTTCTTCAAAAGGTTACTGTAGAGGGTTTTGTCATCCCCCTCTGGCAATCTGAGAGGGAGGCCACACCCCCTCATTACCCTGCCTCAGCAGGGATGATCCCAACTCGGGGGGCTGGGGGAACAGTCCCCAAGTTTTACTTAGTTCAAAGCTTCCCGAGGGGCAGCAAGCAGTCTAGCTCCCCAGACAGGGTAACATGCAGTTCAAAGGCCCCCAGCAGGGCAGCAAGCAGCAAAATAGTCTAAGGGTCACCAGTGTGGTTGGGGAAAGGGACGCAGGCCCACCCGACTCCACTGCATCACAGCCCAGGTCCCTAGCTGTAGCAGAGGGGTATGTCACGGGGTCCACGGGGTAGGCAGCGGGGTCAGCGGGGTCCCAACCGCAACACACTGACTCACCGTCCGGCTCCCTGGCTCCTGGACCGTGTGGCCCCTCCCCTGGGCTACTTCCTCCCCCCTTTCCCTCCGGTACCTGGGGTTCCAGTGTCCAGTCCCCCTCATCGGGGTAGGTGCCCAGAGGCAGATTGTAGAACCCCTCCATCTCATCGCGGGGTGGCAGGTCTGGCAGCTCTTCGGGGCCATCAGTGGGGGGTAGCTCCTCCAGGTCGGGCCCAGTCAGGGCCCATGCCTCGCCATCGTCCCCTTGCTCTTCCAGGGGCACCTTTTCCAAGTCTGAGCCCCATAGGGCCATTTCCTCCACGTTGGCGTCAGGCAAGTCCTCCAGGTCCTCACCCCTCGGAATCCCCTGCTCTGATGGGGTGGGAGGAACCGGGGTGCCCCAGGCCTCGTGCTGCTCCTTCACCTGCTCCCGGACACTGGCCCTGGTCCGCTTCCCTGGATACCTGGTCTCGGTCAGCTCACCTGGGTACCAGACCGCCGGCAGCCCTGGAGGACCAGGAGGGCCGTCCTTCCTCTCTGGGAGCTGGGCTCCAACTGAGCTCCTGGGCCTCTCCTTTGTACTTCCTGCCCCACCCCCCTCGCTTCCGGGTTGGTAGACAGGCAGGCTCTAGCTCCGCCCCCACCGCCCCAATCTGATTCTCCTGGCAATCTGAGAGGGAGGCCATACCGCCTCATTACAGTTACTATCTCCGGTAGCTGGGAGTGCACAGACCAAAATGATGGCTCAGCCAGATGCGTTAGTGGGCTGTTCAAACTTCCTGTAACATGCAGGGTGGACAGTCAGGTTTTCCCACTGTGCACCACAATCAAAAGACTAGAGCAGCCACATTTCAGACAGAACACTAGGGAGTCTGGGGTATAGCTGGTTTGATTTGGTCTATGTGCTGCAATGTGGACACCAAAGCTCCAGATGCAAGCCCATGTTAGACAATTCTTAACATAAGGTTAGCAATCAATGTAGACGCTCAAGCCCTGGGTTCTCTAACCCAGGAGCAGCTGACTTGAAACCCCCTAACCCTGGGCTTATGTGGCAGTGTAGACATAGCCAGAGGTATTGTCACGCTTCACATGCTACTAACCCTTAATCAAATACTTCGGATGGTCTTATGCATAAGGCACTGGTCTGGGACCCAGAAGACAGAATGTGCCACATATTTTGTCTCTGATCATGCTCAAGTAATTTAAGGCCAGAATCTGAAACACATTGAGTTGTAGCTCTCTTCATACGTGGTCCCACTGAAGTCAATTGGTTTATTCATGGAGTAGGGTGCTATGCAAAGTGTGTAAATGTATAAGGGTCTAGCTTTTAATTGCTCTGACCTGGATCCACAAAGAGACTTAAGGGCGGCAATGCCTAACTTTTAAGAATCTAAAATATCACTGGATCAACAATCAAAAGCCATCGTAGTAGTCCAGCATTCACCTAAACTAAGCAATCAGAAGTGCTGAAGAGAGAGGTGTGGCTTAAGTGCCACCCCTCATAGACATCAGTAGCTGAGTCCATGCTGCAGGGAGATGAGTATCTCTACTTGTGATCCACAACCTGGAGTCAGATGGCCTATGTGTTTAAGTCATTTCTTCCAAGAATGAGTTAGACACCTGCTTAACTCTACACAAGATGACTGGGGGTGGAGGAGGAGCAAGATTAGGCAGCCTCCTTTATAACTTTAGACCAGAGGTCAGAGAACTCACCTAGGAAGGAAGAGACTCAGAGTCAATTTTTCCCTCTGCCTGATTAGCAGGAGGGATTTGAACTTGGGTGTCAGGTGAGTGTCCGACTGGACTATGGGATATTTTGGTGTGGGCCTCTCTCAATCTCTTTTGTTGAAGCCGCTCATCTTTGTATAAATAATGAAATATGTATTGGGCTGAAAGAGAGTGAAAATAACTGTACAGTCCAGTGTGTGGACACTCACCGGACAGGCAGGAGATACTAGTTCAATTCCCTCCTCTGCTAAGAAAAAAAAGTATTTGTTAGGCAAGTGAGTACCAGGATATAAGGTATAAGGGAGGCTGTTGCTTCCTTGCCTGCCCCTTAGGCATGCTCAGAGTGCACCTTACAGCTCAGGCCTGTAGGGAAGCCAGGTGCAGGAATGCCCATCTTCTCCTGGTTTATGGATTGTGCTGAGGCTTAGGGGTCCAATATGTATTGGGTGCCTGCCTGGGGCAGCAGTATGCATGCCCAGAGGCAGAAACTTAGGTGCCTAGGGGATTTTTCCAGCAAAAATATGTGAGCTGAGTGAGTTTAAGAGTCTATAGGGTTAGGCAGCAGTCAAACGAGTTGTGCGGCTCTCATTGATATGTCTATACAGGGATAAAAGCCCATGACTGGCCCATGTCAGTTGACTCAGGCTTGCAGGGCTCAGGCTCCAAGGCTGAAAACCTGCTGTGTGGATGTTCAGGCTCAGGCTGGAGTTTGAAGTCTGTAAAATGGAGATAATACTTCCCTACCTCACAGGAGTGTTGTGAGGGTATACACATTAATGTTGGTGATGCACTGGGATGCTACACTGATGAAAGCAAATCCTTACCTGAATAGATATCTGTATGGAGCTCTATAGTGCATAAACCATTACATTGTTCAACTATTATACACCTTATAAAGTCATCAAAACCTGATGCTTGCATAGTCCTGGTGAATGAGACAAACTTTATAAAGTCTGCATGACCCAGGCTTTTTTAATCCCACATAACTCAATGGGGACGCTATAAAGTTGTGATTGCCCAGTGCAGACATTGCAAATGCCATAAAGTGCGATGCATAACTTGGGAAAAACACCCCCGCCCCGCCCAACGCTTGAGATACATATTATCACACCCATGTGGCCCCCATGTGTATTTCATAAAGGCTCAATTGCCAGAGGTGAATTTTTTTTTTTCATTAAAAAAAAAAAAAAACCCTCAGTTTTGCAAAAGGCCACATGGCTCTGTGAGATGGCCATGTTGTAGCGTCAGACAGGATACAAAATAGGGGCCTGGCTTGTGGGGAGCTGGAGTAAAACACACATACAATACATGAGTGGACCAAGAGGTAGATCTGGCAGAAAGTACAGGGAAGAATGGCATATGGCAAAATGAAGATATGGTCTCTGAGGGAGCTGAATTTAACCTTGCTCACTTTGCAAACCACATAAAGCCTTCTGTCACAGTACACTTCTGAAATGTTTGGAACAATTCCTAGACAAAAAACCTTTGTTAACTTGGAATTAAAGTTGAAAGGTTGTACAACTTTCATTGGGAAAAGTACTTCCTGTGAGAGAATGAGTAGTTTTTTCCCCCCAGTAAACATAGAAAACAAATGTCACAAACATTAGAATGCCTGGGAACTCAAAATTAAGTTTCCACTTTGCTTTAAAAAAACCGATATGTGAACAAGTGGTGGAAATGTACAATAACCCAAACAGCTTTTACTCAGCCTCATTTTTAAGTTCCTTTAAAAAAACGCCAGCTAGTTACAGACAATGTGAGATTTTAAGCACCACACAAGTGCATTTAATCACCGACTCCCAAGTTTAATGAAGCTTACTAAACTGACTTACTCTTAGCACGTTCTAACACTGCCCACCCATTGGCAGCAGACTGCATTTGTGTTGACTTCACAAAATCACTTGACTCCTGGCAACTTTAGGGCCATACACGGAACATGCAAGGGACAAGTGTTTCATAGTGAGCTTTTGAGGTATAGCTAATTATCATGTGTAAGTAACTCTCCTAAATCCTGACTCAACACTTCATTGCTGAGACATTACATATAAAATAAAATAAAATAAAATAAAATCTAGTTATTACATTCCACATGTGTAGGTACAATGGGTTTTGCAAACTTATGGCTGGAAATATACACATTCATTTTGAGCTTTGTAAACTCATTCCTACAACAGCATCTTTTAGGCTGTGGCTGCATGAGAGAGTGTGGTTTCCCTGCTGATGTACACATACCTATGCCAGCTCACAGAGCACAAGCCTGAGTATAAATAGCAGCATAGCATGGCTAACAGCAGCTGTGCTGAGTACACATCCACTGGTTGCAGGCATGTTTGTACTCGGCACAGCTCAGCCATGCCTCTGTTGCTGTTACCAGTGCTCTCATAGCTACACTGCTGTTTAGACACATGATGAAAGGTAGCACAAAGACGTGTACATGAGCAGGGGACACATACCCCCTTGCTTGTAATATAGACGTAGTAGGCATAGCTTTTTTTAGGACGTTGCTGATGGTAATAAAAAAGGTATTGTGAGGATGTTCTATTCCCTTAACAGGAAGAAAGGTAAAAATATCAAAAGTTGTTATCCCATGGAAGACAGTCAGATGTAGCCAGCAGCATTCAGTTGCAAAATGCCCACCTTAGGCTTACAGCTGCTTGGCTCTGCAAAATTTAAAGATTCAGTCACAGAAATGCAGGCTGGGAAAAAATGCCCAAGAAGGGGGCAACACTACAATGGGGAATTCTTGAAGTAATTTATAGATCCTTCCAACTATAATGAAAGTTTATAATAGTGAGTATATTGCAACAGCCCAGAAGAGTCAAATGCATGTTTCTGCACAAGTGCTGCTGCAATCCTTGTTGATGGTCTAGATGCCTAGTCACATCCTTCCATTTCCACAGACTTAAATACAGCAGCAGTTACAAGAGCATTCTTTATCATACAACCATGTTAGGTGTGCGTCCTATTACATTTTGGTAGCTGGAGTAGCAGAAGTATGACAACTACCAACAATAGGTTTCTTGATCGGCTTATATTTCAGTCCCAGAGTTTCTAGCATTTTTAGACTGCATTCACCAAAAAATGCTTGAAACTGTACCTGGTGAAAGTTTCAGCTTAAATTATTTTAAGCCAAATCTAAGACAGAGAATGGCAAGTTTCACCTTTAGGAAAAAGTCTTACCTTTTACCAGAAATCAAACATGAACTAGTCAAGGAAATATGACATTTTTCTTTTCATGAATCTGGAAATGACATTTTTTAGAATTAATTTTGTCAACAACTTCCAAGCGAGATTGCAAGGGGTAGTGAGGATTGACTATGGAATACAGGTAATCAATTCAAATCTGGCCCAGATCACAAATGACAGGGTGTTTTACCATCTCTTTAATGGACTATTTAACATGAGCTGGTATTCCATTTTCTTTTACATAACGACCCTGAGGTGGAATCCTGGCCCTATTGAAGTCAACAGGAATTTTGCCATGTAATTCAGTGGACCCAGTTCACCCAAAAGTTGGCACCACAATTGGCATTCTCAGCAGAGGCCAAAGGCTTACCAGACACATTACTCAAGCTGCTGCCTCAGGGGCAGAGTTGAGATGCATTGGTGTAAGGATGATTGCATTGTCGTATTGCACCTGTTCTGTGTATAATGACTTCATGCTTCATCGCCATAAAGCCAATACTTTTCAGAAGCACGAGATGTACTTAAGAATATGTTTTAAGGATTGTGAAGAATACTTCTAAGCTTTACCCAGAAGGCCTCTGATAGATATTGCTTGAGCCTCAAGCAGAGACCACAATAGCTTTATAAGATCAGAACACTTGATCTAAAGGAAACAGGTCGGAGGGGAAGTAATTGTAGGCTCTAAACAGCTGAGAGGCTCCAAAGGGAATGGGTGTGCAAGTAACAAATACAGGATAAAAAAAGATTGACAAAAGGGCAGGAAGCGAGTAAAGTTTTACATCTGGAGAAGAACAAGGATCATTTGAGGGCCAGCTGAGGATGGGAACATGTGATGTATTGTGGTACTGCATTCCTTCTGCTCAAAAGTGATGAAGATATGTTCAGTCACAGAGTCTTGTTCTCAAATCAAGCTGAATATGTCCCTAAGGCTACGTTTACACTGACAGTGGCAAAATCACCACTGCCAGATCGATCTTTCAGGATCGATTGAGCGGTCAGTAAGACCCGCTCAATCGATCAGGAAGTCGACTGGGTAAGTCCACCCCTCAAGCAGTGTAGCGCTGAGTCGATGCGTAGTTTGCTTAACTCCCGTCGACTGCCGCTGAATCGCGCAGTCAGTGTGAACCAGCCCTAAATTTATATTAATCTCTTTGCTTGCACCACCTTCTCTGCTACATGTGTTGTAGCACTTACGGAGCGCTTAAATCCATATTTAGAACCCAAAGTAAATGACTCAATGTCCAGAAATGCTGAGCCCTCAACTCCTTGGAAAACTCAGTCCACTTTATTTAGAGCACTAAACAGGGATTTAGATTATTAATTTTAGGCACCAAGGTTGGAACATTTTGGCCTGTATGTTTTGGAACATGGTGACTACGGTGCAAGATGGCTCCTGAAGGCAGTGTTGTCCTGTGTTCAGGGCATTGGATTGTGAGTCAGGAGACCTAGATTCTTAACTCAGCTCTTCCCCTAACCTGTTGTGCGACTTTGGACAAGTCAATTCAACATTTGTGCCTGTTTCCCATCCTGCCCTTTATTTAGAGCAAAAGCTGTTTGGTGGGGAAGGGACTGTCTCTTATTCTGTCTGTACATCACCTAACACAATGCGGACCTGAATTCAGTTAGATCCTCTGAGAGCTCCTAAATTACGAACAAGAAAACTGTAAAAAGCTTTAAAGATTTAATTTATTAATACCCACATATTTGGGTTTTTTTTCCCCCAGTGAAGGAATACTTGCATTTGTACCTTTTTCTTAAACATTCAGAGAAGGGAAGGCATTTCTAAGCAGTTTTGAACTGATATAAAAGATTTATATTCGAGATCCAATAAGGCAGTTGAATATATAATGGACTGCTTTTATTGGCAAGGAAAGCCTGTTTGCTTGTTCCGACTATAATAATAAAGACTTTTTTCTTATATTCTGCTGACAGAAGCAAGCTGAATGCATTGTGGGTTAAAAAGCACCCTATTTATAGCTTTGATGCAAAATTATCTCTATTCATTATAATGTATCATTTGCAGGTTATCATTCTGCACTTCTGTGAAGCTAGTCAGCAGATGTTTCCACCAGTGTATACTCACTGTGTTAGGCTATGGAAATATGCTGGCTCTTGACACCATAGCCATCATAGACAGAAAAAGGGGGCAAAAATTGTTGAAAACAGAATAGGTATTGCAAGAGCAAAGTTTTCTGATTTGAATAGCAATATAATATAAAGCATTCAAATCCTTTTGTTTTTTTAAAAACATACCTATTAAATCAGAAATATTTTATTAATTATCTAACACTAACTAGAGATATTTTCTTAATACATCCTGTGTTTTTCAAAAAACTAATGTGCAGCTTTGCTACTGGAAGACTCTCTTTGGTAATATACAACTTCCCAGACTATCAGTATTTGATCCTCTATTCACTTTGTCAGCATGTCAGACACTCTTTTGTCCTGCACTTTTCAAAACTTATTTTTACAATATTTTGTGGAAGTGACATTGTTACAAATAATGCAGTGTAATACCCAGTACATTTTTAAGATAGTGATACTAGTTTGGTCTAATATTAATATTGAAACATGAATATCACACACAAACTTTGAAAAATGTAAAACTTCAGGCTTATAAACAGGCCTTCTGTTTTTTGGAATTTATTCATTTCATTTTTGGGGGTTTATTTTTAGCAATTTGTTTGAGTTTTATGCAGATGTCCAAAAATCTGTTGGGGGGCAGGGCGGGGGAGGGAGCTTTCTTGTTGTTCTTAACAGTAAAGAGTAATATGCATTATATACATTACTCATTACAGTAATATAATGCATATTACATACTTTACTCATTATGTAGTATATACTGTGATGAGTAATCTATTCATAGTGGTCCTCAGTGCACTTTAATGCAGCACTGTTTCAAACAGCGCCATGTTAAAGTGTATTAGGGAACCTTTAGCAGGGTCAACATGGACCAATGAATGTGAAACATGTTTGTGCACTTTAGAAATCACACCCTCATAGTCCACATTACTGCTCAACGTAGAGAGGCCCTTAGATTAGTTGTTCTCAAACTTATTTGATCAACCCCCCCTTATTTTGGGTCTGTAGTAGTTTATGCATCGCTTCCCCCCTAATTACATATACTGCCACCCAGCTCTGAAGGTAGAGCAGAGAGCAGCAGCTCTCTTGTAAAGCTGGCAATGTGAAAAGTGATATTAGTCAATATCACGTTTCACAGTAGACATAATGACCTATTGCCACCCTTACATCTGTGCTACTCTGCCACTCCAGGCTGACAGCCAAAGCCCCACCACTCCAGGTGAGGGCTGAGGGTTGGGGGAAAGGAAGGACTGAAGGAAGGGGGGAGGAAGGAGATCCTGATCCCAGGCAGCGGGGCTCTGGCTGTCAGCCCTGGGGCAGTGGGGCTCCTGGGTTGCACAGCCCTTCTGCACAAGTCCCAGCCACCCAGGGCTGTCAGTTAGACCTCTTAAAAAAAAAAAAAGCACACAGCTTGTGCCTGCCTCCCTTGGGACACCTGGCCTAAAGTATGAGAACCACTGCCTTAGCCTGAAGTAACCATTTCTGGTGTTTATAGGATAAACACCAATTTCTTTTGGTATTGGGGGTATTTTATTGGTTAATACTGAAAATCAGAAGACTTATTTATTTATAGAATTAACTCAAAAGTTTCAGTGTGTGTGTGTGTGTGTGAAGATATGGGGAACCATGTTGTATATTAACGTAATCAACTAATTACTTGCATGCCCAATTGTAGCAGTAAATAAAAAGTGTAAAAACTACATTTAGCTTAGCGGCTAACACCCCAAACAAACGGAAAAAACCCCCACAAAAATACCCAGGAAAAACAAAACAAAAAAAAAACCACAGAGAGGCTGCTGTGTTTTTTGCCACTAACAGTTGAGTAGAAATCTGTGATATGCTCCACAAAGCATGTATCCATTACACTTTATCATATTACCTAAAATTTTTTAGATAAAATAGTGCAGATTTTTTCATACTACTTTCATGGCAGTTTTAGAGATCCCTCTTTGTACCGAATCACAACAATAAAGCATATGGTTCAGTGCAGAGAGAAATTACAAAACTGTCAGAACTGCATGCCACTATTCAAATAATCAGAATCTGATCAATGAAGGTGAAATACTTTTACTTCTTTCCAAAAATTAGGATACTAGGAACCAAATCCTGAGGAATGGCAAGAACCCACAACTTCCCTAGAATTTGACAAGAATCACAGATGTCTCTCTAGATTTGGCCCTAAATATGGGCCAACGTGGTTTTCTTGAGCCAAATTGAAGCAATTCCTTAAACACAATGGGACAGATCAACAAGTGTAAATTTTCATAGCTTTGTTAAAGTTCATGGAACTATGACAATTTATACCAGCTGAGGATCTGCCTTCCATAGCTCAAAAATCACCACTGAAGACAACATATTTGCTAACTTAGAAATGCATTTTTCACTGCCTTGCTACTAGTTAAGATTACTGACTAGTTCACAGTTTTAGTTAGACTCCTCTGTGACCAAGAAAAAAAATTGTTTTGATTCCAAAAGCACTGCTTAAGAAAAGAGGACCAGGGCTGCATAACACTGACATTTTTATTAGAATTCATTTGTAACAAATGGAACTTGTGTCAGCAAAGAACTGATTTTCATACAGACTTTCTTTCGCCACCAATGTAACGAAGTAAGAAAATAAAAAGCACGCCTTTCATTCTGTAAAACATTTACGCGTACTACTAATTAGAGGTAATTGTATTTTTTTTAACAAGCCATTTTACAAGGTAAATTTTTTTTAAATTTTTCAGTCTATGCATCCAAAACGAGAGCAAAGAACACAACTTTTATTATCTTTGTAAAGACACTCCAAGCTTGAATGGCAAAGCCACGTAACAGATGGGGATGACGGGACTTGCAGCCTTCTGATATCTGCTGGAGTGTCAGGGCACCCCAAACAAAAAACCAACCAACCAATCAAAAAAAAAAAAAAAAAAAAAAAAGGAAGGAAGGAAGGAAGAATAAAAGGGAAAAAAAGCAGTTGCATTTTTGTTGTTGCAAACTCTTTCCCCCCATTTTTACATGTCCTGTGTTATTTACATACACACTAGTGGATTTTCATAAGCAGTTTCTTACAGATGGGTTCAAGTAATAACATCATTGGGTGTAGAATCAATAGGGCAGTGCATAGTACAAAGGTATAGAAAGTGCAGATCTCCCAGAGGGCCCCTCCCTTCCCCCAGCCATCCTCTCCATTGTCTAACCAGGCAAATCATTTTTAAAAAAAGAGCTAAAATAAAGTTCTGTACAAATCATTTTTATATATTTGGAGTTTTTTTCCATTGTAACTAATTACAAAATTATACATAACTACACATACATAGGTAAATAATAGCACCGTACTGGTTATGCTGATGAAACCAATTCTAAGGTTGGAAGAGTATGGTAAATGCAGATAAAGATGCTTCTTCTTTAACTTAACTATAGAATGACTATACATTAGTTTACAGAAAGTGGAATGCACATCAATGATGCTAACAGAGTTATCTTTAGAAACAACTCCTGAACAGCAAGATTACTGGAATAATCGCTGTCTCATTTATCCTACAGTACTTTCCCTCACTCACTAGTTATCTCTGATTTTTCCCTCTTTTTCTTAAGAATTTGCAAGTTTCATGGAGAGAAAACTCTGCCTGTTAACAGCTCTGGTGTGCAGCAGTCCTCCTTAGTATATGCTTCTAAAATGGTGTGTGTGTCTGACTGTATTTGGCTAAAAGAACATGACTGCACTATGTAATCTGGCACTTTAATAATTCTTGAAAAGATACAAATAAAAAAGAAGAAAAAAAGAAACATAGTGCACATTCTTCTCTGGTTCTAATATAAGTTATAGAATCTCGTTCTTGAGGTAGCCTTCTATAATACTTTTATTATTATTATTTTATATATATATATCTATATTTGTTGTGGTTTTTTTTGTTTTGTTTTGTTTTTTTTTTTACAAAAGTGCTCAAATACAATGCTTGCTAGTGTTTGGTCTTTCATACATTTCTTTCTATTAGTGATGGAAAATGTGGAAGAAAACAAATCTAGTACGTTACACCAACATAGTTGAACTACACGTATGATTCTTATCTAACACCTGAAAGAAAGAGTTCCTTTGATTTTTGTGTGCTAACTGATACAAGGTACGACAGAGACCTAGGCCACTATAAATGGCTTCCTATAAAGAATCTCAGAAAATATTTTGCATTGTTTAAAGATGTTTTTCTTTCAAATGGACACCTAAAGTCATTTTTAAAAATACTCTGAGGACTGAATCCTATTTGCCTTACCCATATTAACAGCTCCATTGCAATCAATAATTTGACTTCAATGTGCCTATTGACATGTGTACAGTGGGCAGGATTTGGCTCAAAATGAAAGGAATGTTGCATGAGTACTGCTAACAACAGCTATTACTTACTACTAGTGCAGTCCTACATCTCGGCAATGGCAATACCGTAATCAACAACATTGTGGTTGATGAGAGCCAATTTGGAAGGAACGTTAAAGTCGTGGGCATGTCTGTTGTTGGAGTTGTGAAAGGACAAAGGGCCCTGACTACCCAACTGTTTTGGGCTTGCATTTATTTACATCCCATACTTGGTTAAAAACCAGGAATGCACATTATTCAAAGTGTTTTTGTACATGTGCTAAAAAGACAATGTTTTAATTGAAAAGAGTAACAGAGATATGAATTTACTAATGTAAATACAGAAAAAAGAAAACAATGAAATGCTATCAAAATAGGCATCAAATATAAGGCACTCTAAATGTGAAATAAAAATAAAAACCAGCATCGCTAAATAATGCTGTATGCCACAAAATATTTCTAATTTATTAACAGAGCAACGTGAGTTTGGCTTTGCCCTGTTACACATCATAAATGCAAATTTCATAGCACATACTATAGACAATATATGATTGAATACATTTTTTAAACATCCTGACAGCTAGTATATTACAATATTCTCCCCTCCTAAAGGGATATGCACTGACCTTTCCCACATGCACACCTCCTGTACTTAATAATATTGTTTGTTATTGCACTATAGTGTTACAAATATTGAACTTCATTGGAAGCCTCAACCACATAATGTGTGTGTGTCTTTATGTAATTGTGTGTATATAAACATTATTTTTTTGGGTTGGGGTGAGGTTCAAATATCACTGATGTGCATTCCTCATTTCCCTTCTAAAAAAGAAAAAAAAAAAAAGCTATGGATTTTGGAAATGCAGAAATGTTCAAAAAGTACCACCATAAGGATTGAATGTAGTATTCTGGAAATATTTCCCACCACTTTAATAAATCCAAGTCATGGAAGAACTGATATATCTAGATATATTTATGTGTATGTGTGTGTGTATATATCTATCTGTCTGTATCCCTGTAAATATATAGAGAGATAGATATGGATAGACAATTATATAAAGAGAGGGGGATATGTGTGTGTCTGTCTGTTAGCAGCAGCTTTATACTTTGCGCCTCCCTGTTGATTCCAAAAGAAACCAAAAGAGCCCCACTTTGATTAACTGATTACGAGTATTTCTTTAAAAAAAATGAAATTAAACCAAACTGTAATATCTAATAAGAATGTGGTACTGTAGATCAATATAGGACTGCACAAAAATGTGCATATTTTCATATTATTTAACATTTCTACAGCAAGATATTACAGATAACAGTTCTATAGCTTAAAAAAATCTACAATTCCAAAACAAAAAATGAACAGTTATGCAACTTTTTTTTTAAATTCACTTCATCAAATGATAAACTCTTGTTAAAAAAAGGAAAAAGTTTACACAGTTAAAAATGAAGCACAGGTCAGCAGTATCTTTACAATACTAAAAAACTAAACCAAGGACTTTCTTTTTAAACATTCCCCCATTTCCCCTAAAGTGATATTATGAGCATTATGGTGGGAAGGGGCAATGTTGAAGTTAAGAGTCCATTTTGTTTTAAGAAGCCAGGTACCGGTATTTTAACAAACATCTTGCACCAAATTGCAGTACTCTCAAGATTCATCTTTGCAACAATCATACAATCCTCAATAAGATGATGGTTCTTTGCAATAATTTCCTCTTCCCTTTAATTTCAACCAAAGTTGAATCCTTAAGGTATCTGTAAATGAGATCCTTCAGATGCCTCACCAGTCAGGATTCTTTTATTGTATTTCAGGTTAGGTTATTAAACTGAATTCTTGGTCCACCTGGAATCTTGGGGTTTTTGTGTGTGTGTGATTTTTTTTTTTTTTTTTTTTTAATATTCCCACTAATTGGTCTTTAGCTAGGAGTTAAGAAGTACTTCTCAAGCACACTGTATGGCTCAGAAGAGGCTCTCTGGATCTTAAAGGGCCTGCAGTAAAAATCCAGGATGAGTCAGGGGGTTTTACGTTGCATAGTGATCAAAGCTGCCCAGGTATTCCAATGCGGCTCGATAGCTGAACTGGTATTGATCCTGAAAGAAAGAGAGAGAGAAAATATAAAAATCTGTTAGTTGATTTTTAATTTAATCGGAGACTGTGAATACACTATATCCCACAGAGGCCATAGCAGTTCAGCAATATCATCCTGCTGACATCAACAGAACACCCTGGTTTGAGTTACAGTAAACAAAAATGGGCTCAGATGCTCATTTAATGCAATAACATTCTCCTTAGATGGAACCTGCTTATTTGTGATGCAAATATGTATTTATTTACTGAGCATTTGTTGTTCTGAATGAGTACAAGAGGATTAGCAGAAAGCTTTTTTGTCTGAGGGGAATGCATTAAGATTTATCTTTTGCATTATTTCAAACTATTTGAGAGTTGCTAATAAAATGTTCAAATAACACCTCAGTGAATGTGACTAATATGTAAAGCATCACATTCAGGTCTCATTTCCTCACAGCCCAGATGTGGTATGCTGAATGTATAAACCCAAGGTAATATACAGCATAGGGGGACCCAATCCTGCCTTGCAGTACAGTTACCAAATTATTCCTGCCACTGGCAGGAATTAGGGCCTCTGAGAGGAATGTGTAGTAAAGTGCCTCATTAACATGATGCAGCTCAGATTTCATACCCAAGTCTTTTCACACAAGACCTACACCCCCCGTTTTCCTCTGAACCTGAAGCAAAGGTATTGCTGAGTTGCAGAGGGCTTGAGATTTACGAATACTCAATGTGAGCCCTACTCCTCATCTTCACCTACTTCATCTCATTTGCACACATAAATAGAAGTCTTTTTACGATGGAGTTCAACAAATTTGCACACCCCACTTAATGTGAAAGAACAAAAGTTGTTTCTAAAATCCCTCCAAAATACCAAAGCAGCCTAAGGGACTTGTTCATGTGATGCTACAGGCTTGCAGGCCTACAGACCTGAGTTTCATTTCACTCAGATCACAATTCAATGGCTGCCACTGGAGCAGCAGTCCATATCACAACACACCCTCTTCAGTTTATCTAATTTTCCATGATCACTGGTAGCTTCATCCTGAAAGGTGCAAGCACTCTAGTCATGATCCTACAAAGTACTTATGCACATGATTAAGTTTAAGCATAGGAGTAGCCAAATTGATTTCAATGGGACTACTTGTGAGCTGGATTGGGACCAGAGTGCTCTGTACCTTGCAGGATTGAGCTCTAGACTTCTGTTCCACAAACACCTGCATGAACTTAACACAGTGCCTGGAAGATTTCTGCTTTCAGCCTGGAGTGGGAGCACATCATCACAAGTAAGCTGAAGTAGCAAGAGGGAAAGTATAAACATTGCACAGCCCAGCATTGTATTTATGTGGGCTCCACAAAGCCTATTTTTCTATATGCTAAGTTTGTTTCTAGGAACCAATGGGACAGAAAGTAGATATTTTTCATTTTGCTTAGATGTACATTTTCTACAGCAACAATGGTAATGGAAAATAAATGAAGTTTACTCTTCAATTTTGTCTCAGTGAGTTACTTGGCTAAGTGATAAAACTGTAAAAATGAACTAATTCCATTTTAAGAGTGTGTGCGTGTGTAAAACACTAAAAGTAAAAAGGCTGTATAATTTTTATTGAACAAGTGTCAATTTCTTACAGCAAACTGCAGGGATCAATATTAAATTTCAAATCATAAACACATTTTAATGGCCAGTATCAGTCATCAAATTGCCGTATAAGGTTGTAAAAATGCTTTCCCTCCCCTCTTCTCCTTTTCTTTATGGGTATGATCTTGTTGGCTCACAGCTGAGTCAAAGGCTCCAATACAAGACAATTCAGCACATGCTAAACTTAAGTAGGACTTAGGCACCTGATTAAAGTTAATCAGGTGCTTAAGTGTTCTTTATAGTTTGGAATGATTCCTGAATCAGGGGCCAACAACCAGCTAGCTGTCCCTGCCCAAGACCTCTCCCTCAGCTGACTGGAGCACTCTCATTGACAGTGAGATCCCTAACTTTTTAAAGTCCCAGGGCAAAAAGTTGTAATTTAGGTTTTTTCACAGAGATGTAATATTTTCATGCTAAATAGTCAAATTTATATTTTATATGAAGTCCGGACAACCATGGAAACACTATAGCCTCAGTTTCAAGCCACAGGACACTGTCTGCCCTCTGAATGCACACAAGCCAACGGGTGCACTCACAGACAAAACTTTGCTCCCTGATTATGAATATAGATTACTAGTGTGAAGGAAAAGTTCAAAATGATCTGGGCAATGTTTCCATCTCTAGTTTCTTCTAGAAAATAGGTTCACACAAATATCTTATTCAGTCACCACTAAAGTAGACATTTCCCAGGCCGTGGTTTTCCTTTTTCATAGAAGGGGAAATAGCATAAATACTGCCATAAATGCTCTGCCTAGGCTACATACATAGCTACAGTATTTAAGAAGGGAAATCAAATTGTATACATTCTATTTAAATTCCTGGCTGTGGAAACCCCACTGTCACCATATGCCATTCCTAACTTTTTTTTATCCACCAAGCTACCTACCCTAACCTGATCAATGCATATATGTTGTTCTTCTTCTCACCTCTGTCTGTACCATGGCTGGCCGTTGTGTCCTTAACATTTTGACTGTCTGGAAGATATCTACAACACCTTCATATCTCATTCTTTCCAACACAATGCTCAGGGTTATGAATACTCCGGTTCTCCCAACACCCGCACTGTTGCAATAAAAAAGGAATGTTAATTGACAGTTAAAATGTTGAAAGAATTTACTGACTATTTAGCTGTGGATACGATACACCATATGTACATGGTCCTCTACGTGGGAAAAGGCTCTATAAGCAAAACTTCTGTGTGGAAATTATACACATTCACAAAGTGACTGTTCTCTGCCAAACTCAAAATTGTACTAATGTATTTCCAATGAAAAACTGGATAGTTAGGAAGCATTTTAAGTGGTTTTGTTTGTGACCAAGAATGTATAGTGGTCAGTGTGTGGTAGTGGAAAATGAGAGGGTTCTCTGGCCTGCCGATAGTCTAAATGGAAATGAAAACAGAAAGGGAAGCCAGAATTTAGGCTACCTCTCTGTCCTTATCTCAACTTGTTTATGTGTTACATATGGTATGTGAGCTTTCTCCCTGGTCTGAGACTCCTGAAATATGCAGGGGTATGTTAGGGATGGAGCACCAGCCTTATCTTTCAGTTTCTTTGCTTTTAGAGTTTAATGGAGAACTTAACATCAGTTTCAATATTCACACACAATATAATATAAATATGGTGCATGTGAAAAAAATATAACTTATATTGAAGAGAAAGCGGGGTTTACCTATTACAATGCTTCCTCTTCCCATACAACAAATTTGAGAACTGAAACAAAAAAGGATGACTCTTCTAAACAAGTCTGATGGCTTCCAGACCAGATAGTTTTTGAATCCTTATTACTTTAAGACAACTATTTATAACTTTTTAAACCAGCAAGAGGAGGGAATTAATTCATACTGTTGTGTTCTTGAGAAGCAAGAAAGCATCTGGAGAGTTAGTTAATGAGGAAGACACTGAATAATATGAAAAATCTCCACGTTTTCAGATCCTAATTAAGTAGCAAGTGTAACGCTTGGGTAAAGGCTTCAGAAAATGGATGGATTCATTTACTTGGGGCTGAAGCTGACAAGCATATTTAAACAGTGTGGGATCTTTTCAACAAAGAATTTTTAGGATTTCTAAAGAGTAGTAACAGTGATGTAAGTGCAAGTCCAGAATACCTTAAAGATCAATCAAATCACACGGTCTCAAGCAAATCACTCAACTCAATTCTGCTGTGACAGTATATAAAAGGGCTAGCCATGTTGTTCATAGGACCCTCTGGTTAGTAAAAGTCACGGGGTCTTTGGCAGATTTCCATAACCCAGATAGCTCCTTTACGGGTATGCAGTAGAGTTAGGGAAGGGGCTTGTAGGAGGAGGCAGGGAAGTTTTTGCAAGGGGGAAGAGTTTATCTTTAAATGGTCGTTTGTGTAAGGAAAGCCACAGGGTGTGTAAGATCTTAGATATCTGCTCAGAGGGGATGTTGACAAAGAAAGGGCCACTTAAAAACAGGATCCTGTGTGGCTGCTAAGCTTGCACATACCTAAGGCTGGTCCTACTGTACACTATTCCTACTGAGCCTTGGATTTCAGGAAAAGTCCTTTGCTGACCTAACTACTTTTTAATTAACTGTCTAATGAGATTAGAAAATTTTAAATAGTAACACACTGATTTATTTGTAAAGTTCCCAGAGAAGGAGAAATCACTCAATGTGTTATAGCTCTGAGTTTACTGTAATGTAGGTAAGGAAACCACATAAAAAAACATACAGAAAAGTGGAAAATTACAGAAAATGAGGGAGCAGAAAGTTCAGAGGAACTTCCCTGGCTTCCCCCTTACAAATAAATCCCTTGAAAAGAGGTCAGAATACAGATCACAGGCAATTTTTATAAGAGCACCAAAGGGGTGAGACTGAGCTATGTAGCAGTGAAGAGTTTGCAAAGAGCCTGATGCAATATCTTTCAGATGGGTGTGAACTGCTCCAAATCATATCAATAAGATGTTGATTCTGAATTATCCTAATAATTTAGATGTCAGCCATGTTAACTCTTTTGCTGCTTACAGGGCATCCAAGAAAGATGAGGTATGATCATGCTGGGCCCAATCCTATTCCCACTGATATCTATGGTACAATTCTCATCGACTTGTGGTATAGTGTGGTATAGTAGTTATTGTGGCATAATGGTGCGGGATCTTCATAATTTATTGTAAGTGGCATGTCATTTCAACATCAAGCGTGAGCAGAGCTTTGGCAGAGCTTAAAAGGGCCCACCATTTGTTTTCTCATGTGATCCTACGCCTGGGGCTAAATATTGCTCACCACTCCGCGGACACATAAATCCTTGAAGTCAGCAAGGGTGAGACAGGTCTTATCTTGGAGAGGCTGTGGAAGATAATTCATTACCCCCTATGCACCACTAAACTCTCCTCTGCAATGCCTTTCTTCTTAACAATATGTAGTAGGCATTTAGGGACATAGCAAAGCAGAGATTTAGATGGTGTAGCAGATCCACTAGCTTAAACTTTTTATTTAGGGAAGTGCAGAGGTCCCAGCTGCTGCTAAAATCCACCAAGGCAGTGGAGCAGTTGTGCAGCCAAGGGCTGTTGCTGGATTTGGCAGGGCTAGAATATTTCCCTTGAAGTCCTTATTTACATAAATCCTCTACCAAACCTGTTTACTTGGCTTTTGCATGGAAGAAGAAGGCATCATTCAGCCCGTAGAAACTTGCACCTGCATTAATTGTCCCCCCATTATATAAACTACAATTTAATCTATCAAAAATACAATTTAATGTTGCAAAATTAATTTCTAAAATCCTAATGGAATTTATAGAAAACAATTTATTAAGTAAGAGATCAAAGATAAATATATCATCTTTAGCCATCTGCTAGTGAACTTTAGAATATTGTAACCAAAGCAAGTTGGCATAAAATAATAATTTTTTAAAAAACCCACCCTGGATAATTTCTATGGGCCTGATCCTGAAAGCTGCTGTCATCCTCAATTCACTTTAAAAAGGAACTGAGAGCAGTCAGCACCTCAAAATGTAGGCTATATATTCTGAGCAAAAGCTGACCAGTCAAAAAACGCTGACTTTACTGAGTGCTATGGTTACTATATTACACTGGATTTCCTAATATAGCAACTATTTTTCTTTGGCCTATTTTGATTATCATCCCTAACCTGCTACTCCAGGACATCTAGCATGTTTATATGTAATGATCACCATCACCATAATGGCCTCACTGCTAATTACTATTAAAAACAAAATCAGGTACATCACTCTGTAGAAAGGTGTTTCCCACTGTGTGCTGAATGCAGCATAGACTAGGGTTGTTTTTATCCTGTGGCACAAATAATTTGTAAGGAAAAAAAATCACATGCTCTTATTTGCTCTTATTTGCGAGGCACCTTTAGTGTGAGAATGGGATTTCAACACAGAATAGTACCAACATTACTGAAACATAGGGGATAAAAGGGATTTGTATTGGATTGTTTTATTATGTTTCTGATAGTTCATCTGGAAAGTCGTTCTCCACACATTTAAACCAATTAGCTACCCCTACAGTCAACTTTAAATCTCAAAATATGTTCTTAATTAAAAAAAAATTCAATCTGCATTGAAGATTTTTACTTACCTACAATGAACAGAGATCGGTCCATCCTGACCAAACTGCTCTTTTGTTTTATGAACTTGGCCTATGAAGTCAATAAATCCTTCTCCAGACTTTGGCACTCCTTGTTCTGGCCAGTCAGTGAACTGGAATTGCCTTACTGTTCGGGACTGGCCATCCTTTAATGAAAGACACACACAGTATACCACAAAAGAATGTTCCAAGAGTTCAAAGTCAGTCAGTCAGCAAACCAGAACAGCAATTATGAAAAACATAAATTGTGAGGGGGAAAAATATGCAAAGAGCAAAGATGGCTAACATCACTTTTTCTAAAATGCTTCCAGTCACAATGCTGATGAGCTTGTTTTTTCCTCTTATTTTGCGATTTTTATACCACATTTACATAAGAGGGCAATTTCATTAACCATGACAATGCTCAAATTACTCTCAGCATTGGCTAGGATGTTGTCTGACATTTAGATCCTGGAAAAAGAGAGTTTGAGGACAAGGAAGTTGGGAGCTAGTTAATTGGTAGGATTTTTTTTTTAAATGAAGTGCTTGTGAAAAGTGTTGGATTTATAGTCCACAAGATTCAAATGCTGTCTTTATTTGGGGAAGTTCTATGGCCCATGTTATACGGGAAGTCAGATTAGATGATCACAATGGTCCCCTCTGTCCTTGGAATCTATGAAAATAGGCACAGCATGGCCAGTGGCAGCGCAAGCTTCCCCATGCTACCTTGCCAATGTGCTTCAATCTCTACTTGGCTGGACTTTCTTTACAGGTAAGAAGGTAATTCATTCCTATTCAGTCCTTGCCTTTTCTGTTAAGACTGCCACTAAGAATGCCAGTTGTGATAGTGATCTTTTGTGACATAGACATCTGTCTATTAGGAGCCAGACTGAGCCCAACTCATTTCACAGCACTAAACATCCATTGGCTCACAATGATTTTCAGTGACAAGCAACTTGGACTCAAACTAATGACCCTACAGATGGTAGATTCTATCTCTCATTACAAATCTACAGGTGATATCCAGTCCTCTGTGGTTACTTTCTTAAATGAAGATTAGAATTATTGCTCTTAAAGATGCATAATACTGTAGCATTCTTACTTCTGGAATAAAGCCACAAGTATTAAAGTCAAGTACAGACTTTACTTTGTGTTCAATGCCTATTTAACATTTAAAAGGCCTGTATAGTATGTGCAAAATGCAGTGCTACACACTATCAAGAAATTTGGTTGTTTTAAATACTCAAATGTTGTGCTTGCTGATTTTGAGCATTGCCAATCTCTGTAAATTGTGACATTTAAATGGATTGACACAAATTGAGCTATTGCTGTTAACCTTCATGTCTTCTGGACACCTTACACTTCCTGAAGGCATCCACTTTCCTGCCATGATAACAGAAACAACATATGCCATGTCACCATGCCTTTAAGCAGTAACTGAGGTATTATACGAGGAGAGAAAAGAGAAAATTTGCACCAGAAGCCATTTCTTCAAAATAGTCTTTTACTGAGTCAAATCAATGGATCATCTAAACATTATAGGAATCCAAAGAAAGAGTTTGGAAGTTAGAGGCAAGAGTAGTTTCTTTTTTCCCCACCAAAATATTTAGCAATGATTGCCGACAGCTGAAACATAGGTCATTAAAAAACTTAAACAAAACAAAAGGCAAGCACTTGTTCCTATTTTTCTGCTGGTACTTTAGCTTTCTACCTCATAGGCCTAAAAGTGTGTCTGTGAATAAGAGGGAGCTTGTACATAGCATTCCCACTAAAATTTGGCGAAACAACATAGACATTGGTTAACCTAACTCACCAATCCTTAGCGTCCTCCTCAAAAAACCTCAATGACAATGAGCTCTCTAGTGTTGAAGAATTTGTTTCATCCAATTAAAACGAATACACATATTTCAAAAACTGCATGTGAGGAGCACAATTTTGTGTGTTTTTTTAGATCACTACACCCCTAAGGAAAGCAAGTTTAAGCTATTTGCTAGTGGTTCTTACTAAAAGTGTCATTTTCCAAGGATAAACCTCTTTTCTTTTAATGACCTCAATGGTATCAATCCTCCCTAGAAAGGCAAACTAGAGAGTATCCTCCAAAGCCACTATCGGTGCAGTTCCATAAATCAACTGGCAAGAGGTGCTCTAACAACATAATGGGACGAAGAGAATATGAGCCTATCTCCCAAATCAAATAAACAAGTGAACTAAAAAACCTCCTCCATGACACTTTGGCAACATCCTAGATAGATATCAATTAGCGAGGGAGACAGCAGTCCTTTAATGTTCCTGTACTTAGGAGAAATCTACTGGACCAACACTCTCTCTTAATTTAAGACAAAACTGTGCTTAGGCAGCTGCTGGAAAGATCACTAATTTCTCTCTCTATTTTGTGAAACACATTGGTTGGTAAAGGTTTAATTTTAAAGTGGGCCTGATTACAGCAGCGGTAAGTTTGCTGAACAGTGGAATCATTTAGGATACCGACAGCTTGGGAGTGCAGCCTAGGAGTCTGTAAAACTTGTTCCTCTCCTGTTTTAATAGCAGGTAACAGAACATTCCTATTATCTAATGATGTTACTATAAAGTCACGCTGATGATGTTAGAGTAACATGAAAGCAGACTGGGAACTGATCTACAATTTCTTACATTATGTTCCCCATGCTGCTGGCATTATAAATGGTGTTGCTTTCTTTTAGTGAGATATCTCCCAATGGCAATCAATTTCCAAGTGTAAAATCTTATTAAAATCTTTATTTAAAAATATTTGTAACAGTTTACACAGAGTAAAAACGGCTGTTTTCAACAGATTGCTGTGCTGAGCAAAAGAAGTCAAGTTTTCTTCTAATGTGTCACTCTATTGATTGGCTGACCATTGGGACTTCTATCTTGTCTCTCACAAGGGCTATTCAACTACCTTTTGATGAGCTTCTAGCGTACATAATGCTCTCTTACAGGCAACACTAATAGGTTAGCACTGCATGAAACTGCCTCAAGTTGATGATCCTTCTAGTTTACAGAGACAGTGGGTGTAAACCAGTCAGAAATCATAGACTGGAGCAGTTATGGAGGTTACCCCTGAATTTTATGTCAGTTCACTGTGCAACACAGTAATAACACAGAGTTCCATATCAAATTCTGCTGCTGACACCTACATTGATGATATTATCAAGTTACGAAGGACTCTGCAAATCAAAGGGAGGCAGAATGGTTACAACAATAAAACAAGGTTACTTACCAATAACTGCTGTTCTTCGAGATGTGTTGCTCATGTCCATTCCATTATAGGCATGCATGCCTCCATGCATGGTTACTGGAACTTTTTTCCCCTTAGAAGATCCCATAGGGCTGGCTCTGGTGCCCCCTGGAGACCCGCGCACATGCCGCAGTATATGAGGTGCTGCCGGCCCTACGCCCCCTCAGTCCCTACTTTCTGCCAACTCCAGCAGCAGGGACGGGGGTGGGTCATGGAATGGACATGAGCAACACATCTCAAAGAACAGCAGTTACTGGTAAGTAGCTTTGTTTTCTTCTTTGAGTATTTGCTCATGTCCATTCCATTATAGGTAACTAACAAGCAGTATCTTGGAGGTGGGCCAGAGTTAGCAATGAGCTGCCTACAGCCCAGCTCTGCTGAAGCCTGCGTCTTTCCATGCCTGTTGGACAATGGCGTAGTGGGATGTGAAGGTATGTACCGCCGACCAGGCGGCTGTTCTGCAGACATTCTGCACTGTCGCTCTTGCTAGGAAGGCTGTAAGCAGCGCTTGAGCTCTGGTTGAGTGCGCTGTGATGGTTCCCTGAAGCGGCACCTTCATCTGTTAGTAGCAGAACTTGATGCAGGAAGTTATCCACAAAAAAGTGCGCTGGGCGGAGACAGGTAAGCCTGTCATCTGGTCGGCCACCATGACGAAGAGCTGCGTCGACCTCTGGAATGGCCCTGTGCGCTCAATGTAGAAGGCCAGGGCTCATCTTACGTCTAGCAAGTGCCACCTTCTCTCCTCCTCTAAACTGTAAGGTTTGGGAAATACATGGGGAGGAAAATATCTTGGTTATAATGAAATTGGGAAACCACCTTAGGCAGGAAGGCCAGGTGCGGCCCTAACTGAATCTTATCTTTATAAAATACAGTATGAGGGGCTCCGAGGTCAGCGCCCTAATCTCAGAGACCCTCCTTGCCAAGGTAATAGCCACCAGGAAGGCCACCTTCCAGGAAAGCAGGAGCAGGGGGCATGAAGCCATGGGTTCAAAGGGAGCCCCGTGAGTTGTGAAAGGACCAGGTTGAGATCCCAGGGAGGCACCGGGTTGCGGCCTTACAGATAGAACTTCTCCACCCCTTTCAGGAACCTAATTGTCATTGGGTGGGAGATAGCGATCTCCCCTCCAGCGGCTGATGGAAGGCCGATATGGCTGCTAGGTGAGCCTTCAGGGAGGGCACAGCCAGTCCCTGGAGCTTTAGCTGGAGCAGGTACTCCAGGATCGCCTGCAATGGTGAGAGACTGGGCGGAATACCCCAGACTCCGCCCAGCAGGCAAAACCACTTCCACTTAGCCTGGTACGTGAGCTACATGAGGGCTTCCTGCTACACAGCAGGACTCACTGGGCTTGCACCAAACAGCATCGCTCAACTTCGCTCAGCCACTAAGTCCCTACACCTTGGGGTGTGGCGAGGCCAGGTCCGGGCGACGTAGGCGACCGTGAATCTGGGATCTGAGATTGTGCTGTCTCGGAGGCTCCAGAGGCGGGGCAATTGAGAGGTCCAGCAGCATGCTGACCCTGTGCTGGTGCAGCCAGGCCAGAGTGATCGAGATGGTGTCTGCCTTGTGCCTCTTGATAGTTAGCAGGACTCTATACAGGAGGGGAATGGGCGGGAATGAGAACATGAAGCTCCCTGACTGCTGCAGGAGGATGGCATCAGAGATCGACCTGGCCCTTCGACCATGGAGAGAGCAGAAATGTTGACACTTCTTGCTCCACACTGCTGCAGACAGGCCCACCTCGGGAAAGCCCTACCTCCTGAGGATCGTAGACGCCCTTTGCGGGTGCAGCAACCAATCATGGTGGGGAAAGAATGACCTGTTGAGGTGGTCAACCTCATCGTTCCTCATCCCCGGGTGGCCACCATGTGAAAATCGTGCCTCACTGCAAGGTCCCATGGAGAGATACCTTCCATTCATAAGGCTGATGAATGGGCTCCCCCACGCCTGTTGATGTAGTACATGGCTGCTGTATTGTCTGTCAGCACCTGTACCACCTTGCCTGCAATAAAGCGGAGGAACACACTGCAAGCCCTGTGAACAGCTTGCAGTTCTTTCACATTGGTATGCCGGCACCTCTCTTCCCTTGACCAGACTCCATGTGTGCCGAGGTCAGCACTGATATGGCACTTCACCCTATGCCCGAGGTGTCCGATATCAGGGTAACTGAGGGAGCCAGCTCCTGGAATGGAACACTCCCCTAACACTGTCTGAGAAGTCCTCCACCAGTCTAGGGAGGCTAGGGCCCAGGGGTGAGGCGTGACCACCCAGTCCAGAAGTTGCATGCTCGGACTGTACACTGAGGGCAGCCGTGATTGCAGTGGCCTGAGCTTCAGGTGAGCTATCCTCACCACATAGGGGCAGGCCGCCATGTGATCTAACAGCTGTAGGCAATGTTTGGCTGTTGTTGTAGGGCACTGATACAGGTGGCCCATCATGGGGGACATTGCCCCAAAGTGCGGCTGGGGCAGGAAGGCCTGGCCTGGGAAGCGACCAGGATCGCACTGATGAATTCCATACACTGCACCAGAGTTAACGTGAACTTTTGATTGTTTACCAGTCGGCCCAGCCAGCAGCAAGTGGTGCATGCCAGGCTCACACTGCTCTGGAGCTGGGACCTGGACCTGCCTCTGATTATTCAATCGTCTGGGTAGGGGAAAATGTCGCACCCCCTTCCACCTCACGTGTGCAGCTACCACTGCCAGGCATTTGGTAAACACCCTCGGGGCTGAGGACAGGCCAAAGGATAAAACCGTAAACTGTAAGTGAGAGCTGGCCACTTTGAAGCGAAGGAAGTGTCTGTGGCTGGAGTAGAATAGAGATTAAAAAAATATGCGTCCCTGAGATCGAGGGCAGCGTACCAGTCTCCTGGATCCAGGGATGGGATTATGGAAGCTGGGGAGACCCTGCAAAACTTGAGTCTCTTGAGGTATTTGTTGAGACGACCCAGGTCTAACCTAGGCCTTAGACTCCCATTTTCTTTGAGAATGAGGAAGTACCTCGAGTAGAACCCTCTTCCCGCCATGCCCTGAGGGACCTTTTCCACTGCTCCCCAGCTGAGGAGGGCCTCTACCTCTTGAATGTGGAGTTGCCATAGAGAGGGGTCCCTGAAGAGGGACAGAGAGGGAGGGTTCTTGGGAGGGGAAGAAACTAACTGAAAGGCATAGCCTGCCAAAACCATGTCAAGGATCCAGTGGTCCGAAGTCATTTTGGCCTACATGGACCGGAAGGGGACTAAGCGGTTTAGAAAGGGCAGGAGGGAACCAGGTTACAGGCTGGGGTGCCGCCCTTGGGTGCACCATCAAAAAAGGCCTCTTTGATTGCCTGACCCCCGAAATGACCCTTGTTGAGGGGCTGAGGAGGAACTCGGGCGTGGATGATGTCTCCTAGACCCCTTACTTCTGTTCCATTGTCTGTAGGTCGTGAATGGCCGTGGCTGAGACCTCTGCTGCTGCTGTCCCTGGAGACATGCCTGACACCTAGAGGCGTGTAAAGGCCCAGGGAGCGAAGCGTGGGCCTGGAATCCTTCAGACCACGCAGCTTCACATCCGTCTGATCTGAGGACAAGGCTGACCCATCAAAGTGGAGGTCCTGGTTGGACTGTTGGACCTTTTGGGACAGCCCGGAGGATTGAAGCCACAAACATCTGAGCATGCCAATGGCGGTTCTGCCCACCAAATCAGCAGCATCTGAGGATGACTGGAGTGCTGCTCTAGCCCCTGTGGTACCCTCTTCCACAATGGTATAAAAGTCCAGTGCCTGATGCTGGGGCAGAGCATCAGCAAGTCCCCAAGAGCTCAAATTATACCAGCTGGTTAGCAATCCTAAACTGTAGGCTTGCTGTTGAATACATTTTTCTCCCCAACAAGTCTGGCTTTTAATTGCCCTTGGGTTTTTTTTTTTTTGGAGTAGAGCCCATCTGCCCTGCCTGTCCCTGTGGTTGGCAGCATCCACCATCCTGGGCTCAGGGAAGGGGTGGGTGAGCAAGTATTCAGCCCCTTGGCTAGAAAGTAATACTTTTTCTCAGCCCCTTTAGATACGGGGGCTACGGAGAAGGGGGGTTGCCACGAGGCCCTCACTATCTTGAGCACCCCTTCATAGACAAGGAGGGCTACCCACACTGTGGGACCCGCCATTAGTACATTAAAAGGGCTGTCTGTCACCCCTTTAGCTCCTTCACCTCCAGCCCCAAATCAGAGGCCACCCTCTTGAGCAGCTCCTGATTGCTCTAAAATCGTCCAGGGCACTGAGTGGCCCTGGGAGAGTGCTTCATCCGGTGAGGAGGAGGGGGATTGGAGGGCATAGCATGAGGCAGCACTTCTTCCTCCTGACAAGCGGTACCCACAGCAGTCCCTGTCTGTGTGTCCGAGTTGTTGTCCGAGGGCGAATGGGGTGGCCCTTCCCCAGTACTGCTGGCACTGACTGCACACCCGAGGACATAATTGACTGTGGTTCCAGCCCCCCTGGGAAACCCTCAGGAGCCCCAATACAGCCATTGGGGTGACCATTACCCTTGAGGCCATCTGGGGGCTATCTACATTGGGGCTCTGGCACCTTCTGTTGATGGCAGCTACCTCCCCCCGCCACCCAAGAGGACACCGAGGCACTGTCAAAAGACCACGGCAGAGCTGTCTCAGAGAGTCCCGCTGTGCGGTACCAAGCCACGGGGGAGGAAACTGTGCCCCAATCCACGGGTGCTCCATCGCTCCAGAGAGCATCCCCTCGATGATGGTGACCTTGACTACCAGGTTCGATGTTGGTGCCATGGCCAGTGCGGGTGCACAGAAACGTGGTCTGATGAGCTGGGCCGTCAGCAACGTCGTCTCAGTACTGAGGTTACTGTGGCACCGCATGCCTCAGTGCCAAGTCGAACTCTAGCAACCAGGTTCAGCGCTGACTCAATGCAGGGTGAATTCTTCAGTGCCAAGTCTGTCTCCAGCGACCGGGTTCGGCACCGCATGGGCGAAATCCTCGGTGCTGGATCTGTCTCCGATGACTGGGATCGGTGCCACGTCGTTGCAGGTGAACCCTTTGGTGCCGGAGAGCAGGAACACCAATACTGATCCTGGGGGATCCTGCTTATGCCTTGCTCCCTTGGCTAATGAAGCCATACACCGGGCACCTTGACAGTGACAAGGAGTGTTTTAATAAGAGGTTAAGCAGTTGCAGAATAGTTGTAGAAAGTGCCTTTGGGCATTTAAAGGGTAGATGGAGGAGTCCTCCTCACTAGGCTGGACATGAGTGAGAAGCACCTCCCTTCTGTGATATCTGCTTGCTGTGTCCTTCATAATGTGTGTGAAGTGAAGGGGGAGAGGTTTCCCCAGGCTTGGGCTGTGTAGGCAGAAAGACTGGCCGCCAGTTACGAGCAGCCAGATGCCAGCACTACACTGAGAGCTAACCGTGGAGCGCTTTGCATTAGGGAAGCTTTGAAAACCAGGTTCTGCAATGAGATGCAGGACTGATTTCTGTTCCTGTCTGTTGTTTGCCTTTGCTGAAACTCCTGCCCATTGATATCTGTGCCCTCCAAATCTCTCCCAAACAAGATACGGTTTAATAAAGAAACGTGTTGAAATGATGCAAAATTTTATTTCTTAACATTCAAATAACGGGGGAGGGGGGAGTGCTCATTCACTGTCTCAAATAGTAGGTTGGTAGCTTGCTGGCCAGCTATCAGCATGTCCGCCATTGCTTTCTGCACATATTGCAGCCTGACCATTCTCCTCCGAGACCACCTTGGGGCGGGGGAAGGGGAGGGCGGCAAAGCCCTCGGTTGAGGAGCATTATGGAGGGGCTGAAGCAGGACTCTGTCCTGCCTCCGCTCCTCCTGAAGCTCCACAAGCCGCCGGAGCATGTCTGACTGGTCCCGAATGATTCGCAGCATTTCCTGCGTGGTACTGCAATCATGCTCCATCATTTCTCAGCGACTCTCCCTGTCCATGTCCATATTCTGGGACAAGGTCAGCCTCCACACTCTTTGCTCTGTCTCTGCGGCAGCTGAGGCATTCATGAGCTCGCCACACATGTCATCTCTGCTTTTTGTTTTCCTCTTTCTAATCTGAGACAGTCTGTGTGCAGCATTTCTTAAGGGTTGGTGCAGTGCCGAGGTGTCTACAGAATGAAAGAAAAATAACAAGGTAGCCACAGTTAGCATAGTGAAGAAAATGATACAAATGTAACAATTTAGATAATGATTCCCCTTATACAATGTAGACAATGATCCCCTGAAAAAACGTAGCAAATGATTCCCGTGATACAATGTAGAAATGATCCCCTGCTACAATATAGACAATAATCTCCATGCAGTGCACAGGGAAAACACAGAGGCTCATTCCATTCCTGACGTCCCAGAACAGTCTGCTTGCTATGCCATTTCGGAGAGGATCTGAGAACAATGTGGTGTGGTTGCAGGGCGGGGGGGACAGGGGAAAGCTCTGCTTGTATTTTAAACCCTTACAGAGAGGAACTGCAGATAGAGTAGGCAGGGGAGGCTATGCTTAAAACACATATTTGCTGGATGCAGCGTGGTACCAGCAGTGTTCCGCCATGATGCAGGCTACCTTGATTGCAGCGAAGTATCCTACTGTAGAGGGAGGAACAAGGCAGCCCTCCCCAGAAAAGTTTTGCGAAGGAGAACAGATTACATACATGAAAGTTTCTACGAGATATCAACTGATGACAAGCATAGCATTTCTTATCACGTAAAAAAACTGACCCCCAGTACAGTCACCGAAATGCCTGAGATCCCCTTCATGCCCCCCCCCCCGCCCAACGTAAAAGAACAGAATTGCTAAGAAGAAAAAAAAAACTCACCAGATGTGCCTTCCTCGGGATCATTTGTGCTGTCCTGTGTGCTGCTGGACTGCTCTGGGGTCAGGAATAAGTCCTGACTTTCTGGGAGAACGGACACCCCGCTCTCCTGCACCCTGATATCCTCAGCTTCCTCCTCCTCCTTGTCCACGGAGTTCTCATAATTGATCATGGATTGTGACCTAGTGGAGGTATCGATACTGCACCATGGTGGGATCGCTACCAAGAATTGCATGCACCTCATCATAGAACCGGCATTTTTTTGGGCGAGGAGCCAGAACAGTTGTTAGCTTCCCTGGCTTTCTGATATGACTGGCGCAGCTCCTTGATCTTCATGCGGCACTGCTGCACGTCCCTCTTGTGTCCCTTCTCCAGCATACCCTGGGATATCTTCCCATAAATGTCCAGATTCCTTTTGCTGGCTCTGGGCTGAGCCAGAACGGACTCCTCACCCCACAGCCCAATGAGATCTAAGACCTCTGGTCGACTCCATGCTGGAGCACATTTGGGCTTTGCAGTAGCCATGAGGAGAACAGTGACAAAGCTCTCTCCATGCTGGCAGTACAGGAAATGAAAATTCAAATCTTCCCAGGGCTTGAGGGGAGGGAACTTTTCCTGCTAGCGTGACCACTGAGCAGCACAGCGCAACTGTCCAGAGCGGTCAAAACGGGGCATTGTGGGATACATTCTGGAAGTCAATTAATTCGATTTAAGTTCTGTTGTGTCTACATTGACGCTAAATCGATTTAACAAATTCGAATTAGGCGCTACGCCACTTGCAGAGGTGGTCTTATTAAGTCAATTTTAGAGACACCTTAATTCGAATTAAGAGTGGTGCCAGTGTAGACGCGGGTGTAAGTAAGTCGACTTAAGTGACTTTAAGTAGATCTAAGTCGCCAGTGTAAACCAGGCCTTAGTTACATAAATTTCATTATTTTTAGTGTGAGTAAGGTATATAAGCACTACATACAATGAGAAAATAATAGATCTGATTTTAGTAGATGCTGAGCACCCACAACTTCCAGTGAAGTCAATGGGAGCTGCAGGTGCTCAGCACCTCTGGAAAATCAGACCATACACCACTCCTCTAAGCTTTTCAGTTAGTCATTTAATACAACTGGAGCCACTGGAGCAACACTGTCTTCAAAACTAGGGAAACATTAACAAGGGAAAGTGAGGTGGCACAACAGGATTGGTGAGACATTCTCATTACAAGTTAAAGCAATCAACTTTTTATCAGGTGTGTTAATATTAGAGCCAGGCAAATTATTTGTGGCAAACAAATTATATGATGACTTTTGCTCTTTGATCAGTTTGCAAACTATCCACTGATCCTGACTGACTTTTTCAAATGTGTTTGTTAACCAGAAATTGTTTTATGAACACCATGTGAATGTATTTTATCCTAGGATTGTTTGTAAACTATTCTTTTCAACTATATCTTTGACTCTTTGCTCATTATTTGTAATGTGTGACTGGTCACCTGCGTCACTTACATATTTTCCAATCTGAAGAGGAATAGAAAGATTTTACTAACTATCTACAAAGGAGGTCACCAAGGTGGCATTGAAATGGGCTTTCATGACTCTCTGATTGTCTTTGTTTACAAATATGATTGAAAACTGCTGCTATGAGTCACTCCTTCTCCAGCAATGTTAATTAGAGATGGGTCAGAAGAGAAATCTTTTATATGATCCTCAGTCTATTTTGGTAGTTCACAGAAAGTGGAAACCAAACCAAACTGTTTCTGTGTTTGCAAAGTCAAATTCCAGTACCTTGGTCCAACTCTTAATGTTCCCTCTGGTTAGTGAAAATGCTATCTAGCTATCTAGCTAACTGTTGTGAGAATCTAATCTACTTTTCTTTGTAGCCTATGTTAGCATCAGTAACCTAGTCATAATAATAGAAGAAAATCATAGATTCACAGGTTATAAAGCCAGAAGGGACCAGTGGGATCATTTAGCCCGGCTTCCATAGGACAGCTCTGAATTAATTCCTGTTTGACCTACAGCATATCTTTTAGAAAAACATCCAATCCTGATTTAAAAATTGCCATTGAGGGAGAACCACCACAACCATGGCAACTTGTTCCCATGGTTAATCACCCTCACTGTTAAAATTTTGCACATTATTTCTCGTCTGAATGTGTCTAGCTTCAACTTCCAGCCATTGGATCATGTTATACTTATATCTGCTAAATTGAAGAGACCATTATCAAATACTGGTTCCCATATAATTAATGTCTAATTTCTTGGGTATTTTGATTTAGATCTCTCAGTGAGCAGTTGTTTTATTCCTTGAAAGTACAGCACTCTACTATGTTGATGCAATCAACACTATTGCTACAGTGCTTCCAAAAATAGAGCAGCGTAGGGATTTCCCTGCCATACTATATGAAGTGTTAGAAAATCACAGTATGGGAATTGTCAAAGCTATTCCTATAAAAAATAAGTTTATATACAGTTATTCTTCCATCAGTGCTGAACCTTGGACTCAACAGTCCAGATAAGAAATGCAGAATGGAAATTAGCAAACCAGGGTCATGGCCGCATAGCTCTTCTCTGCAGAACACTAAGGAGTAAGCTACGCCAAGAATCAAATTATAATGTGTAAAGCTTGTCAAGCTTTTCTTAAGAATGCTATTTGCTCTGCAGTTTTTAAATCACACTATATTAACCTTCAAGGGTACATGACCTAAAGGGCTGGGCAGAATAACAACATATTTACAGCCTTAAGTGATGAAAATTCCAAAAAAAAGTATCAAATGGGGGTGGAGGAGGGAAATGAATGGGAATATGACCTTCTAATCAGCCAATGCTTTTCAGCACAAACATTTATACAGTACTTTCCAAAAGTTGTGCTGACCAGATGTTATGTTTGAATTACAGCCAGTCGTTCTCTTACAAGGATATTATTATCTTTCTCTTCTCTTTGGGTGTTGCTTACGATTGGGAACCAAGAATGCCTTGAAGGCATTGCTAATAAAAAGAAAAGGAAAAATACTGGACTCCTTTTAAACATAAAGAGAACAAAATGATGTTGAGCTAACTTACCCTAGCATCTGTGACCTTGAATTCCCTTAGGATATACTGTGGCATGTTGTACTCTGCCATGGGATCCACCACAAAGTACTGATATCTGGCTGAACGCTCTGCGGGCCAATACTGGTGGCATTTTTCCTATTAAAAAAATAGTCCAATTTCGTGTTATAAATGACTGAATCTTCATCACTGTAGATTGTTATAATTCTTTTCAATTACAGTAAATGTAGTGCTCATGAAAAGTGCCATTACTGGCAGAACTCAAACCTATAGTCTTCTCTTTGTCCATACAATAGGTACAACCCTGGCATGTCACATTGCCAGGGACTCAAACTGCACTTGGCTTCAGTCACAATTTCTGTCATGATGCTGAAAAACAGTTTTGTCTCACCAACTTTAAACACTGAGAAGAAGGGCTTTTGCTGACATTTGGGGCTTTACTATCAGTTTTGATGGCAGCCTCTATAGTGTGGGGTTGACACTTGCCCAACAAGAATTAGACTGTGATCAGCCACTAACTTTTTTTTTTTTTTTTTTTTAATTTAACTATTCTGTTTATTATACTTTCCAATAACTAAAACATTTATGCAAAGGAATGAAAAAGTTATTTTCAGTATTCCAGTTCACAGGTTTACAGTGAGCCCAATGTATAGCTTCTGAACTGTTCCCCATATATCAGTTAAATTGTTTTTGATAAAAAATGATCATAGTGCCTAGAACTCTGCAAATCTTGGTGATTTCAGATCATAAGGGTATCCAAATCTTAAAACCACCTTTACTTTCCTTCCCTTCATTTGCGTCAGGCACTCCTTGGCCTCATCTGAGGATCTAGCTCTTTATGTATATTATGAATACCCTGAGCCATTTAGTCTTCCAATGTAGGGCCTGATTCTGATATCACAATACACCAAGGTTATACTGGTACAATTCTACCATTACTATAAATTAGTTCATTCCTTCTATTACACCATGTAAAAGCTTAATGAGATTTAACACTGTAAACAAGCTGCTGAATCTGCAATGGTCAGCATAAGTAGTACACAGGAAATGTTGGGACATAAGGAAATCCAGAAATGGAACAATTAAGACTGTTAGCCTTTCCTATGACTATTTAATATTATTAGTCAACAACATTAAAACACAATACTGTGCTTTCCTTTAAAATCACAAACACCAGTTTATACATGGCTCTCCAAATTAGAAATCACCACAGCTAAAGAGACTGCAATGTTTTTACAACGTCTGAATTTCAAAGCAAGAAAGCAGCTGAAGCTAGCTTATGTTACCAGATGGGACACTAGCTCTGGCGTGTCCTTAATTATAATAAGTTTATTATAAGTTCCAACACCTTAAAATCTACAATAGTGCTATTTAGTATTTTATTTGAAAACAGAGAAGGTGGTTTCCTAGTATCGCTGATCTTTACTCTTTGGAGATTTTACAGTAAGGTGTGAATTCTCCTAAAGAAACAAAGTTTAAAGGATATTAAAGCAATACTTACTCTGCCCATTTCTCGCAGTTTAGTAAGCATAACTACGATTGTGGAGTTATGCTCCCAGAGCAGCCTCCAGAAATCTTCAGTTGTCTCTGCCAAAGGTCCCTGCGTAGCTATGTAGGCTTTCTGTTGCCTATATTAAAAAACGGTAAAAAACCCCAAAGTGATGACACTTAAACACTCTCTGTTTATATGTAAACATTGTATTGAGACACAGTTATAGGAAAAGTAAGGAAAAGGTATAAATTATTAATGGTAAGCATGTTAAAAACCTATTAAGATTGTTTAATCAAACAATGGCATTTTTTATTTTTAGAACTTTGTGAAGGAAATTGCTCTGTTAATATTATGATGTATGTCTTTATCATTATTATTTAAATTTTAATGCAACTCTAATAGCTCAATTTTGTGTGTCATAAAAAGCACTTAAGAAACACTTAGTTGTGCTGCTTCATTTTGCAGGAATGACTGTCGTACAATCTATTAGTTTTATGAATTATAGCACCAAGCAGCTTCTTTATTAACTCATTCAACAGCTCAATCCCTCCAAAAGTGGATGGGTGCAGAGGCTCAAAAACACCCTAAAAGTAATGTGGGCTGCCACATGGGGTCTTAATACTGCCCTAACAAATGGCCATTCTTTTCCTTCCATAGTTGGAGGGTGCCAAACTGCCAGAATCTGCAGTGGGGGAGTGGTGTGCAGAAGAGGAAGCAATGATTCTGAGGCGTGCTTCCTTTGTTTGCCCCTGCTCTCAGAAGGACCCCTCCAGCTCCATGATTTAAGGATGGAGATAAAAAGAAGCCCTCTCTGTAGCACATTGACTCAGTGGACAGTCAAACATATCTGAGCGGAGGTTAATACTACCCAAGTAGCATTAGCATTTACTGCATCCTCTTCATGGCTTGTGCTATGAAGCCACTGGATTAATCAGACAATGGCATATGACCCTTGAGGAAACATTGTAATGGAGGTAGCAGTGGGAGGGGTTTGGAAACTGCATAATGGTTGCTGGGGTGCATGGTCCTGGCCTCAATGGGTTCAACAGGATCCACATGGATCTCAGGATATCTGCTCTTTTAGGAGGATAAATCCCTCTGTCTATTCTTTCCCAGAGTCTCTTAATGGAAGAATTAGGAAGAAATTGAGGTCCCAATTTAGCTATGTGCTTAAGCATAAGACTAACCTGAAGCATATAAGCAATCCTTTTGACTTAGTAGGAGTACTCCTGTGCTTGAAGTTAGGCATGATTATTAAGACAGAGTTCTCTGCCCAAAAACACAGTTCAGAGACTATTATTCATTAATTAAAAATGAAAACCAACATGGAATGGTGTCAAGTATACAAAAAATGCTGTCCTGAATTTTGTTGCAATTTATTATAATTATATAAATGCATATGTAAACTTTGTAAAGGTTTAGACAGTTCACATCACAACACACCAACATTTAGTACCTGTATCCATCAATAAAACTGGCATTGATATAATCAGAGCCTTCTACCCCTCGGATCGGCTGCAAACATACCCTCGTTGATTCATATGGCATAATATTAACAAGGCGATTTTTGAATTTATTACATGGAAGATTGGCACTGATGAATCTTGAAGTATGAGCTTTAGAGCTAGCTAGACGCTGTTGAACAGAGAAAAATAAACTGAGAAAAAAGTATGACAAAACCCACCAATTTCAGTGTCTGATTTCTGATTTGATTATCTCTGCTTTTGACTGATTAAAAATCATTTAACTTTTAAATGGTTATATTCCAACATTCTAACTAAACTAGATGTTTACAATTTGCTTTTTAATACCACGTTACATCTTCAACATCCCATTTATATTTATTAAAAATATTAAATGGTGTCAAGAACATGAATACCAACCTTTTTTAACATAAAAGATATGGAGGGCAAAAGAAAGTCTTTGAAAATCCTTGTGTGGATACTAATCAAGGTTAAAAAACGCTGTAAAAATATAGACTTCTTTCCAAACTACCAGCTCATAATTGTGAAATTCTAACCTCAAGAAAGAGCCTAAAGTTCCTGGGAACAACTAGTGTAAGATTTAGCACCACAGAATATTTACCCCAATGCATTTTATCTCCCCATTGGATACAGTACCTTAAATTCCAGTTCCATTCCTGTGACATTCTCTCCTGTTTCTATCTGTGTCAGTTTCTGAATATATGCATACAGATTTCTGGCTGGCACTTCAGTATTTCCACATGTCACTGCTTCCAGCAGTGCATCATGGATAAAGATGTATTGGTCCTCTGTTTGAACCATGTAATTCCTCTGGGCTCTCATTAGAGTTACGTGGCCATAAATATCTACAGTCTTTTCATGCTTTATTCTCTCTAACATGGCATCTATTACAATGAAGCAGCCAGTCCTGCCGACTCCAGCACTAAAAGAGAACCAAATATAGGAAACAAAAAAGTGAAGGAAAGGGATGTTTTATTTCATGCAATTTGTATATTTTTATGGCACCCACTTCAGAGAACTTCAAAGGTTAAGACATGGGAGTTGACTCCGGGCTGTTCATTCCTGTATTAATATTAACACCAGTTACTATAAAAGGGCCCTACTGTTGAGTGAGCTGAGCCCCCTCAGCTCCCATGGTAAGCAGCTGAAGGCACTGATCATTTTGCAGAACATGCAGAACAACACCTTCTAGAAATTTTACGCTTCCCCAAATGGGACAATGATCACAGGTTATATGTTTTTCAAGGGCAGTGTCCAATTATGCAAAGAATTCAGGCTTTATTTTATAATGCTGCATTATTTTCAAGTCACCAAAAATGCTATTTCATTAAGAAGAGAGATGTTTATTAGTAAAACTGAATGCTATACATGGTGCGCCCAACTCTTTGATCTGTCCAACTTTATGCCCCTCAGCCTCTGATCCTGGGGTTGGATCTTGATGCAGTTCGGACTAGCCTCAACCCCTTCAGCCAGCCAGGCCATCCACATGACCATTTCACCAGATGCTCTGAGCTGTGGGGTAGGACTGGCTATGTTGGATGTATGCCACTTCTGTACCACTATGCAAGGGAAATCCTTAGCAGACCATTTATAACTCTGCTTTGTATCTCCAGGGGAATGCAAATCAAACTTGATGGGAATTTATTCACTTTGGTTTAGTAAGAGTTTTGCACTCCAGCAAACTTGAGCTGTTTTAGTCTTGGCAAGGCTCTTTTCTGCTGACTTGCAAGAAAATCACAGAAAATGGCACACACTGGCATAGCAGAGAAGTTTACATGAAGATTTAAACCATTATTCTCTAATTTAGGGGCCACTCTTGGCTTCCATGAATCTACAGAGACTGACTGTGATTGTGCATTACAAAACATTTAGCATTTGTATCATAGTTCCTATGATTGTGGCTTCTTCTTGCACCTGTTTGATTGTGCAAATAACTAGTAAAAAAGCTAAGCTATGTAGAGTAATCCAAATTTCTATAAATGCACAATGAATTTTATAGTCAGAGAATTCATGGTACTAATAACTAGTAACACAATTACTCAACTGTTGGTACCTATGGTATACGTCCTCATGCTGCAATTCTGTCAGATTTTAGAAGCTAAGCAATTTAGAACTTGGATGGTGAGATAGTAAAAGTGCTTTTACCAATTCAAGGTCTGGCTCTTTTCCCCCTCACTCAGAATTGAACTAATGCTCCAGTATAGTGTTTGTGAGCACTGTGCTGCTGGATGACAGATCACTTATCATATGAGACATACAAGGTTGCCCTGGCACTTGAAGACCTTAAACAACCCACTAACCATTATGAGGTCAAACAACCACCCACGTAACACTCTGCACTTTTAATCAGAGCAGGCATATTTAACTTCCTCTGCTTACCTGTTGTGTTATCATCAGCAAATGTTTTTTCAAGGGCAGCTCTGAATATAAAGTACTATTGCAGTTATCTAACCTATGGGTCACAATTAGTATGGCTGCTTATGGTAAAACCCATGTCAGAAAGGAATAGTCACCAAAACACTACACTGTAGAAGGTACTTCCTGGTCCAGTTGCAAAAGGCCACAAACTTTTCCAAGGCTCTGATTCATTCATGTGATGTGGCGGCATTGAAATTTATCAATATGCGAATGTTCCTAACTATAAGAACTGACTGGCTGACACATCAGTTAATATCGAGGCACCATGCATCCAGATCCATCCACAATGAAGTACTTGGCTTTACTAAGTTGCTGACATTTTCCACTATTTATTTACCTCAAGCTGTTCAGAGTATTCAAAGGCACAAATGGGCTGAACTATAATGAGGCTCCAACATATCCATCTGCTTTGAGGCCCTGATATATCTAAAACTCAAGGTGATGAGGCATTTATCCTCTTCAAGGTGTCAAATCCTCCATCTGCATCAAGATGTTCCAAGTCCACTCCCTCTCTCGTGCCTATGTTCTGAACTCTGTTAGAGTGCCTTGTGCTGTACAGCACTCAGAAACTTTGTTCCTCTCCTTCCCCTTTTCTCGTACAGTACTTCAGTGTCCCATAGTGCTTGTCCACACTTCAGGCACCATGTGTTTTCACACACCCTAGACTGATCCTCACAGATGTAACTCAGAGGGATATCAAATGCCTAAACAATGGCAGAAGCTCACAAGGTAGAGATACTCAGAGTTCTGTCAATCCTCCACTTACAACAAACACTGTTGTGTGAGTATACACCCTCAACATTAAAGATGTGCTGATTAGTCCCTGTGGAAATCAATAAATCATAGAGTTGTGTTCAACAATATTTGCAAAACAGGTTCTTGGGTCATGATATCAAGGCCCTCCTGATTCAAAGAGGTTGGCCACAGAAAACACAGATAGCGCACAAAGCCCTGAGTGATAAGTGACCATTTAACAATTTTAAGCTTCATCATTCAGAATCAAATCCCAGATGGGTTAAGAGGGGAACCCAAATCAAAATACTAGATCTTACACATCTCTAACTTCTGGAATGTTTAAAATCTGAGCCCAGGTCCAGATCTGAATCTTGCAAATATTCCCCTTTTATTGATAATGGGCCAAATCTAAACTTTTATTCTGAACATGCCTGACTTTTGACATGTTAGAAATCTGAATCTGATTTTAAAGTATGAGTAACTCTCTAGTTGAGATACGAGCCCTTGGAAACAGAAACACAGGAAAACAATTAAAACAACATTGTGTAAACAGGATTATTATATACTATTATGTACAAGTCTGTCTATTTCTTCCTAAAAAGGGATGTAGACTATGTTACAATCTGCTGAAACAAATACAGTAATCATGGAAAACCAAAACCACAAAATTAAAAAGAGACTTAGAAGTAAAAAAACCATTTTCATGTATTCTCTGAATTTAAGATATCTACTTAAGTTGCACTCTCCCTTGTAGAGGGAAAAGAACTGATGGTTAGAGACTATATTCCATTTCATCTTCAGGTAACATGATCTGTGATTTTCCCAAGGATTCATATTTGCAAGATGGTTTCCTGATACCATGCTTGAGGCTGAAACCCAGGATACACGAATACATTCAATTATAATTTACTCTTTTTTTGAAAATGGCCTATATCAATGCTGCTATTTGAAACTGTCATTTTAAAAATGTAGTATATTTTTGTATCTATTAACTTAATTCTATATCTTTGGCAGGAATAAACTCTACTTCAGCTACACCCCCCTGAAAACAAACACCTATTGTATCTTTTTAATGATTTCAAAGACAAAAAGATTTTCTATAACTAGATATGACACAGCCCGCTGACATTTAAGTTTACCATAATTACCCCGAAGTGACATTAGTCATTGTTATTTGATCATTAAGAATTTGAACTCTGGGAATCAATGTTTGTGTGTATTGTGGGAGCTATATTTTTGGTTGAATCACCAAGTTTCCTTACCAACCTTTATTTCACTTATTACATTTTTTTTAACCCAGCAGTATCAAAGTGCATTGCATGCCTCAAGCTGAAGGATTAGAATTCCAAAAGAAAATGCATTTCTCTTTGATCCTGAAGAACTAAGCTCCACATCATGGTGATAATGACAGAACCCTATTTGTGCTTTTTGTTTTTATCATTTCAACAGCCTTCAACCAAAAACACGATAAGAACAGCACAACTGATAAACCACCTCTATTTGATCTGCTTTTCCTTGTCCTGGTTGCCAAATACCAAAGCTGATTCTTTCATGTCTTAGAATACAGTATGAAAACATCAGTTGCAGGCTGAAGCCACCACAATTTAATCCATTTGTTATATTTTGAAATCTCTAAGCAAGAAAGAAAGGGGAGAGTATTTATTTTTTCCAGACAGAACAAATACATAATCTATGAACCCAATGCTATAAGTACTAAGCAACCTCAGCTCTTACTGAGGCCTATTCAAATAAGGGACAGGCACTCAGCACCTCACAGGATGGGACGTTATGTCTGCAGCCAGACCCCAAAGGCAAAATAATCTCTCCTAGTTACTTTCCACTAAGGATGATGATTCAGCTAATGAGCATCATTCCATAAATAAATTCTTAACATTTGTTATCACTTCCTTAAATGTTTTTGCACCATATGAAATTACTGCCAAACTTAAGAGTTGAAACCAAAAATCTTATTTTAGTTAGTGATAGACACTCCAATGTTTACATGCTGAAAGACGATGCAATCCATTAAACAAGCATGCCTACCAGGAAACTGTTATTGCTTCAATTTTATCATTCATCCAGTTAAAACATTTGTTTTCAATTTCTAAAAACATGACTGAGTCAGTCCTACGAGTTGAACCATGCTTAATGTCCTGTGATGCAATGCAGTTACAGTGCACAAAAAAGGAAAATTAAGAGACATAAGGGGATCATTCCACACTAAAATCATTGTAACAAGTTGGGTTTTATGATTAATTTGTTGTTGTTTAAATGCTGACCCCTTATTGATACTTAAGTGATCTGGCACAGGAAGACAATATAATTACTAAATTTCACAGATCATTTAATTGGAAACAAAGATAGTAAAATATGGACCAAAAATCATTTATGCCATTTTGACATATATCAGGGGATAATTTGATTGAATATTACAGTTTCAGATAAAATGAGACTAGTGTTTATGAACTGAAAGTACATAAAACTCATTGTGATAAGGTTGACTGCCCTTTTTCCTCCTTTTGATAATGGCACAATACCAGCCTCATGTGTGGAATATGATATGGAATTTTTATGTTTTGTTGTTCACTGGACTACCTGTTTTTTCACCTCTATTTTATACTGAAAACAATCTTCATCATTTGCCTGTGGAGGACTGTGTGACTTCTTAAGCTGGATAGGAAAAATGACACATAAAGGAAAGCACAGAACACGTAAAGATCTTTTTGTACGCAAAATACGGTTGGCAAAGCCTAGCCTACTGATCCTAGGAACTTTTCACAGGCATCAGGATAGAGCACAAGAGACTCTCAAATCCAAAGCTAACTTTGGACCTCCTTCCCTTATGTGAGCTTTCTGAAGATTTCTATTTCAGTCTTTACAAGAGTCTCTGTGCTCTTGAAATTCCATTGTGAGAGTCTTTAAACATATTTATCCCACACATATAAGCACGGATCATTGAAGTAAAGATCTTGCAGAAGTGCAAAAACATTCAAGAGGTGACCTGTATTCCTGGGGAGTTTGGTACATTCCACAGGAGCTCCCCATTCAGTTCTGAACATCTCAAAGAGAAGAATTTGCCTCATCGGATTTTTTTTTAAAGTGTAAATCATAAAGAATTTTTTTTTATTTTTTTTTCTTATAATGTTGAATGTCTCGAGAAGGCCTGCTCAAGGACATAACTGTTTAAATATTAATTTATTATATTAAAAGTGATGAATTTCCAGTACTAGATCAATGCATAGAATAAGTAGTATGCAACAGAAATTCAAAAACTTGTGGTTCAAAATATAACTAGTGCAATAGAATATATTTTTACTTTTGGTATTTCCTTCAATGAAAATAAAATTACACAAAATAAAATCACCAAATCAAACTCCTTTGACATGGTAGGAATTTTAGTTTAAACTCTACAGAGCTCCTAACCCCTGCAGAACTACAGATTCATTCCTGTAAGGCTTCTAAGGAATGAAGGAATTGAGTAGCAGAGCTACATAGTGTAAGGGGAAAATAACTCCCCCAAAACCTAGCCAATAGCTGATCATCATTAGAGACTATTTGCAGGTTATCAATGGAGGAAGACTTATTATTCAAATACTCTTCTAATATGGAAGCAAAGACAACTAGTAAGCATTTCATTAAAATAATGGATTGAAGGAGACTATATGAAACAATAAGTATCAGAGCCACAGATTATCCTAATGAGCAAACTTTAATAATGTGGCATCCGTTTACCTTTGGTTAGGTTTAGAATAGCAATCAGATCTCAAAGGTTTCTGTATGATTACTTGGAGGAATTTTGTATGATTGCTTTATTCATGCATGAATGTAGATTTGGAAGGATTCCTTATTCTTTTGTGATTGCAGATTTGGATGAATATTGTATGATTACTTATTCGTACTTCCTTCCTACAAACATGAGCCTTAGAGGAAGAAAGAGCTTTTGCTGAGCGTGCTAGGAAAATGATATAGAGTGAAAGATATTGCAGAGTATCGCAGAACAAAAGTCTATCAACTCCAGTTTCATGCCTCTCGTTTTCTTACCTCTCTTTTCTTCAGAAAGCTGATTGTTGCTTTTAAAAATCATTCCTGTATGTGTTTTTAATTAATCACAGTTTTTGTAGAGGATTTTATAAAGGCAGTTTATAAAGTGAATCAAAGCATTACATGACTCCCTCAATTATTCAGCAAAAGAAAGAGTAGAAACTAGGACAAGTGAAGTTTCTCTAGCAATCTAAGCAGAAACAATGTTTTATTTGTACAATAGGGATCTATGTGTGAACTTATATCTTCAAATAGACATAGTCCATAAATGCCCTCCTCTCAGCTTCCAATACATTTAAATACAATAATATGTATTCATTTGTGCTGGGTTCTGTAGGCAGTATCAAATAAAAGGAACAGTATTTTTTAAAAAAATACTATTTTCCCCATAAGGTTTGGTGAGTTTCAGCATATATTTTACATTATATGTTTATATGATACATCCCCAAAGCATTATTTTGATTATGCATTCCAATGAAGAATGAAGTAAAGATCTGAGTTCATTGATACTGAGCTTTGAAAAGGAATCTGACCTGTAGAATAATTCTGAAAATGTATCTTAATATGATTAGTTTCTTTCAATTGTATACAAATCTACTCATGAGGAGCTATAGTAAAATTCAGATAATGACCTTTTGTGAGTAAGTTACGAGAGAAATGCATGGTGAGCCAATTCTCAATAAATAAAAGTGAAGGTTAGGACAGTGGGGAAAAGTGAGTGAATACAACATATGCTGTTGGAGTCTGATAGCAATTGCTCTATTTTGCTTGTGCACTTCAGAGACAGCAGAATATTTTCCAGAATGTCTCCAGTCCCTTTTTGAAACTTCTGCCCATCACTGGATTTCATTGTGGACTTTGGTGACAGTAACATGCACACACACACACACAGCACTGCATCTTTTCCATATCAAATGCAGGAATGGCTATCACCCAGCTATTCCTGTCTCTGTGGGAAACCAGCACATGGGTGAAAAGAGGGATGTGTTTTCAAGAACCAGTCAAAGTGATTCTCCTTGTGCATGTGTAAGCAACACAAGATGAGAATACATTTCTCTAGGGCTCCCCATGGTGCATCAGCATTCTGTTCAGTACTGGATACCATTCAAACTCCTGGTCTTTTTCAAAGTCCTAAATGACTCGGACTCAGCCCACCTTAAAATATGCTGCACTTCGAATGGGGGTGTGTGATTTCCAGCACGAGCCGACATACTTGTGCTAGCTCCAATCAAGCTAGCATGCTAAAAATAGTTTAGCTGTGCCAATGTGAGCTGCTAAACACCTCGAATACGTACCCATCCAAGGCACGCATTTGGCGTGGCTAAACTGATGCAGCTGAACTCTATTTTTAGCATGCTAAGCTCAATTAGAGCTAGAATGGGTATGTCTCCTTGAACTAAAAATCACACCTCTTGCTCAAAATGTAGATATATACCCTCTCACTCTTTACCCTTTGTTAATAACACAGGTTGAATGACTGATACACAACAATCCTAACAGTATTTCAAAGGAAGAGAAAAATACAGTCTTGCAGGCTGAGATTTGGATGAAAATTGTATCTGCTCTGATACAATGATGATACTAGGCTTGTTTAGTCTGCAAAAGAGAAGAATGGAGGGGGCTTTGATAGCAGCCTTTAACTACCTGAAAAGGGGTTCCTGGGAGGATGGAGCTAGGCTCTTCTCAAAGGTAGTAGATGACAGAAGAAGGAGCAATGGTCTCAAGTTGCAGTGGGGGAGGTCTAGGTTGGATATTAGGGAAAAAAATTCACTAGGAGGGTGGTGAAGCACTGGAATGGGTTACTGAGGGAGGTGGTGGAATCTTCATCTTTAGAGGTTTTTAAGCTGCGGCTTGACAAAGCCCTGGCTGGGACGATTTAGCTGAGATTAGTCCTACCTTGAGCAGGGGGTTGGACTAGATGACATCCTGAGGTCCCTTCCAGCTTTAATGTTCTATGATTCTATGACTACTGGATAGATAAAATAAGACACAGAATATATGCAAAACACACAACTTCCTTGATGAACCATTATCATTTGATAGTAGCATGCCATGTTCGTGTATTTTCTTAGCCACAATGCTGAAAAAGTGAAAGGAATAAATATCTTGTTAGATGCCCTTGTGGATAATCTGCTAATGATTTGACTTTAGCAAAGCTTTTGATACTGTCTCACACAGTATTCTTATCAGCAAGTTGAAGAAGTATGGGTTGGATGAATGGACTATAAAATGGATAGAGAATTGGCTAGAGCATAGGGCTCAACGAGTAGTGATCAATGGCTCCATGTCTAGCTGGCAACCGGTCACAAGCGGAGTTCCCCAGGGGTCGGTCCTGGGACCTGTTTTGTTCAACATCTTTATTAATGATCTGGAGGATGGGGTAGATTGCACCCTCAGCAAGTTTGCGGACGACACTAAGCTGGGGGGAGTGGTAGATACCCTGGAGGGTAGGGATAGGATACAGACTGACCTAAACAAACTGGAGGATTGGGCCAAAAGAAATCTAATGAGGTTCAACAAGGACAAGTGCAGAGTCCTCCACTTAGGAAGGAAGAATCCCATGCACAGCTATAGACTGGGGACCGACGAGCTGGGCAGCAGCTCTGCAGAAAAGGATCTGGGGGTAACGGTGGATAAAAAGCTGGATATGAGTCAACAGTGTGCCCTGGTTGTCAAGCAGGCTAATGGCATATTGGGCTGCATTAGGAGGGGCAGTGCCAGCAGGTCACGGGAAGTGATTATTCCCCTCTATTCGGCATTGGTGAGGCCACATTTAGAATATTGTGTCCAGTTTTGGGCCCCCCACTACAAAAAGGATGTGGACAAGTTGGAGAGAGTGCAGCGGAGGGCAACCAAAATGATTAGGGGGCTGGAGCACAGGACTTATGAGGAGAGGCTCAGGGAACTGGGCTTGTTTAGTCTGCAAAAGAGAAGAGTGAGGGGGAATTTGATAGTGGCCTTTAACTACCTGAAAGGGGGTTCCAGGGAGGAGGGGGCTAGGCTGTTCTCGGTGGTGGCAGATGACAGAACAAGGAGCAACGGTCTCAAGTTGCAGGGCGGGAGGTCTAGGTTGGACATTAGGAAAAAGTTTTTTACTAGGAGGGTGGTGAAGCACTGGAATCGGTTACCTAGGGAGGTGGTGGAATTTCCATCCTTAGAGGTTTTTAAGCTGCAGCTTGACAAAGCCCTGGTTGGGATGATATAGCTGAGGTTAGTCCTGCTTTGAGCAGGGGGTTGGATTAGATGACCTCCTGAGGTCCCTTCCAACTCTAATATTCTATGATTCTATGATTCTATGATAGAATTTGCCCCACAGGGCCTGGTTCTCTCCATTACACCAGTTTTTTATTTCAGCACAGTTACACTAATATAAGACTGATATGACACAGTGGAGACTAAGGTCCACCATGTTTCATAATTCTAAACATTTTTCATTTCTTAACTGTGGTGGATCATCTACTGGTTGCACTTTAATTTCTCTCTCTCCATAGGACCTGAAACTGTATGAATGATTATATGGGGCAAATTACCTTCAGAAAAACAAGGATTTTTTGGTAGCAATATTTTATCAGTGTCAGGACAAACCATAAAAAGAACTAGAATACCACTTTAATAAAAAATCAGGCGCCAAAACACCACACAGAGCAAGATTCAGCTGGAAGGAACAATCAGACAAAATATGATTCCAAGTAACAGGACCCTGAAGTATTTATAAAAATAAAAAAAAAGGAAAGAAAAGTATGCAAGAAATGAAACACTGATTGGAAAGCCTCCATACAAAGATAACAGAACTATTTTTAAAGCTGCATTTTACTTCTAGAGGCACAGGAAAACGATTTGAAAAAGAGGGCTTTCATGGTGATTACTTTAGATCAAAATACAGCCTGTGCAAGTGCAGCCAAAGATGTTGTGTAGCCAAGTTGATGCAATGTGTTCCAGTGTACTGTGTCTCCATGGATATTTGGGAATACACTGTAGGTACAGCTGGAAAATCTCAGTGGTACCCTTATCCAAATCTCAGCTATTGGGTTATAAAAATATTTTCACATTTCCTGCAGATGGCTAGATTCTTTTCTTCACTAGTAATTTTAGTTCAGAATTCATTATGGACAGCTGTTGGCTCTAATAGAACCTAATTTGCTCTTTTACCACACTCAGCTGCAAGCAGTCAGACTTCCTTTCCCTTAAATAGTATATTATATATAAACATGGGCAGGAAAAAAGTAACCAATTAACTAAATACATATGGACAAAATGACTCATTGAGAATGCTGATCAAATAATATATCAAACTACAGCATAAGTCAAAGGAAATTACAAGGACTCGTAGAACATGATAATAAATATATGACAATAATTATCAACACTAAAATACATTGATGAACTGATATAACATGTAGCAAATACATTGTTTTTGTTTAAAGAAACAATTAAATTATTACATTTTAATAAGGTTCAGATCATTTAACTCACTGAAAGATCATTAATATCCTAGCAGACCTATTCAGCAGAAATGATTTGTAAGCAGAAGCCAAGACATTCTTCCATACCCCTATAGGTCAAATCAGCAGAAAACCTGGCCAAACCCTGGAACCATTTCTGCAGTCTTCCCCTCTTATAGAAAGCCTCTCAAAGAGAAAGGCATATGCTTTTTACTAAGGCTATTCAAAAGTGGATGATAGAAAGAGTGCCAGAGAGAAGGGCAACAACAATTATTAGTAATATGGAGGGGGAAATCCAACTATCTCCCATGAGAGAAGAGTTTAAGAAGATTAGGACTGTTTCATTTAGACAAGAGATGAATAAGAGAGAATATGGTAGAAATGTGTAAAATAATAATGTAAGACTTCAAAGAAGGTCAATTAGTTGCTCCCTATTTACCTTTTCTTAAAATACATGAACAAATGGAAACTCAAATTAAAAGGGAAGAACTTTTAAAAGAAAAGGAAACAAATACTTTGTTACATTATGTGTGAACTACCTCCCAGAATATATTAAGGCAAAGGGGACACAGATCTGAAGAGTAAATAAATCCAGGATGATTATGCATTATGAAAATAGAAATATCCACAGTTATATCAGATATTTAAAAAAATGAGATGGGATAGAAATCCTCATAAAGCAGGACTAAGCCAACCATTAAGCCAATGGTTAACTCCATTACTGGAGATTTTTGCTGTTTTTTTTTTTTTTTGAAGGATTACCAGTACCATTTACAATTGTCAAAGACAGAATACTGGACTAGATGGGTTACTGATCTGATCTGGGATGGCTTTTCCTTTACTACTCAGCTGATTTACAGAAGTATGACTTTTACCAGAAAGAAAATGTTGCTTTATGTGATCATGGATGCTCTATTAGGATTTCAAAGGATAATTTGGCCCTCAGTCAAAGCACTGGTGGTACAGATGGGTTTATAAACATAGGACTGATTTAATCAAAGAGAGCGCAGGAAGATATTTTTCATTATTTGAATTGGAATGAACAAATGCTATTATTATTTATTATTTGTCTACTTTCAAAATTTAATGAATGATTCTAGTGATAATTACTGGACCATGTAGAGTGTAAAGGACAACTAAAAATACATTTATGAAACATAAGAATGGCCATACTGGGTCAGACCAATGGTCCATCTAGCCCAGTATCCTGTCTTCTGACTGGCCAATGCCAGGTGCTTCAGAGGAAATTAACAGAACAGGTAATCATCAAGTGATTCATCCCGTCATCAGTTTCCTGTGTAGAAGATCATCAGGTTTCCTCTGTAGAAATTCGGGAATTAATTTTTAAAACTTTTGGTGAAACTTGAAAATCAATAAATATCAAACTAAAATGCCATTTGTTGGTGTTCTTCATATCACTGGGGATAGCTTTTTCCTATATAGACACATCCTACCAACATTTTTATAGCCACACTCATTGTCAAAATACCACAACTGGGTGCTTATGGCAACTAGCACACTCCTAATACTGTGTAAGTAATAGATAATTATCACTCCTATACTTTCAGATTTTTCAAATGTGGGAGCCTAAAGTTAGGCACTACATAAGGGGCCAAATTTTATAAGGTGCTGAGCACCCACAGATCCTGTTGTCTTCAGTGTAGTGTGCACCGGTGGGGGGGAGGGGGAGCAGAAAGAGGGGCTTTGCACATTTGAAATCAAGCCACTTATTTAACAGCATAATTATGGATCTAGACGGCTAACTTTTGGCACCCGAGTTTGAAAATTTTGGATTAAATGTCCAGAATCCTTTATTAAAATCATTCTAAGGATCCATTAGTGCGTAAGAGCTCAAGCATTTCCAGGTGTATACATTCACACTTTGCTGTTTGTCTATATGGTTCCAGGGGCTCTGAGCATACAACATGCTGGCAATTGTATGGGGACTCTTCTCATGATCAGCACAAAAAAAATCTAGGATACCATCTGTTTGAGAGCCTTTAAAGTACAGGACATTAATATGTCATAACTCAGAAATTGAGTTTGTACAGAATATGAAGCTGGCCTTTCTATTCCTGTTTGTGGAATATCCAGGTTCCTGTTTCAGTTCTTGCCATCCAGGTTACTATTAAATGGTCCTTATTATGCAAATGAACTCAAAAGCAATTTGTTGGTCTTTCAAATTCTTGTAATGAGCCATGAAATCAGTGTCCATATCTGATCTTTCAGTACTTGTCCTGAAAGGAAACCTGCACACCACTTTCAAAAGGCAAGCCTAGGGACTTAAATTCATAACACTGCTAGATACTAAAAATCATGGACTCAACAGGGACACTGGTTTCATGGCTCATTACAACAATTTGTAACACACATCTGCATGCTGACCCTTAATGGCCCACTTCAAACTCCTTTTTCTTAACAGTCGAACCCTTATTGCGTGCTCCATTTCAAGTGGCCTCCTACAACATGAGTTAACCCATATGCTTATCCCAATTTGTATTTAGCCCAGACACTCTGATTTCCTTCCCCAGACTGAAGAAGAGGGCTGTATAAGCTCTAAAGCTTGTACCTTCCACCAACAGAAATTGGTCCGAAAAAAGATATTACCTCACCTATCTTGTCTCCCCCAGCATATTGTATGGTCAGAGTCCTTGAGAATAAATAAGTATGAAACAAAAACTAGAAAAGGGAGTTAATTATTATATATTTACACTAGCAGGAAAGAAATATAGTTACAATTAATAAATATCACTAAGTCTCAAACATTTTTATTTTGGATCCAACTGCAAGGAATATTGCCAGGCATCTCTCTATCTAATGTACTTCTTTAAACTGAAGAAGCAACTTTGACATCCACTGCACTTGGCTTTTCTCTGAGATAGGGAAAGACCTCAGGAAGACCTCAGGATTTTGCCAGCCTGTGGAAGAAGAGGGATCCTAATCAGGCATACAGTGACCTAAAGCTAGTTGCCGATGGGGTGCGTATAGGCCATAGCTAGCACAGTACACCATATAGCAGCTTTCCATATGATTGCAGGAAGAAAGATTCCATAGTAAATGCAGTGGAAAAGGAAAATTGGGGGGGAGGAGGGAAGGTAAGTACAGGAATTGTAGAATACTTCACACTGGTAGTGTTACAGACCTTTATCATCATCTTTTTCTCTTCAGTGCTATCAGTCGTCTAAGGAAAGAGATTCTGAGTTGTTTTCAAGGTTGAGGGAGGGAAAGGATAAGGAAGCTTTTAATGTTTTCAATCTCCTTTGAGAGATTTTTGAATATGTATTGGAGGGATTTTTTCACACTGAAAAAAGGATAGGCCTTCATCTGCAACCCATTCACTGCCAGCATTAGACATTGAAGATTGTGTGGTGTGTGGCAGTGGTGGTTCGTAGGTTAGAGTTGCAGAAAGTAGAAACACACTGGGTGTAATGTGAAACAATCCTCTGAAAACAGTACACTCATTTGAAAGACTTTACCTTGGACAAAATTAGGTGGATACCTACTTAAAAAATGCAGGGCTATATTACATTTATTTGTCAAAATTAACTTGTCTTTAATGTGCTAATTAGGTATTTTAGTACATAAGGGCAAGGAGCTACTCAAACCACTAACTGACATTTCTCCGAACTATACACGTTTTTCTATTTACCACAACATTATGAAAAGTGCACATTGAATCTTCACTAAGCTAAATGTCTCTTAAAGACATGCCCTATGGTGCTGATATTAAAAAAAAACTGAATTGCACTTACAAGTTAAGCTTTTATGTAGTGTTACTAAAGCAAATACCAAAGTTTCTGTGATGTTTTGAAAATAAAGTGGCATAAAGCTTCCAGATGCCCTCCAGTACAATTTTATTGTGATCTGATTAGCACCTGTTTGCCTGCGCTAATCCAGCTTCAAACATAAACATGTGCTTTTCCTCCTATCATTAGAACACATATTATAGTCTATCTAATGCAGAATCCTAGGGTTTAAGTTTTCATTTAAAACAATAAATGCCTTTTTAAAAAAAATCGACTCTGCAAATTAAGACACGTCAGTGTGGAGACAGAAGTTGTGCCATGATATTGCTAAACCACACTACGACAAAGAGAATGAAAGGATAAATGTTTTAAATGTAATACTTTGTAGATAAAGAAGCATCTATCTAGCTTAGGAATTTCTAAGGTGACTATCACCATGGTATATCACACTACATATTCCTATTGAGCCAATCAAGATTTGGATATATATCATAAACAGTATCTACAAACAAGGTACAATCAAGGTAGGCTTCTTACATTTCTTTCATCCTAAAATATCATTTTCCTTTGAATTAGTTCATTTTTCCTCTCCTAAGTTTCACTCTAAAAAAAAAAGTTGCTTGTATTGCTGTTGACAGAGTATTACACAAGTAAGGATCACAGAATATGGTATGATTTAGGAAATTATTCCTAAACGTATAACTTTTTTGCTCCTTTAGGATTTGTCTGCACACAAAAGATGTATCACTTAACTAGATTGATATAATTAAAACTGTACAACTCCCCAAGTCTGGATGTAGTTATATCAGTACATCTTATCCCTGCATAGGAGGCACATTTATACCAGTATAACTGCATCCACACTAGTAGCTGGACATATGTAACTTTTTTGGAAAAAAATAATCACACTGATAACCAAAATAGTCATATTTGCACAAAAGCTTTGTGCAGACGAAGCCTTCATCTTGTATTTGGCACTATTTCAGAGGCCTTATGTCACTATTTATTCTCTTCAGAATTGAGTATACTTTGATTAATATCCTGTTACCTAAAGAACACATACCTACTTTCTCTTACCCTTTCTGAGTAACTAAGATCCTTGATTGCTGTACTGTTTTACATTTCTGCAACCTGTCTTTAGAGCAATATGATCAGATCCACACTCAGTATTTCACATGCAGCCAAACCATCAATTGCCTGAGTTAGAATAATTTTCAGTAGCACACAAATATTTCGCTTACCTGGATGTTAATAGTATATGACTAGAGAGGTGATTGTGTATTCTCTTTGTATTTTTTTGTTTTGTTTTTGTGTTGTACTCATAATATAATATTCTCTACATAGATCTGCACAAACCATTTGTCTGACCATGTGACTTATCTAGTCAAGTCATTCTGAATGTTGCCTCCTATTTTGTATCAGTGGCTAATTTAATAATTTAAGACTGAGAACTCCTTCCTGGTCATTGATCCATAAAAAAGAATCCATCCTAATGTTTTCAATGTGGTACTCCAGTTGTCACTTCCCTTCCCTTCAAACTGTTTCTACTAATAAGCACACTATATCTTGGTCATGTAAGTAAAATTTTTATACACTCATCTAGCTCATCCCAGGGGGCTTGATGGCACTGTAGTATATAAAGCCAGCCTTCCAGCTACAGTGGCTTTGGTTCAAAACTATCTCCCCTCAAACATTTAAATTAATCTGTAGATCTTTACCTAACCTAGTCTCTAGAGGATGCCTGTCCACATCCCCAAACCACCAATAAATCTGCAGAGATTGCCATATCTGTTGTTTAAGAGACATGGTGGACTGGAATAGCAGGAGGATTGTAGTCAGGATTAAGATGGATTGATAGAAAAGTGTGGGAAAGAATGCACTGAACCTTTTCACTTACAATACCTATATGTTACCATAGTTCTTCGTCTGCTGTTTTTACAGGATCAAATCCTCAGAACCTTACTTGGTTGTTACTTATCGCTTGTTCAGGCAAATGCCTAATGATTTCAGTGAGAGTTTACCTGAATAAAAATTGAGAAAGAAGCTCAGTGTTCAGCCGATGAACAATAAAAAAAAACAAAAACCCACACACACACCAAATTTACCTAGACATTCAATGAAAAGGTAGCTCACTCTTGAGCTATATGTGCTTAGTGGCCTAACTGATTTGTCTTTTCGGCTGTACCGTGTTAAAAGCTTTTTTGGCATTGAGGGAAATTGCATCCACAGCTTCTCCTGTTAATTCTTTCATTAGTTTCTACCAAATGTATAAATAAAAAGCTTAAAAATTGTATTCATATTTTTATAATCTATCATTACTACTTTTTATTGAGCCTTGGCCAAGGCATTAACTTTACCCCAAAGATCTTACATTCTAAGTGTCCCATCGTGTACCTCGAACTCATAGAGTGCAGTACTAATGCATATTAATAATTCTGTCGACTTAAGTGGGACTACTTGCATAAGTGCTACCCACCACAAGCAAGATTGCACAATCTAGCCCTGTATTAGATGGAAAATACTATTCAGATATATCAGGGAACTGCAATACCTAATGATGGCCTAGTCTCAAAGCAATGCGGATTTAAAAAAAAATACAAAACCAAACCAAACACCACCACCAACAACAAAATCACTTCTTGCTTAGGTGGAGTAGCTTTGCAATTTTTGACAGGAAAATTGTTTTTTTATAAGGGAAGTGAATGAGCTTTTCACACAAACAGAGGGAGGGAGCCCCAACCATTACTTTAGTATGGAAAAGTGTGAAAAGATAAGAATGAAGAAAAGAAATAAAAAGGGCCCTTTTAAAACAATGCTAAAGAAGAAAACAGGAATTGAGAAGTAGACAGGAGTATAGGTAGGGCAGCTCTGAAAGAGAGGATGTAAATCTTGATATTGAAGTGGAAGGTGAGAGGAAGTCAGTGGAGGGAAACGGATTACCACTCAGGAAGGAGATCTTGGACTCATCATGGACAGTTCTCTGAAAACATCTGCTCAATGTGCAGCAGCAGTCAAAAAAGCTAACAGAATGTTAGGAACCATTAGAAAAGAGATAGATAATAAGACAGAAGATATTATAATGTAATTATAGAAATCCACAGTACACCCAAACCTCGAATACTGAGTGCAGTTCTGGTCACCCCATCTAAAAAAAGGTATATTAGCACTGGAAAAGGTACAGAGATTAGAAAAAGACGGAGTGTTCAGCTTAGAAAAGAGACAACTAAGAGTGGTATGGCAGAGGTCTATAAAATCATGAATGGTATGGAAAAAGTGAATAGGGAAGTGTTATTAACCCCTTCATATAACCAAGAGTCACCAAATGAAATTAATAGGGAGCAGGTTTAAAACAAACATAAGGAAATATTGCTTCACACAACACATAGTCATTCTGTGGAACTTGTTGCCAGAAGATGTTGTGAAGGCCAGAAGTATAACTAGGTTAAAAAAAGAATTAGAAAAGTTCACGGAGGATAGGTCCATCAATGGCTATTAGCCAACTTGGCCAGGGACGCTGATCCCATGCTCTGGGTGCCCCTAAACCTCTGACTACAAGAAGCAGGGACACTTGATAATTGCTCTGTTCTGTTCATTTTTTCTGAAGCATCTGGCACTGGCCACTGTCAGAAGACAGGAGACTGGGCTAGATGGACCATTGCTCTGACACAGTATGGCCACTCTTATGTTCTTATGGAAATGAGCGACAGGGTCAGAAAGGCAGGAGAAGATGATGTCACAATGGCAAAGTTATTCCAGAAAAGCATAGGTGATAGACTTTAGATCATATAAGTTTTACATTGCAAATGTCAAGCTGCAGGAAAGAGAAAGAGGTCATGGGCCATGGGTAACTGGAACTGTCAGAATAAGATTCAATAAGATTTTAGAAGCAATGCTGTTTGATTGGGAAGATGGTGAAATTAAAAAAGGACAGAACAAGTAGTAGTGGAGGAAGTCATGGAACAGTTATATGAGGGCAGGAGATGCTGGGAATGAGCGAAGGATAGGGATTGGTGAGATGAACTCTGTGTTGGTGAGAGGGCAAAGAAGAGAGTGGAATCGAGAGATACAATTAACTGAGCAAGGGGGAAGAGTCAGTAAGGAGGGAGGTGCTGAGAGAAACCTGAAGTTATGCAAAAGTAACATAAATGGAAAATAAACTCAGCTTGATGTGAAATATATTTAGGCCTTAAAACCTCTACTCTAAATTCAAAGGGAACATTTTAATGTCTCTGGATGGCCACACTTTTTTAAAACTGAGTTTCATGATTTGATTTGTTTTTTATAATGGAAGCTGTGAAAGTTTGTCATATAATAGGTGGGTTGAATGAAACTCCTACAAACCATAACCCACAATGTAAAGAGCTTAAGCAAATGTGCTGCCTTGGTATTGGATTTTCTGTTTGCCAGGAAAGGCTGGAATGAGCATGAAACACAAAGCAAAATGTAAGGCATGTAATCACACAAACAAAAGCTGATTGCAACATTCACTGAAACCTCTGTGTAGAACTCTAGTTACAGTTAGAGAAGAATTGTCTTGTAGTTTCAGCCATGACACTAAGAGTCATGAGTTCTGCATTTTATTCCCCGATCCTCCAGTGACTCACTGTACGACTGTGGGCATGTCATTTAGCCTCTGTTTCTTTATCTGCAAAATGCACATAATTCTACTGATTTACTTACTTCCCCAGGTGTTGTGAGAATTAATTTCTCATCATGAGGTTATTTCTGATCTCACAATCTACAACTAATACTCCCTGTGAACCATATCCCAAAAATACTAATCAGTGGAGTTAAGGAGGTTCAGCACCTCTCACGAGGTGCTCAATACATTGCAGAAATGGTTTCCGTGTTATCTTATATTTTCATACAAAATGATTATTACTTACAGTTTCTTCGGGGTTTCCTAACTTAGGTACTACTAATGTCCATCTTCTAAATAGTCAGTGTCCTTCAATATTTAACTCTCCATTTACTTGTAGTTCCTAGTAATACTTCCAATCGACACATGATCCTGTCATTCCCTCTGTGTGGATGCATTCTAGTTTCTGCATCTCATTTGTGATGTTTCTTTTTAACACTTTGGAAATGTTCATGTGTCTGACCATCAAAGGCTAGTCCAAGCTAAGCCCTGACCTTTTTATGCTGGGATCCTGTGAACATTGAAAAGGCTGGTTTTGGGGGTCCATGGATGTTTTAAGATGATATTTTAATTGTTACCTTGAATCTATAAAAATATGCAGCCTAACTGTCAAAAATGACTCCAGATTTTGTGTACCTAGGTTCTGCATGCCAAACTTGAGACACCCAGGGCCTGATTTTCATAATTGCTTAGCACCTGCAGCTCCAGTGGGGAAATGCATGACATTAGTATCTCTAAAAAATCAGGGCTAGGTGTCTCAAGCTGGTGCCCAAAAATGAGGTGCATAAAATCAGTGGCCCTAGTAATTTGCTTTTGACGGGAGAACACTGAAAAGATACTATGCAAAATAATACAATGCATAGTACAAAATATGCAAAATAATACAATACAATACAATAACTCTATTCCTGGCGTGGGACTGGACTCATTTCAGTGTCCCAGGTCTATTTCAACAGCACTGGTAAGAATGTACCAGTGCTGGTGCTACTCTTATTACTTTGTCTTTCAGAGCAATTCCTCTGTTTTTTCCTCTTCTCTGCAATTTTCTAAGGCCTGAGCCTACTCCAGTCATTTCTTCTTTACATTCCTCACTCACAGAACATTGAATCATGATAACTATTCTTCAAGCTAAGAAAAGCTGGATGTTGCTTCTTTAGAACTATTGTTCTACATACATACTAACACACAAATGTCTAGAGTGCATCAGTGCTGTGCTTACATTATCCAAACAGGTTTGCTAGATACAGACACAAGGCACTCATTCCCCAGAGTGATAGATTATAAGGCCAGAAGGGACCATTTGTGATTATCTAGTCTGACGTCTGCATAACACAGGCCATAGAATTCCCCTTAATTAATTCCTGTTTGACCTAAAGCATCTGTTTTAGAAAAAGGATCCAGTCTTAATTTAAAAATTACCTGTGATGAAGAATCCAGCACAACCCCAGGTCACCCATTCCTCATGCTTCCTCTGAGCTTCCATCCCATCTCTATTTTAAACTGAAGGACTAAACTTGAGTCTGGAATTCAGGCTTTTCTTACTCTTAATACTCTTTTCTTACTCCCTTTTATCTTCTCTAGATTTTGTGCTATTTGTTTTAATGTGCAATATTTATTATTCAAAAAATACAACCCAATTTCTCCAACATATAGTGTCTAAAACCAAAAGCAAACACAACACTGCTTCTTTCTTTTTCTCCTGTATCTTCTGAATATGCCTGTGTGTTAACTACTGAGCTCTGTCTACCCTCACTGCTTACAAATAGCATATTCCATATACACAGACTCCATGTATTCTAAAATGAGCTCTCATTGTATAAACCAATAATCTGTCTCTGCATCCATCCAATTTGGCAGGTTTGCACTTGGATTCCTAATTTGCCATTATTTACCTGCCCAAAAACATGTTGCCAAATAGTCAACATTTCATTTACTATCATAATGGTCATGAAGAACGTCATGAGATGCAAAAAACCCACTGGATCATTGAGACCAACCCCTTTAATGGCACGACCAGGATGCAATCCCAATACACAAGAAACCTCAGAAACACACAATTCATGTACTTCAACATATGGAACATTAATCATAAAACAATTTCAGTGTGATATTTTGAGATACTTTGAAGTAAAGTCTGTGCCTACCTGCAATGCACAACCATAGGTCCAGCATCAGGAGGGTTACAAGTTTTCACTCGTCGCAGGAAAGCAAGGAATGGTGTAGGATGTTCTGGAACGCCATGGTCAGGCCAGGCAGTGAACTGGAACTGCCTCACTTCTCTTTTCTCACTCGAACCATTCTATCAGATAAAAACTTTTCATAAAACAACAGTTGTCTAATGCTATGGCAGCACTATGGAATGAATTGATGGCATAACTGCATATAATGCTGAAAACCAGCTAAATCTCAAGTGGGAGAACACAACAGAAAATGTACCTTGTAAAGTGCAAATGTTCGAACACAATATGTTGCCAGTTCCACGGTGTCTAGCAGGGTCACTTGGATCAGTCCATAGGTTTCTGTCCCTCTGCTTGGCCAATACTGATCACACTTCACCTGTAACATACATGTAATATATTCATTTTATATATTATATATTTATTTACAATATTATGGGCCAGACCATCAGCTAGTGTAAATTAGCACAGCTCTATTAAAGTCAACGGAGCTACGCTATTTAACAACAGCTGAGTATCTGATGCAAAGCATGTATTTTAATGCTCACATGGATAGCTTTTCTGGTTGTGGCTCTTAGTACTACTTTTACTATGGTTACCTTTACATTTTTGGGATCAGATACACCATGATGTATATACGTGTAACTTCATTAAAGTCAACAGAGCTATACCAATTTATACCAGATGAGGATCTGGCCCCAGTCTTCAGATAATCCATTTTTTGTAATGCAACATTGCTAGAAATTTATGTTTTTAAATCTTTCCACCATACTGAATCCATTCTGAATGTTTCACATTAGTCCCAATATATATAAATTGCTGTTCTGATGCTAATTTAAAGCATATTTTAGTATGTATGGAAATATATCACAATGAAAAACTGGATTTCTTTGTCTTTTAGTTCTTTCGGTTGGAGAATAAAATAAACAGAATAGCACCAGTAACTATGAAGTGAATTATAGGAAAATATAATTTCCTTCTCAGTTCATTGTTATGAAACATATCAGGAAATTACATTAATAGACATTTAAAATACATGGTTTGATAGAAAGAGTTCATCCATCAAATTTTAAGACACAAGCCATTTCATCCAGAGAAATCTCCATTTCAAAACATTGCTTGTTTAGTATAATATTAACAAGCTGAAATAATTCTGTATAAAATAGATGCATAATACTAGTGTGTGTTTATTATCTTTTCTGAAACTGGATGATTTTTTTTTATTAAAGATATCATCTAAGATCTAAAAGGCTAGGGGAAAAAAGTACTGTTGATTCTTTAAGACAATCACAGGGATAGTGTAAAAATAAAATAGGTTTAAATATTTGAAAATTCTTTTATTTGAAATGAATGATACATGATTCTGAGGCACAGTCTTATGCAATAAATTCTTACAAATTAGCTTAGCTAATACAGTAAAGAAATAAACTATAGTTTGAGCCCAGCTCGATTCAAGTCAGATCCCAGTCAGATCAAACCCTAAAAGAGCACTGAAAACAAACACCACACTGTATTCCCGATAAGAACATGAACTGTTGTGTGCATTAATCCAAGAAGCTTTCATTTACAGAGAGAAGGGGAGAACATCCAAAAACATCAGGTGTTCTTCAGCTTTTTCACCCTGCATACAGATTCAAAACTCTTCCACATACCCCATGAAGCCAGCAGCCTTCTAAGCACCCCAATCCCACACAGTTTGGGATTTCAAAACATTTCATTCAATCTGAGGATCACCAGGAAGGGCTCTACAGATCACTAAAGGTATGTCAACACTGCAGTTGTGATCTACCTCCCAAGCTGGGTAGACACACTTGCTCTAGCTCTGCTTGCGCTAGTGTGCTAAAAATAGCAGTATGGACATTGCAAAACAGGTAGCAGCCTGGGCTTGCCACCTGAGTTACATGCCTGCCCACCTGATCTCCTACGTCTGTACCCAGGTGGCTAGCCCAAGCCACTGCCTGTACTGCAACATCCACACTGCTATTTTTAACGTGCTAGCTTGAGCATGTCTGTCAATCTAGTCTCAGAAGCATGCTCCCAGCTGCAATGTAGACATATCCTTATGGTCACAAAACACTGTTTGAGAACCAGTAATCTGGATGAAGAACAGGAAAAAACCTCTAGCAATTGAATCTACTGGAAACAATTTATTGGGGGGGAAGAGGGGAGGAAATGTTTGATAGGAAGTGATGTCCTAAATCATACTTGGAAGTCTAAAACAAAAGTAACAAGTTCCTAACAGGAATTTGATTTTTTTCTACACTCTTAAAATAAAATTAATGGAGTATAATATTATTTTATTAATAAGAATTAGGAAATTATTACCTTCTGCAGTTTTCTTAAACTTTGGGAGAATTCATTTTGGTGGTTTCTCCTGAATAGCAGTGGTTTATTTGTAAGATGTCTACAGGACGTGGAAGCCACACAGGTCTTGTGTAGACCACGTAAAAAGATGCTCTTTTTTTTTTCAATTGAGTTAACTCAATCCAGCTATCTTAACTCATTGAAAATCCAATTTATCACTAATGTAAACACATTTTTACACTTTTAGCTCAATTTTAGCAAGTCTAGTGATAGCTTAGGGACCTGCCTCATTCATGGAAGATGCCATATTATATATTTTTACACATTCAAAAGACTTAATAGTTAAACCCACTGTTTGGGTTCTTAGCAACCAAAACACAGATGCATTACTATAATTATGTTCTGAGTTGATAAGAAAAGAAACAAATTTTAAAAACTTTAAATTTAAAAGTATAAATAAAGCTAATAAAATTGTAGTATAATGCATACAAAAACTGAATGTTTGTGTGTGAATATGTACGTCTATCCATCTACCCATCTGCTTAGCCATACAAGCATCTCCCGCTTTCATATTATATGTCAGTAGAAGCAGTACCAGCTTCCAGTACACAGGCCTGAGTAACAGCCAGATTGTGTACTGAAAATACTTGATAGTAACATTTCTCAAAAGGATCTGGAGAGAGAAATAAATTGATGTTCAGTACAGTTAATTCAAGGGGGGGAGAAGTTTTCTACAGCTTTTTTGCAGTCTCAAAATATTTTCTTACATTGTCACATCCTGTCAGGGATGTAGCATGCCATTTACCTTCCTGCAAGGAAAAGCTATGTTGGGGCCTAAATGAATTGAAAATGCTCCTTAAGGCCTTTATTCTCCAAAACATACTTATTTCCTTAATATTCACTAATAAATTTCCATGTCAGACATTAGGAGAATCACTGGAAGTGCAGTAAGCTAATAGTAAGAATGCAGATTTCAGAAACCTGTAGAAAACTCCTCTCTTCAAATGAACGCTGATGAAAATAAATTAATTTTTTTTTCTTTTGGTGGGTGTGCGTGTTTTGCTGCTCCATGCACACACACACTTTGGAGCTGTTCTGAAGTTTTTCCTGTGAGAGCTGCTGTTTTTGGGTCCTGCTGCTAGAAGTGGAAACTGTTTGCTCAGGAGTATATGCTACTTCCAGTTCAGTGCATATATTATTATAAAATGGGAGCCCCTGAATACAAATACTGATTTATAGAGGAAGCAGAATGGATTTAAGTTTAGAATTTTGGAAGATCATATGAACTGTAACTTGATGGTACTAAAGAAAGTAGTCTGACTTTTATTCCTTTTCCTTCTCCACTTGTCTCAACATGAGAAGTTTTCTCTTTCAAAGATGTGCTGTCTCCTGCCCCCCAGCCTCTCATGCTCTGTGATCATAGATATTAAATTTCCAGGACTCCGAGCAATTTACAGTCTGATTTATCTTTGTGAGAGGTTAAAACAAGGTTTTTTTGGTTGGATTGCAATAGCAAAAGAATTTTAAATAGTATATCTTAACTGTCAAGTGAATATTGTGCTGGCAGAGAGTCACAATATTTAAATGTTTTGGTCAAGATTTTCTGAAGTGAATAATGCTTTTAGTGCCCAACACAAAATACTTAAAAGGGGCCTAATTTTCAGAGGGTAAGTGCTCATCACTTTCTGAAAATCAAGCCCCTTTAAGCTGACTCAAGTTGGACACCAAAAACCCCAGTCATTTTTGAAAACTGTGGCCATTATCTATTTCTTAACGGTTCTGTTTGAGCCTAATTTGACTGCAACTCCCTTACAGGAAGGAACCCCTTCTGCCTTCTCCCTCTGCAACAATTTATTTACAAGGTCAGTCCATGGAAAACAAAACACCTCCAACAGATTCCCTTATTTTATTCACCTCTCCCAATCTGGTGACATGTTATCATGCTAACAAAACAACTGCCACTGATGTCAGGGATGACATTAGCTGACATTGGGTCAAAAGATTAATGCATTTATTATGTAGTCGTATGGCTATTTTTTATCCAAGGCACATAAAGATCATGATATGCACATTCTTATAACTTGAATAGTCTCTCTCAGGCTTTTTCATACAAAGCAGACAAATCCTCATTCTTCATGCTGTTATGAGCACTCACTGAAAAGAAAGCTGTAGGAAAATTGAATGTAGAATGTTTTTTTTTCCAATAGGAATGAGAATCCATAGACCATTTCAGACCTGAGGAGTTTAAATATCTTCATACATTACCAAAGAATATTCATGGATGTTCACACTTCACAGACACCAGACACCAGAGAGGATACTGGCTTGCATCAACAGAGCTGAAGGAGGCAAATTTCCATATGAGCACGCGCACACTCACACACAAATTTCTAATATTCAGGGGTCAGAGAAACAATTTTCCAGTACAAAGTTCTACCACTCAGCCTGAAAAACTCTTTGAGGGTATTTCTTAACATATAAGTCAGCTGTTGCAAGCCACCTGAGACTACAGGGACAAAATAAAGTCCAGGAATGAGACAAGCTAACAATAGGCAAATCCAGACAGAGTACATCTCTTGCTGCAAGAACAGCATAAAATCTTCAGTCTGGAAGAATAACAGTTTATACAAAAATGGTTTTGTTTCAGTTTCCTTAAGACCATGTACTTATAAGGGTGCTCTACTCTACACAGGATTTGGCATAGTATTTCTTCAAAAGGGAGACTTTTCTATAATAATGCTGAATAATAATAATAATAATTTGTCTTGAGATTTTAATTTCTTCATTCAGAATAGAAAAAGAAATTATGGTGAGACTATACCTGAACAGTATCAGCACCACTGATTCACCTTGCCAAAATTGTAAGATGACAAATTCAACCACATAACTTCCCATTCCAAAATAAGGGCCAAGATTTTATAAAATTACTTGTGGTTTTAAGTTCTTGGGGCACCTACTTTGAGACAGCTTAATAGAGCTCAATATTCAAAAAGAGCTGAGTGCCCAACCTCTGGAAATCAGACCCCTTTTTGATGTCTCAAGATGGGCACCCAAAATCATTAGACACCTCTGAAAATGTTGGCTATGGGAATTCACTCTCCATAGACAATACAGAATTTTAAATTTATTAGACTCTTTTTCATCCTTTACGGTAGTGAGGGAGTGTAAAATTAAAGATGTTAAATTCAGATAAGTACCCAGAAGCTTATATGCTTGCTTGAAGTTTATCCAAATTGCCTAAATCTTTTGAGTTTGCAAAACTGGGCTGAAAATATAGAAACAGTAGGCACTCCTGCAACATAGTTCCATTTTGTTTAAGGTCCTGTCTATACTAGCCTTTAAGAAGAGGTTAAAACAGCAGTTAAACACAATTCAAATGAACTTGCAGTAAAAACAGCTTGTAACACAACTCCCTATTTTTTATAAAAGTATCTGAGCTAAGATTAGTGATGCTAATTCTTAATACTGGAAGATAGTTAATTGATAATTCAAAAGAAAATCTAGAAATTACTTCTAATTTGATCCTTACAACTAAATGCACCACAACTTGGTATAAATGAGAGCAAACTAAGGTTGGACCCAGCATCATATTTTTAACACAATTCTCCTTCCCATCTTCCTCAACCATCGATACAAGCATTTACAATGTTAAAAAATACTTCTTCTGCATCAATGTTAGAAAACCTCTTTAAAACACTTCATGTGGTCAGTGCAGAGGGTCTTAGAGATCCAATGTGAAAAAAGGATCAACAATTACTTTCCCAGTGGAAAATGCTTACAATGATCTTTTTAAAGGCTCAGATTGACAGTCATTTTGTTTGATGCTTTGTAAGGGCCAGGTAATACTGACTATGACCATTTACTTGAGCAGGACTATTTTGGATGAGTAAGGGTAGTACAAGGAGACTAAGGAAAAAACCATGATTTTGCACCATTCAATTGTCACTTGGGTAGAGGTATAGAAGAGTGCAGCTCATGGAATATCATTATAACCTGATCTGCTTCCCTTGCCATTAAAATACCTTATAAAACTCTCTCTGCTCCTACACGATAGAAATTCTGCTCCATACATAGGTCTGATTTGGGAAGCTTGCTGTTTAGAGACCTGAATGAAGTGTATTGATCAGTCCAAAAAGGTAATAAAACTGGGGTTGCTATCCTCCACCCTTAGAACAGATTCCATTTTGTTATACCATTTCTTGGCTCCAGCCAAAGCGCAGATTGTTTCAGTGAGTGGTTAGGAAACCATCAAGGAATATATTCCATTGCCATTGCATGGATATTCAACATCCAGATCTACAGAAAACCCACATACAAAAACAATCAAAACAAATAATACAACATAATCATCATGTATTACATTAACAGGTAAGATGGGACTAAATGAAGGATGATAAAGCTCAGAAACTATGGAACTTGTGCATGCAGGAGAATCTCTCTCCTACAGCAGCATATTTCCCAGAATCATACTATGTGCATGTAGCCGGGAGGTGTGGCCTCCGTCGGAGATTGACAGAGAAGGAGATTCAAACCCCTTCTGGGGTTTGGAGCCGGGGAGTACACCGCCTGACCATAAGCAGGTAGGCGGGACTGGAAGTATAAAAGTCAGGGGAAGGCGGCCGAGGGAGAACGATGCCTCTCCCTTGGTATCGGAGCCTAGGGCTGCAGCTGACCGCCCCATGGAGGAGAGGCTGTCGGAGCTACTCACTGCATGGGGCCTTGAGGACCTGGAGGAGCCACTTGAACCCAGCGAGCTGGAGGAGACCCCTGGATATTATGACCCAGAGGAGAGGCACTGGAGCTGCCCACTGGAGGAGCTACCCGAGCTGCAACCTCCTGTGAACCAGAGGAGACCCCAGGACCCTGCGACCTAGAGAAACTGCCCTCCGCAGATGACTCCGAAGAGTTTCTGGACCTGCCATCGACAACGAGGCCGAGGGCTTCTGGAGTTTCCCTTGGGCAGAGGGCCCTGAGGAACCGGGTATGTCTCAGGAGACCAGGTACTCTAGGGAGAGGGTGGGAAGAGGTAGCCCAGGGAAGCTGACTACAGTTTAGCTGAGCTTGCATTCACAACAAGGCAGCGTGTTTCTGCTGAAGCCCCACTGACCCAGTGATGGGACACCCCATCAATGACAGGGCCCTGGGCTGGGACACAATGCAGATGGGTGGGCCTACACCCCCCTTTCTACGCTGACCTAGGGGTGATCGCCCACTGAGGTCCAGAGCCTATTCCCCACTATCTTCCCCGCCTTGCCTAAGGGCCAGGGCTTTGGGAGCGCTTGCTTGCCTCTCGGGGGGGCTAGAGACTGTTTTCCCCAATGCCTGCCTGCGGGCTAGGCCTTAGACTATTTCATTGCCCTGTCAAGGGCTAGAGACTGTTTTCCCCACTGCTCATGTCTGAGAGCTGAGCCTTGGAATACTGCCTCACCCTACCAAGGGCTAGAGACTGTTTTCCCCATTTGCCGGCCCACCCTGCCTGAGGGCCAGACCTTGGATTATTGCCTCGCCCTGCTGGGCCTGAAGGCTGTTCCCCACTGCCTGCCCGCCCTGCTGATGGCTGGGCCATAGACTATTTTCTCGCCCTGTGAGGGGCTAGAGACTGTTCCTGTGGTTACACCCACCTTGCCTAAAGGTCAGGGCTTCAGAACTGCTCACTCACCCTACAAAGGACTCGAGACTGTTCCCGTTTGCTTTGCCCACCCTGCCTAAGGGCTGGCGCTCACCACTGCCTCCTCACCCTACAAAGGACTCGAGACTGTTCCCATTTACCGGCCCGCCCTGCCTAAGAGTCAGGGCCTTGAACTGTGTGCTCGCCCTACTAAAGGACCAGAGACTACTTCCTCATTTGTTTGACTCTTCCACCTAAGGGCTGAGGCCTGAAATGGGGACTCGCCCTGCTAAGGGCAGGAAACAGCCCCTTTATTTTAGACTGCCCACAGAGCTCAGGCAGTGGGAGGTGTGGCCTCTCTGAGAGATTGACAGCGAGGGAGAGCCACCGGCACCACCCACAACAGGGGACACTTTACCATGCATCAAAAACAAAATAAAAAGTCTCTATTACTGCAGTGTGAAATCCTCAAAGTGAAAATGGCTACATCTACATTTACATTTTACACTTCCAGGACAGTGGGGGAATTATGTGTGGCCAGCTCTTATGAGACTTATCCTTTGTATTTCCTTTGGGTCCAGGCTATGTGATGGAAATTACAGAGCTAACATATTATTCTGGGGAGACCAACCCACTAGTCCACCAGAGAATCAGGTCTATCCAAAAGAGTTAGGAAAAACTACCTCAGAGTAACTTCATCCAGGGAGCATGAGGCACTCTTCTGATATGTTCACCAGTCCCAAATGTACAAGACCTATGAAAACTGGAATTTGAATAGCCTTTGTGGAGCATGGATTCAGGTGAATTACCAGCATTCCCTTTTTTTATATATGCACAATGTCTCTATCCATAACGGAGCATGAGGAAGGCAATTAAAGTTGAAATATTTTATTTGGTAAATGCAGTCTGAGTTAGTACCACTTTAGGATGATATTGTGAAAGAGTCCTAAAGGAGTCAGGCACCCAAAGTATACTGAGTTTCAGTGGGAGTTGAGCCACTCACTGCCCTTTGTGCAAAATCTCCCCCTTATTGGACTGCTGTATGGTTGAGTTTTACAAATGTGACAAAGTGAACTGGTCCTACAACATAATCTAACACGTCCAGTGATATAACAATAGTCAGATTGTTTGATGTGCATTTTGTCATAAGCAAACACAAAGCAGTACAAAACCAATACATTTCTAATTTAACTTTTTGTGAATCTGGCGTATGCATGGTCTAGCAACAGTTTTGCCAGCACTGCAATTTTTTTGCTAGCTTTAACTACCATCCATTCTTCTCTTCTTCACATCTCAACATTCTAAAAGAGTTAAAAACAAAATAATACTGATAGTTCCTTATTGATCTGTAAGTTACTGGTTTGCCATCTTAAATCAAGCACTTATCTTCTCCTATATAAGAAGACAGTACTATTTAGCAAGAAAGAAGTGCCACTTGCAGCGTCCTTCCTGCCCTGAAAGCATGGCTGCTTAGATCAGAAAGCTGAGAATTTATAGATAGCTTACCAGATAAAGACATGCGTATTCTTCTAGTTGCCACAATAAGTAACCATTATTTTTGTGACTGGTCTTCTGTGTTTACATTAAATATCCAGCACTTTCAAAAAATAAAAGCAGACAGCCTATACTGTATAGTGCAAAAGCAATGTTTATATGCTAACTAACCATTGACACTTTGTTTGGACTACGTGAAAGATAGATGCAGTTTATAGTGTTCTGATTATACATTTTATTTGCAAAGAACAGTTAAATGAAAGTATTAATGACTCTTCTAGTTCCACAGCCATGTTAGCAAAGATATGGATCACTGTCACTATGCTTCCAGTACAATCTATCTAAACCTACCTAACTTGAAAGATAATGAATCTGTTTCTCCCCAGTAAAGGGCCAGTATTACAAATTAAACATTATCTTTATCACAATCCTATCAAAATTTATCCCAACTATGTATCTGTTTGAAAGTCTGTCATGTATTTCAGGCAAGCAAGACAACAAAACTCCACCTCAGTTATGATCTGGCTAGTGTATACGTACCACTGCTTTTTGTTGGATGCAATCAGAACTGCTCAGCTATGTATCACAGGCCCATGTCTGCCATCAGCAAATGAAAATTCACTTTATGTGATAGAGGCCTCTGCTTCTGGAGCAAAAGAATTTGGGGATTATCCCCAGTGCTGCCTTGAAATTCTGAATGCGCATGTAATGAGGTGTACCACACATTTACTTTAATGATATTCTTACTAAACTGTCTTTATGAGCAACAACGTTGCATACTGAATTTGTTGCACAGCTAAACATTCTTCAGTATCGCTTTCTGTACTTCTTGAACCTCTATAAAACTTGCCTGATACTATTCAATACTCCCCTCTTTCTATCAAAAAATAAAACCAAATTTCATTCTAATTTCAAGTCTCAAGTAAATGGATTGTCCACTTTACTTCTCCAATGTCTTGGCATATGCTGTGCCTCCATTTTTGTTTACAGGTATGATGGATTATAAACCTCTCAAAGGGTTTGGGACTTCAAACAGCGTTCTAACGGGATAACATATAGTTCTGAACTCTCAAAAAACACACCCAACACTCGCAAAACAAAGGCAGCCTCTGTTGCAATGAATGTATCTACTGCATATTATCAAGTTCATCTGGATTCTCCAAGGAGAGTGGAATCTCTCTTGGCTTTACCACAGATGGTTATCGACGGGCAGGGTGCGAATAGGTGGACTCAATGCACAACGAAGAGGATGGCACATACTAAGGCAGAGCAGCATAGCTCTGAGTGCCAAGGGGGATTCTAGGCTGCATGAACCCAGTGTGTAGCTATTGCACTACCTAAACTACATGCAATTATTCTCTAAAGATGGAAAACACACTCAAAACGGTACTGAATAATCTTTAACAATTATAAATATGCCAAATAGAAGCAAAGCCTATGGCCCTTAATTATCCCCACTTGTTCTTATTGAACAAATGCAGGACTGGTACAGAGTCTCATCATTTCATTATTAAATTAATGGAAAGATGATACTGCTTTCCTACTGATCTTTTGACACGTAGGAAAGGACTATTTCAGCATATAGCCACTGTGTCTATGGCAACATGTAGTTCAACTTCTACATAATTAATTAATTATTTTTGTTTGCATTTCTATATATTTGTGGCTTGTAACGGTCTTCGTTTTCTGGCAGTTAATGACTGGCAAGATCAACTTAAAGGCCTACAGCAAAAGTGACAGGCTCTTGACTCTTCCAGCTGGTCATTAGTTGTGAGGAAATGTCTGAAGGAAATGTATCAGTGTAAGTAATAAGTAGTTCCTCATTTAATTCAGAAGTTTAAATTCAGGTTCATATTACTAAAGCAGTTGTTGCAGCCCTTTTACTGTATTTGGCTCTAATTCAGTGGGATGTTGTTACAGAAGGGTCTGGCCATGAACATCGTTTTAGTGTCAATGATTGTGATGAGGAGGAAGTATAAATGAATGTCTGTTTCAGTACATTTCAGAGTGAGTCTGTACCAAGAAATTAGAGTAAGGAATAAGAAGTTTGAGATTCCTTACAGTGGAATTACCTGCTACAATATCTTATCCCAAACAATATCTTTGAGGGGAAAATATGATGACACAGTGGATAATGACATTTCCTTTTGTTTCACACTGAGGTCTCCTGTCCTTATCTGGGTGCTCAAATCAACGTATATGTTGATTGGTGCATGATGTATCATGGAAAAAATTTGGGACGATATGCTACGGCATGGAAGTCCCCGGAGAATGCAATAAACCAAAAAAATCCAGCACTAAAAATGTAAATGGGGGAGGGGAACCAACCCAGAAACTCTCACACTATAATATTAATGCTTTAAATTGTGTTATGTGTTCCTGTACTGCAACAGTTAACTGCTTTTCCTAATCTCTAGTTTTCGCCCCTTAATGTTTTCCTTTTATTTCATTCAGACTAAACTCATGCATGTAATAAATATGTTATCAACACTTTTCCATGCACTGAAGTGTATATAATCCTTTTTCATATAAATTATGTGCATGATAGCAGAGTAATGGGACTGGTTTCCTCTCTGAAGTCTGGATTAGGTCAGGTGAGATTCCGGAGATGACATTTAAAACAAAAACAATGAAGTGTGAACGGTTATAAATGAAAGAGCTTTCCTTATTCTGCAGCTTCCCTATAGGCAAACAAGTGAATAACTAATTCACTGAAACATCTTCATTTGACATTCTCAGCTGTGAAATATGTAAGTTCTCAAAGCTGAGGTTAGTCAGACATCTAACACATGCTAATGAACCAACTTAGTTTGTTTCTGCAGATGCAGCACAGGTTAAAAAGGCTGATGCCAAGCTGCAGGACTGAACAATGAAAAAAGCAAGGTAAACAAAATGAAGACATGAAGATAGAAAGGAGATGAAGTCCCAAAGAGAAACAATCTTCCTTTGCTGACAGGACAATGATTAGGGCTGCCAAAACACTAAAGCGGATGGGGGGGGGGGAAAAAAAAAAAAGGATGTCCTAATCTTCATTAGCATTTAATAGCGCTTGTATTTCATTTTTGAAATTTCATTTGGTCTTCTGTTGTATAAAGAAATGATGGTGTAGAAAAAAAATCCATATAATCTTCTAATCATATTCTTTCCCAGTCTAGGGATTCCCACTTCTATGCCACAAATAATACCATTAAGACATTATCTGAATTTGCTATCTTAGGAGAGGGAAGAGGTAAAATAAGTGTCATATTTTCACATTTGCAAGCTCCACCTTAAATGAAATTGCCCATTCTGCAAAATTATGTACTGAGGTCTGGTTACACAGACTGTTATAGACTGGCCTAACTGTATGAAACTCATTTCACTTATGCACTAAGATTGAGCTAAATCATAAATGAAAGAAATGCATAGACATAAGCACTGATACACAAAGCCAGTCCACTGTCTAGGACTGTCTGGACTCTCATTACACTCAAGGAATGTGTTGCCACTGAATGCAAATCATATGTGAAGGTGATTATTATTCTGATCAGCTCTTTTCAGGATACAGTTAGCAGAGAGTAGAGTTAGCTTGAAACTGCAATAAGCAATTAGTGAAGAGAATGAGCAGAATTTTATTTGGTTATTTGAAAACAAGTTTCTGTACATGGGATAACGACCTGCAGTGTTAAGATAAATGGTAAGTATTTAAGTAACAACACCTTCTGCAAAGGACTGCTCATTATCATCAGACTTTAGAGTAGCACTGATGCCATTTAGTGGTAACTTCATTATTAAAAGCAACTAGTGAGGAAATGGGCAGAATTTAATTTGCCTAACTCAAAACAACTTTTGGTTCCTGGGCTAACTAAGGCCTGCAGCATTAAGATAAAATAAACTATGCTGATAAAAATACCTTCTGCAGTGGACTCATTATCAACAGGCATGTGTGGGCAGTGATGTTAACGTAGGTTGAATTTACATGCAGGCACTGATTCAATAATTTAACTGCTCTGGCTTGCCTGAACTGCACGCTGTACCTTTATTTCTGATAGGTGCTGAAATGGGAAGAGACCAAATCTGTACATAAGTCTTCAAACTAAAAGCACTGCAGTCACTAAGTTCAAGTTACATAAGCAGCACAGCCCTGTATACATCCAGCATGGGAAGAGAACTTAATGTCATTACAGTAAGATATTATTACAGTGGATTTTGTATTACAGTGGATTTTGTTTTGCTACCATTTCATTCAACTAAAAATGTTCTAATTTTAAAAATGGAGCTTATACATAAACTGCTTCTATATAAACTATGATCCAGTCAGATGCACAGTCTACTTTTTTACTAATTTAAAGACTTTTGTATGATAGCATCTTTTCCTCTCTCTCTCTCGCCCCCCCCTTTTCCCCCCTCCAACTGTCAGAACTTTTCTCGACCCTAGATATTTATGACACTTTTGACCCTGCTGGCTTATTTCGACCCTAGTGGACCACTTCCATTCTTTTCATAATTTAAAAAAAAAATCCTTATTTTTAATTTAACATTACAGTTATGCAAAATATTTCTGATACCCATCCACTCCATTGTTTCCTTTACGATCACACACATACCTTGCATTCCATCACTAGCTTCACTAATTTTACTTTGACCTTTCCAGATTAAACCTGGTGACAGCCTCATAGTTGAAACACCATAGATAATTGTATCTTCTATTTTTGGCATATATTAGTAAGATAAACTTTTTTCTTTTAGCAAATAGTGCAAATTTAACAAATATAACACCCTTATTATAATTTTATCCACAGCTGAATACTCAATTATCTTAACTAAAACATAGTCAACAGACTATAAATCCAAAGGTTGCATGACGGTGACATATCTTAAGTTCCATATGGAAAGATGACAGCTATATTCTTGTTTTAGTGAAAGAAGTGACATTTACAGTCATCTACTCTTGTTTCTAAGGATGGATGCATTTCATGAAGTTGAGATGTTTGGTTCAGATAAGTAGCCAAAGCTTGAATTCTAATCTGAATCTTATCCAAACCTGCACAAACTGGGCTAGAAGTCTGGCACAAATATGCTGTTTCACAGTTTTTAAAAACAAAACAAGGAAGTACAGAAGAGCAAAATTGTGCACTATTTTACCAAACGGATTGCAGTTCAAGAAATGGTTTTTTTCACATTCAGTGAGGGCCAATTTTTTGACTGGGCAAAAGTTTGAGCTGATTTTTATTTTATCAAAATTCAGTCACTAATCCCTATTTGGTTCTTGTTAGATAAGTTGACTTCTAGTTATCACTTGTCAAATTGACCTTGTTCTGGGTGGGAATCATTTATACAGCTTGTTTTAATCAGAATAAAAATTTGCCAAATAATACGTTAGCTGATATTTCATCATTTTGTGCAGGAACACAAAATATTCAGCAGCTAAATATTAAAAAAAATCATGTCTTCTTAGGTGCTTGAACAATGCCTAATATATTCCGGCCCCATTAATAATAGTAATAACAAAATTCATTATCAATTTATGTGAAAATGGTTCTATTAGAAAATAGTAACTTGCATCAAAACAACACTGCAGCTTAGTTCGGACTTAACAGTTGAACTGGCTAGAGAAACCATTAAAGATGCTGGGATTTCAAGTTTCATAGTCACTAGAAAACAGACTAAAAAAAATGGCATGGTTGTAATAGCTTCATATTTGGAACTGAAGTTTATTACATAGACCATTTAATAATAAAGACACTATTATTAGCTATCACTTTAAAATATTTCACATACAGAAAGGACTGGGCAAAAATTCAGGTTTGAGTTTGAGTTTGAGAGGCAGGTTTGATCTCAAACCTTATATAAATGATAAAGCAGATATAGGTCTTTAATTTTTTTCAATCAGTCAGTCTACAAAAGCAATAAAGTTCTGTCTTACCCTGGACCTTTCCTCCAGTTTTGTCATCATGACGACAGTTGCACCCCGTTGCTCCCACATCATTCTCCAGAAATCTCCAAAGGTTTCTGGGAGAGCCCCTTGCGTTGCTATATAAGCATTCTGCTTTCTGTAACCATCTATGTAGTTGGCATTAACATAGTCACTTCCAGGTATGCCTGCAAAGCAAGAAGAGTGAATACCTATGAGAAGTCATATCACATCAGACAGTATTCCTGAAACATTCTGTTATACAGAGGAGCACTGGTGTCTCCATATGTTTTAATGAGTACATTCGATACATGATAAACAATTAATATAAAGTTGTGATGTCAACTGGCACAGAAAAAGAGTTTAGATATGGGCAGATTCTTGCCCTGGCACCAAACTTAAATGAGAGAACCTCATTTTTTTTTTTTACTTAAATTGCAGAGACCAACTAGAATATATGCTCGTATTTATTCCAAGCAGTTTTGGTATCTTTCTGCCAAAGTGGTGATCAATCAATCAACAAAATGTGTCAAGAGAGACAAAGTGGATATCAAACTCCAGCTGTCTCTTGTCCCCACGTTTCCACTCTTCTCTCCAATGCAGCCTATCATTTTACGTTGTTTTCCTACAAAATTTAATTTGCAAAAGAGAGGAAAAAACAAGAAAAAGTATTGTAAAAAAATTAATTCCCTAAATTGAGGAGGAAATCATCATCAGCTGCACAAATCTTAAATGGACCAATTGTCTGTGCGTGAATTTTGGGGCTTGTAGGTGACAGAATGTTCTACTACAACCACAGTAACTGTATTAATAAGAATGGCCTGCTATGCTTATGGCCTATGTGGGTATTTTGGCCAGTGACTATATGCAGTTTGTTAATTCAATGACCATGCTGGACTGTCCATGTTGACAGGAAAAGATCCATTTTGGGGCATTGTTCCATTTTTTGCAAGGGGTACCAAGATGGTTCTGTTGCATTTCAGATCATGTGTCCCCTTCCTTGGAAGAGGACAAGATTTCTTCACTCAAAGGAAAATTATAGGTTCTCATGGTTTCATTCTTTACATTTTTTAATATGGGAAAGGAGCTGATAGGGACTATTATATTTGCTGTTTGTACTTCTCCCCATAATTGGACTGAAGTGCATCAATATTGGCCTTCTCTTAGAAAAAAATATGGAAGCGAAGTACAAAAAATCATGGAACCTACTATAACATATGCGGATGAAATAAGCACCTTCACAAGCCTGAATAAAAATTAAATTCATATATAACAAGTTTGAAAATTCTAAGACCCTGCATAGAAATGCAGTCCTGTTCTGTTGAGTCACCCTGGGCTTAGGTACTAAAATCCTTTATTGAGATTCAGAGGTATTACTGTCAAGTCATGCAGGCAGGTGCCAATGGGCTTCAACCGGACATAAAGGGCTTAGCATATCTCTTTGAGCAGGGGGAAAAAAGAAAATAGCGCAAAGGAAATTCCAGATGTGTTGTAACAATTGGGCCTCCAATTTACCTTACTTGTGAGCTCAACTCAAGAAGTGAGTGAAAGGGCATAAATAAAATAACACAATAACCTAGAACAATAAATGTTAATGAAAAAGGTGCAAAATGGAGACAGAAAGATTGAATTAGTCCAAACGAAAAGGACTACCTGATATAATTCAAGGATAGTATAAAGATCATGTCTCATAAATAAGAGAAGTGTGGGACCAGAAATCAATGTCCCAAAGTTATTGGACAAAATAATGAAGGGATGGGCTATACCACCCGATACTCCCTTTTGGGGGTTCTTAAACGAAAAGACTTTGGGAGAGAAAAACATGCTAACAACCACTTCGGATGGGGAGACAGGTAGACTGGGAGCAGAGAACTTCACCAATGGGCTGCCACATCCGTCATCTCCTGAGATCCACTGTGATACTGCTGGGCCTTTGTCATCCTGATTCTGAAAGAAGTCCTGATCAGATGGTGCCAAACACACCACTTGGGAATGTGAGACTTTGATCCCTGTTGTCACTCCCCATTTGTGTTTCCTTTTCATTCCCTACCTTATTTCTTCTATTTCCTATCTCACTTTTTTTGCCTTCTGTTTAATGAGAGTCTGGCTTAGCTGGCCAACGCATATACCTTGCAACACTGCTGAAAGACTGTGACCAAAAAGGCAGCTAAAAGTAATGCCTTACATAATACCAATGTTGGTACCAGTCTGCTGTGTCTCGCAGTGCTTGGTAAGACCACAGGCATGCTGTGCCTGCATATTTCCAGCAGTAGGGTTGCAAGTAAAAGTCAACACCAGAAGCAGAATCTGCATTTTCTATCTTCTCTCTCCTCTCTTGTGTGTATGTTTGTCTTGATTAGTCTTCTATGAAATCAGATCAGACTTAACAACAGCAGCTCCAGCACATCTCTATTAACTTCTCCCCAAAAAGGACAGTCATTGCCATCTTTAATACCATCTAAAAACCTGTTGGGGGAGGATCTTCTAAAAACTCTCTCTCCAGCTAAGGGGAAAGAGAACAAAGAATGTTGTTAAACTAAAAGCCTTACTCAATATTTTACATTTCAAATGCTTCAGCTGTTTTTTCTTCTTTTCTGTATCTTTAAGAAAAGATAAAAGAATTTTTAATGGTGTATTTGCCACGGTGCAAAGGCAGCTGAGGTCTCTGTATAACAAACCCCAAACCTTGTTTAAAACTGTTTAATATTAAACAGTGTCAATATGATGTTAACACCCTTGTCTATTTGGGCCCATTTATTTAATCAAAACTGACACAACTGAGGGAAACCAGACACTAAGATAATGGGCGTGGTTTAAAACATAGGTAGATAAGCCCCCTAGTGACTGCCATGCTCAGGGAGGAAATGTATTTTCAAATGTGTAATATGTTATTGTTTTGAATTGCCAATGAAGTCAAACCCTAGGGGTTCAATTCTTCACCCAATGAAGTCAAAGGCTGCCATTGACTGGGACTTGGACTGTGTGCTCTTCTGAAGACAAGTTAGGGACTCAGCATATTCATACCATACTTACGGTGTCATTATCAGAGAGACAAGGTGGGTGAGGTAATATCTTTTATTGGACCAACTGCTGTTGGTGGGAGAGAGTTGGTGTCATCACTGTGTTTTAATTGATGACTTTGAGATCCTAGAGAAGTTGGAATTTGGGACAGCTGCTTTTTCTCTATTTTATTCATTTTTGTGTAGAAAACTATTGTATTTTTGGAAATGTTGGCTGCAACATATCAAATTGTGCAACAGAATAGAATAGTATGAAAGTAAAGCTAAGGGTCTTCTGAGTCATTTTTCTTTTGGCAGGAATTACTGATAAAGTTAGATAATAATTTATGCTAGATAATATTTAGTCCTGCCTTGAGTGCAGGAGAATGGTCTAGAAGACCTCTCAAGATCCCTTGCAATCCTGAAACTATTAGATACGGAACTATTACAGTTAGGGTCATAGTAAGGGGCCCACAAATAGTCCCAAAATAGAATACAGGTGAGATCATAGACCGCCCTTTCTCTGATTTCTTTCAGTTGATTTAGCCATTGGTCTTTCACTGGAATAGATTTCCAAAACAGAAAAGTTGTGTGTCTTGTACCATGACGAGCTACTGAATCTTTATAATAAATAATAACAACAACTAGCTCTTACGTAGCTCATCACTAGATTTCAATTTATGAAATATCTTTCAATCTCTACTTCAGGATCAGAGTAATCAAATCTAAATTTTTTTATTTTTAACTTCATGTATAACTGAGACTCTCTCTTTCTAAAACTCAGAAACATGACCCTGTCCTTCCACAGCTATCCTAACAAGCAGTTAGGTAAATTAGACACAATATTCCAAAGAAAATGAGAAATCTGAATGTACAATGGAGTAATCTCATTATCAAATCTTTACTTTTGCTCATTAGAGATTTGCTCATTAGAGATTTTATTTAACCTACCTAATTTTTCTTTCTAGCACCCACTGACCCCCTATAGTGATACTAATTAAGATCCGATATAATCTGGAAAAGATTTTAAAACTATGGATTATGTTTTAGGGTAGCATTAGTGTGGTCTGTTATACCAGCCTTGGAGGCTCAAGGAAGCTATATAGATTTTTTTTTTAAACTTTTGTAAACAGCATTCAGTTTAACTGCAACTATAATTTCAATTTGTCTTTTAATATATACATGTCGTGTGTGTAGTGAGAAAGTGCTCACTAAATATTTCAGGACAAGAAAATACCTCTAACTTTAGAGTTGAAGAGAGAACAAACAGCATTCTCAGATCTACAAGCACCCAGGAACAACCACTGATTCTATGCCTTATAGCTGATCGAAAAAAATTGCCATTTTTTTTTTACCAAAACAAAAAATTTCCTGAGAAAATTTCTGCTTTCATCAATTTTTTCAGGTTTTTGATTAAAATTGTATGTTTTTGAGTGTTAAAAACTGTTTGGTTTTCAGATTTTCCAAGAAAACCTGAAAAAATATTGTTTAAAAAGACCCTCCAAAACCCGGGGATTTCAATTTCATTTTCTTTGAAATTTTCTATGGGAAATAAAAGTTTTCCTTACCATCTTTACCATGCACTGAAATGCCTGAGATAGGGGTCAGAATTGGCTCAGAATGATCCCTCAGCTATTTATTATACAGTGCTTACTCATAACACTAAAAGGCACAATAAACTGAGTAGGGATGTAGGGGCGGAAGCGGGAGGGTGAGAGTTCTCTCCTAATTTCTTACTTTCCTCAATATATATGCAAGATTCATGTGGTCTTTTCCCCTGTCTCCATCAATTTTTTTACTGTGATTGCACCTCTTGGCTAGCAGCTTTTCTTTCACAAAGATGATTCCCTTTCTCTTTCCATTCTTCTCAGTAATTTTGTCTGTGGACAGCTCTTGGTTGTTTTCAGGATGATGGGTCATTGTCTTGATGCTTACACAGTACTTACTTCATCACAGACATTTTTAAAAGTCATGTGTCCTGAAGACCATACCACGTGACTACTGGCTATTTTCCCCTAGTAAGTCTACACTGTGTGCATACCTGAAAAGCATCGATTCCATTTATAAAGGTTGCCATTTGGCGTTCTCTCTCACTAGATTAGAAATGTTTTCATGATACTCCTGAATGTGGAAATCTGAGTTAATGATTTAGACCATAACTATATGTACAGTGATGACGTAGCGCAGCTGCACCGATACAGCTGAGCTTATGCAGCGTGTCTGGTGAAGATGCTCTATGTGAATGGGAAAGCTCTCTCCCATCGGCATAAAATATCACCTCCATGAGCAGCAGAAGCTATGTCTACAGGAGAAGCTCTGAAATATTCACACCCCAGAGTGACATTAGTTTTGCCGACGTAGTGTAGATACAGCCTTAGAAAATACATCTGCAGGGCACAATGTCACATTTTCTTCCCTTATCAAGATAATAAAACACATCTTCTCAAAGAAGATGAGAAGGAGGCCAATTTGAGAAATCTATATCTACTGGGTATTATTAACAAAGAAAATGAATCAGGCTGATAAGAAACATTTTTGGAATAAATTAGAATTACATTATGATGTCTGGTATCACACTTTGAAGCATATGTTGTTATAAATAAAAGCCTGAAAATTTAAAAAAAAACAATGCTTTTTTTGTAAAGTGATCTTCTGGGGTGGTTGGCCTCTGGAGCAACAGTAAACAACTCAGCCTGAAGATTATCAGCAAGAGGGAATACTGCAAACTCTACATCAAACACTGCATAATGCTCTTTGAATCCGATGCTAAATGTAGCGCTAAAGAATTTACCAAAATCCAGAACCGCTAACATTTTAGTATTTAAAATGGAATGGATGAGGGATGTTCCCAGACTAGATCCTTATTGAATCATGGAAAGAAAGCAACCTATAAGAATATTTGCAGAGGGGCTTTTGCAGGGAGAAGTGAAGGTGGAACATATCACAGAGCTGGCACTCTCACCTGCATCCCCTTTTACTGGTGAAAAAGGCTCTCTGCTCTGTTGTTCATGGAGATTGAATTCCATGGAATTTGTAAGCGGGGGCTCCCTTGGATATGAATGTATGAACCCTTTCTCTGCAGCTTTTCCCTCTAAAGCAGATGATACCTGAGCAGTTACCTTCACTAGAATTCTTTAATTGAATTCTTCTTTAATGAGTACTAAGTTAATGCATCTGCACTTCTGTCTGTTAAGAAAGCTGTGAGCAGTGGTGTGTTTCAAGGGAGGGTGGTGCAGTGAGGCCAACACTATGCAGGATTGGTTTTCCCTGCTCAGATTGTGGGGATTCGTAGGGTTCTCGCCATTCAATCCACTTATTCCCCCACCAACTCAATGCACACCACTCCCACTCTCCCTTGTTACCTCCACACATGCCAGCATCACTGTCATGACTCACTCTCCTAGACATGCCCACACCCCCTCTGACTTAGTCCCCCAGTCATCTTTTCACACACACATCAGTTACATTCAAAATGAGCTTAAAAAAACTCACCTCACTCACTCTCCGAATCAACCCCCATCCCTACACACCACATACACTACTCACTTGCTCAGCAAACTCCCTACCACACACACAACAATCCCTTCAGGGCAGGGGCCTTATCAGATTATTCTCTGGCAAGTGTCTAGTGCAATGTTTGTGCTGTATAAATAATAAATAGTAATAACTAGTAAACTGAGCAAAAGTGAAACGCCCATTCCAAAAGGAGATAAATGTACAATACCAACATTTCATAGCATCATTTCTCTGACCATAGAGACACTCCGAGCTGAGAAAACTGGACAACACTGTGTCATATCTAATAGCACAAAAACAATCAAATGCCAGTCAGTTTGATTGTACTGTTATGAAATCCTGCAAACCTTTATTAGCTGCTATAGCTTGAAGGCATCTTACCCACAAGCACGGAGGCAACTGCCATCATTATTTAAATTTGGGTGTAACAGTTTGAGATCAGTGGTTTGGTTGTGCCTGCTTTCTGTAAAACATGGGTCAGGAAAGGGACAGTGGTCTAAATTCTGTATTTAGTTACACTGCCGTGAAACTGGAGGAACTCATTAGTGGTGTTACTCCTGATTCATGCTGGTGTAACTAGGCACAGAATCTGGCCGAATCTCTTCAGCATCATTTCCCTTGTAGAATTTGTACCAGGGATGGTGTCCCAGTTCCTGACGGAGAACTCAGTTGAAGAATGAGTTTCCAGATAGTGCAGAACAATTCTCTTATACACGTTTACTAGTAGCCCTTCCCTCTACAAGGAGGAGTGACCAAAGCCTGTAGGCTTCCTCTTTGGAATGGAATTCTAGCACTGTGGTGGCAACATTATATGAATGGCTGAGTGCAAAGACCTCAGCTTCTCAAAATATCTCAGGAGAATAAAGTAGCCAGATTTTACACATACACGGAGCAAAAAACCAGTGAAACAAAAATACCCAGTAACACAATTCAGATACAAAGCAGATAACGGATAAAAACAAACAGTCTCTCTGTGATTATTGCTTTAGTATTGGACTGTTCTCATGAAATACAATGAGAGTTGAACAAGCAGCAATATTCTATGTGTACACATGTAAGAGATATAGGTCCCATACAATGGAGCTGGTAATGCAGACCTCAGCATTATTTCTTTGAGTCCCTGAAGAAAGTTGTCATTTTAAATAGCTTTAATTAGACTTCACATTTTATTCACTGACTGAAATCACATCATGAAATTGTTTCAAATCTTTACAAAGGCTAAGTACTACACAGTCTTTCTACTTAAGACAAATTAAACCATAAACCTTTGTTTCTGTGAGGCTTCTCTAAAAGATGTCTAAAAATATAGAGTCTGAAGTAATAGGATTAAACTCTGTCCTGTTTGTAAACAATTAGCTTGAGATAATGTAATAATGAATAGAAAATGCTGATGAAACTGAACTATTGGCTTAAATCAACGACTAATGTTTTGAACTATGTCAGGATGAAATGAACTAAAACAGCTATTGGATGCAAATCAAAAAGCATTGTTTTTGAAAAAGTCCTCTTGTAACAAGATACATATTGGTAAGGAGATTACCAAACTCAAACAGTGCTGTGGTATAATCACCATGTAGTATTTATAATGCATTGAAAAAAAGCAGTATTCAGCAAATAAACTTAATAATAAATATTGATAGGACCAATAACTTTAACTAGGGGACAGGAAAAGAGAATATATTGCAAAGTAACATAGTTTAAGAAATAAAGGGATGAGGGGAAATTTAGGTGGAGGAGAAGATGGATTGTTGGCATGGGAAGGTATATGGGTTGGGCCTGAGTATGGGCTGATGGGACTAGAAAGTACAGGAAAGAAATGAAGGGAGAGGACAAGAGATATAGGAGTCTCAAGGGCAGAAGGCAATAGGGAGAAGAAAACTTGGAAAGGAGAACAGAATATGAGAAGGGAATGGGAGAATGATGACTGAACAGATAGGACAGGGAAAAGGATCATGGAGTGGAGAGAAGAAGAGAGAGGAAAAAGATGAAACAGTGGAAAAAGATAGAAAGGATTACAGTTAGAATTGGGGACTAGGAGTAAGTGGTGTGGAGGAGGTGAGGGCAGGAATGAGCAACAAGGAAGGGGGAAAACAGAGACACAGAAAAATATGTCTGGGAAAGAAAGCCAGGGCAGACAAGCAAGGAAAGAAGGGTGGGGGAAGGGAGTCAAGGAAAAACAAAAAGTTTCAATAGCTTTCAAATTTTCTAAACTGGTCAACAGAAAGACTGGAGACAAGGAAGGGGTGGGAAGAGTAGAAGGAGAAAAAGGAGGAGATAAAGCATTAAACAGGATCCCACAGATAACAACAGCACAATGCCAGGAGCATGACAACAATGCATTGTGATGAGAGAGTCATATTGACACAATATTGCAAAGCAAATATTGCAGTGCAATGTGAGGACATCACACTGATAATTTTGTGGCTCTCTGAAACTCAATTTATCGATAAAGCAGTTCTCCAGCTCTTCCAGGATGAGTATTGATCTACAGTACAGCGCTATGATGTCTATCAAAGGAATTCCTGAATGGAAGTAAATATTAACTTTAATGCCTCGATGACATACTGTAAATTCACAGTGTTCCTACTAACTTTCAACAAAAACAATTTCAGTTTAATTTTTTAAAGCAAAATAGTTATATGGGAAAACAATTACACTAACAGAATTTATATTAAATAACTAGGGATAGGATACAGAAGGACCTAAACAAACTGGAGGATTGGGCCAAAAGAAATCTAATGAGGTTCAACAAAGAAAAGTGTAGAGTCCTCCACTTAGGAAGGAAGAATCCCGTGCACAGCTATAGACTGGGGACCGACGAGCTAGGCAGCAGTTCTGCAGAAAAGGACCTGGGGGTAACAGTGGATAAAAAGCTGGATATGAGTCAGCAGTGTGCCCTGGTTGTCAAGAAGGCTAATAGCATATTGGGCTGCATTAGGAGGGGCATTGCCATCAGGACGCGGGAAGTGATTATTCCCCTCTATTCGGCATTGGTGAGGCCGCATTTAGAGTATTGTGTCCAGTTTTGGGCCCCCCACTACAAAAAGGATGTAGACAAGTTGGAGAGAGTACAGCGGAGGGCAACCAAAATGATTAGGGGGCTGGAGCACAGGACTTATGAGGAGAGGCTGAAGGAAACTGGGCTTGTTTAGTCTGCAAAAGAGAAGAATGAGGGGGGATTTGATAGCGGCCTTTAACTACCTGAAAGGGGGTTCCAGGGAGGATGGGGCTAGGCTGTTCTCGGTGGTGGCAGATGACAGAACAAGGAGCAACGGTCTCAAGTTGCAGTTGGGGAGGTCTAGGTTGGACATTAGGAAAAAGTTTTTCACTAGGAGGGTGGTGAAGCACTGGAATGGGTTACCTAGGGAGGTGGTGGAATCTCCATCTTTAGAGGTTTTTAAGCTGAGACTTGACAAAGCCCTGGCTGGGATGATATAGCTGAGGTTAGTCCTGCTTTGAGCAGGGGGTTGGACTAGATGACCTCCTGAGGTCCCTTCCAACTCTAATATTCTATGATTCTAACTAAGGACCAAATCCTTCACCCCTGTGTAAAAATCAAGCCAATGGACATTTTGCAAGGGCTCTTTCTCCAGAGGGATACGCAGGGGTATGCATGTGGGGGACTGGATGGAATAGTCTCCCCATGGTCTTGGAATATTAGTAAAGCTACTGTTTCTGCTAGCACAGCCTCCCAGCTCCAGCAGCATCTTCAGCCACTGCATGTTTCTTCACTGGGCGGTTTTGGGTGGTAAGTGGATCCACAGTCCAGGCTGGTTACACCCTCATAACTCTCCTCAGCTTTGCTCTAGGGACAGACACCATAGAGTCTACACAGATCACTAAGCCTGCCCTCTCTACAACCTGTTATCCCTATTGTGCACTGACTCTTCTGTGTTTCAGGCGCGTTGCCTGCAGATGGGAAGGACAGGAAATCACCCTGAACAGAGCATAAAACAACTGCAATGTGAGAGAGAGCACAAGTAACCAGACTGCAGTACTTAACTGTTCAGTAAGTATTTAATAATATAAATTTGTCAGAATACTTTCTACAGATAAAGATCATGTTCTAAATAGTGAATGCTGATTTAGTGGTAATTGGTGACTCAATATAAAAAAAAAACTATTAGCAGTTTCCTGCCTTCTATTTTCCTAAGATTTATCTTATATGTACAGATTTACTCTAATGCAGCATCTCATTTTAAAAGATGCTAAACTGCCCATCAGAGAAATAATCAAGCTGTTCTGATATGATAGATATTATTCACACTTGAATTTTTTCAATTGCTACTATTATGCAGATCATAGAATCATAGAAGATTAGGATTGGAAGGGACCTCAGGAGGTCATCGAGTCCAACCTCCACTCAAAGCAGGACCAACCCCACCTAAATCATCCCAACCAGGGCTTTGTCAAGCCACACCTTAAAAACCTCTAAGATTCCACCACCTCCCTAGGTAACCCATTCCACTGCTTCGCTACCCTCCTAGTGAAAAACTTTTTCCTAATATCCAACCTAGACCTCCCCCACTGCAACTTGAGACCATTGCTCCTAGTTCTGTCATCTAGTACCGCTGAGAACAGCCTAGCTCCATCCTCACTGGAACCCTCTTTCAGGTAGTTAAAGGCTGCTATCAAATCTCCCATCATTTCTTCTCTTCTGCAGACTAAACAAGCCTAGTTCCCTCAGACCCAATCACAAATTTTTAGTCTTAGATGCCTCCTAACAAGAACTGGAAGTCTTTTTTGTATGTGCATTTTAAAATTATGTTATTTCCCACTACTTTTAAACCCTCTTTTGACGTTTAAAATGAATTTTCTACTTGTACTAATATTATTTCTTTGTGTTTAACAAATTCTGGACAAATTTCTGCTCTCAGTTCTACACCAATCCATATCTTAGACCTCATCTCTGATGTTATGCTCTCTTCTAATACTATAGAGCTTCACCTTCTACTGTCCTTACATGCTCCCCTCCCCAGACACATCCAAAGACATCACAATATCAGAGATGAGATTCAACTTGCACACCAGAGTAGAATTCTTCCAAATGGTATTTTTCTTCAGACTGAAATTGAAATGAACACAACCAACTTGGGTTTACCTCCTAACATGACATTTAATGAAAGGAAATTAAGAACTAGCAAATTCAAAACCATAAAAAGACTCTTTTAAAAAAAAACCACAATATGCAATGTAAGAAAGTCGTTAAGGCCAAGAACTTAAAAAGATTCAAAAAGGGATTGGATGTTTACATGTAGAACAAAAATATAATAGCTAAAGCTAACAAAACTTTTGGAAGAGATCTTTAACTCCATGCTTCGGGGCTTAAACCAATTTTTAACTATTAGAGATAAGGATAAAACCTAATCTGTCTATAGTTGGGTTCTTAAATCTTCCTCCAAAGCATCTGGTACCGGGCCACTAGACGGACCTTGGGTCTGATTCAGTCTGGCAATTCCTATGTTCCTAGTTTGTGCAACAGCGTCAGTAACAAAGTATCACAGTTGAACTCAGTGTTTGTTTGTTTGTGAGATCCTCAAACATTACATTGATGGGTAGATTGTTAAGTACTACAGTTAAAAAAAAAAATACAGAGCCTAACTAAGAGGTTCTAAGCACCTTCCACTATTAGTTGGGGATGAAGTGCTTTTTTGTAACTGAGTAGATTTTTCAATAGAGAATTTTAGAAAGAACATAGGGCTGGATCCAAACTCCACTGAAGTTAATAGGAGTCTTTCAACTGACCTCAGTGAGTTTTGGATGAGGCTCATAGGAATTTAAAATAGTGAAAAATGTTTCCGATGAGGTTATACCAAATGAAATGTAGTCCAGCTTCTGAGCCTGGCCTATGTGGATAGTGTTACTTTGAAAAATATTCATGTACCGATATTAAGAGCATTCATTTCCATGGTAGCTTAAAAAAAATTCAGCTGTCAAATGAAATACTAGGTAGCCTATGTAATCCTTTTCTGCAAATACTATACTTACAACAATATTTAGAACTTTTCTTGTATTCTCGTAATTTTTATTAAAAAACATTAATCTACTGGATAATTTAATTATCCTCGTTTAACTGAGTGTTATTTCTGTGGTTTTTTTTCTTTTTCCCATTCTGATCACATCTCCAGAACATGCTAATTTCCAAGAAAGCCAAGGATCTTGGGTCATTCATTGAGGGGAATATGGCAGGCCTTTCCAAACCCAGTCATCTCTTAATTCATTTATGAATCAACAAATGGATTTATTTAAAATTAAATGTCCTTCTCTTTTGTCATTTACTCAACTCTCTTCCCAACCAATACCCAGTGAAAAATCATTTCCCTTGCTTTAGAACTAGTTACTTGTGACTTTACCATTTGTTCCAAAGAACTTTTAAACAATTCAGAAGGGCATTACTGTACAAGTGGGTTGTTTTTGCTTTTTTTTTTTTTTTAACACTATTTACCTGTCCTCTCTTTATTGCACCTGGACAGCTGTTGTTTTTGGTACTAAGCTACTTCATGAGAATCAAACCAATAGCAGAGACAACTCTAATTTTATTACACTCTTTGGTGTTGAGCTAGATATTTCTATAAACTAATGTGAGGAAATGTAACTGATGCCACTGAAAAATGTAATCAATACCAGTTAAATGAGCTCCATAGGTGGAACAAATGTAAGATGATTTTATATGCAAATTTTTTAAAGGCAATCATTTACATTTTCTAATATACGTGAGAAACTGTGTCTGTATTATCAAAGCATACAATATGCAGCTGCAATAAATTAGGCAAAGATGTAAATCTCAGCCAGTGGAATTGTGTTTTTCTTTACTGAGCATTTACTTGGTTGTGCATAGCACACTGGAGAATTGATTACACCTATAAATACTGTCACAGGTTTGGAGTAGCCAAAGATAAGGTGTTGTTCACAAGGTAGATTAAAACACTGCACAATTTAACATATAGAATGTTCAGAATGAAGCAACTATGTCTTTGCATATAGGATACAGGGACTGAAAGTCCTTTTTAATTTTAAAGCTAACTCAATATACAAGATCTATCAAATTTTACTAAAGGCAATTTTTATTTTCATTTAAATGACCTCATTTAACTATGCAATTGATTATACTACAGACATCACTAATACATGGGTAGCCAGCTGTGTAGAATAAACTGAAAATCTGCCTTAATTCCAAGAAACAGCTTGGGTAAGTAGTGAGAGGTGGCCAGTGAAAAAATATCCTCTGATGGATAATCAGTGACTCCTGCTGTTTTAGCACTTGGGAAACCAGACAAACCCTACAGATTCAATCATGTTATATGGCCTAGTTCAGCACAGGGATGACCAGATCTTTGGAAAGCTGTTTGCCAAAGACAGCTACAAAACTTTGTAATTTATACTAACATGCCCATCTACAGGCAATGAAATTTTGAATTTCCAGTAACACAAACACCTGAAATTCAGTTATTGTCTCTCAATGGCTTCTAAGAAAAATTTATTCAGTTTACAAGTGAAAAATTGGGTTTTCTAACTGCCAGATCTGCATACTCACTCTGGGACAAGAAACCCAAGCTGTGTTCTTTCTGGCTCATGTGTTATCACCAGCACTAAAGATTTGGTAAATGAAAACAAGTTATCGATTTTTATGATAATGTGAGAGCCAGACAAGAAACCATCTCACACTCTGTAAGTTGTGCTGGTTGGAATAAAAAAAATAGCGACAATTTTTGTCAAAAAAGTAAATAGATAAGACTTGGTATACACACAAGGAGCAGATGTGTTGAGAAAGAAGTCTCCCTTTTGCTACATATGACCTTGTCTAGCTTTTAATGCTTCATGTTATTTAATTACTGCAAATGAACACTGAAAAAAGATGATGATTACATGAATTTAAAGCTATTAATTTAATTGACAAGAGGTAAAATTATTACATAGGCATTTAAGATTTAATTAGTTTAATTTGTTAAAGATCTCCTTACCTTCTATTGCTGAAAGTAGAACACGAGAATGGTCATATGCAATTACATTCGCATATCTATTCTTTGGTTTGTTTACTTCCAGGTTAGAATGCTCCCACGTGAACTGCTGGCCAGGGTCAATTGACTTAAAAAAAAATGAAAAATTATTAGCTTAAAAGCATAAAATAACCTGAATAGCACTGATAGCAAACAATATGCTCCCAGTTTTACTTTTGCTTTATAAAAGGTCTACATAGCCAGAGACTTTCATATAGCACTACATGGTGCAAAGCATTTAGCCACAGCTTAAAGAGAAATGCACTCTGTCATACTGACACCTATTGACAGTTACATTTAGACATCTCATTTGTTCTTATACGAAAGAGAAAAACATATTTCTACATGGAAGGAGGCACAGAGATTCTAAAATAATATGGATATGTAGAAATGAAAATCTAGTACTTATCGAGGGATTGTTAACCATGCTTTCTGAGATTTTAGCCATGTTTTGAATTGTAAACTACAGAAATACCTTTTATTCGTTAGTTTTCAAAACACACATGAATAAAAAAAGATTACAATATGTTTCAGATCCATCTGTGTTTTGCAAACATTTCTGCACACATGCTAGATTATGCTTTAGAAAGATATGGAATATAAAAATTATTTATTACTTGTATCATAGTAGTGCCCAAAGGCACCAGCTGAGACTGGGAACCCCTTTGTGTTAGGTTCTCTATAATACACATGTTGCAGAATCTGGGGAAATGTGGTAGTAGAAACAGATACTTACTCTAGAAATATCTTATAAGCTTATAGATAGTTATACATCCTGCCTGAAGATGAGAAAAATGTCAAACTGATTCTCACTGTTGACTATTTTAACTAGAACAACTGTGGAAAAATAAGTCTGGAACACTGGAGTAAGTCAATAATATTAAGTATTGTAAGCTCCCTTGGTTATATAGGTATCATTCATGTATCTCCATTTAATATATATGCTCTAAAAGATAAATTTGGCATCTCTTACTGTAGTTAACAGAAATACTGATGTCCTCTATATATTTGTAAAAAAGGTGAACTTCAGCTCGACAGTAAAACATAAAGCTGCACTGAAATTGTAAAAGCTTAAGCTGCCCTGAAGAACTAGTGAACAAGTTACAATTGTCATCAATCTAGGACAGATCCTTGAATTCACTTTGCTGTTAAACCCAGTCTGTTTACTGACACTAATTTCTACACTAATAATTAAGAGTCAGATTTTAAAAGGTATATAAGCATCAAAAGATAGATGACTACTGGGAACAGGGAGTTAGGCATCTCAGTGCTTCTGAAAATCCCAGTAGGCACTATCTGCATCTTTAGGCATCTAAATATCTTTAAAAATCTGTCCATAACTACTTGTTCTACAGTTCTAAAAAGAATAAAGCTGGAACTATGGTTGAATAAGAAACTAGATTAATGAAACAATAAAGGTCATTATTACTTAATCTCCTTGATGATGAATAGATGGAAAACTTGATCTGGTTACAAGAGCCAAGAAATACTGCACTATGTCCAGGAACATTAGGGGTTAAACTACATTAAGCTGCATGCTAAGACTTAACACTACATTATGATTTAATACTTAAAATCAATTAACTTTGAGCTAAGAAATTATTATGATCCATAAATTAAAGATGTCATTGAGAACATGCCAAAACTCATGAAGATTTCTAGTTATACAAGTTTAACTTTTCATGGTGTAAGATATTCTAAAGAGCTACTGATCCTACAGATGTTCAGCATCTTCAGAAATTATACTCCTCTTTAACCCTTATTAAATTGTTTCCCTGAGGCTATAGTTCAACTAGAGATGTGTCAAACTGCCCAAATTAAATTAGAGTAACTAGACTGAATCTACCAGTTCAATGATACTGTTAATCCTTTCTCATCTAATGTCTTTTCATCTGGCTACTCCATTTATAACAAGATGTGCCATCTACAGTAATATTGGGGGGAAAAAGGAAAGTATTCTCTTGATTTCTCTTCACAAGCTGTAGCCTGTTGCATCCCACTGCATCCTGTCATGTTGGGTTACAGTGCAACAGAATGAAAGCTGAGGTTAAAAGATGTGAATGACACCAAACTTGCACCAGTTTCTTATAGATCAAGTATCAATTAAAAAGAGGCAGTGCCTTGTCCTATCTGAACTACCTTTGATTTTGCATTTGCCCATCAGTATCTATAACTCAGTTAGATTAAATTCTTGCCTGTAAGAAATGTGTCTAGTATAAACAAGTTTGTCGGAGTGAAAACAGAAATTTTAAGAAATAGGCTTAACTGGGGAAAGTAGAGTAAAATGAAACAACAACAGCATAATTTTAAAAATGCCAATGTTAATCCAAACATGTCTAATTTATTACATCTTCAATCTGGATAAATAAAAGGTCAGGAAATCCCAGTGTCATTAACTAGCAAAAAATAGATTACTTGTTACTGCTTACCTGGATGGACTTGGCACAGAAAAACCAACTAGTATAAAGGAATCCCTTGTTCACTGGCGCTTCAATTCTTCAAGGGAAATTTAGCCTTCTCAACTATCAATGCCCACCCCTCTTTTTGGAGGCAATGAAATGCATCTGAAATGAAGGCTCTGAAAAGCATTCTGTGTTACATCCGTGACCCTACCCAGCACAGTTGTTGTATGGTACAGAGCAACTGATACGGTTTATAATTACAGAGGTTTCTCTGAACTACTATGCTTTTACATTTCTCTCCCCTGAATGATTCATGAACTAACTCCATTCCCCACAGGAAATAACCTTAAACAGGCATCTACTGGCAGTAAAAAGAAAATAGTCCACCTATCAATTGTATGAAGTACTCCAAAGAAACAAGGGACTCTCTTCATTCCATTACCCATGTTGGCAAGATAGTCAAGGAATTACAAAGCAAACAAAAATATTCCCCAACCATGATCACATAGAGAACATCTATAATTTTTTGACTATTGAATGGAAAGGGCAAATATGATTAATGAGCAATGTGCTATGGTCCATGGGAAGAAGAGGGGTCATTTTTAGGAGCATTTGAACTATTGACAGCACGGAAAATAATGTGAGTTGTTTACTAGGCTTGCTGCTCTGCTACTTGTCTTGAAGTTTAAGATCAGCACCTATCTGTGACTTTGCCTTTTGATACCGTAGATGCACTTTGTCCCGTGGAGGCTTTTTCAACCTCAAGATCAACCTAGAGGCGACTAGCTGTCCATAATTAATGCCCATGAGACTTCTGAAATTACTCATCACATAGGTCTAATAGGGGACAGAGCCTACTAACCACATACTTTTTCATAGAACTCAGTGGTCTATTGAGCTAACTAAATTTTGAATACTTTCAAATGTTTTCCTGTTTTGAAAATGTTTGTTTTTTGGTTGGGGAGCAGCCAATGCCATGAGCTTTGTTTGAGAGGCTCTGCAGATCATCCAGAGATAATGACAAGATCCAATGTATTTCCTTGGTTTATATGGAAATTGCACATTTGATGCTAAACAAATGGACAAATATAAATAATGGCTAAATCATGGTTTTACTGCCTGCCCTGTGTAAGGGGTAGCACATAGATAGGAGCTAGGATTAAAGCTAAGCATGTGCGTAAGTGCTTTCTGGAACAGAGTTCCTTTCATGAATCAAGGTTTAACTTCAGAGACTGACTCATTCTTTTCTCTTGTTGAAACAGTTCTAATATGAACCACTTTGTTTGGCTACAAGGGAGAGTTAGTAGAATAGCTCAGAACTTTCATGTAGGAACCTTAAACCTAGCAACTTATCACATCTATATAGATGCTAGAAGTTACAGTTTCAAATTAAAGGGTTTTTTTGAATAACCTGCAACTAAAATTTGACCAATTTTCTTCTAAATTTGCAGACAGAATCATCTTTGATTTCAGAATAAATCCAGCAATGTCAGGCCAAAATTATTTTCATATCCAAAGTTCTAAGGGGCTGAAAACAGAGCTCATGATGGACCTTGGCAGATCCAACCATGGAGCTAAGCTTGGATGCACAATAACTTTATATATGAATGAATAAATGACAACATAGCATCTAACTGAATGTGACTGATTCTTTTATTCTTTTAGAATATTTACAACAAAAATTTCTGTATTTGGAGAAGGTGTTAGGTAGAAGAGTAAAGCATCTGCTTTTTACCTCAGAGTAAAAAGATACTCTATTCAATGTCTGGAGAAAGTGTAATAAATACCTCAACATAAAATGATCCAGGACTTTCCGGGACATCCAGGACAAAACCCAAGACAACAAATGGGGTTTGTTAGCTGCACGTTCTATAACCCTTTGATTTCAGACAGCAATATAGAATAATAATGAGCTATCTTTTTCTGTTTTGAAATGACCAGCACAGTGATCTGTCTCACCTACTGAACCACTTTTGTGTGACTTATATCATGAAGATAACCTTAACAAATTAAAGTTTTAAAGAGAAGTCAGAAGTGGAAGAGGCAAAATTCATGCCCCTCCCCCTTCTCTTTTAACCTTAGTGATTTGTGGGGGGAAATGAACAAGGTTTTATTTTTCCCCAGAGTATAAAGAACTTTATTTTCTAGCATGCGTTTATTAACTCCCTATTTTATTTATGATCTGCAACCTATATGTTGACACAGCACTAGTTTTGTTTATTTTTAGGAGCTCCACATTCCCCAGTAATTAATAAAGTACTCCATTGTCAAGGCTTGGTCTTCCACAGCCACACCATTCTTTTTAATGTCACCAGCTGAAGAGAAATTCTTCTGTATGTCAATAAGTAAAGTAAAAAATCTGCTTCTAAAGATCCCTGTTTAGCACTACCTCAGCTACCCCACAACAGCATATTTCATCCGGAGAGAAAACAGACAGTGAAATTTTAGTTCAGTTGGTTCTGATTCTTTATCTCTGTTGCTATGTAATTGATCATATATGAAGACAGGCAAGATGGACAGTTTGGTTTTTTTGTTTTTTGCCAGATAAACTTATATTTTTGCTGCATATGTTTTCCCATACCAACTGATCAGAAATTCATCTTCACATTTTGACTTACAAAAAGGCTATCACTTTTGCACCATCACCGTTCTCAGCAAGACAATTTTTGTCCTTCTGTTATTGAAAAAATAAGGGAGAATATGGTAGCTTAATGTACCATGTTTGCATTTTACATCTCCTGGTTTTCCACATTTAAAAAAATAATAAAGTTTGTTACCCTATTAGATGGCAAAAAATAATCTAATATACACATAAAATTTGACAAAGTGATTTTCAACTCATAGTTCAAAGAAACTGTTTGCAAGTATGTCTCAGGATATGGGTTCTGAACTTTAAGTAAATAAACACATTTAATTAATATATCAAATGAGGAGTATGGCATGCCTGCTTCATTTATGATTGGCCATTCAGAATTCAGTAGCTCCATTATTTAGTCTTTTGTGTGGCTCACATATAAATAAAAGTTTGCTATTCAGCACTTCACTGACTCAGAATGAGGGAATGATGTACTGTATTGGCTCTACTCATCTAACTGAAAGAGACACACTGTCTGATCTCTTTTGGCTGTACCTATAGTGCAAAAGTATAGTCAAAATTACTTTATAATCTAAGATGTCACTTATAATTTTCTTTTCATACTTGACAAGTAAACTAGAAACCAGAGTAAACTGACAAACATTACTAGTTTTGAGACTGAATTATAGGATTCTTCCCTGCCCCCGTTTTCCTCCCCCTCCCCAGAAGGTTTCCCCCCCCGCCCCCCCTCTCTCTCTCTGATTCTAAATGGCAACTTTAAAAATATTTTAACACGTAAGTTTGAGACACATTTTTGGACACTTGATTGCATTCAGAGGACATTGATGTGAATGTACATAGATTCTTTACTTATATGGTGTGAAAAAAGAGTTCAACATTTTATTATGCCTTGTTGGTAATAGGAATTGATAAACTATTAAATCACACAACATACAAAGTTTATCTTCAGCTGTTCAATTCCTTCCTCTCCGGGCTCCCCCCTGTCACTTCCCAATGCCTAAGTGATCTAAAGCTGCTTAAAAATATGATAAAAGTCAAACAACAGATGTCTTTGTCAGCCATTCACCAGTTGTATAACAGGATGTGCTCATCACTGCAGCATATTATACTCCCTGTGCACTTCTTTATGATGTAAGGCCAGATGGCTTAATCTATTGATTAATATTTAGCTCTGCATATGGATATAGTTAACAAATTTCTGTCAAATCCAGGTAAATAGACCTTAACTGTAATCTTTACTCTTTCCTTCCCAATCCCTCCTCCCTCCTTAGTAGCCCTACCCAGACACAACAAAGAATTGTTTTGGAGAGAGACAGCTAACCTACATTGCTTGAGACTGAACAGCCATGCTGGAACAAAGGGAAGAGTGGTATTGGCAGATACCTCAGAAGTGTGAAAGACCAATAACTCATGAATAACAAGTCTGCACTAACAATTTTAATGAGTGCTCTAATGGTTTAATGGATGGCACTTTAATAGGATTTCTAGTAGATTCATTTGGAAAGCTTGTCTTCAATAAAGCTATCATTAACAAAGAACTGCATATTTTCACAGCATAGCTGTATTGTACTGAGGCTCTGTATACATGAAATAACGATATATGTAATACTGTTATTACCATCCCATGCTTTGACTCATCTTTTAGCTATTGTGTTATCAATGGTTGTCTGCTAGAAATGGGTCTGCTCTGTTACTGTGAAAAGACTTGGGTGGTGTTTACCACAGTGATGCACCATCCACTAAACAGGTTTGACACTGAAGACTGGTATAATGGAAAGTGGCTGTTGGAATCATTTTGAACTGGGAAATCAAAAACTGATTATGTGCTGCTTGTGAAGTGATCGACTAAGCTACTTATAAGGGGGCAAATCCTGCCTCCCCCACATCAGTGAGGGCTCTCCTTGCAACACGCTGTGGTGCAGTTCTGCTGAGTGGGAGAACAATGACAGGATGCATCATGCCAGACTTCCTGGAGGAAGTTCACACACCCCAGGATGCCATGGAGCCATGCTCCACTCGCACTCTCTATGCCACCAATCAGGAGAGGGGCAAGACTGGTGGATCTGTTATTCTTCAGAGCCTATACGGTGGGGGCATCCAGGGGGGCTTCATGGTTGTAGAAAGGAAAAGATCATTGATCCCTGCAGAATTTCCCAACATGCAGCCTGGGTGCTGTATATGGGAACGATATTAAATCATCAAAAGCACAAACAGTTAGAAAGAAACTAATAATTAAAGAACAAAATATGGAAAGAATGGTGAAAACCAGAAGTTTCAGTACATAAAGATAAATAGACTATGCAAAACTAGGGAAAGTAGTCACCTGCCCATAAAAATGAACAATTTGATCCTCTTTTACCAATGTCAGTGACTGAAATGAGAAATTCATATAATATCTGATGAATTTATAATAATATAGATATAATACATTATGCAGGAAACTTGCTAATAGAATGAGATTTGCATATTGCATTAGCAAAACATGAATGCTAACTGCACGAACATTAATACATTATCATGGCAACTTGCCAATGGAATTAGATTTTCCTAACACATTAGGGGCTTGCACATTACATAGTAAAAGCTGCTATTCTTGAGAGAATAGCTTGCCCTCCATTCTTTTGCACACACAATAAGTATGTGGGTTATACAAGGAATGCAGGGCTTGGTCCAAAACACAGAGCTGGATACTGAACACGCATGTTGAAGAATTCCTACTGAATGTCTTTAAACATTACACCAAAACTCTTAGCTAAACATTATCAATAAAAAATACAATAGATGATGGCTGTTTCAATTACAAAGATGTCAAGAATATTTGAGAGTGGAAAATTATACACTTGTCAAGCTGTAGCCTGAAACATTGCTGAAGCAAAGCTTTGCCCATTCACTGCCTCTCCCCATCCACCTGTCTATACTGCCAAATAAAGGTGAACCCAGTTTTGTACAGGCCATGGAATTTGTGCTGCAGTGAAATTTCAATGCTGTTTTAGAGACAGTTCACTATGTTATGTGGGCAGCCACAAACTATGACACATATTGTTGAGGACTGCAAAATGATAATTTAAGATAATTTAAGAATCAGGAACCTATAAAATTCTAAGTTAGCATTCTTATAAGCAGAGTTCAACAAGTAAAAACTAATCAGTGTGGAGCATAACAACAAGGTGTACACTAAATATAGCAGAAAGATACAAACCAGGTAAAAAAATTAGGACAGGTTCCTGATTCTTAAATGATCTGAAAATGTATCCGTCTTTAAAGGGAAGCTCATCTCTCATAGGAGAATATTGCTTTTAAAAACATTCCTACTGTTATCGCTTATATTTTTCTGTATTTTGTTTTCCTCAGCCTTAAGAGTTCATCTGTTTAATCCCCACCTCAAATTATAATCCTCTGTCTGTGATATCACAACTGATTGCTGTGGAAATGATTATATGTTGAAAACAGAGGATTATGCACCGCTTTGGCTGGGAAATCAATAGCAGGAACATATGAATGCTTGAGAAACAAACATCCTAGTTTCATGCAAATATCTTTAGTGATAAAATAAAGAAAAAACACTGATTATCTATGTTTTCTAGTATATGGTATAAGCATAATTGTTCTTAAACTGAATGATTTTTCATTGCCCATGAGACACTAATTTCTCTTTAAAATTTCACTATATCTTTTAAGAATTTGCAAAGTCTGCTTTTTTAAAAAAACAAACAAACAAGGTCTAATGATTACGGAAGTCTTTCCTGATACACTATGACATACTAAACAATATTTCATTTGAATAAGAATAAAATGCTCATAATTGAAACTGAAATATATCACTGAAGAAATATACATCTTATAACCTTCCCAGTCACCTCTGACTTTCTCAGAAGATTCTCTAACAAACACTACAAGTAAATCTTTAAATATCTTACTAAATCCTCAGATTTACCTACAGCTGACAGCACAATCCCTCTGTGAATTACTTTTCTTGCTGTAAGAGGAAATGAGCTATTTCTCATCTCCTCCCTATGCCTACCCAACCTACTCATCCAGTAGTTGGACACCAATACAAAACATAAATAATATTTGCAAACGTAATTTGGCTAGTTAAACAGCCCAAATGGCCATATAAAAGTTGAATTCCCTGACAAAATGGTAATAGGTGTCAGTCCAAACACTAGCATCCTAATATGATGAGAACAGCTTTCTTGTACCATGTTTTTTTAATCAGATATGAGCAGCCAAGTGCTTCTAATACAAGGGAAGGAAATAGATAACATAATAATTGCCACTTCAAATTCCTGGGTTTTTTTTTCCAAACCTATCTTAATCCTACCTCTCCTAGTGGTTCAGATACTACTGTGAGTGGAAACCAACACTAAGCAACCTTTGTAAATGCAATAGAATATGTGCCTTTAATAAAAAGGCAGAGACCTGTTCACTGTCCACTGACTACACTAATTGTTTCTCTATAACTGGAGCACATCCTACAGTGTAAGATTATAGAATACAAATATAAGCTATTTGCAATATTATAGTCCATAAAAATACTGTAAAAATAAAACAGAAATAGGAAATTTTGCCAAGAAGAAATGGATTTTTGCATAGTGGTCTATGTTATCTGTACTTTTAAGGTGATTAAATGTAGATGTTTCATTGTTAGGGATTTATTCAGCAGCTGATTTTAGTAAATAGTTTTATATCAGTACCAGATTTATATATGTTTTTTAAATATATTGTACTTTAGGAGTACAGTGATTAGCTTTCTGTCACTTAAAAATAAAAGTTAATGATAAATTTACTTAAATAAATAAATGACCCTTTCAGCACAAATCAGATCCACTGATACTGATAAACTATACTAAGCCTTCTGACTTTATGGCAGTCTGGCACCCAACCAGAATGTGACTGCATCTTCTCCAATTACTCAGCAGTAAAATAAAGGGCTGACTCTAATCTGAACCTGAAAGCCTGACGAGAAGAAACATTAAAATGATACACAAGCCTTCTGACCAGTAAGAATAACACACACACACACAGAGGCAGAGATATGGTACTATTGTTATTAGTATATGTTACATGGCAGGTTTTCACATCAAAACAAAGAGCTGAACCTGCACAATATTTTCTACCTGGATCCACTTTCTTAAAGCTCTAAGGGTATAATGCCAGACACCTGGTTAAATTACAGACTAAAGGTCCCAGATTAAACTATTCAAGCAGCAAATAAAAACCTAGCAAGTCTACTGAGGAGTGTTTTATTTTGTGTGCTGTGTGGTAGTAGAAAAATATTATGTTCACCATATTTATGCAAGGTAACATATTAATGTGTTGATTCAGGCTCATTTTATGACATCTTTTTATTCCTAAATTATAAATATTAAGTTAAGGGGGAATTATGATACAAGACCAATTTCTAAATGAATACAGCTTTCTGCTTAGCAGCTGTCAAATACATATTAGGCTCTGCATTGCATAAAACCCCTAATGAAACTCTTTAAGCCCCAAAAGGTTTGTAGTAATCAATTTGAGTCACAAGTCTTGTCTATAAATTAGTGAATACAAAAGAAGATAAATGATGTGCAAGTGTAATGTGGAAATATAACATTTTGTCAGATGGCAACTGAAATCTGATACCAGTTTTAACAGGTAAAAATATTGTAAAAAATTACACTTATGTGATGTGAAAATGAACTTTTTAGTGAGGAAGACAAAATACATAATCTTTCCCCCTTCCAAAAAAAGCCCTAATCCAACCAGTCCAACCAACCATCAGGCAACTAAATTAGAAGATTATTAACCCTTATGACATTTATAAACTTGCCCTCCGTTGGAAAACAAAATAGGCAGGGAAAAGTTACATGAAAGGAAGTGTGGCTTTAGGAGTCTTGCGTGTATACCTCATACCACCCTCACAGAGATGGGGAAGGTAGAACTATGAAGTGGGCAGGCAGCAATAGCACCCAAAGACTGTTGGGCTGACATCAGAAAAGACCCAGTGGTATAGATGTCATAACTTAGATTGATATCCCCTCCACATCTATGGCATCATAGTACGGTGCCATGTTGTCAGTGGATAGTCTCTTCACAGCCAGCTAATCATACTCCTTCCCAGCTGGTCAAAGCAACTAAGAAGTTATTTTCTGCTTCCTAGGACAGATGTAATTTATGCTGTAATTTATATTACTGTGTAAGTTGCTGCTTTGAGAGGGAATGTATTGCTCCTGTATCTGTTTTCGCCTCTCCCTTCACACTGGCTATCAAGCTATCACCAATGTGAAGAGGGGAGAGACACAGTTAAAAAAATTTCCTCCATACAACAACTTCCAGAATTTTTGGCAGGATTACACACAGCATAAACAGAAGTGAGAAAATGACTATGTGTTTCTGGCTTGGAACTTGGCCATTTGCCAAGGTTTGGGGTAGCCATTGGGAAGCTTTGTGCAAGCCAGAGGGAGGAATGTTGGGAGGCAGGAACAGTTTGTGATTGCTGGGAGAAGCTAGTCTCTCTCCTCTCTTGGCCTGTGTTCCCAATGCGGTTTGCCTCCCCCTTCCTTGCTGGATTCCTCAGGCCAGGAACCGGCAGGGAGCAGGGTGGATCACATTAGGATGTGAGTCAACTAGCAGTGATACATTAGCATGAAGACAAATGGGAAACACTTTCTTCTAGCTGTTGGTGGAGACAAAAGAGTAGCAGAGCTCTTGTCTGTCAGAGGAGGAAGAAGGAGCAAGCCAGGAGGCAGAGGTCTTGCTGCAAGTGAGGAGACATGGACAGGGACTGGTGACAAATGTAATTGGCTATAGTTCTGCACTAAAAGACACTATAACTTTACTAGTTAAAAAGGAGGAGAAAATGCAGATGACTAGACCAGTAGAGCAGTGAGAGAGGAACATGGAATAAGTAGAGTTCTGAACACTGGGGAAGTTCATGAAGTAAGTTGAAAATGATGATACTGTAAGGTTGAAAGTTAAAGTCAGCAAATCTAAAAGGTACTGTATATTGAACAATAAGCTCAAAATGTATTGCCAAGACTGACTAAAGTTCAATAGTTTTCTAATCTTTGTTTTTTTCTCCACATACTTGTCCTTGCTCAGACAAAAAAAACCGAAGTGTCTACAGCATAGGTCTCTCTCCCAGATGATTTACCTTATCAGGAGATTCTCTTATCATGAAGCTGGTTCTCTTTAGGCCTGCCACTGCTCCTGTCACCTGCCTCCAGCTTGAGTTCAGACATCTTTGACTCTCTAATGCTTCCTTTGTATCTGATAGCAGGGAAGCACTGTGGACTAAGGATGGCTAAGAGACAGCTGGAACAAAGAAGGAGGGTGATATCTGGACTTAGGAGAAGCTGAAAAGGAAATAGGGAGAAGAACTAAACAAAAAAAGGATGGAAAAGGAAATGGAAGAGCAGCTGAGAAGGAGAAAGAAATAGGTATCCTACCAGGAGCAGGTGTCTTTGGATATGGGATATGAGGTGCAAATAATGTGCAGATAGTGATTTGTTTTAGGAATTAGGGACCTTTTGCGGGATGTAGCTGAAGCTAGTTGGATGGGAAAACTTATCTAAGACATTATTCTTAACCAAATGAAGCACAACCACTGCATTTCAAAGCCCTGTGAGGAGCTGTTGATGAGGAAGATGTGAATTTTTATTGAATCAGTTCATCAATCCCTGCTCATACGGAGTTGTGTGTCTTCTCTATTTAATTCAGGTCAGAAGAACTTCTTCAATAAAATGTTAAGAACTTTCACAAACTAAATGGAAAAACAAATCATGGAATGTTAGTGGAAGCAGCGCAGTGTGAAAAAATTTACGCTGATCATGAAACTGCTTGGAAAGAGTAAAATCACATTTGCACTGTTTTTCAAAACTGGAAATAACAAGAAGGGGTTTTGCTTGTTCTCAGGAAAACTAAAGGTAATTTTCTCAGGCAATAATTTTTACTTTTTTTGTGTTCTAAAAATGTTCTCTCTCTAAGAAGACTGGATGGCTCAATAGAATGACACTAGGCTATAGCACCTTTCACTTAATGCATCAGCACTTTGTGTATATCCTGTGTTGATAGCAACTAAGTGTTACCATTTGTTCAGTTCCCAAGTAAAACTGGTTGGGGGATCTTAGTCCACTTCCTAGGCTACATTATAAAATTCAACCACACTAATAAATATTCTTGTCTCAGCAAAAGAGACCATGGATTAGGTAGACATAGGAAAAGATCTGAAGCAGTGATGTCTCTTGGTTAGGGTTGAGGCACATTAGGGTCGTAATGAGGGGGACAACTGACTTCACTAATGCTGCTCATGCTTAAATGTTGATTTTATAACTACTCAATGCTGAATGCCTACTCTTCTTTGCTAGAATGTTAAATAAAGAGCTGTCTAGAAACACAGAACAATGTGTAGCTGTAGGAAAGGCAACTGTTGATATCTGACAGAAGCTATACAAGAATGAAAAATAACCCAGGGCACTGGCTGTAACTAGCTAAGGTAGCATGTGTTCTGATTTACTGATTTAAAGAGCATACAAATATGGAATAGAAAGGCTGTTATTGCAGTATAAGGCTGAATGTATCCTCTCTGCAATATGCTAAAGAAATGTTTGGTGTATTAATGCCAAGACTATGTATTTCAATACACATTATACCCAAAAATGTGAATTGCTATAGTGTTAGTTATTTCTAAAAAGCCAGCATTTGCCATCACAGTTGTTTCTGAGAAGCTGCAACATTTCCTTATACTTAGAACAGGAAAAAATTGTGGCATCTTTTAGCAAATGTTGACTTTTTTATGATGAACACTACATTTTAGATTAAGAGCCTGGCATTATTGTGAGCCAAAATCCAAAATCCTTATTCAGATAGAACTCTCAGTGGCTGCAGGATCTAGCCTATTGTCTGAATAGAACTGAAGCACACTGTTAGAAGATGGCATGCCTGTCTTCATCAAGGCAACTCACAAACACCAACGGCTAGAGACTGCAGTGCAGACGATTCGCAGCACACAGGTTAAAGGTCACCTGTGCATTTCTTTGAACCTGCTATAGCATTTGTGTGGGAATGGTCTTACTATGCCAAGTTAGAACAGCTTGAGGGGCTGGTTTTTTTGTTTTTTTTTTTTTTTTCCACTTTGGGGTCAAATCATTATTTTATTCACAGTGCAATTACAGTGGGTTCACAGCTAAAAGTGGTATTTGTGCAGGAAAAAAGTGGTGGTTTCCAACAGCTCAATTTTCTAGAGATTCAGAATATTTTATTATACACAGTATATTTCTATGCTCGAGTTCAAGACTTACATCGTGAGACTGTACTCAGATGAATTGAAACAAAAACTGACAATGAGATGCATATTTCGGAATTTAATCTATACAGTGACATTATTGTGAATTTTTAGCAGGTGTTTCTAAGCAAGAAAGAAAATGATTGCCACATTTAGGATACTAAATGACAGATAAACTATCTGCTTGCACTGTTTCTATACTGTAGTTTCCAAAATCAAAAACACTATAGTTTCAAACAGTACAATAAAAATCCACTCCTGCATTTTGGTGACTATAGCATTAAATAGCAACCCTGAGATACTGTGCAAATAAACTTATTTTTCTGAATAATAAAGGCTGTATTTTCTCTTGACAGTAATGATTATTTTTCAGAGTAGTCTTTAAATAGTTTTTAACAGTGTATCATCAGATGAAAAGCAATTATTCTGTACTGTAGTAGTAAATATTCAACAACTGTTTCCTGCCAAAGTTATTTAAATACATTTGGTATTTATATGGTCCAACCTTTAGAGTTAGCTTTGAACTTATGTTAACTAGGAAAAAATATTTATGTAAAAGGTCATACAAATGCTCTTTACAAAATAAAATTAACAAATGGTGCTTTCAGTCTCGTCCTTTCATAAACAAGCAATTCACTCCATAGAAATGGAAATGTTAACTTGTCCTAACTTGCAAAAGTCTGCCTCAGTGCTATGTTACTCTCTAGAGTGTCAAGGCTTAAGACCCTTAATCTGTGGTGCCTGGACACTAGATAAAAAGATATATTACAAATTATATCGATTATGAGATATCTAGGTTAGATAAGAATAGTTATTTATACAGTACCAACTGTATCCTAAGTGTGTGATAGCTAGCTAGCTAGTCAGCTAGTAGTGGTTTCCTCATTGCCATTATGGGATACCATGTCTAAGAGTGCTTTAAACCATTGACTACTGACATGACAGACTGTAAAGAGAGCACTGTATCAATGACTATTCACAGAGTCCTTAATTCATGGACTCTGATAGGATACTTCAGACACTTTAAAGGAGCACTCCAATAGTTCAATGTATACTATGAGAGAATCTTTATCCACAGATTTTTGACACAACAGACCACAATGGCTTTGAAGGAGCAATTTTTGTGTTTATTGTGTTTAATGGATGATATCAAAGCCCCTTCATCCACAAATTATTAACATGAGAGGTCATTACTGTCTGCACTGTCTGTTCATGTCTGGGGACTCGTACTCCATGGATTATTGACACGGTGGCCCATAAATGGTCCCTCTGTTCCTGTTGCATTCCATCATACTATTACAGCCTGTAGTTCATAGATTATTGACAGGACAGAAAATAATGACTTGGAGCTGTTATACTCTCATTAATGACTTTGGACAATTACAGAATTTCTACTCCATGCAAAATTGACACAATGGGCCATAACAACTCCTCTGGAGCTGGTATTGTATCTGTTTTGCCAAACATGTACCATGAAGGATCCTTATCCCTAAGAATTCTGATAGAAACTTGGGAACTCTTAGCTACCGTCAACGGAAGTTTGTGTATTCAAAATAGTCCAAGCACTGCTTCATTTACACACTACTTGATGCATGTACTGTTAAAGTATGTGTAAAAAACATCCTTATGAAAATATATCTCCTAGGAGCAAACTAGCCACCTCATCACATCAGTCATTTTAACAAAGGCACTTGTCCCATCATCGCTCTAATGGTATGTAAAACTGAAATCATCCAGGTGTATAATTATCAAAAATGAGGCTAAAAAAGAGGTAACCAGGGATAGTATTCAGAATAGTAAGAATGAGAACACTGTGAAAATTACCTCATATTCTTGTGAGAACTTCAAATTGTCATTAGCTTTCAATCTTTCAATGTGATCTGCAAGTTCCAAGATAGGTATTGGAGGATGGCTAGCCATACCTGTTGAAAGAGAGAGAAGGAAAACAGCATTTAAAATAAACCAGAGATTGCATCATTCCAAAATTTAGAAAATACAGTAGTTAGAATGGCTAGAAATGTGCAAGTAGTAAAGATGTTGTATGTGAAAGAAGCAGGCAGATAGTTTGGTTACTCAAAGCAGGACATGCTCTGGAGAGATGAGCTTTGAAGCCAAATAAAAAAGTCACCAAGCATATTCCCAAAGCTAACATTCCTAGTGTAAAAAAAAAGTGTTATTGTGCCATGAGTCAATGAGATTAGCTAGGCAGGGAAAAATGAGACTGTTAGACTTGATGTTGACTTCTGCTTTGAGTAATGACTCTTAGTGTCATTTCAAACTCCTTCTCCTGCACTGTATGAAATGGAAACTGTATTGAATTAGACGATGAAAGGTGAGCTGAGAAAAGGACACTGAAAGAGGCCTACAGGGGAAAGAATAGTATTTTGACAGAAAACAAAGTGACTTATGCATAATCAAGGAAAACTAACTTGAAGAATGAAGGTTACCAGGGTAACCGGAGACACCTGAACCTGCAAAGGAAATGGTATAAAATAAAATAAAATAAAAATTCCAAATTAATTAATAAGATAAAAATGAAATGGATAGCTTGGTAGTTAGAAAGGACTAATAACAATGTTTCAAGGACTAGAGGACTGACTATACATTCTGACTAAATCAGTTCAGGAATATTTTAAAATAGCTTTAATATTTTATGAAGTTTAGAGATGACTGACATTCACATGCAGCTATGGACGACTAAAGAAACATGCATCACTGCTTATAGATAACAGTCACTAAAGACAAGATTGAACATTAGACAACTAGAGCTTCAAAAATGTTTTCACTAGTAGCAGATTGTAGAGACAGGGGTTGTACAATTCAGCTGGGCACACATATCTGGCTGCACTAGTACCTTAAAATGATCTTACCCCAAAACCCCATTATCAACCCCCAAAAGTACCTACAATCCACTTCAGGTGTAAACATCTTTGTCTACTGATGAAGATACAGAGCAAACAAGAAAGTGAAAGAGAGATGGGAAAAAAGACAGGGAAAGGGAGGAGAAAAAGAGCAGGAGAAAGAAAGGCAGAAAGAGATGTGGGGCCAACTAGCACAGCTTGCCAGCTGAAGATTTTTGGCCATATTTTTCAACCAATTAGTTGTGATGACCCCTCCCAAAAATGGTTTACATTTATTTATTCATGTTTACTTTTAACCATGCCTAGAATAAAATAGTGTGTATAACCACTTGCAGGGCGAAACCACAGCTGGCTAGAAAATGTAAACTAGTGAGCCCCAGGATCTGTTGAAATTATAAAAGAAAACAATGATGACTACAGGGGGCTCAAAGTGGAAGCCATGTTGCATAATTCAGTTTGCTTTGTCACTGTGAATTTCAGGAATGTTCTGTGGGATACCTAACTTGCATTTTCTACTGCACTGTTCAAAATGACCATGGGATTATGATATGGTCACTTCATCAAATGTTTTTTGTGGTATTCCAGTCACCAGTTAATAAACTACAGTACAGAGGAAGGACCAGCAGCACTGATCCTAATCATTTGAGCCTTATATAGTACACAGAAAATGTTACATTCCTATAGTTAAATGCTACCCTGCACATTGATTCTGTCACCGTGAGGTTTTATTAAAGATAAATTATATGACATGCTGCCAGTCAAATGAACTAATGGGAGGAATAATGAGGATATTTCTTGGAATTTACAGGTATTAAATTAGTAGCAAAAACTCCATTTAGCTATATCAGTTCTGGAGTCTCCCATTTTCTCAGTTGTCACATGAAGGGCATTGTTTTTTGAGAGAGTGGGTGACGTTTTTCTAATAATTAAATTGATTTGATCCAGATCAAGCACCCCAATGAAAAGTATGGGAGTGAAAAGGCACAAGAAAACTCTAGACTTATCCAGAAATGGAGGTGGACTGATGTACATCTAAAACAGTGCTTGAACAAAGAAAATAATAGAGACAAAGATGTTTAGACCTTTTCGAGCGAATCGTGGGAGAGAGTTATTATCATATAAGGACTGAGTGGTAGTTTGGCTAGAGAGGGAGGACACAGAGCCAATCAGAGAGGCGTAGGGGACTGAATTACTGCTCAAAGCTGTAAAAAGTAAAGCCAATTGGAAATGGGAAACAAATTAGTAACAGTAGTAGAAGGCCATCATAATCAATCAATCAATCAATCACACACACACACGTGTACACTTCTGACACGCACAAAACCATTGTCTGGAAACTGTACTCAGAAGAAAATGTCCAGAGGTCCAATCTCCCTACAATAAACATAAAGGACATAAAACTGAAGAAGGGGGATCTTGTTTGTTAATTAGTGAGTCTGTCATTGCCAACAGCACCATGAATTTGGATCTCATTACTTTGCTCACGTGGACGGGTATTTAGTTATCTTAAAGAGTCAGAAATTGTGGATAAATAAATAGGCTACTTGATAATCAAGACATAGTTGGTCCTTTTTTAACTGGTCTTATTTATAATCCTCATTAGAGAGGTACCCATTAGCACTTCTTTCGTTGAGCACCTGCTGCCATTTGAATTTCTCATCATACATTTCTAAGGGGTGATTTTGTAATAAACATTTGGTGCAGAGTGAAAGTTGGCGTAAAACTTTTCTAAGCAGGAAACTTACGAATAACTTTTAAAATTAATTGGCTGGCTCTTACTTGAGTGTAAACCTCTACTGCCAGAACTCATTTTATGATCCTACAACTGAACAATAGTTACATTTCTTTAACTAATATTTTACAGTCAGCTTATAAAGTGAAATAATTGCATTTGGTAGGGCTCTTATTTTTTAAAGATACAACAGATTCAATACTGAGGTGACACATAATTACTTGTTCTTTTATGAAGGGCTTTTGCTATGCACTCATTCTATGTGTCTGTATTATACAGATGTGTACTCTTCTTAATATGCATCCAGTTCTTAAAGAGATGTTATGGTATAGGCTACGGGTACATATTAAGGCCACATTCTGTTCCTGGTGCATGTATGAGGCTCCTATTGACTTCAACACACATTGGGTGCACCAAGGACAGAACTTGACTCACAGAACTCTACATAAAATGTAGTTGATCAGACTTATTTTTATGTCACTACAATACAGAATGCATACTTTTGCTGATACACATTCATATCGTTCCACATATGCTATGAACATGTATTATAACTAATAGACAAAATGCAAAGACATCCGAACAGGCCCTCTGACATGCTTAGTAGGTCAAAAGGAATAACATGCCAATGACATGCTTTGCTTTGCTTTTTTATTCAAATTAAAAGAAATTAAGACACACAAAAACATTAAAATAACATTAAAGACCTGATTCAAATCAATGAAGAAAACATCATGCAAAGTTACATCTGAAATTCCATCCATAATCAGCTCTTGCGCTTATGTACTGCAGAGGATTGGAAAAAGTGACTGATTTTATACTGCATAGTATTGTCCCCCCGTAAAAGAATTAAACAAGATCTTGTGGTTCCAATAACATGTGGAAATATCTTCTGGTTTTTGCGGAAATGTACCATTAATAAAGAGGAAGATAGTATACGACATTGGCTACAATACTTGGGCACAATAGGGAGAGTAAGGGCAAAATTCACTACAGTGCAGAGAGCAGATGAAAGGATATCTGCATCCACACTTAAATTCTTAGAGTGAAATCCTGATCCCACTGAAGTCAATGGAGATTTTGACCTTGACTTCAGTGGGGCCAGGATTTCACCTTTTATGTGGAGTTTAACTGGGCATCTGGCCGTATGTAGGCTCTCTGCACAGGGGTGAATTTTACTATAAGTGAGTAAGAAATACAAAAGGAGCCTTTTATTTGCTATTTTCTTGCTTGTATGCATTTATGAGACAGAAGATCAAGGTATTTTTGTAGTTTTAATATAGTTATGGAGCACATGTTTGGTTTGAAACTTGCTCAAGATGTAACTGCAGCTCCACGTTTACCAGCCCCTCATGAAAACAATAAATTAGAGATTAAATAGAACACTTATCTGCTATAACACAGAATATTTGCTTTTACAAAACAGACATATTGGAAATTGAATGTATTATTTTAACACAAAAACCTTGATTAAATTAATTATATTAGGTCCACATCAAACTAATAATCAATGATCATTAAAGACACATTTATTATAATATAGATTTGATATAATGCCATAAAAAATCATGTCATGATGCAATTTTCTATCAACAGAAGAATTAGGAACCAATAAACAGTGGCACTTTTTCCTGTCAAAAACTTGTAGAAATACAAATGCAAATTCTATGTACAGCATGTGCAACAGATTAAAGGCCCAATAATACTGCTCTGATGTCAATGGGAGTTTGGCTTCCAACAGGAATTCAGGAGGGCGTGCTTAGTAAGGCTGACATTGGAATTACTTGTATTCTTTATCAAGAGTCACTACTGTAAAAATATACTTGAGGGAGTAGGTTCAGGACTTGTCTACATGGAAAAATTAATCAGAATAGCTATTGCAAAGTAAACTATTTCACAGTAGTTCCTTGTGTGGCCACTCTATTCTGGAATAAAATCAATTCTATTCCAGAATAATTAGTGTACTTCCAAAGCGGGGTAATGATTCTGGAATAAAAGTGACTTTTATTCTAGAAACGAATGTCCTTGTGGAGCTATTCCACAATAGTTATTCTGGTCAATTTCCCCAAGTAGACAAACCCTTATTTTCCCTTCAGCGTCGACATAAATCTCATGAATATGAATCGAAATTGCATGTATACAATGAAAGGAGGACAGCCCTGCTAGGTCACAAGTCAGATAAATCCAAACATCAACTTTTCCCCTTTTGGTTAATTGATATTTTCCACCCTTTTCCAGCTGACCTCTTTTATTTTGTTTTGCTTCAGCTTGGAAACAGACTGGTGCAGCTTCCTTAAATAACTCTTTCCATAAGTATCTGGTGAAGAATTACTTACATAAATATGAGTAAATCTTTGAATTCAGAGCTGTTAAAATTTTTCTTTATTTTTCTTGAATTTCAAGTATCTTTTTATTTAACTAATGTACTGTAATGAGATAACTGTTTAATTTGTGTCCAATTACACAGATTACTTACAAGTGTGACACATTTTGTACTTAAATGAAGAACAAAAGGTGACTTGTTAAGAATAAATCAATCCTGTTCCTCAGATGACTAGCAGATTGGAGTTTTACTCTGAGCCTTGGGTCTCTCATAATCCACTCAAACCACTTCAAATCACTCACTTTACTCTATGTAAGTCAGAGCTTCCCCTTCCTGTAGATTTCATTCAATGAAATCTTTTGTGAAGACTTAATTATTGCTTCCAACCTCCTACCCCTCACCCCCCACTAGGCTCTGTCCATGTGGTTTAGTGACTTGTAAACTTGCCTTCAAGGTTAATGATTTAATCCCATATTTTCTAGTAAATTTGCTGTAGAATAGCAAGAATATGGCTCTCCTTTACCTCTACCTCTCCACCTTTAGAAAATGACAAACTAATAAAATGAAATCCCTTATGCTGTTGGGAGATTGGGCATTTTCATATGGACTTAAAGAAAATTTGGCACAGATGTGACCCACTTGCTGACATATGGGCCTATCTAACAAATATACATTTGTATGGAAAGCACATATGGAGACAGGATCTTCTTCTCAGATGTAGACCTGTGGGCTATTCCCTTATGTTAAGACACAGCGCCAAATTTACCTATGGTGTAACTCTGCTTGTTGCAATGGAATGAAACCAGAGATAACTATGGCCCTCTGTGTTCAGAATAAGATGGGAATTCTCCTAACAACACAATTCTTTACTGGTAAAACATGAAGGAAAGTGATAGGAAAGTGAAAACTTTATTGTTCTGGCAATTCTAAATTTAGATTCATACGGTGTCTTCATATTGTGTTAGTATTTTCATCACCAGTTCAAGCTGATCATCAATAAAATAAGAAAGCCTTGATTTCAAAATAGAATCATAGAATCATAGAATATTAGAGTTGGAAGAGACCTCAGGAGGTCATCTAGTCCAACCCCCTGCTCAAAGCAGGACTAACCTCAGCTATATCATCCCAACCAGGGCTTTGTCAAGCCTCAGCTTAAAAACCTCTAAGGATGGAGATTCCACCACCTCCCTAGGTAAGCCATTCCAGTGCTTCACCACCCTCCTAGTAAAAAACTTTTTCCTAATGTCCAACCTAGACCTCCCGCCCTGCAACTTGAGACCGTTGCTCCTTGTTCTGTCATCTGCCACCACCGAGAACAGCCTAGCCCCATCCTCCCTGGAACCCCCTTTCAGGTAGTTAAAGGCCGCTATCAAATCCCCCTCATTCTTCTCTTTTGCAGACTAAACAAGCCCAGTTCCCTGAGCCTCTCCTCATAAGTCCTGTGCTCCAGCCCCCTAATCATTTTGGTTGCCCTCCGCTGCACTCTCTCTAACTTGTCCACATCCTTTTTGTAGTGGGGGGCCCAAAACTGGACACAATATTCTAAATGCGGCCTCACCAATGCCGAATAGAGGGGAATAATCACTTCCCGTGACCTGCTGGCAATACCCCTCCTAATGCAGCCCAATATGCCATTAGCCTTCTTGACAACCAGGGCACACTGCTGACTCATATCCAGCTTCTTATCCACTGTTACCCCCAGGTCCTTTTCTGCAGAGCTGCTGCCCAGCTCGTCGGTCCCCAGTCTATAGCTGTGCATGGGATTCTTCCTTCCTAAGTGGAGGACTCTGCACTTGTCCTTGTTGAACCTCATACTAGAGTTCTCTCCCCCAATCCATATAGTTGCTTTCAAATACTTATATTAAACCAGCTATATTAAAGGTGCTTTTGCTCATATAGTATGCAATTTTACCCAACAGGATTAAACCTTAAAATTCACAACCCACTTGACCCTCCCTTAGACAAAATACATTTGTGGTTTAAGATAAAAGCATAATTTTTTCCACAAATTGTTTTGTGGGCATCTGACAAGTGGCTGTTGTTGAGTCTTTCAAATAGCCAAAGCAAAGCCATTACCTTTTATCAAGGTTTGTTATTATTGTGAATACAGATGATTCCAGTATTCCCTCCATTATTGTCTCCCAGTGGACTCACATCTACTAAATTATCTACTTTGACAGACGTTTTTGCCTCTTAAATACTGGGGATTTTTAATGATGCTCTGCCTCACATTGTCTAATTTATTTTTTGATCTCTGCCTCTGTTAGTAACCATATTAAACAAGAGATTGGTGATCTAAACATTTCAATTTAAGTTAAAATTGTCTTCTCAATTGCTCCACATTACTAGTTCATTAGGAAACATAATGACTATTTTTGATGGTATTCTTTCAGTGGCAGACATTTTCTATTCATCTGTGACTGGAAAGCACCCAACACGCTGTGGGTGCTCCAACAATCTAAATAAACAAACAAATAAATTTAAAAAAAAAATCCTCTTCACATCATCTACCCTCCTGGAGTCTTATTGTCCTGGTGTACAGTGACTGTCTCACTTAATACAATGTTTGGTAACTGTGTTCGGACAGGGTAAAATTGTATAGACCTTTGTATGAGGGAGACTGTAAATGTTTCAATAAAACACACACCCTACTGCCCATCTTTTTATTTTTATTTCAGGGGGGAAAATGTAGAAGGAAAAAAATGTATTTCCCATGAATTTAGGACATCTTTTTATTCCATCTTGCTGGCTTTGTGTTGAGTAGGATTTAAAGTTGTGTGTTGTTAATAGTTTGCTAGCCCACGCCACCACATCTACACAACTGTTGTTACCTATGTTAGCTGGATTAAAGCTTGCATGGGTATGCCTACCTATGGTATAATCACACCTTCACTTGTAGTGTCGACATTTCCTGATGGTGAAATCATAGCTGCATTAAAGTCAATGGGAAATAAACAAGAGCTTGTGCTTCCACATAGGAATAGTGCCACTGATTTCAACAGGGCCAAGATCTCACCGTTAGAATGTGTTAGCTAACACCTTCTAACATGCTTTTAAATCCTGGACAAGACAAACCACCTAGATCAGAAACTGTCTCTTTTGTTACTTGTTTGTATGGTGCTTAACACAACGGACTCCTGTTTCTTGATGGGGGGTCCCTGCGGCTACTAGGATAGAAATAATAATAATTTCATTTGCAATCCACAAGTGCCTGAAAATCAGACTTTCATGTTACAAAAAGGGTTTGTTGCAAAGGGATAGGTCTAATAATATCAATGAATTGCAGCTGCATTGCCAAGTTCATTGAAAATTGTCTATCCCACATCGACAGCTATTGCAAAGAAAGGTCCAAATTCACTGATGTCCACTTCTTTTCAGAGCAATGAGGTAAAATAGAGTGTCTAAAAGAGCTAATGTACAGCATTAAATACTAATGTCATTAAGCCTCTTCCCGTACTTCATTTTAAAATATGACAAAAAATAAACATAAATGCAAGGTTGAGGCAACAAATTGCAACACAAAAAAAGTCAGAAAAAGAAAACTATAACTAACTAAACTTAATAAATGTATGAACTTCTTAGTCAGGGAGTTCAATAGTAGCTGCTGAATGCATAACTCTTTGTATTCATGTACTCATAGTATTAGCACTGATTTTTGTACACTGTTATGAATAAATCAGTAATCAATCAGAATTAAGCTTGGGGCTTCATTTAAATCATATTGTGACAAAAAAAAATCTACTGAAACACATCACAATCAATATTAAGAAAATTCTAAAGATAAAATATCAACCCATTCATATGAGGGTGATAAAAAATCCAATGCCACTCACATTATTGTCTTCTTATCCTGTCCTTGGCTGTCAAAGTTACTCCAATTAAGAAAACAAGATTTAACATACTAAAAGCAGGAAAGTGGAGGTAAAGCAGGTTTAAAGATATTCTGCAACATGCCATATCCCTCAGGAATATTTACATATTAATATATTCCTTCAACCTCACACATTGCTCCTGTTTTAGAAGACAGAGTATTTTTTTCCAGCTAATCTTGCCTTTTTGTTTTGCACATCCCCAACGTGCATGGTCCAGACATTTAAAGAGACCGTAATGTGGCAGTTGTGCACAATGAATATGACAAATATGCACGAGTCCTATAAACAATACCCTTCACCACTAAAGGGTTCCCACAACCCTTTAATAAACCAATTCCTTAAAGGGACACTGTCAACTAGAAATCTAGTCAATTTAAAAAATAATAATTTAAAAGTAGTTTCAGGAAAAACACCTGCTCCAGAGACTTGCAGCCAATTTTTGTTCTCTTGCAATTACATTTTCCTATGTTAAAAATTGTTTTCAGCTTTTCTGTTGCTGTGTGATAGACACACAAACAAGGGAAACTGACTATATGGTGGAAAGAGGGAATATTTGTACACAAAGTACTGTCAAATGCACACAAATAATAAATAGGGAGAAATAACTCCCCAGCCCCCAATCTCTTCTAGTATTCTTTGTTGTTTCTTGTAACAACAGTATTTAAAACATTTCTAGGAAAAATTTTGTTTAATAAGATAGACTCTTTTTAGTGGAATGACTTATTTATATCCAAGGTGACATTTTTCTTAAACTGCAGAAGTTAGAAGAAATTATTCACCAACTATTAGTAAGAAATAAACTGCAAAATCACCTCATTAATCAATATAAAAATCTTGGTAAAAAGTAGAGAATTCAACATTTAACAACTCAGTAGTAGCAATGTAGTTTCAAGCAAAATCTTGAATGGTCACAGAGCTGTAAATGGGTGAGTTCTGTGCCTTACCTGGAGTTTGAAAATTAAGGCGTCGCAGCTCCACTGGGTCTGTGGGATGATGAGAAGGAATTTCCTTGCTGTTGGGTATGCTGCTTTTTCTGGAGTCGGATTCAGCCCTCTTCCTGCATGGATAAAGTAAACACACACACAAATAAGATCCTAAATGTTAACTATACATGTCTGACCTATTTGATTGCTATAATTGTATGTGATACTACTTCTTTTTAAGAGTGTTCACTATCCAATGCATAGATAAAACAATTGTGTGTATTATGGTGGTAAAGGTAGCTACAGTTTACATTGTTAAAAGAAATTTAAACATGAAAACAGGACGGAGTAATTGCGTTCAGCAGTAGCCTGATCCACTAGTTCATTGTTCAAGGCATTATAATAATTAACGGTTATAGAATATATATGGGAAACTTCAGGAAATTACTTTGTCTCTGTCTTAAAAGCTATCTATCTATCAGCTTTATTAAATATATTTGTTTAAATCTTCATTATGTAATTTTGAAAAATATATGAAGACGCTATATCTGCTCTCTTCGTGTTTTAATCTACACAGAGCTGTACTGTTTTATTTATGAATAACTTTCATTCATTAGGCACTTTCAAGGTTGCAGAGAACAAATATATTAGAACATTGTTCCTTTCACTTTCTAGGAAATAAGAGCTCTATTCTCAATATTTCAGCTCTGTAATAGGGTGCGTCACAGAACATTCATGGCCCCAATCCCTTCCACAGTCACAGAGTCCATATTTAATGTAGGTGCTTCTGATCAAATTAGGGGTGCCTAAGGGAGTTAGGCACCTAACTGCCACTGTCTTTCAATGAGATTTTGGTGCTCTTGAAAAACCTTCTGTAAATGCAATGGACAGAAGAGACAGACAAAAACCCTCAACGTTCTCCTTTGCCTCAGAAATGTGGAATCTTTATGTATTCTATCTCTTATTTTTCTCCTGTCAGAATGGGCTCCTATTGTCCAAGAGTGCCAATCGCTGAGGGCAGCCAAGGAGAAGTATATTGGCTTCCAGAATACCTACTGATTTGCATTTTCATCCACTTTTTTTTTTGAGAGGTGAAGATGAAGGTGGCAAAGGGGAAATATCAAGAAAGAGAGGTGAGGTGGGTGTAAGAGTTATTATAGCTACACCTCTCTCAATTACTTTTAGGCCATTTTCCTGATTAAGTCATGCTGTGATGATCCTAAATCCTGTATTAACTTGATCTACTTCCTCTTAAAACAGCATAACTCCACTTCTTCTCTGTTCGTGTATTGCAGGCAGAGCAGTGTGTGGTAACACTGATTAGGATGTGATGTTATGTAATGGGAGAGAGAAGAGTGATGGGGGTGGAGGGAATCGTACTAATTTTAGCTGTAGACTATGGTTAGAGCTATTGTGGGTGACAGTGGGCAATGTCTTTTGCTTATATTTGATATTGTCAGATACACAACTAGTCCAGCAAGTCCAAATTTGCAGCGATTTAATCTCCCCTCTGGTTGCCTGTGCAAATTGTGGCTTAATTCCACAAGATCTTGAAGCATGGAACCTTTGTTAACTTCAGTGGAAGTCTGATATGCAGAAGACATCCAGGATCAGGTGTTGTACTAACCAAAGGCAAGGTGCTGGCAGAAATTTTGATTATTTCTTGAAATTAATACAAAATTGTTTTTTGTGCGATTTTGTGAAAATCAAATAATTCCAGTGTTTTGTCGCAAGACTCTTGAATTTATACTGCACATAAGCCTTCAGAATGGCTTCTCCTTCCCTTCAGTGAGGGTACAAGAAACTCAGCCTGTTTTTTTATTGTTTTGAGAAAGATGAAGAAGGGATTCCTTCAGACTCCCCCTCATTCTTTTAATTTAGCTCCCTTCAGTCATAAAGCCAACAGGTTGTGGCAATCCTGGGGAGACTTTGTTGATAACAAACACGTAGTCACTGGAAAGGAACTTTTTTTAGGGGTTTCTCCAGGGGTTGAATGTATTGTACCCAAATTAATCCTAGCCCCTGTCAACTCACAGAGCCTGGAATTCCCTGCATTACCATATGTTGCCCTGCCCCTCGAAAGTTGTGCCAACTTCAGAGTGATTTTTCCCAAGTCTTGTAATCTGCTACCTGAATCCTCAGTGATTTGTTTTGCTATTTATTGGTCCTTCTGCTGGTCAAGCTGGCTGGGTATCAAAATGCTGTGTGTGTGCTACAAGCCCCAGACTTCACAGAATTGATTAAGCCTCAATTAGACTCCCACAGATGTAAAGAAAGCTGGAATTTGTAGGGAAACAATTCAGGTGAATAGATTTCTAGGACTGTGCAGGGACCAATCTCCTTAAATTGTTGCCAGGTTAAACTAAATAGACTTCAGATCCAATTATAAAACCATATTCTGCCATCCTTAACCATACTGGGAGAAAAGCTGGTACAAGTGAAATCCATGGAAATTTTGCCAGGATGTCATCCATTCAGTAGTACCTCACTGAGTGAGTAGCCCCAATGAAATCACTTTAAACTTTATGAAATAAAAAACTGCATTGGGACTCACATTATTGCACATTTTATTTTGCTTCTTGAAATCAATGGGACTATTTACAAGTTGGCATAAGTTAGTATAGTTCAGATATCATAGTGATGTGTGCCATTATAAAACCCTAGATGTATGGGTGTCAAAAGTGAGGCCCTAGGGATTAATGTAAAAGGTCCCAACCTCCACAATTTCTACATCTTTTAATTATTTAAAAGAGTATTTGGTGCGCATCAGTGAATCATTTAGGTGCCATCCAAAATTTAAAATAAATAGTGCAATACAAGGCTTTCTGTGGGCAGACAGAGAACATTCTACCCTATAACCACCCCACTATGTGCTTCCAGAAGAGCTCCATGGAAGCAATGCCCTTGCTTCTTGTACGTTTAGACATGCCATTTCATTAAAATAAATAATAGTAATTAATAATAATAGAATAAAGGGAAAAACAGATTTTCATGAAAATTTAGTTAAGTAAATCTTACTGGGCTAAATTTCGTAGAAGACCTCAATCCAGCTTCAAAAGATATGCTTTTTCTTTAACATGCAAAACCTTTAGTTGCAAGTGCAAATGAAATTGTGTTCATAAAAGAGGTAGCAAAACATTAAATCACTTGATCTGAATCTGCAAATTTTGAACTGGCAATTCACTACATATGCAAAATTGTTGGTAAATATTTACCCGGATTTAGTACCATTGATTTGTGTATTCTGTTTTCTGCAGACTACATACAAGTGTATAATATTTCTTTCAATTGTAAAGAAACATTTTTATTTATATCTGGTGCTCATAAAAGTGAAGGACTAGTAGAACTGCCTAGAGGTAGACATAATTTGCATTTTTCTACATATAGTTCTGCCAGTGAATGTCAGCTGACCAACAACTCCCCCGCACCCATTGCTATATTAAAAAGCACTACAGTATCCTATAATAATAGCTGCAAATGTTAGAGTAAACATAAATAGCCTCAAATGTTATAGTAAAACTGGAGCATTTGGGGCACTTATTGAAGAATGATGTAGGTTGTTTTTTTAAATTAGGGTGATTCTAATTTTGTCCCTCTCCAGACCAGAGAATGCTATAGTAGTTGCATCAGATTGTGTGGTGGTTTTATGATGTCGAGACCTATTCACTAGGGACTATATTGAGATCATAAATTTATTTTCTTTTGTGACCTATTGTAAGTCAAGATTGAATCCAGGTTAAAGGTGAAAGGCTAATGCATTAAGCCATTACAATACATAATTGCCCAATTCTTCTGCAGTGCCATTTTCAGACGTGAACACCATTTTAAATTTGACCAAAGTATTCTCATAAATTGATTTGTGCTATCACCTGAAATTGTAATTTAGGAAAATATAAAATATGGAAAAACCTTTTCTTAGTTAAAAGATGAAACACTGTTATGAATGCCTCATGCCTTTTCAGTGCTGTAAGCTCTATAAAATACTGAGAGTACTTTGGGCTGTCTTTATATTTTATATGTATCTGCCCAAGTTCATTTAGACCGACAGACATTCTGTTTCAAATCATCGTCATGATAAACTGTCTGCACTTTTTTTTCTTTTTTTCTTTTTTGGTGTAAATGGAGGGCAATTGTTCTTCACTTCTCACCTGTCAGGTTTACTGCTCCATTTTAATGCAGCAAAGAGGAGGAAGAAAGGTTAAATGTTAGTTGGCCAATGGCAAGAAGAGTAACCATGACAACAGAAGATTCAAGAAATGGTGTTTAACAGTGAGGACACATAGCTTACATAAATTAGGAAATGACAGCTCATCAAAACATTTAATGCATTCTAATTATGGAATAAATGGAGGACACAAGGTTAAGTTCAAAGAGTCTTTTGCTGTTGAAGAAAACATTTTTATATTAATGTCACATTCCCTTTTGGTTATCACCTACAAAAAATGCTGCAATTACATCCCAGGGGGCTGTAGTAGATGTTGGATATATTTTTGAATTTTACTAAGGGTGCCACAAGCTGGAGAAAAGACTGTCATCTAACTTGCATATAGTGGAAATTAAGTGTAACAAAAAAATTTCATAAAAAAGGCTAACTGGATGAGATATTCCTATAAAGGAATTAAGACTTGCACTAAATTTTATCCTGTTTTACACAACTAGGCAATAAAATGTCAGAAATTATTTTAAAGGGTTTTGACAAGTAAGGTAATCCTAAATCTTTTTCCAATAAAGTATGAAATACTCTTTTTTTTGTTTTAGAAGGAATAGCTCATTTTAGATCCATAGCGCATGGCCTATAAAGATGGGTGGAACTGGAAAAATACTTTATTAGTTGCCATCAACAGGTCAGATAGTTGAAACTATTCCCAAATACCAGAAATACATTGTCTGTCTGTGTATCATCATGATAATGTGAGGTACTACAAAGATTTTATTGCTAGGAGGCTGCAATGACCCTATTACTTACAATGGGTACTAAAATCTTTATAGCGCCCTGTAGCATCACAGATCTTTCTCTTTTTCTTTTCAAGTCCTTCCATTTTTTCCCTTAGAAGCATATAAGTTACTATGGCTCAAATCTGGAGTTCTTTGCTAAATTTTCAGCCAGTCCTTACTAGTTCTGGCAAAACTCCACTGGGTTTAAAAGGATTTAAGTTAACATTCCAAGCCTCTGAGGAGATTCAAACAGCTGCCATTTAAAAAAAAACCAACCTGCCAAAGATATGTTTATTTCTTTTTCTTAAATGTGGAATGTCTCCCAGAAATAATACTGACTAAAGCAAGTTCCAGTATGAGGAACATCCAGTCTTGCATCCATGATGGGTTTAAGGTAAGGTATCTCGGAAGCTTTACAAACACAGAAAACATACATAGGAATTTAACACCAGTGAAAACTGATATTCCAGTGGGATATATAATGTCTTTCTAGTCCTAGCAAATCCTGAGATATTGGGTAATGTTAAGGGGTTTCTAACATTTATTAATTAATGTTTTCCTTTTCCTCCAAGACGTGTACTGTCGAATTCATATGGCCAAATTCACAAGTGAATCTAAGGGCTAAATTGCAGCTTTACCAAGTGCCTTGCATATGAGGCAGCAAGAACATCCTGGGCGATAGGCTGAGACTCTCAGAGTTGGAGTCTGCTTATCAGTTTTCCTCCTGCTCTGTGGGAGATGTACTCTGTACCAGCCCTACACCTAATGCAGTATTTATCGTCTGGTGCTCTGGCATAGCTATGCTGCTTGGTGCATTGCTAGAGGAAAAGCCAAGACTCTACCCATTCCCTGTCCATCTGCACAGGATGGTGAGTCTTGAAGGTTGCTTCCTCTCCCTCACTTATGTGGCTAGCTGGCTCATTGCTCCTGCACTGCCCTGTGTGGTTGCACAAGACAGGCTATGATATGAATGAGTACAAGGAGAGTTTAAAGTTGTATAATGTCCCCCTTCCACCCATACATGTATGTTTAATCAATTTAGTTTCCCCCTGGATTCTCCTACATTAATTGCTTAAATTCACACTGGATTTAACACCACATAAATTTACACTGCCACTCATACACATCATCTCTGAACTTAGCCCACGGAGAATAAGGGAATCTAAGATGATGTAACACACACAGAGGCCAAATAAAATAGACTAGTATGATTTTTAGCTTGATGCTGTTACGTTAATTATCAACAAAAAACTACGTTTTCTTGAAGGCAAACATGTATCAAAAAAAGCGAGAAAAAAGAGAGTTTTGTCCAGTTAATTCATTTAAACTACCAAATCTGTTCATAATGTTTAAGGACCCTTCTCAGCATGATTCTCTCTCTTCATTAAGGGTGTGAGTGAGTACCATTGCTTCTACTATCACATTATAATTCAGCTGGGTTTAGAACCAGCTTAAGACACCAACACTTACTTCTATACTAAGTACCTTGATCAGCATAAATCATGTAAGATTTCAGAGTGCAAATAGTTGCACAGAGAGAGGATGTTGTCCAGTATTTTTCCCATTCATTTTTATAAGTACTAAGCCTATTGATTTACGCTTGGATGACATTTGGGCTGCACTCTAATGGCTGAAGAAGAAAGCCTGAAATCTCTCAGATTTGATATCTCTCAACCTCACATCCTTTAAGCAGGCCTCTTATAACAAATACTGTCCCATCCCTCTTCATGTTACATGAGGCCCATCTCAGTGGCTTTGGTTCAATCTGGAAAGCTATTTGCAATGGCCTCACAAATAACAAAGGTAACAGACACATACTCCTTGCCTTTGTAAGTAGTAAAAGCTTTGCATTGACACTTATCTACACTACCCTGCCCTCCTCCAACTGAGGGCTAGGTCTCATCTCTTTAAAAATCTTTTTATAAATCAGTCACCTCTGTCCCTGAATCATATTAAAATTTAATAACAGGTATCTTGACATTAGCAGTCCAAGTCTGTTCATAAAGCTGTCTCTGATCAAATATGCTAGGAAAGAGGCAAAACTCACCACTGTGTAAGGTATCTCCTTGGTTCCTTTCCTTCAACACACTATACTCCCTATACTTTTTTTTTCAATAGTGCTTCCCTTTTTCCATGAACATTTATGGTTTGCTACTTTTTTACTGGGTAATATGAATTTTCACTATTTCAGACTTCTGAGACAGTTCTACTCCCTGCCCCAGGGTTAGCTCTGATAATAACTGATTTTTTCAGAAAGTTTATTAATATCCTGTCTACTAAATGATATCTTATATGTTCTTCCTTACAGACACCAATGTCACAGTACTCCTTTGTTTATCTAAATCCTTATAAATACTTCCATGTTTTCAATGAGCTCTAAGCACTTTGTAAAAGCATACCCAATTCATGTATTGCATTCTTTTTTTGGAATGAAATGCTCATCAGATTTTTAAGATTTATACTAATTTTTTCTTCTATTCTTCTTCTAGAATTAACGCAAACATTTACAGTTATCTGCAGCAGACTTTCCTTTAATTTATGCAACACATCATTTTGCGAAAAATTGTGAGATTTCAACTTTTTGGCCTGATTCAGGATGAAACCAAATTTCAAAATCTCAAAATTTTCTGTGGAGTGGAAATTCTGAATTTCAACCAACTCTACATGCATTAGTATTACACAGTTGAGTTTCCGCTTGGGCCCTTCCAGAAACATTCCTACCTGAACTCCTGCTTAAGTTTTAAAAAGACTGCACATATATCCACACAAATGCCATATACTAATTTAATTTACCTCTTGATCTGTCTCAAACCCAGTTACATTACTTTATATGTCTGTATATGGTTGTTAGTGTAACTTATGCAATCCTTATGCACAATCTCTGAACTTGGCCCCTGGCTTTTATAGCAACCCTGTTTCAACAAGTAAAGTGAGATGGAACAAAACACTAATACAAATGTTTTAAAACTCTTAACACATTGTGAAAATGATTTGGTGGGAAAGCTGTGGAAGATGCTGAGAGTATATCTTGGTGTGACATAAAGGAGTTTGATTGGCATTTGTTTGGGACAACTGGCCTAACTTTGTGTCTGAGGAACAAAGCAGCTACTCATGCCAAAAAAAAAAAAAAAGGAGAGAATCCAGTCTCCTTCAGTGAAGCTAGGGATGTGAGCATTTTGTGTCCATGCAGCGCCCTTTGGTCATACCTTTTTCCCCACTGGGGACCCGCAACTCGAGTTCTACCTGTTCATCTAGATAAGTTTTTCTACATCTGAAGCCTCAATGTCTGCAAGCTGAAACCCATAAGTGAAGCTCCTACTTTTCTAACAATAAGCATTCCACACCATCCTTTCTGAACCATTTTATTGCACCTTGTAACAGCTTCCCATATTAGGCCTGGTCTACACACAGAGCTGACTAAAGGTATGATTTTTATACTGATTTTGCTAAAATGGCGCAATTTTGTGTATGGGCATTGTTACATCAGTTTAAACCTTATATCAGTTTAGCCTGCGCCTGTACATTTGCAGAAACAAGCTATCCGGAGATAAACATACATTGATACAGCTGCATCCATAACAGGGAGTAGCACCAATTTAAATATGGCAATTTATCTTATTAATTTTGTAAAACTGGTGTAAAACTATATGTAGACAACCCCTTGAACTTTAAAAAATATAGATGGGTAGTCACCCGAACACCTCTAGGGCTACTAGTAAATAAAAGATGGAAAACATGCCTGCTATATTCTGTATACGGGATTCCCTTTGCACTCTTGACCAAGAGATTTTTACCTGCTCATGTGGTGTACCTCTACAGCTTTTTAGCACCATATTGTGAAGGGTGTAATCAATATCCCAGGGGTAGGTATGGAACTCCTTTACATTTGGGTGGATCTTGTTTTGTTTTTTATTTTAGTAATTTTGGAGATATTTTATCTGAGATAACTAAAGTAGTGATGTGAATTGAGTATTCACCTCCAACCTGTTTCCAACTACCAGTTTTCGTAATGATTGACAGCCACATGGAAGGGCTCACAATTAGATTGGCTCACGAGGCATAACATCTGCAAGAAACAGAATGACTATTGTGCTGCTATATGATTATGATCTTAAAGGGCATCTTTATAAATATACGTCTGTTTGGATTCCAAAACTGACGTTGCCTCAGGACTGTTCTTTACGCTGAACAGAGAATTTCTCTTTTAGAAACCTGAAAGCTTCTGCATGCATCTTGAAATGTTTTAGGCTGCAGATATTTGGGGGGAAAACTTAGAACGGTTGAGGGTTATACATATTTTTTTAATCACTGTCAAGATATTTTTCACCAGAAACAGGTACACTTAAAATCCTACTGCTTTCCAAAAGATAATTTCATTAAATTTAGAGTATTTAAAAAAACTACGTTCCCACATCTTTACTGCTTCCTTGGATTTTCATGGGTATTTTTAGTCAGACATATTTGCTGCTTAATGATGGCTCTATCACTACCAATCATATATTACTGATATACTTTCAAAACTGCTTTGAGTTAAAAAAAATCAAACTGTAAAACTTTTAATCTATGCTTCTGACACGTTGGGCCTTATTCTCCTCCACCTCACACATTGTGTAGTCATTGACATTTATTCAAAGTAGGTGTAAAAGTCTAGGAAGCCTAAATGGTGGGTACTGTACACAAACTTTGCATGCACTTTGCACAGGTGTAAATGACTAAACAAGGTGTAAGGCAGTGGAGAATCAGACCCATGTATAATGGCAAAACCTACATCTGTGTCTTGTGCAGTGTGACGACTCCTCAAGTTTATGATCAGATTCCAATGTTATTTATTACTGGTATTTCTTTAATCCTAGTGTACATGACTGTACAAATGCATACACATAAATGGCCAAACTGAGGCCTGATTTCAGGGGGCACAAATCCAACTATTTCTAGGGAGCTGAGAATTATGTCTGTTCACATCAGGACTGAATGTAACCCATAACTTATAACCATTACAATACAAAATAGGTAAGTAAAGGAAATGAAATGATTATATGGATGCATGTGTGTACACATACACTAATGTACATATATATGTAAAATACAAAAACATTTTTAATACCACAAATGGTAATTCAGTGTAATCAGCAAAAGAGTCAATCTAAATCATTATAATTACAGGGAAAACTCAAAGTATCTTTTCAGTTCTATAAAAACTAAACAAAATTCCTTAAAAAATACAACAAGAATCCATAGGATTAAATCTAATAGGTAGAGTAGGGCACAATAACCTTTTATCCGATGCCATTGTATCTTAAAATGATCAAAATATTAAAAAGTTACCCTAGTTTAAAAAAGAACTATTTGGTAAACTTACCTTTTATAAAGAAGTATAGCTATAACAATACAGATTATAAAGACCACTGCAAGAACTGGTCCGACAACCCAAATCAAGCCTTCCTCTTCATCTGTAATTGGCTGGGGATCAAGATCCATTGACACAACAGGATCAGAATATGGGCTGGTTGCATACATGGTCTGTAGAAAAATGATGATTTTATTTAATGATAACATAATGGGCATCAGAAATAACTGTCCTAGAACAAAATAAATTTATATGGAATATGATGGCATTATAATACCCGTTGTTATTCTTCAAATCCTATGGTATACAGATTAAAATGTAAATAGTTTATTATTATTACTATTTCATTTATATTGTACCAAAAGTGTGATAGGTTATATACAGACAAATGAGGAGACGAGGTCTCTACCCAGAAGATTTTACAATATCAGTGGGAAAGGAAATGATGAAGAATTGGGGAGATGATGTGACAAAAAAAAAAAGCAACTGACTAGCAAAGTACTGTGTATGATTTGTTTGTTCACTTCTTTATTTTGTTTGCACTGCTGGGAGGGTTAGAGAGAACAAGAGTTTAAATGCTTACAGGAAGAGGTGAGGTGTGAACGAACTGAACGAGTAGAGGATAGAATTATCATGGACAGTCAGGCAAGCAGTGATAAACATAGGGATTTGTTGGTCCAGTGGCAATAGTAGCATACAGCTTGGTCAGAAACAAAACGACAAAATGGAGAGTGAAGAGATGCAATAATAGAGAGTAGGAGCTAACTGGGACTTGAAAGCAGGGACAAAGCTTGAATTTGAGGCAGAACACAAGGGGAAGCCAATCAAGACAATGAAGAGAGGCTGGACATGAACATAGTGGTGGGTAAGCTAGCTGACTCTAGAAGCAATATTTTGAATGTATTCAAGGGGGGTATAGTTTCAGTAGCTGAGATATGATGAAAGCTGGCAACAGTTTAAGCAAACAGAATGGAGAGAAATGGGCTGATTATGGAGATGTTGTGGTGTACTACAAACAAAAGAGATAGAGAGGAGTCACTGGTAACAAATTCAGAGTCTGTAGGAGAGAAGGATGTGAAGTTTTCAAGGGTAACAGAGAAGAGACAAAGAAGGATGAATGCTGGGTAAAGGATGAGGAGGTCGATTTTTGCCATACTAAGCTGAAGTGGCTGAAGGCTCTATTTTTTCCCAGCCATGCTGGTTCTGACAGTTTGGTTGCTGATAGGCCAGTTTATGGAATACTCCATTTGTTCATTTTAGACTTTTGCTTAATCAAACTATGGGTGGAGTCACCTCAGTGTGACAGCACTAATTAAGCAAGAAGGGGGAAACTTGATGGCAACTTTATATGTGTTACAGGCCTTAGCAATGATACTCTAAAGTGTAAAGTTTTCACTTTGGATTATATCATTACTAAATTTCATAGGTCAAAGTTTGAATACAGTGGTGGTTACATCTTAAAATTGCTTTAAAAAGTTTTCTAGTTGTTGATAAAAAAAGTCATCACAGTACTGACCAACAATGTTATGTTCAATTATTTTCTGATCTAAGTGAGTAAATGGGCTGCATATGAACAAAAATTGACAATATGAAAAACTGACACTGTTTGTCTGCAAGACAAACAAGCCCAAATCATTTACCACTTGCTGCTGCTTTTTATAACAAGTTTTCTTTTACGATATGAAGAGTTGTTTAAGTATCTGTGTTCCACAGTCCTGCTCAAAGGAACCTTGACCTAGGTATTTTTCCTCTTCTGCTAATTGAAGATACAGGAGATTTTGCTACTGCAATATTACTGTGCCTACAGCCGCTCCTTCCTGAGCAGGTAGAACCAAATGCTGAAGCAAAAAACTGATGACTATAGTGTAAGAATACGACAATGGGAACAGGCTTAACCAAAGAAGAGATATTAAATCATTTATGCCTACTTTTACTTATAGCCATTGTAAATATTGTTAAATTTTTTAAGACAAATTTATTTGCTGATTACTTGTAAATACTTAGAGTTCTGTGTAGGAGAAATGTTGTGTAGAAAGTATTCTGTCTGAGCAGAAGAAATACTCCCACCAGAGTGCAAATCTCAAACTTTAGCAGGCTCTGGAACTGTAGGAGGGGAACAGATGTATTGAGAACAGAGAGCAATGGAGCATGGGATGTAGATGCTCATTTATTCAAACTCCCTTCCTTCCCCAGGGCCAGATTCACAACTACTAACCACACAAAATCCGTTTTGTAGATTCTGGATACCATGGCAAAACAAACTTTTCCCAAGGTTAATTTGCCATTGAACCTTCTAAGGCCCATGAAACTATGAAGGCCACAAATATATTCTGTTATATTAGATTTTTAAGTTGTAAACATCTAAACCAAATCTTTTTGTGTTCACTTATTTTTAAGACAGTCACAATCCCAAAAATCAACAATATTAGACATTACAGCCCTAATTAATACAAAATTAAAGAGGGAACAAAACTTTGCAATGAAAAGATTGAATCTTAGTGTATGGGTAATTTGTGACTATAGATTTTCAGATATTTAACTTTCTACCTAAAAGCTTGTCCTAATTTTCAACTTTAAGGTTTAATGACATGAAGCCTATGATTAATTCACAAGGCCACTAGTTCTTCTATCACCAGCTGTAAATCATCATTTATTCCCTTTTTTGGTTAACTTCTCAATGGTGTGAAGGTTTTTATTAATTAACAGATTTTCCATTCCATTGACACCATTTCTGCAATCACCCCATAAGACAGAAACAGGAAAAGGGAAACTTTTCTTCAATATTAGAACTTTCTCAAAGCAGTTGTTCCATTTTCAAATGAAGCCACAAGTGATAAGTAAACTAACCAGAACTTCCTCCTCGTTTTCAACTAAACAAACTCTCCACACATTTAAGGCATTGCCAGATACTGGAAATCTTTGACTAGATCTCAGATTACTGCTATAGTAGGTTCAACTGGCTGAGCCCAGCAAATGTATCTGTCAGGTTTATAAATACACTATGCAACATATTGCATGTTCAAATGTTAATATGTGAAGCAACTGTCATGCTGGGTAGATGGGGGGAGAGCATTTGTCATATTGATTAACATCAATATGTCAAAATCATATTAATTCATGTGAGATATGCCATGTCAGGTACTGCTAGGAAGGTTATAATATGCTAAGTAAGATGATAATACTTATGTTCATGTGTGAGGTGTGAAATGGAAGTTATAGATATATTTGATATATCTGTATTTCAAATTGTGCTGCCTGGGCAACACCCCAGATAGGATGGCTGCAGAACAATGGCCTGCATAATGGCCCATTAAGACAATTCCCAGGTGCAAGAGGCCCAGGGGGAGAAGCCAGCATCACCAATGAGTCACTGGAACCTGCTCATGTGACTCTGGACTCCATTTTGGTTCCTGTGAAATTCCACAAGCAGCATCACCTAGTGAGTCACCAGGATTTGCCCATGTGATTCTGGACTCCATTTTAAAGTTCTTGTAACATTCCACAAGGCCGCATGGCCAGGACAGAGGGTATATAAGATCAAACCAGAGAAACCATTTTGTCTATGTTCCTGTCCAGCTGCAGACACACACCTACCTCTGGATCAATTCATCTTGCAACTGAACCAAAGGACTTAGACCCATCCAGATACTGGATGTGTACCCGAGGGAACTATACAAGCCTGCAACTCCACATTTCTTCCAGAAACCATGATGTATATGGACTTTTAATCATTTATATATCTGTGATTGCTCTAATCCTTTATCATTTCTCTTATGGTTTCTTTCTTTCTTTTTACAATAAACCTTTAGTTTTAGTTACTAAAGGATTGGCTGCCAGCATGGTATTTTAGGTAAGAGTCAAACTTATATTGAACTGTTACTGTGGCTGACTTACAATAAACTTTTAGTTTTAGTTACTAAAGGATTGGCTGCCAGCATGGTATTTTAGGTAAGAGTCAAACTTATATTGAACTGTTACTGTGGCAGCCTTGGGGTAAGAGAGAACCTTTTTAGTAAAGAGCATAGAGTTTAAACAACTGGTCTCTTTACTAGACCTAATGTTGATTTGGGAGCCTGGAGCTGAAATGCAGTAAAGGGGCCTGTGTGCATTTGTATACTGGCTTCTGTGGGAATTCAGAAGTGCAGTTTGTGGCTGGTTGGGAAGTATGGCTTCAGTGCCACCCACCAGTGCTGGGAGAATCTGCTCTCCTTTTACAGCCTGCCCTGACCTTGGCATTTTCAGGTGGCTGCCCTGGGCACGGACGAGTCACAGCAACGTCTTTCCACAATCCTATTTATATCTTTGTTTAATTATTTTTTAAATGTATTACTTGCAGTTAAAACAGTTGAAGCATAAAGGGACATCAGAACAAGATGAATTACATAATGGGAAGAGACAACTCATTATTTAAATCACCTCAGGAATTCTCCTTATTATTGAATTATTTTCTAACTTACTTACATTTCACTGATAAAGTTGGTAGTAAATTACTATAATTGAAGAAGCTAGCTGTGCATGTCTCTGATTAGATACATCTTTCCAAAGATTTTTGGTATCAAACACTATTGTCTCAATGGTAGGCCCCAGGCAAGAAAGGAACATTTTTTTTCAGGCAATGTGAAAGATACTGCTGTGAAGCTCATGGCTCAGTAGCTGCATCACAGATCTCATGAAGCAAGGCCTGTAATTTGCAAGGGATCAGAATAGTGCTAATAAAAGGCGATCTTTACCCTTCAGTTACAGAAGCAAACAACACATTAAAATGCACACAGAACGATTAGTCTGGAAAGATCTAGCCTGGAAAGATCACTAGAAATAAGCAAGGACTTTTGAGAAGCACTGACATAGGTAACTGACCTTATGTAAGTGGACAGAGGAGTGATCGTGTAAACAAGTATTATAAGAAATGGGTGAAGGTAGACTTAGGAATGAAAACAACAACAGCAGAAACTGCCAACTTACAGATTCGGAGTGCTCCATTACAGCCAAAACGAAGAAGACGTATTCTTGACCGCTCTGGAGTTGCTTATTCTCAAAGCCACCATACTGCTTTTTATCTCCCAAGGTGAACTCAGTAGGAAGAACGTCAAAGTGAGCTGCAATGTATGGCTTTAATTCAACTTCTCTCCCAAAACGAATGCTTCTGCGTTTCCTAACTATCTCCTTAAGTAGCTATAGGGAAAAGAGAGAGAGAGAGAGAGAGAACAGAAAGATAACTGTTAATAACGTGAATGTAGCTTATTGACAGTTTAATGGGAAAACTTAATTCAGGGCCAGGAACTACCAAAATACTATTTATCCTCATTTTATGATGCATGTCAGTATTACTAAATCTCAGTTCTTGCAATCCTGAAAGTTTTGGCCTTTTCTTGTTAATATAAGATACTAAGTTGCAATTGCACTGATCAGATTATAAACATGGGTCAACTAGATCAATTTTCAGTGTCTGGTATCATTTCAATGCTAGTAAAACTTTACAGTGTTAAGGTCTACAATGTATTACACACTATGTATGAAAAATAAAGTCAATTTGTTGCATAATTTTTTTCATATGTATGCAGCAGCCGCACTGTGACCTCTAACATAATACAATAATCCCAATAAATCAAATGAACTTCCCTTCGAGGAAGGAATATAAAAAATAATGCAAAATTGAAAAAAAAAAATCTCAACCTGTGAAACTGATGTTTTGAGGAGGACTTTCTAAAATGCAAACACTATCTTTCTAGAACCACTCAGTAATAAGGAGAGTTTAGAAAACAAACAAACAAAAATTACTGACAACATCCGTTTTCAAAAAATAATCTATTGGATTTCTTTAACAGTTTTCATCTGTTAAACACCCTAATGAGGCAGGTATAATTAAATTAATTTTACAGATGAGTAGAAAGAGGCAAAGAAAGTTTAAGGTACTTCAATAGAAGAGCCAGGAATTGAACCCTCGAGTCCTGACACCCAGACCACTTTCCACCATAACAGTTTAGCACTAGAAAGAACAGTTATTGACCTTTCGTAATTGCTGTTCTTCAAGATGTGTTGCTCATTTCCATTCTATGTCAGGTGTGTGTGTACCACATGCACTGGTGCCCGAGATTTTTCCCTCAGTGGTATCTACAGGGCCAGCTCCAGCACCTTCTGGGGTCATGCGCATATGAGTTGGTATAAGGGGTGCCGCCGCCCCTCCTCAGTTCTTTCTTGCCAGAACTTTGACAAAGGGGAAGGAGGGTGGGTCCTGGAATGGACATGAGCAACAGATCTCAAAGAACAACAGTTATGAAAGGTCAGTAACCATTCTTTCTTCTTCCAATGCTTGCTCATGTCCATTCCATGTCAGGTGACTCACAAGCAATGCCTCTGCAGGTGGGCCAATTGTAATACTGCTCTGCCAAAGCCTGCATCGTCCCGGGCCTGTTGAGAAATGGCATAGTGGGACAAGAAGATATGGACAGACCATTATGTCGTGGCTACACAGATGTCCTGTATTGGGACCTGAGCTAGGAAAGCCATCAATGATGTTTGAGCTCTTGTAGAATGAGCCGTCAGTAAAACTGGAGATGTGACCTTCGCCTGCTCATAGCAAGCTTGGATGCAGACAGTGATCCAGGATGAAATCCTCTGAGATGATACCAGCAGTCCTTTCATCCATTCGGCAATTGCAATGAGCAGCTGCATTGACTTGAGAAAAGCTCTAGTCCTGTCAATGTAGAAAGCCAGAGCTCATCTGACATCTAGCGTATGAAGATGCCTTTCCTCACTAGAGTTGCGGGAAGAAGACTGGCAAGAAAATAACTTAGCTGACATGAAACTGCGACATCAACTTTGGCAGGAAGGCCAACTGAGGGCGCAGCTGTACATTATCCTTGTAGAACACTGTGTAAGGGGGTTCAGAAGTCAGAGCCTTGATCTCTGAGACTTGTCCTGTTGAAGTAATCGCCACCAAGAAGGCGACTTTCCAAGATAGGTGTAGAAGACAGCAAGATGCCAACGGCTCAAAGGGGGGCCCAGTGAACCTTGATAGGACCAGGTTGAGATCCCACGGAGGAATCGGGTCTTGTACAGGCAGGAAGAGTCTCTCCAGGCCCTTGAGGAATCTGGCTGTCATCTCACGTGATAAGACTGATCTGCCTTGAATAGGAGGATGAAAGGCTGATATGACTGCCCGCTGTACCTGGTTGTTTAAATGGAGCAGATATTCCTAAATGGATGGAGCAGATGACTTAGCTGGGGAAAGATTCTGCTCAGATTCCCAGCAGGTGAAACACTTCCACTTGGCCAGGTATGAGGCTCTGGTGGAGGGTTCTCTGCTTTCTAGCAGGACTTGTGTGGAGCAGGCTTAGTCATGCAGCATCCACGCAGTCGGGTGCAGAGAGGTTAGGTTTGGATGTAGCAGTCGACCATGGTTTTGTGAAATCAGGTCCGGCCAGTTTGAGAGGGCCCAAGGGGAGGGGGGGTCTGATGTACGCCTTTCAAACAATCCCTCTCATTCACAAGGTCCTCATAAAGATCAAGAGGGACAGAGCGCAAATCATCTTGGCTTCAGAATGTGGCTCTGAAGTCCTTTAAACTGTGCAGCCTTGTGTCCGTTTGTTCTGTGAACAGGGCTGCACCATTGAATGGATTAGTTGGACTTCTGAGGAGAGGCTGGATGATTGAAGCCACAAGGCTCTTCTCATTAAGACAGCTGACGCCATTGTCCTAGTCATCGAATCAGCCACATCAGAGACCGCCTGGAGGGAGGCTCGGGCTACTGTCTTGCCCTCCCCCATTATAACTTCAAATTCCTGTTTGGAATCCTGAGGCAGAGTCAGAAATTTAGCCATGGAGTGCCAGACATTATAATCAGATCTCCCCAACAGAACTTGCTGGTTTGACATGCATAGCTGTAGGCTCACTGAAAAGATCTAGTTTCTCTGACTCTATTTTTGGGAGTCGAACTTGCCTGTCCCTATCTGTTTCTTTCAGTGGCAGTGGTTACCATCAACAACCCTGGAGAGGGATAAGAGTACAAATATTTGAATCTCTTAGTGGGTACATGATATTTTCTCTTGGCCCACTTAGATGTAGGGGGCAGGGAATCTGGGGTCTGCCACAAGACCTTGACTAGCTTCACAACCCCTTCATGGACTTGGAGGACCACCTTAGATGGGACTGCTGGTGCCAGGATGTTAAAGAGCTTGTCAGCGGGCTCCTTCAGCTCCTCCGCCTCTAAGCCCAGATTTGAGGCTACTTGCTTGAGCAGCTCTTAGTGCGTTCTAAAGTCGTCCTGTAGGATAGTGGTGGGGGACCCACTATTGCCTCATCTGGTGAGGACGACGATAATGCTGGCAAGGGTGGAGGGATGAACACGTCCTCCTTCACTAGAGTGGCCCCATCTGGGGCTATTGCAGAAGCTTCAGCATTTTGGTCTGACTCCATGTCTAAGTCAGGTATTGGGTGAGCAGCTCCTGTTGACCGCCTTTCTGAAGCCCCTGAGAGTGAATGTTGCATGTGTGACCCTGGGGCAGGGGAAAACCCCCACAGGTTACAAAACTGCCATGCCATGGGCCATTGCCCTGCAGCCACGCTCCCATGGGGGCCCCATGGGGAAGCCCACAACTGCTGCAGTGGTCATCTGTCTCTTGGGCAGGGCCACTTCATTCCCTTCCGAATTCAAAAAACCCTCTCTTTGTGACCCCAGAGATGCTGATGTCATCTCCACTTCCCCATTGTACCAGGAGGAACAGTGTCTTTGTACTGGGGAATGGTAACAGGGAATGGTACCGGGGACTGTAGGGTGGTGCCGCGTGTCCGGAAACTGGTGGCTGTACTCTGGCAACCAATATTAGCATGTTGGGGACTGGTGCCAAGATTCTGGAGATCGGCATCAGTATTCTGGAGACCAGCGCCATGAAGTTGAGGACTGATATCGTGGGTCCAGAGACTGGTGCCAGGGGTCTGGCGAGGCATCAGTCACCTGTGCAGGGCCAAGGAGTGACATCTCGGTGTTGAAGATTGCTACGGAGGCCCAATCACAGGCTTGCCTCTAGATGGCCTCACAGTTGATAGTACCAGCAAGGGGTCCGGATGAGGGGGTCTCCCTTCTCAAGGCATTGGTGGCATAGGAATCGATAAGAGGTTCTTGGCCGCGTGGAATGCCTGGGGGGTGGATGGTACCATAAGGTGCTGGCTGCCCCTGCTGCTCCCAGGAGCCAGCAGTGGGTCTGGGATTAGGCTGGGAACCCCAAGGGGTGAAGCTACTGCCAGCCCAAGTCCTAGTGAAGACAAACGACCCAGCACGGGTCTTGCCTCATCTCCTGTGCCATTTTTGTCCCTCAGTGTCAGTGAGTATACTCTCCCGGTATGTGTCTTTCTGTGTTTCTTCTTTGGCACAGGTGGTGGCAATCAGTGCCGGGAGAAACTCAGTGCTGAAGAGACGCTCGGCACTGATGCCAATGTACTTGGTGCCAAGTCTGAATGACCTGGCTTGGAAGCCAGTCTAAGAGATGACTCCATTAGAAGAGCTCTTAGTCTAATGTCTCATTCTTTTTTAGTGCGAGGTCTGAACCCTTTACAGACCCTGCACTTATCTCACACATGAGACTGTCCCAGGCACTTCAGGCAGCTCTGGTGAGGGTCATTCACTGGCATAGGCTTCTTGCATGACACTCAAGGTTTGAAGCTCAGAAACTGGGGCATGCCCCATCCCTGGGGCTATGGCCCCAGCGGGATTGTATCTACGATATAATATGTAAACTAAGAGCTAAAACTAACTAATTAATTTTAACTATGTACACTATTACTATGTTGCACGGTCTACCTCATCGCCATGTGTGCCTCCTGCTGGCTATCTGGGGAATCAGCTCTCAGCCAGACAGATGCCCCTCTCTGTGGTATCTTGCCCTCAGTTCAATCCATGCTCCCCTTCTTCCAGGGGATTCTGCAGTCTGTTCTAGTCAACTCTTGCTGTGGTCATTGCAGTACTGCCACCAGTCCAATGGTGATCGGCAGAGTGGCGAGGACCCAGTCCCGTCCACTACTCTGGGTCCCAGCCCAGGGACCCTATGTGTGTGGTAGCCTTCCATGGCAGCCTTCTGCTGCATCTCCTGCACAACTCCTCCATAGATTTCCCTGGGCCACTTCCCTGCAGCCTCAGTATTTTCTCCACCCTTGCTTCCGGGCATTCGGCTCTGCTGAGTCCCAGCAGCCAGCCACTGCTGCTTCCAGGGTGCTGACAGTCCTTCCTCTTCAAGCTCCTGGGAGGTACTGTCCTTGCTCTGTTCTGCAACTCCCTTATATACTAGCCTCCTAGACTCTGATTGGCTGTCATGCAGCCCCTTCCTGTTGGCTACTTCTCATGCAGCCTCTCCAAGGGCCCTCTTACCCCTTTTCTGGCCAGTGAGGGGCAGGCACCCCATCACATACTACAAGAAAAAAACAGTGGCTTAAAAGAGCTTGTTGAAGCAAGAGGACGTTCCAGCATCATCATGGGTGGTAAGAAGGAACTGGGGCAGGGGCGGCAGCGCCCTTTATTTCGGTGCATATGCGCACGACCCCAGAGGGCTCTAGCGCAAGCTCTATGGATACCACTGAGGGAAAAATCTCTGGCACCAGTGCATGTGGTGGTCACCTGACATAGAATGGATATAAGAAAGCTCTTGAAGAAGAACTTAACATACTCAGTGGAGCTTAAACTGTATAGCCTGCCTTTAAAAATGTAAACTTCCTTTACCCCATTAAAAATTTGCTTTGATGAACAAGCCCAAATATACATCAGGGCATTTGGCAGTAAGATTAAATACTCACTCATGCTTTTATATTAATTTTTATAATAAATGAGATTAAAGCCTAGCTGGTAAAACCACTGATTAATGACTTATTTAAATGGACAAATGCTTATTCAATATATTTTATCACATTAGATATATCGGCATTAGGCAAAATGTTAAACTGACTTGTTTAGAAATAGCCTGGAGTTTTCCTGCTTGACAAGTGATGACTGCTAAAACTGTTCCCTCATTTTTCACCTATGAAACTTATTCAATGTCCTATTTTAAAGCGAAAGCAATAGATTCAGTCTCCAACCTTATATTCTTCTAAGGTCACATAGTTGTTTTGAGCTTTTCTGCACTCAAACAAAGCTAACAAAATGGGTAAGTTTTCACTATTTTGTTAAGAGCGGGAGGCAAGTCTCCAGGTTACAGACCAGGAGCAAAGAGATTAAAATGCAATTTTTACTACATATTTTCATTTTTAAAGAATATGCTTAGTCAGAGAAACTCTTGCTGCACCCACTTCTTCAATATTACACTACAACTTAGTTGGCATTTCTCTTTGCCATCCCCAAACTTGACCAAGTATTTCCTAATTATACAGTAAACAATCCAAAATCACATAAAACAAATAACCACTTCCCTTTCTGGTATCTGACAAACTTAACTTGCTACTAAAACAGAAGTTTGTTGACACTGTTTATCTGAACATGCCAGTTCATTCATATTTTGAATTTCAAACTTGGGTTAAAAATAGAAATGGGACCAAGCTGTAAAATTTGGATACAAACTTACTTAAAGGTTGGGGCTGTTTGGATGCTGGGCTTAGCTCTACTCCATTACAGAAATCAGTTTAGTAACCAGAATGGAGTTCAGATACAGGGCATGATTCCCCATTGTGCTGCACAAGCTTTTTGTTGGTGTAATTTTATTAATTTCACTGGAGTTACACTAGCATAAAACTAGTGTAATGGAGTAAAGAATTGGGTCCCTCTATCTGAAAATGAACTTCCCAAAGATTTGAAGCTGTTTGGATCCTGAGGTTTAGTGTAGGCCCACAGTAAAATGACACTGTTGTACAGTAATCTTAGAAACAACAGTGGCAATTTTTTCATATTATCTCTCATTTAATGTACATCTAGAATAATTTTCAGGTGACCTTCATTTGTGTAAAAGTGAGGGCTGCAGTGAGTAATACACCAATCTTGGCCTATTAATGACACTTTGATTTAGGGATTTTTGAGGGACACTTCCTGTTTTGAAGAAAGAGGCCTGCCGTCTGATTGCTTCACATGTGCTAGTACAAGGCAGAGTCGGTAGCCACAGGAGACGGGAGCTGAGGCTGCCTGAACAATGAACATTAGCCTTGGTTGCTGCTGCTTCAAACAGCAGCAGCTTGGAGCAGATCTGCTGAGGGCGGTATTCTTTCCTGAAGCCATATGCCACCCAAGACACATGCTAGTGGGATTCTGAAAAAGCATTCATTTCCTAAAATATATACATGCAGTGATGCCAGGCTGCTGAGCTTTCTATCACTCCCCCAGGGCCTGCCTTTCCACAGCTCTACTCCCAGAGATGCTTTCATTAGCTGCTGGGAACACTCTGATATTTCTCTCTCCCTTCCTACGCTCCTCTCAGAGTGGGGAATATGGTGCCCACTCTCCTTCTCAGAATGGGTGAGAGGGGGCTGGGGAAGGAGAAACCAGGATAAAATCCCTCTCAGCAGTGGATCTAAAGGACTGCTTAGAAGAAAGCTTGGTTATATACCAAGCAGGCAGGGGAAGCTGAAGGCAGCTGGCTTCAATTTGCAGACATCTACCTCCTCCCAGTCCATTCCATTTGCCTGCTTCCTAACCTCAGGTCCAGCTCCCCCAGGAATTTTGGAAGGTGGGGTGTTTTTATTACCTGATAGTCCACAACAATCAGCATATTCACACAAAGTGAGGTATATTGTTCCAGCCACCTTTTAAGATGAAGAGTGAGATTTTCAAAGCAGCGTAAGGGACATAAGAGACCAATCTCCATTGCAATTCAATGGGATTAGTTCACTTTACTCCTTCTCCTTTGAGAAGATGCCTCCTTTGAAAACTACAGCCAATTTTCTGTTCTCCATCTTTCCCATTTGTACTATAATTATAATTTGGGTTTTAGACATTTTATAAACAATTGCACATTGAGCAAGTGACTTTCTGAAGGTGGATGTCAGTCAAGACCAGCTAAACTTAACTCTGTGTGAGAATGGAAATCTGGTCTACAAAACCTATTTCACATTACTGACCTTAGGTAAACCCCTGCTTTCATTCATATTTCAGATATAAGAGATGTTGTTGCCATATGTCATTAACATCACACATATCCCCAGTGACATTTTATACCAGGACTAGTTTGAAAAGCTTTGAATTAATTTAAGACTTAACATACTTGTTTGTTTGTTTCGTTATTGCTTGCAACAACAAAATTTTCCTAAACAATATGTAAATCTGAATTATAACATCTGCCCCTTTATTCATATTGCTTTTACAAACATGACATATGTACTCTATGTCACCAAGTCTCATAATAACTAAATGTCTTTATGACTATATGCATTTTACAAAATCTAATGGGCATATTAATGCCATGGCCATAAACTAGCAATGTAGTCCTGGTTTCTGAGCATGCAAAATATCAATTTACTCTGCTTGAATCAAGTGCAAGAACTCTGGGTGAAATTCTGGTCCAGCTGAAGTAAATGGCAATACACCCAAGACTTTTAATGGACCCTGCATTTCAACCCCTGTTTCTTTTCTCCCTGGTACCTTTCAGACTCATAATATCTGTCTAATTAGTGGTCTTGTCTCGCAAGATGCTGAATGAGAGAGGTGCTTTTCATCCTCAATTGGCTTCAATCACATTTGATGGGTGCATGGCACCTTGTAGGTTCAGAACACTAAGATAAGTGTGGACACAGTCTTCCTGACTGTTGATTATGGATTTACTGTTCCAAAGCCACCTGTTACTGAGGTTTGTTTGGCCAACCTATTTCCCCATGCAATATGTCCCAAACCTAGATGTCTGAAGATGCAGTATAAATGATACCCACAAATTCCTGTAGCTCACTTCCATAAAGGACTAATCATTTGTTAGCAGTTTCGTGGGTTTTCTTCTCATAGGTGCATGTTACACTTTATTTATTGTGTCACTGCTTTCTCATGTTGGTCAGGGAAAGGCTACATAATAACAATATAAAGTTCTTATTTCCCCAGGTAGGAAAAAATCCTTTAAGCATCAGAAATTGGATGAGTAAGCATGAAGTGCAGCCACTACCTGCTTTTGATGTTATTTCCCCTTCTCAAGAGTTACTACATGTATTGGAGGCAATTGCAAAAGATATATCAAGGGCTTTAGTTCTTTATCAGAAATAATTTTCATTTTCCAGTCAATGCATATCTTATTTCTTCCACCATTAATTCTACAATGTGGTCTCAATTATATCAGTAAAAAGTAGGAAACAGCCCATCCTGACCCAAATATTTCTGAATTAATAAATGTTCTTTATCAAACTATTATAGAGATTAATGCACCACAACATGCAGAATGATTAAAATGACCCTTTGTTATGGGAATCAGCAGCACAGACCCATAGAATTTTATTGCAAGAAAGTTCAATGTCATCTAGCACCTACACTTATCTGTTATTGTTGCTGAATTTGACTGGGGATTTTGGAGGTTAAAATTGGGCGGTAAAAGTAAATCAATTTTCTATTCTAGTGAATGGGACTTTCCAGGGCAATTTTATTGTTTAACTGCATTTGATGTCATCTAGGACTGCGTCAAAGTGCAGACAACCTTTACGACCAGCTCTTTTAAAGAGAAGACATTAATTGGTCAAACAAGCGGTCTCTAGGCTTTGAATCTAATTCTGACCAAAACAGAAAGAAGACAATGCTGTAAACTGGTTAAGAACTGATTAAAATAATGAAGAATATTTCAGACTTTACTGTTTAGTCAGCAGCAAGAAAAATCATGTCTTCCTTTGAATACCTTAGAAAGAACAACTAAGCCTTTTGCATTCTTCTGATGAAGGATTAGTATTTTCCTGCTATTGCAGATAATTTTCTTTTCTGGTCACTGAAGCAATTAAAAATTGTTCCAATTATTGGACAAGATTATTGAAAGCACTTTCCTAAATTGATTCCCAGAATGAGGCATAACCTCGTTTTCCTTGCCCCTTGGAGCTCAGGTCAGAGGAAACATATTTGCGCAGGGGGGTAGGGAAAAAGTGTGGTGACCACTTGCTGAATGAGCACTTCCTGATTTTTATGGAGAAGCAACAGCATTTCCATTAGAGAATGCTCTTTACCCTGATTAAAGGAAAGGGAAAGTATAGGGCTTGATCCAAAGCCTGTTGAATTTAATGGAAAGACTCCAGATGACTTCAGTGGGCTTTGATTAGGCCCATAGGGAGCAAATTGGTGATTCTCTGTCATGAAGATGTGGGGATATTATCTGCACCAGTTACAACAGCAATGAGTATGGCCTCAGAACCTAGGCAGATATAAAAATAATAATCATAATGATACCTATCATATGGCACTTTTAACCTAGAGATCTCAAAGCACTTTACAAAGGTGGTATCACTACCCCCAATTTACAGATAGGAAAAATGAGGACAGATTAGATTAAGTTCAATAAAACTTGCCCCAACTACATGCAGGCATGGAAGGAATCTATACTACGCTGGCTAAAAGTAATACTATATCAAAAGAGATTAAATATTTAGTTGTTTTTTTCGGAAATTAAGCTACAATATTCTGTTTTTTAGAGTATGGCCCTTCTATTGCTAATTGGTGACACATGGGTGTTTTCTCCTATGCCGTTTTTTATTTCTGAATACACAGTACCAAGAAAATGGAGAATACTGCAAACATTTCCTAATCAGCAGTATTACAGTATGCAAGAAACAGGTAAAAAGACCACAAGGTAAGTCAAATGTTAAACTGCAGTGAAAATTAAAATTTAGCATTTGTTACATCCTTAGCAAACAACCCACTAATGAACCAGACCTTTACTGGAGTTCATATCAATGGTGATTAAGGTTTTGCTGACAACTAATTTCACCTTATGCACTTTTGCATTACGCTTTACAATAGGCAAAGAATAAAATATTAAAGCTAACAAAGATAAGACAGCTTGTGTGCTTTATTGAAACTTAATGCCTTTAATGATTTCTAATTTAAGTAATTAGATCTTTTTTTCTGCTCCCAGAGGGTAACTCAATCCAAAGACAAAATATCCAGACAACCAAACCTGCTGAAATCAGTGCATTAATGGGATGCAATCATTAAAATATTTTCTTTATTTAATAAAGTACAAACAGAAACGGCCAAAACAGAAATACTGTACCTCATCTAATTCCATTTCATCTGGACTTTCCCAGGGTTTGATAAATTTTCCGTGAGACTTCTTCAAAGGCACAATTACTATATAATAACCTCTGTAAAGGAAGTAATAGATAACAATAAGGTCTAAATCAAGGGAGTGGATTAGTTAAAACGGTTGGATGTCAGCTTAAATCCAACTTCTCTGGAGAAAGAGAAGTGAGATGAATTAAAGGCATACTTTGTATGTGGAATGTTGCTAAAATCTCCCTAATATAACAGCCAAAAGGATCTTGCACGCTGCAGATTCGCATTTAAATAAACAGATGATAAATTCTAGAGTACAGAATTTGACAAACAAATTGCACTAATTACCTGCTTTTTCGTCTAAACACATAAATATTTATATGAAACTACAATGATAGTATTGTATAATGCCTGCATTGTTGACTGCAGTTTATCATCTCATTTTAAATGTAACAGGTACGGGACAGTTATGCCCTGCCAGCATTCTAAGTGCATGGAAACCAATACATTGAAACTTATTACTGGATTTTTAAAGAGTCCATTTACCATCATGCCTCTCTCCCAATTTTCATGTGTAATAGGAATGAGATGTTAACATAATGTGTTTGTTGACCCTGTTATAGCATTTTACACACACACACACACACACCCCTGAGAATTAAGACATTATGTATTGATAAGAGATTTATGTTTCGTAAAGGGAGAATTAAGAACACATTTTATATATACACACACACATATATAACTAAGGATTAAGATTTAATTTTATATATACATACACAGACACACACTTTCTTAATTCTCATTTTATATATGGAGAAAACACACACTTTTGACTTCTTACTATAAATTATCAAGTTCTGTATCTGCCTAGCATACCGTTCATTGCAGTGGAGTAGGTAACCCCACCATTTGGCTTTCTTCAGGACCTTAAAGTCATATACACTCCCCATTTATTAGTCAAACATTCCTCTGAAAACATCCTCTTCTCCTCTCCCATAAAGACTTTTCAGAAAATGACACTTTTCAATATAATTGAGATAAGGCAACGTTTTTTAATTTTTTGTTCCCACATTGTCTCCTTATTTCCTTCCATCAATCCAGGGTATATATCAAGCAGGTCTATCATTTCATATTAATGTGTAAAACTCAGAGATCAGAGTGACAACAACTGAGCCTACAGAATGATATTATATATCTCCTTGATAAATATACTTGTTGAAAAACCACTTATTCTTTGTTTCAATAGCAGATAAGATAGGGGAGAGTAGCTGCCTTCCTTTGCCCCGATAATGACAGATCTCATACTCAAGGTATCATTGTGTCCTCCATTAGTGTCCAGTAATAGAAAATAAGGCTTAAAGACCATGGACAGTCTTCACCTATCCTGGCCTGACATTTTTTTATGGCTTATTGTCCAATTTTCTTTCTGCCACAGTGCCTCTATGTTCATTTTATTCATGGCTAGGATCTCAGTTGAACAACCTCCTCCGAAGCAATCAGTAAGAGTCGGTCTACTTCAGAGAATCTATAACCATCCTTCTCCATATTCCAATACAAAAAGCTCAGTCTAAATCAGCCTATGAGGTAACTATCTCAATGCCTCTTTTTAAATCTGGATCTCCCTTACGGCAGAACAAGACATTGGCCCATTTGTAATGGCCTCTTCTTAGTAAAACACTCCTAGAGATAAAGGAGTTCTATGTTGCAAGAGGACTGTACTTTTTTATTACCATACAAAATGCTTTAATGTGTTAAAATTCCCTTTTTAAAAAATATAAAGGGCCAGATTTTCAAAGGTGCTGAGCTCGCATAACTATTATTGATACCAACAGGTAGCGTAAGTACTAGGCTCTCTAAGTATCACAGAACTGTGAATGCTATTCACCAATCCCAGCCCACAATTATTATATCATAGATTTGTAAAACAAAACATGTAGTATGTGTCTAGAATGATGGGAAGTGGCTGAATAAATATCTCTTATGCAGATTAATAAAATGGTGAAACAACCCTTTTTTCTAACAAATGGTTTAGGCTCAGATTCTGCCAGCTTTACTTACATTGAGCGAAATGCTGGTTCTATTGAACTCATCAGCAAACTTCCATTGACTTCAATAGGACCATAATTGCACCCAGGGAGCAGTAGTGTACTTCCCATTGATTAAACTGATTTCAATTGAACTACTGGAAGAAGGTGGTACTGGGCCCTAATGCTGGATATGTATTTCCAAGCTTTTTTATTTATTGATTTCACGTGATTTCTTGGTATTTTTAAAAGTGAATCAACAGAATCAGCATACATGGAATATAACAAGATTAAAGCTGGCATTATACTATTATTATATTATTATACTACATTATAGAAAGAGCTATAAAAGAGATCATATTAAGGTAAGACTGAGGAGGCTACATAAGACCGTGGAAGTTATTAAAAATGCTGCAAATAAGATTTTCAGAAATAAACACTTAAGAAGGGATTGTCCTTTCATGACTCAAATGGTCTTTTTTTTAAAAATGTATCATTTTATTTGATCCTGTAAAAAAGGATGGATGATCCACAGTTTTCTATTCTGCTAGTTGTGCCTGCTTCACCCAAAACAGGAGTTACATAAATACTGAAAAACTAGTAGTAATAAATCCTTGACTCCTGTACAGCTTTAGTAGAATTGACTAATCTCTCAGAAATAATAATTTACTCAAATGGGGAGCAAGAAATTGAGGCTGAAAAAAGTAATTTTTACATTAAACTAAAAGAGAGGGCAAGTCAAACATTTCAGACACCTTTAGTCAGGATCAGCCTTTGTGTATTGAATAGGTCTGTGAAACCATTTTTTGCCCTACTGAAGATGATCAACTCCTGGCCACCATCACCACAGAGCCAGCCAGAAGATTTTTGACAGAGGCTTAGTGAGATAACTTTTTGGGGAACTGCCAAATTTAACTCATTCATTCTATACAATAAATGTGATTGTTCTTTGGGTCACCACCAGACTTCTGCTGCTTACGCGTACTTGGAAGCAAAGGAATTAACTTTGAAAACAAAATATAAGGGATGATTCTGGGGTCTTCGAGATACTAGGCCCCCTATCTGTTGCAGAGTTTTGTATGCATTTGGATGTATTCTAGTAGTGACACAACTTTCCAAATGCTAACTGACTAATCATTACAACCCCTTTGATGTAGAAAAGTATTATTAGCACAAAATTATAATTGGGGAAACAGAGGCAGGAAAGTTAAGGCCAAAATTGTCACACTAAATAAGTGCCTGGAGAGTGCCCTCCGCTCGTATTGACTGGGAGCTATGAGTGCTCAGTTCCTTTGAAAACCAAGCCACTTTTATTCAGGTGCCTAGTTTTGGGTGCTTACATTTTAAAATTTTGGCCTAAGTGATTTAAACGAGGCCATAGGAGGAGTAAAGAAAAGAGCTGGGACTGGAATATAGGATTTCCTGGTTCACAGTATTGTGCTTTATCCACTGGGATGCAGCTAGAAACAGCCCAATCCCACCAGCAATAGCCTGGGTAACCATAAATTGTTCTGGAATCTCCTTAAAATTCTAACCAGATTTCACAGTTCCCAAAGTCCAGCTTTGTGCAGCTGTAGAGAAGGGCCCTGAAAATCTTTATTCAGCCCTAGCAACAGATTCATATTTTCAGTGCTGTCTTTGGACGGAAAAGGGCTAAAATCTTACTTGAATAAAAATAAAGGCTGAGATTTGCTTCTGGCTTTGCAGGCCTCAAAGGCCAGCTCTACTCTCAATGCAGTGAGAGAGAAGTTAAGCACACTGTTTGAAATAAAGTACAGAGGGAAAGAATAGCACTCCTCATATGCCCTTCCATACAGCCTAATAGCATCCCCCATTTCTTAGGAATATCTTATGTCCATCATCCCTCTCTATCCCATCAACATTTTTTAAAAGGTTGGAGAAGTGTAGTTTCTTGGCTCTGATTTCCCCCTTATCATAGGCTACACCTTACCATAGGCTTTCCCCCTTATTATAGGCTATTCACCTAATGGAATAAAATCAATTTCCTAAATCAATACATGCAGGTAGTCAAGTCAGATTACTGTGTTTATTTTTTTTTTTTCTATTGTAAACCATTACATGGCTATAAACCTCTTCTTAATTACTTTATTATTTTGAAGAGATCTAATTGTATAGTTTTAAGTTACACATCAAATTTCATTTCTCTTTTTATTTTTAAATTCAGAATTTGTGTTTAGTCCAACTATTTGCTTCAACAGTAGCTGTGGATTCCTTTAACCTGCCCAGCCACAACTTTAAGACGACTCCTAACTTCATCCTAACTTCTGCCCTTGTAACATGGACCAGTGTCCCTAATGAGTGCTGATTTGGCTGTTTCATGTGTTCGGTAATTACAGTAGTTAAAAAAGTGGTTTCTTCAAAATTAAGAGAAAATCAGTTGAGAGTAAAACTTTGCACACTAATGTGTTCCAGCTGAGGAGGTGGACAAGTTAATTGGGCTATCATGAATTACATTTATCATTAGCACTGACTAGTGGAATGCCCCCTATTAAACCTTCTCTTATGTACCATAACCACTCATTTCCCTTCAAATTCATGAATTTCTATAAAAACTTACAGTGTAAGGTGAGTCTATCTTGCCTAACACTCTCTGTCATGTTTTCCAATTGTCAGACTGCCACCCACAACCTTGATTAGCCAAGCAGACCGTTGCATGCACACTTTTAGCATACACAAGCAATTCTAAGGTGGAGCACAGAAATACACACAAGGCTGGCTGCAGAATGAAGCTGACTAGGTCTATTAGGAATATCTATGCAGCACTGACAGTTATTGGGTACAGCAATGCCACATCTGTTGTCTTGTTGTAAAAAATTTACTGCATAACCAGGGTTCCAGTAACATACAGAACAGACAAAGTGGGTCAGCAGAAGATGCAAAACGCTTTAAGGGACTGCTTACTTGTCTTTCTTTGGGTTCTTGCCTGCAAAGATTCAGGCGTTGCATAATTTTCTGCCTTTACTTGGTAGGTGGCAGCTATTCACAGGGAGACACTGCAGCTTTCAGTCAGAAAAACTATTTTTACTAAGTACAACATTTTGGCAAAATGCCAGAAATTTCTCACCTGTAGCAGAACTGGCAAAAAGACATCCATTTACCTCTGGATGTGACTATTTTTGCACCGCTATATTACAGTATCTTCTCATTCCCATTATTAGACACTGAAGAACAAAAGTTATGTCCCCCAACATCTTTAATGAATTATGATTATGAATAACTTGCCCCCATATCCCATTAGTGTTAAACTAATATGCACTTAAAACAGTGATGCCATTAAACTCTTATCAGTTTTGCCTTTTGCCTAATTAACATTCTTTATATTTAGTAATTCGTATTAGGACAGATACTATCATGATAGTGCAATGTTAATCACATCCAAATGGCAACTGTAAAAAGTTCAGTGATGATTACTGTACATTACAAGATGGTTCTTCCCTCCCAGAGACTACAGCTATTATTATCTCTTTAACCTCAAGTTATGTTTAGCAGATGGGGGTTGCTTTTAAGCTTTCAACCATTGTACTGTATGTAGCTTTATTTCCCAATGAATTTCCTTTTCCATCTCATGGAGGGCCCCAAGCCTAGCAAGAGGTGAGTTTTGGTGGCTTCTGCAATGGAAGTGTGCCAAAAAGGACACGATGGACTTGGTTCCACAGTACATCCAGGGTTAGTTGGAGATTTTGGGGGATTTGGTATGAGATTTGGAGCCATAAAGTCTTGTGGGATTTGGTACAAGATTTGGAGCCATGATAGAAGCCCTGAGGACTATTTCTTGTTTGCCTGTTTCCAGCTATCAGGTCATCCTTCTTCCTTTATCTAGGTTGCTGAGGGCTAAGCTAGTAACTGGCTTGTGACTAGGAAGGATTTTTCCCCATACCACAGACTGACAAAGATTGTTGGGGTTTTTTACTTTCCTTGTAGCAAAATCTAGGAGTTGGGTTTTGGGCAAGCAGAGGGCTGGAATTCTCCCCTTCTTGGAGGTCACAGTTTGAACCTATGTGAGAGTCATGTAGTTATCGCAATTTTTGGCAGGTGCTTAGTGCAGGAACTCACTGAAGTAGGCTTCAGATCCAAAGAAGTAACATACAGGGCATCCCAAGGGCATCTCCTTACTAGATAAGGACATTGGGTCTTGCCCCCTGGGGACAAATGCAAATCCCTACTTGGCTATCTTTCTAATCATTGCAAATGCAAATCCCTACTTGGCTATCTTTCTAATTGGCTATCTTTCTTGGCTATCTACTTGGCTATCTTTCTAATCATTGTACTGTCAGCTCCCAGCTATCTCTGTTGTTTAAGTCTGCACAGGTCCATTTCTCCAAACATTTATGCAGCCTCTGATAAATCTGGTAAACTCTTCTCCAAAATTGTCAGCAAAGCACTTCCCTATTTCATACTTGCACCTGACTGCCAGAAGCTGGGATTGGACAACAGGAGATGGATCACTGATAATTGCTGTTCATTCCTTCTGAAGCATCTAGCACTGGCCACTGTCGGAAGACAGGATACTAGGCTAGATGGACTATTCATCTGATCCTGTATGAACATTCTTATATTCTTACCTGGAAGTTACCTGCTTTAACTTCATTCTTGTTAATGTTATTAGTTCATTCAAAATATTGTACTTGTAATAGTCTTTCAGCCTCCACTAGTCCTTGCAGTGACTGAGGCCTGATATTGCAAGGAGCTTCATAGGACTTGGTGGCACAAATGTGATGGAAGGCTTAAGCTGACCTGAAACGTCTTTATTACTCACAATGATTCATGATAAGGACAGTTATAGTTTGCAGGGATGACAGTGAAGAAAAAATACATCATTTTACTTCTAACCTGATAAATGGGCACCTTTGATCTGGAAAATACTATGAGACAATAAACACATAATCCACAATGTCATTTTTACAGAATCAGCGTAAAATTGCACTTTAATACCACAGGAAACAAAATCCTGAGGCTGATTGATAATTTTCCATCAAAAATAGTTTTTTGATGGAAAATTATCAACTAGCTTCTGGATTTTCTTTTCTATGGTATTAAAGTAGAAAACTGGATTTTCGACTAAATGAAAATATCTACGGAAAGTGTCTGCTTTCTACAGAAAATTTCAGCTTTTGGTCAAAAAAACAAGAAATTCTTGACTGAAAACTTTCTGTCCAAAATCTTTTTGGTTTTTCAGTTTTCAATTGAAACATTTTTTTTCATCTTCATCAAAAATTTCCAAAAGGAAAAAGAAATCTCTTATGATCATTTTTACAAAATACCATGACACAGCCTAGAAAAGGTATCAAAAGGAAATGATGGTTTAAACTGCTGACTTGAGACCATAACGGTGCTGAATTCTTAGATCCATAACAATTACAGACTTGCATTCCCATAATTTCTATCTATGATGTTTTAGTTAACCATCTGTGGATGTCTATCTTATGCCCATCAAATTCCAGAAGACCCTAAAACTATTGGATTTTGTTCTGTGTTTGTATATCGCCTATCTGAATGGGGCCCTGGTTCAAGACTAGGGTTCCTAGGCACTGTGGTAATACAAATAAATAATAATAATGGATGAAAATTTCACTGAAAATATTCCCTTTTATACCTTTTTGGGACTAACCAAAGTTAATTTTGGGATGATAGGAAATTTGCCATCTCAACAACTGTGGAACCTTTACTCACTTTATATTTTCATTTGCAGGTACTTCAGGCAGTTCCACAGTTATCATCCCATCTAAGTTGGTCTTCCCAATGAAGACTGGCTTGGTGCGCAGTACATCTGGCGCAGTCTTTGCTGTAACCCTATGCTGAAGACCTCCAGCACTGTTTCCTCTATTCGTCAAAACAAAGGAATACGATGTCTCTGGCTTCAAGTTAGTGATAAGTTTCTGAGTGGCTCGACCATCCACCTCAACCACCATTTTTCCATCATCGTAAAGGATCTAAATAGATACAAAAATTCAAGGCCTTTCAGTCATTAGGGAAAAAAGTTGTAAAATGATTGCTATCGATACACTGAAAACATAAATGAACCCAGCCATACATTTAAAATGGTAATTGTCAGTATTTTATGCTCAAAACTGTTATTGCTGAAAGCATACCAATTTAATTATCTTTTTCCAGGGAAAATAATTATTTAAAATAAAATGTCCTCTGTTATAGTGCATATGATACTAGAGATGTACTTTAACATGTTTAAAATTCTTATGATGCTGATACAAATGAGCTGATCGTTTAATATAGTGTTTATATCAAAGCTGTTCTGCAGTCTTCCGTCTACTGTAGATCTACCGATCCTTAAAGGTTCCTTGTTTTCTGAATCAGTTTTCATACTCACAAAAGTTTCTGCAGCATTTAGTTCATAACATATTGCTCTTTATTGAACTTTCCAAGTGGTGGGCAATATGTACTTAAATGATGCACAAGAAATTATAGGCATGACTGCAACTTCCAAAAATCTGTCTACTATTATAAATAGCTGGAATGCAAGAGTTAGATACCAGAGAAGTTTCTTTTTTTAAAGAAAATAGGTTAAAGGAGGAAAGAAGATCACATTCTGTTACAGACATTACATAGCAGAAGCTCTGAAAGAAAATTAATATTCTTTCTTCCTCTGTTTAGGAAATGTAAAATGTAGTTGCACTGAACTATAAACAAACAAAGAGTTCACAGCATGTGCAACATCGAATATCAGTCGAAGTTTGGAATGCTGCCACTGCACTAATTCTAAGGTGGGAAAGTTCACATTGCCAAAGGACTGACTTAACTGCTTGGGTCAATACTGCTGATTAGCAAACAGTTTTAAATACAGCAGAACCAAAAAAAACCCTACCTACTCAGTAAACTGCTTAACCAGCTACACTCTATTTTCCAATTTTATCCTTGATGTCTTACAAATTAGAACACAACTTACTTTGAAAGGCATGGCAGAATTGTAATTCTCTGGAATCTCCCATGACAGCAATACTGAAGTCTTCATTACTGCTTTTACATGAAAATTTTTTGCAAACACTGCTGGAAAAGGAAAAATAATGTATTTAAACTACATCTTGGACCTTAGCTCCTGTCGCTTTTCCACCACTGCCAATAACCTGGAGCTATCAGTTTTCCATTAAGGACAAAACAAATAGAAATATAATTCTCCTACCTGCTTAAAACAACCATTTTAATACTTCCTTCTTAGAAAGTTCAATCATCTAATACCATCTCAGTATGTTATATTTTTCTTACCTGCAATACTGTGCAGAAGTTAGCCAGACTTGCTTGAAAAGGAATAACTGAATTCTAAGGTATCCAAAACATATTAAGATTTACATACTTTACCTTTTCTGTTGGTCGAACCTATTTACATGAATGGGCAGGTCAGTTTATTTACAGCTTCAAAAACACTGATATCCAAAGACCGACATTCCTTTAAAGGACGCCATAAGCAGACAAATCCTACCTTGATCCACGGGCAGTGTCCTGAACTGGACACTTGGACTATACGGACCAGGCCCTTTGCTCGTGTGGGCACGTACTTTTATGTCATATGTAGTATCTGATTTTAAGCCAGAAAGTGTCATAGTGGTATCGGTGGGAACAATGGGGAGCTCAATTGGGTGGTGTGCAACATTGATATCTCTGTACAGCAGGGTGTACTTGGTGATAATGCCATTTCGCTCAGCTAAGACTGGCGGCTGCCAAGTTAATTGGACTGATGTAGCGGTGGTGCTTTCTGAGTGGAGGTTCTGAGGGAATCCACTGGGTACCTCTTCTGGAGTAGAAATCTCTTTTACTATCTCTTCACCATAGCCCACTTTATTTCTAGCTGAAAGCCTGAAGAGATAAAAAGCTCCTTTGTGAATGTCTGTGGCTGTGAAGTGGTCTTCTTTCTCTGAGAACTCCAGCGTGGTAAATATTTCCAAGTCTTTGCGGCCAAACTTCAGGCGGTAACCCTGCAGGGGGCCAAAGGTATCGACAGGAGGGTGCCACTGAATAAGAGCCGTGTTCATCTGTGTGTGGCTAATCACAAGCCGAGGTTTTCCTGGAACTGTAGCACAATGTTATTTAATTATAAGTACAAATGGAAATGTGCATTTAATTCTTGAGGCTTGCTAAATAGGAATACAGCTGCATTTGCTTTTCCCTCTTTGTTCCTCAAATAACTATCTTATAAAAGTTCAGAAATAATCTCTTTCTTCTGCATTATTCAGTCATACAGTATAATAGACTTGGATAGCTAAGCCATCCATTATTTGTTGTTTTTCCCTCCATTTTCCAAATACAGAGAAAATATGAACATTCAGGGAGACAGAACCTATGAATACAAGTGAGGTAAAACTTCCAAACAGCTATGCTTTGAACAGAGCTATGTGAAACTACCCGTATTTGCTTACAAGTACTCGCTTGTGAAAAGGAGTGTTGTCATAAACTTTCATTAATTTAATCCAGGGAAAAACACTTTCATTTCTGTAAATGAAAAAAAATTGAGAAATTATATGTTTCTGATTATGTCTAACGTATCTACTATAATTTCGGGGGTGGGGAAGGGAATTCACCTATGATATATGGTAAGTCAACGGGGCTGTCTTCTTAGCAGTCCTAGCACACACCACTACCTTAGATGCTTATATGGCATCCGTCACTACAATATCATGAGTATCTTGCCATCTCATTTGTATTTATCTTCTCAATATCCATGTGAGGTCGGGAAGTACTATCATCCCCATTTTACAGGTGGGAACTGAGATCCAGACAGACTAAGTCCAAGGTCACACAGGAAGTCTGCAGTGAAGAAGGGATTTGACCATGGATTGCCCAAATCAGAGGTTAGCATTTTCCTCTCAGGTCCTGCTCATCAGCCCTTCATTCACATATTTTTTAATTCCATGTAGATTACACGGACTGGTTGCAAAGTTTGTCCTTCCTAAGCAACATATTGTATCTGAAATGTATACATAAACAGCTCACAATAGGAGAGTTTGCAGATGCACAAGAAAAAGATAAGGCTGTCAGCTGGAGAGCAGGTTGGGTTTGGGAAATGGGGTTGGGAAAAGCACTCAAAACTGCATTTCAGATATGTAAACATGATGAAAATGGTGCAATGGATAACGACAACAATGGTATTGGACAATGATGTGGGATTATTAGCTTGTATCGATCCAAGTCTGACACTCCCTGTTATGGACTGTATAAATGTAAAAGATAACTTGTAAGTAGATTTCATTGATCAAATTTTCACAACCAAAAAAAATAATCTTTTTTTTAATGAACTGTATGTTTCAATTCTAATTATCATAATCAACTTGCTCTGTTTGCTGAAAATTGACTCATCTATACACACCTTACCACAGGTAAGGTAAAATGTTCATATTTGAGGGCAAATTCATACCTATCTGCCATTTTTGCCTTTACAAATCTTCTATCAACTGGCTAACATTAAGCACCTAAATCCATAATTAGGCACCCAAGTAAATGGTACAATTTTCAGAGGTGCTGAGCATTTGCAGTGAAGTTAATGGGGGCTAAGGTAAGTCAGCATCTCTGAAATTCAGACCACTTTGGAACCTAAATATGGACTTAGGCCCTGATCTAGCAACTGCATTAGCGTAGTACCCTTGCAGAGGTTTCATTTACTTTACTGGAGCATCATGTGGAAGCAGGGTCTGTCCATGTGTATGCAGTTGCTGCATTGGGGCCTCAGGTTTCTACTTTTAAACACTCAAGTGTGGACATTTTAACTTTTACAATTATATTTACCTTTCACCAGAAATCCAGAAAATCAGTTAGTCATCATTAAAACCATTGATAATAATTCTAAACCGAATTTAAGACAAGAGAAAAAGAATGCCACTTCTTGGTGAAAATTCTGCAAGTGCTCAGCTCTTTTTCAATTACTTCTTTCATAAGTCCTGGCCATTGTCTACAAGATGACATGAATTTTGTTTTATTTTTATAGCCATTTACTGAACAGTTTTCATTTTTAAAACCTAATTCTTGTTCAAATAGGATCCCAAGCACTTTATATGTTTTCTCCCCACTTTCTGTAGTATGAAATGAATCTCTCGGATTAGTTCTGACCTTTCCCCACTGATGGATACGAGTCAGTTATGGAGCAGAGAACAGACTGTGCATGCTATTGTAGGCCATATTTTTCATTGTATTATAACTATTATTGAAGCCAATGGAGCATAAGCAAGAGGAGAAGAGCCCACAAATAGAATAATAACTCCTTCAAATTTTTAGAGAGATTGCTGGAAGCTGTCACTACATTATTTATGTCATAAATCGTTTTTATTCTTGTGGCAGCTCTCACATTTAAGACTTTTTAAAATTTGATTGGTGATGCCTATATAAAAGAGGTAAGAATTACCACAAGTTCTTGAGTAGAATAGAAAAGCCAGCAACATTTGCCTAACCACTTAAAAAAAGTATTTAAATAAAATTAAAAATTAGCCCATATTGCCTAATAGCTAAGAGCAACATATACCCACCATATCTTCACATGAGGGCACTAAGTGATACCATGTTCTCGAGGGGTCTCCCCTTCAGTTAAAAATTCTATGATTTTTTTAAATGAAAACTTTTTTTCTAGTTTCTTTTTACTAGAAATCTTTATGTCAACATTTTCCCTAAAAGTATCTAAGTGTCATTACTTATATTTATTACAGATCCATGGGTGAAAATGAAGAATTTTGTCTGGTCTTTTGGGAACTACAATTTCCCAGTGATTGTACTGAATAATAATGACTGCATCCAGAGATGACTTCATCCAATAATATTTGAGTTTAGTAAAAATCTAAATGAAATTATGTACCTACAAAGGAAACAGTCTCTGAATTTCTACGAAATTCCATCTCCGTAACCATTCAGCGGGATGTTACTGAAACACCAAGTTAGAGCATACCATTACAAGATCAGAACAAACTTATCTTGGCTGAGCATAGCTTAAGAGCAGGACACGGATAACAGAAGCTTCTGGAAGCTGCCTTTACCAAACTTACCAGATACAGTGTCAGATGCCATACAGCACATGAGCTGTAAGGCATCTTGTAAATTAACTCCTCTTGGGAGCAAACCTTTTCAAAGGCAGGGACACCTTTAAAGTTTTAGTTTGGGTTGAGAAAGCATAAATGGACACAGACAAAACTTAGTCCAAACTGTGTATTTCAATGCAGCCAAACATGTTGTTCAGCATTAGGAGTGACTCTAAAAATGATGGAGTTGAGCTGGTGTGATGAGATGTTGCAACTATTACAACAGAGGGTCCCCCAGAAGCTACAGCATTCTCCCAAACTCGCCATTCATCTTACACAGTATATGATATAATGCTCAAATTTTATCAAGGCTTTTTGTTGGTAATATAAATTTTGGACCTGATTTTTCTTTCACTAATAACAGTATTACAATGACATCAGTAATTTACACTGGGTTAAGTGAGGGGAGAATCAGGCCTCTTCAGAGAAAAGCTGCCATATTTAGTGTCACCAAAACCATGGGGTAAAAAATATAATAGCTTGATACATGCAATGTATTTTAATTTTCACAATATGTAGATACTAAGCAGAAGAACAGTGTGCCATGCAGATCCCCTGGCTTGTACTCATGGTGCTGGCAACTACTCACTCCGCTCTTACACTGTTGGAGTTACTCCTGCAATGTCTCAACTCTGACAGGCTCCCATACACTCTGTTCTGCCTGAATTATATCACTCATGCAGTGGGGCATGAAGCACCTCAGCAGTACTCTAAGACTCAGAAGTGGCACTGATGGTGGGGGAGAAACAAAATGAGCTTGCAACACTGGGTACCATCTGTGTTAGGGAATTACAGGATTGTGGGAGAGACCAGAATGCTTACTGCTTGGAGCAAGCCAAAGACTAACTAAAAGGTTCCTGTCAGAGGGAAATAGCAAGGATAGTGATATGCAGAATGAGTGTGAATTAGGACATTGAGAAAGAACTGCAGGACTGAGTGACAGAGTGAAGTTAAAAAGGGAGCAGTGAGGAGGGCAAAGCAAAAACAAAAAGAAACTAAAGAAAAAGGGGCCTGACAGGATACTGAGTGTGAACATGGCAAGTGAAATTTGACAGGAAAATACTTCCAGTTTTCTCATGTACTTCAGTCTTTTGATAAAATAGTAACACTTTATGTTGCTGTATATTACTCATTTTAAACATTTGAAGCTAAATTCACCACTGGTGTAAACAAGCCCCACTGCAATGACTAGGAGCAGCAAATATATATATATGTACTACAAAGTATTGCTATATGTAACTAAGACAAATCATCATATCATCATATAACAGCTCTCAGTGTACTCTGTTTATTTGATATGTGTAGTTTTGTCTTAGTTATATATGGCAATACTTTGTACTACGCCAGGAGAAGTTCCACATCATGTTCGCTACAATGAATGAAATCTTAGTAACATGCGACTCAGTAGAGCGCTCTGTTGTCAAATCTTTGCAGAGAAATGAAGAAAGATTGACAGCTTTTGTGTACAAATAATGAGGCTTGCAGTTACTGAAGTGTGAGTTACTAAAGTTCAGTTGTATTGTGCTTTTGCAATTGATGATAAACTGTAAAATGCATAGCTGTAAAAACAATTTATATGGCTATCCTAGGTGCCAGTAGAGCTGAAGATATATATATATATTTTGCTACTGGCAAGGGTAGTATTTAATCATGATGAAATATTTAAATTATTTGACTTGTGAGTATAAAGTAACTTGTTTGTATAAAGACTTTATAGAAATTAGATTGCTGATACTAAAAATGGATACCATATGGAAAGTACATCCCGGAATGGAAAATTTAACCAAATACCATTACAACAGTATCAATGGAGATTATTGGAGGTCCACACTTGTGAGATAAACTTGAAAAGTCTTCCCTATGTATAAATATAAACTGTGCTTTTTTAAATACAAACTAGACACAATAAAACAGTTAATTATCACCAGTTGGTTCATTCCTGCCTTAAAATAGTTTTTCACATATGGTGAGTTTTCACAGGGAAACATTTAAAGACCAATTTTCCTCCAATGAACACTAGTTTTAATCTGATGTAACACCACTGACTTTAATGGAGATACCTCTTTTAAAACAAGTGCAAATGAGAGCAGCGAGTCCTTTAATTTGTTTTGCAGTATTTTTAGACAGTTCCTTTGTAGAAGCCCCCAATTAAATGAAAGTTGACAAGCCTTAAATTAGAATTAGTAGCTTTGCTTTGGTGTGTGAGTTTGGGAAAGTACAAGTGCATTATTCCTCCATCTGCCTGGTCCATTCTTGTGAAAAGTCAGAGTCTGAAATCTGTCTGTGCATTCTGTGCTCGTCACTCCCTTTCTAAATGCCTATACAAGAATCCTCCTTACTAGAGATGATAAACAGTAGCCAGGTCTAACATATTGTCTGACTAGGTGTTCCATTAGGGAAAAAATAAAAGGAGCATCAAAATGCTGAGTTCCTGTTTGTGCAGAAGATTGTGGGTTGGTAGGTGTGGACATTTACCAGTTTGCCATGGCATCAAGAAGAGTAAAGGGATAATGCAACTTGTACATTCTGTATAACAGTATGCAAGTGATGTAAGACAATATAGAGCCCAGGGTTTGTTCTTGGAAGGTCATGCAACAGAGTAGTTGCATTACAGCCTTTGTTTTGGAGAGTTTATAGATTTTTTTCAAGTGGCTGGAGAGTTTTGTGGGGGAGGGTTAAAAAGGAGAGGGACAGGAAATTTTGGGACAGTCAAAGTTGACAGTGCCCTTCTCTGGTCAATGAAGGAAGGTGGAAGTTTTGCTTGTATCATTCTATATCCTACAATTATGGTTAGAGACCGGAATGAATTCCATTAATTAAAACATCACCTGAAGTTACTGTATTTATTAGAGCTGGGAACTGGGTTTTGAAAAATGTTATGAGTCAAGTTTTGCTGTTCCTAAACCAGAACCAAAAGTGGTCCAGATATTGACTGCATTTTGTCTGAACTACTAGAATTCAGTGGAAAGGTGGAACTGGTTAAAATATATCCAGCATATATCAGTCACGAGTAAGAAGTAGAAGGTACTGTAGAAGCTGGAATGAAACTACATGACCAATCTAATCATCACAGTTGAGATTTTCCAAAGTAGAATAGGAGACCTGGCTATATCGTCCACTGAAATTATTGAAGATGTGTGTCTAAATCCACTAAACTGCTTTGAAAATCTCAGCCTGTGTAGTTATACACATATACTTTCTGACTTCCTGCAGTTACATAATCCATGGATTATTGTTATGATGGCCTAAATAGTGCTAGAGGGCTGTTATGAGCTATCATGATAGATATGGAGTATTTTTATGGCCATGTTATAAAACCAAGAAAATGAACATTTATAAGGGAAATAAGACTGCCATCTCTCCTTCACTAGGGGAACTCAAATTTTAAATGTCTGGTTCCTCACAAACTGTTTTCTTTTTTTGGGGGGAGGGGGGGAGGGTGCAGAAAATGTCTTGCTCTTGCTTCTTGCAGGCCACTCTGATTTTTTGGCATCTGTCAGAACAATCCTCCAATATACCCTTTGCCACTTGCTGATTTTCCCCTTTTTTATAAAACATGTTGTGGGGTGCAGAAGAGAGATTATCTAACAGGAGATTTATAATTAAAACAGCATTTTTCTGCTACATTTTGAATGTAGTAAGGTCTCGTATGTAGGACCTACATCTTGTATGTAGGACCTGCTACATCTTGAATGTAGGATAGGGTCTGATTTCATTTTTGGCTGGTCCAAGCTCAAATGAAGAAAGCTCCATCTGCTTACAAACTAAACTCTCCCTGTGTCCTTCAAACAGCTTCATGTGCAGTAGAGAAGATTTCCATACAGCAGATGTATCAAAGCAAGTATTGCAAGTTGAGAGACAAACAATTCAGAGATGAAGGGGTATCTGAGTATTACCTGCACCAGTAGTAGACACTAGTTTGGGCTTGCTACGTGCTCCATCTCCTTTTGTTGTGTAGGCTGTCACTGTGAGGGAGTATGTTGTTTCAGGCTGTAGTCCAGAAATGATCATTTCCTGAGATGAAATAAAACAAGAACACATTAAAAATTCATTCCTTACTAACATAGTGCAAAATCATTTAGTCAATTGCTACATATCACATAAAGTGCATATGCGTTTGTGCTACCTGTAATGATGACACACACTGGAGCGTATCAGAAGAATGTTTTGTGAGTGTGATACTCTGTAATGCAATATGTTTCACTTATTTAAGAAAAACAGACAGGGTATTTCTAAGTAGCATGCATCAGGTAGTTTTATAAGGCGTTTGGCTAAAGACTGAGTGATGTGATCAGTGTAATAATCATCCTGAAATACATTGCCTGGAGAGTCTTATTGCTATTGTGAAATTAATCCAAATGTAAAAATAAGAAACACAGTTTGAGCCAGTAATTTACTAGCCTTTATTGACATAGGTATGAAATCACCAGCAATAAGTCCGAAAACTCCAGTTGTAGCCACACTTCTAAAGCTATTTCAAAATACACTAAGTACAGTCCACAAGAAACACTATTTGCTCTCATACAAATTTCAGAATAATTTATACTTGTTACAATGCTGTTCATCCAGGGACTTCAAAGTGCATTACAAATTATTAAGCACTTAAAATCTCAAAGAACCACCCAATCAGCACTGTGAGAGCAAACTCCAGAGCCCTCAGGCAAACTAGGGATCAATTCTCAACTTATACAAAAAACAGGGGGTATTAGATGCAAAATCAAAGGAGGCCTTTTTACACACACATACACACACACAGGCCACCTGAAATAAAGACTTGTTTCATGCTCTAAAGACAGCCAAAGAAAATTATGTCTCGATACCTCAATCAGGCAGATAAGCATTATTAGTCTGTTGCTAGGTAAACTAAAGAACAGAGAAGTCCATCTACCCAAAGTCAGAGCTATTCTGGCTTCCAGTCTGTGGCTGTAACCACTAACCAGCACTCCCTCTCAATTCTGTGTGGCTGAATGGATTTACACTAATTTCAGTGTTGCTAAAGGAATGGTAAACTTTGATGTCAAGAATAAATAGCAAATGTGCAATCCCATAGTCTTCAAATGCAACAACCATAAAAGTTAATATCAAAATTATGGGCCAGACTATCCACAGAAAATGGATTTTTCAAAATATGTGGGTAGAAGCACTGTATAGCTGAAATTAGAATCTGGCCCTATATTTTCAATCACTTATTAGCAGTACCAAAATTACTAGGTAATAATGAGAAGGGATGGGTGAAATTCCTCCAATTAAAACACACACAAAAAAAAGAACAAATCTGAAAATTCATCCCAAAACTGAATTCAACCCAAAGGGCAAAGTCGGTAGGAAAGACATTGCAGTTTCAATCTTTCAAAAGGCAATTACAAACAATGGTGACAACTTAAAACTATAAAAGCAAAACAAATGACAGTTTCCTCTTAAATAAGGATGAACACACTAGCCTCATATGGAGTAAGTTGTATTTCACTGTGTGCAAGGATAAATAAATGCATATAATAATGTCTTTTAAAAAGGAAATTTGGTTAGGCCATAAATAATACAAGACATTTGGCTTCCTTCGTTTGGTTGGTAGGCGTACAAAATAGATGCATGTTCTAAACAAAAAGAAAGATGAACTTGTATTTCTGCTGCACACCACACACTGAATAGGACAAAAACTTAAGGGTGACTAAGAACTAGGCAAATCCAGATGACTTTGTTTTCTTTCTGTAATATCTTCTTTTAAAGCACAGTTCCTTTGGTTACATTGCCAGGCAAAGTTAGTTACAGCCATCAAAACCAAGAAACACACAAAACAATTTTGTACATTTCAGAACCATGCCAAATCCACAGAACAAAACAAAGCAAAAAAAAAAAATTGAGAACTTCAATAATATGTTAGTACGTGCATCTGTGCAAATAACAAAAACATTTACAAAATAGAAAGAAGTTAAAAAACAAAAAAACCAACACATACTTTTTATCTAATCAATCAACAATTACTCACATGTTCAGCAGTATCATCATATTCCCACTGATTGAGTAAAGAATGTTGGAAAGAAAAACAAAAGAAATGAAAAGAGGTTTGTAGCCTGGTTGAGGCAATTTTGTTCTTCTTAATAAAAACAAATTTAAAAACAAAAATCCCCAAAAACTGGCTGGCAAAATCAGATAGCATTTGGAAATCTGGAAAATGAAATTAAGCTGGGCATTTTCAATTCCATGTTTATTACTGTGTGGGGTGTGCAAGATTTTTAACTTTTCTTTCTTTGAAGAGTAAAAGAACTACATATTCCCTTGTACTGAATGTTATTATTGCTCCGTAATATTTTATGACTGTATTATAACAGCCACTGAGATATAATGAAAGGCTGCCTGTTTTTCTAATCATATGTTACAAGGCTACATTCATTTTCATTTCAATCTTAGCCTGTCCAAATTTACCTCAGTGCACCTATTTAGATTTATAACATCAATGTATATACATACTTGAAATGAAGTAATGAAGCCCAGTTACCATAATTTAGTTTTTCAGTGCATACTCCAAGAGAACACACATTCAGGGAAATGAATGTTACGGTGTTAGAATGAACGAAGGGGGGAACTAGCAATTAAGAGCCAAAAACTGAAGTAAACCCACACATGAGCAAGTTTGATTTTGGCATTTAGATTTTGGCATACTGCACACTCACTCTCTCTTCCCACCTTCTGCAATTTAAAATGGAGTCAGAACTACAGTCACACAAGAGCTTGAAGGCAGATATCTGAGCAAGAAAAAGGGAGAATTGAAGCTTGACACCTTACTGTTTTCTTTCTCATAATTGAAATTTGTAATAAATCTCAGGCATTTATGGTTCATTCTGTTTAAACTGTGAGAGCACAATATTTTGCCAAATAAATAAATAAATAGTTATGTAAAACAATAAAATGGACTTCGTGAGAGCTGGCTCAATACTGTTCGAATAGGTATGTCAACAAAATTGAAGGGACAAGAGATGTGTATATGGAAAGTTGCAAGTTTATCTATTAAATCCAGGGGGGTTGCCACCATTTACTAACATGAAACATAGAACTGGTTAAGATTCAATTAAGATGATTGTATCTGTCAACTTCCCATTGTTCACACACAAAATGAGCCCTTGCTCTGAGGTGTATGCAAACGTTTATAGGTTTCCCTTTGGTGTATAGATCAGTGGCATAAACTCAAGTAATCTCCACATCCACAAAGCACAAGTATATCCCTACCATTAAAATCCTAACACGTGCCCTAGAACAGAGATTTCTGTCATATGCCATAATTTGTAAAACAAATCAAGTGCCTTTCTCAGCATCTGCATTTTGCACTAGAAGCAACCTTAAATTTTTAAAACAGACTTCTCATTTTATTTGATTTGAATGATGTATAGAGTTATTTAAATACATCAGTGAGTTCTAAAACTATGACACATTATTCAGGCCTTGTTTGATAGAGTGGGGAGATGGGTATACACTAATGCTTTCAAGGCAGCACGGAATGTGCCAAAGCAGGTTTCTAGTCCTTCTATTTCTGGTTCCAACATTAAAATATTGAACAGATTATTCCTGCAAGACGTAAGTTATCTGTGTGAAATATCTGGTGGCTGGATCAGGCAGCACACATGCTAAAAGGCACTGACTATGACCTGCCCAGGTGCCCTTTGGCACTCTTCCAGAGGACATGCAGAGTGTGAAGTTTATTGTTTATGGGAGCCTGCAGATGGTTACAAAGAGTTGCAATAAACATAGCTGATTCTTTTCCCATGTATATATACACAGAAGAAGCTGCCTGAATTTGGCCCAAGAAACTGTAAAAACAACCATACCGGAGAACCTATTAAAATGGAAATAAAATGTGTCAGCTTGTGAGCCAAAGTGAAGGAGGAAAAAGGCAGGTAGTTATTTACAGTTCTTTTGTAAATGTAGCATTTTTACTGTGGCCTGTGAATAAAATAGAAAATAATCTAGTTACCTGTGCATCAGCCAGCATGACATCCTTCAGCATGGGCTGACCCTTTGGCTCTCCGTTTTCCATCCTCACATAATGCACCTGGTATCCTCGGATCTGACCATGCTGCTTATTGGGTACAGGTGAGCGCCATGACACTTTAACAGATGTAGAGTTGACAGCCTCTACCTCGACTTTGCGAGGAGGACCACTAGGAACTGGAACAACATCATTGGATAAAACAGAATTACAGGCACCTGTCCCACCCATTTAGTCTTTTTCTTTCTCTCTCTTTTTAAGAGCAGACCCACTAAGTTTTCTTGAAGAATACAAATTGTTCAACAAATTAAAATGCTCAACCAATCTGCTCTAACTTTCAGTGAAAAGATCAAAAAACATGACTGATGCAAAAAATGGAAGAAAAAAGAGTATTAGAGAAATAGAAAAACATGTAAAAATGTACAAAAGCCAAGGAAGATGCTTTGAAATTCAAAGCATTAAAGTACAAAGAGATATTTCATAATTAAAATAATAGTAATATTAATAAAAAAACAAAAGATTTCCAAAAAAAAGTTCCCTTTGTTTTTCTTTTTTGTTTGCTTTGGTTCTGGTTTTGGGGTTTTTTACAGTGGAACAAAAAGTTGGTTGATAATTAAGACATCTTCTGTTATATTGAGGTATGGAAGACATTTGACAACCTAGATGTTTAAGATAAAAATATGTGGAGCATCAGTTTTCCAAAAGATTTTTTTATATGCACCAAAGAACAAGAAGGTAATTTTTAAAAATTAAAGACAAAAGCTCATCAGACAGAAGAATTTAAAAAAAAAAAAAAAAAAAAAAAAAAGGCAGGAAAAATGCAGAAAGATTCCTCACCCCCCCTGAAATCTGTGATTTTTTTTAATGGATGGGGGGTGGGAAGTGACCTGGGTAGGTTTGAAGGGGTAGCAGTTTCAAATTGTTCACAAAAACATACTTTGTGTTTAAACAAAAATTCAAAACTGACGTAGCAAAGGTCTTTGATTAAAACAATCAAATGGTGACAGTAACAGCGATTTTGGGAAAAAGAGGAGCAGAAAAAAAAGGAATACTCTTAGCCTATACAAAGACAGCAGATCGAGAGAGAGTCATAGGTGCAAACTGATGTAGTGGAGGCAACATACCATCTTCATCTGTCCGAATCAATACTGATAAGCTCTCTGGGCCAGGTCCAACATCAGTGTGGGCAGTCACAGAGATCCGGTATTCAGTCCATTTTTCCAACTGTTCCAAAAGGTACTGGGTAGTGTCTGAAGCAATTCCCAAAATTTCATAGGACTTGTCATCTTCCCCATCAATCCCAATGTACTTGATTGAGTATTCTGTGATAATGCCATTCTGTTTTTCCACCGGTGGAGGATGCCAACTTACCAAAATGCTAGTGGAGCTGGGGCTGGTGCAACTAATGTCTTGAGGAGGAGCTGATGGCTCTAATTTCAGTAGTGGGTTAAAGGAGGATTTGAGTGAAAGGATAGGAGTGGTTGAAAAAAAAACATGAACAAAAGAAAAATGAAAATAAATAAAAAGGGCAACCAAACAAAAAAAACCGCATAGAAACTTAAAAAGCAAAAATCAGATAATCATATGAAACCTTGGCTTATTAAAGTGAAGAAACTAAAAATGAATAAAACTAAATGGTGAAAAAGAATGTGGGGGAAATACATGAAAATGAAGCCTCAAATAATATTACGTACCTGTGATTAAAATTCTTCTTCAAATAAAAACAAAACGTGATTCTTTTATATGTCTATTCATCTACCCTTGTAATGTCTGCAATTAGTGCAAGCTAGGATATTTTTAAATGATGTATTTTACATATGGATTTATTGCCAAATTTTAACCTATACTGTAAATCAGTTTTACATTCATTGAATAGTTCTTTTCCTTTTACTACATTCCCAATAACTTGCAATAACTGCTAGAAATTGCTTTAGGAATCCCCAACCCCTTAGAAATCCTTCCCCCCTCAAAAAGATAAGTTTTTGGTTTTATTTTAACAACAGAGTCTGCCTAGATCACGTCAACTACAAATAATGTTTAAATGGAAAACATTTATTCAAACATTTATTGTAGCCAACATAGCGTAAACATGCAAAGTCAATAGAAGATGAAGAAAATCTTAGTCAAAAGTTTACCTACCAGGAAAAAAAGTGACAGGCTTGTTGATTCTGACTGTAACTTGTACTTACCCTAGATCAGCTCTCAGTTATATTATTTTAACTCCTCTTGGAGACACCTTTGCTAGTGAAGAATTAAATCCCACCAGCATTTTTTTTTTGTAATTTCTATAAACTACTACCTCCGCATATTTTGTCAGCAAAATAGCTATTGAATCTTACTAAAAGCACAAAGCACAAAGGTACAAGGCTCTGAATTTATACTACATCTTACTTCGCATGAGCACTCATAATTTAGATCAAATATTGCCTTTAATAGCTGAAGTGCTTGACCATGCTGGTTTGAACCCAAAGGAGGCTATCAGCTCATTTATCTCTTTAGGGCTCCGATCCAGCAAAGCACTTAAGCAAGTGAGTAGCCCCAATGCTTTCAGTGAGACCACTTATGTTTAATTTTAGGCACATGCTTAAATGCTTTGGTGGATTGTGCCTGTGGTCCTGCATCTTTTAGAATGCAATGTCTATAAACAGTAGGTAAGAAAAATAGTTCAGAGCAGCAGAAAAAGTAGTCCTAGTGCAGCTTTCCTGTAGAAAGTAATAAACATCCAGGCCTCAGAACCCTGCCACCGCCCACAATCCCTCCGCCTTGAGAGGGAAAAAAAAACAATTGAAGGGCAAACCTGTGAGTGTGTGTGTGAGAGAGAGAGAGAGAGAGAATGAATGAGAACTAGTCCCTCCCCCACAGCCTTAAAGGAAAAACAAATGGATTTTTTGTATCTTTTCTTGGCACATCAAAGATAATTAAAGCAGCTGAAGAGTTATAGGTCCCTGCTGTGACCTACTGCATTTACACATGTATCTTTTGGTTCCCCACAGATCTTCTATGTGGTTCAACGGATGTTCCTCAGTGTGCTATTCTACCCTTCCCAAGGGAAAATAAGTGAGAATGTACCAACATCAGGAGGGGCTGAAGGGGTAGATTAATTTTTTATTAAAAAAAAAAAAAAATTCAACAATCAAGGCACAGATCAAGTACACAGGATATACTGTACTGGTCCTTACACTACATCCCATGAATTCATGCTTGAACTAAACGGGGGAGTGAAAGGACTGCTTCAGGATATCATACTGAGAGACAGAAATCCCTGTAGCAGATTTCTCTGAAACCAAGACTGAATGATACAAAAACTCTGGAGAATATTTCTACTGTATCCATGAGAAATTTCTAATTTTTTAAAATCATTGTAATAAAATAAATGCAAACTATTGCATTCCTATGTATTCTATCCTGTGTAATTGTTTTGAAAAATGCAATTTCTCCTTTACTTTGCAAGGGGATTTTTTCACCATCTGCAATCTGTTAAGCAAGTCTATCAAGTCTGATCATGTATCATGGAAGTAAATTGGAAGTTTGCCATTAAATTCAATGGGAGCAGGACTGGGTACATCTCTTGCAAAAGTCTGACTACTTTCTTTTAATATATAGCCCTGGCACCTTTTCACATATTGTCTGAATACATAAATAAAAAGAAGGCTACAAACAGTGTAATGTCATCCTACTGGCCCTGTCCCATTTACTTCATTTTTATATAAGTAGGAAATGGATATCAATGGCAATTTTGACTGCACAGAGTACAGGATTGGGCCTTAAATATTTAACTTGTAGCCACACTTTAAACAATTCCCAGCCACTTTTTATGATGCTCATGCTCTCAAGCGTAACTGAAATGGTCCCCATGAAAGAAAATAATTTTTTTCTATATCAAAATACTGATTTTGCATAATTAAAATGACTGCCCCACAACATTATTCCTGAATCTTATATAGGGATTGCACAAATGACAGCATAACTGCGTCCTTTGTGTTTATTTAAAATGCCACAGACATGCCTCAGGAAGTTCACATTACTCATAAAACTCAAACTCAAGAGCAACAGTTCTCCAGGTACCTCAATTGTTATTAATATCTCATCAAACACTAGCAAAGCATGACAGTATAAATACAATAGCCAGAGCTGCCTGACTCAAACCAGAATTTAAATGAGGCTTTGCATTATTCGTTTAAATAACGTGACTGCACTAAAAGTAATGAACCAATCAGCCTATAGAAAATGTAAATACATGATGGAATGAAGTTTGAAAATGGAGTGGTAATGCAAAGAATTACACAAAGTATAATTTCACCTGATTATATCAACTCTTTGGGATGCAATTCTCCAGTACCTGAAGAAGATCCCGTTAGTTAAGTTTTAATTTAAATATTTTAAAATTCCTATATGAATCATCATCAGATTTTTTCAGCTAAGTGCTACAAATTACTCTAATTATTTACATGAACAGCCAATCAGAATGTAGTTTTCTTGTGTGTGTGTCAAAATTATTTATAATAATGAGGTGCCCATCTTCCAAAGACTGGTCACAAACCCTGCCCCCACCCACCCATTAGCCAAAACTTAGAAAGGATAACCATAGTTATCAGCATGCCTGTTAGTGCATACAGTTCTGGAGCCTTCAAATGTACATGTTCTGTAGGAAGGGAGTGCCTGCATAAAAGGAAAACAATTTTATGGAATTCATCTGCTGAAGCAGGAAATGACTAGGCTGGACAGGTGCAATTTTAAGGCTCAAGGACTAGATAGAAGGAATGCCATGTATGGAGGATCATTAATATACCTAGTGGTGCATGTAGAAGATATATTGATATCATCATAGTGCTGTCTCTTTAGACATTCTGAAGGTGTTCTGCTTCTTCTCTTAAGGATATGCAAAAGCCAATAATAATTCAAAAACAATTGTCCTAAGCATATCTGTATAAATATATATGATAAGCACTGTCCTGCTGTCATGTTACTGAAACTCTTTGTCCCTACTGCTGTCTTACTGGCTTATCTGGTTGTGTCTGCTCAACAGGTACAAGGAGCAGAATAAAGCAAGCAAGGAGAGACACCTACTTGACTGCATGGTTCTTGCTGAGATTTCAGCAGTTGAAGCACCCAGGCCTTGTGGAGAGCGAGCAGCCAGACGGAAGTAATACAAGCTGTTTGGCTTCAGGCTTTGTAGGCGGTAAGATGTAGTTGGCTCAACAGAAACACGTTGCTAAAGGTAAACAATAAGATAACTTCCAGAGGGGTAGCCATGTTAGTCTATATACAGCAAAAACAACATTCTCACAGCAAAAACACATTCTCACCTTCTAATCAACGGTTGTCAATAGGCCCCATCTACTCTAACTGAATAGACTTTGTTAGCACTTGCCCTCCCCATTGTTGTTTCTTACCCTTGGATGTATATATATACCTCCTATCTGTGATTTCCATTTCATGCATCTGACGAAGTGGGTTGCAGCCCTCGAAAGCTTATGCCCGCAGGAATTTGTTAGTCTTTAAAGTGCTACAGGACTCTTGTTGTTTTTGCAATAAGATAACTAGATTTCTTGATAAATATCCAAAAATATTCAGGATTTTGTCTAAGGAGAAGAGCCCCTCTAAGACACTGATAACATCATCAAAGGGGATTAATTTGTTTAAACTTCTTTTAAAAACGTGAACATAGCATTTTAAACAAAGCAAACTTAACTAAACAATGAAAGGAAAGTGAATCTATTACCTACAATAAATAAATAATGAGGAATAAATTTTTAAAATAAGCAGTTCAATGTATCAAACTGCTAGGGAGAAATATTGTTTGACAATTTAAAAAGGGTTAAATAATCGTGTTCAAATTTTAAAAGAATACTTGGACACTGATATATGAGTAGAGCTTCATTTATTTATCTATATGTACTAATCATTGCAGTGAAATGGGACTTTTATGGGATGGGTGATCTTGGATTTTAAGGGTAGCATTCAAAATCTTAAGGAACAACTCTTCTAAAGGTATAAATATGATCAAGAATCTGTGATCTGGACATAGTGCAAGTTTAGGCAGGGACATATATCTCATATGGAATTAAAAGATAGATCTGGGAACTCTCCTCTTAGCAACCTCTTTAGCTACCGTGAGTGTGTTTACCTGTCTTCAGTACATGTGAAGAATTTCTATAAACCAAAACTCAGTGAAGTAGCAGTAATCAACTCTCGCTGTATTACCAAAACAGCAGCAAGATGGTGACGCAGGAGGGCACTGACGTATCTAACATTGCCCTGCTGTCTCTTGGGACCCCCACTCTCATTTGTGGAAATCAGCTTTGTACAATTTAACAGAAAAGATAAGAGACTTTTTTTTAAAAAAAGATTGATTTAGTTCAGCCAAAGAAACTTTTAAAATGTTATTTGTTCATAAAAGAGCAAACAACAATATCTAAAACAAGTGTCTTATGATTAGAAAAATGTATTTCCTTCCTGAAGCACACTGAAAAGTACCAATTACCATGTTTTAAAAGATCCTTATTTATTGACTAACAGAAACAACTATTCATTATGGGTGAAATCCTGGCCCCATTAACTGCAATCCTGGCCAGGATTTCTTCTTGTGTCATTCCTAAGAGCTGGGCAAAGTCTGTGACTGCATGCCCTGAAGGCGGTACAGGCTTGAACAGCCTCAATTAACCTTACCCTTTGGAACTGGGAGCAACCTTCATGGCTGCCTTTCCATGAACACCAGTAAATTTTCCCGTTGCCAGTAGCCACAGAGCCTGCTGGTAACAGCGCTCGGAATCTGTTATCAAGCTGGTTGTTCTGTTTAACAAACCATTTAATGTCAAGTCTCTTATACTAGGAAAGCTGCTAAGCTTGTATTTCTAGACCATTGTTGCCTTTCATATCTTACTCCATTAAATAAAATACAAAAGGCCAGGAACATTTTCATTTACCTCTTCCCCCTGGTCCCCATCTTTGTAAACCAGTTCATAACTGGAAATAGTTTCAGAGCGGGGAGGGGTCCAAGAAAGTAATATGCTTGTTTCAGATTCAGGTTCTGCTTTGAAGTTCAGCGGTTGCCCTGGAACTAAAGGGGAAAATTATACAGTGTTACCACGTATTTATTTCTCTTGTTCAATATTTTATTATTCATATCTTTTCAATTATCATTGTAATACTTGGCACAATACTGTCTTTTGTTTTAATTACTAAACTTAAACAGTTAATTGATTCAGCTATATTAAAAGAGGTACAAAACAAACAAAAAAAAGTATTCAGTAGTATTATGATATTACCAACTTATATTTTATACAGTGCCTGTTATTCTAAATTATTTCAAAGTTCCTCAGAAACTATATACAAACCACAAAAATGCTGCCATCCTACAAGTGGACTATTGACACCTATTTAACAGTGTAGAGTAATATTACTCGAAAAATTTAGGATTGGAACTAGAGACTATCATACCAACTGAAACTGCTTATGTGAACTGTGGCAAAAAAATTACGTACAAAATAAAGTAAGTTACGTACAAGATGGAAAAAAAATCTTCCAAAAAAGAGATAAAACCATTACAGATCATTCCAAATGCAAAGCAAGTTTGCTAAATTAGCAAGCAATTAAGATATTAAACATATCCTTATCTTAGACACTGAAAAGTTGACTTATGTTGTGTGGGTATACTGTGGAAAAATGACTCTTCAAAAATGGCATCATGAGGCACCAGGTTTCTTTTCTTACTGATTGATTGACCTCTTTACCAATTTATTTCAGTTTTCTTGTATTGAGATGATTTTTTTTACTGCCAGCCCACAAAATGCAGCATTGAATCTGACAGTCAAGGTATGATGTAGGGGAAGGAATTTTCTGGCTCACATGTCATTTGTCATAGGGTTTATACAGGTCAAAATCTACTATCAGTTACACATGTGCATCTCCACTGAAGACAACGGGGTTACACCGGTGTAAATGAGGGCAGAATGTGTCTTTTCAGTTAGAACTTGGGCAATAACTTTGGCACCCAAGTTTGAAAATGTTAGTTTTGGTTAAGAATTCTGTTGAGGATGCATGAATCACAATGGAATCCAACTGACTCTTCCATAGTTGTGCTGGCTATGCAGGAATAAAAAGTACTACACGCTTCTCTAGTCAGAAAAATAATCAGATATGATTCTCAATACACACAGTGAGCTGCTGTCATAACTAAGTTCATAATAATAATAATAATACAAATAATAATTTTTGCATAATCACTTTTCAGAGTAGCACCGCATTGTAAATTAAAGTACTTTTCTTTTGTACATCCACAGAAAAGAAGAAACCAGTCCAGCAGGGAGTAAATGCAAAATTTACTTTTTTGTAATACTTGGCCTCTGCAGATTTTTAGGTGCCAGAGAGAACCACTTTGTGGATCTCACTCCTGTTGGATATGAAGGCAAAGATTTAACTTCTAAATTTTAAATAAGTTGATCACCAGGTAACAGGAGATGTAAATTTTCCTGTACAGACTTTTAATATCTTGTAATTGCCTACCATCAGTCCCCTCTGAAATAAACAGGACAAAATAGAATGACAAGATGGGATAGGAGAAAAAAAACTTTTCTCCAACTCTGAAGGAATAGTAATCCAATGTAACTATATATCTTCAGAGAACAAGAATAAAAACAATGTAATTATCTTTTTTCCAAAAGATACCTGATGTAATAAATGACCACCCTGTGATACTAAAAAGCTCCAAGTATGTCTTTGAAAAATACTGATATAAGATGTACAAAGGGAAATAATGGCAAATAGTGACAAATCATTGTAAGTACATAAGTAACAAAAGAACCATTTTAATGGGAAATAGAAATCTGAAGCAAGGCACTGGGAGAATTGGACTATTCCTGACTTGGAGACAGGCTCTGCAGTACCACTCAGTCTAACTTGCATTATTGTCATGATGTTGACTCCAAGTCATATTGTTGTGTAAACATATGCACAGAGTTCCATGTGGCTGCCTTACAACTCTCTTGGACAGGAATCAACTGGAGGCTGGTAATAGTTGCAATTTGCCTCCGACTAAATATGACTTTGGCTTAAAGTGACTTTGGAGTTGTACTGTAGGCCTGCCAAAGCATAACAATGAGCTATGGAATTCAGAAAGCCATTTGGACATATTTCTGTTTGACATGGATTGTTCCAAGTGTAATGGTATCAAGTGAAGCAAAAAAACGGGCGGACACTAATCAGAATTTTGCCTGCTCTACATAACAAAAATGTATGACACAGTACCATCAGACTTACGGAAAAGTGCTTTGTTTGGATGAGCATGAATATTGGGAAGAATACTGGCAGAGTAAGAGAGCAATCATGGTGTAAGTCCAATGCCACATTAGGCTGGAATCTAGGGAGAGTCAGTAACATCACCTTGTCCTCGGGGGACTTTACGTAAAATAGATTACAGAACCTAAAGTCTCATGATCATTTATCATGTGAGCTGTAGTTGCTGCCATAAATAATACAATTAAACATGTTTAAATTCCAGCTCACAGTTATGGTGTGGTTCAAAAGGAGGTCTTTGTGAGACCAAAATTTTGTAAGACCAAAATAGCTCTCTCATGATATTATGGTTGTCTAATGGAAGATTTTAGAAGAATAAGCCCTTCAAAAACATGAACCACGGAGCTTAATTTCCTTTCTCCAAACTCATGAAAGGCCAAAACAACTCCATAAGAGATACTGTCTATAATCTAACTGACAGCTACAGAAAGTAATCAAACAGTTTTTGTGCATGACAAATCAAGTGATCCACTCAGGCCCTCAATTTTTTTCACTTCAATCTGCACAATTTCCATGTAGTCTCCTTCTGAAAAGCTAGAAAAACTTAATACAATAAGGCAGCCATGCCAACAGCTAGAACACTCCTAGGATGGGATAGAGAAAGATTTCTTGGTTTTCAGTGAACATATGCAATGAGACACTCATCTCCAACATCGCTCTCCTCAAGAATTTTTCCTTGAAGTCCTTGTTTGTCATTTTAGAGTTGGGATTTACTTAAAATTTCTTGGGATGCCAACCAGAAAGTGAAGCTTAACTTCACCAGTTTTATTAGTTTGTGGCAGATATTTTCAATTTGTACTCGGGCAATGTCTGAAACTGTATCAAGAGGAGGAGGAGAAGGAGGGGGGAAAGGTTGGCTTCTACACGACTCCACGACAAAACCAAGGGAGCTACAACAAACAAAATACTAAAACCACAAACAGTACAATAGTGCTATTAATACTTGTAGGAACAAGTCGAAGCTCAAGATGTCACATAAGCACAGCCCTAATTGAATACAAATTAAGAAAAGACAACAATAACTTTTTCACTCTTTTCAGGAATTTTACAGTAACACATACATGGCACGTCTTTAGCCCAGAAAAAAGTGGTGCTCAGGAGCAGAAGTGCAAACAGAAACTAAGCCAAGCTGCATGAGCAGGTATCTGCAGCTTCTGATATCCTCCACAAAGAAAAAACAACTAAGGAGAGGCAGCTACAGGCTATTGAAACTCTGTGGAGGCTGCACTACTCCTGCTGCTGGAGTGTGTTCTACAACACAGAGATATAGGCTAAACCATATCCAACTTTTCACACTGCAGAGACACATGATCAACACACAGAGTGGGAATTTTTTACAGCACAGGTATCTGTGAACAAAACATTTCAATAGCATCTTTTATCCAATGATTTCAAAGCACCTTACAAACATTAATTAAGATTCTTAACTTCACTGGGAAGTATGTCTATTCTTATATAGAGGAAACAGACACAGAGAGGTTAAGCAACTAACACAAGGTCACACAGTGATTCACTGACAAAAGCAGATTATAAAATCAAGAATTATTGATTTCCAGATCCATCCTCTAACCTCTAGACCATGGTTCCTATCTTGATCCTTTATACACATGGAAACGTGTCCAGAAGCAAACACAGAAATAAGTATGATTATTAGCGATGTAGCTTAGAAGTCAGAGGTTCTAGAAATGGCCATGGAGGAGTTAACAGGAAGAATTACATGCTAAAACACTCATGAAGGCCCCAAAATGATCAGTGAACCTCACCCAGATTAGGTATATCTGTACCCACCCTGGAGCCAGACCACGGGGCAGTGTTAGGTGAGTCTCTGGTGGGAAGGACACCCATGTAGCCTTGCCGGGCTCAGCCCACAAAGGTGACGTTGACCCACTTCATGGGTCCACCAACTGCAAGGTAAAGGGTGAGGGCTGGGTGCAATGCCAGAATAGCATCAGGAGGAATGGACCATGATGGACTGGCCACTTTGAACCTGGTGGACATGCCCTCCTTCAAGCAGGCACTGCCAGAACCAGCCGGTGGGATCCGATTTATTTCTGTTGATGAGGTTGCTGCGGCAGTAAAGTGCCTTCGTAGTGGTAAGGCAGCAGGGGTGGACGAGATTTGCCCAGACATGTTGAAGTCACTGGACAAAGTCAGGCTATTGTGGTTAATGCATCTCTTCAATGTTGCATGGAAGGTGGGTGCAATACCTCGGGACTGGCAAACTGAGGTAGTGGTCCTGATCTTTAAGAAAGGAGATCAGAAGGTGTGTTTCAACTACAAGCAGTCACACTTCTCAGCCTCCCTGGCAAAGTCTATATGCAAGGGTGTTGGAGAAGAATTAGTTGAACCTCAGATTCAGGAGGAACAATGCAGTTTTCGTCCCAGATGTGCAATAATGGACCAGTTCTTTTCTATCTTGAGGTCATGGGAAGTCCTGGAGAAGGCTTATGACCACATTTTCACAAGATATCCTGTGGGAAGTGCTGCTGAAATATGAGGTGCCGGTGTAGCTGCTGCATGCTCTCCGATCCCTCTTTTCCCAGAGTGAGAGTTCTGTCTGCATTTTTGGCATTAAGTTGAGTTCATGCAAGGTGGGTGTTATACTCCACCAAGGGTGCATCCTGTCCCACACCTGTTCATGATCTTCATGGACAGGATAACAAGGCACAGCCAACTTAGGGAGTGTATATGGTACGAGGAGTTGGAGGTGGCATCTCTGGTATTTGCAGATGATGATGTCCTCCTTGCTTCTTCAGATTTTGATCTCCGATGCACACTGGAATGGTTTACTGCCACATATGAAGTGGCTGGGATGAGAATCAGCACCACCAAATTGGAGGTCTTTTCCAGAAGAAAGTGGAGTGTTCTCTCCAGGTGAAGGGGGAGCAGCTGCCCTTACTGGAAGAATTTAAATATCTAGGGGCCTTGTTCACAAGTGATGGTAAGCAGGAGCATGAGATTGACTGCTGGATTAGTGCGGCAGCAGCAGTGATGCAGGCACTGTGCCGATCCGTGGTGGTGAAGCAGGGCACTGTACCGATCCGTGGTGGTGAAGCAGGAGCTAAGTTTTCGGATGAAGCTCTTGGTTTACAGGTCAATCTACGTCCCCATCCTCACCTATGGCTGTGAACTTTGGATAATGACCAGAAGAACGTGATTGCTGGTACAAAAAGCAGAAATGCGATTTCTCCGCAGGGTGGCTGGGCTGACTCTCCGAAACAGGGTGAGGGGCTCAGCTATTTGGGAGAGGCTCAGAGTAGAACTGTTACTCCTCCAGATCGAGAGGAGTCAGCTGCAGTGGTTTGGGCACCTGATATTGATGCCACGTGGTAGGCTTCCTTTGGAACTATACCAGGCATGTCCCACTGGGAGGAGGCCCCAAGGCCAACCCAAGACACACTGGAGGGATTGTATCTCCCAGCTGGCCTGGGATCACTTGGGAATTCCCCGGGAGTAGCTGGAACCTGTTGCGGAGGAAAGGGGGGTCTGGTCCTCCCTACTCTCCATGCTGCTGCTGCAACCCTCACCAGGAAAAGTGGCATAAAGGAAAAGGAGAAGAAGTTACAAGCTGACTGGAGTGGGAAAGGACCAAGATTTTGTATTTGCTGAGAATCTCATAAAGTTGTTCCTAAGACGCCCTTACAGTTTAGGAGTAAATGATCACTTGATATTCATTTTTGTTAAAATACTACATTCCCTATGCACAATACACAATGTAATTAAAAGTAAACTGAGATAGTTTATTAATCCTGTGTCTGTGTCTACTCTCTCTCTTAACACAGAAATAACCTATGTAAATAAGTCTGGAGGTTTCTACAGTTTTAAACCTAGAGTGCTAATACTGAAGAGAAAATAACTACAGTATGTTTAAAAAATCAAATTTTGGAGCACATTCTTTCAAAACCTCTGTAAATCAATTGCTGTAGAAGTTAATGAATAACTAACAATGCTGAAATGCAATAAAAATATGATGGTACGAACTCAAAAATATATTAAATGTCTACTTGTCTGAAAATAGTTTGAATGATTGAAAAAAATCATGAGAACTATTCCTGGGAGCTTTATGGCATATGGTCAGTTTAAGTCTATTGATGCAGTGAAGTTATCATACAGTATTTCACATTACCCTTTCCCGTACTCAAGTGAAAGGACCACAGTCATTTGTGCTACATATTTCAAGCATTCCTCATCATATTTTTCATTACAGGGCTCAAAATACCTATTAATTTAGTGCCTCAGAGCAAGTATATTTTTGAGCAGGTCACCCTTTTATTTATTTTTTTTAAGCACACGTACCTGCCCAGTGGGTCACTTAACTCAATTATTCAGGCAGAGAAAGGGAGTAAGAAGAGAATATCAAGGAAGGAAATGGGGATGCAAATAAACCACGCATGTAAAGAATGAATTGATAGAAAAGTAATATAAAGGTAAGCAGACGGACAGAGATAATAGAAGAAGAGAATGAAGAAAACACAGAGCAAGAAGAGGATGCTGCTATGGCTTAAAAATAAAGTTAAAATTTTCAGTTTAAAATAAAAAAATATGAAAACAGCTTAGAAGAACAAATAAAAGGAAAACAGAAGGTGAAAAAAGAGGATTAAAAGGAGAAGAGGAAAAATTGAGAAAGGAAAGCAGAGGGACGGAACAGGAGAAGGAAGCTAGGAAATGGAACAGAAGAAATGATAACATTGTGGTCGGCGTGGAAAAATCTTGTATAAAGTCCAGGAAATAAATGAGTTTCATCTCAGAGAATTTCTTGCAGATTGCTGCATTCTGTGTCGGGAAGATTCTTACACTGATCCCATCACTGTAGTATATGACCGCAGGGGGCAGAGGGTTTGGCTCTCTTCACCTAGAGACGCCTTGATATCAGCAAGGTTATCCCTCCATGTTGAGGTATGTAAAGAAAGCTGGGATTATCTGCATACAGGTCTGGTGCATTAGGTCACCTTTCCCACAAGGCATCAGAGCTCCCTCATCAGAATTATATTACTCAGCAATTCCCTTGCTTATTTAAGGAAGATAGCCATTTTCTTTGAAACTATACTACACTCCACTTCCTTGGTGCTCAGTTGCCACCCTTTGCCCTGTCCCAAGCCTTGTGGAGATCCAACTGGACAGCCATGACATAGACTGGCTTCCATGAGCTCCCAGACAGGATGCTGCAGGACTAACGTGTTCTCTCTTTTGGCGTTTCAGCGGCATTAAGCACCGCTTTCTATTTTCTCCATATCTGACACTCCAGTGAATTATAGGGCCTTACATGAGCGAAATGCATTGGTTTTAGACTTCATTTTCATTTTAAAACTTTTTTAACATGGGGGGAGCACAGGGGAGGGAGGAAAACGATGATGCCAAAATGACTGATGGAACTGGAGTCAAATTACTGCTGACAATTAGGCAAGAAACTAATTTTAACTGGACACTTTATTATTATTACATTTTTGCGAGTGTTGGTTGTTCATGAAAGGTGTCAGTCAGACATTCTCCGAATCTTCTACTAAGCTACAAGATAGAACTAAATGGCAGCAAGAATGATTTGTTTAAAAATTGCTTTTTCTTCTTTGCATTTCAGCCCTTCTATTAGAAACACAACCAAAAAAACAACCCAACTCATTAACTTTATGATAAGGTTTTGTTGAATGTGTAATATAGTATTTTCCCCTTTTACATTTATTTAAGAGACAGTCAGGTATTTGACTTTCCTATAATTGTTCCTTTCCATCAATGCAAATGCTTTCACAACTGTAATGTTCCTTGGTGACTATACATACCCTTTAAGTTTAATGTTAAGTAACATCCTTAGCTTAGAGTTAATAACATGTTTTATATTAGAAAATCCCTTTCTATTTTTAATTAGGATTTTCCCAGAGTTCTTTATGCCTCCTGGAATTCCCTGCCCTGTGAAGTCTCTGGCTCTCCCTGCAATGCTCCCAGTTCTTGCAGAGTGGTTCATCCTGGTCTGGGAAGCTAATAAAAGCAGGATACACTGCTCCCCCTCAGCATCTCTCCCGTCCCTTTAGAGCTTAGTAACACTCCTGGCCCAGAGACCCAGCCTGAAGATTCTTTTTATGAGGTGTGCAGAGTGAAGAATGCAACCTTGAGTCTGCTCTGGCATGTGGACGAGAGGTTGGTTTGAGAAAATTGTAAAAAGCCAGTGACGTGTTCCAGGGGAAAGTTACGTTGTAACTGTTGTTCTTCGAGATGTGTTGCTCATGTCCATTCCCAATTCAGGTGTGTGTGTGTGCCACCTGCACCGGTGCTGGGAAACGTTTTCCCCTAGTTGTACCCATACAAGCCGACTCTAGTGCCCCCTGCAGCGGCGCGCACATGCGCCTCCACATAGGTGCCACCAGCTCCCTCTCCCTCTCAGTTCCTTCTTGCTGGAACCCCGATTGAGGGAAAGGAGGGCGGGTGTGGAATGGACATGAGCAACACATCTTGAAGAACAACAGTTACAAGGTAAGTAACTGTTCTTTCTTCTTCGAGTGCTTGTTCATGTCCATTCCCAGTTTAGGTGACTCACCAGCAGTGTCTCCGGTGGCGGGCAGGAGTTCATGGATGTGACACTTGAAGCACTGCTCTACCGAATCCAACATCGTCTCGAGCTTCCTGCGTCAAGGCATAGTGGGATGCGAAGGCATGTATCGATGACCAAGTAGCTGCCCTGCAGATGTTCTGGATGGGGACATGCGATTGGAAGGCCGCAAATGATGCCTGCGCTCTTGTTGAATGTCAAGGACACTGGGGGCGTGACTCCGGCCTGCTCATAACAGGCTCAGATACAGGATGGGATCCCCTTCGAGATACGCGGCAAAGAAACTGGCAGCCCCTTCATCCGGTCTGTGACGGCTACGAAGAGTTGCGTTGAATGACGAAAAGGTTTGGTTCTGTCAATGTAAAAGGCCAGGGCCTGTCTCACATCAGGAGCATGCAGTCGCTCTTCACTGGAGCTGTGTGATTTGGGATAAAAGACAGGTAAGAAAATATCCTAGTTAAGGTGAAAATGAGAGACTGTCTTAGGCAAAAAAGCCAAGTGCGGGTGTAATTGGACCTTGTCCTTATAAAACACCATGTAGGGTGGTTCTGATGTTAATGCCCTGATCTCTGAAACTCACATGGCAGATGTAATAGCCACCAGGAAGGCGACCTTCCAGGATAGATATATAAGGATGCATGAAGCCATAGGTTTGAAGGGGGACCCAGTGAGCCTGGAGAGAATCAAATTCAAGTCCCACTGAGGAGAAGGCTCCCTTATTGGTGAGAAAAGCCTTTCTAATCCCTTAAGGAATCTGGCCGTCATGCGAAAAGACTGTTCTACCTTCCACGAAAGGGTGGAAAGCAGATGTGTCCACTACATGGACCTTGATGGATGAGAAGGCCAATCCCTCTTGTTTCAAATGGATCAGATACTACAAAATTGTTGGGGTTGATGCCTCCATAGAGGAAACGCCACGCTCGGTCACCCAGCAGGTGAAGTACTTCCACTTAGCTTTATAGGCCGATCTGGTAGATGGCTTCCTGCTTTCCAAGAGCATGAGCAGAATTTGGGTTGAGCAGGCTTGCTCCTCCTGACTTAGCCATGGAGCATCTATGCCATCAGATGTAGGGAGGACAGTTCCGGGTGGAGCAGGTGACCCTGATCTTGGGACAGGAGGTCCAGTTGCAGCAACAGGGTCCATTGCCTGGGTCCCACCAGCTCTAGTAACAGCCCAAACCAATGTTGTCGGGGCCATGCTGGTGCTACAAGGATGACTCATGCCTTGTCTCTCTTCACCTTCCGGAGGACCTTGTGCATCAGAGGAATTGGAGGGAAGGTGTACAAGAGGGTCCCTGACCAGGAAAGGAGAAAGGCATTGGTGATAGAGCCTGCGCTGAGTCCCTGATGTCAACAGAAATGATGGCATTTCCTGTTGATCCTGGTGACAGATAGATCCAGTTGGGGATGCGAGCCACTACCAGTGGATGGAGGGACCACTTGTCATGAGAGCAGAAGGACCTGGTGAGACGGTCCACCAAAGAGTTGTTGATCCCTGGGAGATGAACTGCTATTGGGTGAATGCTGTGAGTGATGCAAATGTCTCAGAAATGCATAGCCTATTTGCACAAGGCTGGGGACCGGGCCTCACCTTGTCTGTTAATATAGTACATGGAGGCTGTATTGTCCATGAATTGATAAGATGTAGTAGGAAAACTAGACAAATTGTCCTGAGCACCTTAATATTGATGTGCAACCACAGTTCCCCTGAGGTCCACGTGCCTTGGGTTTTTAGGGAACACATGTGAGCTCCCCATCCCAGGTCCGACGCACCAGAAATCAGTGTTACTGATGGCTGGCGTGCTTCATAGGGCATTCCTGAGAGGACCTGATCCGGACTCGTCCACCACACCTGGGAGGTAAGTATTTCCGGAGGAACTGTAAGTATCCTGTCTAGATGGTGCCTGACTAGGGAATACACTGACACCAACCACATCTGGAGGGGTCTGAGGTGCAGTCTGGCCCAGGGAACCAGGTAGGTGCAGGCCGCCATGTGGCCTAGGAGACTGAGGCATACCCTCGCAGTTGTGAGGGGGTGAGTTGAAATGTGGGTTATAATATCTGTCACTGTGAAGATCCCTTCCTCGGGAAGAAATGCTCTGACCCTGGGCAAGTCCAGCATCACTCCGATAAACTCTATCCTCTGCACAGGGACTAGTGTTGATTTTTGTTTATTTATTAGAAGGCCTAGCACCTGGCTAACATTTCGGTAATCATGATGCCGACCTGCCCCGATGAGCCAGTCATCCAGGTAAGGGAACGCATACACTCCTTTCTTCCGGAGATATACCGCCAATACCAACATACATTGGTAATGACGGTCTCCTACCATAAACCTTAGGAACTCCTGTGATCAGGGAAGATTACAATGTGAAAGTAAGCATCCTTTAAATCAATAGTGGCGTACCAGTCGCTCGGATCCAGTGAGGGAATGATGGTGGCTAGAGACACCATTCAAAACTTCAGCTTTCTGAGGTATTTTTTGAGGTGCCTCAAGTCCAGGATAGGCCTCAGTCCTCCCTTTGTCTTTGGAATCAAGAAAAAGTTGGAATAAAAACCTCGACCCCCGTAGATTTCGGGGAACCTCTTCCACTGCACCCACCTGCAAGAGTGCTCGCACCTCCTGCATGAGGAGTTGCTTGGGAGAGAGGTCCCTGAAGAAGGATTAGGTGGATGGATGGGGAGGTGGGAGTGAGGCAAATTGGAGGGTATAACCAATGGACACCATGCTGGGCACCCATCGGTCTGAAGTTACAGTGGCCCAGGCCAGGAGGAAGTAGGCTAGGCGAGAAGAAAATAGATGGGAGGCTGGATCCATGCGCAGAACTGAGAGGTTGCTCTCGAGCACAACTTCAGAAGCCCTACTTCCCGCCCTGGTTATGGCAGCTAGAGCCCAGTTGAGGGCTGTCAGATGATGAGCGGTCCTGGCGCCTTTTGTATTCTTCTTCTTATAGGAGTCCCTGCGGGAATGATCCCCAAACCGCTGCTGATGCTGGGGTTTGAAGTGTCTCCTAGAGGAAGACAGGTTATAGAGACTGAGGGACCTCAGTGTAGCTCTTGAGTCCTTCATGCCATGCAGCCTGGAGTCCATCTGCTCAGCAAAGAGGGTTGTGCCATTGAAGAAGATGTCCTGAATTGACTGCTGGACCTTTGACGGAAGACCCGAGGATTGTAGCCAGGACACCCATCTCATAGATATCACAGAGGCCATCGTCTGCTGCATTGGAAGCCGCTTGCAGGGATGCCCTCATGACCAATCTCTTCTCTTCCAAGATGGCCTCAAAATCCTATTTAGAGGACGGGGACAATGAGTCTGCAATTTCCAGTGACTGACAGATATTAAAATGATATCTTCCAAGCAGTGTCTGTTGGTTTGCCACTCGTAGCTGTAGGCTAGCCATGGAATAAATTTTTTGACCAAACAAGTTGAGTCTTTTTGTGTCTTTATGCTTGGGAGTCAAGCTAACTTTCCCCTGTCTGTCCCTTTCATTGGTGGCTGCAACCACTAGGGAGCCCGGTGCAGGATAGGTGTAAAGGTATTCAAACCCTTTCTCCAGTACATATTATTTCCTCTCTGCCCTCTTTGACATGGGGGGCAAGGAGGCCAGGGTTTGCCATAGTTTCTTTAACAACCCCCTTATGGACTGGGAGGGCCACTCTACTGGGAGCTACTGAGGCCAGTATCCCAAAGTGTTCATCAGTTGATTCATCCAGCTCTTCTGTTTTGAGGCCTAAGTTGGAGGCAACTCTTTTCAACAGGTCTTGGTGCGCCTTGAAGTCGGTCCAACAGAACCGCCGATGAGGGTCCTGCGACCGCCTCGTCCAGTGATGATGAGGAGGAGGCCAGTAGCTAAGGTGGGAGAGGGGCCTTTGCTTAGGGTGGGGAGGTTCTCCCTGGGCTCAAGGCGCATGAACCTTCACAGTCAGAATCCATGTCCAGGTGCAGTGCCGAACTCTGGGGTATGGATGACTGCGGTACTGAAGTTCCTCTCACAGAACCGGCCTGCGGAATTCCAGAGGGAAACCAGCACAAGTAAGGCCACAGTCTACTTGCAGCCATACCCCCATCGGTGGCACCAAAGGGAAACCGGGAATCAGGACTGGGGCTTCGCTAGTTTGAGTGACTTCGCTGTCAGAGAATGAGGTGTTGCTGTCCAATGGCCAGATTGGTGCCATCTCCGAATATCTCACGGTGCCATGTGAAACATTTTGTTGATGCACCAGCACCGGTGAGTGACATGGAGAGCCCGAATGATTGATGTGATGGGACCAGCTCTTGTCCTTAGGTTTCTTATACTGACTAGGCAAGCAGGACCGCAGTACTGGGGAAACACATCGTGAGTCGACGACCTGCTTCGCTCTATGGCTCCATAACAGTGCTCCGCCTGGTTCCGATTCTTGACTCCAGAGACTGTCTGCACATTGGTGAATGGTGCCTCTGTGACGGGGGCTCTCAATCAGATCTGTCCCTCAATAGATTGCCCATTGGCACTGGTACCGAATCTCAGTGTGGCACCCTGCGATTCCTCAGTATTGGCGGCACAGGCAGAGCCAGGAGTTCCTTCATCACCTGGAAGGCCTCTGTAGTCAATGGCACCACTAGGCAGTGAGGGCCTCTTCCGCTCCCCGGAGTTGGTGGAGGGCCTGGTGCCGGGGTCGATGCTCACAACAGCGAGGGACCTTTCTGAGGTGAGGAAGATTGGCAGCCCAACGCAGGTCTCACCTGGTCCCCCTTAGTCTTCTCCACAGGAGAGCATCCCTATTCTGTGCAAGTCTTCTTTGGCCAGTTCTTTGGTACCAGGGAAGGTGATCCGTGCCAAGAGGAGGAAGAGGGCATCGGAGGGGCACTGCACGCCGAGGCCATCGTGCTCAGTGCTGAGCCCTATCTTCTGGGCTCTGACACCGGTCTAAGTGCCAACTCCATCAGGATGGCCTTAAGACGGATATCTCAGTCTTTCTTAGTCTGTGGGTGAAAACCTTTGCAGATTTTGCACCTCTCAGGGACATGCACTTTCCCCAGACTCTTTAGACAACTTTGATGTGGGTCACTTCTCGGCATAGGCTTCTTACATGAAGCACAGGGTTTAAACCCCGGGGAACAGGGCATGCCCCGACCCTAGGATTCTAACAACAAACAAACTAGGACTAACTAACCAAATGATTAATGATATACACTAGAACAATGAATAAGCCACTAGGTTTAGCAAAAGAAAAACTTGAAAAGTCAAGAGATGTTTCAGCACTGTCACTGGTGGCAAGGAAGAACTGGGAGGAAGGGGGAGCCAGCAGTGCCTATATGTGGGCACATGTGTGCGCCACTGCAGGGGCCTCTAAAGCCGGCTTTACTGGTACCACTAGGGAAAAAGTTTTCTGGCACTGGTGCAAATGACACACACACACACACACACACACCCCTAAACTGGGAATGGATATGAGCAAGCAGTCGAAGAAGAAACATAAGTAACAAATTCTGTACTGGATTAGCTGGGAATGGGCACCAGGCACCAGATATATAGTTTTCAGACATAAATTAGGAAGAGAACATCACCATTCTTATGAATTTGTCCATTTTCATGAGTCAAATCATCTAGAGCAGTGGTTCTTAACCTTTCCAAACTACTGTACCCCTGAAGCCTGAGTCCCACCCCCACGGGGCTGAGGCATGTAACTTAGTTTCATGGCGCCCCTGTGGCTCCAGGCAATTGCCTTTCTTGCCACCCCCAATACCAGCTCTGCACTTGCGACCCCTCTAAACCCCCAGGTTAAGAAACACCGATCTAGAGAAAATACAGGGCTTGATCCTACAGTCACTGAAGTCAGAGGCAAAACTCCCATTGATGTTAACAATGTAGGAACAGGGTCTTTCTGCACAACCTACTGGCATCCAGTTTTCCTTGTTCAAAAGGGTCTGCTCTAATATTTTCTATGTTGGCTTTTGATAGCTTTTTTTTTTTTTTTTTTTTTTTTTTTTTAAATGTTGGTTTTTCATGGTTAAAATTCTATCCATTTGTTACCATGGCATAAAAATTGTTGAAGCATGATAATTATTTTTGCTTTCTTTTTTAAATAAACCTCTGCATGTTTAATGTACAAAAAGATTCAAGTGTTAAAAACAAGGCAATTGTAAATTAGAGGGATATAAAAGCCTGTTAGATACCAGTCCATACTCTTCAAAAGGGAATTATTTTAAAACTCCTTCAAAATCTTAAATTGTTCAAAGTGTTTAACTGTAACTTTTCACAGATATACATCTGCTCTTTAACAGCAGGTCTATTAAATTTGATTATGTCAAATATTTTCTTTAACTAATGACAGACTAAAACCCCAACTTTAAAAAATTGAATGAAACATTAACTATGGAGTTGCTGCTGACAACTTCATAATATAAGATCAAGAGGCTTTTCCAAGATTTACATGAAAGAACAGAACAACTGTAAACCATAAGAAATCCAGGTTTCATCTGCTGGAATTTACTGTAGTTAAAGAAATGCAAGAAAAACAATACCTGAGAACACAGAATTTAAACTGCTCTTCTAAACTAGTTGCTGCTTATTATGCAATAAAGTCTACACATTCAGCTGGTCACATTTAGAAAAAAAGTTATCCTCAGACAAAAAGGACTGCCATTCCATCCTGCCAATCAAAATCCCTCTTTCTGGAGAAGTCACTCCTTTAAATATATATTTGAGACACTGCTTTGAATGGTAAGTGACTTTCTACGGTCTGGTCTACACTGGAGAAAGAGGTCGACGTAAAGTCACTTACGTCGATCTCCGAACACCTGCGTCTCCACTGGCACTACTGTTAAGTCGACTTAAGTCACGGCAAAAGTCGACTTAAGAAGACCGCCTCTGCAAGTGGCGTAGCACCTAATTCGAATTTATTAATTCAATTTAGTGTCGGTGTAGACACAACTTCACTTAAATCAACTTTATTGGCCTCCGGGAGGTATCCCACAATGCCCTCCTTGGGCATTTGCGCTGTGCTGCTCTGTGGTCACACTACCAGAAAATGTCCCCTCCCCTCAAGCCCTGGGAAGATTTGAATTTTCATTTCCTGTGCTGCCAGCGTGGAGAGAGCTTTGTCGCTGTTCTCCGCATGGCTACTGCAAAGCCCAAACGCACTCCAGCACGGAGTCGACCAGAGGTTTTTGATCTCATCAGTCTGTGAGGCGAGGAGTCCGTTCTGGCTCAGCTCAGAGCCAACAAAAGGAATCTGGACATTTATGGGAAGATATTCCAGGGCATGCTGGAGAAGGGACACAAGAGGGACGCGCAGCAGTGCCACGTGAAGATCACGGAACTGCATCAGTCATATCAGAAAGCCAGGGAAGCTAACAGCCATTCTGGCTCCTTGCCCAAAACATGCCGGTTCTATGATGAGGTGCATGCAATTCTCGGTGGCGATCCCACCATGGTGCCGCCCCGCAGCATCGCTACCTTCCCTAGGTCACAGTCCATGGACAATGATGAGGAATCCGTGGATGAGGAGGAGGAAGCTGAGGATATCAGGGTGCAGGAGAGCAGGGTGTCCATTCTCCCAGAAATTCAGGACTTATTCCTGACCCCAGAGCAGTCCAGCAGCACACAGGACAGCACTAATGATCCTAGGGAAGGCACATCTGGTGAATTTTTTTTCTTCTTAGCAGTTCTGTCCTTTTATATTTGCGGGGCGGTAAGAGGGGGGGGGGAAGCAGGAAGGGGATTTCAGGTGTTTTGGTGACTGTACTGGGGGGTTACCCAGAGAACAGTTTATTTCTGTGCTGAGATATGCTCCGATAATCATCAGTTGATATCTCATGGAAACTTTCATGTAGGAAATCTGTTATCCTTTGCAAAAGTTTTCTGGGGAGGACTGCCTTGTTCCTCCCTCCACGGTAGCATACTTTGCTACGCCACACTGCAATCAAGGGAGCCTGTATCATGGTGGAACACTACTGGTACCCTGCTGCATGCAGCAATTCTTCCCTTTCATTGTGCGTGACCCTCAGGGGACTGATATCGCTCATGGTCAACTACGGAAGAGGGCACATGTTTAAAATACCAGAGTTTTCAGCAGATGCCCTGTGCTTTTGTATTCCCCATTGTAGTGTCCTACCAAGTCACTTTGATTTGGTTTAAGCAGAGACTATATCCTCCCCCCCACAGTGTGCGCAGATCCCCTATGTAAGGGCACAGCGAGCAGACCCCCCTCTAGGATGTTAGGAATGGAATGAGGGTCTGTGTTTGCCTTGTGCACTGCATGGGGAGTATTGTCTACATTGTAGCAGTTGTATCATTTTCTTCGCTCTGCTAACCATGGCTACCTTGTGAATTTTTTTCATTCTGTAGACACCTTGGCCTTGGCCCTACCCTCAAGAAATGCTGCGGAAAGACTATAGCAGATTAGAAAGAGGAAAAAAAACCCAAGAGATGACATGTTTGGCAAGCTCATGAACAACTCAGCAGTCGCAGAGACCTTGCTCAGAGCGTGGCAGATGACCTTGTTCCAGAATATGGACATGGACAGGGAAAGTCGCAGAGAAATGCAGAAGCATGATCACAGTACCACGCAGGAGATGCTGCGAATCATGTGGGACCAGGCAGACGTGCTCCGGCAGCTTGTGGAGCTTCAGGAGGAGCGGAGGCAGGACAGAGTCCCGCTGCAGCCCCTCCATGATGCTCCTCAACCGAGGGCTTTGCTGCCCCCGCCCCCACCTTCAAGTGGTCTCAGAGGAGATTGGCCAGGCTGAAGTACATGCTCACCTCCACCAAAGCAGCAGCAGACATGCTGACAACTGGCTAGCAAGCTACCACTCTACCCCTTGAGACAGTGAATGAACACTCCCCCCCTCCCTCATGACTTGAATATTCATAAATAAAAGTTTGCATCATTTCAACACATTTCTTTATTAAATCATATCTTGTTCTGGAGGGATTTGGAGGGTACAGATATCGATTTGGGGGAGGATGTTTAGCAAAGGCAAACAACATACTGGAACAGAAATCAGTCCTGCATCTCATTGCAGAACCTGGTTTTCAAAGCTTCCCTAATGCAAAGCGCTCTGCGGTTAGCTCTCAGCATACTGCTGGCATCTGGCTGCTCATAATTGGCGGCCAGTCTTTCTGCCTACACAGCCCAAGCCTGGGGAAACCTCTCACCCTTCGCTTCACACACATTATGAAGAACACAGCATGCAGATATCACAGAAGGGAGGTTCTTTTCACTCATGTCCAGCCTAGTGAGGAGACTCCTCCATCTACCCTTTTAACACCCAAAGGCACATTCTACAACCATTCTGAAACTGCTTAACCGCTTATTAAAACACTCCTTGTCTCTGTCAAGGTGCCCGGTGTATGGCTTCATTAGCTAAGAAGCCAGGGGTAAGCAGGATCCCCCAGGATCACTGTGGGCATTTCCACACCCTCGATGTGAAGTTTTTGGTCAGGGAAGAAAGTGCCCGCCTGCATACTAGAGAACAGACCCAAATTATGATATACGTGCGCGTCATGAACTTTCCCAGACCACCCCACATAGATGTCAGTGAAACGATCCCTGTGATTCACAAGGCCCTGCAGGACCATGGAAAAGTACCCCTTGTGGTTTATGTACTTGGCTGCTAGGTGGGCAGGCGCTAAGATAGGGATGTGCGTCCCATCAGTTGCCCCCCCGCAGTTTGGGAACCCCATCATGGCAAACCCATCCACTATGTCCTGCACATTCCCCAAAGTCACTATCCTTCGTAGCAGAAGTGTATTGATGCATACTTGCATTACAGTGGTGCCTACTGTAGATTTACCGACTCCGAATTGATTCCCAACCGAGCGGTAACAGTCGGGGGTTGCCAGCTTCCACAGAGAGATGGCGACTCTCTTCTCCACCATCAGAACTTGTCTCAAGTGAGTATTCATGCGCTTCAGGGACAGGGCCAGCTCCTAGCACAGTTCGAGGAAAGTTGCCTTTCGCATATGAAGGTTTTGCAGCCACTGGTCATCATCCCATAGCTGCATAACGATGCGGTCCCACCAATCTGTGCTTGTTTCCCTGCATGAGAACCTGTGCTCCATGGACTGCAGATGACACGTTACAGCCTGCAGAATCAGGAATTGTTCTGCTCGATGGCTTGTAGCAGTGCAGCCTCGGTGGCATCGCTGTTGCCTGTGCTTCGGCTTCTTGCTCTACTGAGAAAATACTCGATGACAAGTCGCGATGTATTTGTGATGCTCACAATAATAGTGTAGAGTTGAGCTAGCTCCATGTCTCCACAGCAATGGCGAGTGCACGGAGTAAAAAAACGGCACAAAAAACGTTTTCCTGTTTGTTTGGGGTAAAAAGGGAGGGGGAAGCAGCGTTGCAACATGGGACGATGACATTTGTTCCAACAGCCACCGTGGCTGCTTGCACTGTGGGATAGCAACCCACAATGCACTGCTTTGAAAGTCAAAATAAGTGTGTTGAGTGTGGACATACGAGACCTGCGCAAACAGCGTGGTGTGTACATGCTGCTACAACTTCTAAAAATCGATGGGTGAAAGTCGACTTCACTTGGCAGTGTAGACATACCCTAAGACATGCTATGCCCTCAGTTAGAGAGCTCCAATACCCCCACTTGTGAAGCTGAAGCATGCCCACAATAAGAGCAACTTGGGAGAGCTCTACTAACTGCCATGGTTATAATCTTTTTTATTATAAATAAATAAATACATCTTTTTGATTGAAAAATGATCTTTTTGATGAAGAAAGACAAAAAGAAAGAACACCCACATTTTATGGCCAAAATCTTAAATGAATTGTCTTGTTTTGGTTTAATTTGATATTGAACGATGTCTGTCTGCCACAATAGCTCTTGGGAATTGTAGTTTGCATGCTTCAAGCCATGCCATTCTCTCCAGTAGGCTGGGATCCCTATTTGGACTCTTTCACAAGGCCTATGACCTCCCCTCCCGAAACCACTGTGATGCACCATGGGAGTCCCATAGCCATGGTGCACCATGGGAAATGTAATTTGGCCTCACAGTTTAGCCCATAGAGAAGACTGTGGGCATGAGGTACCTAAACTACTATTCCTATGATGCACTGTAGCAGCTCAGGGGGACAAAGTTTAATGGAGAGCCGAGCTGAAATGTAACATTTAGATTATCATTCCAAATCTAAAACTTTTAGTTTTTCAGAGTGTTTGGGTTTTTAAGAAAAAGGTAAAGTTTTCAATGGATAGCAGACACTTTTTGCAAAAAAAGATTGTTTACTAGAAAACCAAAATTTTCACTGAAAAAGTTTCAATGAAATGTTTTGAGCAGATCTACTCAGATGGCCAAGAAAGTGAGACGTTCAAAGAAAGATGCATGTTTTTCTAGCACCATTTTGTCACATTCAAATATTTGTCAATATTTATTATGCTAGGGCTGAAAATAAAGTTCTTTACAAATGTGCTTCTTTTTCAAAATCCTAAAAATATTTTCCCTGCCTCCCAGTGATCACAATGCACATAATATAGGAAAAGGCTTTGAAAGAAACCAAGCTACAATAACGTTGAATAGCACAGCTGCCAGTCAGACTCTAGAACACAAATCTGGTCGCAGGGAAGTCAATTGGAGTTTTGTCACTGACTTCCATGGGAGCATGATTTGGTCCATCAAGTGATGGCTTACACAGATGAAGTAGTTACTCATTTATTTTTAAGTTCTATGAGGAGAAAAACAAATGAACAGAAACAAAAAAACAAATCTAAACCCAATGAACTTCCAGGTGCTACTTCTGATATATTTGTCTCTCTCTCTGTGTCATGTGTGTGTACACACACATGACAGAGAGAATGAGGGATTCAAGTCACAAAATCCAGATCCTAATTTGAATATTTTAATTTTTAGGGGAGGGAGGATATGTATCTGAAGTTTTCATTAATGTAATTAGAAAGATGGACTGTTCACAAAATTTGGATCCAGATCTAGATTCAGATTTCAACTGTTCCCAAAGTTTGGAAGTGGTCTAAACTGAAGTGCTGCATTAGGTCCAACTTCCCTAGCCCTATTTTGTTGATTATAAATGTTCACACGCTTCTATGAACTTTTTGTCAGGCTGGTGCTTTAAAAAGTCTCGCCTCTCTCAAAACTGTTGTTTGTATGAGACAGTATAAAAATAAAAATGTCAGATCAAGTCAGTTCCCAAAGTGAAAACACTGTCATAGAGAATCACTCCAATAGTATCATCATTATCATCATTTCTTCATGCAAGAAGAAACAGCACAGGTGAGCATATTAAGTGATCCAACAATGATGCCAGAAATGTTTGAATACATGGAAAACTCCAAAGGTGACTATGCTCAGTAACATAACTTGGGTCAGTCTAACTGGACCACAGCAGAAAGTAGTTTAGGGCCTGATCTGCTACTCTGTTGAAGTTAATGGCAAACTCTTACTGATTTCAAACAGAGCAGGATCAAACCCTTAATGAACAAAATGAATGAAGAACTTTTTGTGTGTCCATCTAAAACAATCTATCACACTAAGAGCTAAAAAAGGGGAGAGCAATATGGCAACTTAAAGACTGGCCTCTGAAAAATGTCACAAATATGTCAAAAGCCAGTCACTATCTAAATATATATACAAACATCAATCACACAGCCATTGGGTATATTTGAAAAGCTAATGAATAAAAACTAATTCTAAATAATTTTAAATATAAAAACTGTACATACGTTTTCCTCATTGTTACACAGTACGTGCAGAAATTCCAAGACAACAGGTCAAATTCTATGCTCCATTTACACACATGCAACTTCACTGAAGTCAATGAATTTGCATGTTGGTAAACGTGTTTGAACCAATGTCTTAAGTTATATTTTTGAGACACATTTTTAAAAAGTGGAGGCACCTTAAACTTCTACTACAAGAAACTTTGCTAGTGCTAAAAAGTTCAACTGACTTACAAATAGCATTATATATTTCTAGGTGATCTAGAAACACTTCAGACACCTTGTTTTAGAACAGTAAACAATAGGGAGTTTTTATTACATACAGCTACAATAAAATACTTTCTGCAGTTTAGCACCATCAGAATGTCTGGTTTTTTATTTCATAAACATTCTTTGCAATATATTTCACTGGGCTTGCTAGTGTTTTCATAATAAAATTAACTCAGTCCTGAAGGCCCTGTACACAAACAAAACATACCTTCAAACATAAAACAAAGAAATAGGGACCTTGTTTTAGCTAGAGCTGTGGTACTCTCTGTTGATAAGTGGCGAAGGAAGGTTTATAAATAAAAAAATGCATGGATGTATTTGTGTGTGCATATACATCATTTTTATATGATTTTAAACATTTTCAACATACACAGATATATGTATATACATGTGTGTATGTGTAGTATATAAGCACTTTACATTTCCAAATCAATGTTAACAAAAATGATCTAACATATGACACCTCATATACAATCTAAATTAAAATCAACTCCATAGAAAACTGAAAGACAAGACCAGTAAAAATGTCAGCTGATAACTGCTGGACAAACATAGTACGGTACTTAGAATCAGAGGTCCTGTTGTAGCCACAACATTTGGCTTTCTCCACAATGACAGTATCACTGAGAATACTATTGCTTCAGTAGAGCTGTTCGAGATTTATAAATTTTTTAAAAAGTGAATGGTAGTTTTGATGCTAAAAGCATAATTTCCTCCATTTTAATGACTTCAAGGGCTGTGGAATTACAAAAAGGAGGTTTGTGAATAATGCCTTTTAATGGGCAACATTTTTTAAAACAAAAAGAAAAAAGAAAACTTTGGACATCTCTTGGAAGTATTTTTTTCCCCACCCTCATTCACTCAAATACTCTCTGCCCAACTTAACTACTTACCGCCTGTCTGAGTGATGACTTGAATGTCACTAGAGAGGGGTCCATCCCCAACTGAGGTAAAAGCAAGAACCTTCACAGAGTAAGTTTTCTGTGGTACTAAATTTCCAATAGTAGTGATATGGCTGTCAGCCACATTGTGTTTCATCCAGCTGTTGACATGTTGGGTGGGGTCCATGGTATAATAAACTCTATATCCTTGAATCTGGCCATTTGGTTCTTCGGGTTCTTCCCACTGTACCAAAATTGTGGTTGAGCTCAACATACGAGCCTGTACACTGCGAGGTGCACTAGACGGTGCTTGTTCTGAAGTCCTTGTTGACACTGGCTCACTAGGTGGGCCCCGTCCAATATTATTTACAGCAACTACCCTGAATTCATATTCTGAGTATGGACTTAGCCCTGCAACACTGTAGCGTGTTGTAGCCACCCCATCAATTTCTTTATATGGTTCCTCAGAGTTTTTAGGTTTATGTTGGATTATGTAGTAAGAGACTGGTTCAGGGTTCCCAGAATCCCAAGTCAATGTTATGCTTGTTGCTGTGCTTTCGGTCACCACAGGAGTTCCTGGAGGTTTGGGTAAGGCTAAAAATAATAACATAAAATTAAGTTAATGAGCAGCACATAGCAATAATTCTTGCATATCATGCAATATCTTGCATATCATGAATTCTTGCAATAATTCTTGCAAAGAAAATCATGATATGAAATGGGTTGAAATGTAGTTGATTTGGGGAGGAGCTAAACCCCCTATTTAGAATTCAATTCTTTCAAAGGAAATTTAGTTATTTATTCCAAAAACTTAACAGAGAACACACAAATACCTCTAGTTCCACATTAAAAAGGTCTTCTGATACAAAGCAACATTTAGTTTTGCATTGTAAACATTTGCTTCCATCAGTCTCTCTTGTTTCTAGATAAAATTTTATTCTTTCTTAAATAAACCTGCTTGTTTTATTATAAGTGCTCAGAATAGCAGTGTTTTAAAGTAAAACTGATAAAAACATGGAACTCTTGAGTGCAGATGATCTGGAATTTCTGTGAGTAGCCAGAGTCAGGGGCTGGATATCACAGATGAATGAATCAAAGGGACTTAGGGATTGGGATGCATCTATTGTTAACCTGCAAGGTAAAGTTAAGGCTGGTATAGCCCAGAGGAGAGTGTTTAAGTGGTTGAAAGGCTGGTGGTGTCAGGGAACTGATACCCAGATACTATAAGAAAGACTCCCTCTCACTGGACACAGGGGATAACAAAGTGACTCACAGTCCTGGGTCTCTTGAATACAGTCACACCCTGCCTAAACACACTGGGAGCCAGAATTTAACTAAACACACTAGGAGCCAGAAGTTAATACAGCTTGTCTTCTTTAAGGAAGTGACCAATATTTAACAACTGTGTCAGAAAAACAAAGAACAAGTCATGTCTATATAAATATGTATACACAGACAGATTATATATGTAAAGTACCTTTGACAGTTATCTGTGCTATTGCTTCTATAACACCAAGGGTGGACATAGCAACACAAGTATAGTTTGCAGACTGCCTAACATCATTAAGCTCAAGGACATTCCTCCCTATTGGCATATCATCTTCAGGAGTCAGATCTTCAGCCCCAAGCATCCATTTCACATATGGCATTGGTGACCCCACGGCGACACAGGTGATGTTAACACTCCCGCCTGGCATGATCTCATGATTGGTAGGTGGGATAGAGAATCTTGGTGGGACCCGTCGAACTGGAACAAAACACAAAAAAGGTAATAACATATACAAAAAGGGAAAATGAGACTTGCATATAGATTACATGCACTGTACAGACATTATTTAACATTTTAACCATGTTATTCCAATTTGCCAAAAAATAAAATATAAAGACTACACAAGTATATTGTCGGCATACAAAGTAAATTATTCTATATTTACTTGTTGATATCATTAGACACATTCATACAAAAGTTGATTCAGACCTACCAGGGGCCCACAATTGACTAACTATATACTAACAATACACAACACCATGCAAAAGATACACACACATATATATATGCATGTAGTTTTTATATATATATATATATATATACATATATATATATATATATATATATGCACAGAAGAAAACTGGAGGGTTAACAGCATGCTTGAGTTGAGTACCAAAACCAACTTCAATGCTGCGTACTTCCAGTTGATGTGAATAAATGTGCTGGACCACATTGTCACATCACAGCCCTGGAACACATCACCTACAGTACACTGAGAGTGCAATTTGATTTACTTTCAGACTCAAAGTGGATGCAGCCTCAAGACCTCACACTAACACTGAAACAAACATAGAAAAATATATATAGTCACAGGAGAAGAAACAAGGCAAAGCCAGTATGAATACTGGATTTGGTCATGCAGGCAAGCAAATGACAGAATCTATAGAGAATCATGCGCAAGAAAATGTTGGAGTCAAAATTACAGAAAAAAACAAAATCACTAAAACTAAAAAGGAAAACTTATTGGGAGAAGGAATAAAACTAAAAACTGGGGGTTGAATGGGTCGACAGAAACAGGAATTTAAAGGAGGATAAGGTTGGGGGATAAATATATTAGATTAAGCTCAGAATGTTATGAAGCATCTATAAGAAGGGGCCACTGGGGAAAGAGCAAAGAATTTAACATTCAGGGTTCCACTGTGTTTGCATGTAAGGAAAGCAAAGTAAGCTACTAGAATTAGTCATATTAGAGGTTTTCTATATTCAAAATGAGGGGCAGCTGATTGAAAACACATAGCAGGACATCACATTAGCAGAGTAGTTAATAGTTAAGCAAATACAACACCAAGAAAATTACAGGCAATAATAAATCAGTGTTCCTGCTTCAACTATTCT